>NW_023416308.1:15118857-16318857 GCF_014176215.1 Rousettus aegyptiacus | reverse complement strand
GATGACAATGACGATTCTCGGCAGTTGCACAATCCTTCCTCCACAAAGTGGGGGAGGCAGCTAGAGGGCCCAGGGAGGGGCTCCTTTGTTGCTGGGCTCCCCGAGGGAGGGGGGTCCTCTGCGCCAACTCCTGGCAGCTGCTGTGGCCTCGCCCCTGGGCCCCCCAATTTTGGATCTTCCGTCCTCAAATAAACTATTTTTGCTTGTACACCTGTGTCATTCCTCACGGTTATAGCCAAGGAAATAGAGGGAGAGCAATGGGCCCACTGGCCACTAACCACCCACAGAGGGACAAGAACATCCTCCCTCATCCACCATGTCCTGTGCAGGCCCCCAACTGAGTCTTATTCTCTAAAGTCCCTCCGCTGGCCAGGCTGCCATTGCCCATCTTCTGGATCGTGGCAGTGGCTTCCTCCCTGCTCTACTCTGGGCCTTCCACTCCATCTTCCACACAGCCCCAGAGGGTCCTTTCTAAAATACATGCCTTCTGTGGCTCCACACAGCTCTTGGGACAAAGTCAGAACTTTCTGCTCCAGATCACAAGGCCCTTGGGATCTGGCCCCTGTGGCCTCACCAGTCTCCTGCAGTCTCACTTCTTCTCTTCTTGGGCTCCACCTTCCAACTTCCTTCAGGTCCCCCATGATGCCAGGCCCGCTCACAGGGACCTTTGCACGTGCTGTTCCCTCTGCTTGGTATTGTCTCTCCTTTTCATGACTAAATCCTTGCTTGGAGGAGAAAACTCTAACATGCAACTCTCCTTTAAAAGAAAAACCAAAAAAGGAAGCCTGATGAAAAAAGGGTCTGGACAAGGGGCCATGGCCAGGGCTGTGGGTTCAGAGGGCAAGGAATCGGGGTGGCTTCATGGAATAGGGGGCACTCTGTGGGGGCACCTAGCAGGCTGACTCAGGGGCCTTGCAGGGAAGTGGGCCTGCCAAGTGGAGAACCTAGGACAGTGTTCTCAACCCTTAGAACTAGCCCAGAGCCTCCCTGACTGGCTGGCTAAACTCAGCTTCATCATTTCTCCTCTCTCATCCTTTCCTTGGCTCTGTGCACTTAACTCCACCCCCCACCACCACCCACCCCCGCCTCTGCTGGAGGCTGCCTATTAAAAACCACAAAGACCCCACCTGGGTTCAGAGAACAGGAACCTAATCCTGCTCTGACCATCTCACTGTGTGCCTTAGGTAGGCAGCCTCCCTTCTCTCGGCCTCAGTTTCTATATCTGCAAAATGCGGCTGATGGTCCCCATGGAGAGGGTTCAATGAGGAGCCTGGTGGGCAGGGCCAGGGGAGAAGAGGAGTGATGGTGTCAGCTGGCTTGGTCCCCATCTTGGGCTATCGTCCTATTATCTACTCTTTCTGAGGCTCCAAGCCCATCTGGAAAGTGGGGATGGTTTCCCCTCTCTGTGTGAGGATGAGAGCCAGACTAGGCAGAAGGTGGGGTCTAGGAGGCCTGGGACTTAGGAATCATTCATTCTTTCACACAGCCTAAATTCATGGAGGACCACTCTGCCAGCCAGTGCCAGACAGGGCTGCATGAGGGGTGAGCCCAAGGCTAGGGGTAAAGGCAGGAAGGGCCTGTGAGTCACCTGCCCCAGAGAAGACAGGCAGGGTTTCCTGGTCCTGGCCTCCGCCCAGGAGGGGAAGTGGGACCAGTCACTTACCACCCGCCGTCCCTGTGAGTCAGAGATGACGTTCGCTCAGCCCATCCCTATACAGCCTAGGGACCTCTAGAGTCCACTCTGAGCCTTGGCCAGACAAGACAGAGGACAGGCGGCTTTGGGTGGGTAGAGCCTTCTTTATACTCAGGACCTTTCCTCATTCAAAGGAGTCTACTGCCACAGCGGGAGCCTCCCTTTAGCACTTCACCCTGGCTCCTGGGTCACACCGAATGCTTGGCTTAAGAATGAAACTCCCCCTATGGCCATACCATCCTGAACAAGCCCGATCCCATCTGATCTTGGAAGCTAAGCAGGGTCAAGCCTGGTTAGTACTTGGATGGGAGACCACCTAGGAAGACCAGGCGCTGTAGGCATAAGAACTAAAAAATAAGGGATTGTAAACTGACAAGGTCCTTGCAATTTGTGAGGTCAACCAAGGGTTGCCTCGCCTTAAAAAAAAAAAAAAAAAAAAAGGGTGAACCTCTCATCAGATCAGAGCCAGCCCCTGGTGGTTGTGGAGGCGTGGCATCAGGGGAATTGGAACTGTGCTTGGCCTGGGGGCTGGCTTGTCACCAGACTTAGGACTATCTAGCACTCCTCCCAGCAGTGGGCACAGAGAGCGCTAGACTGGGAGTCTGAAAGCCTGGGTTTGTGTCCTGTCTGGTCTTCCTCTCTGTGTGACCTGTCTGGTCTCTTCTGACTTCACAGTCTCGTCGGGAGTAAGGATCACCAGGATAACTAGAGAGAAGGGCTTAGCACATGATTCCCATTGACGGGCCACTGTCCTTCTAGGCTCTGCCTCTCACTAGTCCTGGTCCCTCAGGCAAGTCACTTCGGCTCTCTGAGCCTCAGTTTCTGTGCTCATTCCCTTCTGGGAAGACTTCTCCTCAGGATAACAGATTTTACCTTCCTTGGGAAGCTCTTCCCTGCTCTTACCCCTGTCCGGCCCCACAGCAAGCTAAGTTAAATGTCACCCCAGCTCCCTGCACTTCTCCAGGCAGAACCCGATGTACATCCCACTCTCAGAACTGGTTTATCACCTCTTCACTGGACTGGGCTCTGGAAGTGCTGCGACAACTGTCCTGCTCATCGCTGTCACCACAGCATTGGCACAGTGCCTGGCACAGTTGGAGTAAGTGGAAGAGAATACTAGTCAAGAGCAGGGGCCAGACCTGGGGTTAAATCCAAGCTCTGGTTTATCTAAGCTGTGTGGCCCTGGGCTTCTGTGTGTGAGGTGGGGGCAGCAGTAGAACCTAACCCTGTCTTGCTCCAGGAGGCTGCAAGTGCTTAGCAACAGTGCCTGGAACCTAACAGGTCTTCAAGAAATGTTAACAAACTGACTCACCGCAGATACCTCCAGCTCCTTCACCTCCAGCCTTCCACTCCACACTGAGAGCCCCCAGGACATGCTGTTTCCTGAGTAGAGCAGGATGGATGCCCCAGCTCCCACCCTCTTGCCCTCTGCCTTGGAGGAAGCCAGGGAAGCTGAGCCTATGCTGGGCATCCTGCCATTGTAGACTCAGAACAAAGCTGCTGCCTTGTCTTAGCCCTGGCTGCCAGGGGCCTCTCCCACCCTCCCCAGAGGGCCCTTGGATTGTCATTCCAGAGACCAGAGCAAACAAGGACTTTTGCTTCCTACTCTGCTTGCTCTCAAATCAGCCAGAAACTCAGACTGTTCCTGCCCGGTTGCAAATATTTCCTGGAAATAACACAAGATACAATAGAGAGCCATGGTAGGTTTTGAGCAGGCAATAAATTTCAAAAGTTAAATAAATTTCTTGATACTAGATCTTCAGTTTGGTCTGGGTCCTATGTGAAGGAGGCTTGAGACAGGAAGCAGGGAGAACAGGGAAGAGATATTGTTGTGGTCCAGGTGAGCAGATGACAGTAGAGACAGTGTCTTGGGCACAGTACAGAGTACCATCAGTTGTATTGATTGGAGGTAGCAAATTATCCCTAAACATTATGGCTTAAAATGACAAATATCAGTTATCTCAGTTTCTGTGGGACGAGGATTTGGGACTGGCTTAGTGGAATAGTTTTGGCTCAGGGTCTGTTACAAGGTTATAGTCAAGATGTCAGCCAGGGCTGCAGACATATGAAGGCTAGACTGGGGCTGGAGGGTCCACTTTCAAGATGGGTCATTCACATGGCTGTTGGCAGGAGGCCATGTGGACCTTTCCTAAGGGCTCCTTATGACATGGTGGTTGGCTTTCACCAGAGTGAGTGATTCAAGAGAGCAATAAACCACAATATCTTTTTTGACCCAATTTCAAAGTCACACTCACTTCTCTAATAGTCATTTATTATTTAATTCTAACATCATCATTTCCCTAATATCTTATTGGTACACAAGTCAATCCTATTTGATGCGGGCCCTCCCACCCTGACTACACAAGGGCATGAATACCAGGCAGTATTAGAAAATACCAGATGGTCGTTGAGGTCATCTCTGAGGCTGGTTAGCACATCGGTAAATGTTTGTTGAGTGAGTGATTGAGGACATAGCTTGGGGCCATGGGGAATTAGCTCGAGAGCTTCCTGCTCCATGGTAGGATCTTGTCAGTCACACCTCTGAATCCTCCCCGACACAGTACTGTACAATCTTGGCCCACAGCAGACCTTTCCTTGGCAAATGTTTGCTCCACGAGGGCTGTAGGCTTCTTTCTCTGCTCCCTACTGCAGACAGAATGCCTGAGCTTTTGGTCTGGTATCTGAACCCCTGGATGCTCTGTTTTCAAGTCCACTCTCCGTAACCCCTCTAGCTATGAGGTCACTCCTATTCTCTGTGCCTGGTAGAACCTTACCATATCTAGGCTTCCTTCTGCATTTTCCCTCCTTTTCTAAGCATTCCAGCATCCCAGCTGGGTAGATACTGGCCCCGCAGTACCTGCCGCCTGCGCTGGGCATTTCTCTTTGTGTGTTTAAACTTTCTCTGGTGGAAGAACCTTTGTCCATGCATCTTATGCTGGAGCCCAATATAAAAAAGCCAAAGCAGTGTTGCCCTAGATAAACCAGGAACCTCCTCACCCTTGAGGTACTTCTACCAAATTTTCCAGTAACCCTATTTGAAAACCAAAGATCTAGTTCAATCCTGATGATAGATGTGAGGAAACTGAAGCTTAAAGAGGAGGAAAAACCAAGAGGGCTGTCTCAGTCTGTTCAGGCTGTTGTAACAAAATGCCACAGACAGGGTGGTTTATAAACAACAGAGAAATTTATTTCTCACAGTTCTGGAGGCTAGAAGTCTGCTATCAGAAGCACGGTTGGATGAGAGCCCTCTTCTGGGCTACATACTTCATCATATCCTTACATGGCAGGAAGGACAAGCTGGCTCTCTGGACCCCCATTTATAAGGATACAAATCCCATTCATGACTCTCATGCCTTCATCACCTAATCATCTCTCAAAGTCCCCACCTCCTAATACCGTCACCTTGGGCATTAGGTTTTCAACATATGAGTTCTGGTGGGATACTTTCAGACCATAGCAATGATCTTGCACGAAGAGAGAGCCGCTGGGCTAGGACATCATTTCCTAATTCTTGGGATTCTGCCATTTCCTGCACCTCATTCTGCTATGAAGAACAAAGCCAGGGTACAAAGTTATGGGGGTATGCAGGTTCTGGCCCAATTTCACGGGGAGTACTTACTGTAAGAAGGCACCAGCTGGGTATCCCCTAGCTTAGTCAGCAAAACATTTTTTTCTTCATGGGAAAGGCAATATAAATATTTTGCCAAGAGGGAGTCTAGAGAGATTTATGTTAAGAACCTTCTACTTTTGAGTGATTCTTGGCACCTCTGAGAAGTGGTTAGAATGGTATGTTAGTCCAGGTCCTCTGAGAAGCAAACACCAAGATGGGATTAAAAGTGTAATGATTTTATGATGGCAAACACTTATAAAAGAAAATGCGAAGGGAGCTGGAAAGGCTGGGAGAGCTGTGAGACATGTATGATGCAAGTCTGACTCCACAGAAGAGAGAGAGAAGGTAGGTCAGGTGGAAGTATTCTTGACCACGATGTAGTCTAAGGAAGGTCTGGTAAGGCCTCAGAGTTCTTGAAGCAAAGAAGCCAATCACAAGAGTTCCATGTATCCCTAGATTGGGCTACCTTAATACGCCCAGTATCCCTGTTATACTCAGGAACTGGCTAGAAGGAGCCTGAGGGAAGTCTAGTCACAGCATAAACATGGTGATGGATTTCAGAATGCCACAGTTGAGGCCCTTGATCAATTTTGTTTTCTGTAATTGGAGGTCTGAGAGACACATTCTTATGGCCACCATGGAGGGCATTGACTCCTATTTTACAGGGTGGTCAGAATTCCAGGAAAACTCCAGGGTCTGCGCGAAGTCACAAAGGAGGATGAAATTCCACCCCTCTTGACTCTCATCACAAGCTCCTTCCTAAGTGATACAGGTCCTCAGTCCAGAGGTGCAGGTTGATAGTTTCTTAGGGTATTTGGACTTACATTCCAGGATAGGTAAGGAGGGCTGTGTATTTCAGGGTCAAGAGCTACCTGTCCCTGTGATTTGTAATCAGATCCCTATCTCAGCAGAGGTCATTCAGGGAAATCCCCAGGGCCACCAGCATGTCCCTATTTATCTACAGGGTATTATTAATTTCACGGAAACTTCTCAAGCCAAATTTAATTGACTTCAATTCATCATAAAGAGATTCTTCACTTTTGGAATAAGTTAAAGGTTCATGAAATCAAACAGAGGCCTGGGATCTCTTCTCCAAGCAGGGTTGTTGGGCCGTGAGGGCCATTTCATTCTTTCCTATGTCAGGATTGCATTAAAACTCCAACATGACCTTTCTTTTCCTAGGTTGTCTAAGTAAAGAGCCACTCTCAGTCTGGAAAGAACAGAGTGAACTGTTTGGGAAAAGGACCTAGACCCTCTCAAGAAACTTCAACTTCAATCTCTTCAACTAAACATGTAAAATACTGGTCTCACTACATCCAATCCTAAATATTAAAAAAAAAAAAAAAAAAAAAAATTTAAGTACGATCCAACATTATATTTTCTCAACTATTAAAAAATGTATAGAAGAAAGGAAATATATACAATATCAAATGTTGACTTGGTTACAGCTTGAAGATAGTATTGTAGATGGACCATATTTGTTTTCCTTTTTCCACAAATGAGCATGTTTTCAAAAATAAATTTCTTAGAGTTCCAGTTCAATTTCAGTGTGAATTGAATAAGAAACAGTTGAATAAGATACAATTGAATAAGATACAGTAAGTAGGAAAAAAAAAAAAAAGAGTAAGTATAGTCTGTCCTTCCCCCTGAATGCAACTAAAACCCTGGACCCCAGCCTGGACAGAATGCATAAGGCAGCTAGCTATCTGAGGGATCTGAAGAAATGGTAGCAGGTGGGTTGGGAAAAGATCAGAACTTGAAGTATAAACAATCTTGCGATGAGTTTCCTGTTTTTTGTTCCTGTATTTCCTGGCCTGGGCTCAAAGGCAGTGTGAATCTTGGAACTATGAACTAGAAATAGAAAGAAAGAACTCTAAGAGCAGCCCTGTCTTTCAGGTTCGAGGAGTAGGAAGGAGAATCCCTTCATCACAGAGAATGAGGGAAATCTTTTTTTTTTTCTTTTCCATCTGGCCCTGCCCCTAGGCAAGCCTCACACTGAAATTGAAACCTGGCAGCAGTGGTGGCATCGGTAGATGAAAAAGCACCTAAACCCTGAGAGGAATCTTCTCTGACCAAAAGAACTGTGGACTGAAAAGCATGTGTGAGGGAAGGAATCGTCATTTCCTTTTCTCTCTCTTCATCTTGTCAATTGGACCCAGAGCACACCCAGTCACAGAATGTATGCAGCAGAGCAGGGAGACTAAAGGCCCTGGAGTGTGGAGGAGGTTGTTCAGAGGAGGGAGCTTGAGAAATAGATCCCATAAAGCTGCAAATAGGCTGCTAGGCTCACATGTATGAGTCTGACCTTAAAAAGCACTTCAGTGACTTTGAAAACTAAGCTACTAAATGGATAATCCAGATTTCAAACTGACCCCCTCAGTGGCACAAGTTTAGGATAGATCTGACTTACACTGCAAAAGTTGTGAAAACTTAACTGATTGATATTTGAACTATACCCCTGTTGAAAAACAAATTCAGCTAAGTATATTTTTAAAGATCTTGCTGGCTTTATTCAATGATTTATGAATCGGGCAGCATCCCACATAGCAGACATAAAAGAGTTTCAAGGAGCCGTACAAAATCAAAGACTTTTATAGGCAGAAGGGAGCAGAAACAAGGAAGCTATCTTAAGGAAAAAAGTGGGTTAGTTAGCAAGGTTGTTATCCTTTAGGGGATAGCAGGGGTTTATCAGGCAGATTACTTAACTAGTGCTGATCAGAAGATTCCTTATTCACTGGTTTCAAATATTTCTGGGAAAGCTAAAACCGTAAGTTAAATCTTGGTTTGATAACGTAGGGTTAAGCATAAGTGGCTCCATTTTGGTCCTATTGTCTTGTTTTTAACAGCATATACGAGGCAGATCAGAACTAAACCTAGATGGGTCAGTGCCTTCTAAAACAAACTCAATATTTTCCATAGGACTTAAACAAGACCTAGAGTCTCATAATATTCAAATGTCTAGTATACGATCCAAAATTATTTTACATACAGAGAACTAAGAAAGTCTGAACGCAGAAATAATTCAGATGTTGGAATTATCAGGAAATGAATTTAGAAATGAAAAAGACAAAGTCTCAGCAGAGAAAGAGAACATACAGAAAATAATCAAACAGAATTTTTAAAACTAAGAAAATATATTAATCAAAATTTGGAAATATACTAGATGGCCCTGGCACAAGAATGGAGATGATAGAGGAAAGAGTCTGTGAACTTGAAGGATAAATCAATAGAAATTGTCTGTGATAGGTAGAATGCCCAGCCCTGACAAAGATGTCCAGGCTCTATTCCCTGGAAAATGTGAACATTACTTTACATGACAAAAGGGACTTTGCAGACATAATTGAGGTTATGCATTTTAAAAATTGGGATTATCTTCATCATTCAGTGAGCTTAATCTAATCACATGAATCCTTAAAAGTAGAGAATTTTCTCTGGCTGAATTTAGAAAGATGCAGCAGAAGAAATAGTCAGAGGTATTCAAAGCATGAATAGGACTCAACTCACCATTGTTGGAGGGGGCCACAAGGAAAGCATTAGAAGGAATGTGGGTAGCTTCCAAGTGAAAAGACCAGCCCCCAGCTGATTGTAAGAAAATAAGGTCCTTTGCCTTACAACTGAAAAGAAGTGAATTCAGTCAACAACCTCAATGAGCTTGGAAGCAGAATCTTTCCCAGAACCTCAAGTAACAAATACACTTGATTTCAGCCTTATGAAACCCCTTGATTCTGGCCTAGTGAAACCCCAAGCAAATGATTCAGTCAAGCCCAATCTGAGTTCTGACCTACAGAAACTGTAAAATAACAGTTGTTCTTTTAAGCCACTAAGTTTATGACAATATGTTATGGCAGTAAGAGAAAACTAATATGGACAGCAGAGAGTGAAGAAAAATTTTTTTTTAAGTAAACAGAGCTTTGGGAATCTATGGGATAATATCAACAGGTCTAATGTTCATGTCATCGAAGACACAGTTAGAGGAGAATATGGTGCAGAAAACAACATTTAAATAATAGATGGAAACTTTCCAAAGTTGTTGAAAGAGGATCAGTGAACCCCAAGAGGGTAAACATAAAGAAATCCATGCCCACACATATCATAATCAAACTGTTGAAACCAAAGACAAGGTGAAGATCTTGAAAGCAGCCAGAGAAAAATGGAGCATTACGTTTTAGGAAATGACAATTGGAATGACTGTGCATTTCTAATAAGAAACTGTGGATACCGGAAATACTGGTATATTTTTTAAGTGCTGAAGGAAAGAAAATGATTAATTGACACATCTATACCCAGCTAAAAAAATCTTCAGGAACGAAGGCCAAATCAATTCTCAAATTAGGGAAAGCTAAGATCATTCATTGTTAGCAAACCTCCTCTAAAAGAAATCTTCCATCATATGGAAGATAAATGATATCAAAGGGAAACAGAATTTCAGGAATAAATGAAGAGCAACAGTAATTATAAATATTCTCTTAAATTCTTTAATATATGTATGGTGGCTAAAAACAAAAATTTTAACACTGTCTGGTAGGATTTTCACTATATGTAGATGTGTTATATATCACGACTACTACATAAAGCAGGAAGGGGTAAAGAGACCTATATGTGGTAAGGTTTTTATATTCATCTTGAAGTGGTAAAATATTGAGTATGTAAAGTTAAGTATATATATTATAATCTCTGTAATATAATATATATACTTTTTAGCAACCTCTAAAAAGCTATACAAAATTAAAATGGAATACTTTAAAAAGTTAATAATTCAAAAGAAGGTAATCTTAAGGGAAACAGGAATGATAGCGAAAACAAATAGAAAACAATAAAATGGTAGACCTAAATCAAAATATCAATAATTTTGGTGTAAACACATCAGATTGGATATATAAGAAAAGACCCAACTATATGATGTCTACAAGAAACCCACTTTCAATATAACAATATAGGTAGGTTAAAAGTAAAAGAATGTAAAAAGACGTGCCATGCAAATACTACTTAAAACAATGTTGGAGTGGTTATATTAATATCCGATAAAGTGGACTTCACAAAATTAAGGAAACAAGACACTGCATATTGATAAAAAGGTTGATTTACCATAAAGTCATAACAATCCTAAGTATGTATGCACCTAACAACAAAGTTTCAAAATACATGAAATAAAATTAAGAAATGAAAGGAAATACAGACAAACCCACAATTTCAGTTGAATTCTTCAGCACTGCTCACTCAGTAATCGATAGAACAAGTAAACAGAAAATAGAGAAGGAGATAAAAGAATTGAAACTACTGTCAATCAACACTGACATTTATCAGGCACTCCACACAAAATAACCTTTTTTTCCCCCAAGTGCACATGAAGCATTCACCAAGATAAACATATCCTACATCGTAAACATTAACAAATTTAAAAGAAACAAAATCATACAACGTATGTTATCTACGATGAAATTAAACTAGAAACCAACAACAGAAAGATGATTGTAAAATTTCCAAATACTTAGAAATAAAGCTACACGCTTCTAAATAATCCATGGGTAAAGGAGGACATTTCAAGGGAAATTAGAAAATATTTTGAAATGAACAAAAATGAAAATACAGCACATCAGAATTTGTGGGATACAGGCCTCAAATCAATGTTTCCACCTTATGAAATTAGAAAAAGAACAAAATAATCCCAAAATGAGCAGAATTATGGAATTTATAAAGAATAGAAATCAACAAAATAGAAATGGGAAGAATAGAGAAAATTTAAAAATACAAGGTTGCTAGTTCTTTAAAAAGATTTAAAAATTGATAAACCTCTAGCCAGACGAATAAAGAAATAGCGAAGACAAATTATCAGTATGAATGATGAAAAGGCAGTATTACTATAGGCCCTGTAAATAATAATTAGAGAATATTACAAATGACTCTACATGTATAAATTTGACAACTTAGATGAAATGGACTTATTCCTCTAAAACCATAAATTATCAAAACTCAGCCAAGATGAAATAGATAACTTGAATAGTACTTTAACTATTAAAGAAATTGAATTCATTGTTCTATCCTTCTGAAAAAAGAAGTCTATAAGCCCAGATGGTTTTGCTGGTGAAATCTACTAAATATTTAAAGAAGAAATAATACTGATGTGTGAATCTCTTCCAGAAAATAGAAGAGAGAATACTATCCAACTTTCCCTTACGCAAATAAAGGGCAACTACAAAAACCTATAGCTAACATCATAGTTAATGGTAAAAGACTGAACACTTTCTAAGATAAGGAACATGGCAAGAATGTCTATTTCTCACCACTCATCTTCATCATCACACTGAAAGTCCTAACCTATATAATAATAATAATAATAATAATAATAATAATAATAATAATAGAAATCAAAGGCATTCAGATTAGAAAGGAAGAAATAAAACTTTTTCTATTTGCAGAGGACATGATTGTCTCAGGTAGATTGCCAAGGAATCTACAAAAATGCTCTCAGAATAATGAATGTAGCAAGGTTACAGGATACAATGTCAATACACAGAAAAACAATTGTATTTCTATATACTAACAATGAACAACTGAAAACCAAAATTAAAAAAAATTTTTTTATAATATGCTTCCTCAAATGAAATGTCAGGTATAAATATAGAAGATCTACATGCTGAAAACTACTTAACACTGATGAAAGATATCAAAGACCTAAATCAATGGTCAGATATACTATGTTCATGAATCAAAAAATTCGTGTCAGTTCTTTCCCAAACTGGTTAATCGATTTAGCACAATTTCAACTGAAATTGCAAGATTTTGTTGTTGATACAGACAAGCTGATTCTAAAAATTTATACAGGAAGACAAAGAAACTGGAATAACCAAAACAATGTTTTAAAAAATAAAATTGGAGGACTCACACTATGTTTTTAAGACTTACTGTAAAGCTACAGTAATCAGGAATATTGAAGAGAAAGACACATATATCAAATAATAGAGTTCAAAAATAGACCTACACAAAGGTGCAAAGACAGCTCAATGGGAAAAAAAATAGTCTTCAATAAACAAAGGTGAACTTTTAGAAACCCATATGAAAAAATATGAACCTCAAACTAAAATAAACCTCATCCCTTATAAAAAAGGATCATAGAAATAAGTGAAAAATTTAAACTCTCAAATTCTAAAATTTTAGAGGAAATCTCTGTGATCTGAGGTTGGGCAGAGTTCTTAGACACATCTGACACCAAAACAATCCATAAAAGGAAAAGCTGGTAAGCAGCACTTCATCAAAATTAAAAACTCTGGCTGTGAAAAGATACTTTTAAGAGAATGAAAAGATAAGTTAGATTGGAAAAAAAAATTTACAAAACCATATCTGACAAAGGACTTGTATCAAAAATATGTAACAAATTCTCAACACTCAACAGTGAGAAAATAACCCAATTTAAAAATGGGGGGCGTCCAGTCCCAGCCTTCTCTGTGAGTGGGCGGTGGGCAACGCCAGGGTGATCCATGCCCCATGTTCTCAAGCCTGCATACTCTGAGAGGATGCTCAGACAGATTGAAGCCAAGGCCATTCTTTTTGCTGTCATTGCCAGGGGAACCACCATCCTTGCCAAACACGTGTGGAGGAACACATCCTGGAGGTGACAGAGCAGATTCTGGCTCAGATACCTTCTGAAAATAACAAACTAACATACTCACACAGCAACTATTTGTTTCATTACATCTGCCAAGACAGGATCATGTACCTTTGTAGCATTGATGACAATTTTGACTGTTCCAGAGCCTTTAATTTTCTGAATGAGATAAAGAAGAGATTCTGGACTACTTATGGTTCAAAATCACAGACGGCACTCCCATAGGCCATGAACAGTGATTTCTCAAGTGTGTTGGCCACACAGCTGAAGCATCATTCTCAGAATAAGGGCCTAGACAAAGTGATAGAGACTCAAGGCCAAGTGGAACTGAAAGGAATCATGGTCAGAAACATAGATCTGGGAGCCCAGTGAGGAGAAAGATTGGAATTATTAATAGATAAAAGAAAAAAATCTCATGGATTCATCTGTCATCTTCAAAACAACCAGCAGAAACCTTGCCCGAGCCATGTGCATGAAGAATCTCAAGCTCGCTATCATCATCATCATCATCATCATCATCATCATCATCATCATCCTATCAATCATGTTCATCTATATCACTGTGTCATCTCTGTGTAGTGGATTTACATGGCCAAGCTGTGTGAAGAAATAAAAAAGACAAACCAATGATACAGAAGAACAAGGAGTTAAAAGCCCGAATGATTTAAACCTTTCACTACTGACAGATGGTGTCTGTGTCTCTTTAAACCTCTTTTGGTTTTTAATCTTGTTCTATGCATCTAGATTTATCTTTGTCCTCTCAATCAGTTTATTCCAGTGCCCCTAAATTGAACCATTTATTGCAACAGTAGCCTTAAAAAGGCTTTTTGTTTCTTTAGTTTGTTAACTAGTGTTACACACTTAGAGAAACGTTTTTGTGTGATTACACAAAGCCATCAAAAAGGTGGAAAACACTAGTCTTATAAATCGTCTGCTAAAACTACAGTTGAACGTTGTATGTGCACAGAAAAGTATTCAAGAGACATGTAGTGCTAACATCTCATCTTTATGTCTTTTGTTATTGAGTTTTAGATGTCTGAAAACAATATGAATGGAGAATTATTGTTATTTGGGGAATTCTAATTCAATTGTTGGTGCTGCCTGCTTCTAGGAGCCCAAGCAGATGAAGTAGTAGACATTTTATCTTGGTCAGAGAGAGAATATTTTGCTAACCCATTATAAGTATGCGGAATTATTTTTTACTTCCTAGTATTCACTTTCAGGAAGAAAAATTTGACTATTTGTAAATCTCGCAGAGCTTGGTACTTTGTTTCCCCATTGCAGTTGATTTGAGAAGATAATGGTTTAAATATTGTTGAAAGTTATGGTTTTTTATATATTTTTCTTCAGTTGATTTTTAGAGCAATTCTATAGTTAATAGAATACATAGTGGAGGGGGTGGGAAGGCAGAGTCCTCTGGCTCACCAAAGCAAAAGGAGAGAACCACAGAGGACTTGCTAGTATTTTAGCTCTATGAATGGAGGCAGTGTGGGAAGTTTTTTTCTGTCTGGGAAATGCCCAAAGAGAACATGGTCAACTGCTGGGTTTGGGTTTGGCTGCTGTTGAATAATAATAGTCTGAGCATCCTTTGTGGTTGAGTCAATTCTTTAATCTACCTACTTTTGAAGCATTCTTTTGTGAAAGGAGTAGGCACAACGATGTATGACAGTTTAGCATTCATTTAACTGCACTGTAAGAAAACAGGAGCGTGATCGCTTTGCTTCGGCTACTCTGACATCTGTTAACTAGTATGTACTTTTGGTGTGTATCTGAAAGGACATTTACTGCTCTGAACCTATGTGCATTTATTTATTAATACGTGTCAGTAAATGGAAAATACATTATATTGGACTATTTCCCCAATGAAACACCAAATCAGTCTATAAAATCTAGCCACTTGTTTGGCCTAGTCACGTGCCTTGAATATATATATGTCACATAACCTGGCTGATGCTACCTGTTCTTCCATCTAAACCTTTCGATTCATTAATTGGACATGGATTTTAGCCCACTGGAACGTTTTTCCTGGTGACCATGCATTCCACAAATGCTTTTCCAATTCTGTTTATCAACACTAATGGCTTTTAATTGCATCAGCATTTCCTATTGGAAAACACATTTGTTCCAGGAAAACATTTGCCATTCCTGAATAATAATTTCTTTAATCCAAAGAAGCAGACTTAAAGTGGATTTCCCTTTCGTATACACAACTGAATAAAAATGGTGAGCATGTCTTAGGGATATATGATCTGTTTACGTATAAGAATGCTTTTTAATGCACATATCTTGTTTTAAATGATGCGCAAACTGAAGGTATTAATGAAATTTAAGAGTAATAAATAAATAAATAAATAAAATAAAATAAATATGGGAGTTGAATAGCATTTAACCAGAAGTGAGATGGAAGACAATTAAACACACAAAAAAATGCTCGACATCATTAACCATTAAGGAAATACAAATTAAAACCAGGTATGTATCAGAATGGCTAAAATAAAAAATGTTGACAGTACCAAATACCGTCGAGGATACAGAGAAACTGGGTTCTCATAGTGAAACAAAAAAACAGTATAGCCACTCTGGAAGTTTGGTAGCTCTTTGTAAAGTTAAACATAATCTTTACCATATAACTGATCAATCCCTACTCTTAAGTTCACATAAAAACCTATACACAAATGTTTACAGCAGTTTTTATTCAAAATTGCCTCAAACTGGAAGCCCAAATATTCTTCAACAGGTAAATATAAAACAAATCCTGATATACCCATATGATGGACTACTACTTAGCCATAAAAAGCAACATGTGTGAATCTAAGATGTTACACTGGAAAAAACCAGTCCCCGGATGTTAGGTCCTTTATGAGTCTATGTATGTGACATTCCGGAAAGGCAAATCCATAGGGACAGATAACAGATCAGTGTTTACCAGGGGCTGGGGTGGCATGAAGGTTTGACTACAAAGGGGCAGCATAAGGGGATTTGGAGGGTGACAGAACTGTGTCCTGACTGTGGTAGTAGACAAATGTGTTAAAACACACAGAACTGTACATACAAAAAAGTTACTTTTATGATGTTAATTTCAAATTTTTAAAGAATGGAAACAAAATATATCCAAATAAATTTCTCTTTAAAATGCTTTAAAAGAAATTTTCCATTTGGGTTTCTTCCAGGAAGGCTGCTTTATGAGGACTCTGCTATGCCAGTCCTGGTGTTTATACTGTAAAATGAGATCAGTCTAGAAACGTAATTTTCCTTCTCCCCACCATCCTCGATTTTCACCCCTGGGCATGCTTGTTGTGGAAACTGGGGGTGGGTAGGAGATAAAGAGCATTTGGTTGGCACCGAGTTCTGGACCCACAGAGCAGTTGTGCTTTTGTCTATCTTATATATTATCTGAAAATCTCTGTTAGATAGAATAGCTGGTCTTGAGCCAGATCCTCAGGCCCCTGGGAGGTTTGAATAGTCCTGGATTTCAGGGCCTACTGGTAGGGCCCACTCACTTGTCCCTTTGGCATGTATCTCTGTGGACCCCAGTGGAGTTGAACCAGACCAGGACGCTGGCTCTAATGTTCAGTGACCTAAACAAGGCCTTTGAGGGGAAATTGGAAGTGTGCTCCTGGTTTTAGGCCCACAGGTTGCAGATGGATTAAATACAGTGGGAACTATGCGAAGGCTCTGAAATCTAGGCCCCCTCTAAGGTAGGATCTGAAAGGGTTCAAACCATTTTTTTCCCCCCACGAAGGATGACTTTTTGGAAGAACACTTTGTAAACAGTAAAGGGCTGTGCAGAGGTGGGAGGAATGCCATTATGAGGATGACTGTGCTGACTTAGGCCAGCAGGACCAGAGCATTAACCACAAGAGCTGCTGGTTACACTGAGCACCTGCCAGGTGCCAGGCACCATGCTAAAGAATCATCAGATCTTCATGACAACCCTGTGAGAAAAGGGCTATCCTTGCTTGGATAGATGAGGAAACTGAGGCTCCAAGAGGTCCCAGATCACATGGGGAGGTGATAAAGCTAGGTTCCAGTCTGCAACTGCAGCCTTCTGAGCCAAGGCCTGCGAGAGGAGCCCCTGAGGCCTTCCTTGTGTCAGGCCTTCTCTCCAAGGGTGCCCAGGAGGAAACTAATGTCACCTTCCCTCAAAGGCTAGTGGGAGAAGCCAAGGGCACTCTGATACCTTGCCATGCACAATACAGCACTCAAAAAAAGTTTTTCATAAATTTATACAGTAGAATGCCTTCACTGAAAAATATGCGTAAATCCAATCTAGAAAACCAGAGTGGTCCCCTGTGGTTAAAGGTGGAAGCGGGGATGGTCTGGGCTCCTGGAGCACACCGAAGGTCACTTTTCCAGTAGGTTGGCACTTACTGTGAGAAACGAGGTGGTGCCATGATGTATAAGGCTCTGGTTTGGGGTTTGAAAGAACAAGGTAGGATTGTGGCAGACCCATTCTTGGGTTAGTGGCTTAGGAGAGGGCTGCGGGATTCCGGACTGACCAATTACTATGGGCGCTGGTCTGTGTGACCTGGGTACTATCTGCCTTACTCTTCCCTCTGGCCAGCAGCCATGACCTGTTATTTACTGGGTAGGAAACTTATCTTTACCATCTTACATTTAGTGAGTTTAATCTTTAAAGAGATGGATTCCAAGGTTAAAATCTACAGCACCCTTCCTTTTTTCTTGGCTCTTATAAAAAGCATCATCTGTTTTTTTTTTTTTTTTCCTGGATCACAAAAGTAAAATGTTTAACTTCAGATGTTGGTGTAGGATCAACAGCAGATCTGCACCTCTGACCTCGGTGTAGGGGCTGGTTGCATGGCTCACAGTGGAATCATTAAATGGACCTCCTTCTCGTAGATGTCAGGGATCATTCCCATAGGGGAGTTGACCATGTGCACACTGTTCTTGCCAAACAGCTGGAACTCATAGTGGATGAGCTGTTCCCAAAAGCCGTTGTTGGGCCGGATGATGGGCCGGCACGATTTGGTCCATGTATGGGCATCCAGCAAGGACATAGAGTGGTATTTCATGAGGTAGGCAAGGCAGAGGGCAGCTGAGCGGCTCACGCCAGCTGCGCAGTGGAGCAGTGTGCGGCCCTGCTTCATTTCCACACTGTGGATATGATCAGCAATGGGGTCAAAGAAGTCACAGAGACGTGAGATGGGAGTGTCAGCCACAGGTACCTGTACATACTGGATGTCCTCATATAAGGTGTTCACCACCTCCACTGAGACGTTGATGACCGTGGTGATCTGGTTGCTGGAGAGCATGAGCTTGTTGTTGGCAGCCACCCCACTGCTGATATACAGGCTGCTAGTGATCTGAGACAGGCCACTAACCGAGGGCTGCCGGAACTGAACCGGGAAGGTATATGGGGGTGCTGTCATGAGGCCGGCCGGTCAGTGTCCAATGAGGCATAAAGGTTGCATCTTTCTGTTAGGCTGTGTCCATGGAAAACTGCAAGGAAGGAAAGAATAATTAGAAGGCAGGAGCCCAGTTGTGCCAGAAGGCCAAACCTGGGGAATTTCCAAGAAATGGATGGAGGTACCTAAAGCAGATTGCCCAAAGTGGCCATCTGACCATCATGGTAGAATGACCCAGGGAATTTATTAAAAATGCAGATACCCAAGCTTTTCCTCAAGTCTACTGAGTAGGCACTTGGGGTGAGGAGCATGAATCTACATTTTCGGCATGCTTCTCAGAAGGCTTAATGTGCTTTGCCTTGCAGCACAAAGGACAACCCCCTGAGCCTGGCACTGAAGGCCCTCCTTGAGGGGCCCATTTTCTTGGGCAGGCCAACTTGTGTCCTACAGCTGAGCAATGGCCTGACTCTCCAGCTAGGCTCGCACAGCCCTGTTCTCCCTTTTCTTCAGAATCCCCTCCTTCCTTCCAGCGCCTCTAAGTGGGAACAACTCACATTCTCCTGACTTTATGCTCAAATCATGAGACTGAACCAGTAACATGAAACCACAGCCCACTGTGCTGGGAGTCCCTGGTGGTATAAGAGAGAAAAGGGTCTTAGCTTCCCCTCTTCAG
Source organism: Rousettus aegyptiacus (assembly GCF_014176215.1). Classification (NCBI taxonomy): domain Eukaryota; kingdom Metazoa; phylum Chordata; class Mammalia; order Chiroptera; family Pteropodidae; genus Rousettus; species Rousettus aegyptiacus. The sequence continues at coordinate 16,299,912 of NW_023416308.1, read as the reverse complement.
GAACTATCTCCTTAAATAGACAAAAATGTGCCCATGTGAAGCTGATGTTAAATTACAGTCCTACATTGTTAACCATGCTCCTGCACCTTGCCTCTAAGGATAGCCTCTGAAGAGGGTCGCTGAAAACTTTCTGGAAACCAGCATAAGGGGCACCATAGCAGCCTCCAAGGGCAAGTGCAGAGAGGCAGAGGGGGCTCAGGCAGATAAGGCATACCAGCATGATGCTGTGTACAGCAGGATTGTGACATGTACCCCAGGGAGGGGCAGACCCCTTTCTACTAAGAAATCCCAGGCCCCTTACTCATCTAGTCTTGATCAAAGCTATACAAATACCACATTTTCATGCATTTCACTGAAATAGGTGCATTTGAATTTAGAGCACATCTCTCAAACCAAATGGCAGTTTTCATCTGGCACAGACAAATGAGGAGCTGAAGTTCTGTTCCCAGGCTTAATATATTTTAGTGGCTACCTACTGTCGAAATGAGATGGAGCCTCTTTCCTTGACAAGGCCATTTACAGCCTGGCTTCTGCTCATCTCTCTAGCCTCCTATTAGCCTTCTCTAGGTTCTGAAGGGCCTCAGCTAGGCTGAGCCACTTGCAGTTCCGTATGGACACCTGGTCCTTTCTGGCCCAAGCCCTTTGCCTTTGGTGTTCTCAGTCTCTTTCCTTACAAGTCTGTCGGAAACTTATCTGTTACATTCAGCAGAGAATAGGTGAGCCTTGAATCTTAGCCAAGGATCACTTGCTGAGGGAAATCTATGGTGATCACACCCCTTCCCCACATTTGATAAAATCCCTGCTCCAGGCTTTCTAAGCCCTGTGTGCTGTCCTTCCCAACACTTTTTAAAGGTGTCGTTTTGCCTTGATCTGTTCGTGACTCTACTGGGATATCACTGCATCTGTCTTCACTCCTACTGTATCACTAGTGCCAAGCTCCATGTCCCCACAAGTAGGTGCTTGAAAAATATTTGCTGAATGAGAGAATGTTTCCAACAACCACAATTCTGCCTTTTGAGACGTTTTCTGGAAACAATATATACTCAGCCATGTTTCTCTAGAATTTGGAGGGAAGGCTGGGTGGAGGTGAGTGTGGTTCCTAGGCTGCTGGAGAGGAAGGACTGCATAGGTAAATCCAGCCAAGACCTCAGAGTCAAATGCATCAGGCTTACCCCAGGAAGGGAATATGGGCTGGTTTGTTCTAAAGGTCATGTGAAGGCAGGGAAAAGCCCCCCTTCTGCAACCCAGTTGGAAGCCTAAATGCTAAGGAATGTTTTGGATCCACATCATCGAAAAACCCAGAGAGAAGTGGACTGAGCCTCGCCCTCCCCCCCATAAAAACTAGGGTCCAGTGGACAACAGGGAAAACTGCTATTCATTACAGTGACAAAAAGTTTGCAGAGACACTGCTCTTGACGGTGAAGGTAGCGACAGGAGGAAAGTCGTTTCCATTAGATGCTGGGTACGCTGAAATGTACAAAACAGCTATGGCCCTCTCTTTCACAGAGCTCAAAATCTAGTGGGAGACACAAACATTAAACAGACAACTATAGGCGCAAGAGTTAGAAAACAGGACAACAGTGCCTATCTTATAAGGATCTTCTGAAAATTAAATGAAGCAACCCAGGTAAAGTGTTTAACACACGGCCTGGCACAGCATGCACCCTCTAAATGATAACTACTGTTGGTACTGCTAGAGAAGTTAGAATGTGGGGCATTATAGGAGTGAAGTCTAAAGGGATTTACTTCAGGCCCAGGGCTAGGAAATTGCAAAGATCGCCTGAATAAATGACACAAAGATAGGAAGAACTTTTAAAGTGCGGGGGAGGGAGGTGGAGACACAGCAACTATGCAGTTCAATTTTATCATTTCATAGCCCACAAAGCCTTTGGCTTCCCTCATCCGGTTCGATCTTCATAGCGACATAATAAACTGGTATCTGGAATTAAAAACTCCATTTTACACATGGGGAAAGTGAGGCAGGGAGGGACCTGTCTAGGGTCACAAAGAGAGGTCTGAAAGCCAGTCTTTATGGTCGCATTTTGTGTGGGAAAAGTCGGCAAACACCGAAGGGTGTCTGTTAATACCGGGTTATGAACGAGAAACAAAGTCCAAGGGTTGACAGGAGTGAGGTGCCACTTCCAGGGGAGAGCCAGACACGTTTCCTGGGAAGTTGGCGTTGAAATGGCTTTCCTCATCTACTGGGTGTTAAGACCCAGATGGTCTTACCTCTCTCCCGCGGGCGGGAGGGCAGGTTCGTTCAGGAAGCAACCACGCCAGAAGCTTCGGACGAGGGTCTCTGGCAGAGAAAAGACCAGTCACCAGCTGGGAGCCACAATCCCCAGCGGCCCGGCGCTCCGGTTTCCATAGCAATGGCCCCTCAGCGCGGAGGAATCCGCCGTGCCGAGTCTTCGGAGAAACCGCGGCCTCTTCTCCCCGCCCTGGGGTTGCCCCGCCCGAACTCACCCGGTTACGCGCTCCGCGTGATCGCTGGGGCCACAGCCGTCCTGGCCGAAAAGTAGTGTCGTCTCAGCGCGCGGCAGCTCACTCCATTGGCCCAGCCCATCTCCACGGCAACGCACCGGCCGCACCACGGCGGCCGCCGAGGGACAATCCTGCTTCGACCGCAGCTCCCCGGGTTCCGCATGCACGTCCCTCCCCACCTCACTCGTCTCCAGGGCAACGAGCCGGGCTCAGCCCACCGCGTCTGCGCAGGGGCTCACTCTTCGTCTGCTGGCACCCGTAAAGCATGGCGCGCAATTTGGCTTCTGTTGCTGAGTCGTTCCCCAGCGAGGAAAACGCTACTACCCAGCAGTCCAGGCCCTCGGTCACGTGGGCCCTAAGTTCACCCACCGCGCCGGACTCCACCGCCCAGGCGACCACCAGCTCCCGCACCTATCCGGCCTCGGCCTTCTTCCGCCGCGATAGGCTTGGCAGCCGCCCCGAGGTCAGATCTGTAGGGACTCAGCCACAGACCTGCTTCCTGCGGCCGCGGATGGCGCGGCCGCTAGTGCTCTTCAGGTGCGGCTTGGGTACCCCGATCAGACCCCTGCTCCCTCAGCTGGCCTCTGGGACCCAAGTCCTGGCCCTCCCAGAGCCAGTCAGGTCCTTTCTTAGATTCCAGAAGAGTCCAGATTTCTGACAGACCTGGGTCCAAGTTCCTTTTCATTCCAACTCCACACTGCCAGGAGCACGGGAGCCAGAATTTCTTCAGCCCAGACTCCAGGGAGAAGCCGGAATTGCCACCTCCAGCTCACATTTCCTTCAAATCGACTTGGCCCTGTAGTCTCTCAGGCTTGACATCATGTAGCCCGGGGGTCCCCAGTGCCTTTTTGGGCCAAGGCTTGAACTTCCTTTAAAGCCTAGTGAGACCCAGTTCCCCCTCAGTCCCCAATACCTCTCTTCTCAGATACATCTCTTCTCAGCCTCTGTGTTCCCCAATGTCCCTGTGATGCAGGACAGGGTGAATTTCCCCAAGTGACGGTGAGATCAAGCCCTGTACCAAGAGAAGAAGAGGTCCTTTGATGGAGAGTGAAGAAAGAATTCAACACACACGCCAAAGTTAAAGTCAAAAGGAAAGCTTATTAGAAAAGGATTAACACTCCACAGGCAGAATGTGGTCTTCTCTCAGAAACAGTGCAAGGGACCAAGAGATGCTTGGAAAGATAGTGAGTAGAGGCGGGCCAAGTGTTTAGGGAATTCAGTTCATATATCACTCTTTAGTTCCTGTGAATTATTGTTTAAAAAGCTTTGTCAACCCATTTCCTTTGATGCAGACATAACAGTGAGGAAGGGAAAGGTATGTAGGTATGTAGCTGTAATAAGTTAAGACTATGTAGAGTGAAAGGCCTGCCAGCAGTTCTAGCCTTTAATTCATAGATTCCCCCCATGGTTTTAGCCATAGGGAATGAATCTTGGATCCTATTTCCCTTTCACTGGTGTGGAGAATGGGTCGTTAGTAATCCACCAGAAATCTTCCTTTTTTTCTAAAGATGTCCTCCTGGCCTGGCCTCAGGGCTAATCAACACATTATAGTCTCTGAATGTGGCTTGATTAACCCCACAGACACACATTTCTCCTCCTTTGCAACCCTCACAACATCCTCCAGGCTCCCACAGAAGTCTTGCTTTGGAGAGCAATTTGGTTCAAAATTACCATTATTTATTAACTTGAAAGGGAATATTTCCTGTCACTCCTTTTCATTGTTGTTCCCTCCCAAGAAGTAATGGTATATTTGGTGCAACACTGAATAGGTGAAGTGTTTTATGTCTTTAAATATTTTCTTTTTTTTTTTTTTTAAACGGGATTTAGGGGACTTTTGTATGTGAAATTCTTGATTTCAAAACCAGCTCTTCATCGCTTCATTCCTTTTTCTGTTAGAAAAATGTAAATGGGAAATTGGGGCCATTTATTTAGTTCTACTAGTGTGTGAATGTAAAAACATGTATAAAACCATAGTTTCAAATTGGCTGAAAATTATTTAGAAAAAATTTTAATTTTTCTAAATATTTTATCCTTTAAAAATTGTCTCTTTTTTGGTCCTATGAAAGCAGTATACACGCAGAAAAATCAGACAAGACACAAGCAAAATGAATGGCCAGAGACAATCGCTGTTAACATTTTGGTATATATTGTACCAGATTCATTCATATATATCTATGGCAACATGCTTACACACTTTGTGTGTGTGTGTGGTGGGGGGATGGAGAGGGGAGGAGTGTCGACAAAAAGTTCATCAGCTTTTTTCTCCAGTACACTATGAATGTCTATTTTATTCAAAACTGCATAGTATTTTATTGTGTGACCTAACCACAATTTATTCGAGTGCTTCCCAAATTGTACATTTAGTTTCCAAATTTTAGAATGAAAGTACGAGCAATTATTTTGAAGTGGGCAGAAATATTTAAAGGTACATAGTTGCAAAACCACTTCATGGTATAACTAAATTATCAAAAAGTGAAAACTCGGTGCTTGAGATTATCCATTTTTGACTAATTCCTCATTTTGACCAAATAATCTCTAGTTTCATCTGGTTCCATTTCACTCCACCCCACCCCATCCCGTCTTCTACCTCTAGCCTTCAGAGTTTCTTCAAATGTTTGTTCACCCCAAACTTCCTTCATTTCGATTTTTTCTAAATCCTTTTCGCTTAGAATTTCTTTATTAACCAAACTTAATTCTGTCCAAACTTTGTATTCTCTTTTTCACTGCTTCCTCTGAGTACCCTCTTGCAGGCCCCCCTTAAAAAGACTCTGGAGCAGGTGCCCACTCCTCAACCTCCCTCAAATTTGTTGTGGTGCGTTCAAATCTAAGACCCACGGAGCCAATTGAGATTAATTATGAGCCTTTATTAGCCGGCCGGTGACTGATCTCCCCACTAGAGAATCAGCCCCGAACTTCCAGAGGAGGCAGCTTTTAACGCCCAAAACTACATCAAACAAACAAGCAGGTTTACAGAAGCAGAAGTTACCATTAGCATATCTTTGCACAGGATATCTCCTAGAACTTACCCCGGTTAAACATTAAACAAGCAAGCAAAAGTAAATCCTTAATGCTGGCTTACTGGAAAATTTTCTACCCTTAACAAATTCATTCCTCTAAACCCTACCTTACAACTTTTGCTCCTCTCCTCCAAGATCCCCACCTCCCATTGCATCCTGCATCTTCACCATGGGACAGTTCTAAGTCCCTACTGACACTTCTCTGGGACTTTTCACATCCTTCTCAGCATGGTTTTTCTCTCAGCAGTCAAGAAACACCCCTTTAGTATAAATTTTCCACCAGAAGAAACCTAGGTCTATTCCCTTGCTCCTTTGACAAATATGACAGAACTGTACCTTTTCCAAGAAACCTGGGGAAGCCTCAGCCATTGCTCTAGGACCCCATGAAATCAGGCCTTGTCCTAGCCATGACCCCAGCCATCTTAACCTGTATCACCTTCGCCTGCTCCCCCCAGCTTAATGAATTCCAGCGAAGCAGCGGTGACAAAATTTTTACCCAAGAGCCACTTATCTCGGGTGATTATTCGTGACAACCTCAGTGCACAACGACTCTATGAGATGGAGGTAAAGTCCTCACAAGTTTTTGTAATAGAGGGTGTTAGTGGCTTGACACATGTTCATTTCACTCTCCCCAATACCTTGGGGAAAGATCACAGATCTTAGAGGTGATAGGGAGCTGTCAAGGTGCTCTAACGCAAATCCCATTTTACAGAGGAGGCAACTGAAATTTGGGATTATTCATTTGCCCACAGTGTCGCAGCTGTTTCTAGACGGAGGGAGCCAGGAAAGGATTTTATGTCTCTTGACTCTTATGGCATTTATTCCCCCTCAAAGCACATTACCTTTCTATTTGGGGAATCCGTGAATGGATTCCTACCATCACCCACACAAAAAGAAGTCTTGGGTCCTAGACCTTCAAGTGACATCAACACATTTTAGTCAGTTTTTTTTTTTTTTTCCCTTTAGGGATCATCCCCCATTGTTCATAAGAGAATTGAGGTTCTACTTTTTGTTTATGGAGAAGTAGAGCTTGACCAGCTTAGATGAGAGCCCTCAGAAGAAGAGGAGGGAAACCACAGTGCCATTACCCTGCAGACCCAGATTGATTAATTCATTAAATGTATCTTTAGGGCCTGTTGGGACAGGCACTGTTTCGGGCACTGAGAAGAGACTAGTGCACATGACAAAGTCCAAGGATGTACTCATTTTTTCAAGTGGAGCAGGCAGCCCAGAGTTGAGCTGCTGTCTGCTTTTTACTCTATGGAGCTTCCCTCCATCTTCCAGGGCCAAATCTAGATGGACTCATAGGATTCTCACATTGAAAAGAGTGGGAGAGGCTTAAGAAAGTGCCAGATCCTCTCAAGGACCACAAAGACCAAAAGAAGAGTAGAGATCTGGGTGTTTCTCCCTCTGCCAAACTTCCAGATACAAGGGAAACAAGGTGGACCCGAAGAGTCCAGTTTTGTGAGACCTTGGGGAATTATATTTCTTTCAGGACTCTTTTTCCTTTATAAGATAGGATCTATTAGGATCCTTTCAGTTGCAGGTGACACAAACTGAATTTGAACTAGTTCAAGCAAAATAGAGAATGATGAGTTTACATAATTAAGGATGGATAGAGCAGGGTCACCAGTGTTTGAGACGAGAGAAACCAGGGTTCCAGCACCATTGGACATGTGTTCCACTCACTCTCTCCGTCTCCTTTTCTGCTTTTTGCATGTTGGCATCATTATCAGGTTAGCTGTTTCTGGGGAGTACGGTCATAGGAAACCTTGGCCTATAGCCCAGAAAGGAATTAGAGTGCTTCTGTTGCTTGAGTTAGACAAATCCTGGAGAAAGACTCCCGTTGGCCCATTTTGGGCCATAGGCCCATTCCTGTCCTGTGGCCAGGTTGTACGGGTAAACGAGTAATTATGAGTGGCCCAGGAGAGGTTGAGGGTAACCCCCTCTAAATAGGTGGGAGATGTTGTACTTTTGGCAAGTAGGGTGAGTGTCTTTAAGATACTGTACCTGGAAACTCTTCTGAGTTGGTTTTATACATACCAGAGGGCTGTGCCATCCTCCAGCCATCCAGAAGTTCTTTTAAAGCCATATTGAGCTCTTCTATATTTTAGGTACTCAGTGTTCATTATGGTCAGTGAAATGGAGTAGCTTTGCTAAGGTCACAGAGTGCATTATTACAGTTTCAAACCTGGATCTGACTGACCATGGTGCAGGATGTTCTCCCTTAAGGACAGGGACTGTCTTCTCATTGTTTGTAGATCTAATGGCTTGCTGAAGGCCCAGCTTGTAGGAATTTCAGTGGATTTGAAGCCTGAAATGTCTTCTCCAAAGAAGTGCTAATATTAGGGGAAGAAGTGCTAATATTAGGGGAAGAAGTAGCATTGGCTAGTCACTGATTTCTCAGGGCCATAATGAGGACAGCCAAGGTCTAGTGTCTTGGGAATCCCCTGGGCATACTCTGAGAACAAGGGATGGTGGCTAAGATCTCTTCATCTATGCCCATGATTCTTAACTGGGGCCAGTTTTGCCCTTTAGGGGACATTGGCAATGTCTGGAGACATTTTGGTAGCACAAGTGAGAGTGGGACGGTTCTACTGTCATTTAGTGGGTAGAGACCAGGGATGGTACTAAATATCTTACAATGCATAGGACAGCCCCCACCACAAAGAATTACCTAGCCCTATGTGTCTGTAGTGCCAAGGTTGAGAGACTCTGATCCATAGTAAAGGTGAAGCTCAAGGTGAAATCACTAGCTTAGAGAGGCCGAAAAGCCTACTGTCATGGGAGTGAACTAGAAAATGGTGATACAAAGCAGCCACTTAATTTCTCAATGGCTGTACCAGCAGCATCTCAGATACATGATAAAAATATAGATTCCTGGGCCCCATGTAAACCCTACTAAGCTGGAATCTCTGGGGTCTATATTTTTATCAAGCAACTGAAAGGTTTCTGATGTTCAGCCATTCAGAGACCATCGATTTGAAGTATGTCTTTTAGTGTCCATATTCTCTGCCACCCACCCTCTCTCTTCATCTCTTGTTCCCAAGATCCACTTAGGCACTAACTCCCTGTATCAAATAATGGTGGCAGCATTGTGGAGCTCTCTTTTGTTTACATTATGCTGAGTATTTTGAGACAATGTCGGCGCTTAGAATCCCCAGAATTTGTTACAATGTTGACTCTCAGGATTGCCTCTCACTTGGTTCTATTTCAACATGCCCAACACTTCACCAGCCTTCAAAACCCAACCCCAGTTTTTATGCCAACTTTCCATGAGGCTTATCTTGCTATCTACCTTCTTTGAACGCTATACTGTTTTTTAGGGCTGTATCACTCTCTGCTTTGCTTAGAAATATTTGGTTAAGTGTCTCATCTTCCTATGTCATAATTTCTGTGAAGACCTGTGGCTGATTTTCCATAGTATCCACTCCACAGCTAGCTCACTGGAATAAATAGATGAGTGAGTAAGATAGAGGATGTGCCTCCTCAGAGCGTAAAGTCTTGTTGGGGACAGGACAAAGCTATATGATAGAAGAAGTGAGTTAAGTGTGATATGGGGGATGTCACAGACAATATGTGGGAACCACTAAATTAGTAGGGACAGGGTGATAGAAATTAAAGAAGGGGTGAGGAATAAGATGCACCCTTTTCCCACATCCTCCCCACCTCTTTCTGACCAGTTTTCAAATAGAGTTGTTAAGGTCAAAATCAGTCTCCTAGGCTGCAGACGTTCAGAGGGCACCATAATGGTTATCTAGCTCAATGCCCAGGGAGACGGGGCTCCCTGTGAATCGAATTATTTATGGAATATTGGGTCCAGCTGGTACGTTTTCACTCCCATATCAGTAGTACAGATGCTTCTCTTGCTATGAAGTAGTTTCCTCACCCTAACCTCTCCTCTGTTTTTTATAAGACAAAAGCTTCAGACAAGACCAAGAAAAAGATGAGCTACTTGTATGACCACCTGAAAAAAAAGTTCATGACGGACCAGCTTAGAAAGCTGGGGAGTTGGAAACGGGACTCCATGAACCTCCGGCAGTACCTGAATAGCACCGGAGTGCAAGGTCACTCCATCCTAAAAAAAGAAGCTAGCCACCGCCGCCTTCGTGGCAGACAATCTGCCTCAGGGGCATGACAACATGAGACTGACAGGAGGAATAGATGTAGAAGCTAGCCAGCTGACACCATTGTAGAACAACAATAAACCAAGACCAGTAGACAGTGGAGCATAAAAACTCTAGCACTTCTAATATTCCCCGTCCTGTGCCACCCCTCTGTTCTGGTGAAGGAGATCCCGATAGTCCCATAGCTGCCTGAGTGGAGGAGACTGAATCAAGGCAGCTTACATGGTTAAGGCAAAGATCAACCTTGTCTGAGGTGAAATGCCAGGCCAGGTATGCTGAGACAGTGGTACCTTATATGGGAAGGGCTCGGTAATGCCACTGCCTAGCATTCCAGTGGTATCAGGGTGGAGCATCAGACAGCCCTGGGTCAAGTGCTATTTATGCTGCCCATCAGGTACCTGACTTTGTAATCTTACTGAGACTGTTTCCTTATCTGAAAGAATGCGAGAGTAACAAGGGAACTTACCTCCAAGAACTGGCATGAGGATGTGGCCTGCTTGGCCCAGGGCCAGTCATTTCCAGTGGCTCTCATCACGATGGCTCCAGTTGGCTTCCAGCCTTGCCAGTCCCCACTCCCTGGCCTGCCTGTTATTCCAACTACCCCTCGACAGTTCCCCGCATTGTGCTTTTACTTGAGCAGACCCCTTGTCTAGAATGCCTCTTCAGTCCCCCGCCCCCGCCAAGACCCCAAGGCTCTCAGGAAATGCTCTTCATCCTTTAAGGCTTATCTCAATGTCAAGCTTCTCTGACCTTCTACCTCCTGTCTGCCCCTTACTTTACCCTGCCTAAGTTACATGGGTTTCCCCTTCCCTCTGAACTTAAATTACCTGTGGTGGCTTCACTCTGCCTTTTGTGGTAGCTATTTGGGTATTTGTCCAACCCCTTATTAGACTGTACAGTCTTTGAGAGCAGAGACCAAGGATCCTCCAAGATCCAGGTCGGGCCTCTTCCATGACACTTCCCTCGCCTGGCCACAGTAGAAAGGCCACTCCTACCTGTGCCTACGCCTCCATTTTGCACCACTAAATGATTAGTAGGGTTGGTTGGCCATTTCTTGTTTGTTCCCTGTCTCCCTGACCACATTGTGAATGTCTTAATGGCCAAGACGCCTGCTAGTTCATCCCTGTAACCACAATGCCTAGTAAATAGGGTATTCACTCAGTGATGTTTGAATGAATGACTACCTTATTCTTTTTTTTTTTTTTTTTTTTTTTTTGTATTACAGCGTCACCACCACACACAGAATAAGAGCCTGGTACATATTTTTTTAGTTAACCAAGTCCCCTCATTTTATAGAGGAAACTGAGGCCCAGAAAGGTGATCTGACTTCTCAACATCACATAGCAAATTAGTGTCTGAGAACTAGAAGCAGGTTTCCTGACTGCTGTGGAATAGTCATTCTGTATCACCGCAGTTGCTAGTTAAGGACCTCAGTCCTCTTGGTGGCTTTTGGAAGTCCTCCTCACCATCCTCATCCTCACTCATCACGCCTCTCCAACATTGCTGCCTGGCCATTCAGCAGGCTTTCCTCTAAGCTAGATCTCAACGAGCCCCCAGCACAGGGGAGTAGACAGGGGTAGGGAGCCAGATGTTTGTGTTGTTTCTATTTCCTCCCTTTATGCTCTTCCTTGGAGAACTAAAACATGCTACTTTTGAGTAGGAGCCGAAACAATCTTTTTCTATGTTCTTGTACATTTCTTTGGTTGAGCACAAATGATTAGAATAACTGATTTTTATATATTTAAATTTTGTTATACAAGCAATATGACCACTTTTGTCAAACAAACAAACAAAACAAAACAAAAAAACTCTTCTATTAGATCAATCACTGCTTGAATTTTGGTGTATTTGTTTCATTTCAACAAGTCTTTTTCCTTGGCACTGTACCTGGAAAGGAGAAAGGCTTTGGAGATCCTGGAGTCTTTAGAGGTTCCACAGAGCAGCCCTGGCCCCTCTTTTTCCCAAATTGTCCCCAGGAACTCTCCACCTCCTAGATTTCACCTAATACAGCCTCTCTGAGCCTTACCCTGGTCTAGCCACCAGCCTCATGCACCCTTTTTCCCTGATGGCAGGCCTTGGTTGAGTGTCTTTGCATCTTATATTGTGGCCCAAAGGCCCCCTGGGAGTGAATGGGTATGGGGGTTGGTACATCAACCTAATGAGTCCCTTTGTAAGTCCCTAACTTATCTCTGATTGCCTGGACTTATTCTTCTCATTTTTGCGTTAAAAACCAGAGGATTTTGCATTTAAGTTGGTAATAAGAGGTGATGATATTCTGGAGAAGCAGCTTAATTATTGGGAGGGGGAAAAAAGATAAAAAGGAAGGAAAATCAATGAGGGAAGAATGGAAGGATGTTGGATGGGAAGATATTGTTTGAGAAATAGAATTCTGAAGCTTAGGGATGGGGTTAGAGATTCTCCAGTGGAAACATGCCCGTACCCACACACAGAACTCAGTTCAAATGAAATCTTATCTGGAAGCCCATTCAAGTTATCAAAACCATTGACATATTAATGTTTATTGAGCACTCAATGCACCAGGCACAAGGCTTTTCAAACATGATTTATTGAGTCCTCCCAACAACAAAGAAGGTAATTTTATTGGCCCTGTTTTATAGATGAGAAATTGCAGCTCAGAGAGTAAGAATCTAGCCTAAAGTTGGGCAGCTGATAAATGACAAAGCCCACCTCAAGCCTGTCTCCCTCCAAAGACCATCTCCAAAGAGCCATTTGAGAAACTATCTTTACCATTTTAGTTGGAAGTGGAGGGCCCAGGACCTGGACCCCTCTGGAGCATAATTTCACAGATAGTGTTGCAGGAGCCTCAGCTGTAGTATCAGTTACCTGAGGCCAGCTATTGAATAGAAAACTAGACTAAAACCCAGGTCTCTCTTCTACCAGTGGCTGAGAAGAACTTGTCACCCATTCTGGGAAGGATAGTCTGTTAGGAAGGGTTGGCTGAGTTAGGAAGATGTGGACAAGGAAGGTATTCACCCAGGAAATGGAAGAACCAGGACATAGGAGACCTGACCACTGTCCATTAGCTGTGAAAAGTTGTTCTCAATTTCGCCTTTGGGAAATTTTTGTGGAATATCCTTTGTGTCTGAAGAACTGTGCTGATGGCAGATGACAGATGAATGATACTCTCTTTTGAAGGAATCAACTGTTTTCGAGCATATCTTTAATTCTTGTTGAAAATACATTTCATTCCCTCTTCCCCATCACCAAACACATGTCGGTACTTTTGGGTACTTGGGAAAATTTCCCAGTTTAAAAAATTTGCTGGGTGCACAATGGGCCTTGCAGAATTTTCCATGACCTGGAATAAAAGGATGGAACTTCTATTTACTGAACACCTGTTACATGCAAGGCATTTTATATCTTACCTCATTTAGTTCTCGCAAGAACACTTGTCGGGTATCAAGCCAGTCTTTCAGGTGAGAAAACCAAGGCACAGAGAGGCTAAGGAACTTGCTCAGAGTCACTGGGTTTGAACCAGCTTCCCTGGTGATTCTCAGCTTCATTGTGAGCATCTAGCTCAATTTCAGCCATTGTTAGCCACAGAAACTGCTCTGTGAGGGATGCCCATGTTGTGGGCCTCCCGTTCATGGCCCTGGCTCCTGATTTTTCTCCAATAGCTACTGCTGTTGACTTTAGCGATCAGTGACACAGCGGGGAGGGAGTCCTGGATGAGAACTCATTCCCCTCATGGCAGGTACAAGCTCTAGGCTGTCAGGCAGAGGCAATGACTTTGGAACCCCAGCATATAGATGTGAAGCAACCTGCCAAGGGGCAAGGCAGCTGGAATTATAGAGGCAGTTTGTCTGGGGGCAGGGAGAAAGAGGCGACTACTCTAGTTGCAGCTAAGAGTACTCCCAGAGTTCGGTTTACCCCATCTCTCCATCCATCCATTCATTCACCCACTCACCTATCCATATGTTCATGTATCCCTTGAGCACATAATCGTAAAGGTGGGGAAACTGGTTTTCTTGTTTGCTGTGACATCTCACTTTTCTTGATCAGTATGGGTAGAAGTGGGGTGACCTGCTAACTGGGAGTGCCTCTGACCTTGGGCAAGTTACATTCCCACTGAGAGTTTGGGGAGCTGGAAAAACTTCAGAGCCACTTCTCCTATTTTACCAACAGATAACCAAGGCAGGGAATGGGGAATTGACTTTCCAAGGTCAGATAAGGAATTAGAGGTGGATCCGGGACCAGATTCCAGGGACTGCCACTCATTTGTAAAGTGGGGATGGGAATCCTGGCTCTCCTCAGCAGAAATTGTAGGGAGGACCCCCACAAAGTAAGTTGTGGGAAAGAGCTTTAAGAAGTGAGGTCACCAGGCTAGAACATCCTGGAGGTGCAACCCAGGCCCTTGGCTACTGGGCCAGGACAGATCCCACAGTGACCACAAGGGGTCAGCAGACGATCATGTGCTTAGCTAGGATCTGCTGGAAGGCACTTGCTGGTGTGCCACGGTGTGGGAGGCAGGCCAAATCATTTAACTCCTGGAGGTCCCTACCACAAACAAGAGATGCGCACCCATCTCAGCCCAGCCCCTTGTTGAATCGGGAAGTATAGCTCTGGGAATTAAAATGTAGAACTTGGTCCAACTGCTGACTTTGGAACTCTGCAGGCCTGGGGGAGAGGGGGAGGGCAGAGTCAGGTGCAAGCCTTGGACTGGGACGCCCTGCCTCCCCGGTAACCTTTCTCTGGGTTTCAGCTCTCTCAGCTGCAACTGGGGTGGGTGCTGGTAGCTGATCTCTGCGTTTCCTTTCAATTCTCGGGTCCTGAGATGTGCCACAGAGCTCTGTACACATAATGCTCCATAAATACCTGATGAGTGGATGTGAGCAGCTCCTGCTCTGAGCAAAGCCAGAAAAATCCAGGCTTATTCAATGATACATTGCTTTACTAATGTATCATTTGACAAAATGATTCCTAATGGGATTCCTTTAGCCAATCTGCTCCTCTGGGAACATTTCAAAGGTTCTTTCAAGTCACTGTCATTCAAGTACACATCTCCCCTGGATTGAGCTGGGTCTCTCGGTTACTGGAACTACCCCCACCCAGAAGCTTTGTGGGATGGTCTTTCTCAGTTTGCCCTGTGGCTGGTTCACCACCACTCACTTTCCACCACATTCAGCATGTGTTTTTGAGCTCTTTATATGCACCAGACATTCTTATAGCTGGAAATCATCCATGAACAAACCTGACTCAAATCCTATGCCCTCATGGAGGTTACACTGGGGTAGTCCTTAGGAAAAAACAATGAATCAGATGAAAACCCTGGCCATTGGTGGCTGGTTCCTCGTTTGGGCTCTACAAGGAGACTCTGTGTTGCATTTGCCTCGTTCAACATTTTGGCCACCAGAAATGCTGCCCACAAGCCTTGAGGGCTGCATGTGTCCTCCTCACCTCTCGCTGCTACAGTGAGGTTTTATTTGATGTGCATGGGCCCTGCAGCCAGATGGCTCTGAGTCTGACTCTCAGCTTTGCCTCTCAGGAGAAGTCATTTCACTGTCTCCTGAGCTTTGGCTTCCAAATCTGAAAGCCAGGAATAATTGTAGTATCTATCTCATAGTGCTTGTTCTGAGAACTCTGTGAGCTGATGCTCGTCAGGAACGTGGCACAAGGCCTGGCACTTCATGGGGTAAATGTGAAGTGGGTTATGGTGGTGATTGTAATTGTTGTTCTATACTTGGAGTTTTCAAGTAAACCTCAGGAGGCAGTCTGCTAAAGGGGAGTGAGCCCCAGAATAAGGACATACAGATAGGCGTTCAGCTTCTGGCTCCTTAATTTGCTCTGAGACAACATACATCCCATCTCTGGGCCTTGGTAAATTTCCCCCTTCCCTCATATTTCAGTTAATCCCTTAGGAGGAGGAAGTTGGACTGAGATGCATCCATTGCTTCGTAGCCTCCCCAAGTCAGTGAGTACCTGTTTGAAATGGAGCAATGGTGAGACACTTGGCCCCAACGAGTCTCCCTTAGGTAGTTCTTGGGAGCTGAGTGCACAGGCTTTACAAATATAAAATGGTCCTGAGGAAAAATTGATCTTTAGAGGGCAAACTGGAAGGGCCTTGATCCTGTGGAAGCTAGCTGTTCAATATTACTTCCTATACTTCTTTCCATGAGCCAAATCTTATGAATTTTCTCTCTTCTCCAAAGAGGCCCCTTGATTTTCTTCCCTGAAACTTTTGATTCTATTTTCCACCCTGATAGGAATATAGCCCTCCCTCATCTTCCTAGACTATACCTAGTTCAAGCATCTCATCCCTTATGCCATCATCATCCACTAAACTGCCTTAGTTCTCTCATCGGACCTGAGATCCTGCTAGGCTAGGGCCAGACAAGTTGGCAAAAGGGAGGCTTACTACCCCTTTCTTTGTGAATTTACATTCTATACCACCAACCATATTCTTTGAATCTCCCAGGTCATTTCCAAGGTGTTTTCTATTTTCTTTCTCATTCTGTTGCTTCAGAGATTCTGCAAACTCTATCACTGAGGAATCACTGACTCTCCAGAAAGTATTTCAAACAAAACCTATAATTTCTATCACACCAACAGAGGGCAAAGCAGAGACTGGTCACTAATAGTGCTCCTGTGGCCAATAGCAGGGGTATTGAGTTAGATCAACACCATGTTTTTCATGCTGTTGAATTCAAGTACTTTGGGTAGGGTCTGCAAGCCACAGGTGAAGTATGTAAAAGGCCCAACATTTGATAGGGAATGTGGTTAGTTTAGCATTAATATATTGGCGAGGTGGAAAACCAGAGGAGAGAAGCAGCAATTAGGGGGATTGTTTTATAAACTATATAAATGTCTAACCAATGTACTGTATACTTGAAGCTAATTTAAAAATATTTTTGCCTTAAAAAAAAGGCCCAATATTTGTAAAACAAAAGGATTTTATAGTAATTTTCAAACACACACAAAAGCAGAGGAAACAATATCATGTACGCACAGGTACCCATCACCCAGCTTCAAGCCATTATCACCTGGCCATTCTTCTTTCATCTATTCCCCCTTTTATTTTAAAGTTGGATTATTTTAAAGCAAATTCAACATATCATATAATTTCATCCCCCCAAAACATCAGAATATATCTCTACAGATAAAGCCTTAAAAAACATAATCACAATATCATTATAACACATATAACACAATTAACAATAATTTCTTAATATTCCCTAAAACCCATTCTGTGCTCAATATTGCCCAATTGTCATCAAAATGTATTCTTTTAAGTTGGTTTGTTTGAATCAGGATCCAAACATGGTTCACATATTGCATCCAGTTGACATATTTCTTAGGTCTTTTTAAAATCAATAACGTTTTCCTATTCCCACCTTTTTTCCCAGGCCATGTATTTATTGACTAAAATGGGTACATTGGAATATAGATTTTCGATTCTATAGATTTCATTGATTGACTCCTTGGGTCATTTAGCATGTTCCTCTGTCTCCTGCATTTATTTTATACTGATCAAGCTAGAGGTTTGATTAGATTCAAGTTTAGATTTTTTTTTGGAGGGCAGGGGAAAAGTAAAAATTCTTCATGGGTGCTGCTGATGTTTCCTACTGGGTCATATCTAGAGGCACACACTGTCCTGTCATTGCACTTTTGGTGATGCTTAGATAGATTCAGCTGATGTCAGCCTGATCCATCCTTTATGAAGTTCACCATCAAACCCACCACTGTAGAAGCTATTGATGATCATTGCTTAGATTTATTATTTCATTAGGGGTTGCCAAAAGATGATGTTTTCTTCTAATTTTATCATTCTGCATTTCTCAGCTAATTCTTCTATCAAGATTTCCCCCTTATAAATTCTTTGGTTAAGAGATAGTTTGTATAAGATAGTTTGTGCTGGAGTAACTCCTAAAAGTGACCAATGAAGTTTTTTGGTTTTGTTTTTTCATTTCGAAATTTTAGGAACTTGTGGGTTTAACTTATGTATCTTTATATAGTTGATTACCTATGGTAATCATTATTCTTTTTAATGCTCAAGTCATCACATCCGTGCTAGTGGGAGCCTCTTTAACTGGTCTTAAATAGCCTGTTTACTTTCTGGCATGACAAGATGTCTCAGGCAGGCTCATCTTGCATATTTCATGCTCCAGACTTGAAGTGCCCAGCCATTTCTCCAAGGAGAGAATCTGGCTCTTTTAAAAATGAAAAATCTCCCTTGTGCCCACGGGGCCCACTTTCTGTAGGATAAAGAGCATTTCTCATGGTATGGTATCCACCTAGCTCCCTGTTCCATTTCCTGCCCTCTTTCAGATATGCCAAGCTCTTTGTCATTTCCCAGATTAAGTATTCTCTCCTGAACTGAGACTTTGTACACGCTGGTGTCTCTTTGCCTCGAATGTCCTTCCACACCCTGTCCTCCTGACTCAGTGCAAACCATGCCCTTTCTGTGACAGCTTCTTTACCTACTCTGGTAGATGACTTAGGCCCTGTCATCAATTTATTGCAGCAGTCAAAACATATCATTAAGCATTTGTTTACTAGTTGTATTCCCTCCCTGGGTATCACAGACACATCTGACACAAATATAGCAGGTACTGAGCTTTTCCCACTGGTTGTGGCTATTTCCCAAGCCTGTCAACCTTGGTCTCATCTCTTTCTGCTCTGGCCTCTTTTAATTCATTTCACCAAACATTTCACAGAGCATTCTTTAAATAACTGAAAAATATCTACTGAACACATACTATGCCAAGTGTGCTTTACATACATGCTTTTATTACTCTCAATTTATGAGGCAGGGGTTATTATCCTCAATTTATGAATGAGCAAAAGGAAGCTTAGTATGATGGCTGAAGTACCACGGCTGGGAGTGGCTGGACTGGAATTCCCTCAGTGGCTCTGACTCCCAAATCCCAAGATTTTTCCTTCATGTCACTGTCCATCAAACTGTGGTCCATGATCCACCTGCATCAGAAACGCCTGAGGTGCTCATTAAAACACGTTCTCCTGGCTTCCACCTCAGACCTACTGACTCAGAATCCCGGAAATAAAAATGGGGATGAAAAACTAAATTTCTAATAAGTTTGCCTAATGTTATTTTAAGTAATTATTATTTTTTGAATAGTTCAAAGGTTTAAAGGGTATAAATAACAAGCAAGCACCCCACTCCATTCCCCAGTATCTCCAATTCTCTACCCACTGTTCTGGGAGGCAATCACTTTTCTTTGGGGTGACTCAGCACACTCAAGTTTGAGGACCACTTTTATACTTATGAGATAGACCAAAATGGGCAGGTTTCTGTACTCCAGAACTTAAAGCAAAACTGCAGGTAAGACCACCATTCAGAGGCAGGTGCCCCAGGAAGAGATCCAGAATCACCAGTAAAGATGGCAGAGACTTCTCCTTAGGGGAGTGTCTGCACCTCCTGTTTCTAGGACCTTCCAGTCTGCTCAGCTCCTGACATCACTTCATGTAGGAGGCTGTTTCCTGCACAAGCAGTCTTGTCACGAGCAAAGATCAGGAATAAACTGTGGGTACGGGGAGAGTAAGGCACATGGGAGGGGCAGAGGGGAGCCTGCCCAGAGATCTAGTGCTGGAAGGGTCTAAGCAGAAGTCTAAAAGCCAACCTTTCAACTTGTATTTCCGATTATTCGTGGTAATTATCCATCTTCCTCTTTAGGATAGTCTTTAAAATCTGTGATGTTTAACCCTTCTGAGATCACAGACTCTTTTGGTAATTCCATGAAAACTATGGACCTTCTCCCTAGAACTATAAAACTCCGCTTACTACAAAACTTTACAGACCACCAGGCAAGATTACCCAGGGTTATCCAGGAGGTCCAAGTTAAGAATCCGCTTTTGGACAAACACTCTCTATATTTGTTTACAGAGAGCCTGAACCATGTCGCCACTTGCTGCGAAATGCCCTGGAATAAACCAGAGGCCAGCTGGCCCAGAACGTGGAGGTGACGGCGTCTTCAGGCTACGGAGCCTAGTCGCTTTGGACAGGACGCACAGGAAGGTAACGGCTGCCACAGGGGGCGGTGGGCGTCCTCCTCAGCTTTTAGAGTCACCTGGCCCGGCGCCTGTGCTTCGGGCGCATTTATTGGTTTCTGAGCGCGACACCTGCTCCCCGCCTACTCCCTCACCCCCGCTTTCCTGGGTTTCGGTGAGCGAACCCACCCCGGGCACGGGAGCGCCAGAGCTGGGCTCCGCGGGCACAGGCTACGCTGGGAGCCGGCGGGCTCTGTATTCATCATTGTTCCTCCAGCGCCTGGCACGGGTTGGGGCGCAGGCAGGGACGGTGGCCTGAAGGGCGCCGTCCCTTCCGTGTCGCCCGACCACCAAGCTCTCGCCCCACAGGTGTTTCTTGGGTGCCTGCTTTTCAAATGCCAGAGCCTGAGCTGAGCGTTGGCGACGCCTGAGAAGGATTGGCATCCAAATCCTGTCCGCTGCACGCCGAGAGGACAACAGGCAGTCGACGCAGGCGGCGCGGAGCGCCCGGGGGCCGCCGCGGAGGGACCTGCGCGCGCCCCCGCCTCACGCCGCGCGCTCGTGACGCCCCCGGCCCCGCCCCGGCCGCCGCCTCTCGCTGCCCCCTCCCCACGGCTCGGCCGCGCTCTGGTCGGCTGGCTCTATGGGGAAAGCGGCCGCTCTGTGCCGAGGCGGCGGCTGCAGCGGCCGCTCCCGCGGGCTCTCGTCGCTGTTCACCGTTGTTCCCTGTTTGTCGTGCCACACGGCGGCGCCGAGCATGAGCGCTTCCACGCCCGGCTCCGGGCCGGAGCCCAAGTCTCAGCCAGTGCCCGAGCCTGAGCCGGAGAGGGTGTCAGAACAGGTGTCTGAATCAGTTTCTGCGCTGGTGCCAAGATCCGAGTCTGCGTCCGAGAAGACGTCCGCGCCAAGGCAGGGGCTCAAACAGGGATCGGAGCTGCTGCCGGGGTCAGGGTCGGGGTCAGTGCCCCGGCAAGAGATTGGCTCAAGTGTAGGGGCTGGGTGCTCTACCAAGGCCTCATCTGAACAGCCACCAGCGCTGGGACCAGCGGTGGGGAGAGTGCCCTTGAGCAAACTCGAGTCAGGGTCGCAGCAGGTGTTAAAGACTCCACCTCTTCTGCGACCAGGACAGGAAAAGATGGCTTTGGGGGTTCCAACGTCAGGGACTGGTATGACCTCCACCGCCCCAGCGGTCTTGCTGCCTCTGGACAGCTTCAAGGGCTGGCTTCTTAAGTGGACCAACTACCTGAAGGGCTACCAGCGCCGCTGGTTCGTGCTCAGCAACGGCCTACTGTCTTACTACAGGTATGGAAATGCCAGGGTGGGGCATATGAGTTTGGAGAGTGGTGATGCTGCAATGATGGCGACAGATAGCATCCAGGGTTGGAGGACACTACCACTAGCTTAGGGATGTTTGGGAGCATGCATTCTAGCAGGAGAAGTAATGCCTTCAGTGGGGGTCATTGACCTTTGGCAGAGGAGTCTCCTGTGGACATAACCTCTGGCAGGCTTGGGTTTAGGGTGTGAGTGGGGAGGTGGAGTAGGGGAGTAATCTGGGTCCTTAGGGCCCCTCTGGTCTTGGTAGTGATGGGATCTGGGGCAACTAGCCGGAGTCAGGCCCCCGAAGTTCTTGATTCAGGAACTTTCTGGTTCAGGAGCTAAGATCATTGTATTAGGAATCAAGGGGGACAGTAATCTTGTTTAGTCCTTGGGACTCACTCACGGAAGGGCTGCCATCTATGGAGACCCAGAAGTGTCCCATTATGGCCTTTCTTACTTCAGAAGCAGCATGAAATTCAAAACTGAAGTTCAGTCGTGGGATAGGTAACACTGCTCTCTGAAACAGTTGAAAAGATAATGTTATGAAGGCTTTCTCTCCTTTCTTACCGGCTATTGCCTTGGTACGTTTCCTGGCGATGGTTGGTTTGAACTTTGAGATCTCAGGCCACTCTATATGCCATTGGTTCTCAAACCTGAGCGAACATCAGCATTACCTGAAGGGCTGTTGAAACACCCCCCTCCCTCCACTGAGTTTTTGATGCAGCGGATCTAGAGGGGCCTGAGTTTTGGCATTTCTAACAAGTTCCCAGGTGTTGATGCTCCTGCCACAGTCTGAGAAGCACTGCTCCGTTATCATTGCAAACAGGAGGCACTTGCCTTGCTGTTTACTCGCTTCACTCAGGCAGTATTCCTTCAGGTCACCTGCCATAGGGCTTGTTTGGTCCTTCCTAGCCTTTTTGAAACACAACTTTTAGAGGATGGTTGAATCTGTGGTGCCCCAGAGAACTTAAGTGTTGGTTCCCATTCCAAAATGGGGACCACCATCTTTAATTCCTGGCAGGGGAGAAAGCTGACATGTGTTTCTAATGCTCCCTTTTCATGTGGGCTATTAGTGTCCCTTGGCTCATTCGGCAGCACCAGACACATCACACAGCACATAGTGTTCTTAGAGTTAGGCGACTGAGCAAAGAGAGATCCTTTTCCAAATGGTGTCTTCATCCCACTTACCATACTCTGTCAGGTAAGTAAATATTTCACCAACATGCAATGAGAGCAATCATCAGTGATTTGCTTTAAATAAGTGTCACTCTGTTTTCTTAAAGGCAAAGGATATAACGCATAGGGTATATTAGCTGTGGACTACACACCTTGTTTTACATTATGTTCATTTATTTCATCCTTACAACCACACCGTCCGGTAGGCTTTAGGATTTGTCCTCTTGTACAATTAAGGGGTTCTGAGGTTTGACAGGGACAGTAAGCAGTGGGGAGAGATTCTGATCTGGGCCTTTTGTACTCCGAAGTCTATGCCCTTCCCAGATGTGTGTCCTAATGTTCACTCACTCACCCTTGAGTTCAGCATTTCTGAGCTATATGTATTTTGCCAGGTACTACTAACCTAAAGGAGTCATGGTAATGTTTATGAGTACAGAGTCCCACAGTGGCAGGAAGGCCTAGTTCTGGTGGAATTAAAACCTAACCTCATGCATTTTTGTTTGATTTTAATTGGAAGAGTAAAGATTTCCCATCTTCTCTTAAAATAAGTTGTACAGACATACCTCATTTTATTGTGCTTCGCTTTATTGCACTTCACAGATGTTGTATTTTTTACACAAATTGAAGGCAAGACTCTCCACCAGCAAAAAGATTGCAACTCGCTTTATTGTGACATTCACTTTATTGTGGTGGTCTGCAAGCAAACCTGCCTTATCTCTGAGGTATGCCTGTATAGACAAGTTGGCATTTCAAGGTAATCGCAAATGTGCAGATCCTCTGCACATTTCTTATTGCTTGCTGATAAGGTTTTGGGAACAAGTACTGGTTTGGAGAGAGAAGGATGTGGGAACAAGTTTCTTGTGTGTATGCTTGCACAGTTCAGCTCCATAGTTTCATTTTTGGGCATTTCTAGATTCTAAAGCGGGCAGAATTATTGCTTGACTTACCTATGTGGAATGAATGATTCCTGATATTTGTACAGCCCTATGCTCTCATTTAGTCCCATGTGAGGCTGGCCATGAAGATATCTTCATTCTCATTTTAGAAGAAGGGTAACTGAGGCAGAATGAATGCGCTTCAGTGACTTACTTAGAGGCACCCAGCTTGCAGGTTGTGCCTAATGCCACTGGAGATGAGTAAATTTCCATGTGCTGAAAACACCCTTTTGAGGTGGAGCCCAAATTGCCACTTCTTCCATGCACTTCTGATCTGCATTCTGGAAAACATTCTGGTCTGCCCCTCCTCCTGCCTCTCGGCCCTTCACATGTTTGACAAAACTCTCCTGTTCTTGATTCTGATCTGAATTCTGGCTGCTAGACCAGGCATAACCATCCTGCATGCTGGGGTCAAGGACTGAGCACTCTCCACGCCTGTCACTAATAATTCTAACAGCAGCGAGGTGGGTTATCCAGGGCTCTGTCTGTGCCCAGCACCAGCTTTCCCAGATCTCCAGCTTTTTCCAAGTGTTTGTGGCTGGAACAGAGGCAAGATCAGGGGCTTGTAAGCTGAAAACAGAGTGAAACAATTTTTATTCATGATTTCCTTTACTTAGGGGCTAAGTAAAGTCAGGTTTCTCTGCAGGGGTGATGTGGCTGGTGGAGAAGGAATCAGAGTAATTTCTTTTGCTACGCTGCCATTTGGAAAGACCATTCTCTAATAATTTTTAAAAAGCTAACTGAAGCCTGGTGTTTGGAGGAATGCATTTGGAAAAAATATGGGCACATATTTCTTGTACTCCTACCCCTTCCCATCCTCCAACCTTGCTCGCCTCCAGGATACCACTATCCCAAATCCTGGCCACCATCACCTTTCTTTCCTTTTTATTTAGTTTTATCTTATCTACATGCAATTAAAAAACTCTTATTTTTCATTTAAACCATTTTTTAACCTTATAAAAAAGAGTATATGTACTGTATATGATTTGGGGGTGGGAGGGCTTATGTTCATTGCTTTATAACAGTCCAGGATGTGAGGGTACCACTTTTTATTTACGCATTTTCCTCTTGATGGGTGATTATGAAAATTCCTGGAGACATGCAGGAATTCTTCTTGGCTGAAATTGCTGGGATATAGAGAATGTGAATGGTCTCTTATAATCTGAACTGTTTTTCCAAAGTAGTTGTACCAATTTATACTCCCACCAGCAGTTAATAAGAGATTTTGTGGATCTATATCCTTTGCAAAATTTGGCATTTTCAGCATTGATTTTGTCAATCTAATGGGAATACTGCAGTATCTCATAGTCTTGACCTGCATTTCAATTCCTATTATTTTTACCTTAATAGAAAATCAGTGGGAGGTTGGATTGGAATTTCTCCATTGATTGTGGTTTCCTTGGGTGTTTCTGCCCTGGATTTTGCTTGAGAAGCTCATTTGATCACTTAAGTTTATTCTAAGAGAGGAAAGTATAGTGCTAACATGGGCTTGGTAACATTCATATTATCAGGAATGAAAAATTGCTCTTAATAAATGTTGTCATATATAGAAAGAAATTCTGAGAAGTATGGGTAATTGTTGGCAGATTTTTAGTTCTTCCCAACAATGTAGTAGGAACATAAATATAAGAGACAAGGTTCTTATTATATTACTTAACACTCAATCACATGTCTATTCAGAAACCAAACAGGAGAATATATTTTTGTGTTTAATTTAGTTTTGTTTGTTTGTTTTGCTTGTTAGTTTCTATTTGAAAAGTTTTACCCTCAGTTCTCATCTCATAGGAAACATGTAATTACATGAAATTAGGGAAAAATTCATAAATGATGTGGAAAAGGTATTGGCTTCAGCAAATCCTTATGGAGTGTGTCAACCATAAGCTTTAGTTAAGCAAATTTAATTTAGTTAAGCAAAATTCTGTTTTGTTTTATACCAATTTCCTGTTTGGTGCCATTATAAGTGACATTTATTTTCCAGAAAACGATCTCAAATAGAAGCTTTTGTTTTTATTTATTTATTGTTCTGATTGCTCTATGGGAAGGAATGGCTAAGCCAGTAAGCAAAGAAAGCCTCAAAGAAATTAGTTGGGGTTCTTGAGAAAGAAGTCAAGTGAAAGTAAGTTTTGTTAAGTCCCCTGCCTGAGAAAGACCCCTGAACACATGTTGAGTTGGGCCCTTTTTGGGGTGGTGGCAAGGTAGTAGAAGATGACACACCAAGACCTCTTTGCCTTTAGGAAGGATCACATACTCATTCCTCCAATGAGGCCAACTCTCGAAGGCAAATGCTCAAGGATACTTGGCTCCGGGAAATGGTGTTTTTAATGTCAGTGTAGGTAATCCTTGAAGGACAGAGATGGAAAAGACTATTTAGTTGCAAAGTGTCCCTGAAATGTAAAGTTGGAAGTACAAGTCTGAAAGTTAAGCTGTTGGAGTCTCCGCTCTGGAAGGTGGCCTTATTATTATTGGATTCAGCTTTAATTTGAAATACAATTCAGTGTTTTATGCAATGAGACCATTAGGAGGGTGAAAAGGAGCACACAGGTTGATAATGTGTAAACATTTGTTTGAAGTATATTTTCTTAGTATTTAGCAGAAGGGTATTACACAGAGGTCATGAGTGGACTAGCAGCATATTTTGGAGGAGTGCAATGCACACTGATGTTCTTAGCAAGGTCTAGTGACACAAATTGTAATTTTCCCCACAAAACCTGCTCCTCCTCCTAACCTCCCTCTGTCTATGAATAGCTGAAAACCTCTGAGTCATGCTTGCTACCTCCTCCCTCATCCCACCTCTGATGGAATTGCCATGCCTTGCCCTACTCTCTAGACCCTCCTCACATTGTGGAGGCTGTGCCAAAGACTCCAAGATTAAACCCAGGTTCGATGACCACTAGAATGTGACGCAGTCGTCACATTGCGCTGACAGCTGTGCTTTATGATAGCAAAGCACAATCAGCAAAGAGAAGAGGGGCCTGGGGTGAAGTCTGGGGAGACCAGGGGCTGGCTTCCAAGAGTCCTTTCCCATTATAGTCACACAGGAGATGCTACTTCCTCCAGCAACAAGTAGTGACAACACATGTGAAATGTCACCCGGCGGGGATGCTTGTTAGAAACTCCTTGCTTAGGGTTTTCACTGGGGGCTGGTCACGTGGGCACCCTCTGCCTGGCACATTCCAAAAAGCTAGACTCCAGAAAGGAAAGCAGGTGTTCTGCAACAGACCATATTGTTTGTGATAAGCAGTTTAGGTACAGTCAGCTACCCTTACCAGTTGTGGATTTTTTTCCTTCCAAATTCAGACTCCCACACACCAGCCAAGGGCCAGCCTTAGACACAGGCCTTTCAAAGAATGAGCTGTCTCAGGCCTGCTGTATTAATTTTTTTCTGCACGCGTCTGACTTCCTTACTCCTTGCAGACTTTAGCAATGCCAGTCAGGGGTCAAGGATGACTCTCACTCTGGTTCAAGGAGAGTGAGCGCTTACACTTGGCTTTGCGTGGCAGAGTGGCTTCTTGTTTCCTATCAGAGGAAGCACAAGCCAGTCTTGCAGGGTCTGCTGTTCTGTGTGCTGAGGGCTTTCTCTGTGGAGCCTTCAGCCATGCAGTTGGCCCTTTGTTGCTTCATAGATACTTTTCTGATGTAGACCTCCCCAAGGCCTTTGGTGGCTTTGATTTTGCATGTGGCTGGGATACACTTGCCATATGGACCTCCTTCTTCTACAGGTCCTTTTGTGCCTTCCATAGAATGTCTGGTGTGAGTTCTCCAGCTGCTACTGACCCTTGTACCTTCTTCAGGGAGGATCTGTTTGTCCAAGATTGGGGCCCGACATGCAGTCTGGAGCATCGTCACAGTGAGCACACACCAGCTTTGGTTGAATTATTTATTGAGGGCTAACAAAGTATAAGACAGTGTGGGCGACAGACATGCGTACCATCATCAAACCTCTGGGAGGAGGAGGAGGAGGGAAGTCTGCATCCATCCTGGCCATTTAGGAAGAGGCCAGCAGGTTCAGGATCTGTGCTCTGAGGAAGCTGAGTAGTCAAGCATATGACTTACATGCCTCCTCTAGTCTTTCAGATGTAGTTGGCAAACTGTCAGTAAAGAAATAAAGGCCTGTGAAAAGGGTGTGAGGCTCCTTAAACCAAAGTCAATATCTGCTTATCCCAAGGGGAAAAGGTGGAAATGAGTCTATTTCTTGGACAACTGCATTGGATACTGACATGTAGGGAGGAGGAGATGGTAGAAACACCCTGAACACAATTGAAACTGGCAGCTTGATGTGGTGAGTCATGACTTACCAGGTGTCGTCACACAGAGGTGTGGCTTTAATCATACACACGAAGCAAACTGTCATCGAGTTCTGGGGTCATGCTGGGTTCCATATGCTTTTTATGTGTGACTCTTTCCTGCGTCTGTTTCCATTTTTAAGAGTTCTCAGAGTTTTGATCACTTAGCTTCACTCCTTTTGACACCTCATCACATGCTCAGCTACAGCTCTGTGCATTTAATACTGATTTAACAATCTTGACTCATACCATTTGATCTGCTTTGCTGGGCCAGTGCCTAAACCAGAAGAGGGCAGATGGCATTACTGAGTTTGCATAGGAAACTGCCAGATTGTGTTGTTCTGTGAAGCAGCCATAGGTGCTGCCTTCCTAAAATATAGTGTGCAACTTCCCTGGGCTCACCACTCTCTACCCTTCCCAGCTAGATCCCCCTGCTTCCTTTTCCTTATCTCTCCCCTTCCCCTGGCCTTGACCCTTTTCCTCCCACCTTGCCTTATTCCCCCTGTGCAAACCACATACCTTTCATTCTCCCTTCCAGATCTATGCACCTTCCGTCCCTCACCCAGGAGACCCCTTCCTCATTGCTGCAGACATCCTAGCAGAACGGTCTTAATTCCAGGTCACTTCAGCATGGACCCGCCTGGATGCATCCATGAGATGGGCTGGCAGAACTATCCTCCTTTTGATATCTTTTTGTGGATTAGGTCATTTGACTGTGCCACCCCTATTAGCTGGGTGTTGGTCCATCTCCCTCTGTTAGATTAACACCTCCCTGCTCCCCACCAGAGCATAGAGCCATGTCTTCCCACTCTAGTGCCCCCTTGGGTGCTGGGCATAGTACCTTGTACTTAGTAGATTCTCAAATTTCAGTGTGTGTGTGCATGTGTGTGTGTGTTTAATAGAAGACATATTTTGTAATTTTAATCTTTTTGCATGTTATAAAGACCCAACATGCAGCCTGGACTACCGAAGTAGCAATATGGCCCAGCTTTTCAGCTCCTTTTCTGATGCTTATCATGAGTCAAGGATATGTGACAATATTGAGAGCTTATTGTGTTCACTTATATTTAAAACTCTTTGTTACAAAGAGTTTTAAATATATTTGTGTAGACAGTAGTATAATGAACCCCCATTCACCCATTTCCTAGTTTCAACAATTTGAACTTCCTGGCCAATCTGATTTCATCTTATCTCCCCCTTCATACCATTTTGAACTGAATAGCACATTTAACCTATAAATGTTTCAGTATGTATCTCTAAAGGATAAGGATTTTTTTTTTTTTTAGGTGAGGCAACCCTTGGTTGACCTCACAGATTATAAGGACTTGTCAGTTTACAATCCCTTATTTTTTATGCCTATAGCACCTGGTCTTCCTGGGTGGTCTCCCATTCAAGTACTAACCAGGTCTGACCCTGCTTAGCTTCCGAGATCAGATGGGATTGGGCTTGTTCAGGGTAGCATGGCCGTAGACTAAAGGATAAGGATTTTCAAGAACACATCCACAATACCATTTTTACAACTAAAACATATTAACAACAATTCCTATTATCTTTAAATATCCAGTCGTTGTTCACAGTTTTGGTTGTCTCAAATATCATATATATATACATATATATATATATATATATACACATACATATACATACATACGTACTTGTTAGTATTAGGACCCAAATAAGTTTTGCCCATAGAATTTCCCATAGTCTGGGTTTTGCTGATTGTATTCTCGGTGTAGGTTAACATGTTCCTATATTCTCTGTAGTTCCTTAATTTGATAGATAGATCTAGAAACTTGATCAGGTGGTGGGTGATGTGTTCTTCCATCAGTAGCTCATAACGTCTGGTGCCTTCTCAGTTTGCGATGTTAGTAACAAGTGAAAATCAGTCTTAGATTATTCTAATTCTGTCACTTCCTCATTTATTAGCAGGAATACTTCTATAAAGAAAAATTTAACCCTCATGCTTTATTTGGGGATATAGTTCACACAGGAAAGGCAGAATAAATGCTCGATTCTTTCCCTTTATTCACAAGCTTTCAAAATAAGGAGTTGGTTCGTATCTTGTGGTGGCTGAAACAATGACTCTTACTGGAAAAATTACTGCTTGGCTATCACTATGGGAACTTAGGCCTTTGATTATAGGAACATAACATTCTACACAAGCTTTCTGCTTCTGTAACTCCGCTTACACACCTGACCTGTGAGTCGACAGGTAGTGAATAGAAGAAAGATAGCCCTTTGTGTTTAGACAGAATGAAGAATAGGATTTGGGGCTTAAAAACCCTGTACCTCTACATTTTGGGGCTGCTTAATTTGGGGTCTGCGTACCCCTGGCAGACCCAGCTGGCTGAATAAAGAGTGTTTCCTATAACTCACTCACTGAGTTCTGGTGGTCCATGTGTCTTTCGGGGGCTGGCGGCTACAACAATCTTCCAATGGTGACTAGTCAGTTTTTTTCTTAAGTGACGCTGTAGTCTCATGGATGGACACAAGCATGTTTGCATTGTTTCAGCCCACTGCCTTATTGCCTTTAATGATGCTCGCATTGCCTTGCCTGGAATTCACCACACCACCAAGCCTCCCCTCTGACTCTCAGAAGCTCTGTCTTTGCTTAGTGGGGCCTCTTCAGTTGGCTCTGGAGTCCTTTGGATAGGACCCTGATGGTATTGATAGCTTCCTGTGTTTGGTTTATAAAGATGTTCAGCCTCTTCTTGTACTTGTCCTGTCCCAGCCCTGGTATCAGCCATTCTGGATTATACTGCAACTGGGAGGATGGCTGGTATCACTGGGTTTTAACCGTGGTGCTAGGATGAGACATATGGAAACAGCAATTTGCCTAGATAACCAGCCTACTTCGGCTTGCAGGAATCTTTAAAAAGAGAGGAGACAGAGGTACAAAACCTTAGTGTTTTATTTTACTTCATGTCTTCATGAGTGGAGCAAAGGTTATTCTATTTGTTTTTAAGGTCTTTGGCTTGTCGAAGAAAAATTCAATGCATGAGACAAAAAAATTTTTTTTAATTAAGTTTATCTAGGTAACATTGGGTAATACAATTATATAATTTTCAGGTGTACATTATAATTTGACATCTATATATTCTATTGTGTGCAAAAATTTTGACTGAGTCAGAAATCCCATATTTTTTCCCCTGTTCTATCTTAGACTCTAATAATGAGCAAATTTAAATGGTGCTTAATGGTATATAAGGTGCTTATGTATATGTCATCCCATTTGATGACAGCCTGGGGAGAAAGATAGTTATGCCTTGGTTACAAATGAGAAAACCAGGGCTTGTCCCACTGTGTTGGTACTTCTTAGTGGGTGGCTGAGCAGAGATATGAATCCAGTGCTTTCTGGAATTCACCACACCACCAAGACTCCCCTCTGACTCTCAGAAGCTCTGTCTTCCCACCAAAACAAGCCTGTCCCACTCAGGTCTCCCAGGTGTGGATATTGCCATGTCCTACTTGGAGACTTGAGTGATCAGCCACCTTTATTGAGGAGATCCCTTGCCTGGTTCAAATCTCTTCAGTATTGGGCTCTATATGTGACCATGCTGCAGGAGTGTTTGCTCTGGAGGCTTCGCAGGAAGCTGGTCTTGTTCCTTTGTGATCAGATACTCGCTAAACACTGAAACAGTTGGCAAGGCCGGCTGCCCATGTGTACTAGGTTTATCAGTTATCTATTGCTGTGTAACTTTGAGGCTTAAAACAACAATTTTATTATTGCTCACAGTTTGTATTGGTTAGGAATTCAGAAAGGGCTTGGCTGGACAATTCTGGCTTGGGCCGATCCATGTGGCCACAGTCAGATGGTGACTGGGGTGGCATGGGAGGGGCTGGACCATCTGGAGGCTGGCTGAGCATCTCTTTCTCCTCAGAGTCTTGAGGCTTCTCTTTATGCTCAGTCCATACGGGCTAGTTTGGGCTTCCTTGTTGCATGATGGCTTCAGAGCAGCCAGACTGCTTACCTTGCAGCTGGCTTCCCTCAGAGTGAGCATCCCAAGAGAGTAAGGTGGAGGTACAAGGACCAGAACTGATCCAGAGACCACATTTTCAGCAGTATTGCTTTAATCACTGGACCCAGAATTGAACTAAAAGTGTTTTCTAGTAATTTTTACCCTCTGAATCAATACCATGGAGGATGTTGAGCCCAGGAATTAGATCTACGATTGTTGTGATTTTTAAAGGTATTTTTGTTGCAAGTAGTGAAATTTTTCCAGAGTGTCTAAAAGGCTTTTTTTTTTTTTTTTTTTGCGAGATCACAGAATGGTTTTATAAAGCCTGCCCAGCTATTTGCACACTTTCTTTGTTTCTTATGTCTGCTTCTCTTCTTATTTTCCTCTCTGCAGTCCAGTGTTTTTGAGTGGCAGAAGAGGCCTGCTCCCCACAGCAGCTTGGCTCAAGCGTGCACACCTTCACCCTGGTCCATGTACCACTGGCTGTATCAAGCAAGGTACATGGTTCCATCTATATCTATCAGTGGACTAGGAACATCCCACTCCCCATTCTAGCAGGTGATCAGGCAGAGTCCTATGGCAAAGGGTGTGAACATGTAATTGTAATCCAGGAAGGGTGTTAACAGTTGGGAAAAATGTTTCAGTCTCTCCCAGCCTCTTACTTCTCTTACAGGGATCACACTTTTCATCTGTAAAATAAGAGGGCTGGATTAAGTGATCTCTGGGGTTCCTTCTAGCCCCAACTTTCTGAGAATTTGATGGAGAACCAACTGGAAGAAGTTGGGGGAGAGATTTGATATCATAGGTGACCTATGCCTGGCATGGGCTTAGCACATTGAGGAAATGTCTGTTGACTTAATTACTGGGAGATCAAAGTCCAGGTGTCTTGGAAGCTGGTGGCTGACCTGGTAGAGAAAGAATGGGGGATGCTTTTGATCAGCCCCAGATGTTCACTGGCCTTCTTACCCCTGGGGCCACAGGCCTTTGGAAGCACTTGGGAGTTGCTGTGGCAGCATCCAGGGGCTTGTTTCCCTTTTTTCCTGCTCTCACTAATAGATTTAGTCCAGTGATGGTGAGGACCCTTGCTCCTGAGCCCCAGGGGAGCATGGGGACAGGGCTAAATGGTATATTCCAGCTTCCAGTCTTGGGAGACGGAGTGGAGGCACCACATTTGCTGAGTTGTTCACGTGTTGTGCCAAGAAAGATACCTTTCTGAAATTCTCCATTTTTTAGAAAATGAAATTATTTTGCTAGACACAGGCACAAAAGTGATTTTCTTCTTTTAAGTACTGCAGTTCTAAGTTTGAATTTATTTTGCCTGTTAGCTCCGAGTCCTTGCCTTCTGAAGATGGGATTAGGGAGTTCTTAACCTTTGAGTAGATTCCCTTCTCTCTCACCTGAGTGCCTGCCCTGCCCTGTAGATGAAGCCTTCTCCATATTGGCTCATGCTTTGTCTATTTCGTCTCAGAAGACCCAACACACATTAAGTCAGTGTTCAGTAACTGTTAGCTGGACTCACATTACACAGACATGTCTTCAGTGCCTGGGAAACTGATGAGCAAGGTTTTCCAGGTCCCTGTTTAAGTTGTGTGATGTGGCGCTGTAGGAATCTCTAGGTAGGAAAGGAACTTAAAGGCCATGTAGTCCAAGCATCTCTCTGTTCATTGACTTCTTCTTATGGCATCTTTGCCCCATTAGTGCCCGCCTCTGAGCAAACTTCTCAGGTGACAGAGAGCAAACCTTTATCTTCCATGACAAGCTGGTATGCCTTAATTAACTCTGAATGCTAGAAAATTCTTTCTTTCTTGAGCTGAAATGGGTTTCCAGGCAACATCTGTCCTCCTTGGGATGTTTCTCTGTCTCACACAGCTGGATTTATCCCTTCCACATGGCCATACTCATCATCTTTAGAGAGGCTGGCTTAGTGTCCCCCTGTATTATCTATTGCTGCATAACAAATCATCTCAAAGTTTAGTGGCTTAAAACAGTAATAAACATCTTAGAGTTTCTGTTGGTTAAGAATTCGTGAATGGGTGGTTAGTTGGAGTTATTCTGGCTCAGGATGTCACATGAGGGCCGTACTCACCTGAAAGCTTGACTGGAGCTGGAGGCACCGCTTCCAAGATGTCTCACTGACATGCCTGGCAAAGAGGTGCTGGTCATTGACTCACTTTGTGGACCTCTCCAAAGGGCCGCCTGAGTGTCCTCACAACATGGCAGCTGGCTTTTCCCAAGAGTGATCCAAGAGAGAGCAAGCAGGAACCACAGTGTCTTTTTTGACCTGTCCTCAAAATCACCTCTTTGTTATTTCCAGCAGCATCCTGTTAGTTACATAAGTCAGCCCTGCCCAATGTGGGAGGAAGATTCTAAACTTCTGTGACCCTCACTTTCCTCATGTGTAAACTATCCTGCTTGGCTGTTTGAAACAAACTGTGAAAAAGTACTTGGTAAACTTTCATAAGTGAAAGGATGTGTTGAATGTAAGGGTTTTGCTAGCAGTGAATGCTTAATTCTCGTTTAACCCCAGATACAGTCAGGGAAAGCAGGGCTGGATTTGCCAGAGGATGAGGCAGCCACATTTGAGGCCTCTTTTGAGGGTAGCTAAGCTGTGGATTATCCTCCTGGGGTTCAAGAATCTTGTCATAGGGAGATTCCCTCTGCTGACAGGGCCCTTCTCTTGTTCAGTCCAAATGGCAGAGGAGAGGCAAAAGGTCACACATCCTTATTGGATGCTATGGGGGCCCAGGAGTGCTGCCACCCCATAGAGGGACAGACCTCATCTGTCTTGTTCACTCATCTGAACCTAGCGCTGGCCTGCCATGTAGACTGAACAAAAGAATGAACATGCCAAGCAGGGATGATGGTCGTTTTAAACACAGCCTCTGTTTTGAGAGTCTGCTACTGCCTGTGGTATGAGGCCTTCGGTTTTGCAGGCTGCTGTCGTGTTTTGACAGGAGTTGAGCTGCACTTCAGTTGAAGCTTGGTGGGTGTCACTTTTATGTAAGATTATTTCATCTAATATTAATATCAATGCCTATAATACTGGAGGCCATGAAGGGGGAAAATAGAATTCCTGAATAAATTACATGTCTCACCGCCAGATCTGTAAACTTGTGATATGTGCATTTAAATTTGTAATTGACCTTGGTGTGTTAAATTTTGACTCAGCTATTTCTTTAATTGACCTCTAACTCATGGCATTTCAGTCTTTTGCTTGGCTTGGTAACTGATTTTCTTTTTAGAACCTCCTTTGCTTAGTGTAGTATTTTTGGGGGGTAGGTTTTAGTGCTGCTGGATTTTTAAGGTAACAGCTTGTTTGTAAAAGGAACATCCTGTCGATCGTGGCTGCAGCTGTAGAGATTGTGTGATAATTAAAAAAAAAAATCTGTTTAAGTGTCCTGAATTGTTCCGTGTATGAGAATTTGGATTTTAAGACTTATGACTGCTCTTGAAATAGATTCAGCCCTTTGCCCTAGGGATCTGTCATCCTTTCTTTTCTTCCTTAGTAACTCAGTACACAGCCTCATTCCTGTGCCCGACTCACTGGGACTCTGGGAGCCCCCTTTGTCACCAAAGTCATTCAGCACTGCTATCGGTCACTATTCACAGGGAAGAATTTAAAATACAATGGATCTTAAATGGATTTTATTATTTATCATGGGAATTTTCGAACATGTAAAAGTAGAGATCTTGATATAATGAACCCCACGTCGCCATCACTCAGTGTCAGCAAATCTCACCTTAGGGTCAGTCTGTGGCTTCCTCACCCTCATTTAATTTCAAGCAAATCCCAGACATCTTTAATTTTAATAAATAAGTTAAAAATAATAATTTTAATAATTAATATTTATAAATATTTCAGTATATATCTCTTTAGGGTAAAGGTTTTTAAAAAAACATAGTCAAAATGGCATTAATGTGCCCCCAAATTGAATAATTCCTTAATATTATCAGATATCCAGTCACTATTAAAATTTCCCCATTGACTTAAATTTTTTTTTAGTTTTAGAAATCAGGATTAAAATAAGGTCCATTCATTGTAATTGTTGCTGTTTCTCCTCAGATTTTTAAAATAAATGTTTTGTTTTTAAATGATTTCAAATTTAGACTTAAGTTACAAGAATAGTACAAAGAACTTCTATGTACCCTTCCCTCAGGTCCTCAAACTGTTAGCACTACGTTTACCTTCTCATCTCTATATTATATTTATACATATATTTAAAAAATTATACTATGAGTAAGTTTCAGACGTGATGTCCATTATCACTTAATGCTTCAGTGTGTATTCCTTGAAACAAGGGCATTCTGCATATATTCACAGTGTAAACAGTGACACAATGCTACCATCTAATCCATGAACCCCATTCACATTTTGCCGGTTGTTGTAATAATATCCTGTGTAAGAACAAGATCTAATCCAGGATCATAGACTGCATTTGGTTGTGCATCTTGTCACTTTGATTTCAGTCTGAATAGTTCTTCACTTTTCCTTGTCTTTCATGACCGGGACGTTTTTGATGAGTGCAGGCCAGTTACTGGTGATGTTAGTGAATTCAGGGTTGCCTGGTGTTCCCTTATGTTTAGATTCGGGTCCTGCATTTGTGGCAAAAATACCATCGGGTCCTACATTTGTGGCATAAATACCACAGGCTACATTACTGTGTCCTTCAGGAGGCACCTGATACTGATTTGTCCTGCTACTAGTGATATAACTATCGTTTGGTTAAGACGGTGTTTGCCAGATTTCTCCAATGTAAAGTTAATGAATTTGATAATAATAAGTAATTAGAAAGCATTTTTATGGGAAGACAATTCAAAGCTTTGTGAAACCCGGTTCATTAACAAATCTTCACCCACTTGGTTTTAGCACCGTTTGATGATTCTTGCCTGAATCAGTTATTATGATGGGTGCCAACTGGTGATTTTTTAATAACACTATTCCTTCTACATATTCTGTCATTTATTTCTATCACTATGAACTCATGGATTTCTATCCTATCCAAATGGTTTTTATCTGTAACTATCATTTCTTATAATTTTCAAATTGTCTTAGCTTTGGCTAGGAGTCCTTTGTAACTGGCTTCTGTGTTCTTTTGACATTCCCCATCACTCTTTGAACACTTTCTTACTTTTTGGCACAACAAAATGTTCCTGGTTCATCTTGTATTGGAATCTGCGATTTCTCCAGTGAGCCCTGGTTCCTTTTAGTAGAAATTGGAACTTAGAAGCCAAAATCTGAGTGCTAGGTGTGCTCATTGTTAGCGAGACATTATTGCTTCTAGGTTCTCTTCATGAATAAGGATAGTTTTTTCTATATTTTCAGTTATTCATTATTGTCAATATAGTTACTTCTTTGTATGGTCCTCTGTATGAAACTATCCTTCCAGCCAAGCTGGCCAAATCTCCTTAGTTCCTGTACAGCAAGTTGTGCTGGCCATCATTTTTTTACTTTGGTGGTATTGACCTTGGTGATTGTGCTAGTCGGACCCCTGTGCCTCAGGGCCTTTCTGCATTGCTGCTGCTGGCTGCGCTGTTGGAATCCCCATGGCCTTAGCACTGAAAAGGAAATAAGATGGGTCTCCCCAGTCTCTTTTGATTTATAGGTTCTCTTTCCCTCTTTTTTTGTTTCCTCTTGCAATTTATTTGTTGAAGAAACTGGATTATTTTTTTCTGTAGTTTCCTAAGGACTGAGTTTTGCTGATTGCTTGTCCATTATATTGTTTATTATATTCTTCTATCTGCTTTATTTCCTGTAAGCTGATAGCTAGAGATTCAATCAGAGTAAAATATAATTATATTGGCAAAATGGTTCATAGGTATTTTGAAAGAGGACACATTTTGTTTTGTGTTCTCTCTCTCTCTCTCCCTCCCCCCCCACATATTAGCAGCCATTATTGATAATTTTCTAGACCCATAGTTCATTACAAGTTGCAAAGTGATATTCTATTATTCTTTTTGCAATCGTTAGTGGGAATAATTTTATGAAGAGAAACTTTCCCTCATTGATCATTTGGTTACCCAATGGTTTAGTTAATATGAAAATGGTGGGGAAAATGCTCTATGCTTTCCTTTATTCACCAGTTATCAAACAAAAGAGTTGGAACCTTGGTATCCCCCCAAGCTTACTGATGACTTATTTTTTTTAGTATCATTATAAACCCTTTGGTTTGATATCTTTCACTATATTGCAGTTGTTATTCTAATCTTTGAGATATAATTCACATACCATACAAATCGCCCATTTAAAGTATACAATTTAGTGGCTTTTAATATAGTCACAGATGTACACAACCATCACTGCAGTCAATTTCAAACATTTTCATCACCTCCAAAAGACCCCATGCCCTATAGCTATCACTCCTTTGCCCTCCCCAAATCTACTCCCTAGACCTAAGCAACCACTCATCTACTTTCTGTCTCTATGTATTTCTCTATTCTAGACTTTTATATGGATAGAATCATGCAATATATGGACTTTTATGACTGTCTTCTTTAACAGCATAATGTTTTCGAGGTTTATCATCTAGGACGTATCAGTACTTCATTCCTTTGTATGGTTGAATAATATTCTATTGTATGACATAATATTCTGTTGTATGGACATACAGCATTTTTTTGTCCATTCATCCATTAATGAATATTTGGATTGTTCCCACCTTTGGCTGTTATGCATAATGCTGTTATAAAAGTCTATGTGCAAGTTTTTGTTTGGACATATGTTTTTATTTCTCTTGAGTATACACCTAGGAGTAGAATTGCTGGGTCATATGATAACTCTATGTTTAATCATTTTATAGTGTTTTTTTAGTATCTCTCTCTCTTTGGATAACTTGAGTGATTCAATTATAGCATTATATGTATATAACTTAGTCTGGTGACCTTTTAACAGTTTTAGTGAAATATAGAAACCTTACCTCCCTGTAAGTTCCTTTGCTCTTCCTCATTTGTAATATTATTATCTTAAATATTTCTTGTACAGACATGTGAACATCTGACAGTGTTTTAATTTTTACTTCAGTCTTCAAACACAATTTAGAAAACTCAAGAGAAGGAATCAATTGTCTTAACCCAGATTTTTGCTTATCATGTTCTTCCTTCCTTCCTGGTGTTCTAAGATTCCTTTAAAAAAATCACTTTTTTCTTTTTAGAGAACTTCCTTTAGCGATTTTTTTTGAAGGAGGGGGGTAGGTCTGCTGCTGACAAATTCTCTTTGTTTTTCTACCTCTCAGAATGTTTTTACTTTCCCTTCATTCCTAGAGGGCATTGTCACTGGATGCTGGATTAACAATTCTTTTCTTTCAGGCTTTGAGAAATTGTTGTGCCATTCCTTCTGGCCTCCGTGGTTTCTCATCAAATCCTCTATCATTCAAATTGTTTTCCCCTTCAGTAAGATGTCTCACTACTTCCAAGATATTTTTTCTTTTCTTTTTATTTCCAGAAGTTTGACTATGATGTATCTTGGTGTACTCTTTTGTTTATTTGTTTATTAGGTTTTGCTTAGCTTTTTGAATCTGTAAATTTATGTTTCGTTTTGTTTTGTTTTTTTGCCAAATTTGGGGAGTTTTCAGCCATTATTTCTTCAAATACTTTGCCTGCCCTACCTTCTTTCTTCTCCATTTTTTGGGACACCGATGACACAAGTGTTGTCAGATCTTTTGTTATGGTCCTACAGGTCCTTGAGTCACTGTCCCTTTTTATTCAACCTCTCTTCTTTCCATTGTTCAGACTGGGTAATTTCTATTGTTCTGTTCAAGTTAACTGATTTTTTCCCTTCTGTCCCTTCCTTCTGTTGTTGAGCACTTCGCTGAGTTTTTCATTTTGGTTATTGTATTTTTCAGTTCTGAAATTTTCATTTTGTTCTTCTTTATATCTCCTATTTCTTTGCGGAGACTTTCTATTTCTTTTTAGAGATTCACTATCAATTAACCTTGTAATGGAGAGAGCTGGAAAATTTAAGTTGAGCATTTAAAAAATTTCCATAGCCTAGTAGCAACAGGAAAACTTAATGGTGTTCATTGCTCAGTTATTATTTTTCAAAAAGGTGGGTTTTTAATGATAACATTTATTTTCCAGGTATTTTAAACTCGCTTTACCTAAATGGATGTTTAAGACCATCTTGATTATCAAAAAAATAAACAACAACAAAAACCAACCTTGCATGAAAACAATGGTCCTTCTGACCAAATTAAAAGTATTGCAAGTTGAATTGATTCATTTAACAAATATTTACTGAGCACAAATGATGTGGTTAACACTTGCTAGTTCTGGAGATACAGCATTGAATTAGACAGCTACAGACTCTGCATCAGATGGATGAAGCATTGATCAGAATATGACGTGGTAAGAGCAGTGAGGAAGGAGCCCGAGAGGCTGTGGGGGCACAGCAGGGCACGTAAGGAAGTTTCTTGGAAGAAGTGGCATTTCAGGCCTGGGAGCTAGCAGGTTGGGTCGGAAGCCATGGGCAGGTAGGAGCTAGCTCAGGAAGAACTCATAAGTCTTATTCAGGAGTGAGGACTTCATCCTAAAGAAAGTGGAGAGTATTTAAAGGGTTTAAAGCAGCATGTTGACAGACTTAGAGTGAAATTTTACAAAAATGTAGCAGAGGAGTGGATCAGCAGGGGCAAGGTGAGATGTAGAAACTGATGAGGAGGCTGTGGATTTTGTCTAGTTGAGAGGTGACCGTGACCCAGAGAAGGGCTGAGCAGGGCAGAGGTTGAAGAGACGTGCTGGAGAGGACTTGGAATTCTGCTTGGTGAAGTCTAGGGGTGAGACTTTAGCCAGACCAACCCCACAATTAAAACTGTAGTAACCTTGGAAGTAT
The DNA here is from genome assembly GCF_014176215.1 of Rousettus aegyptiacus. Taxonomy (NCBI): domain Eukaryota; kingdom Metazoa; phylum Chordata; class Mammalia; order Chiroptera; family Pteropodidae; genus Rousettus; species Rousettus aegyptiacus. The sequence continues at coordinate 16,259,827 of NW_023416308.1, read as the reverse complement.
ATGATGGGTTATTGCATTGGTAGAAAAAAAGGCATGTTCCTCCATGTCTACTTGACATGACCTTTTAGTATAAACTTGAAATCTAAAGCATTTGCCTAATGTTCTGTGACAAGCTTTCCTTTTAATCTTAGGAACTACCTTAGTTGTCACTGGGTGGTATATAGGATTCTGATATTTTGATGGAACCACAGAAAGGGCATAATGAATCTTCAGTGAGGGATGTTGATAGGGTGGGATGTTGTTTCCCTGTTCTACCTTCAGCGTGCATAGTCAGCAGAACTTGGGGTGGGGGCTGGGTCGTCGGCCCGGGTTTGTTCTGCTGCTTGTGTAACACTCATCTGTTGATTCACTCAGCCAGTACATCATCTCTGAGCTCTCACCACGTGTCAGCTCTCTAGCTGGGCCAGACAGGAGGCCAGGCCTGTGTCTCATGGAACATATGTTCTAGCTCTCAAGCAGCCAATACAATACTCAGGTAAAGTAAAACCTATTTTCTGCATGGATACCTCAGTAGTCCCCATGGAAAGAGCCCTGTGCTGATGGCAAAGACACCCAGATCTAGTTCTGGATTTATTTTTTTATCAGTTCTGTGAACTAGGGCATATTATTTACTTTTTCCTGGTCTCTTCCCTTTTCTTGGCTGTAAAATTATGCACTAATTCCCTCCTATAGGTGCCTGCCACATAGAATACATTTGAGAAATATTTGCTAAACAAATCAATGTCTGCTTTGCCCACTTTCTGGGCCCTTGTGAGGATCAGAATAGTCATGTTTGTCACGGACTCGTATATAAAGTGAACTACTGCCTAGATGAAAGTTGTATTGGTAAGAATACTGTGCTTTATAAATTAACTGTTATCCTCTATTTGTGTAAAAATGTAGTGTCATGAATTTCACTAACTGGGGAATGGCTCCCGAGTCTCTTTTTTTTTTTTTTATTTTTAGAAATTACATTGAAAAGATTTTTCCTGTAAAATTTATAGCAGCTTTTCTTTAACATTTCTCAAGGGAAACTTTAAGTGACAGGGAATGAGGCCAGAAGCAAACGAAATGATGTCAGGTCTCACAGTGAACACTACACGGAAGTGAACACTGCACAGTAAATGCTTCTGCTTGATGGGCCACTTCTGATGTTGAACATTTTCTAAATGATGCCATCCGATCAGCTTCGATGACTTTTGAGAGTGCATATGAAACCTGGGGGACAAGTTTCTGCAGTCTGGTGGATAAAAGGCGGGGCTGGAGGTTGGGTAGGTGGGCCTGGCTCTAGTGGCTCTGTCCCCTTTGGGATCTCCAGCGAGCTGCCCACATCTCCAGGCCTCAGCCTCTGCATTAACTTTTTATCTTTCTTATCACATCTTCAATGGCTAATCCATGTGAGACGCATCTAAGGGAAGCCCTCAGGATGTGGTAGTTAGAATGAGTAAGCTGAGCTTCATAACTTAGACCCAATAGGGTCTTAACAGCATCCCCGTGGCCTGAGAGGTAGAACAGAAATCTTCTTTTTCTCCTGCCTGTGTCTCTTATACAACCTTCTTCACTGCCCTTCTTGCCTTCTGACATCCCTTCTGTGGCTACTGCCTGTGTGTGCCAGCAGGTTCTTAGTCTAGAATAATAAAACCAGCTCTGGATATTTTAAGCAAAAATGAAAAGGTATTACTGGAAGGCTCTTTAGGAGCTCCCAGGACCCCTGGAAAGGCAGGAGAATGGAGCTCTCAGAAGAGGGGTGAGAACAGGGCAGCCAGATCTGTGACAAGGTCATGTCATAGGACCATTCTGGAGAAGACACTGCCACTCAGGCACTTCGATGCCACCTACGCACCAGGATCTCTGCTGCCCCTGAGAACCAGCTGTTCTGCTGCCTCCACTGCCAGGAAAGAACTCTCCCCCTTCCGTGTTCTTTTAAATATAAAATTTTAATAAAGCGCAATGTACATTAGGAAAAGTAGGCTAATAGGGGAAAGCTTGGGGAATGTTCACAAAATGAACACACTGGATAACCACCAACCCCTTAAAGAAATAAAATGTGACCCGCTCCCCAGGCGCCCCTCAGGTTACTGTTCCCCCAAGGGTAACTGGTGTCTTGATTTCTCACCCCAGAGCTTAGTTTTGCCTGTTATTGTACTTTCTGTAAACGGAATCACACAATACATTCTCTTTGTGTCTGGCTTCTTCTGCTCAACCTTATATTTATGAGATTCTTCCAGGTTGTTATGTGTAGTTCTAATGAATTTATTCTCATTGTTGTGTAATATTCCATCATTTGGATAAATCACCAAATGGATGAACCACCATTTGTTCATCCATTCTAGTATGGATGGACACATGAGTTGATTTCAGTTGCGGGCTATTAGGGGGAGGGCTGCAGACATTCCAGTACATGTCTTTTGGTAGCTACGTGTACCCATCCCTCGTGGGAGGTCTGTAGGAGTGGAACTGCTGAGTGGGGCCTATGTGTGCTTCCTAATAACTGATGAGGTTGGGCACTTTTTCATATGGTCATTAGCCATCTGGATATCCCCTTTTGTGACATGCCTGTTCAAGTCTTCTGCGCATTTTTAAATTGAGTAGTTGGCCTCTTTCTTATGGATCTTAGGGGTTCTTTATATTTCTTGATACAAGTTCTTTGTTGAATATATTTATTGTGACTGTCTGCCCCAGCTGATGGCTTGCATTTTCAGAACATACTTTTTTGTATCTCTAGATCCAGATTTAAAGACCTCTGCGAATGCATAGGATTAGCCTGTGTGCGCCCTGGTTGCACACAGGAGAAGTGCTGGAGAGTAAACATGAAACCTTGTTTGCAGGCACAGGTGTTCATTCCAAGATGATGTGGCCTCTGGGGAGGTGCCTCGGCCAGGACTCAGCCCCACACAGCAGAAACGACTCTGGCTAGTGCTAGCAGAAAAGCTGTGCTGCCAGGGTGAGGCCACTTCCTACCCCCTGGGAGGCTGGAGGTGCTGCTGGAGGAGCAGCTGGAGGCTGAGAGGCAGGAGCATCCAGGTCCCCAGACTGACTGCTTCTGTTGTGATGGGACAAACTGCTGACGCTACCTGATGGAGGCACAGAATTGGGAAGCTGACATTTGCAAAAGCATGATCCTGTGCCATAGTTCCTGCTACAGCAATGGATACCTCGTATCCTGCCTGCTCCTGTCTTAACCAGCTTTCACGTTTAAGTCTTTTGAGAATGTGTGTCATTGGGGGAACCTGAACCCTTGGAATCTTTGCTGCAGGTCATTTTTTGGCTTTCCAGCCTCTGTGGTATGGGAAGAGGAGAAAAGTCTGAGGAGGATGGGCAGCTTTGGGGGCAGGACTGCTCCCTTAATGAGAGGAGCCGTGCGGGCAAGTGTTTTGGGTCAGAACTGTGTGGAGGGCTGAAGTGCAGCCCTCATGATTTATTTATTTCCACATGATTGGCATGTGGAAATAAACCAGCTCAGCTGTATGCAAAGTTCCGGAAGGTCATTATTCCGCTCATCTGTTGAGCCATTGTGTTAGTGTCCTACAGGCTCTTGGGCTTAAAACAACTGGAAACTTCTTGCCTTACAGTTCCAGAGGGTAGAGGCCCAAAATCAAGGTGTCAGCAGGGCTGTGCTTTCTCTGATGGTTCTTGGGAATCTTTCCCACGCCTTCCTGGCATCTAGCGTTTGCTGGTAATCCTTGGTGTTCCTTGGTTTGTAGATGCGTCACTCCATTGTCACCTGGCTGTCTTCTCCCTGTGTGTCTCTGTGTCTCTGTTCCTCTTATGAGGACACCAGTCATATTAGATTAAGGCTCACCCCTAATGACCTCATCTGAACGTCATTATATCTTCAGAGACACTATTTTCAAATAAGGTCACGTTCACAGGTGCTGGGGATTGGGACTTTGGCATGTCTTCCTGGGGGACACAGTTTAATTCACAATTCCCATCATCAGTCCAGGCCATGGCTGGACCCTCTCCTTCCCCAGAACCACATGCCCCCACGTTGCTGCTCTGGGTTAGCCAGGCCCTCCTCCTAGTCTTTGCCAAGGCAGAGTCCCATCATTGTTTGAGACTCTGTGCCAGTGTACCTCCTTGAGTTCTCTGGGACAGAAAGGGCCGTTCTGTCTCCCAAGCTCCTACCACTGGCAGCTTATCCTTCTATTTTGAGTGTGCTTTTAAAGCCAGCTTTTTATTGACAACTGATATGTATGTAACATAGAATACATTGTGTGCGTGTAACATATATACAGAAAAGTAGCTAAACTATAAGAATGTAGCTCAATGAATTTTCATAAAGTAAATGCCCCCTTTATGTTGAATTTATTTCCCTCCGCTTATTCAATAGCAGCTTGCAGTGTATAGGCCTGTCTCTTTAATAAGATGAATGGCTCTTTGAGGCCAGAAAATGTGCCTTATTTATCTTTATATCTACCCTCTCTCCAGTTTTTAACACAATTCCTTTATATAGTAGCTCACAGGAAGTACTTGCTGAATTAGAATTTGGAAGATTGAAGGAGAATTTAGCAAGTGAATCAGAATCAGCTTGAGCTAGTGTTGAATGAAAGTCACACACAGGCCCAGTGCTTTGCTCCAGATTAATAGCTTTCGTCTCTCCAAGAGTCTGCATTCAAATTTGCGGCCCTGTCAATTTTTTTCTTGCCCAAGAACATTTTTATGAAAGTTCTCTAGAGAACATAGCCCCAGGCAAGGATGAACGAGCTGACACTTTGCTTGGGAGATGCAATCCCAAGGCGGTGAGGCAAAAACGGGAAGTTAAACAGGGACGATCAAAGTGGCAAGGCAGTACAGTGCATTGCTGGATGTTCTTACAGTGCATTGCTGGATGTGGCTTCACAGTTTGCTGCAGAGAGACACAGTGTGCAGGCATGACGTGCGGACCTGTCCAAAATACATGCAAGGAGAAAACATGCCTCTGAGCAGTTTACAGAGGGAAGAACGGAAGGGGAATTTATCTGCCCTGTTGGCTTCCATCGCCCATTTTCCACTGTGGCATTTTATGCAAGTCCAGAAGTGAAGGGCCAAATGGGCGAGGACAAGACATCAACCAAGAGAGACAGGAGGTGGTCGAGGGAATCTGAGAAGGCACACGAGATCTGTGTCCAGTGCTCTCCACACCTTGTGCTACTCAGATCTGCTCATGCCCTCCCGTGGTATCAGCTCTCCTATGCAATGTGCCGACCTCCACTCTCTTTAGAGAACAAAAACGTTTTTACCCCTTCCCTGGAAGGGGTGGGGGTACAAGTCTCAGTCAGTGATAGAGTCTCCTTCCTGGTGGCCACCTGGGGTCACCTAGAGGCCTGAAGCAAGAAGGTTAGGAAACAAGGCAGTACAGTGCATTGCTGGATGTTATTACATTCTCTGCTGCTGTGGCTGGTCTCGACACTATAATTGATATTCATTATCTTCCTTCTTCATCAACCATTCTGGATCTTCACTCTACCCTAGCACTTTGGCTGGTCTGTGACATTTGCCCTGTGGGGTTTGACTTCCTGGTTGCCTTGCCCATTAATGGCCATTAACCAGACATGGAAGTATTAAGGGATGACCCAGGAAATCCCCTGGGCTCAATCCAGACATTCTTTCTCCATCCCCATATATGTCACTAACCTAATTCCTTATGGCAATTAGCATCAGCAACCTCAGAAATATTATAGTCACTCCCTTCTTAATCTGTCACCTGTATGAGGAGCCAGAGGTGGCCATGTGTCAGTTTCTAGTTCAATGAAAGCCTTATTGTGTCTCATGCCCCACTCACTCCAAAACTAGAATTTCTAAGCTAGCTAAGCCCAAGTGTATGGGGATGGGAAGTACAAAGTCTGCAAGGCATAACCACATATGATGGTGAGCAGGGCTACTCCTAGCCTCATTTGCTGCAGTTACACAGGACACGGCAACACATAGCAGTTTAAGGCATACTGGAGGACAGAAGCTCAAGCCCATAAGACTCTACCCAGTCTGTGCCTCAGCTGAGCCTTCAGTAAGCCATTTCATATGTCAGAGTGGCTGCTTCTGAGTGACAGCGGGGTTCATGTTGACACCAGTGAATCCCACAGTCAGGAATCATTGGTGCACTTTCTTTGCTGAAATGGATGACTTGACATTTTTAAAAACTGACTAATCAGGACAAAAAATATCACTTTGGCTAATGGTAGAGAATGGATTGACCACAAAACATCTAAATGAAAGGAAAAGAAGCAGAGCTAAATTCTAAGACAAACAAATACATTGGATCATGATCATTTTAAGGGACTTTTAATCCCCAAATTCACATGTGCCGTTATATAAGTTCTTCCAAAGAACACAGAAAGGTAAAGCTGAAAAATTACTCTCCTCAAGTTCTTAAATGAAAAATAATTTCAATTATGAGTTAAAGCTAAATTTAGATTTGGATATTGGGTAGATGATAAAGCTTATCTGCTATAGTTTCATTTTCTGAAATTCTTTTGTTACTTTTTCATATCTACCCTTTCTTATTTCATTTTTACCTACTTTTGTTTCATAAATTATTGTTCCTCTTATTAGATGTTATTCCCTCTTCTTTGAGAATCCTAAACATATTTATATTAATTATTTTTCATATTCTGATAGTTCTGTTTTCTCTCAAGTGATTCATTCTCTGTGCTATTGGATTCTTTATTAGCATTGGTTTTCTTCAGGGATTTTGAATTTTGGTTTTCAGACTTATCTTGACTGGAATATTCTTTCTCTCTCCCTGAGCCTCACTGGTGCACCTCTCTAATATACATATTTTCAATTAAAGTTGGCACACAGTCTTATATTAATTTCAGGTGTATAACAGAGTGATTAGACATTTACATAACTCATGAAGTGATCATCCTGATAAATCTAGTACCCATCTGACGCCATACGTAGTTATTACAACATTATTGACTATATTCATTATGCTATACTTTACATCCTCATGACTGTTCTGTAACTGCAAATTTGTACTTCTTAATCCCCTCACCTTTTTCACTCGCTCCCCCAGACCCCCTCCCATATGACAACCATCAAAATGTTCTCTGTATCTACGAGTTTGTTTCTGTTTTGTTTGTTTACTTTGTTCTTTAGATTCCACATGTAAATGAAATAATATGGTATTTGTCTTTCTCTGTCTGACTTATTCCACTCAGCAAGATGCCCTCTAGGTTATTCATGTTGTTGTAGATGGCAAGATTTCATTCTTTTATATAGCTAATATTCCATTGTATATATGATCCACCTCTTTATCCATTCATCCGTTGATGGACACTCAGGTATCCTCCACAGCTTGACTACTGTAAATAAATGCTGCAGTGAATACATGGATTCTCATGTCCCTTTAAAGTAGGGTTTTGGATTTGTTCAGATAAATACTCAGACGTGGGATAACCGGGTCCTTTGTCTCTTGTTATAGCCTTTGTTTTAAAGTCTATTATATCTGGTATAAGTATTGCTACCCCAGCTTTTTGTTTGTTTGTTTCTATTTTCATGAAACATCTTTTTTCATCCCTTTACTTTTAGTCTCTGTGTGTCTTTCAATCTGAAGTGAGTCTCTTGGAGGCAACATATGTAAGGGTCTTGTTTTCTTATCCATTTAGCCACTCTATATATTTTGATCAGAGCATTTAATTCATTTACATTTAAAGTAATTGTTGATAGATATGTAGTTATTGGAATTTTATTATTCATGTTTTTAATCTTTTTCTTCTTCTTAAAGAAGTCCCTCCAATATTTCCTGTAACACTGGCTTGGTGTTGAGTAACTCCTCTAGCTTTTCTTTTCGGGAAGCTCTTTATCTGTCTTTCAATTCTAAGTGGTAGCTTTGCTGGGTAGAGTAATCTTGGTTGTAGGTCCTTGCTTTTCATCACTTTGAATATTTCATGCCAATCCCCTCTGGCCTGCAAAGTGTCTGTTGAGAAATCAGCTGACATTGTTATGGGTGCTCCCTTGTAGGTAACTAATTGCTTTTCTAGCTGCTTTTAAGATTCTCTTTGTCTTTAACCCTTGACATTTTAATTATGATGCATCTTGGTGTGGGCCTCTTTGGGTTCATCTTGTTGAGGCTCTCGGCACTTTTTGGGCTTATGTCTATTTCCTTTGCCAGGTTAGGGAAATTTTCCATCATTATTTCTTCAAATAGATTTTTAATTCCTTGCTTTCTCTCTTCTTCTGGGATCCTTACGATGTGAATATTGTTACAATTGATGTTATCTCAGATGTTATATCGTTTTTTGGATTCTTTTTCCTTGTTACTATTCTGAATGGGTGTTTTCTGCTACCTTATCTTCTAAATTGCTGTTCAGTCCCTTGCTTTATCTAATCTACTGTTGATCCCTCCTAAGGTATTCTTCATTTCAGTTATTATATTCTCCATTTCGGATTGGTTCTTTTTTATGTTTTCTATCTCCATTTTTATGTATTCTATCTCTTCATTAAATTTCACACTGAGTTCATCTACTCTTCCTTTAAGTTTAACTCTGCATCTGGTAGTTTCCATGTCTCCATTTTGTTTAGTTCTTTTTCCAGAGTTTTGTTTTGTTTTTTCATTTGGAATATGTTTCTCAGTCTCCCCATTTTAGCTACCTTCTGTGTTTGTTTCTATGTATTAGGTAGAGCCACTAGGTTTCCTGGTCTTAGTAGAGTTGCTTTATGTAGTAGGTGTCCTGTGGGACCCAGGGGTTCAGTCTCCCTGGTCACCTGAATCAGGTGCTCCAGGGTGTCCCTTGTATGGGTTGTGAGTGCCCTCCTGTTGTAGTTGAGCCTTGGTTGCTTTTTGCACATAAATGGGAGAGATTGACCCTCAGGCTGATTAATCGTGAGGACTAGCCAGGGAGGGGCTGACCCTGAGGGTTTGCTTTAGCAGGGCTCTGGTGCCTGCCTAGTCTGCCCTTTGGGTGTTTGTCCTCAGATGCAGCACTAGGTGGTGCTCCGGTTTGCTCAGAAGCCAGCCACTGGGCATGCTAGCCCTGGAGCCTCCTGGAAAGGGCCCCACCACAGGCCAAGTTCAGCTGTAGCCTGTGTCCTGCTCAGGGCCACCTGGCAAGCGTCACTGAGCAGTCTGCAGATTGTCACTACCTGTGCTGGGCTTAAAGGTGCCTTGAGAGGCTAAGCCACGAACCAATGCCAGCTGCTGCTAGTGCCAGGCTCGGGGCTGCTCAGCAAGAGGTACAGGGTATGCTGAGGCCAGATACTGCTTGTTTGGGTTTTATGAACCTTTGAGAGATTTTAGGAAAGTCTGCAACATGAGCCAAGATTGTCCATTAGTATGTGAAAGCCATTGGAAGTGGCTTGGTTAGGCCTGCAAGTTGGATGGGGCAGAGTCTCAGGGAATCACCAGGGCAGGGTGACCAGTGTTAGCCAGGCTGATGGACACTCAGATATGGCAGCTGCTTGCATCTGCATTCTAGGAACGGAGAAGGCTCAATAAGGAAATAATAGATTCCACCAGCCCTTCTATCTGGGAAAATACTGTCCCTTCATCCCTCGCCCTGAAGTCAGACAACTCAGTTCCTCCTGGTATGTTCCTGGCACCTTTCAAGCTGCTGCCCTTGTGCTGGAGCTCAGTGTGGGTGAGTCTGTCAGCGAGTAAGTCTGGGCGGGGGACCTTTAAAAGAAATGTATGCAACTTCAGCTGCCCTCCGTCTCATTCAGCCATAATCTCTGTTGGTTTTCATAGCCAGAAGTTGTGGGGGCTTCTCTTCCTGGCAGTGGAACCCCAGGCTGGGGAGCTCAGTATGGGGCCAAGACCCTTTGCTCCTCTTGGGGGACCTTCACAGCCAAGATATCCCTCCCAACTCTCCACTGCCACATGAGGCTGTGGGACCAGCCTGTTTTGCATCTTTGCCCCACCTACCAGTCTCAAGGTGGCCTCTTATATCTGTCCCTAGCTGTAAGCCTTTTCTGTTCAGGTAGACTTTAGATGACTCCCAGTGATGGCTGTTCTGTAGTTTAATTGTAATTTTGATGTGGTTGTGAGAGGAGGCAAGCATAGTATTTACCTCCTCTGCTATCTTGACCACCTCTCTAGGGATCTTTAAAGTGCTCTATCTTGTCCCCTTGAGAGCCCAACCCAGAACCAGGCTTTGTGATGGGGGCTTGGGGCTTCTGTCCTTCAGTGATGTTAGGAATATTTCCAGCCCAGTCACTGAGAGCAGGTGAGTTCAGGTTCTGGCCACAAGATTTCGTATCAGCTATGACCCTGCATAAAGGTGATGGCAGCATTAAATTTTATTTTTATTTTGAAATAACTTAGACTTATGGAAAAGTTACAAATATAGTACAGAGAGTTTCCATATACTCTTCACCTAACTTCCCCGAAATGTTAACATCTTACCTCACCAAAGAACAATTATCAAAACCAGGAAATTAACATTGTCAAACTACTATTAACTAAACTTCAAACTTTCTTTGTATTTCCTGAGTTTTTCCATTGTCTTTTTTTCTGCGTTATAATCCAAAACAGGATTCCACATTACATTTAGTGATTTTCTATCTCCATAATTCCATCTAATCTTATTAAGGAAGGTCTGTCCTTTCTTCCCATTTATTTATTTCTTCAGTTATTTACTTATAACAGCATGGACTCATGGGTATTTATTTTAGTTGGTGGGTTGTAATCCAATACAGTGGCCATGGGATAACTTCCAGTCCACTTTGATTTCACTCAGTGGCCTGGCTTCCATCTCCCACTTTGTGCAAGGCACTTTTACTCTATATTTTTTATAAGAAATTCAGGAACTCTTGGTCACCTCTGCTTCCTTCTTGAGAATAGGCCTAGGAAGCCCGTTATTTTAGTTTGGGGACAAAAGTCTAGGTTCTTAATGTGTCCTGCAAGGTAGAACATTTGGTCCCTGCCTTATTTTCTAGCTGCTGCTGCTTTTTTTTTTTTTTTTCTCATCCACTCTCTTGTTCTCAGTGCTCCAGCCCCATGGAATCTTTTTCTATTTTTTGAATGCCACAACCCCCCTCCCTTGCCTCATAGTCTTTGCCCCTTGCTTTTCCCTCTGCGTAGAATACTGTTTGTCCCTCTTTTTTTTTTTTTGAGCTAAGCCATAGTGTCATTTTTGGTTAGTTATGATACAATTTAACACCTGAACCATCTTTAGCCTTAAATGTAAAACAGCAGGTTCCCACCCAGCATGGCCAGCTTTGCCAGTTTTGTAAATTAGAATGACTTTCCTTCAAGTGGAAGATGTCAGCACCTAAGAGCTGGACCTTTCTTAAGGTATAAACTGTGTCATCTTCTCTAAGGAATTCAACCAAAGCATTGGGGAATCAGAAGGCAGTAGCTGTTCAAATGCAAGATAAATGTCTTATTAGGTGTCAAGTCATTTGACTTTAGACCTGGTAGGAGAATCAAGAAAATGACAGATGATGACAGCTAGGGAAAGTAAATGAGCATTAAAGGGCAGCAGAATTGCCAGATGGGCTCCTGCCAATGGCAGTGTTACATACTGATCAGTTATTCTTCCTTTTCCAGCACCTTTGTGGAGACATTCTGCATGTCTTGGTTGTTCTGAATCTCCCTCAAGTATCTAAGGGAGAGTGACTTAATTAGTTATGATAGTTGGATCTCAGTTTCCAGACACTAGTCTCAGTTTGAAATGGCCCACACTTTAGTCATCTCTGCTTCCTCTTTAGTTTGGTACCATTAGCTCTATAATCTTGTAACCAGCAAAAGGTCAGTCCCTTGTCATGAGGTCGCACGTGGTAGCCCAGCTATTGCCTTCATCTTATTCATTGTGGGGCCAGAGGAGAATAGTGGCATCATTGCTCTATGGATCTTGGTTACCAGGCCACTTCTGGCAAGGGGTGGGGTGCCTCTAAGTCCACCCACTAGAGTTCTGTGTCTCTAATCTCAATTTTAGTGGCAGGTTCTCACCCTGCTTGATCTCTGGTTCTGAGACTTAGTAGAAAGAGCCTGGGATGGAGTTAGAGGTCTTAGCTGCCTAGCAGAACCCTGAGCAGTCACCCTTCTCCATGTCTTGATGTTTGCAAGACTCAGATCACAGCAGGCATACCCCACAAGTGGCATTGATGTAGGGCTTCCTTCCTCTGCCACTCTACCCACTAAGTGCCCCTCAACCAAACTTCTCCCAGTCAATACCAATAGGCATCATCTCCAGCTCTAACTCCAGGACCTCTCCCAGTTCCAAGGATCTGAGGTTCTTAGGATTTGCCCTGAGGCTTTCTTCAGTCTGGAGCTATAGAGTTTGGGAGCCTCAATCCATACCTTCTCTTGCATCCTACAGAAATCAGGGTGAAATGGCCCACACCTGCCGTGGCACCATCAACCTATCCACCTCGCACTTTGAAACGGAGGATTCTTGCAGTATCGTGCTGACCAGTGGAGCAAGGACCTACCACCTCAAGGCCAGCTCGGAGGTGGAGCGGCAGCAGTGGATCACCGCCCTGGAGCTGGCCAAGGCCAAGGCTGTCCGCATGATGAACAGCCATTCAGGTAGTGAGTGCGTGGTGCAGTGGGTGTACGTGCAGTGTTGTGGCTCTGGAGAGAGTGAGAATTGAAAGCATTTGTGGGGCAGTGGTGATCAGGAGACCCAGGCTAGTCCAGACCAACCTGGGAAGGTTGAGGTGTGTATTCGCCCTTCCCACTCAGCTTCCTGCATCCTCAATAGTGAGATGCTTACGTGGCTGGCAGTTCTTGAAATGGGAATGTTTGTGGTGGGCAAGGTTGTGTGCCCATGTCTTCGCAAAAGTATGGTTTCTGGATTTCAGCAGACCCTTTAGATGCTGCAGTGGGTCAGCTCCAGAGCAGCAGTCAGGGCTGGGAGACCAGGATTGTAAACCTGTGCCTCAGGACAGACTTTTTTCTAGGTCCATTGTGGAGATTGAAAACCATCTAGCCAGAGCTGCTGCCTTTGTCTAGGTGGGAGGCAAGCTCCAATATCCGGGGTGTCCCAAGGGCACCATTCCATTTCCTGGTGAAGGAGGTTTGGGGCCCATCGCAGGCATGGTCTGTGCTGAGACCCTCAGCAGAACCTGTGGTCTCAGTTTGGATGCCCATGGAAAGCCACTGTGGAGAATGATGTGGCTGGTGGTGTGGCTGAGCTCAGGACAACCCCATTGGCTCAGTGTGGGAGCACTGCTGGTCAGGAAAGAACTAGTTTCCTCTTTCTAGCTTCTATTAAGTAAAATAAATGATAAATTACTTCATTTTTCTAGGAACTTCCTGAAAAAATAATGCAGCATTTATTGGATTCAGCATCCTAGAACAGTTTTCCTGGGATGGCCAGTGGGAGGGGTTTCTTCTGCAGCTCAGTGAAAGTGCTTGTTAACTCAGCTGGCCCATGCTAGGGATTGCTAGCCGAGACTTCTAGGAAAGGTTGGGATCCCTGAGGAAGCAGCCTCAGGCTCACTGACTTCATTTCATGCCACTTAGGCATGGTCAGAGGCTGGAGACTCAACACATATCTTTTGTTCCCAAGGAGTTAGCCTTTTGGGTAAGGATACAGGAACATTCTGGTACAACTCAAGGTAGCACATACTTCATGTCAGGGAGAAATGGTAGGATTCCTCTCCTTTGGCTTGTTGAAGCACAAATGAATGAATGTATGTAAAAGGGGAAGACTTTAGGCAGGTACTGTGCTTTTTATAGAAGGATTAGGGCCACCCGATTATTTCTTTAAAAATAGTGCTTGTGGTGGCCTTCTCTGCAAGGCAGTGTCCTCATTCCACGGTTCTCAGATTGACATTGGAGAGTCGCGGTCTGTAACTTTTTGCTTGGAGTAAGCTTTAGGTGTCCCTGAACAACGGAAGGCTGCCTAGTGTGGTTCTCTCTGTCTGGCTGATGGCCACCAGCTGGGTCAGGGCCCAGACAGTATTCTGGGCAGACCCCTACAGGTCATCCTGGGGCCTATCTAGTCCATCGATGACTGCATACCATTTGTCATCTAGTAAGAAGCCTTCTTCCTTCCTTTGCTTACTTCTTGAGATCATCTGCTACTCTTCAGCTTTTCTACCACCCCCAGTCTAGTTACCATCCCTTCTTGCCTTCCTTACCTGCCTGTGTGGAACAGCCTCCTCGTTGTCTTCCTGCCTGCAGTCAGTTCTCCAAACACCAGGCAGGAGGACATGTTAAAAAATGGGAATTAGATCACACAAATGATATAAAAAATAGAAAAATATAGAGAAAATCAATGAAACCAAAAGTTGATTTTTTTAAAAAGATCAACAAAATTGGCAAAACTTTAGCTAGACTAACTAGGAAAAGAAAGAGAAGACTCAAATTATTAAAATTAGAAATGAAAATGGAGACATTACTACGGACGTTACAGAAATAAAAAGGACTGTAAAACAATACAATGAACAAATGCACATCAACAAGTTAGATAACACTGATGAAATGGGCAAATTCCTAGAAACATACAAATTAACAAAACTGACTAAAGAAGTAGAAAATCTTAGCAGACTTATGATAAATAGAGAGATTGAATCAGTAGTCAAAAATCTCCCCATCCACCTCCCCACCCCCACCCCTACCCCAAAAAAACAGGACCAGATAGCGTCACTGGTAAATTCTACTAAACACTTAAAGAAGAGTTAACATCAGTTCTTCTCAAACTTTTCAAAAACAACAAAAACAAAGAGGAGGAAATACTTCCTCACTTGTTCTACGAGGCTAGCCCTATACCAAAGACAAAGACCTCTTATGAAATAAATACAAAAACACTCAACAAAATACTAGCAAACAAAATCCAATAGCATATTAAAAGAATTATTTACCATGACCAAGTGGGATTTATACCAGGAATACAAGGGTAGCTCTACATAAGAAAACCAATCAACATAATACACTATATTGATTGAAGAAAAAAGCCCCACATGCTTATCTCAACTGATGCAGAAAAAGGATTGACAAAATCCACACCCTTTCATGATAAAAACATTTAGCAAACTCAGATTAGAAGGTAAGGTCTTCAATATGATAAAGGGCATTTATGAAAAACCCAGAACTAGTATCATACTCATGGGCAAAAACCTGAACGTTTTCCCCCTAAGATCAAGAACACAACAAGGATGTCCACTTTTACCACAGCCACTCAACATTATATTGGAAGTTCTAGAGAAGCAATTAGGTAAGAAAAAGAACAAAAGGAAAAATTGGGAAGGAAAAAGTAAAACTTCCTATTGGCAGACAACATGATCCTAAATATAGAAAATCTCAAAGTAGCCACCAAAAAAATCTATTAATGCTAATAATCAAATTCAGCAAAGCTGCAGGTCATAAGATCAACAGATATCACTTGTATTTGTAGTATATAGATACTAGCAGTGAACAACCCAAAAAGGAAATGAAGAAAACAATTCTGTTTAAAAATAATCACAAAAAATAAAATACTGAGGAATAAATTTAACTAAAGAATGATAGACTTGTTCACTGAACTAAAAAATATTACTGAAAGATATTGAAGACCTAAATAAGGAATGATATCCTGTGTTCATGGAATGGAGGACTTAATATTATTAAGATGGCAGTACTGCCCAAAGCAATCTATAGATTCAGTGCAATCCCTATCAAAATTAAAATACATTTTTGTTTGTTTGTTTGTTTGTTTTTAGAAATAGGAAAAAACATCCTAAAACTCATATAGAATTAGTCAATTTCAGGAAACCCCAAATAGTCAAAAAATCTTGAAAAAGAAAGAACAAAGTTAGAGAACTCTTTCTAATTTCAAAATTTATTGTAAAGCTATAATAATCAAAATAGTATGGTACCGACATAAGGATAGACACATAGATCAATGGAATAGAATTGAGAGTCCAGAAATAAACCCATACAACTATGGTCAGTTGAATTTCCCAAAGGGGAAAGTCCTTTCAACAAATGGTCCCGAGATGACTGGATATACACATGCAAAAGTATGAAGTTGAACCCCTACCTCATACTGTATATAAAAATTAACTTAAAATGCATCAAAGACCTAAATATAAGGGCTAAAGCCATAAAACTCATTGAATAAAAAAAGCAGTAAATTTTTATAACTTTGGATTTAGCAATGGTTTTTAGATATGACACCAGAAATATAAGCAATCAAAGAAAAAGTCAGACTTGATCAAAACTTAAAACTTTTGTGCATCTAAGGACACCATCAAGATAAGGAAAAGACAACCTACAAAATGGGAGAGAATGTTTGCAAATCATATTTTTGATGAGTCTAGTATCCAGAATATTAATTGGCAAAGTACTTGAATAGACAAAGAAGATATAAAAATGGCCAATAAACACATGAAAAGATAATCAACATATTAGTCATTAAGAAAACGCAAATTTAAACCCTAGGTACCACTTGATACCCATTAAGATGGCTATTATAAAAAATAAAACCAACAACAACAATGGAAATTAACAAGTGTTGACAAAGATGTGGAGGATTGGAACCCTCTACATTGCAGGTGGGAATGTAAAATAGTGCAGCCACTGTGGAAAATATTTTGGGTAAGTGAATCATTTAATTGCCCATGTAACCCCAGCAATTCCATTCTTGAGTATGTACTCAAGAGAATTGAAAACAAGTATTCAAAAACTTGTACATGAATGTTTATAGCAGTACTAACTACAACAGCCAAAAGGTGGACACAGCCCAAATGTCCATCAGTGGATAAATGAATAAACAAATGTGGTATATCCATACAATGGAATATTATTCAGCAATGAAAGAGAATGAAGCACTAATACATGCTACGACATGTATAAACCTTGAAAATACGTTGAATGAAAGACGCTAGACACCAAAGGCATATTGTGTGATTCTCTTTTTATGAACTATTCAGAACGGGCAAATCCATAGAGACAGAAAGCAGAGTAATTGATTACCAGGAAGTAGGGAGAGGGAGAATGAGAAGTGACTGCCTACTTTTTGGGGTGATGAAAATGTTGTGGAACTAGATAGAAGCGATGGTTGCCCAACATTGTGACTGTGCTAAATATCACTGAATCGTACACTTAAAAATGCTTAAAATGTTAAATTTTATGTGCATTTTACCACACACACATGAAACAATCTCAGGTGGCTTACCAGTTGCTCTTGGGATAAAATCAGAGCTCCTCGCCCTCTATAGAAGTGGGCAGCCTCCTCCTCTCCCCTTTCCCATCACCCTCTGCTTAGCTTTTGCTTCAGGACCTTTGTACTTGCTGGTACCTGCCTAGAACATTCTTGCTGATACCCGCGACCCACCTAGCTCTTATCCTTCTGGTCTCAGCTTACTGCCACCGTAGAAGACCTTAAGCTGTCCCCTTCTCTCAAAAGATATTTCCATCAGAGCATCTTCGTTATTTTCTTCACTGCCATCTGCCGTTATTGATTGACCCACTCGTTTATTTACTTATTGTCCATGTCAATAAAACTAAGTCCCTCTAGGGAAAAGAGATACTGTATGTCTTGTTTCCATGGTGACCCCAGGCCCTGGCACTGAGCTTGGCACTGGGGTTGGTGCCTACTGAGGATCCTTTTGGGGGCCAGCATGCATAGCAGGCATGACACTATGACACCAGAATAGTCCTTAAATGGGAAGACTGTAGTGTCATGGTTTCTTTCTACCTGTCACCATTGGAACAGATGAAGGAATTTGTGATATTTAAGTGTGGAGAAAGGAAAGCCAGGCAAAACCTGCTTGTATTGGAAGTTTGAAGGGGTCAGAGCATGTAAATGAGGACGCAGACCTGTTTTCTGTGGCACTAAGAGACACAAGCAGAACTAGTAATGGAAGTGGTAAGACCAATTTTTGCTTAGTCTGGGAAACAAAACAGTGGACTCTGAGAGGGAGGAAGAGATACAGGACGTAATGGGAGGTTCTAGCAGAGGGCGGGGCTGGAGCTGGTGGGGTCCCAAGGGTCCTTCCAGGGCTTTGGCGCTGTCCTTCTAGGCAAACTTTGTTAGTTGTTTACTTTCCAAATTTGATAGAATGTTCTGTGGTCGCTGGGCCAAGGGTCAGGTCTGACTTTTGGCAAGTTGTGTTGTCTCTCTGGTCTTCAGTCTCTTCGTCTGTAAGAATAATGGTTGGCCAATCTTCTCTCATCTAGCTCTGGGCCTTGGTCAAACCAGCGAATGTTTCTGAACTCCAGCTTTCCTGTTTTCATCACTCCTGCTTGCCTGTCATGAGGACTACATGACAATATAGGTAGCATTGTGGGTGGAACCAATTTCATTCATCCCAGCATGGCTGTCAGGAAGTGTGCTCCAGTGCTCATAAATCATCCTGCCCACAGCTGCCGGCAAGGCAGTGTGACAGAATCATCCTAAGGAGGTCAAGCACCCAGGGAGTTTGAAAGGCAAAAGGAAAAATGTTTTCACTGCCTCGAGATAACCTACTTCGAGCATGTATCTCCCTAAAATGTGGTGCAGCAGCCCCAGAAGGCTATGTCTGTGGGAAGACAGCTCCCTTCCACTCCTGCTTGGGACATGCCACGAGTGGGTATAAAGGGACAGGCCATGGTCATTCTGGGGACAGGTGGGAATGTCAGCAACTCCCAATCAGGAGTCTGCATGCTGGGACACTGACCCTTTCTCTGCCAGCCCCACCCCAGCTCTGGGCCCTCCATGGAGCCCAGGCCCCAGCAGCGCTCCTGGGGCCCTCCCCTCAGCTATGCCCATCTTCCTCTGTTCGCTTCGGTAGTGCTTGGGCACCTGCAATTTGGCCTTGTGAGGTTTTCCAGTTTTATATCTGTGGCCTTAGCTTGCCAGTTGCCTAAATGGGCAGAAGGAAGAAACACCTATTTCCAGGCCACGATAATTTTTATTATATATATATAAAAATTACCCCTACTAGACCTCTGTACTATATGTGTTCTTGTACATTAACCTTTCAGAGGGAACAAATGTCATTCATTCAACTCAAACTTCATTAACAAGGCCTGGCAGCTCCCACAGAGGTTCAAGACCAGCCTTGTGTCTACAGCCATGCTATCCTGAACAAGTCCAATCCCATCTGATCTCGGAAGCTAAGCAGGGTCGGGCCTTGTTAGTAGTTGGATGGGAGACCACCTAAGAAGACTAGGTGTTGTAGGCATAAAAAATAAGGGATTATAAGTTGACAAAGTCCGTGCTACTTGTGAGATCAACCAAGGGGTGCCTTGCCTTAAAAAAAAGAAAAAAAAAAAAAGACCAGCCTCATAGGGGCAGCCTTCTTTCTTTTTTCCTGAGGCCTCAGCAGGATCTGGGGATAGGGCCTCCACCTGGCCAGGGGCACAGAGCTGCTGAGGAAGGGTGGTAGATGGAAGGGCTGGACAGGCTCAGTGTCCAGAGCACAGAAGCCACCTGCCTGTCTCAGGAGGCCTGACCGCCGTGGTCAGGAGCAGCAGCCGCCACACAGCAGAATGACCTGCTTCTACTCAAGGTCTTTGCCTCAGGCGATTTGATCACTTGGGTTATTTGGACCTCTTTGAAAAGGTTAACAGCTGCCATTGGGCTCATCCCCAGGGAAGAGGGCAGATATGCCTGCAGTCCTTCAAGGGGAAACAAATTACTTACACATATTTCAGGTTATTATAAGGATTTGAAAGTAGTGAAGTATCACGTTCTGTCAGATGCCCTATAATTCAATGACTTTTTCTCCAATCAATTTTGTATTTGTCCAGTTTATTAGATGAAAGCTCTCACACTCTCTTCCAGTTGTGTATTTGAGGTAAGGATGATATCTTTTTCTTGTTTGAGTTTATTTGTTCTTAATTATTATGACCAAATATTAAGATCATGTTGATCAGGCCCCAAGAAATCAGAAGTTCGTAGCACTTGCAAAAGTGATATCAGATCAGCATAATTGTTGAATCTTTTTTTCTACTGAGGTGGGAAGATTGTTCTTTAATTTTTTTTTTTTTTTTTGTAAATCATCATTAAAAGTAATGGACTTTAGCCAAAAATTGGGCCGACTTTTCCAAGTGCGTCAGGAGACACTCCAACTCCCCAAATCATGTTTTTCACTTAATGCTTCCTCCATTCATGGTTCTTTTTTATGATCAGCAGTAGAAGGCTCATTTTCTGCCTGTGAAAGGCAATAAATATGAGGTTACTTGAAGGCAGAATGTTCGTTATATGCATAAAGTGCATGTGTCATGAAGGGACCTTGATTGGTATCCTTTTGTGTCCTGGCGTCTGAGCCAAGTGGGGAACTCAGAGAGAAACAGGCCCAGGCCTGGACCTGGCCTCGGTGGAGCTCAGTGACAGGGAGTGAGAGTGGGCAGCCTGGGTGCCACTGGCCCATGCGGAAGGAGAGAAGAGCTCTCCCTGAGGTGGAATAAAAGGTCAAGGACACAAAGATGCCTGTCCCAGAACCCACCATGGGAAAAGGTTGCTGGCATCAGACTCCAGTGGCAGACCAGCCCAGGGCAGTACTCCTGAAAGCAGAGGGCAGAGGACATGGGACACTGGGTGGTTAAGCTGAGCCCCACCACTAAATGGTTATGCTTTCCACCACCCCACCCCCAGCATGTTGGGCCTGGGGAGTCTGGGAGCAGCAAGTGGACACTATGGGTAGCTGTTGGCTGTGGCCTCAGGTGATGTCCTGGGCAGCTGATCAGGGGACCTTCCTGCTAGGCTGGAGATTGGCAGGGACCAATGTCACCAGAGAGACGAGCTCACAGGGAAACCAAGCAGCCTTCCAAGACAATTCTTTCTATTTGCAGATTTGTAAGCTCTTTCTTATGTGTTATTAGAGAAATCCATGTGAGGAGGGTGTGGAATTTTCTAATATTCTGATGAGGAGTCAGGACTGGATGGTTGGTTTTTAAGTATCTTCTGAAATGTGGGTTTGGACTGTGAAAAGCTTTATTTGGTGTCTGCAGCTGCCATCTGGTGGCTGGATTGAGGCCCTTCTGAGGGCATGCTCGGCCTGGTAGGGCTCGCTTACATAGGCATTTTGCTCACCCATCTGTATTTTAAGGTCCCTGAGGGGTCATACGAATGTGGCACCTTCACGGAGAAGAATGCAATCAGGAGAACGAGCTTCCATCTAGGCAGCCCCATCCCTTTGAGAGGGACAAGGGAGTAAGGCCCAGGGCCGTACCCATCTCCAGCATTTGCTTCCCCATGCCACTCATTCATCCCATTCTTGGAATCTTGGTGCCCCTCCTGGGATTGCTCCCCATTAACTGAGCCGTCAGGTCCATCAGAGCCCTTGGCCATGGAGCTTTTCCTTAAACCCTAGGCCTTGCCCCCTGGTCAGCACCCTCACATCTTCAGCCATGTCTTGATACAGAGCACCTGGCCCCACGCCTCCTGACCTCACCGGGCCCTGTCCGCTTCCCCCACACAGCCAACCTCCAGACCCTAGGGCTCTGGCTTGGTAATCTGAAAGTGAGAGGCTGTCCCTTTTCCAGCCACTCCAGCAGCTGCCCTCCTAGTACCCGTCTAGACCTGTCTGGTTCCTCCAATAGCTGCTTTCTTTCTTATTCTTCCTTGCTTGGCCTAGCTCTGTGGCTGTCCCTCAGTCCCTCCCGGGGAGGGTCTTCCTCTGTCCACTAGTTGTCTAGCTTCCATCATACTCATCTGTCCTCCACCTAACAGTAGGGCCGCCGGGGAAGCAGACAACCCTGGGCCTGAATTCAGGCCGTGTCACTTAGTAGCTGAGTCGCTTTGGCAAAGTCATTTGGCAAAATCATTTGACTACTCTGTGCCTCTGTTTCTTCACTCCAAAGTGTGTCCAATGATAAAGACCTCTTAGAGTTGTCAACAGAGTAAATTAGATCATGTTACAAATTGCTCAGCATGGTAACTTGAGTGTGGTGGCTGCTCAGTTGACAGCAATGAGGCCGTTGCTCTTTTGGTGATGACCCTTTAGTTCTGCACATTCTGCCTCCAGGCAGAGTGGTAGCCAAGGTACACATGCCACACAGCCAAGTTCTGAGGGCCACCTCTCCCAGCTGTACAGAGCAGCACCCCCTCAAACCCAGGACTTCTGCCAGGCCATCCCCTGGTGTGGGTCCCTGCCAGCTTCCTATCCTATTTCCCAGTGGTTCTTGAAGTCCTTTCCACTCAGTATACCTTCACCATGGCTTCCTGCCTCCCAGCAAGGACGTTGCTCCCTCCTCACTCCATGGGACAGGTTTTTCCCTTCCATTATTTTTTGGCCTGGACTTGGGAGACCCAGAAGTGAGCAGAGCTTCATTAGCTCAGGCTTAAGGAGTAGGAAAGGGTCTCCTGGCAGCCAGAGATGGGCTGTAGGTACCTAAAACTCTGAGGGGAACCCTCTTCTCTGATAGGAAAAGCTGTGGTCCCAAGAGGGTGAGGTAACCCCCGTTGCCTTTTTCTCTCTCTCTTCTCACCACTTGGCCCCAGATATGAGTGCTATGATGGGAAGTGGGTAGCAGAGATGGATAATTAAAGCACAAATCTCAGGCCAGAGACTGAAAGAGGAAGCCCTCAGGAAACTGAAAAATTCCAGGACATCACAGAAAAAAAGCACCTTGGGAAAGTGACCCCATAAAGTTGTTCATGAACTCCTGGGTTCACATGCAAGCTGCATGTACATGAATCAGATCCTAAACAGCATACTAAATAAAGACTTTGAGAACTGAACCAAAAGCTACATGGACACCCAGGTCCTCGTGGCCACCGGCTGGCACACATGAGGAAGAGAAGAGCACTGCGAAGCCTGTGAAAATGGAACTGGCAGTGAAACCGTCACCCAGAGAAGGCTGGTCAGAACTTGTGACTTGAACACAACTAGGTTAATTGTCTGCTAAAATGAAAATTAAATTACCGACATCAGGAATGAATGAAGCAATTAACAATACAGATCTACAGGTAGAAAAGGATAAGGAAATACTACTACAAACAACTGTAGCCCTGAATTTGACAACTTAGATAAAATAAATTAATTCCTCAAAAATCATAAGATCTAAAATGCACCCAAGACCAAATACATAACCCAAATAATCCTATAATTATTAAAGAAGCTACATTCGCAGTTTAAAACCTTCCAAATAAAGAAATCTCCAGGCCCAGGTGATTTCACTGGTGAATTCTACCAAACATTTAAAAAAGGAATAAAATCCTTTCCATACAATCTCTTCCAGAAAATAGAAAGGGAGGGAACACTTCTCAACTCATTTTAAGAAGACAGTATTGCCCTGATACCAAACTGGACAAAGATAGTACAAGAAAAGAAAACTTCAAAACAATATCTCTCATGAACGTAGATGAAAAAACCCTCAACATATTATAGCAATTTGAATACTGCAATATATAAATAGAATAATATATCATTATCAAGTGGGGTTCATACTAGTTCAAGATAGATTCAATATTTGAAAATCAATCAATGGAATCACCGTATTAATGGTCTAAATAAGAAAAACTATGTGATCATAACAATTGATGCAGGAAAGTTTTAAAAAATTTAGTATCATTCATGGTAAAAAAAAAAACAAAACAAAAAACTCTTAGCAAACTAGAAACTCTTCCACTTGAAGGAATTCTTGTACCTGATTAAGAGCATCTTCAAAAAGCTGACATCATATTTAATGATGAAAGACTGAATGTTCCCCTCCTAGGATTGGTAACAAGTTAAGGATGTCCATTCTCACAACCCATATTCATCCTCATACTAGAAGTCCTAGCCAGTATAATAAAGCAAGAAAAAGATATCAAAGTTATTCATATTAAAAGAAAGAAATAAAACTATGACATGATGGCTACATAGAAGATTCTGAGAAATCTACAAAAATACTCTTAGAATAAGTGAATTTAGCAAGGTCACAGGATATGAGATCAGCACAGAAAGGTCAATCATATTTCTGTGTGCTAGCAGTGAACAACTGAAAACCGAAAATAAATAAATTTACAATGCTCCCCCCCAATGAAATACCTAGGTATAATGTCACAAAACAGTGTTTAGTATCTATATACTGAAAACTATAAAATGCTGATGAAAGAAAAGACCAAAACAATGGAGAAACAAAAAATGTTCATGAATCAGAAGATTCAACAGAATAAAGATATCAGTTTTCCTCAAATTGATCTATAGGTTAAACAGAATTTCTATCAAAAATCTTGGCAAGATTTTTTGTAGCTTACTCTAAAATTTACATGGAAACACAAAGGAACTAGAATAGCTCAAACAATTTTGAAAAAGAATAAAGCGAAAGGAATCACTCTACCTAATGTTAACATTTACTGTAAAGCTGAAGTAATCAAGATACTGTGATATTAATGGAGGAACAGAAACATATAGAACAATAGAACAGAATACAAAGTCTAGAAATAAACACAAATACACCAAAATGATTTTTGACAAAGATGCTAAAGCAATTTAATGGAGGAAAGAATCTTCTGAACAAATGATGCTGTAATAATTGGACATCTGTAGGCTAAAAAATGAGCCTCAATCTAAGCATCATGTGCTATACAAAAATTAATTTGAAATGAAGCATGAATTTAAATGTAAAATGTAAAACTATAAAACTTTTAGAAGAAAATATACACTATTTTCAGGACCAAGGGCGAGGTGAGGAATTCGTAGACATAATACTGAGACATGAAAAGCATACTCCATAAAAAGAAAAAAATTAATAAATTGGACTTCAAAGCCAAAAACTTTTGCATTGCAAAAGACCCTATTGAAAGGATGAAAAGACAACGTACAGACTGGGGGAAAATATTTGCCTACTACTTGTCTGACAAAGGACTAGTATCTATACTATATAAAGAACTCTTCAAAATTCAGCAATGGAAAGACAAATAATGAATTATGAGATGTGAAAAAAACATGAACAGATATTTCACTGAAGAGAAGATACAGATGACAGATAAGCACATGAAAAAGTATTATCATTGGCTATCAGAGAAATGCAAATTAAGGTCCCCATGAGATATCACTGCACACTTATTAGAACAGCTAAAATAAAGAGTAGTGATAGTTTGAAATGCTGGTGCGGATCTATTGTACATTGCTGGTGGGAATATAAAACGGTACAGCCACTCTGAAAAACAGTTTGATGGCTTCAAACAAAACTAAACAGACAATTTCCATATGACCCAACAATCACACCCCTGCACATTTATCCCAGAGAAACGGAAATTTACATTCGCACAAAAATGTGTACACAAATGTTCATGGCAGTGTTATTTTTACTAACAAGGTATTAGAAACTACTGCAGTGTTCCTGAACGGGTAAATGATTGAACAAAGGCTGCTACGGCCATACAGTGGAGTACTACTCAACAATAACAATTAATAGACAACTTGAATGAATCTCAAAGGCATTATGCTGAGTGAAAGAAGCCATTCTTTCAAAGTCGTGTGATTCCCTTGACATGACATTCTGGAAAAGGCAAAAACTAGAGGTGAAGAACAGATCAGTGGTTGCCAGGGGTGAGGGATGGAGAGAGGGTGTGATACAAACTTATCGTATGAAGAAGCATTTGGGGGATGATGGAACTGCTCTATATCCTGATTGTGCAGATATGGCATGAATCTGTACATGTGTTAAAATGCATGGAATTGTACAAAAAAGGTAAAATTTACTGTATTTTAATTTGAAAATAAAATGCAATTTTGACTTATATGCCTTCTTTGACTCCCTCCTGCCCTCCAGACCTGTTCAACTTCCCCTCTCTTTATCGGCACACTGTCTTGCTGCCAGGCCAGTGTGCACGCTGAACCTCATGCCTGCAAACCCTCTTCCCTAGCACCCAGCCTCTTCCCACACGGTGCTTCCCCTTAGGTCTGCTTATCCTTCAAGGAGAGGCCATTCTGGAAATCCTCCCTGAGCCAGCCCCTTGCCTGGGCCAGATGTTTGCTTTCTGCCACGGGCCTCTGTCTCTTCTACATAATAGCATAGAGAGGTTAGCATGAGCATGAGCTTCCCAGAGCCCAGATTCACCATTTGTCAGTCCAGTGGAGGCTTCGATTATATGCCTTCCGGAGTCCTTCCAATTCAAAGATTTCTTAGTGGGAGCCAGCCTGCTTGGGTTCAAACCATGGCTCCTGACTGTTTGACCATGAGTAAGTTTTCTGTCTTTTGCCTCATTCCTCTGTAAAACAGGCTTGATAATAGAACCACCTCTTAGAGATGCTGTGAGGATTAACATAGATAATGCATAAAAAGGACCTAGCACCTGGCTTGGCAAATGCTCAAAGAAAGTTGGCTGTAATCATTGAAAATAGTCACCTTGGCAGCTTAAAAATAATACAGGTTCCCAGGTCTCCCTGCCCTGATAAAGCTGAATGAATGAGAATGGCACTGGGAGTCACCTGCATTTAAAACAACAACAACAACAACCCTCCCCCCCAAACCCTCCCTGTGTAAGATCGCCAGATTTAGCAAATCAAAATACAGGTGACCCAGTTTTACTTGAATCACAAATACATGACAAATAATGTTTTAGTATAAGTGTGTCATGCAATAGTTGGAGCATAGTTATACTAAAGTTAATTTCTCGAATATCTGAAATTCAAATGTAAAGGGCGTCCTGCATTTTATCTCACTGCATTTAACTCTATCCTAGGAGGCCTTGACACCCAGCCCACGGGTCCTCTGCTCCAGACTCCCCAGTGGAGTACAAAGTTGAACTTCCCCTCCAGAAAATAAACTATTCTTTCACTTGACACAGGGGGGAGCTAGAGGATGGTTTATTTCTTTTTTGCTCCTGAATTGGTATCTGGGGAAGCTGTATTTGAGAGTCATTTTCAGATCTTCCGCCTCCCAGAGGGGTGCTGGGAGACTGTAAGAATAGAATACAGAGCCAGCCCCCTCGCTTTCTTGGGGTACTCATTCAGTCCCTCTAGTGTTCCCTCTCTCCTGCCTACTCCCCCAGGCCGGCCTGCACTCACATTGATGTCATAGCCCTATTCTGATATCACAGCACTTGGGATGACCCCAGGCAGCCCAGATTCTGCCCTTAGAGCGACCAAGGCCAGCATTTGTGCAGGGAGTGAGGGCGATTTGGGTGGCTGTTGGCCCTGGGGGCTGACCCTAAAGAACATCTGGGAAACCTGCCATCCTACTGCTCCAAAATGAAGATCCTCTGAAAGGTAGGACTTCAAAGGCTTTCCTCCTATTCCTGTTGATTGTGGTCCCTGAGGTGGAAATAAGTTCCTGGGGAGTGTGGAGTTTTTCTGGCTCTGTAAACAACTCCTGCGTTACTTGCCACCTTTGTGCCTCAGGATGCAAGTGGTCTGGAGATTTGATGCTCTCTCCTTGGGCCACTCAACATTCTCCCCTTCCCTTTTGAAGGAGTGGCTTTCCAAATTGTGGGGTTTCTTACTTGCTTGGGGAGTTGTTCCTGACCCTAAAGAACATCTGGGAAACGTGCCATCCTATTTTGATTTGCTAAATCTGGCCTACAAGTACCCAGCCATGGTGAGTTCTTCTGTGGCCACCTCCTCCATCCTCCTTAGAGGCTGGGTGGGGACAGGGGTATTTTCTTCTCAGGGCAAAAGGAAAACAGCCACATTTTAACTGTTAACTCTCAGATCCCTTAGTCCTGAGGAAGAGAAGCCTCATCTGCCTACCTTGTCAGAAGGTATAATGAAGTCTCTAGTGAGCTCGTTAAGTTAGTAAAATATTGACTGGCACTGATTAAACAATACAGTAACTTTCATCTGACTTTGGTGGACATGAAGTCCCCTGGGGTGAGCACATTAAAATTCTTTGGGAATGACCACCAGGATTCCGATCCGATGGTCAGATGGTGCCCAGACCCCCTATTTTAAATAAGCATTCCACATAGGGCAGGACTCATGCTGGCCCCTTGAGGACCTCATTTTGAGAAACACAGTCTCAGATTCCTGGATTGCTTGCGACAGCTAGCTTGTTTTCCCCATTTCTAAATTCCATGCTTTCCATGGAATGAGGGTTTAATTCTGTTTTACTACCACCTATTTTTAAATGTGCTGGATCCAGGGAGACAAAAGGGATGGTATAGGGTGTTCACCAGGTGCGCTCACCTGTCATCCAGGTATAGGTATTTTTTACCTAAGAAGAGGGGTTGTGTTTGTATTGGGAGTGCTATACCCTTCACTCATCAGGGACTTTCTCTTCATGGTCCTCATCTGAACTGATAAAGTAGGAATATGGGTGTGAATTATTGGTCAGTGGTGGATGGTGGTGAAGGGCTGGCTTCTGTTTCTTTGATGGACTTGAGGTGGACATTTAATGGTACCCAGAAGGGCCATTGCTCATCAATGGGTCAGCAGCTCAGGTGAGTATTCTCTGCCCACTTTGTGAATTCAGGCTTCCTTGAGAGTGCTTCAGAACAAATAAATAAATCTATGCCTAGTTTGGAGGGGAAGTCAGTTTCTGATTTGAAGTCTTTTGGATTAGGCAGTGGCCAGCATCCAGGGTTCAGGCCTGGAATCCCCTGTGGTCTTAGCGCTTTCCTCCATGCTTCTGGTCCAAGTGGGAGGCACGATGTGGCCTGGCCCTTAGTCCTTGGCCCTCAGATTGCAAGACAGAGGGGTCGATCTCACCCAAACCCTCTGAAAATGCATATGGGTTAGCCTCTTGTCCCCTCAAGTCTTCTCTGCCCTGACTCACATTTGGGCCATCTCATCTTGTAAGATTGATAGACGGACAAGGGGAATTAAGATTTCCCCTCGGGGATGCCAGGACAGGAAGCTGGGCTCTTTCCACATGGCCAAGCATGGGGAGGCCCTGACTGCCCAGCCTGGTTTTGGGAGAGAGAAAAACCAATGCCCAATTTGAGAAATGAGGTTGTGGGGATTTTGTTAAAAATAAGGACAGCACTCTGCAGGTCAGCTTAGCATCCCAAGGGCTCGCTGCAGGTGGGGCTAGTCACCTTTGTGGTTTCAGTAGAACCTCAAGTGTAATTGTTGCTCAGGAAACGTGTCAGTTGAAAGAGGTGCAGGTAAAAGCCTTAGGTAGGGCAATTGGACTCAAGGATGCTGTAAAACCTGGGGATGGGATTTTTAGAAAATATTTTTATTGTTACCAAAAATTTAAGGCATAAACAGAAACGGACAGAAGTGTCTCGGGAACCTGCACATACCTGTCACCCAGATATCAACTCAGTCTTGTCTCTACACCGCCACCCTTTCTCCCCGTCCTGTATCATTTTGAAGCCAATTGCAGATATCATGTCATTTTATTTGTTAGTATTTCAGGATGTATCTTTAAAGGATAAGGCTTCTTCTTTTTTTTTTTTTTAATTTAATATAAGCAAAGTACTATTATCACATCTAAAAATTAACAGTGCATGAGAATGAGGCTTATTTAAAGGAAATAAGCCTGGTGTCTTAGAGGGTGTGAGGGAACTAGAAGAGGGAATAGAGGGGCTGAGAAGTGGGGTTACACATGTGGTGCCAGTAGCAAAGGCTGGGCCTATCCAGAGTCTGAAGAAACAAAAGAGGAAGTTAGCGCCCGTCAGCTGGGAGATAATTCTTCTCAAAGAAGCAGGGATTGGCATGGGGCCAGGAGATCATGGAAGGATGGAGACTTTTGATGGCTTGGCCTTGCCAGGGTCCTCTGTAGGGTCAAGGGTGGGACATGAGTTAGACTCATTCTCAAGTACCCACATTAGCAAAGGCAAGAGTCACCAGAAAGGAACTTAGCAAAGTGATAGTATTTTATTCTGTAAGAGGTGTTGACAATTTGGATTTAGATGTGATCCTGCGACCCATACAGATGGCTGCGGCTTACCCCTGAGGGACCTACATAAATCAGTGCCAGCTGAAAGAGGCTCAGGGTAAATGGGTCACCAGCGAGTTTGAAGGTATGTGCTGAATTCAAGGAGATTGATGTTCAGTTCTCAGAAAAAGTAAGTTAGATTTTCACAATGAGGGTGATAGGCCGTGTTTGTTCTGACCTTGCCTCTTCCCATAGGACCCTCTCTGCCTGCCTGCTAAGCCTAAGAATCAGCCCAGAGGTGGTTATTTCAGTAGAAAAACAGGCATTCTTAAATGTTTTTTTTTTTTTTTTTTGTAATTGGGTTGGGGGTGTCCTTCATAAGAGGATTAGTAGAATCAATAGGTCAGTGTCATTTTATAAGAAAAAGTAGACCAAAAGATCAGTATACATTTGATGCTTTCTTACCATTAAGATGTGTTTTTAAGTATCAGTTTCCTTCCAGGGCAATGACCTTGATTACTAATTGCTTCCTTTGCAACTAAAGGGCATAATAGCACTTTCCTTTGTAATTACCAGATTCAAAGGGCTTATGCTTTGCTGTCATTTAGATGTTAACTTGCTTGTGGATTTGTGGGCATGAACACCAGGCTCTGATGCAGGTGAGGCTGTCACTTACTCTGTCACTAGTTCCCCAGGCAGAGGGCCCTAGGGGCCAGATCAGAATGCCTGACCTAAACCCAAGGCAAGCGGGGCTTGCTATCTCCCTGGCTTCCTCCTGCATTTCACTTTGCCGGTTAGAGTTTTGATAAGGAGATAAACTTTGGAAAGTCAAGGATAGGTATTCTGGGCTATGGAACTGAAAGGCTAGGCTCTGTTGCACCCCACCCCCTACCCCAGGCAGTTGATGAGTCTCAATTGCATGGCAGCATGGAGAGGTGTGGTTTAGTAAAAGGACTGTGAAATTTGGGATCCTGGCTTTGCTCCGAGTCCCTTTGTGACTTTGGATGAAGCCCTCAATCTCTCTTAAGCATCAATTTCTCTGCTCATCAAAGAGAAGAATAAAGTCTGTATCATGAGATGGCTGGGAGGATAAGTAGCAATAACAACAATAATAACAAAAGAATACAAAACAACTCTAGGTAAGAGAGAACCCGTGGTGCAGCTGACAAGTGCGTCTTTAATGCCTCTCACTGTCCCTGGCTCTTCAGCCTGAATTCCTAGCTAACGACAGGTCTGTTTATGATGGTTTGTCTCATGCATGCGGGGATGTCTCCTAACTGCACTGGAAACACCTTCAGAGACAGGGACCTATTTTTTAATTATTGTTTTGTCATGGTTTTCTATTCACGTCACTGGTGGCAGGAAGCAAAAACCCACTCAAACTGTCTTAGGTAAAAGGAGGGGGTTATGTTTGAGGTGCCTCTTGGAGGGATGGGCTATGTCTGCAGCTGCTCCCTCTGACTGTTCCATTTCTGGTTCTCTTCCAGTATCCTCTCCGTTTCCTTTCCTTCTGCAGACTGGCTTCTTTGTTCCTCTGTTACTTTGTTTTGCTGGTGAGCCTGACCTGCCCTGGCTGTGCCTGGCTTCAAGCTGCTCTCTCTGTGCCCCAGTTTCATATTCGTGGGTGAGAGGTTCTGATGCAGCTTGGAGCAGGTACCCAGCCCTAGTGGCATCAGGCATGGCCAGAGGTAGGCAGGATCATGCCTAAGGGGTGACCTGAATGTGTCTAATGAGGGAACATAACATCCTGCCCCACTTTTAGCTCCTCTTGAAATGGAATTTCTTCTGCAGACCCTTCCCTGACCACCACCTCCAGCTTCCGTCCAGTGGCCTCCCACTCCCCGCTAGGAGCAGGGCAGGAAAGAGAACAGGAAGGCAAGCAGCAGCTGCATGGGCTCCTCGCACTCTACAGCTGTCCAGCCAAGGCCAGGGAACTGTTGTGAACTCGGACCCAGCTCTGGAGGGAGGCCAGGCCAGCAGGCAGGCATGACGGCCATGAATTGTAGAAAGGAGAAGACAAGTCCTCCGGAGGCAGGGCAGAATCTTTTAGAGGTCCCTTATGGGCAAGCTGGGTTGCCAGGGAGGGCCTGTGAGCACTGGAAGAGCTGGGCCTAATGGAGGCCAACTCTTGGCAGCATGGTGGCTGTCCCTGTCCACAAGAGGCACACCTGGGTACAGTGGCACCAGCAGCCTTTGGTGTGATTCTTGCACCTTGGGCCTGTACAAGCTCCTGTTCTCTGGAGGAGGATCCAGGGCTGGCCTCCTCCCACTCAGTCAGCCTAAGTTGGCTTCCCTTTCATTGTGTCTGGTGGTCTCTGGTGATGGAACTTTAAAAAATGGGTTCCAATGCAAAGGTTTAAAGCTATTGGTCCAGAGCTTTCACCTGAGATTGACATCGGTTCTTGAAACTGAGGCTGAGCCTAAGGGTGGCAAGAGCTTGGCTAGGTCTAAGGCAAGGGGCAGGGCCTGCTTCCCAGACTGTCCCTACCCTCCATACATGAAAGGAAGCCTGTGGATGCAGCTTCCTAGAAGGGTGGGGGGCTTCATAGACCCCGGCCTGGGTTTGTCTTTGTCCAGATTCTGATGTTTCCTGTGCACAGTGCTACACACTTATAGGACACCTTTGTCCAGGTGAGAGTGAAGCTGGGCCAACAGGCAACCCCAAGCCTGGAGAGCCAGGCCTAATGCATTCTGAGCCCTGGCCGCCCAGGCAGGAATTGGCAGCTTCTGCAGCCTTGGGCACTGTGTTCTGTAGAGCGAGAGGAAATCACGGTAGTGGGGTTGCGTAGGAGCAGGATGGAGACTGCAAGTTGGGATTCCAGTGGGCAGGTTCTGGTTTTAGATTACTGAGTGGTGGTTTTCCCCTCCCACCAGCATCACCCTTACATTTTTCTTTGGAAGACAGTCAGAAACACTCAACTGCTCAGAGGTGAGGTAGCCCCTCCTGAGGAATGGGATTTCCGTTTTAATGAGGTTCTTGAGTCACAGCCCCATGCCTGCCTTGCAAGAAATACTGCTATGATGCCTTCTTTCTACATCTTCGTTAAGCATCAGAGGTAGGGAGACCAGACTGGCTCATAGGACTGATGAGGCAGCTCTGCATTTGCAGAGGGCTCCTCTTCATAGACGTTTTGTGAGCTCAACCAGAAGTGTCACTTCAGGGCTTGGCCACAGAAGCCCTTGGTCCCAGCCATCCTAGGGGCAGCTCTGGCAGCTCCAGGTGAGCTTATGACTGGTTAGGGCTGGCTTTGAGGCTGTCATGAGGTCTGGCTTTCCCTTTCCTCAGCTGAGTGCCATCCTCCGTTGTCTTCACGTCTCTGGGTTTCAGGTTCCTGTCTGTGGAAGGGAAATAGTGAGAGCCCTCGGGCAATTGCCCTGTATGCTGTGGAGTGTCTCTCTCTCACACACACACACACACACACACACACACACACACACACACACACACACGATGGCTGTTATGTCTTGAGTGTTCTCCATGACTAGGTCTACTTCCCACACCCAGTGAGCGCTCTCTGACCCCTGGTGCCTCTCTTTCATAGCCCTCACCACAATTGTGGTTATGGCTCACTTGCATACTTATCTGTTTTGTGTCTGACTTTCCTGGTAATCCCAGTGCCTAGATCCTTGCTCATCTCAGAGTAGACATGCAGCAACTATTTGTTGGGTGGATAAAGGAAGGGATGGAGGAAGGGAGAGAGCATGAATGAAAGAACGAATGTGAGAAGTAAGTTTCTGGTGCTTTATCAGGCATAATGGTTTCTTTGGCCCCTATGTTCTGGGTACAGAGCCTCCAGGCCATTCAGGTAAGTTGTGTAGGGGTCCTTACAGAAGAGCAAGTCCTTCCCAAGGGTGTCACGGGGAGTGTGGGAGGCCAGGAGGGACTCCAAAGTAACTCCAAGTAGCAAAGGCAGAGAGATCGCAGTGAGAGCAGTGGTGTCTTAGCAACAGGTGGTCCAGCAGTAGTTGCCATATTTAGTGCTCTAGCTACTGCTGTTCAGGTGAAATGCAGTGGAGGCTGGAGACGCTTGGCTGTGAGTGATAATACAGGTATCTGAGTTTTGCATCTGTGTAAGGCTGGATGAGCATGTGCAGGAGAAGGAATTGCCAGTGGTCACTGTTGGGGTTGTCATCACTGGCAGGAGCATCCAACAAAAGAGTTGGGCCCTCCTCAGCCCCTCCACGGTGTGATGGCCAGTGTGATGGCCATCGTGAGAGCAATGTCATTGGAGTAAGTGCCAAGCGGCGAGCTACCCAGGTGGCTTTTGTTAGGAATGCACCATTATGCAGGACCACTCAGAATGCTAGAGGTGACAGGGTGTTCCTAAATCACTTCTGCCTTTAAAGAAAAAAAGCTGTATTGTTTTGTAAAAACACTCCAAGGGACAAAGGGACGTGTGAACCATACTGAAAAATACATGAGAGGGAAGAAATTCTCAAACCTGCTAACCCTGAAATGATCCCTGTCAAGTCTTACCTGGACAGCATTGCAGTCATTTGTGTAGATATATACACTTACATTAGGCATGTAATTTCACATCAGCAGGAGAATTCCTAGTATTTGGTTTTATAACTGACTCATGAAACTCAACAATATGTTGTAGACATTTCAGGCCAGTAAGTATATGTTTGTGGCATCACTTTTTATAACTTTTTATTATGGAAGCTTTATAATAAACGACATACAGGCATATATACACACAAGCACATGTAGGGTCCCTTGTTCTTATCATTCGCCTTTCAACAATTAGCAGTTTACGGTCAATCTTATATCATCTCAGCACCATATTCTGTTCTTTTCTATGATTATCATCGTTATTGTTGGAAATACACATAAGATAAAATTCACCATTAGTGACATTTAGCAGTTTAGCACATTCACAGTGTCGTGTAATCATTTAGTTCCAGAACATTTTCATCAACCCCAAAGGATATCCCATATGCATTAATCTGCTTTGCCACATATTATTTTAAAGCAACCCCATCTGCAAACCTTTTAGTGTGTATCTCTAAAAAATCAGGACTCATGAAAGCATAAATTCAAAACCACTGTATTACCTGAAATAATAAATTTTTAATATCATCACCAGTTCAAATACCTAATTATGTCATTTTTAATGGTGCATGATAGTCCCATTGAGTGGATATAGTGTAATCCAATTAAACATTTTCAAACCATTCAGGTTGTTTGCAGTGTTTCCTTATTATAAAAAAAAAAAAAAAAGTAAGAGACAAAGAAAGACGGAAAAGCCCTGGAACAAACATTTCTTTGCTTGCTTCCCCCTCCCCCACACGATGTGATTATTTCCTAAGGATAAATTCTTAAAAAAAGGAATTTACTAGGTCCAGTGCGGGCTGCCCATTTTGATACTGTTTCTAAGTTATCCTCCGTAAGGGTCACTCCAGTTTATATTTTCCAGTTTATATTAGTGGAAAATGCATGGCTCAGTTAAGGGAAGGTACTCCTTGGAAATACGTGCATGTTAATTCTTTGCCATAGCTCACGCACATGTGCAACCATTGTTCCACTGGTACAGGAATGCTTGTCACGCTGGGCTCAGGGTCTCCTGGATGTGTTTGGAGATCATGGCCATCAAAATTGATAACCAAATTTGGGAGAAAAATGCTGTAGTGCCCACAGGTCCCTTCAGGCAAGAGAGGGCACAGAGCTGTCGGAGAGAGTGATGGCAGCAGCTTCGGAAAGCAGGAAGACAGAAGGCCCTATCAGTGGAATCGGGCTGGTTTGCCGACACACTCATCAGTCTGGGAGCCCAGGAAGCCGGTGGGAGGAAATCAATATTCTGTCTTTTGGAAGAGAGGGAGGAAAAGGCACCAGTGAGAAAAATCATCCTCTGCTATTCACTTAAACTTGATTTTCTATGCCATTAAAAACATTTAGTGACATTAAAAGAAATTTAAAAGAAGAGAAAACATTGCCATGATCCCAGCCACTTCCATTCCTTTTAGGGCTCTGCGCCTACCACACTCACACACCCACACACGTCTGAAATTGTGCAACCATAGACACATTCTCCTTCACTTGGCTTTACAGTATCACTATTCCAGGCTGTTCTGCAGCCTTAGTTGTTACTTTTTTTATGTTACTTTTTATGTTTCTGTTCTGTTGAGAGTTGGGCCCCAGTTTTCTACCCTGCTATTCTTTGGTTGGACATTTCAGCAGCTTCCATTTATGGCCTGTTATAAATATAATGCGCCTCTGTCCATGCATATAGCTCCTCTCTTTCCTCTGATACTTTCCTAGGAAAAGTCATGTTGGGTAGCGGGTATGAATGGTATTATAGCTCTTGATTCCACTGTCTTCCAGCCTAGTGTTTTTGAGAAGGAGATGAATGACCCCAGGAGGACACAAGATCATAACGTTTAAGTCAAGTAGTACAAAATGTGTGTCATCTAGAAATAATTACTTATGTATTGTGGGACATGATCAAACTTTTGTTTGGATGGAGTGCCTAATCCTAGCAGTTCGGACGTCTGGGTTGTGGGCTCTTTAAGGACCAGCAAAGAATGTCTACTTACTCTCTGTCCCCAGCACCCAGCACAGAATGTCATTCTACAGACATCTGGCAAATGCTTCCAAAAGGTGGTCCTAGGCAACACTGCCACCTGGCATGTGGGAGCTGGACACAAGTGCCTCGAAATAACAGGAACTCACATCCTGCCCTTCCTGGGAGAGCTCCAGAAAGAAAAGAAGCACTTTCCTTTTTAAAGCATCCTTTCCAAAATGAAATAGGAATAGTGCCAAGGGGACAAAAGAGGGATTCAGTCTTGTGCTTGAGTGGTGGGGAGCAAGGCAGAAGGGCCGTGGCCCCTTTGGTGGCTGGATGCTCTTCATCCTGCAAGTGGCTGGTCCTTGCTGCCAGCGCACGCCCGTCTGTGTGACCCTGCCTTTCACTGCTCCTCTGTCCCTCACATTTCCTCCCAGCTCCTGTATGACACAGAAATCCAGCTTATCCCCATTCCTCGGGCTTGCCTCATATTCTTCAGTATTCCTTTGCTCATCATTTTTTTTTTTTTTTAGATATGTATTTTGTGTGTGCTGGTCAAATTCTCATTTAATATGAAGCAAAAACCCTTCATCTATTGGTAGTCTATCTAAAACCCAATGAAAATGCCTGAATTGAATGATCATTTAGCCCTTAAGGGGCTCACAGCCCTAGGTGAGCAGAAAGACATAGTTATTTAGTGTTATTTAAAAACTGCACGTCACTCAACATCACTTTCTGGATCCCAGTGCCAATGCTTTTACAGTAAATATGCCACAGTGATCTGTCTCCATTCAAAATATGGCAAAGTGCTTATCCAGTAGCAGTTTCTATGGACAAATTCAGCCACTAGTGAGTGGCATAGCTACTAAAAATTTCATCCATGAGTTTCACTCAGCCCCTATTGTGTATAACAACGCAACACTTGTGAGATGGGAGTAAGTGCCACAGGGCCGTGACTCTGGCCTTCTCCACATTCTGCGGTAATGCACCCTGGCCACTAAGATACCCTTAATCCTTCTGGCATTGGTGGAGCTAACTTCTATTAAGTCACCTCGTTTTGAGCAACTTCAAAATAAATGCCATGTACTAATTTTATCTGAATATTAAAATATTTCTTTTATCCCACGAATACCTGCCCATAGGAGTGAAAACAGTGCTCAAAATGAGGAGGGGCGGTCTCGCTCCACTCCCCGCCCTCCCCTTCCCGTCTTTCCTTCTTGCTCTGAGAGGCAGCCGTTCCTGCATTTGGTGAACTCCACGGTTCCCACCACACACTGAGTCATTTGTCCTTTGGCTCAGGACCCCACTTGTGTTGTGGGTGCAGAGAGGCCAGCGCGGGATCCTGGGGTTCTCCTGGCCAGGGCACCCACTGCCCATCTCTCTGCTCTCCATTAGAGACTGCGCTTCCCAGAAACACACGGATTCTTTCTGTTTCACTGTATAAAATGCCCCCGAAGTGGGCTGAAGCATTCTGACCTTGGGCTGCTTAGAGAGGAGGAGACTCATTAAGAGAGATACCTCAAGTCCTTTCTCTGCACCCGGGGGCCGAGGCTGACCGTGGATGGTACTGGGTTCCATGCAGGGCATATCTGGGGCACCTTCTCAGTGAGTTGAGTTGTCCACTGAGAGTTGTCCCTGTTTGCAGAGGAGGATCTCAGTGCCTTGCCCGAGATCATAGTGAGGAAGTAGTGATGCTTTGATTGACATCGGCCTGCTCAGCTACATCGTTGGCTCCAAAGAGTGCCGAGTGCAGGGCCTGGCACCCAGGAGATGCTCAGGAAGTGTCCAGGTATGCACAGTGGTGCTGAAATCCTTGCACCTTCAAAGCTATGCCTTGCCTCATCCCCTAGACAAGAACATAGTGAGTGTCAGGCAGGGAGAGGTAGGGGATATTTTGTTTATTATTTGGTAGGGGACACCCAGGATTTGGGTTTTTGCTCAGAAGGCAGCCCATGGAACTCGCTAGGC
Source organism: Rousettus aegyptiacus (assembly GCF_014176215.1). NCBI lineage: Eukaryota > Metazoa > Chordata > Mammalia > Chiroptera > Pteropodidae > Rousettus > Rousettus aegyptiacus. The sequence goes on along the minus strand of NW_023416308.1, from coordinate 16,221,841 downwards.
CATAGCTTGAAATAATTAATGCAGCTTCCCAAGATCCCAGGTGTTCTCTTGCTTTCTTGGAATGGCAGCCGTTTTATTACCTTGAACCTCAGGGAGAGGGAAATGAAGCATGTGAGTTCGATTTTTATGAGCTTTGGCATTGGAATCCTTCTGTCTAAAAGCAGCTGGAGAAGGTGATCTGCAGTCGCAAATTGAATCCTGTTGGAAGAACGTCTCTGCCTCCTGCAAAGGTCCTACCCAGTTGGGGCGGGGGTTCCCCAGGGAACATGAATGATGCCCTGCCTGTACCATGGGCCATGCCCTGGCTTCGTATGGGCTGACCAGGAAGCAGGGTCTGCCCAGTTGGGGAAGGTTGGGACCAATGGCTCAAAGGAGCCAGGAGATGGCTGGGCTTTCAGCAGGAAGTGGGAGGTCAGACCACAGGAAGGTGCTGTGATTTGTGGTCTCAGTGGCTTGCAGCAGCTGTCCCAGCTGGAGGACTTGTGGAGTTTCTTGATAGACAACCACTCCTGTTATTTTTGTCTTCAATACATGTCTTAAAAAGAAAAATCTTTATTGACGTATCAGTGACATGCAATAAAACACCTATATTTAAAGTGTATAATTTAGTGAGTATTGACATATGTACGCATCTGTGAAACCATCACTACAATCAAGATGATGGACGTAACCATCACCCCCAAAGTCTCCCCATTCCCTTCCGTAATTCCTCTTTAGCCACTCCCACCTCCCCAGGCAGCCACTAACCTGCTCTCTGGAACAATAGATTAGTTTGCATTTTCTAGAATCATACAGTAGATACTCTTTTTATTTGGCTCTTTCACCCCGCATAACTATTTTTAAATTCATTCATGTCGTTGCACATATCATCAGTTCTTTTTCATTGCCGAGTGATATTCCATTGTTGACTTCACCCCCCTGTCATCCATTGTCTGTTGATGGGCACTAGGGTCGTTTCCAGGTTTTGGCTATTACAGATAGAGCTGCTATGAATGTCTGTGTTCAAGCCTCCATATGCTTTCTGTTCTCTTGCATAGACTCTTAGGAATGGAATGGCTGGGTCACAGAGTAGATATGTGTCTGTCTAACTCTTAAAGAAACTGCCAAACTGTCTTCCAGAATAGTTATATCATTTGACATGGTTTGAGTTCAGGTTCAAGCATCCCAGGACAACCTGAGAAAGTGTTCAACACGGGTTTTCCTGATAAATACTCATTTTGCCTTTAAAAAAATGATTGGATGTTTTCTCAGGCATTGCAGTGCCTTCTCCATCCCTTTGGTCACAAAGAGTAGGGTACCTGTGCGCACACAAGCCTGTTCACTGGTACCCATGGGGACTGGTGAAGGCAGCTTACTGCAGACACAGGCTCTGCCTGTTTTCATTGCCCCCACGACATGAAATACCACAGCTCAGAGGCAGGGAGGCTTGTTCCAAGAATGCATTTCTGTTTAAACATAAACAAATAACTCCACAATACCACTAATCCTGTCATTCCCCCAATCTGACTGATCATGTTAAATATTTGCCTTGAAAAATGTTTGCATAAGAATGCAAGTTATGGAGAGTCCTTATTTTGGAAATAGAAAAACTGTGACACCCTGATGCAAAATGTGCCTTATCTTAATCTTGTATTCTTCACCAACATTACCCTTGGGCCCCAGAAGCTTCCTTCCCAGAGCTGTGCCTTGTTGGGTCAGCCAGGCAGGTGATAGAGAGAAGAGCCCAAGTCTGGGAAATGTTCACTGTCAATCACTTGGCACTGTGTTAATTGAAAGCTGTTTTCAGTGTGTATGTATCTGCAGAATGCCCGTTTCATCCCATGAAGAGGCTTCAGAAGCAGGGATAGCATTTTTTAGAATTGACATAAAATATCTATGGTCTAGTCCAGAGTGGGTAGTCTCACAGGGCCGTATGAGGTTGCCTGTTAAAATACTGTAGGTGAAAATCCTTGGTTTTCATTTTTACACTTGATCTTAGCCGAAAGGCCAGGAAGCGATGGTTTTCATTTTTAAAACCAGAGTGCATCTCTAGAAATAGGTTTATATATTTATGTAAATTCACTTGGTGGAAAAGATGCCATTCAAAGAAAGAAGAGAGCATTAACAAGTATGTTTTAAATTATATCCTTCTGGAGTTGTTTTTTGTGTTAGGTGTGAGGTAGGCATCTAATTTTGTTTCCCCAAAGCATATCTAATTTTGCCAACATTATTTATTTTGTTTTAAATACTTTACTCTCCATTGATCTCTTTATCAGTTCTTGCACCTGCATCCCACAGTTTAATCACTGTTGCTTTATGGTGTGGTTTGACAGCTCGTAGGATAAATCTTCCCTCATTGTTCTATAATTTCAAAAACTTGTTGGGATTTTTACCTTCTATGCAAATTTTAAAATCAGCTTAAGTTTTATTTGAAATATTCTATTAGGATTTTGTTTGTAGTTGCATTTAATTGTGGAATAATTTTTTCTCTCTAACTGTGTAATGTGTGGACCATATTTTGTCCTTTGAACAATTTTAATCATCGATCTGGCGCAGCCAGTGCCTTGCACATATTAGTGTTAATATTTCTGAGTTAGAAAGTGGAATTTTATAGAGGTTAGTATGGTTTACGTCAGAATACAATAAATATTTACTGTGCAGTATTTATTGTCTCTCTGTGTCACACAGTGCTAGGAGGTGAGGATTGAGTAGAAAACAAAGCGAGCCCTAGGGACCTCTGGCATCAGGGACCTCACTGCTTCCTGTGGGGAGGCAAACAAATCAACAAGAAATCATGGTGGAGTATGTCTGATGCTTCTCCCTGGCAAAGGAAACACAAGCAGAGGCACCTAGCCTAGTTTGGAGGGTCCTGGAAGGTTGCTTGGAGGAGGCGTTACATAAGCTGAGACCCGAAGGACAGGGAGGAATTAGTCAGGTGAAGGCGAATGCAGCACAAGTGAGTGTGAGGCCTGGAGGTAAGGGAGAGAGCATGGCTGTACAGAGAGCCAAAGACAGTTCAAGGGCAGCAGGAGCAGAGAGGGATGAGGCTAAAAAGACCAGCAGGAACCAAATCATGGACCGTGAAAGGCTTTCCCAGCCACATTTTCCGCTGGATCTCAGAGGCTGCCATTTAGAGCCTGGCGACTCTCAGATTTGCTCCTCTGGCTGTGAGGTGGAGAATGTTTCAGAGAGAGGCCAGATAGTGGCTTAGGGGTCAGTGGATCCTGGTGACAGGTGGTGCTGGCGGGAGGTGGTAGCAGTGGGGAAGGAGAGAAACACCAGGATTTGAGAAAGCTTCAGGGGGCAGAGCCAAGCTCTGTATCATTTGTTCCTCATGGTGTCTGATAACCTAGTGCAACCAAACTGGGATCTCAGCTGTGTCATTTTCTAGCCACGTGACCACAGACAAATGATCTAACGCAACCCCCCACCTTTCCCAGTCTCTGTTCTTTTATTTGAAGAATCAGGCTACTGTGAGGATATGTAAGGGGTCAGCACTGTTCCTGACCCCCATGGCTTCCGTAAAAGTGGAAGTGATAATGGTGGTGGGTAGGGACAGCTTGATCAGTTGCAAAGTGTCCTCCTCTGAGTGGGAAAGGGGGCGGAGGTGATACCACCTCCTTTTATTTACTGTTTCCCCAGCTGTGCTAATCACTCTGAAATTGCTGCTGAGAGACTGGGCACAGAATCCCACCCAGTTCCCATGGGAAATTTTCCTCCAAGAATAACACTTGAGTCAAGAGACATCAGCCCTTTGCCGCATGGAGAGCTGGTGGTGGATGGTGTGCACAGAGCCAGGGCCTGGCCTCTCAGCCAAGTTACTCCCCTCTCACTTGGGGCCCTCATTTGAAGGGCCAGATGTGCGCTGGGGTGGCTGACAAACCAGCCAAGGCCTTTGGTGTGATTTAATCTGACAGATTCAAAGAGGAGCATAAAACGATTTTGCTCTGGCTCAGACTTGCAGAACACCTGCAGTTACACGTCTTTTTTTCATGTAAAATTAGATTAGTGCTGTAGATCCAGTGTAATGAGCCTCTAATGCCAGGAACTGTGTTAATTAATAAGTTCTAAATCTTGATTTTTGATTCGGGGCTTCTTTGAGGGTGCACGATTTATTTTTAATAGCTTTGGACAAATGCGATACCACGAAAAGGCAAAAATTGGCTGGGCCTTATTAGCGCATTTGTGGGTATGCCTGAATTATCTGTTGGCTCTCTCAAAGACTGTGCCGTAAAGGAGACGATGAACATGAACTGTTTGCCTCTGGTGTTGAATGATGAAAATGTCACCTTTTGGTTGTGGCACCCTCTTGGAAAGAACTGCACTCTTTTCAAGCTTAAAAGGAGGCTCTCAGAGGGTTTACTGTGCTATCTCTGAGATTCATCCTAGAGGTTACCGAGAGGCTCTGGGAGGAAGTCCAACCCAGACCGGAAGGAACCGGCCAGAGTTTGGCAATGGTGGAGGTGCGGCATGCCCTCTGTGTATTCAGAAGCCAGATTTCAGGACAGTAAAATCAGCCTCCTCTTAGAAACAGGGTCTGGCCCGCTTTTCCAGATTGCATCTCTTCCACTGTTTCTAGGAGCCAGTAGCTAACACAAGCCAGCAAGATTTCCTCTCCATTCGCCCCACCAGAGCAGCTCAGATACTTGCAGAGAGAAAAATCAATTTACAGAGCACACAAAAATCAGAAAGAAAGAAAGAAAGAAAGAAAAAAAAGAGTTCCAAGATACCCCATTGCCCCTCAGTGGGGTTCACCACGTACAATAAGCATTCACTTAGGTCCCGAGTCTGTTGAAGGACCCTAAGGGGAGAGAAATGGTTTGACCGGAGAAGATTTGGGTGCAGCCTTTCCAGAAGGCAGCACCAATGACCAGAAGGTGCAGATTTCACTTCTAGCCCCAAGAACACAAGGCGGAGTGAAATTTTCTCTAAGAACAGGGTCTGCCCTTGAGATTCTTTCTCTGTAACAGCTTTACCTCCTCCTCCAGTGGAAACTCTGTTCCCATTTTAGAGGACAGCTTTATTTTGTGTTATGTTATTTGGAGATAGAAGAAACGTGAGTCTCGGTGAGAGCACATGTTGTCTCATGTGCACCTCTCTATATGTGTGACAATGGCTGTCATCAGAAAGCAGCAGGGTGGTGGGGGTTGTGGCAGTTACTCTGTCTTCATTCTAAAAGGTGACTGGGTTGCAAGAGGATGTGGAGCCCTGGGGTTGGTAGACATGTAGTTTTTTTTGCAGTGGCCCATTGGGTGTGGGATCCTTGAAGGCAGTGGTTAGCTGGATGACACAGGTTTCACCCTCGGCCTGCAGGCATTCTTGGGTTCAGGAAAGATTTTGGATATCTAGCTCCACAAAAATACATGGCACTGCTGTTGACTCCCTTTTTAGGAGGAGAGAGAGAGACAGAGGGATAGAAAAGATATGACAACTTGAAGCTGTATCATCCATCTTATAGTGGTTTTGGCTGCTGGTCTAGTTTCCACACACACGTGATCCATGAGGTAAGAGACAGAACAAGAAGCTCAGTGTCAGTCTTGAAAATATAAGGAGATCTCAGTTTGGGAGCTGGATTTGGACTGTGGTAGTGAGTCATGTTGTGTGTGTTTGTGTGTTTCAAATATTTTCTACCGCTGTTTGTTCTCATAACAGGTATGCTCATAGCTTGCAGGCAATATTTCAGCAAGACTCTAAGACTCGAAGAAAAATGTAAAAAGCAACCACAAAGGGATGTAGCAAATTATATGTTACAGAGTGTGTGCAGGGGGAGGGAGAGAGAGAGAGAAAGACAGACAGACAGAAAAAGAGAGAGACAGAGAGACAGACAAAGACTGAGACAGAGAGAGGGTAACTGTTGGGAAATATTTTACAGGTGAAATTTTTTTTTTTTTTTTTTTGAGATCTGGTAACTCGCTGAGAATTCACTGGCAAGTGTAGTTAAAGATAAACTCTTGGATCAACAATTTAAGGAATTGTTTCTTTCATTATCTCTATTCTTGCTTCATTGTATCACATAGCTTCCCTGAAACCAAGGAGAATAGCATTTTTTAAAATTGGTTAAGTTCCATTGCTTGGAAGGACTTTGACAGTCAAGGCCAATGTGACCCCTGTTTCAAACACTGCCCTTTTCCAGGTTACAAGATCTTCTGTACACCAATGTTCATAGAATTATTATTCACAATAGTCAAACGGAAGAAGCAACCTAAGTGTCCACTGATAGATGAATAGATAAACAAAATGTGGTCTGTCCATACAATAGAATATTATTCAGCCTTAAAAAGAAAGGAAATTCTGGTACATCTATTGGGGGGTTCTAGACGTAATCAATCATGTCTCTTCCCCATATACGTGCCACAGTCTTGTGAAATATGTTGTCAATCTTAATTAATTCTACTTTGTAAATAGAGAAAAACAAATTATGGAAAGACAGAGTGCCATAGCTGGAACAGAACAGCAAAACCAAGGGTCCCAGGATCACAGTCATCGTCCAGGGTCCAGGCCTGTGGGGCCTTCGGGAGCCTTTGTAATAAGTAGTTTGATTACAAACCCAGCTATCCTCCTAGCCTGTTCCCAAATCAATAGGTAAATAGGTAAAGATCACTAAAATACAGCAATAGAATCAGAGAGCTCATGATTTTAAAATATATAAGCGTTTATCAAAACAGCAAAAAACTAAATATTCGGGAACCACATACAGAGCTTCAGTCACCATGGTTTGCATGATAAGAAATAGTTTATGAATGCAAATATGTTTTTTCATTGAGCATCTGCAGTATTGTTTACCGAAGGAACTGAGGTTATAAAGCTTCCTGCAAGCGCTTCCTGCAGACATCTACTTGCATGCCCATGGGAAAAAAGTTTGCATTTATATTTCTTAATGAATAGTTTCTTTTGGATTTAATTAGTCATTGCATCTATGCATGAATCATTCATAATCTGGGTTTGCCATCAGCACATGGCAGTGAAAGTCAGGTGAATACAAACAATATATTCCGGAAAAATGTAAAACGCTCATTGGCCAATTATCATTGGTTGAAGACGTGTTTTACAGAGATAAAAGTTGATTGGCAGCCGTTATAAGTTTTGGGTTGTCTTCTTATCTGCTGGAGAGAAAACTAACAAGGTGAAAAGCACGAAACTTAGGTATCTTCTACACTGGCACTTTGTAGTCTCCAGCATTCCCTAGCCAGCCTGCCATCAGAGAGGTGCTCTGAACTCATGACAGTAACATTCATAATCACTGCCATCTATGCCTACTGTGTGCCTGGCAATTTTACATGCTGTTTGTGTAATCCTCCAAGTAACTTGTCCCTAGTCATTGAGCTTGTAAGTGGCAAAGCCAGATCTATCAGACTTCAGGTTCTCTGCTTTTTTCTGTCTACCACATTGCCTGAAAACCGAAAGTAAGAGTGACTGAGGTTGTATTTGAGCTAAAAGGTTGATTTAAAATGTGACTTATGTTGTACATCAATGTTCATAGAAATATTAATCACAATAGGCAAACAGTAGAAGCGATCTAAGTGTTCACCCATAGATGAATGGATAAACAAAATGTGACGTGTCCATACAATGTAATATTATTCAGCCTTAAAAAGAAAGGATGTTCTGGTACATGCTGCAACATGGATGTTCCTTCTAAAGTACTTTACCTTTTAGTATTTTCCATTTTTTATTATTAATCAAGTATTTTTAATAATTTTATTTTCTCCTCTAATCATTCTTATATGTACCTTCTCTGATCTTTTAATGAAAGGTTATGATATGAATCTTTGATATATTATAGCCTACTTCAGATTAGTACTTTTACCATTTCCCAATTTAGGAACTCACATTTCTATTTTATTTATCCCCTCTCTTCATATTATTATTGTTAAATATTTTATTCATACATGTGATATATTCCACAAAGCATTATAATTATTCTTGTTTTATACAATATTTATTTATATTCGACTACATTTAAAAAATAGTTCTGATGTTCTTTATGCCTTTCTTTATTTTTTTTTTTGCTTCCTTTTAGGACCATTTTCCTTTAGTCTAAAGACCTTTACCTTTTAGTATTTTTTGCGATGCATATCTGTTCTCAGTGAATTCTTTGCTTTTTGTTTTTTATTTTGCCTGGAAACATCTTTATTTCACCTTAATTTTTTGCAGTGTACTTTCACTGAGTATAGAATTCTAAATTAGCAGTCTGTGCTTGCTTGCTGCTTCCTTCCTTCCTTCCTTCCTTCCTTCCTTCCTTCCTTCTTTTCTTCCTTCCCTCCCTCTCTCCTACCCTCTCTCCCTTCTTTCCTCATATTTTAAAGCTTTGACGATCCTATCATCTTCCTCTATATTTTATATAGAAAAGACAACAGTTGTATTGCTCCTTTAAAATAATATATGCCTTTTTCCCTAGCTGCTTTTAAGATTTTTTTCTCTGTATTTGATTTTTAGGACTGAAAGTGATGTGCCTAGATGAGATTTGTTATATATTTCTTCTTCCTGGAGCTCACTGAGCTTCTTGAATTTGTGAGCTGATGTCTTTCACCAGATTTGAAAAAATTCGTGGCCATTATTTCTTCCATGACTGCCTGTTCTGTCTTCTCTCTTCCTCTAGTGACACTCTAATTACATATATGTTAGACCTTTTGAATATCTCCCATGTGTCTTTTATACTCTGTTCTATCTTTTCCATCTTTTTTTCTCTCTGGATATTTTCAGTTAACCAGGCTTTGAGTTCATTAATCCTGTTTTCTACTTTACTCATTTTTCTGTGAAACTTATTCAATGAATTCTTAATTTCAGATATTGTATTTTTTAAATTTTTATTTATTTATTTTTAATTTATTTTTTTTATGGTGACATTGGTTAACGAAATGCAATAACTTCAGCTGTACACTTTAACAGCAAGGCATATATGTATATATATATTTACACTGTGTGTTCACCTCCCATAGTTAGATTTCTTTCTATCACCACATATTTGACCCCCTTTATCTCATCTATTTCGCCCCACTCCCTACCTTCTGGTAACCACTAATCTATAGTCCATGTCCATGAGTCTCTGTTTGTCTTGTTTATCTGTTGCTTTTAGGTTTATATCCCACATATAAGTAATATCATGTGATTTTCAACTTTTTCTGTCTGCTTATTTTGCTAAGCATGATTACTTCAAGGTCTATCCATGTTGTTGCAAATGGCAGTATTTCATCTTTTCTTATGGCTGAATAATATTCCATTGTATATATGTGCTACAACTTCTTTATCCAATCATCTATCATAGGACACTTCGGTTGCTTCCATGTCCTGGTCACTGTGAATAATGCTGCTATGAACATTGGTGCACAAATATCTTTTTGGATATGGGTTTTCAAGTCTTTGGGGGTAAATATTCAGTAGATGGATTCCTGGATAATATAGTGGATCGATTCTTGATTTTTTGAGGAATCTCCATACTGTTTTTTCCATAGTGGCTGTACCAATTTGCAGTCTCACCAGCAGTGTCTGAGGGTTCCTTTTTCTCCACATCTTCTCCAGCATTTGTTATTACTTGTCCTGTTGATTATAGCTATTCTAACAGGTGTGAGATGGTCAGATATTGTATTTTTAAATCCTAGAATGCCCATTTGATGTTTTTATGGATTCAGAATTCTGTTGAAATGCTCTATCTCTGTATCCATTTTGTCATTTTTCTCTCTTTTTTAACTTATTAATCATAGTTATTTTGAAGTTAGCTTCTAGCCAATCAAGTTGCTAAAGACATGCTAGATATGCCAAGTGGCTCTACTCACTGGCTCTTGACATTTCAGCCATCTGTATTTTTGAAAGTTTATATTTCTCTCCTGTAGTATTTTCTTTGATTTCCCTAACTGCCCTTGGCCTTCAAGCAGAGAGAACATTAAGTCTTTGAGAACTTTCCAGGAGCTGTGAGAACACAAGGCCCCACATTTATGTAGATATGGCTGCTTGGTGACTAGTGAGGAAAATACTGGTCTTCTGGGCTGGACCTGCCTAACTGAGAGCCCCTTGGCCAGCCAAGGTCACAAGGATGGTGTTAGGGGTTGCATTTATTTTGTTTTTCCAATTTTTATTCATTGTATGTCACAAGTTTTTAAACATTATAAATATATTTACAAGGGAAATAACTGATATTAAGCTTAAATACTTAATTTTTTAAAAAATTCTTTTTCATGGTTTGTTAATATATCTACTTCAGATAAGAAAAAATATATATATTTGGGGTTAAATTTTTTTTTTATTGTAAAATATACTTAACATAAAATTGTTATCTTAGTCATTTTTGACTAGACAGTTTGGTGGTATTAAGTACATCCATACTGTTGTGCGACCATCACCACCATCCACTCCAGAATTTTTACCTTGCAAAACTGAAACACTGTAATCATTAAATAGTAACTCTCTGTTCCCACTTCTGTTCAGCCCCTGACAGTAACCAACTTTCTGTCTCTATGAATTTGACTACTCTGGGTATCTCTTATGAGTAGAATAATACAGTATTTATCTTTTTGTGACTGGCTTATTTCACTTAGCATAATGTCTTCAAGGTTCATCCATGTTGTAGCATGTGTCAGAATTTCCTTTCTTTTTAAGACTGAATAAGATTTCATTGTAAGGATAAACCACATTTTCCTTCTCCATTCATCTGTCAATGGACACTCCGGTTGCTTCCACTTTTTGGCTATTGTGAATAATGCCACTGTAAACATGGGTATACGAATATCTCTTCAAGACCCTTCTTTCAATTATTTGGGGTATATACCCAGAAGTAGAATTGCTTGACTTTATGATAATGCTACTTTTATTTATTTATTTATTTTAAGAAATTCCATACTGTTTTCCACAGCAGCTACACCATTTTATATTCCCACCAATGGTGCATAATGGTTCCAATTTCTCCACATTCTCACCAATTCTTCTTATTTTCTGGGTTTTTTTACCCTTAAATTATTGCCGTGGTTTTGATTTGCACTTCTCTAATGATTGGTGATGTTGGGCATTTTTTCATGTGTTTATTGCCCATTTGTATATCTTCTTTGGAGAACTGTCATTCTAAGTCCTTGGCCCATTTTTAGATCAGGTTTTTGTTGTTGTTGTTGTTGTTGTTGAGTTTTAGAAGTTCTCTATCTAATTTTTAATCTCTTATCAGATACATGATTTGCAAATACTTTCTCCCAGTCTCAGACTGCCTTTTTTACTCCAATAGTATCCTGTCATGCACAAAAGTTTTTAAATTTTCATGAAGTCTAATTTGTCTATTTTTTCTTATGCTGCCAATGCCGTTGGTGTCATATTCGAGGAATCATTGCCAAATCCTATGTTGTAAAGCTTTTGTCCTGTGTTTTCTTCTAAGAGTTTAATTGTTTTAGGTCTTACATTTAGGTCTTTGATCCATTTTGAGTTAATTGTATGGTTTTAGCTAGGTTCCAATTTCATTCTTGTGCATGTGGATATTTAGTTTTCTCAACATGATGTGTTGAAAAGCCTATTTCTCTGTTAAATGATCTTGGTACCCTTCTCAAAATACTTTTGACTATACATGTGAGGATTTATTTCTGAAAAGCCATTGGGTTTTTAGAGCTAAAAGAGACTGCAGGAATCAGTTCGATGTCTTCTTATTACAGATAAGGAAACTGAGGCCAAAGTGAGAAGGCAACTTGTCCTAGATTTTATAGCTAGTGTGTGACAGAGCTGGGAGTACATCCTCAGTGGTCTGACTTTATATCTAATGCTTTTAAAAAGCCAGTTGCGAGTTTGCTTTGTTCCTAGAGTAGAATTATGCCAGTTGCTACTTTGACAGAAGAGGCAAATATGTTTTCCATTAGGCAGAAAATTAATTGTGGCTCACTCATCTTCTTGCCACTGCCGTGGAGCCGTCACTGGCAGCAGCTATGTTTCTGAGGCATTACTATGGCGAGAATAGGCCACTCAGCCTTTTGGTGGGCTCTGATCTTCCCTGTCATTTGGTTTGCAGAGTTTTTTGAAGGGTCCTGAACACAGCTATGTAATAACATACTGCAGGATTTCTTCTCACTCTTGTGTTTATAGTCCACTGACAAGGAACTCATTCTGTAGATTCTGTGGCAGCCTAGAGCCTCTTTCTCTCCTGCCTACCATCCCAACATCAGCTTGGCAGGGGGTGGCCTGGAGGTGAGGAGAGAGAAAAAATATGAATTAGATAAAATTCCAAAGCGAATTTAAAATTATGCCATTTTTGGTATTACCTATGCTAGGTTTTCTCATTCAAGAACTATTGAATGCCTCTCAATAGTACTATGAACACTTTGCTGGAAACTGACAGGCCCCCACAGAAACAGAAGACAAGGACTCTTGTGGACTTTCTGGAGAGGAAAGATGCCTGGGCATGGAGCAGGTAGGTATCAGTGGAGATGGTTTGTTATCTGGTACATGATACCAGCAGGGAGTGTTCGTAGGGCTCAAGGAAAAGGAGGTGGAGGCAGAGGACAAGGCGAGGAGCCATGCCCTTGGATGGTAAACTACTTCTTCACAAGTACTTCATGGCCCAGCACTGGTCTTGCAGCACTTGGGAGCACTTCTGAATTAAGGGCTCTGCAGCTCCAATGAATAGATAGGTAACCTGGATTCCAGGTGAGGGATGGAGGAGCAGAGGCTCACAGTTGACGAGGTCATGAGGCAAAGACCTGAGACATCATGGCAGGAGGGCAGAGCTGTCACTAGGAAGGTCTGGAACATAGGGTATAGAGAAGGGGTATCTGCCTGGGACCCACAGGGTTAGGCTTGGAAGTTAAATCTTAACTTGGTCAGAAGCAGGATGATGGCATTTTAGATTCATAACAGGGGCAGTGACAGGCTGTACCAGGTTTCTTAGGAAGAATCATGTGGCCAGAGAAGAGGCTAAGAGAGGAGGCAGGGGCCCAGGGAGGAGGCTGCCATGGAAGAGCAGGGAGAGAGGAGGAGAGATAGGTCCAGGTCCCCAATTGGGTCAGAAGGAAGGAGTGGGCTAGGAAAGCTCTGAGGATCCTAGGGCTGCCTGGTTGTGAGGGAGGAAGAGGAGGCATGCTCATGTTTTCAGGGCATAGCAGAGGGAGAGAAATGGCAGCTGTGTTGGGAGAACAGAGGGTGGGTTTGGTTGAGGTTTAACAGCAACATTGGTAGTAAAGGTGACATTCCAGGCAGGTCGGGGGTGGGTTACTAGTTTTCAGCATCAATGGCAGTCATAGTCAGCCCACCAGGATGAGAGTGCTGAGCCTGAGCTCTAGGGCAGATGGAGGAAGAGGGCCTGGGGCAGAAGTGTGTTCCTCCCTTTGTGGATGAGAATCAATGGAATGTGTTCCAGTTTTCAGCCTTTTCCAGAACCTAGAAAATAACCGAATAACTGCACTTAAAGTTAAAATTTTGCTGTATGGCTTTGATCGTTTCTCTTCCAAATCCTGAATCTTCTGGTATCTTCAGTATAAGTGTGAGCATATCACGTCAGCAGAAATTCTGGGCTTTGTGCCTGTGTGTGTGTGTGTGTGTGTGTGTGCGTGTGTGTGTGTGTAGAAATGGGCTTCGCTGGATCCCTCACTGGTATCCTGGAAGATGAGGTTGTAGACATGCCGGTGATAGTTAATGTGTCATAAGTTAGACAATTAAAGGAATTAAATGTAAAGAATCCTTTGGCACAAAATCCTCAAGAAATTCCATTCCAAATGAGAAAATGCACAAAGATTTGAGCCCTTCCTCATAAGTGTCAACATATCTGCTTAGCAAATGTTGGGTGTTTGGAATGTTGGATGTCTCATGGCTGGGACCATTTGCAGCAGGAAGCCCACATACCTTGTGCTCCTGGGTGCCTGACTTGTTTTTGTCTTTGAATTTTGGTGGTGTGCTACTTTAAAAAAAAAATTTAAAAACTCTTGGAAGTAATTTTAAAAGGAGAAAAAAAAGATGTCACATTAAAATACTGTAGAAGTAATGGTTTTGCCTATTTTTTAAGACCGCATATGTGGATTGTGATTCTTCTTCCTTGATGTAAAAACTGAAGGGGCCCCTGCTCTCCACTTGCCGTGTTTGCTGAATGGCAAATGCCCACCCCCATTCCCACTATGCCCTTGGTGGATGTTTCAGCTCTGCACTCTTTATATAGCAGCCATGATCATCTTCCCCATTATAAACTGGGGCCCAACCAAATGGTAAACATGAAGATGTCTTTGGATTTGAGCAAATGAGGCATAAAAGTTGTGGTTGTTTTAAAAAGAATTAGGCCGGAGTTGTTAGTTTAGTCCCATGAAAAGAAGGGTCTCCTCGTCTTAGACTCCTGAAAGGCCCGAGGGAGGCCATGAAGTGGGCAGGGCTCGGGGCGATGGGCCAGTCTGTGGATTCCCCTCTCACCAGCAGATAGCCTGAGTTGTCTCAGACTTGGAACCAAATGGAGCTCCACCCTGTCTCCTCGTCCCAGAGGAGAAAATGAGGCTCACTGAAGGCCGAGGTGGGAGTGGGTCAGGTCATGTTTCTGGTCTGTAACAGAAGCGAAGTCAGAGCCAGAACCACATCTCAGCCTGGACTTTCCTGACTGGAGACAAGGAGGGATTTGAACAGAAATGAAAAACATGGAAGTGGTTCTGCATGATGTCACCAGGCTCCAGCAGTCTCATCTGTTAGTTGATTGGCACTCTGGCACCAGGGATGAGGGGGAGGGAATTGAATTTCACGTGAGGATGGGACCCCAAACAGCCCTCTCTCTCCTAGCTCCTAAGACAGACTCTAACTGGTTAATACCTTGCAACCCCAGGGCATAACACGGTGGAGAACTGAGAGCTCGGGCTAAGGGCCACCTAAGGGCCCCTCCCTCGCTCGCCTAGTTGAAGGGCCAGCCCTCTTTGGCCTCGATTGGGCCGCGATAGCGCCCTTAGTGCCAGCTCGGGTTCCAGGCCATGCTCGCACATTTTAAGAGACTGAGCTTCGCTTTCCGCTGCCCGCCTGCATCCCGCCAAGGAGAGGCCGCCTTTGTCTAGCCTGCTGGGCGGGAGGAGATCGCTAATCCCTTATCCAGACTGGGCTGAAGGAGTCGCATCCGGCCCTCCGGGGATTGGCAAGTGGCTTCTTGCAGCACCCTTCGCTCTTGGAGCAGGGTCCTGGGAGGCAGAGGAGGCCTCCTTGGGCGGGTTGGGAGGAGGCTAGAAATGAGGATGCTGCGCGCGGCTCCCCTACCGCGCTCAGGCTGACAGACCAGCGGGCGGAGCGGGGCGCACTGCTCCTCTCGGCTTGGCTGCGCAGCAAGCGCGCGGGCTGGCCGCTGTCCGCGGTGCTGAAGGGGCAGCACACACCCAATCCCGGGACCGCCCTCCTTCTCTCCGGCTTGGCGCGGCGGTGGCAGCCAGCACTGCACCGAGATGGACTAAGAGTGCGGCGGCGGGAAGGCGGCAGCGGCGGCCGCTGCAAGGGTCCCCGCAGCCTCGGGGCCGGACCCACTTCCACACCCAAGAGCCCATCCCTGGGGTGAGTTGGGGCAGGCAGAGCAGGATTGGGGAGGATGAGTCCTGGGGCATGGGATCTCTTGGGCTTTCAATTTTTCCTTCTCCATTGTAAATTTCTTCTAGTCCTCTTCTTGAGCATCCTGGAAGGCTGAGGGCTCAGTCTTGGGATAGAGGGCAGGCCCCTTTGCCCTCACAAGCCAGAGTACTAAGAGGGTTTAGCCAGAAGTCTGAGGACAGTCACACGGCATATCCTCCTCCACACCCTAGATGGCAGCCCACTGCATGGCACTGGGAATTGCTCTTTGCCCAGACTGGTGTCAAAGGAGCAATACCTTCACTTCTTTTTCCAGGAGGCTGACACTGGGCAACCCAGCCACTGGAATTCAGCCCAGACAGAGGCCAGCCATCTTTTAGCAGGGAAGGCAGGTTTAAGCCTTCATTGGGGCTGTAAGCCAGAGGTAAAGCCCTTTTCCTACCTTCCGCTTGTCTCCTTAGGCACTTGAGCTGCCTTAACTAGGGCTTCAGGGACGAGGGTCACTTCTGTGCACCTGGCTGTTGTGAGCGAGCTGGACTCAAGCAGAGGAACTCTGGAGCGGTTACGGGGAGGGCACTCCCTTCTTGTGTGTGTGTGTTTTCCCAGCACGCAAAGGGGATTTTAAACTTCAGTAGTGCCTGTCAGAGGAAAGGCCCTTCTCCAGCCAGCTTGTGCCTCTGAGTAAGCAGTTTGGGGTCACGCTGGGCAAATACCTAGCCAGAGGAACCTTGGACTTCCTAGGTACCTAAAGCTGCCCCCTCCTGCCTTGAGCTATCTGCTGAAGGGGGAGATGTGTTTAAACTTGATGGGTCACCTCTGTCTTCGATCCTACCAGCATTCGGTTCCTATCTCCATCACCTGGCAAGGTCAGACAGGTAGACTGCTTGACTCCTAGAATCTGATGGGCAGACTGTTGGGGGGCCTTATTTACCTGACAAAGGACTTTTGGTGTGTTGGGAGGTGAAGGGGTGGACGGAAAGGGGTGGAGGTGGAGGGACCATCCTCAGAGCCCTGGAGAGACCTAGTAGTGCTAGATTCCAAGCCGAGTGAGGCACCCGTTTTAACCTGATGGATGTAAATGAAGCTTCTGAATCTTGACGGGCTCATGCTGTAGGACTGGGATCTGTGTTTTGTTCTGTCTGTCTGGCCTAAGCTGTGTGCATCAGAAATGATTCTAGTGGGCAGCTTCCTTAGATCATTGGATGCCTGACAGTGCCGATGAAATGAAAGAGAGATGGAAAAGATATGTGAGCTGATGTGCTGGTTTTAGGGTCAGTGTGAGCTGCAATGGTGCTGCAGTGCTGATGGAAATGCATGCCAAGAATGTGCAAGCATTACTTGCATAAAGCAGACCACTCTGTACTCAGGTACTATTTGTCTCTGGCCATTGTTCTGTATAGAGGAAAGGTTACAAGGGGAAAATATAACTGTACATCTGACATATACTCAATTTACATTATTCTTGACCACTTTTTTTTGTGGTTAAGAAAAGCATTTTCTTTTGGAGTAGGTATGTTTTTACCTACTATATAAACACTTTGTATTTTGGTTAGATGAATAAATCTTTTTAGAGAGTAGTTGTCTAGAAGGATGACTGACTCATAACTATACTTTCACATTCTTGTTTCATAAAAATGTGAAGTCTCAAATGTATGATGGCAGGCCAGCTAAGCAGCAGGCCATTACTTTTGTTTGGGAAAAACAGTGTATTGAGCTTTGCATGTTGTTTGTTGTGAAAATACATTTATGGCCCAAAAGTTTTCTGTAACTAGATCAAGTTGGGATATATATATGTTAGCATGCACTGCACCTGTGATGCAATCAGGTTACCTATTTTTATTCACAGTCTGAGCAACTTAAAACCTCCTCAATAGTTAAGATGGAATCAAGTTGTAACCAAGGAAGGTAACATTTGAGGGTTGACTGGGTAATGCCCAGTCCTAGATCCAGCTCACAGTCTCCGTTAAGAACTTCCGCACTTGGTTGTATCACATGCAACCCTATATCTATGCATAATTGTATGATGTACCTGAAAAATATGAACAGAGCCTTTCTAACTGGATTTCTCAAGGCAAAGGCAGAAAATAAAAATATAGTGATAAATATTTGGCAATAGAACAAAATTTCATTTTGATGAAGCAGTTGATCTTAGGTTCCCGGTAGAATGAGGTTAGGGTTGGTAGCAACAGCTACGTTGTGAAAAGAGACTCAGCTTTTTAGATTGAAAGACCTGGGTTCAGATTCCCACTTTACCTCTTAGTAACTATATGCCATGATTTCGTCTCTCTGAGCCTCCGTTTCATCATTCGTAATATAGAGTAAGTACCATTTCTTTGGTATATAACTTAGACACAGAATTGTAGCTGCCCAGTGTTTTCCTTAATGTCTCTTGCCGTAGTCTACCAGCAGTGGTGTTTAGAGGAATGTGAGTATGTTAAAACAAAATCCTCACACTGGTGTTTATACTCAAACCATGAGGGCCATGAAAAGCCTCAGGAGTTTGCCTTTGAGTAGCCTGGCCCTGCTGGAGGTGGTGTTCCCAAGGAGGGGTCTGTCCTTGGTCTGCTGTCATCCAGGGCCTTTGGCTGGCCATCAGTGGAGCTTGGGCAAGAGGACAAGAGCACTGCTCCCTCCAGGAGGAATGGAGCCGAAATGCCAAAGACCGTGAGAGGTCCCTGTTCAGAGAAACCCCTGCC
Source organism: Rousettus aegyptiacus (assembly GCF_014176215.1). Lineage (NCBI taxonomy): Eukaryota > Metazoa > Chordata > Mammalia > Chiroptera > Pteropodidae > Rousettus > Rousettus aegyptiacus. Next base: position 16,203,692 of record NW_023416308.1, on the reverse strand, counting down.
AGGAAAGCATTCGTGGTGGGGAAGGTGTTGCTGCAGGGAGAGGCTGCCACTCTCCCTCCTAAATTTTCTCTCAGATACTGGGTTTTCCTCCAATAATGCATGTCTTCTCCTGCTTATGTCCCACATGTCCGTGATAACAGCAGCTAACACTGGCTGGGAACTTGCTTCAGGCCAGGCTTTCCTTTAGTAACTCAGTTCTCTTGACAACCCTGTGAGATAAGAAACATTACCATCCTTTCCACAAATGAGGAAAGTAAGGCTCAGAGGGATTAGATCATAGTTGTCCAAGGTCTGAATGTGGCATCTGCCTCTCCAGCACAAGGAAAGGGTCTCACGGATGAGCCAATAGCACAGAAAGCAGCACACCCACGGTAACCCTGGTATCCAAGCTCACAACCCAGTGCTCCATCTTTGCACTGAGTCAGCAGCACCCTCCCTTCCATATCTGCCAGATCTTCCCATCCTCACCCAGGGATGGGGCTTGTGATCTCGCAATAGTGACAGCAGCCACAGCAGTAAGCAGAGCTGGAAGGTGGAAGGGCCCTTGGAAATTAATGAGGCCAGCCTCAGAATATGATGAACCTGAGGCCCAGAGAAGGAATGGCTTATCCCTGGTGGTGGTGGTGGTGGTGGTCGTGATGGTGAAGGGGATATCTTTATTCTGTCTCCCAGAGCCAGAGGCGCTCCTAATGGACTGTCCCCAGCTCTCTGGGGAGCCTGAGGTGTTGCTGGTGGCTCTGTTAGAAAGGGCTTCCTAAGTCTAGGAACCTCTGCCCATCCCAGAGATGTCCCCAAGGTGTGCAGTTCCCTCTGTGCCTGCCTTCCCTGCCCACGAAGCAGCTCCATCTGGCCGCTGCTGTCACGTGGTCACATTTGCAAACTGCCTTGATTTTTATTTCCTGGGGCAATGAGGTAATTTAAAGGATATTTAGTTGAGTTTCTATTTCCCTTGGCTGGAGACCTTTCTTCAAAAAAATGCCTGCTGTTAACAACCTGGGAACCAGGCATTGATATAAAAAGACGTGCTTGTTGCCCATAAACTTGAATTATTTATGAAGCATGTGGATTTCTTCTAGCTGCTTGGTACACACATCCTACCTCAATGATTACTTGGGAACTTGCTTTTTTAATTGAATGGCATTTCATGAGGCTAACTCAATTACTGCCCCTTTGGGCACATTGCTCTCCCCAGGCTGCCATTTTTAGTTACTGGCCCCTATGTTCTTATGTCTCCTGCCTTGAAGCCCAGTCCCTGTGAGCCTCAACTCCTCTCACTCCTTGCCCCCTGAGGCCATGCCCTATCCATTTTTCTATCACATTTTCTCTGGATTCTGTCCTTTCCCTCAGGCCGTGCTGCCATGGCCCTGGTTCAGGTCCTCATTATCCGCTGACTTTTTGCAATATTCTTTGACCTAGCTGCTTCCCTGCATTGGGGTGGAACCATTTTAGTCTTGCTCCTGCATGCCTCAGGCAGATTAATCTTTAAAAAACACTGGTTCTGCATTTGTCACTGCTCTCCTAACAATCTTCCCTGGCTCCTTGCCCTCCAGTATGAAGGCAGTTGCTCAGCCTGGCCTGGAAAGCCTTTCCCAGGGCTGGTCCAGCCCCTTGCACTGCGAAGCAGAGCCAAGGCCTCTCATGCAGCCTGACTCTTCCTCCTCTTCCATTCCACATTCCGTCCTTCTTCTTGGACATGTCCCTTCCCACCTCCTCCAGACCCAGGTGCAGAACTGCTTCCTCCAAGCTGTCTTCCTCCTCTGGGTCTCGCCCTGCCCCGTCCCCACCACCCTTTCCCCGACCCAGAGCATACCGGCTCAGTCATTCATTCACAGGGGTCAACTGAGCCTTGCTGCATGCAGGTCAGGTTCAGTGCTGGGTATTGGTAATGCCAGAGTGAGTGCTGTGGGTTGTATTGTGTCTCCCCAAAAGATATGTTAAAGTCCTAACACCCGGTACCTATAATTGTGGTTATAAGGTCTTTGTAGATGTAACCACATTAAGATGAGTTCATGAGCATGGTGCCTAATCCAATATGACTGGTGTTCTTATGAGAAGCGGGAAATTCAGACTCAGACACATACAGAGAAGATGGGCACATGAAGACACAGACACAGACACACAGGGGAAGGTCAGGTGAAAATGGAAGCAGTGATTAGAGTTATGCTGCCATAAGCCAAAGAACACCGTGGGCTACCAGAAGCTAGAAGAGGCAAGGAAGGATGCTTCTCTACAGTCTTTGGGGTAACAGGGCCCTACTAACACCTTGATGGTGGACTTCTAGCCTCCAGAATTGTGAGAATAAATTTCCGTCGTTGGAAGCCACCCAGTTTGTGGCAGCCCTAGGAAACTAATGCGTCGAGTATGACCCAGGCCTGGTCCTCGAGGTGCTGATCATTTGCCGGAAACAGACAAGATCCTTATGAGTCAGTGTAATGGATGTAACAAGAGATGCGCAAGGGTGTGGTGAGAACCCTGAGGAAGGTCCCTCTTCCAAGTAGCTGTCCATCCCCTCTCTGGTATGGCAACTGTCAGATAGGGAGGGGAGACCCATACCCCCAGTGTTTAGAGATGACAGGAGCCAGCCAAGGGAAAGAAAGGCAGGTGCGTAGACAAGGTGAGCAAAGGTATGGGAGGAAGGAGCAGTGGGTGGAGCCAGGGATTAGGGAATGGGTAGTTATTAAAGCCCACAGGCTTAGTTCTTAGTGGGCTGTGGTTTGCCAAGGAGTTTGAACTTGAACCTGCTGCTCTGGGTATCAGGGAGCCATGGAAAGGAAGTGACAGGGAGCAGATGGTATTTCAGTAAATTGTCCTATGGTGGCATGAAGTATGCATCAGCAGGGATAAAAGTAGAAGCTGAGACCTTGGAAGTGAGCCAGGGGGTGGTTTGCTCTCTCCGCCCCCTTGCCTCAGGGGTAAAAGAGGGTATGGATTTGCAAACTATTTTTAATTTCATGTCATCAGGATTTAGCGGCTCTTGTATGTAGGGGCCCAAAGAGAGGCAGAAGCCATAGGAGCTGACCCTTAGGCCTCCAGCCTGGTGCTTAGGGGCAGAAAGAATTGTCTGGAGAGGGAAGGGTTGCCATGAGGAAGCAAAGAGGAGATGTTGTGCTCAGTTGGGATAAGGTCAAATGTGAGGGACATCCAAGTGTGGCCGTGGAGGTCTGCAGCTTGGAGGGGAGGACTAACTGATGGTACAGATACAGAAACACAAAGAAGGAAACGGGACAGTGAGCCGTGGGCATGTATGCCATCGCTTGGGCCCTGGCATGGAATAGAAAAAGCATGAGAGTGAGAACTGACTCCTGCCTGGGAGCTAGGACGGGGGAGGTCGGAGGACAATGGGTGTGTGGCAAAAGGACCGGGAAGGAGGGTATTTCAAAGAGCAGCAGTTGGTGTGACTCAGGCCTACAATGGTAAAGGCTCTAAGGAAGGCATCAGACAGGGCTGCTGCATTCAGGATTGACTCTCCTGTGCAACAACACATCTGTCACTTCTTCCCTTCCCTGTGTCTTCTGTCTATATTTGCCTACAACATCCTCTCTCCTTCTCTGGCACCTCTCCTGACACCTCTTTGGACCATGCAGCCCAGAGCAGGTAGATGCCTGGATACCCACACGGTGGCCTCATCCCCGAGCCACAGCCGTTATTCTCAAGGTCACTGCTGTCTGGGGCCATGAGCATCTGCAGCAGCCCGGAGGCTGAGGGGGGGCGGCGAGGCCTGTAGCCTGGCTGGATGACAGTTGTCAGAGCCTCCTGCTTCCCACACCTGGTTGCAGCTGTATCCGTTCTTTGCAGGGCCCGTCACCATGGGCGGCTCTGTTCCTCCGCCTCATGGGGATTGTGCCTCGGGTGCGCCAAATGATCCAGCCCCTCTCTGATTGCTGCCTGCCAGGTTGGTCTGTGTGCATTGATGTGGTGGCTTCTCTGATGTGACTTCCGGGCCCTCCTGCCCCCAGATTCACTCATTATGCACCTCCCTTCATGCCTGACCTTCTACCATTAGAGAATCATTAGTAGGGTCTAATAGGTTTCAACAAAAGCAAGAATTGATTCTGGTATTTTCTTTCCAAATGTAATTTATTGAGAAACTTTAGTTAAGAGACACAAGATTGTGAAATATTTAAATTATTCTAAATATATATATATAAAATAAAACTTAGTCATCTTTCATCACCTCCCTCCATTTCACTCCTCTCCCAAGATACATACACACCCATTTGTTAACAGTGGTACTTTCCCATGCATTTACAAAGCCAGTAAGTGCACATACACTTACATATACATACATGAGATCAAATGGTGCCTAGTGATAAGCAGCTTGCTTTTTCCCTTACCAATATATTTTGGAGATCTTTACATGCCAATACCAATAGACCTCTCTCATTTTAAAAATAACTCCATAGACTTCTGTAGTATATCGTAATTTATTTACTCATTTCCCTCTTGATGGACCGTTAGATTCTTTACATTTTATTATTGTTTCAGAAAGTGCTCTCGTAAACCTTCTTCAACATGCATCTTTCTGCATGGGTGTAAGTTTTCCCATAGCATAGATTCCTAGGTGTGGAATTGCTAGGTTATAAGTGCGTAGCCATGATAAATATCAACAGACACTATCAAATAGTCAGCTAAAAAGAAGGCATAAATTTATGCTTCCCGATAGTATGGATTGTCAACAGATGCTACCCCATCGTCCTCTTTATTCTTCTTTGACTCCGATGGGTGAAGGGAAAGGCATTTCCTTGCTCTGTTTTGCATTTCTTTTATTACCAATGAGACTGAGTGTACTTTTATCTGTTTATTGACCAATCATGTCTATTTTGTGACTCATATGTAGTTTGTGATTCATATAAGCATTTTACTGTTTCGATACTTGTATTTTTATACTGGTTTGTAGAATCAAAGTTACGGCTATTTTTCCTTTGTCAGTTATATATTTTGCAAGTATTTTCTCTTTGTTGCTTATCTTTTGAATCTGTCTATGGTGGCTGTGGTGCTATGGAATTTCTAAACATTTATGTTCTAGGATCTACCAATCAGAGGCTTATTTGTAGTGGTGGGGACAGAATGGAGTTTGGGGTTTTAAATGTATTCATGACCTTTATCTGGTCTGTGCTTGCTCTTTAACTTTGAACAAAACCCCTAACTTCACTGAATTTTAATTTTACCAGTATCAGGGCACCTTGCCCAACCTCACTCCAGCCACTGTGGAGATCAAAGGAGAAGCTTTGACAGAGCCTTGTAGCCATTCTGAACTTTACAGTTAAATCAATTCACTGATGGACTCTTGAGGTCCACTCCTCCAACACAGGCTTTGTCTGGGGCAGTGGTTTTCAGGGCTTCTGAGCCCTGTCCCCGACATGGTTTCCTTTTTCCAGATGTATTTTGAGTACTTGCTCGTGCTGAGAATATCATCTCAAGGCTCTACAAAAGGAAGTATATTAGTTTGCTTGAGCTGCTGTACAAAACACCACAGACTGGGGGGCTTTAACAACGAAGATGTATGTTCTCACAGTTCTGGAGGCTATGAGTTCAAGATCAAGGTATCAGCAGGGTTGGTTTCTTCTGAGACCTCTCTTGGCTTGTTGATGGCCTCTTTCTCATTGTCTCCTCACACAGTCATCCCTCGGTCTGTGTCCTAATCGCCTCTTCTTAAAAGGACACCAGTCATATTGGATTAAGGCCCACGTGTATGAGCTAATTTTACCTCAATCATCTCTTTAAAGGCCCTGTCTCCAAATATATTCACATTCTCAAGTATTGCAGGTTTGAGCTTCAACATGTGATTTTTGGGGGCACAGTACAGTCCATAACAGGGCGACAGCACCATGTCTGGATGAGAATCAGGTTAGCGAGGCTCAGAATTGTCTCATATACTTACTTCAAGTCACCCAGTGAGTGGGTTGCAGACCTGAACTCAGGCCCCTGCATTTGACACCTAAGCTCAGGCCTGCCCAGGCCTCCCCAGGCAACCTGACTAATGCTAAGACTGTTTTGGTTCCACTGCCCTGACTTCCCACTCACTGGTCACCAGCCTGTGTCCCTGCCATTTTCTAGGCTTCATTACTTAGACTCCTTGAGCAGGGCACCTACTCCCAGCTGACTCTTCTGCACCTCCATTGTCCCCTTGGGAAAGGATCTCAAATAATAATTCAGTTGATTGAATGTAGCTTGTTCAATTGTTACCGTATTTGTGGGAACGATTGCACAGTAAGATAAAATGTGTTTCGGAATGCAGAAAATTCCCCGGCAATCTCACACCTTCACAAAACTGTTTTTGGTTTTTGCACTTCACCTTCTCCTCCTCCCTCTGTACATACACTTGTATTTCACATTTTTGGCATCATATTGAACATGGCAATTCATGTTCTGCCTTTTTCACCCCACATTCTATCTAACAGTTTTTCTGTCTTTATAATAATCATTTTAATGTCTGCATAATAGTCCATAATAGAATCGATATATTCTAATGTTTTGACTCATCGTCCAATTATTGAGCATTTGAGTTTCCCATTTGTGCTACTAGAGTGATGCCAATGGATGTCTTGGTACTTAAAGCTTTTTGCTTCTCTTGAATAATTTTCTGAGGGAAAATTCCCAGGAGTTGAGTTACTGAGTTAAAGGCAGCAGCAGCATCACAGTACCTTGATGAGCTGTAATATCTCTTTATAGAATGGGCATACCGATATTCCATGCCACCAGCAAGGAGCAAGCATGCCGCTTCACTCTTCTCTCGGTGGCATTAGGTGTCAATACCTTTTCGATCGTTTTAATTAAATTAAAAGGGACCTACCTCAAGGCTGCTTTAATTTATACTTCTCTAGTAACCAACAAAGATGGAGAAACATTCTGCAATAGATTTGTATTTTCAATTCTTTTTGCTGTCCTTTTCTTTAAACAAACAAGGAATACTTGAAATCCCAGCTTTTTGGGTAATAATGGATAATAATAAATGATTTCCTTGGAAATCATTAATAATGGATAATAATCCTTGGAAATCCCAGCTTTTTGATTGTCTTGAGGAGTTTGTTGGTGAAAGTAATATTTAGACTTCAACAAGCAAAAAGCCTTTTGGTCAATAACAGATATAAGCCATCAAATGGGGTCAGTTGGGCTGGCCATTTCTGGGGGCAAAAGGGACTGAGAGGACGCCAGAGTCCTCAGAGCTACCTGATGGGACCTGACTCCGATTCTTTGCTTGGTACCCTAGGAGACCTGGTCCGCAGGCTGGAGTACATGTGCAGGAATGCATGCAGCTCCTGGCTTGCTCCAAACTCAGCGCCCAGAGAGGTGGCCTCCACCTCTTTGACTGCCCCTAGCCACAGAGGGCACATATGTATGGGCAGAGTCAGGCCTGGGCACCATTCCTAGGGAAATCTGTCTCATTCTTCCTTTTTTTTTCAAACTGACTTGAATGGTACATTCACCTCCTTTCCATTGTTCTGATCTAAAATAATGATAAATTGCAATTTTTTTCCCTCAGAAGTTTATTTTAATTGCCTAGCAACACATTATCATAAATTGCTCTCAAATTAATTTGTTGGCTTTAGTGCAGAATTATTTGTTTTAAAGGGCTTCATTCTTAAGATATCCTCATGAGGAACTTGTATGCTAGACAGACTCTTGGAGAACTTGATTCATTAGACAACATGGAGAAGGTCAGTGTCTCTCTTCCACGGGCCCAAGCCCCTCATTCGTGATAAGCCTGAGACCCAGAGGGGGAACCAAAGGTTCCTAATTCCCATATTGGTGGAGGGGTGTGGCCAACTCTGGTCAGGAAGCCGCCATCAGGTCTTGGCCATGCAGGACTCCCCAGCCTGTGCTCACCTCTGTCAAGGTCTAGTCAAGGGCAGTAGTACAGAGGGGAAGGGGCTGTGTAGTATTGTGCACAAGAGGGGTCAGGAGCAAGGGGCAGTGATGGAAAGTTTAGGAAGGCAAGAAAGTGTTGTAGGTATGTAAGCAGGACCAAATAGGGCTTCTAATGAGTGATTATGTTGCTTTTATCAATTGATTCATTGATCGATTCATTGATCTGTTTATTTTCATGCCCATTTATTCAGTGCATGCCTACCATGTGCTGGGCCACACTGGAGGCTGAGAATAGTGAGAAAAGATCACAGTCTCTGCCCTCATTGAGTTCACAGTCTGGTGTGGGAGATAGACAAGTAAATAGGAACCCACAGCATAGCTTGCTAGGTCCTGGAAAAGAAAGAACCCCACAGCATTCTGGGAGCCCAGACTCAAGAAAATTCACCTGTAGTCCTATTAACATTTTCATAGATGCATAGTTTTCACAAAATTATAACTATATTGCATGATTTGCCTTTTTCCTCCCTGCATTTTGTTTTTAAGCACAGTTTCTTATTTCTATGGAGCCATCATACACTAAGTCTAAATGGCCCTGTGATCTCCATTAAGTTGATGAAATAAATATGCACCTACTGATAGACACTTAGGTTGCAACTAGATTTTAGCAACTAATGACATGGGATGCAGCCTTGGGCTCCTTTCCCATTGTGTACAGTGGGCTAGAGGGTATAGATCGTTGTGGGTTCTCTAGTGTACTGTCACATGACCCCCCGAGGCCTCATGCTAGTTTCCTAAGCCTGTTTCTCTGTTGCCTCCAGTACTGGGATGGACAACAGATATACCTACCCTCCAACCCCCAACACGCAGATATGTATATATGAATTTTAGTTGAGAGTGTTTGTGTCATAATAGTGATCAAAGGAGGGACGATACTAGAAATTGAGTCTGATTAACAGTGTTCTGGTAGCAAGGGGAAGTGGGGAGGCTGGTCTCTAGGGAGGCTGTTGCAGTAGCGGCACCCAGGTGAGATCTGACAAGGGAAGTAGTCACCATAGACATGAAAGGATATCAAAGACTTTGTGACCAAATCAGCTGGTCTTGATATGGAGTCCGATATAGCTTAGAGAAGGGGTCGCAGCTGCCTCTAGAGTTGCCTCAGGAAGGTCACAGAGTTAGTACACTTGGTTTTAGAAGGTCACATTTAGAGTTTTGGGGCCATTTATCTGGAGCTGTCAGCCTTACTTGCACATGGGTGGGAGGGAAACTTGTATAGGCCCAGGGCAGCCAGCAGGACGGTTGAAATTACCCATAGGTCATTGAATGCTTGGTCTCTTGACTTTCCTGCTGCTAGGTCAACAAAAGCTTTCCAGCTAATGTATTTTCTTCTTTAAGGACAAATTGTCACCCTTCTGGGTGCCTGTTAGGCTGTGTTGTAGATTTTTAATTATTTCACGTGAGCAGAATCTGATCAATGTTTGATGTGACTTACAGCATAAAATAATTACAGAGAAAGTAAATAGTGCGTATGTTTGCCTTAGTAGGACTGCTTGATCTTTCTTATTTTTCTTTGCTATTTTAGTTTCCTCCTGGCTGTGTGTTTTTCCTTATCTTTTCCATTACACAGATGTCCAGCAGGCCTGGCTCTAGAGGAGGATAAGTAAACAAAGGAAACAGTGGCAGTGACCCCAGTGTTTACTTGCTGTGAGGACAACACAAAGCACTCAGCCCTCTGCCCTCCCCTTCCTCAGTTCTGAGATGGAGGGCACGGCTCTGCATTCGAAAGATTCTTCCAGCTTCCAGATTCCATGATACTCAAGAGTATCTCATTAAATATGCTGGTTTGGGTTTATTCTTGCACACGCAAGTCCTGTAAAACTTGTCTGTATGTCTATTAGCATCTCCCAAAGCACTGAAGATTCTACTCCAGTCTCACTTCATTTTTCCTCATGAGGCCTCCGGGAGACCCAGGAGCAGTTTTCTGCTTAACGGACCCCACAGAGTATGGTTCAAAGTGTGGCCTCCAAGGTCAGCCAGAACAGGCCAGTTCCAAGCATATTGATCCTGGGCAAGTCATTTTACCTCCGACCTTTAGTTTCCTCATCCATAAAAGAGGGTGTTGGTGGGACCTTTCAAGCAAAGCTATTCTGTGGGGATTAAATGAGGAAATGCAGGTGAAGCTTACAGCCTAGTGCTTGGCGCTCAGTCAGCACTCCATCACTGGTAGCCATTTGCGTCATTATTATGGTCTTCATTTTGTAGCCAAAAGATCAAGATCCAGAGTGGCTAAATGCCTTATATCCCCTGAGACAATGAATCTAACATAATTGCTAAGGATTAATTCTCTAGGTGGAAGGAGTACTCAGTTGCTTCAAAGGCCTAGAAGGGAAGTATTGACCCAGCACTATCTTCTCTGAGTCTATTACATGTTATAACAGGAGCTTCGATGTATGTATGAAAACTTTTAAATTGGTGAAAATTGACTGATCCTCCTGTGAGATGGTGGTATGGGGTGAGGGCTTTGTCGGGGATGGAGCAATGGCTAAAACCCAGTCCCAGGGCTCAGAGTCTATAGTCCAGTGGCAAAGACATAAACAAGGTAAAATGGGGGCCGAGACCAGCAAGTGGGGCCGGCCGGCTCCTTGCAGCAACTGTGTTCAAGCCAAGATATCAGTGTGGCTGGAGCAGAAGGAGGGGACTTGGAGACTACAGAGGCAAAGAGTGACAAGACTCTGACGTGCACTGAAACAGGGTCTCTCAGGCTATTGTATGGAGTATAGACTGCGGGGGCCAGAGTGGAAGTGGGCTAGACCTGATGAGAAGGCTGTGGAACAGTCCACAGGCAAGATGACAGGGTTAGGCCTAGGTGGCAACTGTGTGGCTTTGGTGGGGTGGGGGGGGGGCAGGGTCCTGGATGTATTTTAAGTGCAGAGCTGTCAGGAGGTAGGTCTAAGGGACTAAAGGGTCAAGGATGACTCCAAGGTGTCTGTCCAGAGCAAGTAGGAGGATGGCATTGCCGCTGAGGTGGTGAAGACTGGGGGAAGGGTAGGGGCACATCCAGAGCTCAGATTTGGACAGGGGTTTGTGATGCCCATCAGAGGTTTCATGGAGAAGTCCTCCTGTAAACAGCTGGCCAGGCAAGTTGTGTTCAGAGAGGTCTGGGCAGAGAAAGACGTTTGTACCCAGACGTTTGTCCCCTGATTCCCGCAACCCTGTGTGGTAGCAGCGCCAAGGGAGCCGGGTCCCCTGGGGCCTCACCTGTTGCCTTCCTGCAGGACAATGAACAGGTAGCTGCAGGTGGCTGGACATCAGCCACCACAGCAGAAACAGAGGTGACCCCAGATTTCCTGGAATCACCATCAGGTCCCCAGCCATCTCTATTTCCCACGTGTACTCGGCTTTCAAGGGCAACTTTCTTTTTGAAATAAAGCAACGCCAAGCCTGCTGCTGCAGGGGGGCGGCACCTTCGCTCAGATTTTCCCATTAGAATGTGACGTTTAAATAGGGAGTCCGCCAGGCGCCCAGGTCCCGGGTGGCCTGGGGGTCACACGGGCGAGCAGGCTGCGCGTGGGCGGAGGCCGCGCACTCCGGGGAGGAAAAAGGGGCTGCCGCGGTGCAGCTGGCCCTCCGCTCAGAACCCGCGGCGCCGACGGGGTTAACGGGCTCGTGCACTGGGTGGCGGGCGGGCGGCAGTGGTGCATTCTGGTAACGAGGCGCCTGGACCCGCGATCGCCCGCCGCCTCCGCCGGGCGGCCCGCCGAGCTGTGCGCGTGTCGGAGCGAGCCCGGGGTGCCGGCGCCATGTAGCGCCCGGCTGCTCCGAGGCCTCCCAGCCGCGGGGATGAAGGGACGCGGCTGCTGGGAGACGGCCTCCGTGCGCTCCTTCTGCAGCTCCGGCTGCCTGAATAAATTTAAGAAGGGTTAGTGCTACCCGGCTTCCGCCCGGAGGCCCAGCTCCCCACGCACGCACGCCCCGCGCCTGGCTTGCTGCATGATCAATCCACGCGAACCTCTGATGTCACTCCTTCGCGGCGTGGGGAGCGCGGGGAACCTCGGGGAACCTCGGGGAACCCCTGTCTGTCCGCGTACCCTGCCGGAGTGCGCTCCGGATTCGCGGGGCATTTTGGAGAGGGGCTGCGGCTAAGAGACGTGTATGTTTGATTAATCTCTTCACAAATGAACTGAAATATAATCAATCCAGAGCTTTCTGTGAAGAAGGTGGAAGTGGCGGTCGGTGTTTAATCCACCCACCTACCCCTCTTTCCCCAGCATCTGTTTGAGGCCTGCATACCCTGGAGTCTGGGCAGAACTGCTGCTTTGCCCACAGGGCTTTGCCCTGGGCCACCCCAGGAGATGTAGGCTGTACTTAGTGCATGACCCAACTCCCTCTCCTTTGCCCTTTGAGCAAGCTGCGACAGATCAAGAGAGTCACTGTAAGTGTCCTCCCGGGTTTGAGCAATGGTCAGCCCTGAGGATGCTACTGCCCCCAGGATAGTGGTCCTGAAGTGACAGCCCCCAGGTGTGCAGGCATGATTGCCTAAAAGTATTGGGGGGAAACCCTTAGCCGTTTGAAGGTTAAAGCAAACTCATTAAGCTCCTGCATGCAATTCCTGATGCTTGAAATCTTTATTACTGGAGATTTTGCATGAGTTAAACTTGATGCATTTACCTTAATGAGTGTTTTCTATTATAATTTGGAACTCTAGGGGGGAAAATTGGGATTCTTAAAGACATAGAGGCAGTTCATTTTACTTACCACTAATTAATTTATTAGAAACAGCTCCTTTTAGAAATTAATGATCTCTGATCTCTAATAAACCTGTCATTAACTTTGCCTGCTGACTGGTCACACGAATGGCTCCATGAGGTTCTGGCCCAGTGCAGGCATTCTCAAATTTGCAGACTCCAGACCTCAGCCCTGGAGTCAGGTTTAACCATGCAAATTCTCCTAAAAACACTATCTGAAGTCTTAGGGTGTTTGTAATTGTAATATTTGAAATTTATTTCATGGAGAATGAAATAAATTTCAAATATTTATGTCTTAAGAATCTTTTAAAGAAACTTGCAAGTGAATTCTGTCTAAAGTATGTCTTCTAGTTTTAGATGACTGGTCTTAATTTCCAGTTTTTATTTTGGTTATGGTGTCATTTCAAATGTAGTTATGTTCTTTATGCAAGGTTTAAATGATGTTCCTGTTATCAGTGTGAATGGATTCATTCTGAGGGTGAATTTTGGATTTAGGGGGAAAAAAAGAAGAAAAGAAAGTATGTATCAGTTAGGCGTTAAATTATTTTTCTTCTGTTGTTCAGCCTGATGATTTTCTTGGTTGCATTCTAGAAGATTTGATTTGGCGGGGCGGGTCTCCACTTGCTTTCTGGTTGTGGGAGGGATGCTCACCTTTGTTGGAAAGTTCACATGTGACCAAAGCAACTGCACCGCAAGTGTGATGCCAATTGATTGCCAGACCCCTCCAGTCCGGGCCTTCATTCCTACCCTTCCTGCCACCGTCTCACGTGGTGCAGCCGGGAATGAGGGGTTCAGGAGGTGCTAAATCGGGCATGGTGCTTAGAGCAGAGCCTGGAGCAGAGCTTGCTGTGCTGGCAGGGGGAGGCCCAGGAGCCAGTGCAGTGGTCAGTAGTAGCCCAGACTCAGCCACAGTGTCAAAGGTCCCAGGGGAAAACTACAGTGTCTCTCCTGGGAGCCCTGAGTGAAGGTGGGCCTAGGAAGACCAGAATGGAGGAGTTTTCAGGAGAAACTGGAAATCTCTCAGTTTTTATATGTTGGCCAAAAACTACTTTTTAAACACTCAGGCAGGACAGCACCCATGAACCTTGCTGGTTAAAGAGAGAGGAGTGAGAGAGGCAGAGATGGGGACTGCGGAAGGCCTGACTAGCTGTCAGCTTTGGGAGGTTGGAGCCTCATGGCCCCTGATGCTGTGGGTGAGGCAAGCACAGGCATGGGGCCCTCATCCCCAGCCTGCAAATGGGATGAGACTGGTCTCTTCTTTTCAGACACAGTGAAGGGTATTGAAATGAGAGGCCACAAATTTCCTTTTAGAACAGGGTCCCACTGAAATTGCATCATACCCCTGAGCTCCTCTTTGGGCAGGTTGAAGGGGAGCTGGGCTTGCAGCCTACCCTGGGAGACTAGGGACAGAAGTCCAGTCAGTGACCATTTCAGGATAACATCAGGATAACATCAAGGCTTCTGGAGGTTCATCACATGGGCTGTTAACTCTCAGGGTCCCATAGAGTCACTGGGGCACCTGGGTTATTGTCCAGACTCTGTTGCTGGGCTGTGTGACCATGGGCAAGTCCCTGCCCTTCTGCAGGCCTCAGTTGCCCCCACCTGTGTAAATGAGGGGAGGAGTGGGTTGGGAAGGACTGACCTCCACCCTGCTCTTGGACCTGGTTACGTGAAAAGGAGTCATGGGGAGTCTATTGACAGGAGACTGCTCCTCAGCGGGCAGTAGCATGTTCAAACTGCTCCTCCACCATTTTCCTGAACTTAGCTAGCTTCTTAGCCTTTTCAAGTGTCAATTTTCACATCTGAAAGATGACATAAAATAATATGTGTATCTATATCTACTAATTATCAGTCCATTTGTCTCTCCGTGTCTGTCTCTGTGCTTCACATAGAGCCGGGGGCCACACATGGGGAAATGCCCGTTTAGGGTCTCTTATAAGCTCTGAATTCAACCCTTAGCAGCTCACTCTTTTACCTTTGTGTGTGTACATGGGTGCACAAGTGTGTGTACAATTTCTGCATCTTTTCCAGTCAGAAAATAAAGCTCTCGAATTGCAGAAAATAAGGACCCCTCACCCTGGCAAGGTAGACTTACCAGAGGTGAGGGCCAGGTGGCCTTAGGCAGCCCTGCCCATGACACCGCTGAAGTCACTAGTTTCTCGTTTGGGACCTCAAAGAGCCCCAGTGAGCCCACCAGCCAGCCTCCATCTTCTAACCGCAGCCACGCGGTTTGCTGACCTGAGCTTGGCAAAGACTGGGTGGTGTATCAGGAAAACAGGAGGGGATCAGGAATGTGAGTGCCAGGTACTTGAATGTTCTGAGGGCTTGTTTTTTGTGAGGTTTTCTGTGTCTTTGAGGCCTTGGACAGGTACCATTCTCAGAGAAGAAACCTCAGAGAACATCAGCTGAGACTTGCCATGGGGTGTAGGGTCCTTCGAAAAGTCAGAGGTAGGGTATTTTTAGAGATGGCTTGCCAAGGTCTCTGCTATTTCATTCCCTACTTTTGGCATCTGCTGAGATCCTTGGGAGGAAGGACTAAGGCCTGAACTGAGGGACTGGCTCGCAGCTCTAACCACCTTCCATGCATGTGCCTGGGGATTAACACCTGCCACCTCACTGGGTCTGGCATCACACCCTGCCCAGTACAGCCTCACTCTGGTCTGCCTACTCAGCCAAATGTCCTGGCCCATCTCTCACATTTTAATCTCTCCCATTCATCATTGCAGGTCCAGTGCCCATTCCAGTTCCCTCTGAAGCTTCCCCTTCCATCTTCCAAGGCTGGAGGTGACCCCTCCCCTCAGACCTCTCCTGGGAGCTCCCTCTTGCAGCACACCCAAGAGTTGTCTGAATGCAAGTCCTCCCTCCTCTGCGGCTATAAGCTTCTAAAGGTTAGAGGCTGGATCTCACCTGTGTCTGTGATGTGCCCCCACCACCACCCCCAGCACTCAGCACTTTTGCGTAATTGCTATTCTATAACCACCCAGCAGCATAGAAGTGAGTGGAGGGAAGGGGCCATCTGAGGCCGAGTGGAAAGACACATGCTTGGATGCTGTTTTCCTTCCAGCCAGGGTTCTTAACCTCCCGTTCCTCCCCTGAGGTTTCTCCTGGCTCACTGGGACTGTCCCGACTCAGGACTGGACCAATGGGTGGAGTCTGTCCTGCCTCCCCTCTTCTGGTCCCACTATGGTTAGTGGCTCCCCTGAAACAATCTGGGGAAGCTCAGTGATATGGGCAGGGGAGGCTCTTAGGTGAACCTGGTGCATCCTGAAGAGCTTCTTGAAGGAGGTGACACCCAGCTGGGTATTGGAGAATGAGGATGCGTGGGCAGGTGGAGGATGGCAACAGGCAGGTGCTCATTTAGGTTTGAGTGAGGCGTCAGGGCCTCGTAACAGGTGAGAGGTGGGAGTATACCCACTGGTGGGCCGGATCAGAAAGACAGGTTGGCAGGAAGGGGCGTGAGCTCTGCTGGCTCTGGAGGTGGTATGTGGCTTATGGAGAGGAGGCTTCAGGGTAGCATCTACCTCATTTATGTCTTTCCTGCACCCAGGGAGGGGAAGGACATGTGGCATTATGAAAGGTCACTGTTGCTTGATGTGATACATGGAAACAGGACGTTCTCTCTTATTCATGTTACGTAGTGGAGCCTCTTTCTGCTTACCCGTAGGAATGGCACCCCTTTCCTGATACATAGTAGCTGCTCATTATTATTACTTTTTGGAAATCTCTCACTGTAAGTATGGCTACTTGCCGGCATGCACAGTATTTTACAAGTGGATATCCATTGAGGGAGCAATATTTTACTGCTGTAATTTCATGGAGGCTGAGAAGGACAGTTTCAGTGAGCCAGCCTGCTAAGGCAACTATGAGATCTTGTGCATGGTACAAGTTCAGACTTTGGAGCCAGATGAGACCCAGGGGTGATGCGGCAGAGACTACTACATTGTCCCCATCTGATGGAGCAAGGTTGTGATGGAACATGAAATAAAAGGGGAAATGGGAAGCCCTTGGCACACAAAAGGGATTTTTATCCATTGTAGCAACTAAAACAATTATTGGCCATGTCATTCTACAGATGGGAAAACCGAGGATTTTCCCAGGATCACACAGGCAAAAGTGAGATCAGAGTCTGCGTGCTCTGCCAACACTTACCATGTGACAGCGGGATGGAGGGTCAAAGGGCAGGGAAGGCCAGCAAAAAAGGTCATAGATGGAGAAGCTGCTGGATTCTCAAGGGGCCTGGCCTGAATGGAGGGCGCAGTGGGTGGACTGGGGGCTCAATTTCTGGAGGATGTTAAGTGTGGTGATTTGAAGGGATTTATTTTGAAAGAAGCTAAATGCCGGGAGAAAGTTTCAAATGTTTTGGTGCTTTTGAGTCAGAATGAAGAATAGTAAATGGTAAGAGAAGACAGAAGAATTTGTGTTTTCTGTTTATCAGAAAAATCTAGCCATGCACTCTGTGCTAAGAATTGTCCCAGCAGCTGTGTGGAGCACACAGTGTCCACACCAGGTGACAGAAACCCAGAAGGCCTAGAACCTAGCTAGCATTCTTCTAATCCGCCATGTCAGTGCCTCGCCTGGAAAGGAACAGATGATGAGGCATGGCTCTGGCTGGCT
This sequence comes from Rousettus aegyptiacus, assembly GCF_014176215.1. NCBI lineage: Eukaryota > Metazoa > Chordata > Mammalia > Chiroptera > Pteropodidae > Rousettus > Rousettus aegyptiacus. Next base: position 16,186,527 of record NW_023416308.1, on the reverse strand, counting down.
AAACTCAGCACAGGACGTGCTGGTCATGCCATGGAGAGAAGATTTGAGAATGTACAGTCTGAGGTATGCAGGAATCTGTGAGCTCTTGGGGAAAGATGCTACCAGGGGCTAGAGAGGTGGGCAAGGAGTCTATCACAGAGGCCCCTCTGTGGGCAGGTACCTAAGGGGGTAGGTTGGGTGGGTCACCTGAAGGATGTTCCAGGTTGAGGGAGCAGCACGTTGGGGGCACTGTCCTGACCACACATATGCATGCATGTGGATGTTACTGTGTGTCAGCGGTAGGCCTATAGGTGGGGAGAGCAGAGAGCTCAAGGCAGGAGGAGGGGAGGAGGGGAAGGAAAGGGGGCTGAGCAGGCCTCCACCAGGGTTTTGGACTAGCTGTGCAGAATCTCACCTTGGCAAACAGGCTTCATGTCTGCACCAACTCTGAGCCCCTGGGTGGCAAGTGGACCACTGTGCTGGATTGTGAGGACTCAGAGAGGAAAGAGGGTCGCAATCAGGAGTGACATCTGTCTCAGGGGAAGCAGATAATAGGAGCCAATCATGCACTCAATACTTGTTCCCTGTAGACACAGCGTGCCAGTGGAGAGGGTATCGGCCCCAAGGGGGAGACGAGGCTATGACAGGCCTGGGGCTGCCTCTGCCAGGGCTCTGTTGCCATCAGTGGCCCCAAGAAACCTGCACTCTGTGGGGAGCTGGTTCACTTGTTCACAGGTCAGTGTGCAGGGCTGCGATGGGCCCACTTGGTCCAAACCATCTTTAGAAAAGGGCACTCCTTCCTCAAGATCTTTTACTTCCACTTATCCTGAAACTCATAACATACTGACTTTGTCAGAACAATATTCTTTTCTTCTATTTGCAGGACACATGTTATAATGTAAACAAATCTACAGTACCTGTTAGGAAAGATGCCCCCTAGGGTTGTGCAGTGAGCAACCTGCTCAACCATATGCAACAGCTCTTAATATAAACATTTATATTTTAAGGAGCAATGTTTGGTGGGTCCTGAGGATTACACAATAACCTCCATCACTTCCAGGCAAAGAGAGAGAGGCCTTCCCAGGTGCCAAGCCATTAGACGTGACCCTCCAGGGGGCCTGACACAGGCCAAAGTGGGAGCAGAATCAGGAAGGTCCCTGGGAAGCTGGGCGTAGAGACTTCAGGGTGATCAGCAAAATGAACAGGGTTCGGGAGTGGCCAACTGAGTCTGGCAGTATAGAGTCAGGCTTGAGGCCCAAAGCTCCCCACTCCTGCCCAGGAATGCAAGGCTTGCTGTAGGTACTACTTCCTCTGACTTCATCAGGGAATGTCACAAAGCACACCGCGCTGCCCTCTGCGGATGCAGGTCATTCCCCCGACGCCTGGTTTTCCTGTAAAGTGTCAGTCAGCTCAGACGGGCAGCAGCATCTGATCAAATAGATGAACAATATGAATAAAGATGAAGTTATGGGCTTCAGGCTGCCAAAGATGTTTCCTTTTATGTCCTGCTTCCCTCTGACGTGTGTGTTGAATAATAAAGCCTGACGCACATCTTCAGAAATAGGAGCTGCTCAGGCTGGGTGGCGTGGCGAGGTGGAAGGAGGTCACAGACTCAGAGACCAGAGCCAACCTGGGCAGTGCCCTCTGCCAGTCCTCCCAGGCCTGGCACGGCCCCCGTCCTTGGGGCTGTTGGATGCTGATTAAAGGACAGACGTTTTTCCTGAGAAGCTAGGACTGACAGCCGGGCAAGCCCCCGGGGTACATCCCTCTTCCTACCCCTCCTCCCACTCCCCCACCCGGTTATTTTTACAAGGGAAGCAGAGCAGTTTGCGTGGAATAGGGCCCTTGAAGCAGGGCTCTGAGCTGGTTAACCCTTTGGCAGCTGCTCATCTGCCTGCTGAAATCTCTTCTCCAAACCCACTCCTCACCTCCCCCCCAACATGCACAATGCTTTGTTCTCAGCCAAACTCCGAGGTTTATCTTGGCCAGCCCTCTGTCCCCCTGTACATTCATTACTTTTAAGGGTTATTTACTGTTAAGGCAACAATTCCAGACGTTCAGGATTGTGGTGTTTCTATAACTTCATTACTTATCATGTCGCTGTTTTTAGGTCTGTATTTTTAGTCAGTATTTTCCCTTTATGTGAGCATCCTTTTGGCATCATTGAGATACAGGGGGAAAAAAATGATCATTTTCACATGACTGTAAGCACTTTCCCACATTATCACAGGCTTACTGTGTTTCCGATGAATGGCTGTGGAATTTTTCTTCCCAGATTGTCAAAACCAAACTGCTGCTTGAGCATCTTAGGCATGTAAAATTTTTCTTCGGTGTTTCTTTCTAAGACAGATTCCCAAGAGTGTTATCACTGAGTCTGGGTGAGACTGCTTCCCTGTGGCACCCATTGAGAGGTGGTCCGACCTGTGACCTTCTCAGGGCTGTGATGTGGAAACCCAATGGGAAGCATTATGAAGTTAGTTTATGTCAGACATAGGTGGAACCCAAGCCAGAAAGGACTTGTTGGGGTGCTGGCACCACTCCACTTTGCTTGGGTGGGTGGGGTTCAGAGAAATGGTCCCTGGAACTGTCATTTCCCAGCAAGATCCACCCCCATAACTTGTGGGATCCTGGCTCAAAAATTATTAAGTGTTTCAAGATAGAGATAGCTGAGCGTTAAACCTTCTAACTTCGACCCTGTATAACTGCATGCATGAGTCTTACACCTGTGACGGCCACCATGCCCCCATCCCCTAGAGTCATCTTGTTGAAAGTGAACAGTTTAAAAGTGGCTGCCTGTGCTGAATCCACCTTTTAGCTTTTCCAAGTGCTACTCCAGATCCACGTTTGAGCTGGCTTCCATGGTGAGGCCGCCTGTGGCCACCAGAAGCCCCTGATCCTATTGCTCTTGACCACTGTTGGCTGTGCACCCTCCCCACTTTTCTCAGCCCTGGAGTTAGTTGTCTTTTTCTCCATGACCATTTCTGTGCCCACTTTCACCTCACCTTGACCCCTAGCAGCTCTGTCTGGTGGAGAGTTGGCTCTTCCACTCCTCTCTGTGTACTTGAGCCAGGCAGAAAAGGAAGCATCTCATTGCCCTAAATATTTCGCCTTTACCTCACCCACTTCTCTCTTAACCTCCCCGTCCCAAGCCTTCTTCCTGTCAGCCCTGGGCTAGGAGGAGCTGTTGCTTGTATTGTGAGAAGTCCAGTGACCCAAGTGGCTGCAGGTAACTGCCGATAATCAGTACGGGCTGGTTGCACTTGCTGTCAGTTGGAAATGCCAGGCTGTCTCTCTGGTCACTGTCCCCACTCTCCTTCCCAAACAACAGAGGGTCCTGGCATGGGAGGAGGAATGTTAACTCTTTAGGGGGTTCTGAAACATGGTGGCATTCTGAATAAAGTCGATAGGCTTCCATAGAAGGACAGGAGATGACCCCTGGTGCTCGTTCAGGGTAGTGGCTTTCTGCAGGGGACCTGGGGCTGACTGCTCAGCTGGCTGCAGCAGCAGGAGCTGCCTTCCCAGAGTTTCTCCCCGTGAATTGTATAAGGTTTGGAACTTTCTTAAGTGGCTTGATTTAGCTCTCACTCTCATGGGAAATGTGGCCTACACTCATGGTTTTTCCCCACATTTTTCAAAGTTTGGATTAGGAAGGTGTCAACATGCGAGTTCTCACATTGAGCTGAGAACAATTCAGTCGCCCACACAAAGCAAAATCATGTAGCCATTGAATCCTAGGCTGTCACCGTCAGATGGGATCTTGAAGATGTTTACTCAACCCCTATGCTAAGTGAGGGGTTGGTGAGGAAACTGAGCCCCAGAAACACAGTCTTACAGGAAGCCACAAAGCCAGCTGTCCACTGCTGAGAGGTGGAGATCATCCCCAATCATTGCCATCTAGCTGTTAAAATAATTTGGCGTTTTTTCTAGATTTCAAAGATAATTCATGCGCATTGTAGAAAATTTAATGAATAAAAAAGCATTTAGAAGAAAAATTTAAGTACCTGTAATTCTATTGCACAAATAATAGCTACTGCACGTTGAGAACCTGTGCCATAGGGCTCTGTGTAGGATCAATCTCTATCAGTCCCTTTGATCTCTGTCCTGAGAGCCAGATGTTTTGAGGTCCCCCCCACCCACACCTCATTTTTCAAGTGTGGGAGCTGAGATATGGAGACAGAATTTGGTGGATTATATATAGCCTTAGCAAATAGACCCAAACCTAGCCACTAATCTCACCATATACCCACACCAGTATTTAATACATTTTGAAATGTGTCAAGAGTTGAAAATGGTATCTCATTATATAATGGGCATATCTTTGATTTCTAATGGAGTCGATTTTTTTTTCATCTATTTATTAGTCTCTTACAGGTCTGCGACTTCTTTGTCATTTGCTGGTTTTGTCTAGTGTTGCATCTGAACCACATTGATACGATTATTGTAGTTAGAAAATATGTTTTGTGTAGTAGGACAAGTCTTTGATTATCAGTGGCTTTCCCCCCAACACTTTATTATGAAAAATTGCAACATAGAGAAAAATTGAAAGAATTGTTCAGTTAACACCTATATTCCAACTATGTAGTTCTGCCATTAACATTTTATTATATTTACTTTATCATCTGTCTATCCTTCTATCCATCTCTCCATCCATCCATCAGTCCATCTTGGTTTTTAAAATGCTTTTCACAGTAAATTGCAGACATCAGCACATTTCACTCCTCCCAAACACTTCAGTGTGTATATCATTAACCAGAGTTCAATATTTGTTTACTTTGTTAGGTAAAACTTGCACTCATTTTATCTGTACCATCTATCATTTGAGTTCTGATAAATGTGTACACCTGTGATCCTAGATCCTGTCAAGATACAGGACCTGTCTGTCACCCCAGGGTTTCCTCAATCCCTCTCGCAGGCAGTCCCCATCCCACCCCTAGACATTACTATTCTGATTTCTTTCACCACTGATTCATGCTGCCTGTTCTAGAACTTCATGTAAATGGAATCAGCAATATGTATTCTTTTATGCAAATCTTCTTTCACTCTGTGTAATGTCATTGAGGTTCATCCAGGTCGTTTGGTGCATCATAAGTTTGTTCTTTTTTCATAGTGTTTCACACATACATTATTTCATTGTGTGAGTATACCGCAATTTATTCAATTTCCTGTTAATGGCCACCTGGGCCATTTCCAGTCTGGGCATAAATTTTCCAGTTTACAAATGAAGCTGCTGTGGGCATTTTATGCAAGTCTTTTTGCTAACATTTGCTTTCATTTCTCTTGGATGAATACCCAATAGTGGAAATAGTGTTATGTTTGTTTGTTTGTTTTAAATAAGGAACTTAAACAGTTCCCCAAGTGGTCGCATCATTTTATACTCCCACCAATACTGCAGAAGAGAGAGTTCAGGCTGTTTCACGTCCTCATTAGCATTTGCTGTTGTCAAACTTATTTTTTTTTTCATCATTCCGAAGGACATGTAGCAGTATTTCATTGATTTGTCCCTCTACATTTTTAAATGTCAAAGCTATTCTTACCTGTTATTTTTTTAAGCTTTTATTTTTTACTATGAATTTTTTCCAGAGAATCTTAAGTGTTATAAAGCTGAGAAAGTGGGATTTGATTGTAATCTTGTTGAACCCTAATGTGGGGAGATCCATTTGAGTTGACATTTGAGGCTTAAAATATTGGTAAATCTTTAGAAAGGACATATACTTTACTGAACAGGAGAAATATCATGTATTGGTACTGAATATAGAAAAGCATTCAGCGTGTGTATACCATCCTCATCATGAGAGGACACTTGCAAGAGAGAGACTATATGTGTTTAATAAATATTACCTACAGACCATAAAAATAATAAACATCTCTGAACCCACCTCCCGACTCAAAAATTAGCTAGAATATTACCACATACCTACATAAATCTGTGTTTATCTTTTGCCATCTTATATCTTCCTTCCTCTCCCCTGTGAATCCCTGTCCTAAATTTTGTATTAATCATGTGATTGCTTTTTAAAAATATGTAGTTTTGTTGCTCTTGTTTTATTTGGAGAGTATATTGTTTCATTTTTTGTCTTTTAGTTCAAATAAAAATCAGACTATATGCATTTATTAGGACTTGCTTTTTTCTCTCTCAATGTTTTGTGTCTCTAAGATTTATCTGTGTTGTTGGGCGTAGCTTTGTTCATTCTTTCCACAGCTTCTAATATTTTGTGTGACTATAAACAAGTCATTTACCCTTCTCTGTCGGTGGACATTAGATGTTTCTGATACTTAGCAGTAATGAACTTTGCTATAATGAACATTATTGTGCACATCTCTAGGTACATATGTACAGAAGGAGGGAGATTTCTGGTTGTGGTGTATATGAATGATGAGTTTTGAAAAATATTACCACATTGTTTTCCAGAGTGGTTGTACCAATATACTCTCCCATTGGCAGTGGGTGAGTTCCCTTTAATTATTGTCCTCTCTGTCACTTAGTATTTTAACATGTTCTTGTGAGTCTGATGGCCCTAAAATGGTGTTTCTGTATAATCTTAATTTGTGTTTCCCCGATATCAAAATAGTAGGAGTATTTTATTGGTGAGTATGTTTCTTCTTATGTGAAATGCACTTTTCTGTTGGGTGCTGTTTCTTTTTCTTCTGTATTTGTAGGAGTTCCTTATATGATCTGGATACCTACCATTTGTCAGTTAGAAGCTTTTAGTTTGTATTTTCATTTCATTTTATTTATGATGTCTTTTGATGAGCATACTTTTTAAAAAATAGCTTTATTAAAATATAATTTATATACTATAAAGGTTACTTATATAAAGGGTATAATTCATAGGGTGTGCAATCATACCACAATCTAATTATAGAACATTTTTGTCCCTCCTAAAAGAAACCGTATACCCATTATCAGTCAATCTCCATCCCTCCACTGTCTACCCCTCCCCATCAATTTTAAGCAACCACTGATCTACTTTTTGTCTTTATAGATTTGCCTAATCTGGATATTTCATATAAGTGAAACTGTAGACTGTGTAGCCTTTTGTGTCTTCTTTCAATTAGCATGTTTTTGAGATTTATCCATGTTATAGCATGTATCAGTCCTTTTTATTGCCATATAATATCGCATTGTATGGTGATACCGCATTTTATTTATCCATTCATTAGTTGATGGGCATTGGAGTCATTTCTCTTTTTTGGCTATTATGAATAATGCTGCTATGAACATTTGTGTCTAAGTTTTTGTGCGGATATATGTTTTCATTTCTCTTGGGTAGAGATACCTAGGAGTGGGATTGCTGGGCCAGGTCACGTGGTCATATTGCTGGGTCCTGTGGTTTAACTTTTAAAGAGATTGCCGAACTGTTTTTCACAACAACGGCATCATTCTACATTACCACAGGTAGCAATACATTAGGGTTTCAACTTCTCCACATTCTTGCCAACACTTGTTATTTTCTGTATTATTATTATTAATATTAATGTTGTCATACTAGTGGGCATGAAGTGGTATCTCATGGTGGTTGTGATTTGCATTTCTTTAATTACTAATAATGTTGAGCATTTTTTCAAGTGCTTATTGGCCATTCGTATTCCTTCTTTGGAGAACTATCTGTTCGAATTCTGTGTCTGTTTTTTGAGTTATTTGTCTTTTTATTATTGTGCAAGCTTTTTATATATTCTGGATCTAAGTCTTTTATCATACACGTGATCTGCAAATGTTTCCTCTCATTCTGTGTATTATCTTTGCACTCTCTTGATGGCATCATTTGCTACACAGAAGTTTTTTTAATTTTGATAGTGTCCAGTTTACCTGTTTTTTCTTCTGTCATCTGTGTGCCTTTGGTGTAATATCCAAGAATTCATCGGCTAATCCAAACTCATAAAGATTAACTTCTGTATTTTCTTCTAAGAATTTTATAGTTTTAGCTCCTACATTTTGGTGTATGGTCTATTTTGAGTTAGTTTTTGTATGTCGGTGAGGTAGGGTTCCAACTTGACCCTTTTGCATGTTTTTCCAACATCATTTGTTGAAAAGCCCATTTTTCTCCATTTAATTGTTTTAGCATCCTTATTGCAAATCCATTGACTATAAATGTAAGGGTTTATTTCTGAATCCTCAACTCTGTTTCATTATTCTATATGTATATCTTTATAGATTGCTATTACTACCCTTTCAATAGACATTCTTAATTTTAAATGTAGTTGGATTTATAAGCTTATGATAAATCCAGCTGTATGTTTCTACCTTGAAATCACATGTTTTCCCTATATTGTATCCTTAAAAGTTTTAAAGTTTTGTAGTGAAGTCTTCGATACATCCATAGTTGATTTCTGTATAGGATGTAAAACATATAGTTAATTCTTTTTTCCCAATATAGTCAACCATTCGGCCCAGCTCTGTTTACTGAGCAGTCCCTCTTTTCTCTGCTGATCTGTTCTACCACCTCGGGCAACTATCAAAGTTCCACATATGCTTGCATCTGTTTGGGGCTTTCTCTGTTGTTTTATAGGTCAATTTTTTCACACTGTGCCAGTACCACTCTGCCTTAAATACTTTATAATACATTTTTATATCTTATAGGTCAAGTCTGTCAGCTTATCAAGGTGTTGTTTATTTATTTCCATTTTACATGCGAGAAACCGAAGACTAGAGATGTTGCATCCCAGGCCATACTGCTAGTGACTGGCAGAGCCACGCTTGTTTGCATTACAGCCCACACTCAGCCTCCCGAACTCTGCATTCCTAAACAACAATCACATGCAAATCACACTTGCTTCACCAGATGACACTTTTAGATTTTCCTCCCTTCTCTTTCTTTGCCTGGCAAAGGGAAAGTAAACACATTTTAAATATAAACAAGATCTGGTTTATTTGAGATTTTAACTATCTCCCGCTGCCAATATTTCAGGGAAAGTTTTGCAAAGATATTTATCACCCGGTTGACAACCTTCTAGACAAAGGTGCCGGTGTGGTCAAGAGAAGAACCGCATGGGAGCGTGTGGGATGCAGCAGGACAGGTGACCACAGGTTAGCAGACAGAGCAGGTAGTTGGGACAGGAGAGACTTCAGAAACCCCAAGGGGTGGTGGTGACTGGAGTTCTGGGCTGATGTTGGCTAGAGAATGAAGCTTAGGGACATAGTAACCCATAGGGACTGCTGCCTGTGTCCCCAGCATGTCACTTAGTAGCTGGCACACAGTTGGTTCTCAGTCTCATTGAGTGAATGTGATTAAGGAACCAATTTAACAGATCAAAGTTGCTAAATTGAATTGTGTCTCCAAGCTGTCGTCAGTCAGTATTTTTGAGCAGCGCAGTGTTCTGGGGATCAGGGCACAGAGTTCCCATCATACACTCCCAGTGAATATAGCTCAGCCTTAACCCTGTTGTACTTTGGCATTCTTATCTGTTCTATTGGAGGGTGAAGATGTGGTTATTTATGCCCATTCAGTGATGCCAAAGCATGGAAAACCACTAAGACCTCTGTTGCAAGGGACTCTCACGTCCCTGTGAGAAGGAGATGGGCCATGCCACCCAGCAGTGCTGAGTGCTGGTTTGTAGGTACAGCTCATGACCTCCAAGATCGTGCACTGTGTAAAGTAGAAACTTGCAGGAAAAGATGTCTCTAATTTTTCCTAGTGCCCATCTCAGAAGGAATGGAGGACCTTCCATTCCAAACGGCATGCCCTGGAATCTGGGTCACCCTGTAACTCCCAGAGTGTGTCTAGCTCTGGGCTCTGTTCTTGTTTGCCAGCTGTTCTCTCACGTTGTACTCAGCCGGAGGCCAAGGTTGAGATGTGGTTCTTAGCAGGTTCAACATGGAAGTGATGCCCAGGGTGACAGAAGCAGTAGAGTCACTGGGGCTAAACCTCAGTGCCAATATTGTCCTGGTTACTTTCTCTATAACCCTCAAGTCTCACCTCTCCCACATTGATTGGACATGAGAACCCTCTTTAGAAAAACATGAATCTTAATTTTTCAGTTTATATGTGATTTGTGGAAGGATATAGCATCGTCATTTTTAGTGAGTACTTTCTTTGTGCTGAACACTGTGCATTGCTCTTGACGTACATTCATTTCTTTTCAATCTCGAGGTAGGTATAACAATTCGATTTTAGAGAGGAGGAAGCTAGAAACAGTGAGATTGTCACTTGGGAGCAGAACTGAGAGGTGAAGCGAAGCAGAGCCCACCCTCTTAGCATTTAGAATTTATCACCATCCTTCACGTGGCGCCAAGCTGTCCAGCTTATATGGCCCCAGCAACAGCCCAGCGTCATGTAGAGCCAGAGCATCGGCGTGACCCTCAACGGTGTGAGGAGATTGAAGGTTAGTTGTGCCCCTCTTTGAACTCATGTTCCAGTGTTGGGGGTTCCTGGGGGTGTGATCGTGTAACACTGCGTATTCCCTGAGGAGAACGACCAGTTCTGACTCACATCTATAGGATGATTGGAAAATGTAGGAAAACAGGAGGAAATAAAAATGCATAAATCCACAAACATGCATTTTGATATAGTTTCTTATAGTTCTTTTTCTTACCTTATTCCACTGCCTAGAACCTAAGTACAGTGTTAAATGGAAGTGGTGAGAGCAGGATTCATTGCCTTGTTCCCAGTCTTAGCAGGAAAACATTCAGTCTTTCACTAAATGTAATGTTGGCTATAAGTTTTTCACAAATCTTTTATGTTGAAGAAATTCCATTTTATTCCTAGTTTGCTGAGAGATTTTATGATGAATAGATGTTGAATTTTTTCAAATAATCTGACAAAAAAAAACGCTTTTTGTCAAATTATTATCTTGTGGGTTTTTTCTTTAATTTGTTAATATGATGGATTATATTAGTTTTTATATTTTGGCTCCACCCCTAGAGTTTCTTCTGATTCAATGTGTCCTGGACAGGGCTTGAAGATTTTCATTTCTAACTAGTTCTCAGGTGTTGTTTGTCTAGGGATTACACTCTGAGAACCACTTCATTAAAGAGATTGGAGGGAGGTGGTGTGGGGAACATTGAAAAGCTCAACCAGCAGTTTGGGTTCAGACTTAATTCCTGCCCTTACCAGATGTGTGCACATAACATAGCTCCTCCAAACCTACTTCTCATCTGTAAAATGGGATCGACAGCAAGGTGAAAAGTAAGAGCTGATATGTGTAACTCAGAATAGTGTCTGACATAAAGTAAATTCTTAATAAATGTTAGCTATTTGTTCCTCTCCATGTGGTGGTTGGGAGGATTTAAAGAGATAGTGTAAAGTGCTCCATATTTGCTAGTTTTTTTTGTTTTTAATAATTTTATCAAGATATAATTCACATACCATACAATTCACCTTTTTAAAGTGTGCAATTCAGTGTCTTTTATTCTATTTACAGGGTTGTGAAACCATCACCACACTCAATTTTAGAACATTCCACCAAAGAAACCCTGTACCCATTAGCAGTCACTCTCCACTTCTCTCCTACCACACACCCAACCACTGATCTGCTGTCTGTCTCTGTAGAATTGCCTCTCTTGGACATTTCATACAAATAAACCATATAGTATATGGGCTTTTGTGCCTGACTTCCAGCTGCACCAGTCTATATTCCTATCAGTGCGAGAGTTCAAATTTTACTACTTCCTTACACCAACTCTTATTTTCTGCTTTTTAATGACTATTGATACTGAACCCTTTTTTTCATGTGCTCATTAGCCATCTAAGTAATCTTCTTTGAAGAATGTCTATTCGAATCCCATTTTCATTTTTTAATTGGCAAATAACATTATCTATAATATGTCATCTATATATTGTGTTGTGTGCTCACTACCTAAAGTCTAGTCTCTTTCCATCACCATATATTTTATCCCTTTTATCCTGTTCATCCTCTCTCACCTCCAACCCCCTCAGCTAACCACCATACTTTTGTCTGTGTCCGTGAGTTTGTCAAATTCCATTTTTAAATTGGATTGTCTTTCATTGATATTTGAATGTTGAACCAACTTTGTATTTCTGGAAAATCTTCACTTAATCAAGATGTATTACCCTTTTTCTGTATTGCTGGGTTATATTTGTTAGTATTTTTCCAAAGACTTTTGTGTCTTTTTCATGAGAGATATTGGTCTGTATAGTTTTTGGAGTTTTTTAATTTATTTGTTTGTTTGTTTTGTAATGTCCTTGTCTGGTTCTGGTATCAGGTAATACTGACATCATAAAAAGAATTGGGTAATATTCTCTCCTCTTTAATTTTCTGGCAGAGTCTGTGTAGAATTGCTATTGTTTCTTAAATGTTTTGTAGAATTTTACAGGCGAGCCTTCTGAGACCTGAGTTTTCTTTGCTGTAAGATTTTTTAACTTTCTTTAATAGACAGTTCAGGTTATTATTTTACTGAGTGAGTTTGGATATTTTTGTATTTTAAGGATTTGTTTATTTCCTCTAATTTATCAAATTTGTGGGAACAAAGTTGTTCAAGATATTTCCTTATTAGCCCTTAATGTCTGTAAGATCTGTAGTGATGTCTCCTCTTTTATTGCTGATATTGGTACTTGGTACTATCTTTTCTTCCTCACTCTGGCTAGAGGTGTATAGATTTTGTTGATATTGTCAAAGAATCAGATTTTGGCTTTATTGATTTTATCTACTGTTTTTCTTATATGTTCTTTAAAACATATATACTATAGATACATTTAAAAGGCAACTCGAATCTTATACATACTATTATGCATCTTGATCTTTTCACTGACGTCTTAGTTTTTTTCATATCACACAGAAGTCCATGGATTCTCTTTAACAGCTATATAATATATTCTACTATATGCATGTATCATAGTTTAATAACCAGTCCTTTTTGAAGGGCGTTTAGGATGTTCCCAGACTTTTTCCTATTGCATATAGTCCTGAAATGGACATTTGGGTTGTTTCTACCTTGGGGTTGCTATGAGCCATAAAGCTGCTATGAACATTTAAAGTGTTTGTGGACACAAGTTTTTATTTCTCTTAGGTATGCCTAGAAGTGGAATCGTGCATCATATTGTAAGTGAATGTTTGTTTTTATAAGAAGCTGCTAAAACGTTTTCCAAAGTATTTGTACCATATTAAATCCCACCAGCAATGTATCAGAGTCTAATTGCCCCACATGCTACCAACACTTGCTATTGTTAGTTTTTTAAAATTCACCTATTCTATTGGGCATTTAGTGGTATCTTATTGTAGTTTTATATTAATTAATTAAATTTATACTTAAATTATTTCTCTAATTACTAGATATTGAGCTTCTTTTCAAGTACTTACCAGCTATTTGTATGTATTCTTTTTTAAAGTGCCTTTTCAAATCTTTTGCCTATCTGCCCTGGAGTATGTGTGTGTGTGTGGGGGGGGGGGTGTTGTTTGCCTTATTATTTATTCCAGATACAAATTATTTTTCAGGACTATGTATTGAGAAAAAAGTTCTCTTAATTTCTGGTTTACCTTTCATTTTTAATGTTATCTTTCTAAGAGCATAAAATTTAAATTTTGGTTAGATCTATTTATCAGTTCTTTTATGGTTAGTGCTTTTAGTGTTTTAAGAAATTTTTGACTAACTCAAGATAGCACTGTTTTCTTCTAGATGTTTTATAGTTTTGGCTTTTGCATTTAGATTTAAGATTCATTCTTAGTTAATTTTGTGTATGGCGTGAGGTACTTGTCAATATGGATGTCTCCAGGTGTCTGTTCAGTTGTTCAAGCATTTTTTTTAAATAAAGCATTTTCCTCATTGACTTAGCTTGACACCCTTGTTGAGAATCATTTGATTACACATCTACAGATCTGTTTCTGAATTCTCTATTACATTCCATTATAAATCTATACATAAGCCAATACTGTACTGTCTTGATTATTATAGCCATTTAGCAAATCATGATCATCAGGTAGTATAAGTCCTCCAGTTTTGTTCTTTTTTTCCACAACTCTTTTGGCTATTTTTGGTTCTTGCTTTTCTACATAAATTTTAGAATTGGCTTGTCAGTTCCTACAAAAAAGTACTGAGATGTTTATTGGAATTGTATTAAATCTATAGATCAGTTTGTGGAGAGCTGATATCTTAACAATATTGAAGTTTCTAATCTGTGAACATGGTTTTATTTATATGTGTATTTGTTTTTTTAAATTTCTCTAAGCTATGTGTTTTCTTGCACCCATTTTGTTAAATTTATGCCAGTATAAATGGTATTAGTTTTTAAATTTTATGTTCCAGTTTTTCATTGCTAGTATTACAGAAATACAATTCATCATTGTATGCAATCTTTTATTCTACTTTGATAAATTCACTTGTTAGTTCTAGTACTTTTCTTTAGATTTCTTAGAATTTTCTGTCTATATAATCATATGGTCTGTAGCTGAAGGCTTTTTCATTTCTTCCTTTTTAACTTGTATGCTTTTAATTTCTTTTTCTTGCCATATTGCATGGGCTAGGACTGTCAGTGTAATATTGAATAGAAGGAGTGAAAGCAGACATGCCTTGTTCCTGATCGTAGGGTGAAAAGTTCAAATTTTCATCATTAAGTATGATGATAGCTGTAGGATTCTTATAGATGCTTTTTATAAGGGTGAGAAAGTTGTTTTTACTGCCAAGTTTTCTGAGTTTTTATCTTGAATGAGTGCTGAGTTTTGTCAAATGTTTTTTCTTTATACCGTTAATATGACCTGTATTAATTTTAAATGTTGAACTTTGCATTCTTGAGGTAAACCCCACTTGTTTATGATATATTATCCTTTTTACCTGAATTTTATTTGCTAATATTTTGTCAAGGAATTTTACATCTATATTCATGAGAGATCTTGGTCTGTAGCTTTCTTTTCTTATAATGTCTTTGTTATAATTTGCTCGACTTTGTTATAATTTGCTCTACTTTTTCTAGCTTCTTAAGGTGGAAATTTAGATTATTAATTAAATTCTTCTTCTTATCTAAAATAAGCATTTAAAGCTATGCATTTCCCTTCAGTACTGCTTTGTAAGATGGTTGTGAATTGTTTTCCCTCTCTTCTATTTTCTGGCAAAGTTTGTATAAGAATTGTATTATTTTGTCTCTAAATATTTGGTAGACTTCACCAGCCATTTGGACCTAAGTTTTCTTTGTGGAAAAGGTTTTTAATTTTAAATTCAGTTTCCTTATAAAGGACTTTTTTTTTTATTTTTCTTGTGTAATTTTTGGTAATTTGTTCTTTTAGGTACTTTGCCATTTCATCAAGCTTACTGTCATAATATTTTTCATAATATTCTTTTAATATCCCTTTATTGTCATTAGGCAATTAGTAATATTCTTTCTTTCATTTCTATTATTGGTAATTTGTATTTTCTTTATTCCTTGATTGTTCTAGCTAAAAGCTTTTCAATTTTATTGTTATTTTCAAAGAAAAACTTTTCAAAGCTTTTAGTTTAATTTATTTTTTCCATTGTTATTATTTTCCATTTCATTTACTTCTGTTCTTTCTCACTTTTTCCCTTCTGCTTATTCTAAGTTCCTCTCGTGTTCTAGCTTCTTAAGGCTAAACCTAGATTATTAATTAAATCCTTCTTATCTAAAATAAGCATTTAAAGCTATGCATTTCCCTTCAAAACTGCTTTAGCTGCATCACACAAATTTTGGCATGTGGCATTTTTTATCATTTATTTCAAAATATTTTCTAATTTCCCATATGATTTATTATTTGACCCATTAGTTCTTTAGAAATATGTGGTTTAATTTCCATATATTTGGGTATTTTCCAGATCTTATTTGTTATCAATCTTTTTGTTATCGCTTTCAAATTTAATTCTGTAGTAGCCAGAGAACATACATTTTGTCATTTTAAATTTGAGACTTGATTTGTAGCCCAGGAAATGCTGTCTTGGTGAATGTTTCATATATTGTTGAAATAAGTGTGTATTCTGCTATTATAGGGTGTAGTGTTCTATAAATGTCAATTAGAGCAAATTAGTTGATAATGGATACTTAAAGATTAATGTCTTCTAAATCCTTATTTGTTTTGTCTACTTCTATCAGTTGCTGAGAGTATTGAAATCTCTAATTATAATTGTAGATTTCATTAATTTCTGTTTTTGCTTCATGTACTTTCAAGTTCTGTCACATGAAGTGCATGCACATTTAGGAGTTTGTTTGATCTTGATGAATGGACTTCTTTTGTCATTATGAAATTTCCCTCTTTATCTTTGTCCCCAGGCCTCCTTTTGGATGTTAGTGAGGCCAATGCAACTTTCTTGTTATTGCTGCTTGCCTAGTGTTTGTTTTTCCAATCTTTTACTTTTAACCTGTGAGTATCTTTATATTTAAAGTATATTTCTTATACGAAGCATATAGTTGGTTATTTTATCTATGTTTTTATATATAAAGGGTTATTACAGATAGCATATAATGAGTCTTTTTTTAATCTAGTCTAATAATCTTTGACTTTTAATTAGAATGTAGAGATTATTTTAAGTTAATGTAATTAGTGATATGATTGGGTTTAAACCTACCATGTTGCTATTTGATCTAATGTTTTTGTTTTATTTTGTCTTTTTCTGCCATCTGTGGTACTATTTTTAGTATTTAATCTTTCTTTTCTTAGCTCGTAACTATATATCTCTCTTTTCTCAGTGGTTGCTCTGGGGTTTACATTATGTATCTTGAGCTTATCGCAATCTTCCTTCAGATCATACATTATTTCAGCTGCATCGTAAGAGCCTTGTAGTACAATGATGTACTTCCATTGCCACCTACCCTTTCTGTGGTGCCCTGTTTTACTTTTAAAGATGATATGAACCCTGCAATAGACTATTTTTTCTTGCTCAGTATCGTCATTTATCTTTAAATGATTTAAAAGTGAGAAAACCAGAATCTTTTGTATTTTCTCACAGTTTTCTTTTCTAGCATTCTTTATTCCTTCATCTGGATTTGAGTTTCCATTTGATATCATTTTCTTTCAGCTTGAAGAACCTTTAACATTTCTTGTAGTGCAGCTCAGCTAGCCACAGTCCTCTCAGGTTTCTATTTGTCTTTTTTTTTTTTTTTCTGTTTCTTTTGTTTTCTCGTTTATGTGCCCACTACCCTCATCTCTTTTCTCAGGGCCTAAACAGCCAGAACCCAGAGTCAAAGCTGCCAACCACATGACTGCAGGCAGGCACCCTGGTACATGGGACCTGGGTACTCCTGACATATAAGGGGACCAGAAATAGAGTCCACAACACAGGGCTGTGATGATACCCAGGGGAACATGTCTGCCAGAGTGCTTAACGGACTGTAAAGTGACTTTGCATTGTCAGCAAGCAGTGGCTGCTGTTGTTGCCTAGGTCTCTGCCTCAGGCTCACCTGCTACAGAAAAGGGACTTTTTGTAGGATGTGGTCATTACAAGGCCCCCGAGGCCCTCTGGTCCTGAATGGCCTTTGATATTCCTTAACACAGCCCCCTAGAGGCCTCACAGCCCTACCCCCCACTACATGCTCAGTCAGTCCCTCCTCCTTCCAGCATGACTGGACCCGGTACAAAGACACTAGAAAGTTCTCAGCCTCAAGGAGAGCCCCACCAAACTGCCATCGAGCCAGCCTGAAATGGGTCTTGAGTGGAAAATTGGCCTGAAAATGTCAGATCTCTTTAGAAGGTCTGGTTGTAATTCAAGGCCACCTTATTGGGGGGTTTCAGATTTTGCCAGATGGTATTCTAACACCCTCACAGGTAGTATGGTGCATGTGCCTTCGGGTGCACCCTAGTTTCCTCCTTAGCCCCATTGCCTATATGAGAAGTCCCTGGGCATGAAGTAGCTCCACAATTGAGGGGATGGTCCCATCCAGGGTCTGTGGACCTGGTGTTGCTGCTCAGGTTGTGAGGCACCTCCCTGTGGGCTCAGGGAGCAGCTAGGCCAGGGCCTTCTCAGAGGAAATGAATAGTAGGGTTTTTAGGACTGGGGTAGAGGAGCCATTTGCACAGCCTAAGGTGGGCAAGTGGCCCTGCTCTTGGTCTTTGCTCTGTGATAAGGCTTCTCCTTTCTCATTTTTACCCTCTCACCTCCTCCTCCTCTACCTGGCCCACTGCCCTCCTCCCTGGCTTCACAGTGGCTCTCATCTCCACCATGTTTCCCCCACCAAAGTCCACTGAAGCAATATTTCCTGACCAGTTCTAGTCACCAGGACTTGGCAACTAGAAACAGTTCCCTTGAGTTTTTAGCGACAATCACCTTCAGTTTCTTGACAAATGCAATCACATGTTGGAATTTCTAATTCCCATTTCTTTGAGAAATAAAAAAAAAAAAACAATTTACTAATTAACAATAAAATATGTAACTGCCAAGAACTGAAGAACGAAGCTCGCTGACCCTGAAGGAGGCTGGGCCAGCTGGTCATCATTTTCGGGGGCTGTAGGGAGGCTGGACCATGGTCTTCACTTTCTCCCTCTCAAGGAGGGGCCCAATTCAATCCCACCTCATTTGTTTTAGGCTAAGCTCCTCTTAAGCAGCTTCATTCCTGAATGTGGACTTTTCTGGGGCCTCATTATTGTCAGATTAATTTTTCTCCTTAGCAGCAACTGCTCAGGTAGCTTTTCCCTAGGCCTTGGAAGCCACCTGCCCACAGTGGTATTTGCATTGGTCCTGCTGATAGGGTCCCCCTAAGTCATGGGCAGTGACTGTAGGTCAGCAGGTACAGGTATGGAGGAGGCAGGGCTAGGGAGATGATGATGGAGTCTGGGCAGGGACACAGCCTCCTTGCAAGCTGCTTCCACACGGACTGACAGAGGGAGAATCGTGTGTCTTTCTCACTGTAGACCTTCCTCAGCCCCTTTTCCTTCTCCCAACTCTGGGTCTGAGTCCCGGGTCCTGTGTTCCAGGTGTCAGACCTGGGCTCTGCCTGCCTGGCTGATACAGTTACTCTCATGGTAGGCTTTCTGCTCCATCATACAGTGTCCCATAGATCTTGACCTCTGGCCCAGCTCCCAAGGCTTCTTCGTAAATAACCAGTTCTGCTAAATTGTCAAATGCTGGGGTTGGGGAATGCTTACATGGTTTCAAGTTCATTTCCTCTGAGGACCCTCCCACCTCTGGCCCAGAGGCCCAAGGTTGAGTGTGCTGCATTAACCACAGCTGGCAGACCTTCTCTTCAGAAGAGTGTGGGTCTGCCTGGTGGAGGCCTTTCCTTTCACAGGAGCAAAAACAAAGGTCCAGAAAAGAAAGGGGATCCACTCAAAGTCACATGTCCTGTTGGTGGCCAAACAAAAACTTAAAATGAGGACCTGCCGACCTGGCAGTCTCCCTAAATGTCTGGGAACATAGAAAACAGAACAACAAAAAAAAAAATTTTTTTTTAATTTTAAAAAGGACCAGATTGGAAATTGGAAAGGCCTTAAAGCCTCCCAGGCATAGGAACACCCTCCTCCGCCTTGCTGACCGTCATCGTTGGCCTCCCCCGGTCGGTTCTGGGTCAGAGCTCACAGTCCCTAGCAGCTTGAGGGTGCTTTGCCTTCCTGAGGGTGGTAGGTCATAAGGGAAGACGGTCTACTGCTCTCAGTGAATTTTCAGATGCTTGCGATCACTGGATATGTGTCAGGCTCCCAGCTGCACGGACAGGTGACACAGAACTAGGAGAAGAACAAAAGAGGCTTTAGAGAAGCCTCTGCGAAGAACCCTCGCCCCCCGCCCCTTTCTCATGGCCTCACTCTGAGCCCGTTCACTTTAAACACTTTCTGCCAAGTTTATTTTTCTGGTGTTGCCATTAGAGTCAGGCCTTCCCTACGTGGCACTTCAGATGGCCCCCTTTGCTGGCCTGGTCCTCAGCTCTGCAGGCCTGGTTGGTCAGGGCTCAGGGACCGACTCCAGGGACCCAGACCAGCGGGGGACAGATAGTCATGTTAACCCGGCATGGGTGTGCCTTGATCACAGGTACCTGCCTTTCAAGTGGTGAGAGTTCCCATCTGCCTTCCTGGCCCCAGGAAGATCTCTTATTTGGTCCCCAGGCAGCCATGGAATTGGAACAAGGGAGGCAGTCCCCACTTTGTGCAGCAGGTTCCAGTGGGCAGAAGAGTTGCCACTGGCATCAGACAGACTGATGGTTATCTTGAGGAGGGTTGCTGCTGATTGTTTCTTTGCTATTTTTTGCTTTTCTCTTTTCTGCCTTCAACAGGGATCGTTTTTAAAGCCAGGTAATAATGGCTGATGTTTGTGGCCTCGCTATGGGCCAGGGACTGTGTTAAGCGCCTTATAGGCATATTAACCCATTTTACGGATGAAAGACTAAAGATCAATATTAAGTAACTGTGCAAGATCGCAGGGGTGATAAATAGCAAAGTGGGACTCCCAGGTCTGCTTGACTCACAAAAGGGGAGAGCGTCTCTAACTTGGTCAGTTAAACGAAAGGGGCTGCTTTATCCCCTTGTTTCTTTAAGACGCGAATTTGCCAGTCTGCCTTACATAGGACCCAGTATGAGATTCCACCTTGGCAGGGACTGTGGGTCTCTTCCTTGCCCTCCCCACAAAGCTCAGTCCAGGGCTGGAGCGCCCACCCACCACGCTGCAGCCGAAAGAGGTGGGGCAGAGAGGGCCACTCACAGGGCCATCAGGGCTGTGCTTCACTTCACTTTGAATTCCTGTATGAGCTCAAGAGCCAGGGGTGACACAAAGGAAAACCTTGCACCCAGACTTTTCTCCTAACCCCAACGCATCATAGTCATCACCACCACGTGCCTGCACGTTGCCTTGCAGTTCATAGAACACTTTCCTATCCCTTTCTCTCCTGTCGTCCATTCATTCACCAGGTTTTTATTTAGCACTTCCTGCATGCCCGGCTCCGGGATGTGGGGATCAACGAGGCAGACACAGCTGCTGCCCCTTCTGGGCCCCGTGGATTCTCTGTGGTGGGAGCCCTCTCCCTGCTCCGGGCCCCCTGCCTCAGCTCACTCTGTCACTGACACCCAGAGGCAGCCACACGTGGAAAGCTCTTTAGCGTGATTACCTGGGCATCAGATGATTTCCAAGGATAAGCAACTGCAGCTGTATTCAGGCCAGGAAAATGTAAACTAGCAGTTTCCAGTGACCTGCTCAAGAGTGCCGGCGCCATCTGGGAGAGATCGGTAGATTCTGACCTGTGGGTCGCCAGACCTTGCTATAAAGTTTAGTCCCATTTGTTTTGGCCATGAGACAGGTGTTTGTGCTGAGCACAATGCAACACACAGGTGGGGCTCCTTGTGCATTATAGGATCTTCTCACTGGTCAGGGACCACTGTCCCACACGGTCAGCCAAGTGATCAGGGTCCCAGTGGTGTCTGGTGACTTGATGGAAGAAGTGTGAGGATCTGTGCCCAGAGTTGGGCCAAGGGCAGTGCCTCCCTGAGTCCCAAAAAAAGGCAGAAGGAAGTCTTCCCGCCATGTTCCCACCATGGCCCCAACAGCTAACGCAATGGGGAGGCCACAGCTCTTAACCTGATGGGACGTGGGACTGACTGCTGCTAACAAGTAACTGAGTCACCGAGACTCATAGGTGAGAAAGCAACACACAAAACTGAATTTGCGTTACGTGGACAAAGGCTTAGACTTTAACATAGAAACAAGCAAATTATTTAATTTCCTCAACTTTCAGGATAAGACATTTTTTCCCCCTTTTCTTTGGTTACCTAGAAGGCAGTTCAGGGCACTGGAGAGAGGGAGCAGCTGGTCTTGATGTCAGCAGGTCAGAGAAAGGGGAGCATCAGGCTCCAGCTCCCAGCTCCTTCCGTGCCCACTAAATGAGGACTGAGGTGAGAGCAGCAGTGCCTCCCCAACCCAGTCAGTCTACACCGGGGGAGTGGGCTGCAGTATAACAGCCAAGCCCATACCGGGTTCCGCCTTCCTGCACCTGCCTCGGGTTGGCTGGGAAGCAGCTCACCTTTGCACCTTAGGTCCTGGGGTGAAACTCAAACCCAGCTGGGGCAGGTAAGTGGGCCTGGAGGCCCTGGGGAGGGTCAGAGCTTCCTGTAGTGCTGGATTCTAGACAGGTATCCCAATTCACTCGAGGAGACCCCATGAAAACCCCAGTTAGGGTGGAAGCTATAGGGTGGACTGGGCGCTCTGCCAGCTGGGGGAGGCTGCGGGCGGTAGGTTACCTTCAGCATCACAGTAGATGCCATAATGGTAGCACATGCCTCTATTTTTATACTCCATCTTTGCGCCAGCGTTTGTTTCCCTGGAGGGAAGGAGGCCTTGCTCCCAGAGCCATTTCCTCATCCTGGGAACATCCTGTGGCCGTGGGGTCACAGCCCTCTGCTGAGGGAAGCAGGCACCCGGTTCCGTGGGCGTCCTGACATCTTAACAGTCGCTCAGTCTCATGCACTTGTTTTTTCCCTTTGCTGTGGCTTGTAGCTTTGACCCTGCGCCCCTGCCCCCTCCAGTGAGAGGAAAGGAGGTACATCCCTTTGCCCTCCAAAACGTTTGCGGAGTCTTCCGCTGCTTGCTGGCCTCTCATGCCAACCAGAGGTCCTGGGGAGTGTTTTATTCTGGGAGGATCAGATATTCAGCCACCACAGATACTGACCTACAGATTCATGTTTGTGGGGTGAGGTTTCTGCCCCTGCAGTTGTGGTGGAATAGAAGCCAAACCCAGTTTCCATGTCAGCCTGGGGTACCCATCCCTGAGGCCCCACCTTGTCCTTTTTGATAGCTGACCGTGGTGAGGGTGGTTCCCCTGCATCCCTCTCCTGGGGAAGTGGTCGGAAGAGTCCAATGTGGTTGCACAGGGTTCCGGATGCCCTCAACACCCCTGTGCTGATCCCCAGTGAGGGAGGAGGGTAGATGGACCACAGAAGGGCCGTGAAGGTCAGGATGATGCTGGTACTCTGGCTCGTGTTTCCCATCCGCCTGCCAGGGTTTTGCAATTTATTATTTATTATTATCTGATTTTCCATCAGATTATATCCTGGCATGCCTTCCAGTGTCCTCAAGGCCGAGGTTCATACATTCATTCGATCACCTACCTCCTTGAGGAGAGGGGTATAGTCCTGTTTTCCAGTTTTTTTGTTTTATTTTTGTCACTGACTTCTTTTCCTTGCATTGTCCCACGGGACCTGCTCCGGGAAAGGCAGGCCCACTTTCTTCTGGGTTTCCCCGTTGGGAAGGGTTGGCAGGGCCTCAGAGGAGCCACTCCTGTTCCCAGGGGCCCTCGGTGGCTCCCCGTCACGTCCGACCTGGTGCTGCTGCTTCATGCTCCAGCACTGAGGCCTCCGACCTGCCTCAGGCACTGCACTTCAGGGCCGCCCGTACCTAGTGCTCCGGCCCGGTGCTCCTGCTCCTCCCTCTCCCCGGAGTTGCACCCTGTCTCATGCCACCGTCACCATATCACCCTCTTGCAATATGCATCTGTGGGGCGCCTATCTGAGTCCCCTCCCTGCCCATGGTCTCGGGTTCCTTGTTTTCTCAAAGCACCCAGACCTCTCAGCCTCCCTCTTCCCATTGCCTGAGTGCCAGTGGGTCCTCCTCTGGGACAGGGGACCAGAGGACCAACGCCACCCCCCAGGCAGAGCTTGCCTCCTGCTTGTCCAAACCAGGCCAGGTCAGAGGACACTGGCAGGACCACTTTTATTTCAGGGCTGGGTGTGGGCAAGCTGCTCTGGTCTCGGCCTCCAGAGCCAGGGGGTGGCAGATGCTACCAGGCTCTCTGTAAAGGCTGCGCCGCCAATCCCAGATCTGCCACTTAGAAGCCTTTGGGTCTTGAACACCATCCTTAACTCTCTATGCCACCCTTTCCTCTTCTGAGTGTGACTCTTGCAACCTACCGTGTCATACACAGGAGTGACACAACATATGGAAGTACAAAGGAGGCGGTCACTGAGCAACCCTGCTGTTCACTCCTAGACCCGCTGAAGTCATTTGACATCCCATAGACCTACCTCGAGGCCTCTTTCTGTCTGTTCTCAGCATCTGGCTGATTGCATTCTGTGATCACCTTCCGGCAGCTTAACAAACGTCCCGAAATCTAAATAGAAATCACTAAACCTGCTGTAATTGAATGTTTGAGGATCTGACATTGCAGATTAGAAATGGCTGTTTTTGCCAAGAGTGCAACGCCCAGACGGTTCTCACGTGAAACTGACACCTGCTGTTTGTGTCTCCTCAGAGGCCCTGCAGTTCGAGTCTCTTTGCACAACCAGACTGAAAAAAAAAAAAAAAAAGGATGAACTCCCTGTACCATGCATGTCCTTAGCACTCAGGAAGGGATGAGTACGTTCAGGGCAGGAGGAACACCCTGCCTCCCCCCTGCAGCATCTACAAGCCCCAGGGAGGTATGGTCATTCAGGGGCTGAGACCACCAGCTAGAAAGCTGCTAGGGCTCAGGGGTTAGGCCTTGTCCCTTCCCTGTCTTGCATATTCAGACTCAGCAGAGAGGGAAGCTAGCAATACCTATCCCCATTAATGATGCTGCCGGCCCAAGGGAGCACCTCTGGGTCAAGGTTAGTCCTACTGATGACATAAGTGCCCATCAGCCACTGCTGGACAAGTTGGTTTCAGTCCCCAGTGCGGTAGAGCCCACAGGTACCCTTGCCCTGCCTTTGGTTGGGGGTGGGGGAGGTCTTTCACCACCCTTCCTGTGCCCTTCTGAGGAGCCTCAGAAGGGCCAGGAAAGGGCAAGTGGCACTAGCCTGGGGTGAGCAAAGACACACAGACATTCAGATAGTGTATGTCCCTTAACCCCCATCCTCCTACCACCAGTCAGTGACACTCCTTGGCTGTCTGTGGGCCTCCGCCTGCCTTATGCCACCCACCCTGCAGATGGCTTTCGGGTCCCCTTGTGTGGCTGCCTCCTCCCCCTACTCCCAGGGAGTGGCGCAAGGCTTCTCTCTTTGTCTCCTCCCAGGGCCCTGTGGCCCCGGTACCTGGCTTACTGGGCCTACAGAGATGAACAAGCTATGACCCCTGTCCTCCAAGAAGTCACTATGTTCTTTTTACATGTTCGGATGTTAATCCGTTGGCTGGAGGCTGGTCAAGGGGTCCAGTGCTGGGAAGCCCAATGGAGGGAGTGTGAGGGCTCAGAGCAGCTGCCCAGTCGAAGTGACTAGTACTGGGCCTCAGGGGAGCAACCATCTGCCAGACAGGAGAGGAAGAGGGAAATCCAGGGATGGCACAGAAGAGGGAAAGCACTGAGGCCACAGGGTCCCCACCTGTGACACTGGATGGACTGAAGAGTGAAAGAGGGGGAAGGAGATGGGATGCTGGCAGGCGCCGCGCCAGGCCTTGCCGGGCACGGGGTCCCTGCCTTCTCGGCACCAGAGGTGGATGAGCCATCTGAATGATGCTCCCTGCTCAGGACCCCACTGCGGCTCCTTTGCTGATACCCCCACCTCCATAGGCCTGTCCCCTTCTGCTGTAGTCCTGTCCCTCTTTCAGGACCCATCTCAGCACTACCTGCCCCCAAAACTTGTCCAGCCCAGTGCCGGATGTGGGTGCAGAGGGAGGGCTGAGCGCTGGGCTTCGCCACAGCCTTGACCTCATCTTCCCTGAGGCCCCCCTATCGGCCAGAGCCGTTCGCACTCATATCTGGCCATGGTATGTGAGGAGAGGGGACCACTCGGTCATTCTGTGTCTTGCCCAAGAGGAGCTCATGGGCAGCTGAGGGCAAAGCCAGGTACCCCAGAAAAACAGGCAAGAGACAATGCAAAATGGGGTGACTGCAGGACCTCTGACTCCCACCACCCTGCCCCCATCCAAAACCAGTCCGTGTGGGCCTTTGTTTCTCACTTTCAAAAGCTGCCTCCTGACAGGACTTCCCACCCAGAAATTTGATCCATCTTCCTCCAAAGAAAGAAAGAAAGAAAGCTCTATTTCTAAAAATAGCTCACCTGGCTCTACTGAGCTGGCTGTTTCCACGGCAACTCACTCCTTCCCAGGAGTCTCTCCATGAAAGAGGGTGAAAGAGGGTCCCAGCCGTGGTGTGGGTGTCCCGCGGGCTCCTCAGCTAGAGCAGGCTATTCAAGGGTTCAAGGGAAGCCTTGAGTGGGGAGCAGGGGTTGGGGCACAGCAAACACAGAAGCTTCTGAGTTGAAGTAAATTCAGGACTGATTATGTGCAAAAGTGAACTGTGCCAATCGAGGTGACGGGGATATTGGTGAGCTGGGATCAGTAAGCCCCAGCTTGCAGAAGCACTGGCCACGTGCTCCTCCAGAAGAGGCATTAATATCCCCAGTGTATTAACGAAGGCCATGCAGCATCACAGCCGGACTCCCTGGCCCAGACCCGCTTCCTCTCTGACTAGTCAGGAGGCTTATGTGCCAGGCTTTGAGGGGAGGACAGAGGGACTTGTGAGGTCTCCGTGCCCAAGTAGGAGTCTCAATGATTAACTGGAGAGCAGCCGGGGGCCCTCCCACCCCCACCCTAGGACAGTAAACCAACACCTGGTGTTCCGCTCAGCCACAGATGCTCAGTGTGGTTGCTGAATAATGGCCTCCAATATCCATGTCCTGATTCCCAGAATCTATATGTTACCTTAAATGGTAAAGGGACCTTGAAGATGTGGTTTAGTTAAGGATTTTGACTTGGGGAGATTAGCCTGGATTATCTGGAAGGCAAGGGGGTCAGAATCAGAGAGCTTGGATGTTAATCAGAAGATGCTACTCTGCTGGCTTTGAGGCCGGAGGAAGGGACTGCAAGCCAGGGAATGCAGGCAGCTGCTACAAGCTGGAAAAGGCAAAAAGAAACAGATTTTCCCCTAGAGCCTCCACAAAAAGCACAGTCCTACCAACTTGATTTTAGGACTTGTGACCTCCACAACTGTCAGATAATGAGTGTGTATCGTGTTAAGCCACAATATTAGCTTCCCATGGCTGCCGTAACAAAATGACCACAAAATAGTGTCTTAAAACCACAAAAGTTTATTCTCTCTCAGGTCTAGAGGCCAGAAGTTCAAAATCAAGATGCCAGCAGGGCCATGCTCCCTGAAGGCCCAGGGAGGATCCGTTCCAAGCCTTTCTCAGCTTCTGGTGTTGCCGGCCGTCTTTGGCATATACCACTCCAGTGTCTGTCTATGTCGTCACATGTGTTTCTGTGTCTTTTTTCCTCTTTTTATAAGGATATCGGTCATATTGGATTAAGAACCCACCCTATTCCAATGTGACTGCATCTTAACTAATTACATCTACCGCAACCCTTATAAACAAGATCACATTTGAAATTCCAGGAAAAAAAAAAAAAAAAAAACAAGAATTTTGAGGAACAGTAACCAACCCAGTAGAGCCACTAAAGGTTAGAAACTCAATATACTCGGGAAACTTGTTGTGGGTGAGAGGCCACTGCCACACACCGCTGGCCTGGCCAGGATGGACGGAGAACTTGTGACTGCTGCCTTGTAACACATCAGTAACCTGAGTTTTATGGATTTATTGTCTTCTAAAAGGAGGATTCATTCTTGCATATAGCTGGTAAAAATTGATGTCTATTTTAGGAATAGTTGCTCTTTTAGAAATGGTCATGCCCGAGGACAGGCTTGAGCATGTATTCCACAGTCGTCTGCTCCAAGTGGTCCCACCATCCCCACAGCTACATGCACCTTATAGCAAGCTCAGCATCTGGCTTAGAGGCTGGAGCAATTGTTCTTGTCATGCTCCACAGGCCAGAGCTGCTGTTTGCTTTTGTCACTTTAGCTAGGGAGGCTGGAGAGCACCACTGGCCAAAGAATCGTCAGGCCTGAGTTCCCCAGATGTTACTGAGGAGGCATTTGCAGTAGAAGGTGCAGGCACCCTGTGGCTCTCAGTTGTCCCTGGGGAAGGTGAAAAGCAGAGTCAACGGCTCTATCCCCCATGCCTGGTGTCCCTGTTTCAGAAGCCACAGCCTTGCAGATGGCTGAGCAACTCGCTGGTCTCTTGCTTAGTCACCTTTCTGTGGATGTTTGTTCTGAACTTTAGAGGCACCCCGGGATCACAAGCACACAGACAGACAGAGCAAAGCTTTAGAAAGAAACCCCGGCAGCCTTGCTGGGAGGCAAGGGAAATGGCTGGTCCTTGGCAAAGGGGTCTGGCAATTCCGGAGCACAGGCAGCAGGAGTCCCCTGCCTCTTGGCTCAGGCACTGCCCATCTAGCTCTCCAGTCCTTCTTCCATCAGTCCCGCCACTTCGGTTCCCCGGGGTCCGTCCTATGTGGGCTCTGTTCTTGGAGGCCAATAGTTTGGGAATGTGGGCTCCCGCTCTGACTTTGCTCTTCTCTGGCTGTCCAGGGGTCTCCACCCAGAGGCGCAGCCCTCCTGTTGAGATGGTTCTGCAGGCCCCTCCAGTGCAAATATTCTGGCTCTCCCCTCTTTCTGGTGAGGCTGACAGTGGGGGCCGGGGGAGGGGCGGAGGGGAGAGGGCAGAGAGTGAGACAACATAAGCCAGTAGGGAGAAGGCAAGAGAAGATGCTTCATAAATCTCGTAAAGAAGAGAAATCACCATGCAGGGTAAGCGCTGGGGCTCACTCCATGATGGGAAATCACCACATAATCTCGCGAACCAGTGAGTGCCCCTCCCCAGCGTTACAGCTTGTTCCCCAGGCCAGTTGCACAGAGGTCCCCTTGGTGGGGCCTGCTCTGAGCAACAGGAAGCGGTTGTCATGAGTGAGAGGAGAGGCCCCCGCTTCACCACTCACTCACCATAGGGCCCATTCTGCTCTGAACCTCAGTTTACTCACCTGTAAAGTGAGGATGCTAAGGGTGCAAGAATTGAATGAGTGCTTTCAAAGGTGCCATCACCTTGTATGAGCTGAGGCTGCTGCTGCTACTGTCAATGAGATTAGCAAAGTCGTTAGCTGCAGAATGCTGCCATCCCACCCAGCTGTTTCATCGCTGATCAGTGGGAAGCTGTCTCTTCCAGAGTTGGCTTCCCAGGCTGCTGAGACCCAGGCTAGGTCTGGGTACAAAAAAAATGATTGAAGTGGAGCCACTGACTGCAGGGAGCTTAGCAGAGGTGGGTGGTGAGGGTCACTGCAGGGCCAGCAGGATAGTGTGTATCCTGGAGAGAAGGGAGACGGGCTGAGGGTACAGGGGTCACGATTAGACATGAAGGATGGGCAGAAATACCCTCACCAAGCAGATGCCGTGTGTACTTTTAGCTCCTCTAACTGGCTCCTCATTCACACCAACTGCCAGCAAAGGTGGTTGATCTCCTGTTGGCTCTTGCCTTCCCCAACCCCTGGCCCCATGATGTGAGGGAAAGTACTCTTTGCCCCTGTAGACATGAGCATCCAACAGAATTCAGGCAATGGGCTCCCAAAGTGAGCAGCTGGTACACGGCATGTGATCAGAGGCCAGCAGGCCACCGCCTGGAGAGGGGGCTCTGATAGGAGAAACATGCAGTGGTCACCCCACTTACTCGCTTCCCAGGAAAGTGGGCCAGGCTTCGGGATCATCCACCCAGGGACTCAGGATCTGCGCCCCCAGAAAATGCATCGTAGCCACTTGGGAAGAGTCCTGTCCAAGGTCTAGGCCTTACCCATCAGAGCAGGGGCTCAACAGGGACAGTTACAGATGCCACTGCTGCTGCTCCAGCATCTGACCTTGGCCAAGCCCTTCATTTCCTTCTGGGTCTCAGTTTTTGCACTGGAAAACAAAGGTGTGGGCCTGGATGAAATGGGCGTGACCCAAGGCATTCGTGCTCTGGAAGGGGTTCAGAGGCCAGTCTGCCCTCCTGGGTTTGTCCTGGCCATTCCATGAGTGGTGTCACTTGATAGCCGAGGCGGCAGCTAGGAATGTTCTTGCCACCTTGTATCAGCTGACAGTGACTGAGAAGAAAGTGGGGGAAGCTAGCGGAGCAGAAGACGGCGGTGGCCGGGAGCCATGCTGCACAGGAGGCTCTGACACGGCTCCATCACCTCCATGCTGGGAGCACCCTTGTCCTGTTGGGCCACCTCACTGTTAGACACTTGTTCCTTATTTGACAAGCCAGAGTCTGCCTCCCTGCAAGTTCCACCAGTTGTTCTGGACAAAGAAAAAAGCAGCAACTAAACAAGGAGAAGCCAGACAAGTAGTGACTCCAAGGCCAGGGAACCTCAACCTTCAACTCCTGGGGAGGAGTCTGAATGACCCAGGGGATCTCAACACCAGCCATGTGGGGGCGGGACCATGGGGCAGCCATGCCTTCCTTGTCTGGGGATTCTTGGAGATCACCAAGAAGGGCTATGGCTGCTCCCTGCCTCCCGGAGCACACCTGAGGACTTAAGGAAAGATGGGGAGAAGCTGAGGCAGCTACCCTGCCACCGTGTGAGGCCCAGGGACAGGGAGACTGTCATCTCTGCTTCCAGATGAAGAGGGAGATTCCAGGAAGCCTACCGAGGACTCTGGCCAGTGGTGGCCTGAGGGCCTCACACTGGCATGGGCCTCCAAGGCCAGCGCCCATCCCTTGCACCCTCATGCCTATTTCACAGGGAAATGGGGGGCCAGGAGAGGATAGGGACATTTTCTGATGTTCTCCATGGCAGCCCTGAGGGACAGGCAGAGGAGATGGACGGGTCACCACAGCTCTCAGCCTGGGACCATCTCACTACCCCAGCCAGCCTCCCTCCACACCTCAGCACTTCAGCAACACCAACTTCAGTCTCCCAGCCCCCTACTCCTGGCTTCCCTCCTGAGCCTTATGCAGAAGCACCATCTACGAGGGATCTGCTGGCTCCTTCCCAGTCTCTACTTCCCAGCCTGCACTGGGCCCTGGATGATGAAACATTTCACCCTCGTAGTTCTCAGGTAGACTTTCTTCTTTTGTTGTCTCCTTAAAGGACCAGCATTTTCTAGAAGGTAACAGAGAGGCATTGAGTTCAGTCAGAACATGCAAACCAGGGTGTGCCTCTCCCTGCATTAGAGCCTGTTTCCCAGGCCAAGTACACAGAGATCTCCTCAGTGTGGTGGCTGCTGATGGTGCTGGTGCTGCTGGTGGTGGTATTGGTGATAATTCCAGCTGATGGGGGTCACCTGGCACCTAGGTCCTTCTCAGATCCATGAGGTTGGTATTGGTGCCCTTGCATGAGGACTCTGAGGCTCTGAGAAGGAAGACGGCCACACAAAGCAACAGAGCTCAACATGAATCAGGAACTCAGGCATCCATCCTGTTTTCTCATTTTTTATACCACCCCCAGAGCAGCCTGGCAGCCCCGTCCCTGCTCAGCTTGCTAAGTCCTAGCCTTTACATGGGCTTTGAGACAGGCGAGGGTCTCCTTTGTGCCTGGGAGTGTGGCTTTGTCTTGGCCCTAGATTTCAGCTGCTGCTATACTTGTTTTAACATAGTCGCACAATTTCTATAGAATTGTTCCTCTGTGGATAGTTTAGTGTCTGCTGTGTTGTTGTGATGTGGCTTGTTATTTTATTCCTCTTCATGCTCACTGTTCCTGAGTTTTATCCCCTGTGGGAAGTAGGAACAGAAAGAATGTGGGGTCTTAAAAGCTTTAGAATCTGCAAGACCATGAACCTGAGAACTGCAGGCCTAAACAGCTTTGTACATACAAATGTCTTCCTTCCTTTGAACTAGATCTCCTATCAGTGGAGTCTCTGTCAGAGGGAGAAGTGGGTGATGGAAGCCAAGGGGCCATTTTCAATGACTCTTGATGGGAATCCGCTGGTTTATCCTTTAGAAAGCATGAGCTAATTTAATGCCATCATTCTTTTTTCCAGTTTGAGGAATGTCACATTAAGTAGTTTTATTTATGTCTCTAATATGGAGTTTTGCCTGTCTGTCCAGTGTGGTTTGGCCCCGTACAAGGACCCTTGACCACAAACTGAGACTTGGGGACTCAGCGTGGGTTGAATTCACTGTTTTGGAAGCAGAGTCCCCTTCATAGTTCAGCTCCGCCTCCTCCCAGGCTTGAGCGGGTGTTCACACTGCCATGCTCAGCACATATCCGAACAGCACAAAACACTGGGGGCGTATGGGAGGCTAGGCCACGTGTCACCTTCTGAGTGACATCCACCCCCTCCTCCTTGAGGACTGGTGAGGTGTGGAGACTACGTGGGAGTTTGGCCGTCGTTCATGGCCTAGGAGCTGGAGAGGTGCTGCCATCAACACATCTGGGCTGGGTTCGGGGGTCCTGTTCTCTCCGGCCCCTGGCCTCCTGTGGCCATCCCCGCCCCAGCCCCACCAGACCTCTGGCCTCTCAGTCCCTCCAGTCTGCCTTTCATGCCACTTGCTACCAGTCTCATCTGTCCTATGGGCCTCAGCTCAAATGTCCACACGCTCCTTTTCACCCAGGCCCCTTGGCTGTGCCAGAGGCACTTTACCATCTCCACCCTCCAACTACCTCCTCCGTGCCCCGCCCTACTGCTCACTCACATCCTTCTCCAGACCTTACCATCCTGGGTGTGACCTGCCATCTCTGTGCATGCCGCTGAGAACCGATGGGCCTGGACAGGCCTCCCATGATGCACCTAAGACTGTTCATTCATTCACTTACGCGCTTACCGCCTCCCTCGCCCCACCCTTCCCTCTCTCTCTCCCTCCAGCCCTTATTCTCTGATCTCACTGTCCATCCGGGAGGGACTCTTGCTGCTCATTCCCAGAGGACAAACTGTGCTGGTCAGTAATCGCTGACCTGTGTGTTTTCTCATCCCACCCCCACCCCCCCCCCCAAGGACATAGCCAGTGACTGGGGAGCAGAGCAAACACGTCCCCGTGTCCCCAGCAGCTGGACTGAACTAGGACTGTAAGAGCTGCTTACTAAGGTGTATTGCTTAATGACCATTTTAAATAGAAATGTGGTTGCCCCCACCTCTGCACGCCCGGAGAAGGATGTTCAGAATTAGGCTAGCTGTGCTTCTCATCGCTTCTTGCTTAGAGCACATTCAGGCTGACTCGCAGCCAGCATGCCCCCACGTGGCCCTCTCAGTGTCAGTGGCAGCTGTTCTGATTGGTTGGTGGCTGTCCATTTTAGCTGTTAGATACACTGAAACTGGAGAGGTGACAGGGAGTTGCATTGTAACTCAGAGCCCAAGCTCTGAAGCCAGGCAGACCCAGATGATCCAGGATTCCTTTGCCTCGTGGCCCTGGGCAATTTGAATTTACCTTTCTGCCACAGACCTACCTCACTGGGTCATCAACGAAGGCAGCACCTCACCCAGGGACTGGCACCCAGAAAGGCTGTTGGAGCCTTTCTAAGGCAATCCAGAGAGAAAAAGGCTTTTCATTCAGACCAACATGGATTCAGATCCAGCTCTGCCTTCTTTAAGAGCAGGACCCTAAACCTGTGGTTTTCTTCTTGGAAACTGTTCTCACCTGCAGAGCAGGAGGAATAGCCAAGGTCTGCTGACCATCATGAGGCTCAGTGTTCTCATGGATAAAGCCAGTGATGCAGAGCCTGGCCAGCACGTGCGGTCTCCAGACACTGGGACATTTTGGAGATCATTTCAGTGCTGTAGTTGGGCTGGCTGGCGGGGGAGGATGCTGCCCCCAAGGCCTCTATGGCTGGTGGGGACAAGGTATGCAGTGCATACTGTCCCCTAGCCCCCTCTCGATTGGGCCCCATGCCACCGGCTGGCTTGGCACTGCCACTGGCTCAGGGCATACTCAGAGCAGTTGACTCAGCTGTGGCCACCCCCATGCACTCTGCCCACCATGGGAAGAAATCTGTTCTCTCACAATATGCACCTTTAAAAATAATGTTGTATCTTAAGTTATAGATTTCCTTCATCTAAAAAAAAAAAGTTTCTTTCTGATTATTTCTAAAAGAAGGCATTTGAGAAACACCCCAGCATTTACGGGCTCTGGCACTCACGGGCTGGTATTAGCCTCTTGGTTTTCCCATGCTCAGCATTAAAGCAGAAACAGGGCCCAGGCCAGCTGCCCACCGCCCACCCTAAAGGCCCTCACAGTGCTGTGACGCCTTAGAGACAGGCTGGGTGGGCAGCATGCTGGGATCTGAGGCACCCCAGACTTGCAGGAAGGGGCTCACTGAGGGCACCTGGACAGCTATGAGAGAGGTGAGAGAGGATGGGAGGGGGAGGAGACTGAGCACGCACCTGGCCGGCTCAGAAGCCCCAGCAGCCTGGCATGAGGAGAGTGGCCCTGGGGGGCTGCAGACTGGCTTGGTGGCCCAGGTCATGACTGCACTTCTCCAAGCCTATTACCTCATCTGTCCCCTGGTGATGGCACAGTTCCTAAAGTGACAAGGCCATCATTGAGAGGCCATAGCCAGTGGCCTTCTATAAGTGAGTGTGGCCTTGGACATTTAGAAGAGATGGGTGATGACCAAAAGTAGGATGGAATAAGGTGGAAGCAGGGATGGGGGGAGCCGTGACTTTGGCCTGAGGATGTTCAAGCAGTCTTTGGAGACATGCTAGTGTAGGGGTGGGCAGGGGCGAGACCTCTGAAGGGATGGGGGAGGTGTCCCCAGCAGTTGGACCTGAACTTGGACCCTCAGAGTTGCTTACTAAAGCGTACTGCTTAATAATAAGTTAAAAAATAGAAGTGAGGTGGAGAGGTTCCAGGCAATGGGGACAAAATTAGAAAGCCCCAAGCTTGAGTGCCCCCGTGTTTGAACGGAACAGAGGGCAATTTGGTGTGGCTGGGCGTGGCTGAGTGTGGCTGGGAGTGGAGAGGAAAGTAAGGTTGGCAGAAAGTGTGGGTCAGTTTGAGCTGGGCCCGTGATGTGGTGAAAGAGCCAGGCTTTATTTGGGTCTCTGGCCTGGGATGTGAGTGGCTCCTACACAGCAGTCCCCACCTCTCCACCCAGCACAGCCCACCCTTGCCTGCACGTCACAGCTTAGGGGAGCTGGTGCCCTGCATGTGGGCAGGTGCCTACAAGTCTGCCCCCTCCAAAACACAGCTCAAGCCCTGTCATTCAAGCTCGTCCCCCCTTACATCCCTCCCCACTGACTCGGGAGGGCCCGTGCCCACCCAGTGCCCACCCAGGGAAGGCTGGTAGACACCTCGCCCTGGCCCGGAGCAAGAACTGACACCGTTTAGGGCACTCTCCTTTCTGAGTGGTGCTACCTGCTCCTCCCTCCTGGGCCCAGGCTGGGCAGGCCTCTCACACCTCGTCGGTCACTAATAACCACAGCAACTCCGCTTCACTCCACAGATGACTCTGGGGACGACGACGACGAGACTACCTCCCCAGCTGACAAGAGCGAACTCCACAACACCATCCGAAGCCTCTCCTTGAAGTTAGGCGACCTCAGCACGTGCAATGACCTCATCGCCAAGCATGGCGCCGCTCTCCAGCGCTCCCTGAATGAGCTGGACGGCCTCAGGATCCCGTACGAGAGCAGTGAGAAGCTGAAGGCTGTGAATGAGCGGGCCACCCTCTTCCGCATCACATCAAATGCTATGATCAACGTAAGTGCTGTCCCAGCTGACACAGGGCTCCCCGAAAGGGAAGTGGCTCCCTGTCACCAGCACCTCAGTCCATACATGGGTGGCTGGGATCCTTGATAGACCAGGACTTTGTTTCTGGTGGCTTCAGGTCATTTCCCAGAGCCAGCTCCCTCCTGCACTCTCAATCCTCTATGTCAGGGGTCCCCAAACCCTGGGCGGTAGACCAGTACCAGTCTGTGGCCTGTTAGGAACTGGGCTGCACAGGGCGGGGAGCTAGTGAAGCTTCATCCGTATTTGCAGCCGCTCCCTCGAGCGAGCATCACTGTCTCAGCTCGTCACCTCAGATCATCAGGCATTAGATTCTCCTAGGAGCGCCAGTCCCTGGTGACAGAAAGGTTGGGGACTGCTGCTCTGTGTTATCCACGTGGCTGTTGGTGGGCAAGAACATTCTTTTTTTTTTTTTTTTTTTTTTTTTTAAACTATCTGGTGAAAACCAGAGTTGGGTGTGGAATCTGGTTGAGGCTGCAGGTGTTTCAGGCCTGGGCCCCCGGTTGAGCAGCTGGCTCTGCCCACATAGTAGAGACTTCACTGTCACATTGGCCCACAACAGCTGCTACTGCTTTTTCCCGGACATAAGGCAGTGCTACAGGACCGGGACTGCGGGGGGCGGGGGGGGGGGGGGCGCGGTGGGGGAGTGGGGGCGGGCATGCACATGTGGCGGGGAGTGGCATTGCGGTTCCATTAGCCAAAAGAGCTTTAGAGCGGAGGCTGCCATGGGACAGGCCAACCTGACAGTAGCCAAATGAGTAATGGCAGTCTGTAAACTGAGAGGCACAGCCACAGGAGTCGCTGCTCTCTACTGGGTTCTGGAAGCCACGTGACTATGACTAGGAGCCAGGAACATCTCTCCACGGTGGCGGAGAATATAATGCTTAACCATGTTTCCGGGCCCCTCCTTTTTCTGTGTCCTCCAGGCCACCACCCTCCAGATACAGGTCTGAATGCAATAGCCTCCTCCCCAGCACACCCTCTGGGAGGAACACATCTGGGCCAGGGGTGGCATGCTGGGAGCAAGGGGGTCAGAAAGAGGAGATGTAGGGGAAATTCAGGCCACTGCAGAGGTGGCAGCCTAGGTACAGAGAACATGGTTTGGGCAGGCCATCAGGCTAGCTGGAGATAATAGTCAGTACTGGTGCCTGGGCGAGCCCCAGGTGGGGGACCCAGCCTCCAAAGCAAGGGGGTGAGGTCGGCCCAACACCAGGGACCAGGGGAAGATGGAAGCTAGAGCCCACCTCAGGCCAAGATCCCAAGTCAAAACCCTGGGCATCTAAGACTTGCCCCAAGCCTGCTTCGACTGGGTCTGAGGGCAGCATGGTATGGGGTGGACCACCCCTACCTCCCCCACCTACCTTGCCTCCACCAGAGATAGGCTCTGGGCCTGAAGTGGCCCAGGTACAGAAGGAAGCCCCAGGAATCCCCACCCTGGGGCCTGAGGCTGAGGAGGCATACCCTTCTCCCAGACTGGGTGTACGTGGCCCAAAGGTACTCGGCTTCTTAAGCTCAGCAGACCTTTGTCCACAGAGCTCAGGGGTATAGTTGGCACCTGCGTGTGGAGAGGCTGCTGGACTGCAGCTCAGGGGCCACCCTTTCTGTTGGCCCCATTGCCACTCTCATTTTCCTGTGCCCACACTTTTGGCCCACTTGGCCTCCTTATGGTCCCCAGACTCTAGGGGCCCAGGTCCCTGCACTTCTTCCAGGGACTGGCACAGATATTAAGCATTTAATGACATAATGATGCGTTCGTCTTTCCCCATCCATCCCTGAAGCCACCACCCCCTGCAGCTTCCCTGGCACTGCTTCCCAGCCTGCCAAGACTGAAGCCACTTTGTCTCGAGTAAGCAGTTTTAGCTTTTTCCAGATAATGAGCTTCGCAGCTGGCGTTTCTAGCAAAGTCTTTTATCAGGCATCAGAGTCTCATCTGTGTTTGTGAAGCCATAAAAACAGCTCACCATCTAAGTGCATGATGAATTGTTCGATCCCAAGCGTAGCCCCTGGGGTTGATGATGAGCCTGTTCGCAGTTCTGGCACCAGGAGGGTCAGACCAGAGTGACAGGAGAGCCGCGCTCTGGGCTGGGCTCTGCTCACC
This sequence comes from Rousettus aegyptiacus, assembly GCF_014176215.1. Classification (NCBI taxonomy): domain Eukaryota; kingdom Metazoa; phylum Chordata; class Mammalia; order Chiroptera; family Pteropodidae; genus Rousettus; species Rousettus aegyptiacus. Next base: position 16,149,215 of record NW_023416308.1, on the reverse strand, counting down.
TGCTAATGTGAACCTGACGTGAGGGCTTCTCCCCACCTACCTCCACTGGGGAAGGGGACACAGACAAGTGAGGTGCTGGCCCCATGTTGTAGCCCGGGCCAGTGCAGAGGCCGGTGTTTCTCTAGGGACGCTCCCTGACGATGGCTGCTTTTCACCTGGCAGGAACGAGGTCAGTTCTGAGAGCGCAGTTTGGACAGCTATTAGACACTAAATGTCCAAATCCCTGCTGTGTGCAGAGGGGTCACCTAGGCAAAGCATCTCCACCCCTGGCCAGGCTTTGACCTCCATCCCTGTTACAAGGAGGAGGTTGGACCAAGGATTTGTAACTAAGGCAACCATCTGGCTCCCACCTCCGAGGCCCAGAGGGAGCCCCGTTCACACCCAGAACCACTTACCCTCCCTACAACCTCATTAGCACCATTAGGTATTGTTAGCGCCAGAGCAGGAACCGAGACTCAGAAGTTACCTGAGCTGCACAGTCACCCAGTCAGTAAGTGGCCAAGCCAGGACATAAGTCCAGGCTTGTGTGGCCTGATGGGGAAGCGATGGCCCACCCCCGTGCTCTCAGAGTTGGTGAACCTGAGGCCCCCAGGGCTGCAGATGCCCCTCCTACTCTGAGGTCAGCACACGGAGGGTGTGGCCTCTCATCTGCCAAGGCGAACCCCCAATCTCAGGGACCTGGGTCCCTGGGGTGCCTTTTACTGTTGGGCCACAGCCCCACCATGCCCTTTCTGGGAAGCTAGGGAGTTGGGATGAATAGGAGCCACCCCCAGCTGTCCCCAGAAGGCACCAGCCATCATCCCCTGGATCCCTCCAGGTCCCACTGTAAGAGGAAGGAAATATTTCTCCTTGTTGTTGGGATCCTGCTGCAGCGCCACCACCCCGCCCTGCCCCTGCCCCGCCCCCCATGTGAGCCCTCCATGGGGAAGCTCCCAGAAGCCCTTGGGCCTTGGGGACTCTATTCCCACAGGCCTCCTATGAAGGGTGAATGGCTGTGGGTTTTCTGCCTTGTGGGCTCTGACCGAGCCTGGGTCATGGAAGTGGAGCAGAAAGTGAGGGACGACTGGCCAGTTAGAACCTGCAGGGACTTCAGAGGGCCCTGGGCAAGCAGTACCCTTCCCACATGGGGAGGGGACAGCTGCCTCATCTTCACTTTTCCCCAAGACAACCAAGAATCTGAGGCCGTTTAGCCTTCAGGGGAAAAGTAGAGGGACAATGATAAACCTCCTTCACATCTGGGTAAGGGCATCAGTGTCAGAAGCCGTCAGATTCTTTGCTCTCAGTAGGGCAGGGAGGGGGCTCTCCAGCCAATATCCAAGATCCCAGGAACCCTGGTCAGTGACGAGGCCCATTGCTGTGCCGCTGCTCCCCAATGGGCGGTGTAGTGGTCTCACCTCAAGTGGACGTTGGCCCCTTCTGTAGATGTCCGAGGGAACAAGATGCCCCTAGGCGGTTTCTGGATCAGGAGTATTGAACAGGCCCACAGTGTTTCACCCCTTTGTGCCTTTGCCTGTGCTGTGCCTTCTAGAATACTCTTTCCCCACCCTTCGATACCTGGAGCATCCCTTTTCATCCTTCAGAACTCCACATGGATGTCACCACAGCCAGGAGGCTTTCTGAGCTCCCTGTTAGGAAGCTCTTCCTCTCGGCTAGAACCTGCTGGAACCCAGGGCCGTGCTGAGCCCACCGTGTGACGTTTAGCCTGTTATTTTGATGTCTGCCCCCTCCCCAGCCTCTGTGCTCCCTGAGGGTCGGGCTCAGGTCTGACTCTCCTATTTCCCGCAGTAGCCCAATGGGTGTGCCCAGTATGTGATTTGTCATAGTGAGTCTCATAGTTCAAGAAAAAAGTTCCAAGTAGCCCACATCTTGTATTTGCCTGCTACATTACCATTAAAGAACCATTCTAGTCCCATTTCCTCACCTGAACAAGCTCGGTGAGAAAGCGAAGGCTCTGCACCTGGCCTTCAGCTGCGTGGCCACTCATCACCACCCCATGCCACCCTAGCACCCCACCTTGCAGAGGAACGACTCAGCCTAGTTGCCAAGAAATAGGAACAGCACTTTCTGAAATTAAATCATGATTGCGTTTTTCACGGGAACATCATCCTGAACCCCAGCCTTGTTTCTTCTTCTAATTTTGGTTGGCAGGACTCAGAGGGTGGCTCCTGGCGGGCCTTGGAGGGGCCCTCTGGGGACAGCATCTGAGCAGGTCAGCAGCACTGGGGTGAACTCAGGGTAACCCTCCCCTCTCAGCACATAGCAAAGCGTGGGCACATGGCTCATGCGGTTAAGAATGTCCGGCCTGATGGAAATTGAACCCAGAGCTGAGCAGCTGCACTGGGCCTGTGCCAGGTGGGGACTTAGCCCTGTTTCTGAAGCTCACGGTCCAGAGGATGCTTAGTGATGCTTCATTACACGTAGGTTCAGCAGTGTGGCCTTCTCGAGAAGTAGTTACGAAGGGGCAGAAGCTCACACTCAAAGGCCAAGTTGTAAAGGGGCTGGGAGGTTCACAGTCAGCTGGGAAGCAGGCTCGGGCCCAACTGACCACAGCCCAGCAGGAATATGAGTCTGGGGCGCCAGCTCTGTGTCCCGTTAGCCAGAGCAGAGCCTGCAGGGGGCAGAAGTAGTAGTCACAGAGTGGGGTCCGGAGGGGTAAAGGAGGCTTTCTGCCAGGCCGGGAAAGAAAATATTACGAGTGGCCACATCTGGGCCATGACCGTGAGCAGGGGGGTGCTGAGCTTCTTACTCACACAGTTTTTCATAAGTGACACTCTGGGTCAGGGACCCACACCAGTTTATCTCCAAAGCCCACCCACCCAGTTGCCCTTCCTGAGCCTCTGTGGACAGTTCTCCAGTCGTGGTAGCCCCACGGGCAGGACCTGGTTGTTGGGTGAAGATCTGTGTGGGCGGCGGCCTCGTCACCCTGCTACCCTGGAAAGGGGAGCAGACACATCCCCTTCTCTCCTCAGCCTTGAGGGAGAAATGCGTGGGATTCACATAACTCCTGAGTGCCCCCTGTGGGCCCAGCAGGCCCTCCCCAGTCTCATCTCCCTGCTGGCTGCCCATCCCAGTGTCCCCTGCCAGCCAGGACTGCTCACCAGATCTGAAGTGGCCACAGCCTGTCAGCCTCTGTCCATCTGTCACACCTCAGACGGACATCACCTCATCTGGGATGCCCCCACCCCCACCACCACCAACACCACAAGCCCACAGCTGCTCCCAGGGCTCCTTCTCATAGTCCACCCAGCTGGGTCAACCCTGGGTGTCATCCTCCCTTCCAGACAGCCCTCTCCCCTGCCACACTCTCCCCACATCCTCACACCCAACACCGCTGGCCGCCACGCTGTTGCAAGTCCGTGGCATCTCACGGACTTTTGTACTGCAGTGCATTGGCAGATCCTCCTTGCTGGGCCAGGCCCCCTGCACAGACGGGGCACGGTCTCCCTCATAGTCCTGGTAGCCTGGGGTTTCCATGCCTCACGCCATACCCAGCATGTGAGAGCTACAGCAGATGAATTAGAGATAGAGTATGGGCTGTGAAGGAACGCAGGAGCAAATGAATGAATTGCTTAGTGTCTGGCAGAATTCCCTAGTGGGTGATTCTATAAGTCTGATCAAAGGCAGCCCAGCAATTCCCTGCTTCGATTACTGTTTGGGTAACTGTGAATTAGCTCGCCAATTAAGTGGAACCTACAGCTCTAGAAATGACTTTGGTTCTTAGACTGAGCCGGAACCACAGTGCGCACAGGCACAGATGCTCTGCCGGCCTGCGTGTGGGGACCCCAAGCCTGGGAACCGGGATTTGACTGGTGGTGTCGAGTTGTTTAACTCGTAGTTTAACGTGGAGAATGATCGACTTAACTACATATTACTATCTCATGCTTAGGGTATTAGTTTCCATAAAGTGAAAAAAATTCCAGTTTTATTCTTTTTTTTCTATAAATTTATCTTTGTGGTAAAGCAGAGGGCCTTGGTCTGAAGGACAGGCCTCCAGGATAGTGGTGGTGTGACAAGCACAGCCCACCCCTCCTTCTTCCCATTACTTTGCTCCTCACGACAACCACATGAGGTCGGTGTCATTACAGCTTCCCCGTCGTCATCATTTGTGTTATTCAGGTAGCACCCTGAGGCCCAGAGAGGTCATTTTGCCCAAGGGTTAGAGGCCCAGCTGCTGTATGAGCACTTGGGGTCACAGCCGTCAGTTCCTGGGCCACCATCCGGTCTGCGCAGAAGAGCTGAAGCTGTGCACACCAGGGCTCTTCTGGGTGACCTGTGCTCCCCATGGGTTACCCTTGATCCATCACGGCCCTTGCTCAAGGCAGAACCCACAGTGTTGCATGGTCATTCTGGGGGCGAGCCTGCCCTGAGGTGATGTGGGTGTAACCCCCACACCCCGGGCCAGCCTCCCCGTCCTGGCCTGTGAAAGCAGGTTCTGTCCGCAGGCCCAGGCAGCCGAGCCTGGTGGGAAAACTGCTGCTCCTGTGACTTTCACTTTCACTTCCCTGCCCCGTGTGCCCTTGGGACCTCCTTAAGTTACCCACCACATCTCCTCCTCTTCCTCTCGGCCACAGTCCCGGAGAGAAGGCGCTGAGAGCTGTTGGCAGGCGCTGGTGGTCATCTCCCTCTGCAGTGCTGGGCCCCTCGCTGGGCTGGCAGCCCGTGGGCTTGTTCCTCGCCAGCTGCTCCTCCAGGTCCCACAGGTAGGGCCTGAGCGAGGCAGACTGTTCCTGATACAGCCCCACACCTGAGCTGGGGAGGCTTCTCAGAGTTGCTGGCTCGTGCAGGACCAGGACTCAGCCCCTCCAAAACATGACCCCGACGGCCCTCAGGTGCTGTGATTCAGGTCAGCGCAGCTCACTCCCACTGAGCACTTTGCAACAGAGCAGAGTGCGGCTCCTGGTGGACGCTGAGGCACAAGTGGCCTCGCATGATCTCTCCATGGTCCAGCCAGGTCTTGGTCTAGGCCCTGGGTGCTTAGTGAGCAAAGCCTGGGGAGCTGTAACTAGAGATGATGGGGCATGTCAGAGGCAAAATGACCTTGGGAGGAAACAGGGCAAGCTGGTGGGGTGGGGTGAGAGGTCAGAGCACAGACTGGCTGGAGGGGAGGGGTGGGATGGGGGACGTGGAGGGAGGTGGGGGATGAGTCTGCACCAGGCAGGCCAGGAGCAGTGGAAGTCTGGGAGGAGAGCCCCGGGGAGACAGGAGCCCGGTCGTAGGAGACCTTGTACATAGTTGCTGAGAGTGTTTTGCCTTTCACTGTGAATGAGGCTTGCACCGCCAAGGAGAATGGTCCAACCCGCATTTCAGTAAGAGCTCACTGCTGCTTGGAGAATGGGCTCATGTGAACCAGGAGCAGGTTGGTGGAGACCCTTTAAGAGGTGCTTCTTGTCACCTAAGGAGGGGTGGTGGCTTATCCTAGAGGAGAGGAGCTGGTGAGAAGCTAGCTGCTGCTGTGTGTTGAGGAAGGCCAGCAGAGTTGCTGTGAGGGTGAGAGGCCAGGCCCACCAGGAAGGACGGCCAGGTGTGGGCCTGAACTACTAGAAGAATGGGAGTCCCTTACTGTCTGCCCCCTGCCCCCACCAGCCCTCAGATGCTGGGCACTGGTTGGTCCTACCGGTCCAGGCAGGATGCAGGAAGGCCTTTTCCAGGAACAGATTTTGTGCAGCCCTGGTGAGCAGGGCTGGGCAGTGGGCAAGCCCCACAGGAAACCAAACACAGCCAGGGTACATGATGGGGACAGAAGCAGCAGGGGTGCTAGCCAACAGAGAGGGAGGTTGCCCACCATGCCCACCTCAAAGGGCCAGATAAGACAGACACTGCACTGGGGGTCCCTCAGTGTACCAGCGAAGGCCCACAAGGGACACATTTTGGGCTGCAGGGTGGGGATTCGAACTCCTACAGCAGGGACTTGGGAAAGCCTGTGCGGGAGGACCTCGCAGCACAGCCAGAGTGGGAGGGAGTTGGCTCCGACTCCAGTTGAAGGGAGTCGCAAAGCAGAGCAAAGTGCCGGAGGGAGCACGGAGAGGGGCTGGTCAGAGGCATTAGAGCAGTGGAGACCGCCAGAGTGGGAATCAGGGACAGAGGCGCGTAGGGATGAATGGGGACTGGTGGAGACAGGTTAAAGGCAGGCACCGCAGGTCTGCAGATGTAGAGGCAGCAGCTCGGAGCCAAGGCCTCACATTTGGGGCATCATAGAAATAAAGACCCAGATCAGAAGGAGCTATTTTCTGCTGGAAATGCTCTGAGGCTTCTGTGAGCCCACTCTGGAGATCACATGGGGCTCCTCGCACCCACCCAAGCAAAGCAGTGGCGAGGGCCCCCGAGGCTGCTCCGCCTCATTCATCCGGTCCCGTGGGCAGGTTCCTGTCCAGCTGACCACTGTTCTGCTGACAGCTTGCTCATTTGGGGGCCTGGGAAAATGAATAAAAATAGACTCCAGAACTGTTTAAAATCAGTTGGCAAACTGCTGGCCAGATGGTTCTGGTTCCTGTGTGCAAGGGGTAACCTATTTTGAATGTGGAAAGGGCTATTTTAAAGTTTGAATCCAATTTTAAAATCTGCCTCCCCAATGCTGCCAGTCACATCAAGGAGAAGCTATGGCCATGCCCTTGGCGTCGGGGAAGGGCTGGCCCCTGTGTGTGCTGGGCAGCCTGTGCTGAGTGGGGAGTGCTCAAAGGCACATGCCCAGCCCAGCCCAGCCCAGCCCTGGGAGCTGCTCAGCCTCAAGGAGCCAGGTCAGTGGTAGATACACAGCATGGTAGCTTGGCTGATCCTGACCCAGAGAGACCCTTTATCTGAGCCCAGGACACTCATATCAGAGCTCCAGGAGTCCCTACTCTTGGTCTTAGAGGCCTGAGATAGCCGTGCTTCTTCTAGTTTGGCAGCCTCTGAGCCAGCCAACCTGGCCTTAGTCTCAGCCCCTCCCCTTCCCATCTTGAGGAGGTATGTAGTGAGGCTAGCCAGCTGCTCTTCGGTGGGAGGGGGAGGAGAGACCCTGTCAACCCTGATATGTCACCTGGTGTGAGCCTCTGGCCATGCAGAGGGGTCCAGGGAGACTATGACTCCATTATTTCTCCTATTCTCCCCCTTTAAGACCACAGGCCGGTGAGGGTGGGTCCACAGCAGTACCGGTGACGTGAGGATCAGTGTGGTGGGGTGGATGGTGGGTGGGGAGCTTCAGCCCCAGCAACACAGAGAGCAGCGGGTCTGGGGGCCGACCTACCAGGGAGCCCAGAAGCCAGACACGTGGCGGTCAAGCACCTGGCAAGTCCTAGGTGGCTGCAGGTAGAAACATGGCCCTTTCTCCCATACTCTCTGCGTCCAGGGTTACCGGAACTTGCTGTGTGCTGACGGCTGGAGACAGAGCCAGTCACCAAGCTGGCCCCTGTAGGACCGGCCTGGAACCCGCAGGCATTTGGCCCAGCTCCCACCTCCTCTGTGAGTCCCAGGGCGGCCCACCTCAATGTCTAGCCACTCTCTGGCACCTTCCTCATGTCCCTGTCTAGGAGGGCAGTGACGGTGCAGGAGACTGCCTGATGGTTTCTAACCAGCCACTGAAGGCCAGTCCCGGGCAGGGTCCTGGCTCTGCAGACCCCCCTTGAGACCCTTTCTGGGCCCCATGTAGGACAGGCAGGGGACTCAGGCCTGCTGACCCACACGCTGCTTGCCCTCCTACATTTGGAAAGCGATGAGGTCATTGTCAGGATTAGGATTAAGAACAGCAAACGCGATTAGAGTTTGTCCTCCTTCCTCCTGGGCACAGCTGGGCAAGGGTTTCCAGCCCAGAGATTCTCTCTCTGTGCCTGTCCCATGGGGACACCTATTTGGGTGACCAGCAGCAGGTCCCCTTGGAGCTCACACAGCTCACCCCCAGGTGGTTTCCCCTGGCTGGGCAGCCCTCACAGTACCTTTCACCCGGCCAGGAATGGGGGGAGTCCCCTGTGGGCAGAGGTCTGCCAGCCCCCCGTTCTGTTGCTGAGCAGGGTCTGCTCCTCATGGGAGCTGCCTTTCCATCCCGGGCTTTTTGGTTTTCATTCTGCTTTGTGCGGCTCAGTGGGCTCCCCACCCTCCCCGCAGAGGTAGAACCACACTGACTGCAGGTCCCCATGCCTCTTCATCTCGGGATCCTCTCAAAAGCTCTGAGGGTGAGAGAAAGGAGCAAAGCTGGGAATCCATCCTGAGGACAATCACCCCAGGTCACAGAACTGGGGACTCCGTAGGAGTCCTGGGGTTCAGACCTCCGTTCATCCCATGAGGACGCCAAGCCCCAGGAGGTTATGGGCCTGCCCAGGGTGGGCAGTGAGGCAGTGCCTGTGAGGGGCCCAGATGCTGGGCTCCTTGTTCCGCCTGTTTCCCAGCCTTTGCGTGATTTAGGAGTGAGTGTTGTGTGGGTAGGGGGCTTCCTGGTGCCCAAGGTACTCCTTCCACTCAGGGCTGAGCAATAGCTCTCTGAGAGTTGTGGCAGAGCCCGGGTCAGTCAGGCCTTCCCTGGGCTCCATGCAAGCTGCCCCCCGCCAGCCCCCTTGCTGGGCCCCAGGCCTAATCCAGCTTAGGGAGCATACAGCATACCGCCCAGCTCAGCATTCCAGGCAGAGGGGCCAAACCAGCTCCTGCTTCTCTGCTGCATGGCCAGGATGGGGCCCGAAGAAGGCCGGCAGCACCAGAGAAAACCCTGGGAGTTGGGGATGGACACCAGGTAGGTGCATTGGGTGGAGGGGGCAGACGGGCTCGCCACAGAGTGACCAGGGTAGCTCATCTGCTGCAGACAACCCATCCCCCCACCCCCCAGTGGCAGTGACAAAGGCCCCGGTCCAGCCCCTAAACATTGTGGTACAGCAGCCTCCACTCTGCCCCCACTTTTCAGGCAACTCTGACACTTCGTATGCCCAGCCACATGTGGCCAATATGAGGCCACAGCCGTCCCAGGGATTTGACTTTCTGTCTCCCTACTGATCCACACCAGCCTGTCCTGCAGTGGCAGCAAGGTGGAGGTCACACACAACCACGTTATCAGCCAGCAGCCCTGGCTATGTGGGCAACATCCCCAGAGGCAGGGACTCACAGTGGTGCGAAGCAGGCGTGGCTGAGGCAGGGCTAGGTCCCATTGCTTGAACAGGGTTCTTCTCCAACTTCCTTGCTAGTGAGCATCTCTAGGAGCCCAGCTGCAGTCCGAGTAGGCCATCAGATACCATACCACCTACGCCCTAGGAGACTTGCCTATGGGGTCCGTGAGGACTTGGATGCAGATCCTATACATACTGCTTTGTGGCCCTGGCCAGGTCCCTTGAACTCCCTGAGCCTCCAGTCCCTCCTCTGTCACGCTATTAAAACGGCTACCTCAGTGCTTAGGAGAATGCCCCCAGACAGCCCTGAGCCACAGTAGGTGCGTGGCATGAGGGAGGAGGGGCTGGCATCAGGATAAGCAAGGGTATTTGGGATTGAGCCAGAGAAGGGGAGGAAGACACAATGCTGGTGGGCCCTGTGTGAGGGTGTGGGGAGGGATGGGGCCCCAGGAGATGAGGCTGCAGAGGATTTGGGGCCAGGTCTGTGAGAGGCTGTCAGCTGTCCTGGGAAATACAGCAAACCAGCACTTTTCCCTTGGAAGAGAAAATGGTCATTTCTAAAGTATTTCAGGCTCATGAACATCAAAGGCAGGAGGCAGGAAGCCTAATTCATCTTTGCGCTAAGATCATCTTTCCTGCTTTGCTGTTAGGAAGCCCAGAGGCTGTATAGCACCTTCTGACATGAGTTTGTGGGAATTATTTACCATGATCTTTGGCTACAATTTTATGCTGTTGTTTGCGCCTCTTTTACAAGTCTTATTTTAAATGTCATGAATTACGTGAAAGCAAAGCAGCTATCCGTGTTAAAACTCACAGAGATGACTACGGGGAGTGATGGCGGCAGAAAGGACGGAGCAGCACCAAGGGAGGACAGGGGCAGAGGCGCCGGGCCTTGTGCAGCTTCCAGGCCAGGCTGGGGTGCGGCAGGTGACATGCCACTGGGCAGAGCACCCCCAGACCAGTAAGAACCTGGGAAACCATTAAGCAGCCATCACATGTCTCGCCCATAATAAGGCTCCATGTGTGATACCGGCTGGGCCTCTGCACCCTCATTCCAAGGCAGACAGGCAAAGGGGCCACACTTTGTGTGAACATGATCTGGCTCTGCGGGGGGAACATGGCTCTGGGGCCAGGCAGACCCAGAATCCTCTCTGCTTGCTCCTTATGGACCTGGAAGTCCCTTCTCCCTGGGCCTCAGTCTCAGGGGGGACAGGAGGACCCGACAAGAGACTTCCCTAAAGCAGTGGGCCCAGTGCCCGTGCCGGGACATGAGGGTGTGCCTCCTCCACCAGCGCCAGGCCTATTGGCAAGTTTCTGACATGCCCCGTACACCTGGCTCGGCCTGTCAGCTGTCCTGGGAAATATAGCAAACCAGCACTTTGCCACTGCCTGGGCCAGTGGCAAAGCCATCCAGAGCCCACATAGTGTTAGGACTCCTCCTTTGATCAGCAGATAGGTGGCAGGACCTGCGACTAACTTGACTGGGCCCTGGGGCTAAGCTTAGGGCTGTGGGAAAGCAAGGATGTGGGACACGGTTCTCACAGGAGTAGCAGTTTAGGAGGGCAGAGCTCTGGGTTCAGGCCCTGGGTTCTGGTCTGGGTCTGCTGACTCTTGCCTTAGAGCCTCAGTTTCACTGTCTGTGGAATGAGGTGGGGAAGTCCCTCCCCACCCATCTTCCAGGACTCCTGTAAGGGTCTGGAATGTTTCTCAGGCGCAGAGTGATTTTCTGCAAACCCCTGACCCCCCACCCCACTACTGCCTCTTACACGCCCTGGTGCAGACCCAGCAAAGAGGGGCCTTTCAGTCAGGCCGCTGGGGCAGGTGGTCAGTGTGTCTGCTGTCAAGGCCCCCGCCCTGAGGCCTGCAGTAGTGAAAGTGGGGTGGGAACTGGGGGCAAGGTAGAGGCCACTATAGGACCCAGGGTGGTGAAAGTTTGGCTCCAGGTCACAAGCCAGGGAGTGGTCAGGGCTGGAGCTGGCTTTCCCTGGGCCCACCCAGGCCCACCTTGGGGGTCACCAGATTGCATGGTAGTCAGTGAACGCAGCTCCACACCACCAAGAGAGCCCTACAGATCCATACTTCGCACGCTCAAAATAGCCTCAGACATGCGACTACCCTGGACGTAGGCCCTCCCATCCCCAGAGCCTGTTAAGTGCATAAGGAGATTTCTTTCCTTCCCCGAGGTCTCTCCCCCCAATCTGTGCCAGGACACCTGTCAGTATAAATCCCTGCCCCTTCTGGAGAAGCGGGTTACGGTGGCTTAGGTGTGGCCAGGCAGGAACCTGCATCCTGACCTTTTGGGGAGGATGGGAGGCCCCTGAACCTGAGGTGGAGTGAACGCTCCTTTCCAGAGCCTTGCAGGGAAGCCGGCAATAACTGAGCCTCGGTTTCCTCATCTGTTAAATGGGATGATCCCATTCCTCCTACCTCAAGGATGTTGCTAGGTGAGGTGAGACAGGGTGGCCATGAGTACAGGGTCTGTCAGACATTACTGTTTCGTCTCACAGACAGGACACAGCTCAGTGGGGGTGGAGTGACTTGTGCAGGAGCCCAGGCCTTCCCACTCCCAATCGCATGCCCTTTTCCACTACATTTACCGGTTTCCTTGGGCAGGGAGCCCCTGCCCTGCCCACTCCATTTGGTCACTGGGGTGAGATGAGATGATGGAGGGAAGGTGATCAGAGCAGGGCTTGTTAAAGGAGTGACATGCCTGGGGCCAGCTGAGCAGCCGGCCCTCCTGTGCCTCAGGCTGGGGACCCTTTCTGCTAAGCCAGCCCAGTGGGTCACCAGGCCTCAGCTCTCCATGATGGTAGGACAGCCAGCCAGCAAGCCCAGGCAGGTGCCCAACACAGAGCCATTCCCCTGAGGGAGACCAAGATACCACACCTTCACAGGGTGCTCACTTATCCAAGAAACATTCCTGGGCAGCTGCTGAGTTTGGGAGATTGTGTGGGACTAAGTATGACAGGCACAGTTGCTAGAGAAACTAACTTGCGGACATGAAATTTCAGGGGAGGCGAGTGTCTGCGGGGAGTGTCTGCAGGGCCCTGACTGAGCGGGGTCGGGAGCCTTCCTTGGAGAGAGGCCTGCGAGGTCTGAGGAGCAGCAGGGGGAAGAGGGCAGGTGAAGGCCTTAGCCCCGGGTGCCAAGTTGATGGTGGTGGTGGCCCCCAAAAGAGCAACTGAGGCGTCTCCACATCACCTCCCCGGTTCTTCCTGACTGCCCTTCAAGATCGTGCTGCTTTGTCCCCGTGTCACAGATGAGTGGCCGGGTGCCCCTCTCCCTCCAGGGGTCAGACAGAGTGTGATGTGTGTGGGGCCCAGTGGCTAGTGCAACAAGGCGTGGGAAGGGAGTGCTGGGGTGGCAGCCAGGGCCACTAATGCAGGTCGGGCCGAGGAAGCGTCCCTTCCTGCCACGCGAAGGAGTCCAGGAAGGGCAAACCCAGAGGCCTCTGGCGGGGACATTGCTGCCTTCCAGGGATGGCTGAGGCCTTGGTCCTCCTCTCTACTGTGATGACAGGGACAGAATGACCAATCTCTGCTTCATAAGAGTGTGGTGGAACCACCTGTGGACCTGGAAAGCTAAAAAGAATCTAGATGTCATAGTAGTCCACAAGTTTGAAGAAGGAACCTTAAAAGCAAAGTTATGTGATAAAGGCTTTGAGGTAACTTAATAGAAAGTCCCAGTCCCTCTGTCAAACAAGACTCATTACCTCAAGCCAGGCAATACAGCAGACTGTGGCTTTCCTGAATTCTTCTGTGCCAAAGCCAGGGACTGACCTAAGCTGCCAGGGGTATCTTGGGTCCCACTGGGGTCTGGGGTTGTGACAGACCTCAGGTTCAGCACACAGGATATGGCAGCTGTGAGGAAAAGCCAGCATCCCCAGCTGCTGCTGATGAGGCAGCCTTGGCCAGCGACACCCCAGGTTTGGTGCTCTCAAGTGGCATTGGAACCGTCGAACACTGACCACAGCAGTCCCTGGGCTGTTGTGAGCAAGCCAGGGTCCCCATGTTCACACAGAAGCCAGAGAGGACAACAGAGGTTGTCCTCTGACCACCTGGTGAACGGAGAGAAAGGAGAGACCAGCACCCCAGGGTTTACTCACTGCTCTGCAGGGTGTGGAAGGTAGGGGCACATAGGCCCCCACCCCGCCCCAGGCCCAGTGCTCACAGGCCGCTGCTCCCTCCCCAGGCCTGCAGGGACTTCCTGGAACTAGCGGAGACACACAGCCGGAAATGGCAGCGTGCGCTGCAGTATGAGCAAGAGCAGCGCGTCCACCTGGAGGAGACCATTGAGCAGCTGGCCAAGCAGCACAACAGCCTCGAGCGGGCCTTCCGCAGCGCCCCAGGCCGGGCCGCCAACCCCACCAAGAGCTTCAGCGAGGGTGAGTGGGGCCACCTGGCCTCTGTCCATCTGACTGGTGCTCTGTCCACTCCACCCTCAGCCTCCCCCTCGTCCAGCTGGCTCTGCTTACATGGTCCCCAATACATGCGCCCTTTAACGTGCCCACACTGGGGCTTGTCTTGGCCAACCCTGGCCAGCCTGTCCGCGGCTTCGTATTTCCCAGGCCTGCCACCAACTGGCAACAGTCTCCCTGTAAACAAGTTCAGTGAGCCCAGCTGTCCCCAGAGCTGCCAGGTGGCCACTTCGGGCTAGGGGTCATGGGTACCCCGGGAAGGAGTCTGTCAGAAAGGGCACCTGGGCCACAAACAGACTGACCGGCTTTGGGAAGGAAAGAGGACTCTGAGACAGAGCACTGACAGGAAAGCAAGTTCCAGAACAGCAAGTGAGGGCAGCTGCAACCAGGTTAACCAGGACGAGGTGACCAAAGTAGGGAGGAGCTGGGAGGTGAAGCGGGGACGTCAGAGGGCGGGGGGGTGGCGCCCCTTGGGCTCTGGACTTCCCCTCGTGGGGTGAGACAAGACTTTGTGGGGTTGTAAACTGAAGCAGCGGCTCTGTGCATGTCCCTAGGAAGCCTCTTGACTCCCAAAGGAGAGGACAGTGAGGAAGATGAGGATACCGAGTACTTCGACGCCATGGAAGATTCCACATCCTTCATCACTGTGATCACGGAAGCCAAGGAAGACAGGTGGGCTCTCCGGGCAGGGCAGCCGCCCCAGAAAGACCCTTTCCTGGGGCAGCCATACCCACCTTGTTCTTTTCATACTCCATCTGTTCCTCTCTGTACATAGGGTTTTCTGTTAAGTCTCGCTCCAGGGGGCATTTTTGTTTAGATTCGCTCTGTTCTTCCTTAAATCAAAAATGCCCAAATAGAGTTCGTATCAGCATTTCATTTTAAATGGAGATGGAGAACAGTTCCAGCCTAGGGAGGCAGGGGTAGGGGCTGGGGCTCGCTTAGAGTTGCACAAGGTCCCCCTCCAGCATGTCAGCAATTGAGACTAGAAGAGAGATGGAGGAAGTATCTTTTTTTTTTTTTTCTAGTTCTGAGCTTTCGTTTCATTTTTCATAAAAGCCTGCTCTTTCAGGATGTTTCTAAATACACATTAAAACACGCAGTAGCAACTGGGACACTGACTAGCACTGAGAGCCACGTTGTCAGACTCCCTGCGAGCTTTAGGAAGTGCCCGTGGGGGTGGACCCTGCTGGAGCACAACATGTCAGAGAGAAGGCATAAATTAGCCAGGTGGGCAGGCTGGGCTCAACCTGTGTCTGGGCTGAGGTCAGAGGCGAACACGCCAGGGATGAAATGTCAATGTAATGTAATCGAGAGTTCTGTCCTTATTAGGGTCTTTATTCTCAAATTGCTCAAGGTCCTAATGAGAGAAGGTCTGTCGAGTACGGTAGGGCTGCGGAACACAAGGGTGGCGATGAGCTCCACGGTTGTCTGGGGCTCCTGCTGCATCCTGGGGACAGTGACAACTAACCATAGCCCGTGCTGCCCACTGCCACCTTTAAGCCATGGGGCGTGTCGGAGTTGCAGAACCTCCTGCGCTTGCCCATGACTGGATGTGGAACTGCAAGTTGGCACTGGTCTTATTCTCCACCTCTGTTCTGCTGCCTGCCACAGCCCACCTGTCTTCCATGGGCCCCTGAAGCCCAGTCCAGGAGGAGGCGGCCAGTGAAAGACCCTGGCCTTGCTTTACCACGTCCCTGTCCTGGTTTCTTCCAAGGAAAGGGCTGTTTGGATCCCTTCTACCCGTCAGAAATGTTCCAGTCCTCTCAGCAGTATATTTCCAGCTCAGAATCATTTTCCATTTCCCAATAATATTTTTAAATTGCTTCTGTTGCTCTCAAAATGAGCATAGCTTGGCCATTCTGAACTTCCACTTTATCGCCCAGCAGTGCCATTCTCTGGGCTCTGCAGCCAGGAGGGTCCTGGTCAGGCTGCCCTCCGATTCCTCTCCCACCCCTCCTGTACCTGGAGCCCCCAGGGACCCAAGCCTAGCTTCCTTCATGCCCCCTCCCCAGCAATCTTCTAGACCTTAGCCCCAAGCCCTTCTGGTCCCACCCAACCAGTAAGCAGGTGACTCTCCTGCTTAATACTTCTTTGGCTAACATGGCTCCTGGCACAGCCCCGAGACCCACACAGCTGACCCACCCCTGTGTTGCAGCTACACTGGGCAGCGGCAGGGGCAGGTCCTCTGCCTGTGTCCCCTCATGTGCAGCGCCCTCTCACTTACCCCGATGACCTGGGTAACTGCTTCCCATCCTTTGAGGTCCTGCCTGGCAAGTATTCGTCCTCCACCCCAGCTGGCCTAGGTCACCCCTCCTTGGGGTTCCCTCTGCACCAGCCATAGTGCCCCTGCTACTCTAAAACCACCGTCTTCCCACAAGTATTCTTGGGCACAGGGATGCATCTGACCCACATCCTGCCCTTCTGGAACCCAACTAGTGCAGGAGTCAGACCAGCAGACAGTGAGGACACAGTGGGGTCTGTGGCAGAGGGGCCCATGGGGCTCCAGGAGGCCCTCCCGGAGGAGGTGCCCACTCCCAGCCTCCTCTGGTCCTGGGTCAGCCAGTCCCCAGGAGGGGACTGTGTGCAGGGACCTCACGTGAAGGCTTTGCTGAGCAGCTGCTCCCACAAGGCATCAGTGGGTGGGAGCCCCTCCTGATCTCTGCCCCAGATCCCACAGCCCCACCTAAACTAGAGACACCCTACTGGAGAGGCCGCCTTGGGCAGGCTGCCCCTTGGACCTCACCGAGGGGTTTGGATAGAAGGTGGCCAGGTCTTGCAGAGACCTTGAGATTTGTAAATAACTTGACTCTTTGTTTCTTGCAGAAAAGCTGAGGGTGGAACAACAGGCCCAGTGGACTGGACCTCATCAGACAATGTGAGTAGGGGAAGACTCTGAGGGTGGCCGAGGGGGAAGGCTGGCACTTTGAGCTTGGGGGGACCCCAGTGTGGGCCCAGTGCCCTGGCTGCCTTTGGGTCCCTGGTCTGCCTTCATCTGACAGTTTAGGCGGAGCCTGCCTACCCCTCCTGTCAGCAGTGTCCAAGTGGCCAGCTGGTCCTCAGACTGCCCGGGGCAAGGTGTGGAGGGCCAAGGGAGGCTCTGGCCTCTGCTGATGCGCACACTCTGCTTCTCTGGCAGGTGCTGGATGGTGCCTCACTTGTGCCCAAGGACCCTCCCAAAGTCAAGAGGCGAGTCCGCATCCCCGACAAGCCCAACTACAGCCTTAATCTCTGGAGCATCATGAAGAACTGCATCGGCCGGGAGCTCTCCAAGATCCCCATGCCAGTAGGTGCTCTGGAAGGATGGCCTCACTGGGTCCCCTGGGGCTGTTTCCTTGTGCGTGGACTAGAATTAATGGCTCGTGTGAAGCTCAGGCAGCCCCCCCTAGGTGTCATTTTCTTAATGACATCTGGGAAGCGTGTAATGAATTATTGAATCGTGTCCCAAGAGCAGAGGCCTCAGGCCCTGAGGGAAAGAACCAGGGAGGAGTTCTGCATTGGTCAGAGACGTGGGGAGCCTCAAAGCACCGCTGCATCCGACAGGGCCTCACCATATCCTGCCGTCTGGCCTCGTAGATGGGGTATGGCAGGATTGGGGGGTAGGTGGACAGGCAGGTCCTCCTCTGTGCTGGGAGCTGTCCCTGGTGCCCACCTCAACAAAGTCACGCAGCAGACTGATGATGGCAGGGCAGGCAGCCTCATGCTGTCAGACTATAATGGCACCTCCGCCAAGAAAGAGCTTAGGGGCTCCCGGCCAGACTCAGTTTTACTGTGTGACCCGAGATGAGTACCTTCACATCTCTGGCCTGTGTGTCCATATCTGCAAAGAGGGGAGAATAAAAGCATCCACTTCAGAGTGTCTGGGACGATGAAATGAGAGCACACAGGAAAACCCTGCCTGATGGCCGGCCCAGGGTTGCAACCCAGCACCACAGGGGGCGGGTGACTCTGCCCTATGTGAGGCTGCGATGGGGGCCCCTGCACAGGAGCACTTGACAGAATGCTTGCATAGTAGCTCAGAATATGAGAAAGACCCACGTTTTCCATCATTCATTCAGTAGCTGATTCTTGCGATTCAGTGTCAAACAAGTCAGAACCCCTGACCTTCCTGGCGTTTACATCCTGGGAGGGGAGACTGGCAGCAAACGTAATGCAAGAGTCAAGACACAGCAGGTCAGGAAGCGGTGAGGGCTGTGGAGAAAACTGAGGCAGGAGAAGCCGGGCAGACGAGCAAGTAGGGCTGTGGTGTTAGGAGTCGCCGGAGGAACCTCCCCGAAGGTGTCGTTTGAGCAGCAGTGTTCCTGAACAGCTGAGAAAAGCAAGGGTGCTGTGCTGACCTCATGTCTGTGCTGGGAGCAACCCTCTCAGCTGGACACCCCGGCCTGACCACCAGCCTGCCCTCAGGTCAACTTCAACGAGCCCCTGTCCATGCTCCAGCGGCTGACAGAGGACCTGGAGTACCACCACCTGCTGGACAAGGCGGTGCACTGCACCAGCTCCGTGGAGCAGATGTGCCTGGTGGCCGCCTTCTCTGTGTCCTCCTACTCCACCACTGTGCACCGCATCGCCAAGCCCTTCAACCCCATGCTGGGGGAGACCTTCGAGCTGGACCGCCTCGAAGACATGGGCCTGCGCTCCCTCTGCGAGCAGGTGAGGCCCTTGACTCACACTCTAGCCCAGCTGCTCCTGCCAGGCCTGGAGGCTGGAATGAGACAAATGGGAAGCAGTCCCTGACCCTGACATGCCCATTCCCAAAGAGCCATCAATCTGGGGTCCAATCAAGCATCTTGGCCTCTTGTGGCAGAGACAGGCCCAGGCCCAGGGGTGCATTGTCCTAGCAGGCCTCCTGGACATGGTGAGGACCACAGTGAGAGAACAGCTTGATGAGGACAGTGTGAGGTGAAGGGGGGGACTCCTGTCCCAGCCAGGAACCATGAAGCAGTAGTCAGAGGACCTTTGCAGGGTGCTGTTGGGGAGTCCAGGTGGGCTGGAGCATGGGGTCACCACTGAGCTGGCAGAGAGGAACCTGTGCTCCAAGGGCCCCCGTCAGTGACAGTGGAGGCCTAGAGTATGAGGCTCCAGAGGTCCTGCCCTGGGACATGTAGTCAACTTGCCTCCATGCCTTCCCAGCAAAGACACACAGTATCCCTCAGCACTGGCATCTTAACCTGAGCTATGGTGTCCTTGTGTGAAGAGGGCTGATTCTCTTGGCGCCTCACTGGGTGCTGGGAGGGCCCAGGCAGGTATGCGAGAAGGTGCCCAGAACAGAGCTTCCATTTCACACACCTCCTGTGTGCCTGGGGTTGAGCTCAGAAAGCAGATGGTTCACAATCCAGTGGTGAATTTAAAAGACATGCTCTGCCACTATGTGGACCTGTAGGAGGCAGCTGTGGTGGCCAGATCAGGGGAGGTCAGAGCCTGAGCTGTGGAGAAGGCGGAGCCTGGGGATCTACCAATGCTCTGGATGTGAAGAGAGAGAAGGAGGTAGGGGAAGGCAGCGAGGGTGACCCTAGGTTCTTGGCCTCAACTACTGAATGAATGCATTTCTTCATTCAACAGAGTTGGATGAAGAGCCCATGATGTGCCAGATGCTATTCAGGTGTTGAGGGCACAGCCAGCTGAGAAATGTCTGTTCTTATGGCCCGGGGGGCAGGGGCTGGTACTGCGTATGTTGGATGGGTCTGGTCCTTTTAGAAAGGAGCTGGTCAAGGAGCAACTTGGCTGATGCAGAGAGAGCGAGGGAAGGCAGAGAGGAAGCTAGGTGGGCAGCTGGGGGACCCTGGCAGATGGAGGAGGCATGACACCCTGACTTGTTTAAAGGGGCTGCCGTGGAGAGTGGAGTGCGGGGCATAAGGGTGGAGCAGGGAGGCCTTTGCACCATGTACTGTGGCCTAGGGAAGTGGGGGTAGGGAAGAGGCTGATTCTATATACATTTTGAAGAAAGAACAGCCAGGATTTGCTTATGATTAGATTAGGAATGTGAGAAAAAGGGGCCAGCGCTGACCCCATAGCATTTGGTGTGAGCAGCTAGAAAGACCAAATCAACTTCCTGAGAGAGAAGCAATAACACAGAGCCCCAGGGCCAGCCCTGGGGGTCACACGTCCCTGAGTTTGCCAGCTGGGTAAGCTCTAGTGAGTGTGTAGGGGCCCTGGTGTATGCAACGGGCAGGCTCAGGGACATTCACCCTTTGCACAGGAGTGGGTGGCAGGTTTGGCTTGTGCTTCTAAGATGTAGGAAGAAAGTGGGGCTGCCACTTACAGAGATGGGAGATGAGAGATGCAGGCAAGGGCATCAGGAGCTCCGATCAGTCAGTCTGAGAAGCGATCTGGGTGGAGGCGTCCAGTGGGCAGCTGGAAGGTACAGCTACAGTTCTGAGGCAGGGGCATGACTGCTGCCATGAGATGGCGATGAGGTACCCTGGAGAGTGAGGGGGCTGGGGAGAAGCTGAGCCCTAGGACCCTGAGTCCAAAGGAGTCACAGAAATGAGGGAGAACAGGCAAGGGAAAGTTGATGGTGGCGTCCTGACAGACAGTGATCAGGGGTACACAATGCTGTGAGAAGAAGGGGTGGAGGTGCTAGGGGACCCAGTGTGGGTGGGCCCAGAGCAGGTCACCTACCTGGAGTCCCCCATTGGAGCCAGGCTGGCCAGAAGGCAGGGCCCAACTCTGTCCCTTGGTTAAAATGGCTTCCTCAGTCTGAGCCTCTTTTGTGTAACACGGCACAGTAGACATGCCCCTTTGCTGGCAAGTGGGGAGGTTAACTAGAAAGTAGGCATGGAAGCCCTCGGTAGAGAGTAACACCCACTTTATCAGCCCTCGGCACAGCCTGTCACAGGTACCGTGACATCCTGAAGACATAGGCTCTGTCATCATCTCCATTTCACAGCCCAAGAGTCAGACATAGAGACACCTCAGTCCTCGTCTTACGACGACCACAGCAGGTTGGGGCAGGCCTAGGACAGACGCCCAGGCTGTACTCACTGCCATGCCTTTGCCGTTCTGCCTGGAGCACTGTCATGGGTCTGTGGCCCCCAGAGCAGGAGCTAGGCCTGCTGTCGGGGCCACAGAGCTGTTCATAGTGGGCACAGGGCAGGCTGTTCCCCCGGCTGGCCTGGGCCCATGTCCAGCAGATGTTCATGTCCTGTGGGTCTGGTCTCAGGTGAGCCACCACCCTCCATCAGCCGCACACTACGTGTTCTCCAAGAACGGCTGGAGCCTCTGGCAGGAGATCACCATCTCCAGCAAGTTCCGGGGGAAATATCTCTCCATCATGCCGCTAGGTGAGTTGAGACCACGTGTTCTCCCAGGGCAGAAAGACATTCTGGATAAGAGGAATGGTTTTGCCAACCCAGAAGCCAGCTTGGGGCCTCAGGGGTGACGTTAGTCTCCCTGTAGGTATGTTCTCAGCCCTATCACCACAGTCTTCCTAAACACCTCCCTGGCCAGTGTGTCCCTTCCCCAGACTGCATGAATCCTACTTCCAGTTCTCAGGACCTTGGGACTGTGGGCTGGCAGGCTGGGGTCCAGCATGGTGGATCATGACCCATCTGACACTACATCTGGCCTCCAGGTGCCATCCACTTAGAATTCCAGGACAGCGGGAATCACTACGTATGGAGGAAAAGCACCTCTACTGTGCATAACATCATTGTGGGCAAGCTCTGGATCGACCAGGTCAGGGGGTGCCCTCGGGGCGGGGGCACATAGCCCGGAGACCGACCACTGAACACCACCCTCCCTTACCAGACAGGGGACATTGAGATTGTGAACCATAAGACCAAGGACCGGTGCCAGCTGAAGTTCTTGCCCTACAGCTACTTCTCCAAAGAGGTAGCCCGAAAGGTAAGCAAGGCGCCACCTCTCAGAGCCTTGGGGGACCCAGAGTGGGCCTGTGCCTATGCTGGTCCTGCCAATGTCCACAGGTGACAGGTGTGGTGAGTGACGGCCAGGGCAAGGCGCACTACGTGCTGTCGGGCTCCTGGGACGAACAGATGGAGTGCGCCAAGATCGTGCAGAGCAGCCCCAGCAGCCCCAGCCTGGACGGGAAGCAGAAGACGGTGTACCAGACGCTGCCGGCCAAGCTGCTGTGGAAGAAGTACCCACTGCCGTGAGTGGGGCTGCGAGGGGCCTCTGAGGGTGGCGGGGCAGGGAAAAGACTGGGCAAGGAGAAGGAGGCAAGCGGGCACTGGACAGGCAGCGGACCCTGCTCAGCCAGGCATCCAGCTGTAACGGGGTGACATTATCTGATATTAGCAAGTCCTGTTCCGAGATTTCAAACAGGCTGACAGGACAGAGTCCCCATAGTCCAAGGAATGGAAACCAAGAAACAGAAAATTTTAAAAAGTGGCACAACAAACTATAAAGACAGCAAAACAGAAATTCTACAAAGGAAAAATAAAATAATTGAAATTGAGAACTCCATGGGAAGGTTTAATGGAATCCACTGAGTAAACATAGGTCAGAAGAAATAACCAAACACTTCAGGTAAAGAGACAAAACCTGAAAGGAAAAGCTAGAGAGGGCTTACCACCTAGTAACCCAGAGTGAGTCCCTGAAGCAATGTCCCCAGCAGTCCTGGGTGCCCGTGAGAGTGCAGAACCTCGGGCAAGTCCCCAGGGCATCTCTGGCACATCCAAGTTGAGAGTGGGATCTAGTCTGGAAGGAGAGAGACCATATCTGAAGAGAAAACAGCAGAGAATGTTCTACATCTAAATTTATACAGTGAAACTGTTGACGCTAAACCTAAAAGATAATATTAAGCAGCCAGATTTTTAAAAGACATTACTTCCCAAGGAATAGCAGACTGACAGCTGTCACCTCATCGGTAAAAAGGGGAGCCCGAAGACAGTCAGATGTGACCTTCCATGTGAGGACTTACTGCCAGCCTAGAATTATACACCCATCAAGAACATCTTTACAGAGTGAAGTTAAAATAGACATTTTCAGACAAACAAAAACTCAATTTTCCATCAGCAGACGTGTACTAAAGGATATACCTCCAACAGAAGGAAACTGATCTCAGATGGAAGATTTAAAATGAATGAATGAATAACAGAAACTTATGTGAAGCTAAGTGAACAGTGAATAATCATAAAGAATAATGTGGGGTTTAAAATCTAAGCATGAAATACAACTGTGTGATCACGTAAGTCAGAAAAGGGTTAAATGGAAAGAAACTTTTTTAAAGCCTTCATGCTACCCAAGAAAAGGGTGAAGATGTGCGTTAATTTTTGAGTGTATAAAGTATACATATTGTAATTCCTAGAGTAACCACTAAAATAATATTTTTAATTGGAATCCCAGTAGGAAAAGAAAGAAATAAAAGTGGAGAGGAGAAATCGTTAAAGAAATAATGGAGAGGAACTTCCCAAAATAAAAAGATAAAGAAAGACCTCAGGCTGAAAGGGCCAGTAGAGCTCCAGAGACAAGAGAGAAAGAAAAACTTCTGCCTAGACCACACTATAGTGAAAATTAAGAATACCACAGAGAAAAATTCTAATAGCTTCCAGAGAGGACTAAATAATGTCAGTCAAGGATGAAGAATCAGATTGACATCAGATTTTTCAACAGCCAGTGCTGGAGTAGAATTTTCAAAGCAATCAAGAAAATGAAATTACAAGGTAAAATTTCCTATCCAGCCAAGCTATCATTCAAATACGAGGGCATAATGAAAACGTCCTCAAGGAACAGCCTCACAAAAACCCGCAATGAAAATGATACTGGGCACAGTACTTTAAAAGGGAGAGAAAAAAAATCCAGAAGGTGCTGTAATACATACCAAAGAAAAAGAGGAAATATTCCCATAACACAGAATTAAAAGAGTAGATGAGGTTAACATGACAGGAATTGGGGAGACAGAGGACACCAGCAGATGTGACAGAATGCTCAGTTCTTAGTAAAAGGAAAAAACAGATAAAAGATTTTTTAAAAATAGTAAAAAGGGATTTAAGAGAAAAAGGAGGACAAAAACAATAAATTAGCACAGTAGAAATAGGCCCAAGAATAATAACTATAAATAGATGAAACTCACCAGTTAAAAAGCGAAATACTGACAGGATTTTTTTTAAATCCAGATACATGCACCTTTTAAGAGATATCCTGAACATGAAAATGTGCAATGGCTGAAAGTAAAAGATAAACATGTCATGAAAATACTAACCAAAAAAGCTGTAATAGAGACTTTAAGACAAAAGCATTATTAGAGATGGAAGAGTTACTACATGATAAAAGGTTGAGTTCTTCAAGAAGATATAATAGTTTCAAACATTATGCATGTGATGAAAATCTACAAATATACAAAGTACATATTGGTAGTAATGGAAGAAACTGATAAATCCATTGCTACAGTGGGAGTTTGAGAGACTTCAATACACCCCTGTCATATCTTAATAGGTGAACTGTGGGAAAAAAACAGCAATGACATGAAGGAGATTGAAACAATACAGGAAATATGCAAACATGATTGCAACAATCAGAGAACATACTTTTTATTCTAGTATACATGGAATGTATGCAAAAATCAATCAGTCATGCACTAAACCCTAAAGAAAGCCTCAACAAATTTACAGAGGGAAGCTAGCATACAGACCATGATCTATGATAAGACAAATTAGAAGGTATGACAAAGATGACAAAAAGTCCCCACATATTTGTGAAAATTTTTAAGTTGCTAAACAAATCATGGGTAATAAATTAGAATGGAAAAAATTTTAAATACCTAGAATGAGAATGAAAAAATAACAAACCGGCTAGATGTAACAAAGAGTGCTTTGAAGGAAATGCATTGCCTTAAATAGGTATATATAAGCTCATTGATTTTGAGAGTTTTTTTCTTTTCCATGTTTCCATTCTAAGAAATTACAGAAAGTTCAACATATAAACCCAATGAAAGAAAAAAAGAGCAGAGATTAATAATATAGGAAAAAGTAAAAGAAGTTTCAAAAGCTGATTTTTCAAGGAAAAAAACTGGCTAAACTACTGATAAGACCGATCAAGAGAAAATATAGAAATAACTATTAATGAAAAAAGTTTCATATAACATGTAAAGTGTAAACAGATAATTAAAATCTGGATAGAAAGGGCATTCTTAAAAATGTATAACTTAAAAGAACTGAGTCTAGAAAAAATGAAAGGCATGAATAGTCCTATAATTTAAGAAACAGAAGCAATGTAAAAATTTCCACAAGGAAAACACAAAGCCCAGATAATTTTATAGATGAATGCTACAAAATTCTCGAGAAATATATTATTCCAATTTTACATAAAATCTTATAAATCACAGAAAAAGAAATAGTATTCTGTCTTATACTGTGAGGCCAGGAAAACCCTGATACCAAACCAGGCAAAAAGAGTAGTAGATATAAATAAAAGTTCTACCTGTTTTCACACAAATATACAAGCAAAATTCCAAAACAAGATGTCAAAAAATCTAACAGTGTATAAAAAAGATAACACTCTTCTATCATGTTTAGTTTATCTTAGGTAAACAAGGATGATTTAGAAAAAACAAAAATTAATTCATCATAATAATAGACCTCCATAGACTCAGAAAAAGCATCTTAGGTGCCTCAATGTAAGATTAATACGGAAAAGTCAGTTGTGTTTCTACACACTAAACGAAAACAACTAGAAAATACAATTTAAGAGAAAACAACAATTATCCTATCAGAGAACACCAAGGACTCTATAATATATCCAAGACCTCTGTATAGAAAATTATAAAACTTTACTGAGATATCAAAGGAGGGCTAAATAAATGGAGAAAGATACAATGTTTGTGGATAGAAAGACAGTATTATAAAGATGTCATGATCTAAAGAGTCAGAGATCAAATAAAAATCTCAATAGTGATTTATATGGAACTTGATATTATGATTTTTAAATTTATACTGAAGAATAAAGGGCCAGGATATTTATTAAGAAGAACAGAGAAAAGAAGACTTGCTCTGCTATATACCAGGGTGTATTTTGAAGCAACAGTGGAACAGAATTGTGAGCCCGGAAACACCCATGGATATATGTATCTTTGGTATATGACAAATGTGGCATATCAGATCATGTGGACAAGATGGCACTGGGAAAAAATGTTTATCCACGTGAAAAAAGATGAACTAAATCTCTACAATATAACAAAAATTGACTCCCCATAAAGGTCTTACAATAAGTATTGTTAAAAAACAAGATTAGATTTAAATCCAATGTATCAGTAATTACACTAAGTGCTCCTATTATAGGCATAAGATTTCAGACAAGTTTTGAAAATCCAACTTTGTTGTTTACAAGACACACATCCTAAGAAAATAAAGATTACTAAAATAAAAGGAAAAAGATATGTCCATGGAAATATCAAAGAAAAGCTGCTGTAATCATATTAAAATCACAAAACAGACTTTAAAACAAAAAGTAAGACTAATAATAAGAGAGTCATATGATAAATGTTCCATTCACCAGGAAGACGAGTTTTATATATGAATGGACCATTACTGAATAATATACTCAAAATATATACAGCAAAAGTTGGTAGAAATATAAGGGGAAATGGACTAATTTACAACCAACGTGGGAAATTTTAACATACCTCTCTTAGCAATGGATAGAAGTCAAAAAAATTTTTTTAACTCAGGAGTATAATTTGAACAATAGAACCCACTGGACAGTTGTGTAATACTGCACTGAACAACTATAGAAAACACATTCTCTTCCGTTACACATGGAGCATTTGTAAAAACTGACCATGTATTGGGCCATAAAGCAAATTTCAAAGAACTGAAATTATACCAAAATATTGTATGACTCCAAGGCAATTATGCTGGAAACAAAGATAATTATAAAAATCCACATGTTTATAAATGTAAGAAATATACTTCTATCAATTCATAGGTCAAAGAAGATAATGGAAATTAGAAAATATAACTGCATGATAATGAAAGTAATAGTTATCAAAAACAGTGGGATTCAGCTAACGCAGAACTTGGAATGAAATGTAGCCTTAAAATGCACATATTAGAGAAGGCTGAAAAATGAGCTAAAGCAGCCATCTCAAGAAGTTAGAAAAAGAACAGCAAAATAAACTCCAACAAAGTAGAAAGAAGACTATAAAAGCAAAATCAGTGAAGCAGAAAAACCTAACCAGGATCAACAATATTTCATCTTCCACCAATGAAGAGATGGTCAAATCTCTGACCTAACTGTTGAGAATAGAGAAAAGGCACATAGAACCAACATCACAGATGCAAACAGTGATGTTGCTGTGTCACCGACATTACAGCAATAATGTGGATATTATGAAACAACTTTACCCTGATGGATTTGAAAAAGTGGAGGAAATGGGCAAATTCCCAGAGAAGTATTGTGTAGCAAAGCAGATGCAGATGAGTAGAGAGAGCATGTGAGGTGAAGGAGGAAAGAGCGGTTGGATGGAGCGGCTGGGTTTTGCGGGCTCTTGGGGATGGACACCAGGTGAGAGGAGGTCGGACGTAGGCAGAGGGGGCTTCCTAGGCACCCAGGGCCGGCGAGAGGAGGGATGTGCGGGGGTCGCTCACGGCGCGGCCCTTCGCAGGGAGAACGCGGAGAACATGTACTACTTCTCAGAGCTGGCCCTGACCCTCAACGAGCACGAGGAGGGCGTGGCGCCCACTGACAGCCGCCTGCGGCCTGACCAGCGACTGATGGAGAAGGGGAATTGGGACGAGGCCAACACGGAGAAGCAGAGGCTGGAGGAGAAGCAGCGTATGTCCAGGCGCCGGCGACTGGAGGCCTGCTCGCGAGGCTGTGGCGCAGAGGATGGTGAGGCCAGGCAGGGATGGGCGGCTGCCCGGCGGGGGGGGGGGCGGGGGGGGTGGAGCAGGTACCTCTGGAGCCCAAGGTGGGGTTCCGGGTGGGTGGGGTAGGAAACTGCCTGCCCACCCACCCGCTGTGCCCATCCAGCAGAGAAGGAAGCCGACGTATACATTCCGCTGTGGTTCGAGAAGAGGCTGGACCCGCTGACTGGGGAAACGGCCTGCATGTACAAGGGCGGCTACTGGGAGGCCAAGGAGAAGCAGGACTGGCACATGTGCCCCAACATCTTCTGAGCACCACCCCTCCTACAAAAATACAGGCGCCTGCACTGCCTGGTCCATCTTTTCTTGAATGCACTCAATTTAATACTTAACAGCATCCCACTCCACCTTTTTCCTTTCCTTTCCTTTTTTTTTTTTTTTTTTTTACTAACACTTTCTTGGGGCCCCGACCTTGGAAGGAGGAAGTGCTGACCCGAGTTCTCTCCAGCCTCCAGGTGCCCCGGGTCACCTATGCCCCTTCATTATGGACTTGGGCCCTACTGGGACCCCAGCTCCCAGTTACCACAACTCAGGCAGGCTGGCTGGGGCCCTGGACTGCCCGCCCCCCTTCTGCCACCAGCTCCACCCAGGGAGGAACTGGCCCCTCTTGGGGAGCCTCGTTTGACTTTTTTAGGAAAACGATCTCCATTTCTTTCCAGCTGAGATGTTTAGTAAATATTTTTTAGTACGGCACTTAGCAGACAACTTTCTAAGTGTCCTGGCAAGAGCCCCTTCTTTTTAAGACATCAGGAAGCCAGATAGACCCTTTTGAGTCCAGAGCATTTTGTAGCTCAACATAGCAAGGCCAGCCCTAGGAGCCCAGGACCCCACAGAGAAGGGACTGGGAGGGGCCTTGGGCCCAGGAGAACACAAATTATCTCTAGAGCTACAGCCACTGTGGGGGAGGGGGAACAATGAGGCCCCCCCACGTAGATTTGAGGGCAATAGCCCCTTGCCCAGCCTTGGCCATGTAGGGGCTGTTCTCAAGCCCCAAAGAGGCCAGGAAGAGCTGGGGGCAGGATCTGCAGGTGCTCCCCAGAACCAGGCCCCAAATCAGCAATAAGAACCAACCCTCAGCTCTCCCTGGGCTGGTGCCCTGGACATCAGAGACCCAGCATCTGGCCTCGGCTTCTTCTCAGGGTGCTCATCTCAGCACCTGCTCTGAGCTCTTTATTTGCCTGATTTATATATATATATATATATATACTATATAAATATATATAAAATAGCTATTTTGCTTAAATTTCTATGGTATGTGTAAGTGATAAAATGATGAAGATAGGGTGTTCCTGTCTGAGTTTGGCCCGCCTGTCAGCTGTGCCCTGCCCTTTCCTCAGACCAACTTCCAACAGCTTCTGCCAACAGTGGAGGGAATGGGCCACTGTGGCCACTGTCCCAGACCCTTAGAACCCCCACTCCAACCCTTTCCACTTCAATTTAGTCCTGAAACTTCACCACAGGGTTTTTCTTTCTACTCTTGGACTGGTTTTGTATTTATAAGAAAAGAAAGTGAAAACACCAATGTGTGAAATGCCTTAGGGTGCCCACTCAAGGGGGTCAGGGCAGGCAGGCAGCCCCGCAGGGCCTGCAGCACAGCTGTGCAATGTACCTCTTCTCCACACTGTTTGCAGTGAGCACCTTCCGACCGGTAATAAAAACCTTGGATTTGGAATTTTCCATGGCCTTGTCCCTGAATCTGTCTGTGACTCCGTGCAGCAGGACTGATGAAGGGGAACAGGGGACAGCCACAAGATAATATGGGGGAGAAGCATGGGCTTCATTCTGCTCAGTGCCGGAAACGGGCAGTGGGAGGTTGGTCTGGATGGGGAGGGGTAGGGTGGAAGACTAAATGGGATGGGATCTGGCACAGGAAGAGCTTTTTTAGAAAAACGTGTAAAGGATAAGTCAGCAGCTAGGGGTGAGGCCACAGCTTTACCTGGGGCTCTCTGGGGCCAAGGGAAGGCCACTCTGGTGAGGTAATATAGTTGCCATGGCCTAGCCACGTATGTTGCCCCAACTGCCAAGCAACTGCATCACTAAGAGGACCACTAAGAGAGGCTGGTTTAGCCCAGTACGCCCTCCTCCCATTGCCACTGCTTCCAGGTGAGAGGATGGGGTGGGACAGGGCGCCCCAGGGGCTCTAACCCTCCATCCTGACACCTAGTACTATGGGATCCAAGGCTGGCCCCACACAACTTCTCCTTTCCCAGGGCCTCCCTTTCCCATCTGGGTGAAGGCAGACACTGGTGAGTCCTGACTGGGGTTGGAGGGGTACCTGTCACTGGATAGAGGGGGTGGGGCAACAACCCCAGGATAGACCTGACCCAGAGGGAGGCATGGAGGAGGTCTACCAGGGGAAGGAATGGGCTGCTGCATACACAAAGCCCAGAGGTGACAAAGGCCAGTCCACTGAGGCAAAGTAAGGAATCAAGTTTGAAGTGGAGCCAGGCAGAGCTCTGAACAGGGAGTGACATCAGGTTGACATTCTAGAAACCACTCTGAGTAGCATGACACGAGATAAGCCTACGCTCAGCCATCACTGAATAGAAAATGTAAGATTCTATAACAGAACATAAGAGGCCTTAGAATACATCCAACAAAAAGATGCAAAAGATCTTCATAGATTAAAACTTTACTGAATCATAGAGAAGACTTGACAAACAGGAAAAATGCCATCTTCATGGATGGGCAAACTCAATTATATCAGTTCTTCCCAAATCTACAAATTCAACATGATCTAAATCAAAATTCTACCAATATTTTTCAAAAACTTGACAAGCTGATTGTGAAATTTATATGGGCGAGTAACTGCACAAGAAATAGCTGAAGTAATTCTTAAAAAGAAGAACATTATGGAGGGCGAGAGGCGAATCGACAACATGGACTTGACTTGTAGACACCCAAACATGCTAGAAAGCTACCAACAAATGGCTTCCTTGTTTTCTACTGAACTCCGGCACCATCTGGCATACCATATATCTTACTTAAATGTTAACTGTCTTCCCAACTCCCAATGAGCTGTGAGTTTCATGAGAGTAGGAATCTTGTCTTATGTATTGTAGCATCCCCAGTGCTTGGCACTTAGTAGGTGTCCAATAAATAGGTACTGAATGAATTAATTTCAGGCCAGGAAACTCAGCTAGAGCAAAGGCTTAGGGGAGTACCCCCTGGGCATCTCTGGAGTGTGAGTGCAGCCTCAAATTGTGAGGGGCCCCTCAGAGACAGAAGTGGGAAGAGCTGAACCTAGGGACACAGAGAACTCTTGTTTCCCCCAAACTCTAGCGTCCAAATCATTGCTCCTGACAGACATTCAGGGAGGAGGCCTAAGTCTCCTTCATCTCCAAGGTTGAGTGGGGCTCAGCATGAGGTGGATGGAGAGGAGAGGACACCAGAAATATTTCAAAGTGCAGTACAGGAAAAAACAGGGCTATAGATGATAACATTCTTTTTATGAAGCTAGCCAGCATGACTCCAACAACAAAACCTGATAAAGACAGCACTAAATATATAGTTCAATCTCACATAAGAATAGAATTTTTATGCCACTCTGAACAAGCCCGATCCCATCTGATCTCAAAAGCTAAGTAGGGTTGGGCCTGGTTAGTACTTGGATAGGAGACCACCCAGGAAGACCAGGTGTTGTAGGTGTAAAAAAAAAAATTAAAAAATAAGGGATTGTAACCTGACAAGGTCCTTGCAATCTGTGAGGTCAACCAAGAGTTGCTTCGCCTGAAAATAAAAATATTTTTAAAAAATAGAATTTTTATATAACCGAATATGACAATAGCAAATAGAATATAGCCACACACCAAAGATTGATACCTCAGACTGGTAAACCTATGCCCAAGTTGGGTTTACCACAGAAATGCAAGAATGGGTCAGTGTCAGGAAGCTTTTTATTGTAAATCGTATCAAGCAGTTCAAGGAGGACTTCTCCCTTCTGGCAATATGGTAGACTAGATGACTAGATAACCCCCTCCCCCCCTTGTGGAAAACTAGACATGCTGAATAAAATTTTAAAGTACCTAAATGCATCCATGAACTAGAAAGAATATAATGGATACTCAGGCCAGAAATCAAGTGGATGTGGAAACCTGGAGAGATAAGAAGAGCTCTGAAGTCTGCTTCTCCCTTGCAGCCATTCATTGAGCCCAGTGAGCCTAAGGGTAAGTTTCATTGCCTCAAATTACCATCCCAATATAATGCATCCAATAGGAAATGTCCCCCAGAAAGCTGGACCCCCAAAGGGCTATACTGTCAATATAATGGTGAATCAAAAATAAAATACAAGTAAAATTGCTTGTCTTAATAAATGTTTGTCATAAGTAGAGAAAAAAAAAATTCCCTAAGAATTTGCAATTAGGAGTGTACCCTCGCTTGGCTGATCCAATAAAACATCTAGCAGAGACTATAGCATGGTCCTAAACTGGCAATGTCCCCAGTCGCATGAGCAAAGCAAACAAATCCTCTGGAGGATCTCCTCTTCATTTTAAGCCTATGAACCTCAGATGTGAAGATGCAAGAAAAATAAGCAGTTCACAGTATACTAACTATCTCTAAACACATAACACACAAGTCGGCCCATGAGCAGGGGCTAATCAAAGTAACAGCAGAAGCAGACATAAAACTCCTCTATATAGTGAAATTATCAGACAGAATATAAAATAAGCACATTTAATATATTTCTAGAAACAGAAGGGTAGTTGAAAATTAGTAAAGAATATTTAAAAAATACTAAAGAACAGAAATTGAAAAAATCACTAAAAATAATGAATTTTTTAATGGATTACACAACTGAAGACGGTATTAGTGATGTGGAAGGGCGATCTGAAGAAGGTATCCAGAATGCAACACAGACACAAAGAGGTGAAAAAGAAAAAGAAAAATTAAGAGACATAAAGAATAAAGCAGGAAGTTCCCTTTGATGTGTTCCCATTGAAGCTCCTTTGTTGTGTCTAATCAAAATGGAGCAGAAGCAATCTTTAAAGAGGTAATGGCTAAAAAAATTATGAGAACTCATGAGAAACACCAATTATACAGAGTCAATACCAACAAATCCTAATCAGGGTAAATAAAAAGACATCCACAGCTAAATACAATATAGTGAAATCACAAGACCCTTAAAACAATGAAATCTTAAAAGCAGTCAGATTAGGGAGGGGAAAAAAAGATTACTTTTCAAAGAGCATCCATTAGACTGAGAGTTAACGTCCAAAGAAGACAATGAAGTGATATCTACAAAGTAGAGGAGTAAATGTTAGCATTCCCAGTGAAAACATCTTTCAGGAGCCAAAGGAAAATAAAGACATTAAAAAAAATTTAGTAAAACAATATTAATAGTGTCATGTGCAGTTAGACTTTGGTGAGTTAAGTATCATGTAAAATGTCTCAGAGTAATCACTAAAGGAACAAGAATATGAAAAGAGGGAAAACATTGTATGTGGGGAGAAATATTCAATACAAAGGCAAGGAAAGGAAAGAAAAATGGAATGCAGATAAGGAGGAATAAAAATTACCAAAACAAGAGGATAGAAATAGGTCAATACTTAATGCATCAATAATTACACAAAATTTAAGTTAAATGCTTCGGATAAAAACAATATTTAGAATAAAAATATAATGTAACTATATGCTATTTATAAGAATATACCTAAAACATAAATACAGGCATACCTTGGAGATATTGCAGGTTCAGTTCCAGACCACTGCAATATAGCTGATATCACAATAAAGTGAATTGTTTAAATTTTTTGGTTTCCCAGTGCTTATAAAAGTATGTTTACACTATATTGTAGCCTATTAAATAGTGTGCAATAGCATTATGTCTGAGAAAATGTACATACCTTCATCGAAAAATACTTTCTTGCTAAAAATTCTAACCATCATCTGAGCCTTCAGCCAGTTGTAACCATTTTGCTGGTGGAGGATCTTGCCTTGTTATTGATGAAAATGCAATATCTGTAAAGTGCAATAAAGCAAAGCACAATAACATGAGTATGCCTTATACAGACAAGATAGACTTTAAGGCAAAAAATATTACCATATACCTACTCCTAGAAATAAAAAAGTCACTTTATAATGATAGAAGGTAAAATTCATAAAGCTATCAAATTCTTAACATCCAATAACATCTCAAAATAAAGTAAAATGGAAAAAAATCACAAGGTGAAATAGACAAATCCACAATCATAATGGAAATTGTATATATCTCTCCCAGTAATGAGAGATTGGACAGTAAAAAATATCAGCAAGGTTCTGAATAACACAATTAACAAATCTGATGCAGTGGGAACATTCAGAGCATTACACACAACTGCAGAATATACTTTTTAAAAATGTACATAGAACATTTACGAATATTAACATCATATCTGGACCAGTCATAAAGCCTCAGCAAATTTCAAAGTACTGGCATACAGACCATATTCTCAGACCATGATAAAGACATTTCAAAATCAACAAATTATTTTTTAAACAATTTTTTAATATTAAGAAATATACTTTTAAATAACTCATAGATCAAAGAAGAAAACAAATTAGAAAATACAGTTAAAATTAAAATACTATATAGCAAAGCTTATAGGATACAAGTAAAGGAGTACTTAGAAATGAAAGCTCGTGTTGTAGTTCTTGAAAAAAAATGGTGAAGATGATAGAGGCTCTGTTTATCCCTCTTGTGACCAAATCAGAGTTGTAACAGAAATATGGAACAAATAGCAAGGAAAGTTGCCTGGGATCTAATGAACAGAAATACTAAACCTGAGGAGAAAAATAAGTAATCAACCTGCAAAGGTAGAAGGCAGGAAGGGGCGAAGAAACAAGGCTGCCCTGTCCCCAGCAGCTGAGTGGGACAGAGGCTATGGCAGCAGCAGACATCTCTTAAAGGGGTTGTGTCCGCAAGCAGACTTTCGCGGTAATGGACCTACTCACTCAGCACCAGCACTAAGTCAGCTGCTCGGGGGGCAGCAGGGACTTACAGGGGAATACTGAGTTGTCGGAGTGAGAGCAGGAGGCAAGGCTCTATCCCAGGCTGGAGTGCCAGTGGTATCCATTGTTCCTCTGTTAAGCCCTCCCCCGTCCCAGTGTGCAGACTCAGTACCGCCATAGATGAGACGTCATCATTATGGAACCAGGTAATAGAGATCATTCCACCCAGAGGATTAGCTGAAACTCTACCTCCCACAACTCTCGGCTCCACCCAAGCCACACACAGGTGTATTCTCAGTAAGTCTGGTGCTCCTGGTTGAGTAGCACCAAGACACATTGGTGGCAGCTGGCCTCAGTTTATGGTGTGGTTTCTTGAGGCAACTATAAGCACAGCACCTGTGGATTGCTTGCTAAATCTTAACAGGTAGCCCCAGAGGGGTAGAGGCTAAATTTGGCCTGCAGCTGAACCTCTCTAAATTTGGCCTGCAGCTGAACCTCTCCAGCCGCTGGAGACCTGCTGCACAAATCCACACTAATAAGACCAGGAGACTTAGGAGCTTTACTTAGTACATGGAAACAGACATGGAAAGGCAGCCAAAATGGGAAGACAAGCTGAAACCATATGAGAGAACAGAAGAGATCCAGGAATAATGGACTCAAGCAATCTAACAGATGCAGAGTTCAAAACACTATTACAAAGATGTTCAATGAACTTTGGGGAAGTGTAGATGAAGTCAGTGAGAATTTTAACAAAGAGATAAAAAACATGGAAATGGAAATTATAAAAAGGAACCAGTCAGAAATGAAGAACACATTATCTGAGATGAAGGGTATATTCAATGGAATAAACAGAGTGGATAAAGAAGAGGATGGAACCACCAATGTAGAGGATAGGAAAGCCAAGGACATTCAATCAGAATGGCAAGAAAAAAGAACCCAAGAGTATAAAAATAATTTAAGGAGCTTATGGAACACTGTTAAATGGAAAAATATCCTTGTCATAGGGGTACCTGAAGGAACAAGACGTTGAAGAGCTATTTGAAGAAATAATGATGGAAAACTTCGCTGACTTGGTAAAGGAAATAGACATATAACCCCAGGAAGCTCAGAGTCCCAAGAAGGAAGAACCCAAAGAGGTGCACACCAAGATACATCATATTAAAATGTCAAAGGTTAAATACGAAAAGAGAATCTTAAAAGCAGCAAGAGAAAAGCAGTTAGTTATCTACAAGGGAGCACCCATAAGACTGGCAGCTGATTTCTCAAAAGAAATTATGCAGGACAGAAAGGCTTGGCACAAAATATTCGACGTGATGAAAACCCAGGATCTACAACCAAGAATACTTTATCCGGCAAAGCTATCGTTTAGAGTTGAAGGACAAATAAAGAGCTTCCCAGACAAAAATAAGCTAAAGGAAGTTATCAACACCAAGCCAGTATTACAGGAAATGTTAGGGGTACTTCTTTAAGAAGAAAAAACATGTATCAAAAAACATAAATAGAAAATAGTAATAGCTACATTCCTATCAACAAGTATCTGAAATGGAAAAGAATTAAATTCTACAACCAAAAGAAAGAGTGGCTGAATGGATAAGAAAACAGGACCCCTACATATGCTGCCTAATTTCAGATTAAAAGAGACACAGACTAAAAAGAAGGGGATGGAAAAAGATGTTGCCTTATTGGACCTAAAGGTATTGCACTGAATGAAGTTAGTCAGAAAGAGAAAGCCAAATATTGCTTGATTTCATGTATATGTGTAATCTAAAGAACAAAATAAATAACAAAAGCAGAAATAAACTTAGATACAGAGAATAGTTTGAGGGCTACTAGATGAGAGGGTGTTGCGGGGATGGTGAAAAGCGAAGCAATTAAGAGGTACAAATAGACAGTTGTAGAATAGACATGGAGTTGTACAGTATAGCATGGAGAAGATGGTTAATAATGTAATAAATATGTAAGAGGAAGAGGAGTACTAGATTTAGTGAGGTGACTGCTAAATAGTGATCGCTGATCACTATGTACAACTGAAACTGATATATCACTGTATGCCAATTATAACTGGAAAAAACCTCACTTAATTGTACAATGTAAATACAAGCAACTAATTGTCTATTATATTTCAAGAATGTGGGGGGGAAAAAGCTCACACTGTGAAAGAAGAAAAGCTAAAAAATTAGCTAAACATCTAATGTGATTAAGAAAATGAACATCAGGATAAACTCAGAGAAAGGATAAGAAAGGAAATAAAGATCAGAAATTAATGAAAGAGAAAAACATCTAGGAGGAAGAAAGCTGAGGCTGATTCTTACAAAAACTAATTTACAAACTTTACTTATCAGGAATTCAAAGAAAGGGAGGAAGGGAGGGAAGGACAGAGGAAATGAATGAACCAAAAAACAATATTTGGAATGAAAAGAGGACACAAATATAGGTGCTACTAAGTTTAACAACTGAGATAAAACCATAGAAAAATTTAAAACATTCAAAAACAGGAAAAAACTAAACAGAATTATAACCACATTTTAATAAATTAGCTAACAATCTTCCCTCACACGTATTCACACAGAACTCCAGACGCTGATCACCAAGGAATAACCAATCTTACAGAAACTATCCCAAGAGTAGAGAAAAAGAGAGATGACTCCTCAACT
Source organism: Rousettus aegyptiacus (assembly GCF_014176215.1). Classification (NCBI taxonomy): domain Eukaryota; kingdom Metazoa; phylum Chordata; class Mammalia; order Chiroptera; family Pteropodidae; genus Rousettus; species Rousettus aegyptiacus. The sequence goes on along the minus strand of NW_023416308.1, from coordinate 16,112,338 downwards.
CATCTCTTGAGGGCAGTATAACCTGGTCACCAAAACCTAAGAAAGACAGTATGAGGAAAGAAAATCACAAACTAGTTATCACTCACATGATGGTACAATTCAAATGAAAATCTTAATAAACAAATATAGCAACATGGAAAAACTACAATCATTATTCTAGAAATGCAAGGTTAGTTTACCATCAGAAAAACTAACCAATGTAATTCACCACTTATAACAAATTAAAGGAGAACAATATACAGTCATCACAATAGATGCATAAAACACTTTAGATAAAATTGAACATGCATCCATGGTATTTAAAAGGGAAAAAATGCTTTAAAATAGGAATAGAAGAAAACTTCCTTAATCCTATGAATTTCTACTAAAAAAAGCTTTCTCTGTGAGACAGGAAACAAAAAAGATATCCATTTTTCCCCTTTACATTCAACATTGTACTGACATAGCCAATGCAATAAGGCAAGAAAAATATATGAGGTATGAAAATTGGCAAAATTATCATTGCTCACAGATGGTATATCATAGAAAATCCAAAAGAATCTAAAGATAAATTACAATAATTGATATATAAAAATCAATTACATTTTTATATACCAGCAAAAAATTGTCAGAAAATAAAGTTTTAGAAATATTTACAATAGCATCAAAAATAACAGGTACCTAGGATATATTTAACAAAGGATATACACAGCCTCTAAAGGGGAAAATTATATTTTCTTGAAAGACATTAAAGAAAATTCCAAATTAATGAAGAGTTATATCATCTTCATGGTTTAGAAGATTTAGAAAGGTATCATTTCTCAAACTAATGACAGATACAATCAATTCCAATGATTCTCCTACAGGTTTTCTCATGGAACTTGATAAACTTATTCTAAAATGTGTATGAAAATGCCAAGGACCAAGAACAGTCAGACAGTCTTGAAGCAGAAAAAGAGGTAAGACTGGCCCTACAGGACATTAAAACTTATTATAAAACTATAATTAAATCATTCATTATGGTATTGGCATAGAGAAAGAGACACAGACAAATAAAACTGAATAAAAATCCAGAAATGTACACACATACACATATACATGCATTTGATACATGAGAGGTAGTAGCACTGTTAGAAAAAGGTAAGACTTTTCAATAAGGAGTGTGGGGGCAATTGGGAAGAAAGAAAGAAGGAAGGAATTGGAGCTCTACCAAACACTATACACAAGCCAATTCCAAGTGGATTAAAGATCTATATGTGAAAAACAAAGCGATGAAGACATTAGAAGATAACATAAAATAATATCTTCATGGCCACAGGGTAGAGAAAGATTTCTTAACAAGTTATAAGAAATAGAAACTAAAAAATATTGATTAAATTAGTCTATATTAAAATTAAGAATTTCTACTCAACAAGACTATAAAAAGAGAGTAAAGAGAAATATATGCCAAAGACTGAAAGAAATGTACAACACAGGTAACAAATAAAAAACTTGTATCTAAAATAAAAACACAAATCAGTAATGAAGATAAAAGAATAGAAAAATGGGCAAGAGTCTTGAGCAAACATTTTAACAGAGAAGAAATATAAATGGTCAATAGACATGAAAGAGTGCTCAACCACATCAGAAATCATGGAAATGTAAAGTAAACCACAATGAAATACCACTACACACCCATCAGACTGGCAAAAACAAACAACAACAACAACAAAAAAACTCAAGTCTAGCAATATTAAGTGTAGTAATGCAAGGAAATAGAGGAGGATGAAGCACTTAGTGTCAATGGGCATGTAAACTGATATAACTGCTTCTGAAAACAATTTAGCATTACCTATTTAAAGTTGAAATGGGCATAACTTATAAATCAACAATTCTACTCCAAGGATTATATCCTACAGAGAAAGTCCTGCAGGCATGCAACAGGAGACGTAAACAAGAATCCACATATGTACTGTAATAGCAAAAACAAAAACAAAAACAAAAGATAACCCAAATGCCAAAGAAGCATGGATAAAAAATTGTGATATCTTCAATCGTAGGTGTTTTCATTACTGTCTAGTATTCAGCAGTGATAGAATACCACACAGCAGTGAAGATGAAAACATTACAGCTACATCCAACAACTTGAATTTATGGAAAATAATATTGAAAAGAAACAGCAGATTGCAGAGTAGTAAATAAAATGTGATGTCCAAGAGTTCAAAAACAGGCAAAATAAAACAATTTAGGAATACAAACCAAGTATACAAAGTATAAATAGAGCAAAAGAAAGATGAACACAGAATTCAGGATAATTACAGTTAAGCAAGGAGAAAAGGAAAGAGGATTCACGAGAAAAATACAGGGATTTGTAAAGTAATAATATGCCTTTTTTCAAGTCAGTACACTGTATAGTCTTCTTACTTTATATTTTATACAGTATTCTTTTGTAGCTACTCAACGTCTAATAAAAATAACTTAAAACAGCAGCTTAAAAGAGAAAATCCCCATTTGGTTGCATCTATAATTGCTGAAAAGGCATTTGACAGTGTAAAAGTAAAAAGAGGAAAACCTCATGAAAATATTTTTTCAGGCTATTCTTAGAATTTATTTTGTCACATGAAGGGAGGGGCTCTCAAACATATACCACTTGTCATAGCTTATTTTACATACCCAGAACAGGAAGAAGGAAGATTTTCTCCTGGCCCAACAACAACTCAGCCAATGAGAAGCTGCCACAACCTGGAATTCTCCCTCTTCTTTAATAAACTTATATCAAAACTGCCCTTTCCAACTTCCTCCATAAAAGCACACTCCTCTCCTCTGGACTTGCCTGTGGTTTGCCATAGTTTGCTTGTCCGGAATTGCAATTCCTCTGCTATTCCCAAATAAACTCATTTGCTGGTAGATTACCTTTATTAATTTTTAAGGTTGACAACAGTCTCTAGGGGCACACAACCACATTTTATTTGCGTCACTGCTGTCACTGCTGTCACTACCCGCCAGATTCAGGCAAGACTGGCAGCCACAGCTCCAACCCAGAGGCTCCACATTTAATTTTTTTAAAAAAGGGAGGAGGAGGCAAGGAAACTCCTTCTACATTTTAAAGGCCATTTGCCAAACCAACAGCCACCATCCTGCTCAACCGTAACATGTGATTTCCATCCACATCACATGTGGATATCCATCCACATTAGAAACAAGACTGGCATAATTATTCAACACTGTTTCAGAGTTCTAGCTAAAGCAAACTGGCAAATAAAGTGGTATACTGGCCAATATACAGATTGTATCTATAAAACAAGTTTACTTTTAAAACTACCAGGATTCATAAGGTAGAAAATATTAAGTCATTAGCTTTTCTCTACATTAACAAGCAGGAATAAAAATGGGAAAAAAATCCCATTCACAATAACAAAAACCATAAAGTACTTAGGAATAAATTCAATGGGAAAGTTATAGGACCCATATAAAGAAATTATAAAACCTTATTGGAGGACCTAAAAGAAGTCTAACAAATGAAAACCATTTTGTATTATCTGGGGAGATTCAGGTTCATAAAAATGTCAACTCTCCCAAAACTTACATCTAAATTTAATTCAATTATTTAAATCTCAATAGAATTTGGTTTTGGCAAGGATGGGAAAGATCTGGAAAAGTGATTTTAAATTTCATGTGACAAAATAAATTCTAAGAATAGCCTGAAAAAATATTTTAAAAAGAAAAATAGTGAAAGAGATTGACCCATCTAGATGCTGATGACGCCCAAAATTCTAGTTTCAGCTAGGACCTCAGCCCTCACATTGGAATTGCCTGTTCAACTGATAACAGGATATCTATATTGGCATGTCTAAGGGGCATCTCAAATCCAAAAGGTCCAAAATCAAATAGAGTGGAATATAAATAATGACAAAGATAGTTCATTCAATAAATGGAACTGGCATAAGTGAATTTCCATCTTGGTTAAAAAAAAAAAAAAAAAAAAAAAAAAAAAAAAAGCTTGACTCCTGCCTTACTGCTTATACTAAAATACACTCCACAAGGAGTGGAGAGTGACTCACAAATTTTTAAAACACTGCAACAAAATGTAATAGAATGTTTCGGGGGGGGGCGGGATTTTCTTAAGCATGATAGGAAACCCACAAACCTAAAAATGTTTACCTTTCAAGAAACACCCTACACCAGTCCAAGGACAAACCAGTAGAAAAGGTGCCAAAGCTGTGAAACCTAAGAGGCCTCAGGTGCCGAGAGGCCGACAAGCTAACAAGCAGACTGGACCTTCAAGAAAAATTACCCTGAGATAGCTATTTTAAAACGTAAAGCATGCAGCTTCCTTTCCAAGTCCTCTATCTTGCAGATATGAAAGCACCACACCATAAGGACATCTATACAAAACGTTTTCCGTAGTGAGCAAACAGCTGGAAAACAACCCAGGAAAAAGGCTTCACTTATGCTTGGCGTTAATACACAGACGTCAGTGGAAAAAATTCCCCACTTTTCTGTTTGATATGTGAACTATTGGGTCCACAAGGCCTTTAGCTTGCCGTAGGATGTGAGGTGATGCCCACAGCCGCCGCCCCAAGTCTGGCCCCAGGTCTTGCCAAGTGCAACGGGGCTACTGAAATCCGATGTCTGGTCCAGTGACCAACCTTACACACCCCAGCTTGGTCACGGTTCTCTCCTGGAACGAGGGCTGAGGCATAGATGGCTGACTCACCCAGCACCACGCAGCCGCAAGCGCACGGCAGGAGTACTGCGCATGCGCCGTTGTGCGACCACCGCCTTGAGGACCTGGAAGATGAGCTTAGGGGTGGATCTTCACAGACCCCAAGTGTTGGCTGGATGGAAGAAGGCTGTCACCCTGATAGGACTGTGTGTTGGATACCCCCAAAGCTGCTGATGAGCGATGGCCGAGTACCAGGTCCTGCCTGAGCCCTCTGAGTGAGGTGAGTTTCCAGCCAGCCCACAGGGTCGTATTGTGATAGTTGATTTAGCGTGAGGAACTCGAAACTTCTGATAAATAGGGACTCTCTTTCTACTGCAGCACCCCAAACCCAGCTCGTGATAGATTGGTTTAAATGGTGGAGCACTGGAGAGGGGACTGAGAGTCCAGAGCTTCAATAGAGGAAAAGAGTAGTGGGGAAGGAAAGATAAATTCAAAATTGTGGTTAAAGCTGGCCACAGCTTCCCAAGAAACCTGCAGTTGCCGAGGCAGGTAGTGGTCCCAGAGAATCCTATGGAAGCATCTCAGCGGAGTACAGAGTGGACAATAAGGGAGGAGTGTGTCCGTCAGATCCTTCCCCTCTCACTGGTCCAGGTCTGCTCAGTCTATGACCTCCCCTACCCTCCAGGCCTTGGCTAGCAGCAGCTGAGCCTTCCAGAGCTCCAGAAAGTACCATAGGCAACCTGTGGTGCAGCCCTGAGGGAAGCTGTATGGAAGCTGCACCCTCCTCACCCTTAGGGGATACTGAAACTGGCCAAATGATTAAAAGGCCACGAGGATGGCTGTGGGGTTGAGTAAGCAGTGGAAGACATATAGGTAGCAGATGGAGACCAGTAATCTTGGGTGCAAAGATTGGGGGTCAGGGCAGAAGGGGCTTTGGGCTACGAGGCCAACTTCAGTCACACTGGCTCCAGTTGATTGGCAGTCTATACGGACTTCTGGATAAATTTCATGTGGAGAGCTGGCCCTGTGGCTAAATAAGCTGGGAAACCTGTAATATCATCTGACTCCTTTATTTTAGAGGAGAAATGGCAGTGATTTGTCTGAAGCCTCGGAAGATCAAAGGAAGGTAGGTTCTGCAGGATCCACCAGGAACCCTCGTCAGGCCTGGTACATTCCAAGTTACCAGGTGAAAATACCCAGATGAAAAACAGGCCTGGTGACATTTTGGCTCATTGTTGAATGGGATGTGCCTTGACAGGCTCTTTGTCCAGTCTTTTTTGCTTGCTATGGAGACATTGCCCCCACCAGTGCTGAAAATAGGCAAAGGGCAGTCTGAAGTCTCAAATGTAGCAGTGGAGAAAGATGTTCCTTTGGAGCTCTGCTTCTCATGGCCACATTGGCTGTTCAACTGCTCAGGGAACCAAGAGCAATGTAGCCTCTTGGTTCCAAAGGAAGCCTCAGAGGTTCCACCTCCAACAAAGGCTGAACCCTCCAGTGGAATTGTGAGGATGTTGTCAGGCACCTTGGTTACCACCAACAGGGAGGTTCCTAACAGTTTGGCCCAGCTGCAGAACCTTCCAACAGGAACAAGCATCCAGTGGAGGCACCACTCACTTAGGCCAAGCCTTGTATTCTATGTACATAGAAAATAATTCTGAGTTTCATCAGTCTTAGCACTTTTGGGTCCTAGAGCTGTGAACTCTTGGCCCATACTGCTTGAACCACAGTATTGAAAGGGCATCATGTAGATGCAAGGAACTAGACCCAACAAAGAGGAGCCAAAAATTGTTGTCACTCAAATGGATATAAAGGAGAAACAAATAAGTTTTTCTCAGCCTGTCATTAACCCATGCCTGTGTTTGATAAACAAAAATGTCAAACCTTTGTCCTGATCTGGTAACAAACACAAAATTGATCCTAAAGTGGAGTTTGTAAACCTAAGTCCATGGGACATTTAGGGGCAGAGGGGGTCATAAAGTGAACATTTCCCTGAGGACTTCACCCCTTGTTTTCGTCTGATTTTTGTAAACTCTTGTAGACTCCCTAACCTAAGATTCAGAACTAAAGCCCTATACAAGAGAAACATGATTGGCCGAAGACGACGCTCCATTTCACTTAAATTGATTCAAAACAACTCAGAAGTCCATTGCTTTTTATGTTTCAGATTAGTAAATATGAAAGACTGCATGCTAGGAAGTGGGGGGAAATGCACTGTTGGTAGGAGTTGAAATTGGAAGTCTTTTCTGGAATGTATCTTAGTTGTTTTAATACATCCACCATATGACACAGCCATTTCTCTTTGGAATTTACTCTATATAGAGAGAAGATTTAATGAATAAACATCTACACACACTCATCATGGCATTTTTCATTGTTAAAAACACCTGAAATGTTTATAAATAGGGGACTGCTAGATGATAGTACATTGTCATCTAGCTATTCTGAAACAGGTTCCAAAATACAGTAAGTGGGAAATGGAACAGAACAGAACGGATATATGTATATTTGTGTGCTCAGGATGGATACTCATTCTAGTGGGAAAATGGGGGTTGGGGTGGGAGGGAACCTTGCTTTTTTTCATGGTCCAACCTTTTGTGCTGTTTGAATTTTTACCATGTACATGTGACACTGTAAAAAAAAAAAAAAAAGGCTAACGTCCTATCCCTTCTACTCCTTAAAAACAAGAGTTACTGCACTCATTCCCCTATTTGCTGCCTTGAACTAAGGACCTTCCTGCTACTGACCAGTCAGACCATCTCCCTCCTCCCAAACAGGTCAGCTATTCCATGACAGGGAAAAGGGAGGGGACCTTGCATTTTATCTTCCCACCAAGGATGGCAGGAGTGCTCCTAGGAAATAGGATATAGGCAGCATAGTGGACACATCTAGAAATTGAAGCTAAAGCATTTTAGAAATAAAGTATTTCAGTTTCTGTGGGTGTTGAGGACGAAGATAGAAAACAATGAAGATGGTGAAGATGAAGAAGAATTTGAAGAGTTTAAAGCCACCATGGTAAAAAGAATGAACAGGAGGAAGGTACTGGATTTTACTAAGAAAATAAACTAAGTTCAGGAGTCTAATAAAAGTTTATAGTATTGCATTTTAATTACAGGTGTGTAAATTAAAAACTTGAGTATTACCTTCTGGTAAAAATGCAGAACCAACTTCTTTTAGATTAAAAGAAAAGGTTTGGGCACAAAATGGACTATGTGCTGCCTGAGATGAAGAGAGAGAGAGAGACTGGAGAGGAACCACCAACTTGAACCCCAAGACTCTTAAGAGAATCTTCCAGAGTAAGGAGCCAGGGTCTCTCTGAATGGTATTTCCCCCAAACAACCCTCAGCCATTATGCATAAGTAGATAAAGACTCCCAATTCCAGTGTGGCCTGCTTCCCTCACCAGTTACTTCCTAGTCTTCTGCAGAATTCACAGGGTAGCACCATCTACCATCTGGAGTGGGTAGATGCCAGTTTGAATCAGACCAATGGGTATAAGGGCATAGTTCTTATGCCTTCAGAAAATCCAAAGTCCCCAAATAAAGAGATAAGAGAGTTGAAGAAAAACCAGAATTTTTCCAATGGCCATTAAAGAGAAAACAATTCTTGCCTGTCTTTGACCCTGAGAAGTTGAGGGACACAGTTGTATGAGGCTGTGACTAGACAGTAGGGAAGGCATGGTGTGCTTCCTGCAGCCCACCTCCTATACCTGTGGGCCAGGAGCCTCAGTGACCCCTCTGTCTACCCCATAGCAGGGACCTTGACGGGGCATGGTGGGGCCAGGTAGAGGAGGAGAAAAGTAGCAGCAGCAGACCCTCCAAATCAGCCAGCAACGCTCCCTGCCAAACCAGAGATGGAGGCCACCACATCAGTACCAAGGGCTCTTTCGCATACGAGGTCCATTCCTAAAAGGAATCCTTTGGAATTCAGACATTCAATGTGCTACCCAAGTCAGTGGTATAACCAGTATTGAATCTGTCCACTTAACCTGGACTCAAGTTATCGAGGCAGGAAACCCCAATGTCCAGTTATCTGAGGAAATCACTCCAGCAGTAAGAACTTGAATGGTGGATAGTAAGGTTAAATGGATCTTTCTTCCCCAAGCTATTTGGACAAAGCCACAGCCAACAGGACAGCTGCTCAGGCCAACACATCCCTGACCTAAGAAAGGAGCCACTCGGTGCCAAGCCTCTTCCTGACCCACAGACCCCTTGGTGGTCCCCTGAATCACAGCCCCTAGGAGGAGCATGACTCTGGGGTCTCTCTCCCTCCCCTATCCCTCATATTCCAATGTTGTTCTTCTGCTAGGAGAGAAACGGGCCCTGCCTCTCCAACTTCTGGATGGCGCTGGACTTGCTTCATCTTGAGGAGCCAAGAGAATTGGCTTAAGCTTGACATACTGGTTCTCTGTCCTTTGCCGCAGAGTCACACACCAAAAATAAAAAATAAGAAAATGTATAGTCTCACAGCAGGCACAGCATCTTGTTTCTTTTAAAAAATAAATATTTATAAACTTAGGGAGGAAGATTCAAAGAATCAAGAGTCTCTTTCCCTCCAAAAGCACAAATGTCCCACGTGCATCAAACCAAGGTAAATTCACCAACCCATGAATGAAACATCACCCCCACCCCCCTGGGAGCTCTGCCTTGAGGGGCAGGAGAGCTGATCTCTGGCTCCGAGCTCCTTAGTCCCCCTTGGTGATCAGGTCTTCAATGTAGGCATCCAACTCATCATCTGTGTTGATGTCTATGTCCTAGAATAGAGCAGGGCAGGGTTAGCTGGATGCCATAAAGTGGAGGGGGGGGGCACCTCTCCACCCTTCTTGCAGCCTGTGGGGCCTGAGCCCAGAGTCCCCTCCTCTCCTCCTTCCTTTCCCTCCACACCCTGGCTGTCAATCCTCTCCCCTCCCTCTTGATCATTTCCCACCACCCCCAGCCCAATCCTCTGTGCACAGATGACGCCCAGATTTTTTGCCTCTGCCCTAACTCTACCCCAAGTTCCAGGTTGCCTTAGCTGTGCTGCAGGCTTCTCAGACTAAATACATCCAAAACAGCTGAAATGTACCCCAACCCAAGCTGTTCCCTTCTCAATACAGGCTACTATCTTCTCTTCACCCAGGGACTGCAGACAAGCCACAGAGATCACCCATTTCTCCCCTATCTCTCAGATATTACAGATTTGCCCACTCCCTCCATCTTCACTGTCACCATCCAAGGTTCAGGCCACCAGAATCTCTCACCCAGACAACTGTGGGAACCTCCTCAATGTAGTCCCGGGTTCTAAACTCCGCCTTCTCCAAGTCCTTCTTATAACCAACCATAGTTCTAAGATTGCAAGCTGGATGATGCCCCACCCCTCCAGTGACTTCCCACTTTACAGAGGCCCCACTGCTGCTCCTACTGCCCACAGCTCCCTGCCTTGGGCCTAGGGTCCTGCTCTTCTCTCTGCCCAGAGCATTTACATTCACTCTTGCATGACTGGTTCCACTCTCAGCTCAAATACTTCAGAGAGGCCACCCATAAATGCCCTGGTAAAGTTGTCTCTCCTTTTTCTGTTTCTCAGTCTACTTACTTCATGACACTTTCCACCACCAATAATTCTATCTCCTCCAATGGACTATCAGGCTGTGAGAGCAGGAACCACCTATCTTGCCTGCCTGGTTCACCCAGTATCCACAGGACAGGCACAAAGTAGGCCCTCAGTGTTTACTGCCTGGATGAAGGACTGAGACCCTACAGGGAACTCCCCACTTCTGGGCCACCCAATCCCATCTGGGCGTCATCTGGAAAAGTGAGAACTTTCTATTTTATGGCTTTAAGAATTCTCAAACCAGGTTGTATATCAGAATGTCTAAACAAGGGCAAAAGTCTGATACCGTGGGTCTGGCTGGGATGAGGCCCAGGCAGCCGCACCACCTCCAGCCCTTCTGGTCAGGATGCTGTGCAGCCAGGGTTGGAACCACAGATTCCTGTGAGTGGGGAGAAGCGAGCAAGAGGTGCCCAGGCCCCCTTCCCTCAGGCACCAGGTGGTCCAGCTGCAATGAGAGGGCTGTCTGGCTCACCTCCTGCACCTTTTGCAGGAGCGCCACGATGTTGGTCCTCAGCTTCTGCAGCTTCTCCTCTGTCTCTCGGAGCTTCTTCTCAGAGGAACGCAGGCTCTCCTCAGAGGCCTTGGCCCGCGAGTCAGCACGACTCTGGTAGGAATGGCACAAATTCTGGAGCCCCACTTCATACTGCTTGAAGTACTCTTTCTGTCAGAAGGGAAGCCAGAAAGTGGGTACATGAGTTCAAAGGGGTACCCAGGGCCCTTTTAGATGAGCACTTGGTTTCCCCAACTGGCTCGGCACAAGGAGGCCGGACCTGAAGAAATGTCAAACACAAGGGGCAAGTAGTCTCCCTAGTTCCAGAGTAGAGAGACCCTGACGCCCATCTCATGGGGCTGCCATGAGGACAAAGACAGGATCACACACGTGAAGCACTTAGCAAAGTGCTTTAGCAGACAGCAAGCTGTAAGTAAATGTAAAGGATGATTCTTACCATTCCAGGTGGCACAAAAGGACAACGGTCACTCTTCCAGCTCAATCATACCTTTCTAACTACACACCAGCCCTTTCAACAATCCATTTCCAAGTGAGACCTGCCAATGTCAGGATCAAAAGTCCTCTTCCTCTAATATTTACCAAGCAACTACCAACAGCAGATAGCACCAGATTTGTGTAGTATATTTATACAGCATCAGTTTTTAGTATATTCCCTGAGTCCCTGGAACTTCCAAGGGGTGGGGAAGTAATGTTAACTAGTTTCTGTAGATGGGAGGCTTTTCAAACTTTTAAATGATAGCAGAACACTTGTTTCAAATGAAATGTTACATGGAATCTCAGTGTAAAAAAATTTAGGTAGTATCTCTAGATTTTATTTATTTTCTAAGTTCAAACTTATAGCATCATGATCAACTCATAAATTACCAGTGAGAATGATAAGGCCATTTAGATGAACCAGCAGATCCTGGCTAACCACTGCAGTCTTACCATCTCTAGCATTTATTTACTTCTATGAAGAAGAATGAGCTACCTAGCATTGGGTGGCTCCTGATTGCTGGTTTTAAAAAGTGTTACTGGCAAGTATTTAACTGTGTCGTTCTCCTTACAATCCAGATTGTTATTCTATTAAACCAATAAGGCAAGAAAAACCTAAGTTCTGCACACAAAAAAATTATTTTGGCAGCATAAAATAAATGTTCAAACCTGCTCCAACATATTAAAATTTAGTATAAATGTCTTGAACCTGTGATTTGTATTAGTTTAACTTTTAAAGTAATCATAGATTCTCTCTCTCTCTCTCTCTCTCTCTCTCTCTCTCTCTCTCACACACACACACACACACACACACACACATACACACACATACACACACGTATCTAATATTTATAGGACCCTTGTGGGCTATATGGAACTCCTGGTCCAGCATGATGGGAAAAAGGACGATCATTTAGACTGACAAGGACATAATGAACATTAGACTCCCTAATGTCCCTAACATTAAAAAAATTAAAGTGAGTTATTTTGGACATTACAATCAGGAGGACATAAGTTCATGCATTGGTGATATGTCTCCTTTTATAATAATAAGCTAACAGACTATTTTAGGCTCACACACTCCTGACTATGTTTTGGTCTGAGCAGTAGAGCGTACTGAAGAGCTCTCACTGCATCCAGGCTTTGCTGTGAGTTTGGCAAAAACGTGACGCTAAAAGCAACAAATCTGGCAAGAGGATGCCAGGCCAATCTAGCCTGTCTATCAGTTATTTGTTCCTGGAATCTTCAGGGCAAAAGTTGAAGCATGGAGCTTTCTGTGAAGCTGTCACAGAAAGTTCTGCTATCTTCTAGCTTCCTCAGTATGGACAACCCCCTCTCATCTCACAGGGAATCACGATAGCACCATGGGAAGAGCAAGACCCTTGTCCTAAGGAGTGCCTGGGTTAAAAGCTGGCTCTATCGCAACAGACTCTTCATCTCTTGGAGACTTAGTATCTTAACTCCTAGCCTCATTTTCCTTAAAAATGGAATGGAAATAATACCCCATATTTTTCTCTCTGGAATAACTTATCCAGAACGCAGCTGCCATACGAGCACCCGCATCTTGAACATACTAATTCTGCAGTGTCAACTCCAGTCTACTCTAGAAAAACCTCCTTCAAAAACTTAGCTGTTCCTACCATGAAAACATCCCACTTGATGTGGACGATTACTAGATCCCCATCTCCAGTCCTGCCGTTCCCACTCCCAAGTACCAGTCCCCAATCTCCACCTGCCCACTGGACGTCACCAGAAATTTAGTGTCCGTACTTCAAGGCCAACACAATTAAATCTCTGATAAAAGCTGTTTCTTCTCTGATAAAAGCTGTTTCTTCTCCCAGTTAACAGCTTTGTCATCAACTTCCAATTCCCACAGGCCTGAGACACAAAGAAGCACGTGGCCTCTGCCTCCTCCCCCATCACCTGCCTATAATCAATGACCTCTTGACATGGCCCTTTCACCTGATGGTCCTCTCTCACCACTCTGGCTCCCCTTCCCATCCATTCCCTCACCTCTGACTTTTTACAACTATACTGGCCTCCTTGCCCCTGTATCTTCCATCCACCCATCCTACCTAAACATACTACTACCAGAGTTACCTTCTCAGGGGCAGGGTCAACAGAGTTAGGCCCATAAGCCAAATCAGCCTGCTGCCTGTTTCTGTAAATAAAGCTTTATTGGAACATAGACACATCCTTTCCTTTACTTATTGTCTGTGAGGGCTGTCAGGCTATAAGAATGGGATTGAGTACTTGCCAAAGACTATGTAGTCCACAAAGATGAAAATATTTGCTAACTGGTCCTCTACAGAAAAAGTCTGTTGACCCCTGCCCTAGACATGGTTCAGATTGACAATTCCATCAGCTCAAACATTTTGCTGGCCCTCTCATCTCATACAGAGTGTAGGCCACTGTGCTTAAAATTGAACATTCAAGATGCATCATATCCTGGCTCTCAGGCCCCTTCTATCTTAAATGTTCACCTCCTACCTGTTGTCTTGACCACGCCCACTTGCACTTTCATCCCTCTGGGCATTTGCTCATGAAAGTCCCCCCGCCTTAAACTCTCCCTGTCACTTATACGGGCACTTGCCAAAACCCACGTTTCCCTCAAACTGAGTTGCTCTCCCCTGTCCCCAACACTGCCCATATCCACAGCACTTACTGCTCTCCACCTTCACATTCAGCTACTTTGTAAAAATTCAGTCTCTACAACCTTAAGCCACTTGAAGGCAACATGCTTTTGCTGCTAAGAGGTCCAGCAGGGCCTGCTCAAGGTAGGTGCCACATCAGCATTTGCTAGGTTAAAAAAGACTCTACTTATTTTCACACATCATGACCTTTATACTTCCCTCTAAGAGAGGTGAGTCTTAGCACTTTGAGCATAAGTTCTTCACTGTTCCTGGGACATGTCTACTATTCCTAAGTGAGCACTCAGGCCCAGGGTCTCATGACACCAGAATCATACCCAGTTAAGCCACTTCTTTTTCCTACAATATAAAGTCTCCTCTTCCCTTCTCTCAGCATAATAGCTAGCTGAGGGGCCACAGCTAAAAGATGCCAACCACAAGCACCAAGGGGGACACACACAGTGCAAAATCAAAGGTCAGGACCAGACTCACCAAAGGAAATGATATCAGCTCATCTGAATTCATAGCACTCAGCTCCTTCTTGGAGATGGGGAAACTTGGAGGCAGGAAGTACCGTAAACAATTCCTAAACAAGAAAGACAAAGGTGGGGACAGGAAGTCAGAATGGCATGGAGGAGTAGAGAGCTGCTGCTGGCCCTGGAGCAGGATGACAAACACACCGGAGGATTTGGACGAGCAGATCGATGGTCTCGTGATTGGTGCTAGGAGCAGTAGTGTCAGGCTCGATGCGAATGCAGTCAGAAGTGGAGGGCTCTACCACGGCCACAGCCTGCTGAGCCACCACGGTCTCTTCCTCCTCCCCACCCTCCTGCTGCGTGTCAGGGCTCTGATTCTCCGGGGAAGGGGGCTTCATCAGCCGCACATCTTCACTGTCTTTTTCCACCCTAGGGAGAACATAATGGTTGTGTTACATTTCTCCTGGGCTCCCAGGATGGGATACCACCTCCCCCTGCCCTAGGCAACTGTCAACCCAGCCTCTTGGAAGGGGCATTACCAGCGGTCTCTTGGTGTTGTGTCTGTGGGCACGTAGTCAAACTTCACCTTCCACCGCACAACATGCTTGCCCACCTCCACAGCTGTAACACGGCCCGTGTACCACTCCCTGTTCACACGCACCTCCACGTGCAGCCCTTTATCTGAGAATGGAAATGGGGTGGGAGTCAGAAAACTACAGAGACCCCACACAACCAGGGCCACCTCGAATAAGGTCATCCTAGGATTTGTAGGGACAAGAACCCCTAGGTGCTTGCACCCACTATGCCAGAGACATGGAGCCCAGGCACTTGGGTTTCCTTCCCCATCTGTCGTGTGGGTGCCAAAGAGTAGCAGAACAAGTGACTACCAGAGGTGCACGCCAAGGAATTAGTGCTAAAAATACACACAACAGTGTGCTTTCTTCAGAATTCTTCTTGGAATTAGACTTGGAACTACTGTAACATGAAAGCCCAGAGCCAGGAAAGCCTCTAAGCCTTCGGGTTAAGCTGCTGCTGGCAGAGGTCCCCCATTTTCCCCATAGGCTGCCAGATATACCTCCTTGAACTTACCTTTCTGAGCCTTCTTGAGGTCAGCTGAATCCTCTTCCCCAGCACTGTCTGAGAGCTACAAGGAGAAGAGTCTGTCAGATCATCCCCAGTGTCCCCAAAGAGTGGACTTTTGCATGACTCGCTGCCCAGGGTCATCAGCCATCATGTTCATGTTGTCTTACACAGCAGTTTAAATCACCATCTTAGATAACTGCCCTTCTGCCACCCTTATAAACAAGACAGCGGACAAAAGGCAGACACAGGAAGCAAGGGTTTCATGCCTCCCTGATATGCATCAATGTGACCTCAGACCTGAGCCTAGAACCAGAAGACAACCTCGCTCTAGATCCTCCCTGGCACCATGTTTCCAGTCATCTGCATGACTGAGAGCCCTTCAGAGATGGACTGCTCTCCTAGAAGGCTCATGTCACAGAGAACAAACAGAGCTGGTACAGACTGCAGGTACAGACTACAGGGGTGGTAGGGACCCTGAGGAGGGAGTCTCTAAGAACCTCACCTTGACCACCTACCTCATTCGAGTCCTTCTTTTCCTCCTTCACGGTAATTTTGTTCCGCTTGGACCTCTCCTTCCTCCTCTCAGCCTCTTCTTCAGCTTCTTCTTCATCAGAGACCTCTAAGGTCCGCTTCCGACCAGACGCGGCCTAGGACAAGAGAAAAGGGACTATGAGAGTCCTGTCAGTCCTTGAGTTACAAGATTCCATTTTGCCTAACAGGGCTTCAGAGAGGGGCCTGTATAGCTGAGCATCCCTGGACACAGTACACAGTACACAGAAACCTCCTGGGCCCTGTACCCATGAAGACTTTTACTCAAAGCTGTCACCAGGGAAGTCTCTCAATTCACTCCACACTTGGCTTGCCTGGCCAGCCACCCTGGCCAGCCAGCTGTGACCACCCTGAGATACACCAACCACTTCTGCAGCCCACCAACCTATGCTCAGTGTGAGAAGCCAGTAGAGGCGATTCAAGTTTGTGGCAGACCAAAACTCAGAGAGAGCAATGAAAAGCTCTCTGAACAAGGAACCAAATCACTCTGTGCGCCTGACCGAGTCCCTTCGGCCATCAGGACTCCTCCCTCAGGGGCAGCAGCTGGTCTCCACTGAGGCACCCCTAGAACAGCTTTGACACTTCCTGACACCACTCCTATACCACTGAGGGTGGGCTGGGAGCTGGGGAAGGAAAAACATCTTACCAAGGGAAGTTTAGTGGGCGGCTCTGGCTTCTTGACCACTGGAGTCTTGATGGCTTTGGGGGCAGGAACCTCCCGAGAGCTCTTAGAGTTGGGCAGCAGAGATGATGACAGTGGCTGCACCAGTGGGGCAGGCCGGGGCGCAGTCTTGACCTGAGTGTTAGCAGGCTTTCGTGGTGCCTCGGGTGGCTGGAGCACCCTAGATGTACAGGCCTCCTCCCGGGATACCAGTGCAGAAGGCTTTAGGGTGTTGCTGATGACGGGAGCCTTCCGGGGCTGGTTGGCTGGCCTGGGAGGTTGCAAGGAAGGGGGTCTGCTTGGGGCATTCTTGATCACAGCAGGTAAAGGAGGTGACCGAGGACGCTGAGGTCTACGTGCAGGTTCCTAAAAGAGACCCAGGGAGAGTTAAAACAATGATCCTAGCACAAGACACCTGAGGAAAAGTCCCATCTCCTGCTCTTGGGCTTTACCTCGGTGGAAGGTCTGGTGGTAACTTCCAACGGCAATTTCTTCAGGTCAGCTTGGGAGCGGATGGGTGTGGTTTTCTGCAGGGAAAACGTGATGATGAGGTTGTCTGCCTGTCTTGGTACATTCAAGTAAACTTTGTGGATCCCCATTATGTGTCTAGGACAATGGGCAAATAAAAAAGAAAACCCAGGCCCTAGTCCTACTGTTACATGAGCCTCCAATGCTCACTGACTGAGACAAAAAAATATGCACTGACACTAAACCATCAGCAAAATGCAACATTCTGTATGATTAATCCAGCAACTGGGAGACTGGGAAAAAAGTGTCAACGAACTCAATTCCCATAAAAAACATCAAAACAGGTGGAAAAGGCCTGGCCTGATCAATAAGGCCAGAAAAGACAGTGGGATTCAGCAAACAGGGATACATGCATAAGCCATCTGAATTAGTGAGAATTTCTGCAGACACAGAAACCAGAAAGTGAAAGGCTTTTATAATACATATAATAAAGGGTTAATACCACAAATATGTCTAAAAAACCCTGACAAATCAATTAAGGGGAAAAATGAACTATGAGAAGAATAAGTAATTCTGAAAGAAACAGACACATGGAAAAATTGTCAATTTTAGAAATATAAAAAATTCAAATTATAAAATGTATAACTATCAAATTTGCAAAAACATTTAAAAATAAATGTATTACTGATTTAAAAAGAAACAGAAATTAATATATCTCCTGGAAATAGCTTTTAAAAGCTACATAATTTTACAAACCCCTTTATTCTTTCAAATTCACTTCTGGAAAATTATCCCAAAGAAAATATGCACTAAAATTACACCTCTAAATATATATGTGTTTGTATGTATATCATGTGACATGTCATGATCTCCATATTACTATTAAAAATACGTATGTATTTATATGTATGTAAGCAATCATAAAAAGCTGGAAGGATATGTAGTTAATAATGGTTATGTCTAAGGTAGGATATTTGTTTTCTGGAGTTTTAAAACATAAATTAATTAAACCACTGTTACATAAACAAAAAACTTTCTTTTTAAAAGAATAATCAGGGTGTATTTGAGAACCAGTGTGCCTAGAGGTTGGGATTTGGAAAGCTTTGGCAGTACTCATGGGTGAATGGAGTATGAAACTGAGCTTGAGAGAATAGGGGAGCCACTG
The DNA here is from genome assembly GCF_014176215.1 of Rousettus aegyptiacus. Lineage (NCBI taxonomy): Eukaryota > Metazoa > Chordata > Mammalia > Chiroptera > Pteropodidae > Rousettus > Rousettus aegyptiacus. The sequence continues at coordinate 16,094,112 of NW_023416308.1, read as the reverse complement.
AGGGTTCCTATCCCATCCCAAAAAGACCCTTGTCACAGGTTGGCTCTGCCACTGCCCATGACCACACACCTGCAAGGCCTCCAGCTTCTCCTGCTGTTGGCGAATTTTCTCTGTCAACTGCTTTTGCTTCTCTTCCTGTGTCTTCAGGTCCTTTTTGAACGTCCCCAGTGGGACCTTCTGCTTCTGTTCAGAAGCCTCACACCTGTAGAAAGAAAGCGCTAAGGAGGCTATGGCAAAACAGGGCTCTAGGTGGGGCACGGTCTTATCTCCTCGGCCAACACATACTGTGTCTCAGAGCAACCACCTCAGAGTTCCCAAGTGCATGGAATACTCACTGCAGGACACACCTCTATTCTTACTTCCAGGGCACTTATTATGTGCAGCAAGATAGATGTAGAGATTAAGCACTGACCTCAAGAAGCGTAGTGAGTTATTTATTCAGAGTAGTGGGAGAACATGGTGGGAAGATGGAGATACCTACGATCTCCCTATAAGAGAAAGTGCTCACCGGTCCTGCTCAGGATCAGGGTTCATGGAGCAAACCCAGGTATCAGGGTAATCTTTTTCCACAAAATTCAACTGAAAGGGGAGGGTCCGCCACTTCAGACACAAATCTGTAACACAGAAAACACACCCCACAAAGTCAGTCATGCCTACCAACAATATCTACAGTCAGGCTCCTCCCACTCAGGTCCAAGGCAAAGATCTTCACTCTGGGTCCAACTCTACCTTCCTTAGAGAACAGTAACTCTTCACAGGGACAGTGATTCCAGCAAGGATGGAAACTTTATATTGTGGACTCTCAACACCCCCAACCCCTCTCCCTCCTCCACTAAGAGGCTGGCTCAGTCTACACTCATACCATTAACAATGTGGTACCAAACCAAGTGAGGCCTAGCAGGTTAGAGGACCTGCCTCAATCAGGAGGGACAGGCAGAACTCAGCACAGCCCTAAGATTGAGCTCTTAGGTCCATCACTAAACATCATCATATCCTTAGTGGGACTCTAAGTCTACGAACATCAGTTCCAGGAGACCAGTATGGGATTGGAGAGAAAAAAGGACCATGGATTATGACAGAAAGGAGTCAGGAGAAGGTTCCGACCACTGACTCACCACATTGGATGGTGGTTGGGATTTCCATAGCTCTCCGGCGTTTGTAACGCAGCTCGCTGGATGGGGGCTGGTTCCAGTTGGCAGAGAGGTAGCCAAACTCATCCCAAAACTTGATGATTCCCCGCTGGGCTAGAAGGCAAACAAACACCCACACACTTCCTTAGGAGCCAGCCTCTCTTTCTAATTTCACCCCTCAGGCAGTGAGAGTATACTAAGGCTGGAGGTGAAGAGAAAGGCCATTCATTACCAATGGCGATGTCCTTCCAGTACTGTGCCAGGTGCTCCCCCATTGCCCGCAGCAGGTGCCGGTACTCCTTGGCATCAGCAAAGTCCTGCTTATTGTGTGTAGGCTCCAGGACCAGGTAGGGCACATCAACGACCCCAACAACCCCGCCACATGCCCTGCCAAGAGAAAGAAGACACAACTTTGTCACCCCACTGGCCAAAGCCCTCCCACCATCCACCCTGTGCTGGGAAGCTCCCCTGGGGCAGTACTCACATGCCCCCTTCCAGCTGTGGGCCCACTTTCTCATACATCTTGATCAAGCGGCTACAGTTGTAGATGAACATGCCATCCAGGTCCCGGTGTTCAATATTGACCCCAAAAACAAAATTCAGTTCCTTAGGTTCTTTAAGCGCTCTAAGAAGACAAAAGATAAATTCAAGAAGATCAACTCATTAACAAGCAAATACCACAGTATATATTTAAGATACATTAAGCTCGAACTTAAGATGTGTTAAGCAAAAAGTTTTGCATTTTCATTTAATGTATATAACCTTTTAGACTTGATAGGAATATGCACTATGCAGTGACTCTAAGCGTCCCTAATTAAAAGCTTATGGCTTTGGCTTTTGATAACAAAATAGACAGATTTAGGTATGAATGGGATGCTGTAAAGCTGCTGCAAATCTGTGAGTTACACAGTGGAATAAACACAAGGTTTTCTGCATACTTACTCCACTAATGTGACATTAATTATTTTTGAAAAGGCAAAAATTTACAAGAACATTGAGAAAAGAGACCATCATGTGATAAATGTCAACAAAAACAGGGAAGCTGAAAAGCAAATGGATGTACAGTGGACTGACTCATATGGAAGAAACCCGAAACCTATACCTGTGACAAGGAGGTCAAGAAGAAGCAAGCCAAGAATTCAAGGCCCAGAGCCCAGAGAGGCTCCAGACACAGAGATGGGACAGGAAGACAATTTAACAAGCCAGGACAAATGCCCATTCTAGATTTAAAAAAGAAAAAAGAAGGAAAAAAAAGGTCCAGAACTCAATCTATAGCATTATTCCACAACTGTAAATAGGGATAAAAAATTAAGAGTAGATATCACCAGGTAATTGAAGTATAGGGATGTTTAAAAACCTTTTTTAACGTTCTATATTTCACAAGTTTTATACAATAAGTATTTTATAGATCCTTTAAATGGAAAAGAAAAAAGGAAAGGGAAGGAAGGGGGAGAGGGGATGAAACGGGAGATGGGGAGAAAGAAAAGGGGAGAAAGAAGGGAAGAGACACAGAAAAATGAACAAGTGCCAGTGAGAAGGGTTTGGTGTTCAAGGTGTTAGCCCTGTTGTGCCTTTTTCTAGCTCAGGAAAGAACTGAGCTAGGAAAAAACCATTCTCCTACAGTGGAAATTTGACAAGCACTTGGCATCACAACATTAATGGCTTTCTCAAAGCAATCTTTGGGATAGAATGGCAACCCTGCGAGGTGGGGAGTGATTCCTCAAGCTCTTTTGTCAATGATCAGCACAAAAGCTCCATAATTTTAAAAGATTAAAGGCTAGCCCTGTAATTTACCGCTGCTTGGCCTCCTTGATCCGCTTCTTGACATCAGCTTCTCTACGCAGGGTAATGGCTGTGTTCTGAACCTGACGCAACATCACCTGGAAATGAACATTGGCACTAAATGAGGAGAGGAGGTGCTCTGGGCCATAGCAGGGAACATCACGACACATCTAAAACCTCTTTCTTTAAAGCACATGGATGCAAAACTACACCTAGAGATTTACTTCTATAGAAAGTAGAGACAAACTCGAAAGCTGTGTTTTACTTGACCAGGCTCACTAACATAGTGAGTCAGACAGGGAGGGGCGCTCTGACCCTTACCCACTGTGTGACGTGGAGCAAGTGACATTCTTCATTTTTTCTTTCTATAAACTGAGGATACTAACGGTGTTCACACATCATATCATTGTTGGCATGCTGATTCTGCCAATCTTGTCAAAAGTCAAGATTCTGCCATACGGTGTGCTCAATAGTGATTATGGAAACAACATAGCATCCCATAATATCCCATTTTCCAGCATTAGGGCAAGGGGTTCATAACTGTCCTGGGGCTGAGCCATGCTAGCTCTGGGATTCCACTGCCAGAAATGCTGGAGAACAGCTGCACAGGTCTGGGGCCTTACCCTAGAGTCCCGCGTGAGGTCTCCACCTAAGCGTATTTCTAACGTCCGAGCTTTGCTCTCTGCCTCCCGCGCCTTCTCTTCAGCTGAAATCCAGAAGAAACCATGATAAGGAATTTAAAGGTTTAAAACTCAGTCATCCCTCCTGGATCCCATAGTGCAATCCCTGCTCGAAAAGACATGTGTGTACACTGTCAAGGAACAGGAGAACCAGTGAGTAATCTCCCTGGACTACAGAATAGGTTCAAAAACAAATAAGTAAAGGATGCTCAATGAAAACTGGCATTATTTATACCTGAGAAGTGCTTTTCATACTCTACAAATGAATCAGAACAGGTCAAAAACTGCCCGAGGAAACCAGAGTTAAGCCCTCAGCAGGAGCTGGAAGTTATCAAAGTCCTCACCCAATCACTCTCCATTGAACAGCCAAGAAGCCCTGTGACCATGACAGACCTTGAGGTTTTTGTCCTGGAGTCATAAACACCAATTTCACAAATACTTGGGCCAGAGGACGGTGTGGGATCCTTTACTCTGGACAAGCCCAGGAGTTGAAAAATGGCTGATTAAAGGAAAGTGGAGTCTGGGGAGAAAAACTGCTGAGGGGACTGGCATGCATTGGAAGGGGTGCAAGAGAACAAAATGTCCCAGGGTGGTGGATGGAGCCTTTTCTTGGATCCTGCTTTGGCAACAAGCAGTGTCCCCCAGGCAACCCCCACCCAGTCCCTCCTGCACAGTGGGGGTCATTACCAATCCGTGCTACATGCTCAGCTTTCTTCACCTCCTGCTCTGCACGGGTCTTGAAACGGCTTGACGTGTACTTGTACATCCTGAACAGGGCAAAAAGCAACCTGAGGGACCAAGCAGCAGCGGGGCAGGACAGCAACCCAAGCAGCACAGGAAGCACCCTTCCTTCCTGCCTGCCTGCCCCCAAGCTGCACTGTCCTGGCCTCACAGGATGAGTCATAGCCAAGCTTATTTCAGCAAAAAGATCCAATTCCTTACTCTACTTGCCCCTTGCCTCCTGCTCCAGGTTTGATAAGCAACCTCACTACTCACCCTGTGTCATTAATCCCATAGCAAAAACAAACCTCAGTAATCAGCCTCTGCTTTCCTGTATAGTGTCTAAAGGCCCCTTGACCTTGAAGCCGAGAGCTCCTACAGCTCACTGTGCCAGGCAGGGCACTCTCCATGTCATAGAAGGTACTCACACTCACGAGCTTTGCCAGATAACCTCCACAGCCCGTTAGCTGTTTCTCTATCCTTTCCTCAGGACCCAGAAATTTCTCCGCAGTAAACCACAGGCAGCTTAAAGGCCCCAATGCAGTGAATACCATCAGAGCTTCCCATTCCACATCACTCCAAATAATCAATGCCCCAGAAAAACGTAACCAGACCCAGTCCTTGGCCCGAGGGAAGCAGCAGGCCAGGGTGGGCAGGCCCCTACCTGGGCTTGTACAGGCAGCAGGAGAGCCTCTTGGTCTGCACCTTGTGCCCATGAATGAAGATCCTCATCCGAGGATCAATATAGAGCACGGCGGCATAGGCACGGAATGAGCGCCGCTCTGGCTTCCTGGAGGTGGTAGAACGAAGGAATGCTGTCACCCACCCGACAACCAGCCTGACCAAGGGTGTAGGACAGCCTCTCTGCAGGCCCTCCACCTTTCCAACTCACATCTTGGCATCTCTTGCCAGCCTGAAGGGGTGCTCCCTCAGTGTTGGCACCATATCCTGCCCCAGCACAGGTCCCCAGCACAGGCACCTCACAGATACCTGACCTGACCCTATCACCGCCCCACTATGGCCCCAGCTATTCCTCTCCTCTCTCTAGGCCTGTTTCTTCTGTCAAATCAAGAGTTGGAACATGGAATCATTAATCTTTTCTTTTGGCTTAGCTGAAGATCTGCTGTCCTATTCATCTCTCTGCCCTGTGGCAGAAGACGAGTTCTCAGCTTCATCAACTTTAAAATTGGGAAATCCAGGAAATGAGCTCTCCTCTCTCCCTAAAGTCACCTCCTGAGCTTTTCTCTGCTGAGATAATAAAAAGCAGCTCCAAGACTTCCTTCCCTTTCCAGCCACACTCACGTGCCCTCTGGGGAAGTCTCTGCCATCTGGATATCTCTTGGATTTGAGATTATGTCTAGCTCTGGCTCCCCATTATCCATGAGTTTGAGATTGAAGATGATCACCAGTGTTCCTGAGGAAAAGAAATTCTTTTGATCTGCCAGGCATTCCCACCTACTTCATGGCTCTGGAGCTCTGGATTTTAGGGAACACACCCTACTTACCGGTGTCCCCAGGAATCTTCCTGAACTGAGTCATCACTTCCTCCTCATTGCGGAAAGGAGAATACTTGTAGATGAGCTCTGTCTCAATGGAGAACTTCTCCACATTGTCTGTGACAGGGTCCCGGGTCTGAGCATTCCAGGTAGGCAATGGGACTATCACCTTTGGAGTAAGCACAAGCAGACACTTTGAGAGAGATCCCAGAACAGCATTCCCCCAAAACATGCATCTATCTTAACCCTCCCTACAATGGCTCCACACTGCCCAGGGCATGAGACTCAAGCTCCACAGCCTGGTACCAGAGGCTCTGTGGCCTCCACCCCTACCCAGGATTTAGCCTCACATCGCTAGGTCTTCTGGGGCATGCTGGATTATGTCCTGGGGGCCTCTGCATAGGCAACTCCCTACTTGGGATGTCCCTGGCTATTTCCCTAGTTTGGTAATAAACCTACTCTTTCCACTAATGAAAGTGTAATTGCAATTATCTAGTGAAGTTGAAGATACACATAAACATAACCTACAAGGTAGCAATTCCACTCCCAGGTATATTTCCTAGGAGAAACTTTTATACGTTTATACCAGCAAACACATAAAGACAACATAATATGCACTACAGAGTGTATAAGTTAGACCCCAGTATATTTGTACAATAGAACACTGTGCAGTGATGAAAATGAACAAACTAATAGCTACTAGCATCAACATGGATGAATCTCACAATGTTAACTGAAAGAAGCAAAATACAAAAAAATCCTACAAAGAATCCATTTATATAAAATTCATAAATGGGCAAAACTATTCAAGAATGCCTACATAGGTGACAAAACTATAAAAAAAAAAAAAAAAGAAAAAGAAAACCAAACAAACAAAAAAATAAGGAACTGATGATCACAAAAGTTACTTGAAGGGAGGTCCTTCATAGGTACAATAATTGGTGAGGGGCACACTGGAGACTTCCGGCATGTCTATGAGGTGGCTACATTAGTGTGAGCTTTATAATTATTCTCTTGACTGTATATACGTTTTAATTCACTGTTCCGTATGTATAGAATTTAATCTTATGTCTAAGCAGCGTTTTTCAAAAATCCTACCTGTGTCAATTATACCTCAGTGAAACTGGGGGAAAAATATCCTATTCTTTCTTCAAAACCTTACCTCAAATGCCACTTCCCCAGAGGCCTCACTGTGCTTTTCCCCCTCAACCAGCCACCCGCCAAGGGAGCCCTAGCAATGGGTGACTGCTGGGATTCCCTCTGTAAAGCAAAGCAGCCCAGGAACCTCAGAGGTTCAAATGAGATGGCCCACCATGAGGAAAAGAGAACTCTATTTTAACAAGTGCCAGGGGGACAAGCTGTTAAGAGTTCTGAGATATTTGCTAGTTTCTAAGAAGCTTCATGCCTATAGTATTCAACCCTAGGGCTGGTCTGGAAACATTCCTAGCCAGCCAAAAATGATCTTATTTTGAAATCTTGGCTGAGTTCACACTAGAGTACAATCCAAAACAGTGACCTTCTAGCACCAAGTAAGGAAAAAATTTCAACCTAGCTTTTTCACCAGGGAATTGAGTTCCATTTGTGTTCTGTAAATTTGTACCTTACTCTTCACCTCTCAATTCTCACAGCAGTCCCTGGTGACAACGGCATTAAACTATGGGCATTAGCTTCCACTGGCACCCATTCTTGCCATCAGAACACTTCTCCTTCAGTTTCAATGTCACCACTCTCCTGGTTTTCCTCCCACCCACCACCCTTCTGGCTGCTCCTGTCTCCTCTGATGTTTTCTCCTCTTCCCAGCCTTTTAAATGTCAGCATGCCTGAGATCCCAGGTCCTCTTCTCACTCTACATGCTCCTTTAGTTGACCTCACCTAAAGAATCTGGGAGCCCAAGCCTCTCCCTGGCTCCAGAGCCAGATTTAACCTTGCGTGCCCAGGATAAAACACTCTTCCCTTCCAAGCTGTCCCTCTTCCATTCTTCCCCAGCTCCAGACAGCCCACCATGCCCAACTGCCACACCAGAACCTGAGTCATCCAAAGGTCAAACACCAAATCCCACATGCTAATGAGATAAAACCTTCTATTTCTCTCACCTCTCTACTTTGAGTCCTTTCAGCTGGTTTACTCCAACACTTCAATCTTTCCAATCCAATCACCACACAATAGTCAAACTGATCTTTTTAAAAGAGAACTTCATACTGCCATGTCCTTGCTTAAATTCCCTTTCATGGTTGCTTTTAACAAAGTCCCACACAATCACCAAGGCCCTGCGGTCAAGCCTGATCTGGCCCTTCCTTTCTTCAGGTATCACCTTGGCCAAGTCTCTTCCCACAGCGCTCACCAGCTCTAAGGTCTTGAACAGACTATTTTTATTGACTTAACGCCCTTCTCCCATAAGGAAACATTCCTGAAAACGTGAGCTTGGGCTAAACTCTCCTGCCTTACCTTCTCCCAGGAGCCTGCTCTTTCCAGCTAAAGCACTTTCCTCATTCCAAGTATGCCGAATAAACTGACACACTCACCTAAAAGGCAAACAAATCCACTGGCTTGCCAAGTAACAATGGCAGAAAAAGACAGCTTTTTATTCCCAGCACAAACTAATTTGCTATGATTTAGGCTCACAACTAAACAGGGCCAGTATAAATTTAATCATAGTTAATTAATAGAAATGAATTAGATTGAATTCACCTATCTGCTGATACGACAACCATGAATTTCTCTCTGCATACCCTCTCGGCCCCTTCTCTTAAGCTCTGGCCTCCATTTCTCACATATGAAAGGAGATAAGAGTCCAGTCTGAAGCTGGGCAGACCAAAGCCTACCCTACTTAGTCCCCATGAGGGGGCAAAAACCTCACCAGACCAGCTGCGCAGATATCTGAGTCACCAGACCACAAAAAGAATCAATTGAGCATCTGTTTAGCTTATATAATAAATTAATTACCAAATGTTTTTAAATCAGAATATTGTAAATTCATTAGCCCTTCCAACATAACAATAATTAGCTGCGGCTAAGTGTCAGTTGCCATTTAGCAAAGAACTTACTCTGATGTTTTCCACATACTCATCAGCTTCACTACCTGCCCAGGCCTTGTAGGTGTCTGACTTATATGTTCCAACATAGATGGTTAGAGCAAAAATGCACTCACACCATAGCTCACAAAATCACCATCATAAAAGAAAGACAGTGCTATTCCAATTATTACTACCAGATACAGTTTTCACCTATAGTCATGGAAGCCCAAAATACTTCCCCTTATAAAATAACAGTCCAGAGTGACATCCTACCAGACTGAACTCAAGCTGCAGACCAAGGGGAGCTGCAAATCCAACTCTTGGTTCCTGCCACTTGATAGCCTGAAGCTTTGAGATTTTACTTCTTCTCATAGTAAGGATCTCTGTCTTAATTAATCCTTCAACCAGTTCATCCCTCTGGCTAACCCCAATGACAAGGTGCATGACTGCAATTTTGCATCTCCACGAACCCAGCATTGCAAATGACCTATGAAAACAGCCTGGGCTGACCCAGGAAATAAGGAATGGTGACTTGAATCACAAGTATGGGACCTACTTCATCAATGCCTTCCTCTTCGTGAAAGGTACGAGACAGGAAGAGGCAGGTCATGGTGTCATCCTTCTTGGTGAAGAGGATAAAATCTTTCCCAATGCGCATAGAACCCCTGAAAAGGAAGCAGAAATGGGTTATTTTCCCACATATTCAAAGTTAATCTGAAAAAGGAAACTAATCTACCCTCTGGATATGATTAAACTGCCTTTGGAGAGCTCTCCTAAAGGGGTCCCTAAGGTCTCAGGACCCTGAGCTGAGTTCCACAGTCCTCGTTCCCACTTCTCCCATCTGACACTCCTCCCTCTGCTCCTCCATTGCCTTTAATCTTCCCTTATAACCTTCTCTACCACCTACCCACTGTGCAGGGCTCTCTCACCACCCAGGCCACATTCACCGCCAATTTTCAGCTCTGGGTTAGTGTCACCACCAGGCTATTGCCACAATGATAACAAGTAACCCTGCCACCTGTGTTCCAGGTTTATTTTGCTGCACAAGGGCTGCTTGCTATACCCTCTGACTGTGCCACCATCAGGTTTCATTCTAGTAACTGATACCTTCAACACATCATCTTCCATACTAATCACATCCAGCTCTCATCCTTTCCTTCCTTCACTGACAAACTCTACCCTCCCATCCACCCATCAAAGGGCAGCACCATCAAGGGAACAGCCCACTGCCAATATTCACAAGTCCTCAATAAAAACCAGTATGATCCCAGGGCTCAGCCAAACACAGGGGCTAACTATATAAAATACAATTCTTCATCACAATTTTCGAGAAGGCTTATAATTGGCTCAGGTCCTATGACTATAGCCATCTTCTGCCTCAGATTATTTTGTTACCTCGAGCTCATTTTGACACAGGCAGGTCCCTGCTTTTGGATGCAACTCGTTTCTGGGAAATGAGGCTAACTTCCTCAAGGCAAAAGTCTGAATGCAAGCAACTGCTTCCTTCCTCTGTTTGGCCATGTTAACCACCTGAAGAACAGGCCAGGACAGGCCTTTCCAGGCAACACGGAACAACTGCCCTGAGAAGTATGAGCACCTGCAGGAGGACTACCCACTGAACAATGGGGCTATTTAGCTCCTTTCTTCTGAGCAGCTTCTGAGGCTTTATGGCTATTATCTCATTAGTCTTCATAATACCCTAAGGAGGTGGTGATGGCAGTAAGAAGCCTTATTAGTCTAATCTACATACAAATACAAACCAGGCTGGCATGCCAAGCACACAAATGAATGCCATGTCCCATTTCCCCAGATGCTCAGGAAAACTCCCAGGACACTATCCAGAGACACCCTAGGGGCTGCCAAGTTCTGTTTCTCCTCCTCCAGTTCCCAAGGTTCTGGCAATGCTCCTTCCGACAATTTCACAGTCCTCCTCCCTCTCCCCTAAAGCTTTGGGTGGCAAAATGAGGCACATTATTTGCCTTCTGTCAAAGCTTATTCTTGCCCTAATTTGGCAAAAACTCTCATTTGCCCTCTTTCTTCCATCTTTGAACTTAACTTTGGAGGCTGCATAGCAACAACCCAAAAATGCCACCTCTCTTGCTGGTTTCCCTGCTTCTCAGTCCTATTCTCACCACAAGTCACTTCCACCTGAAATTCTTTTTCAGCTTCTGAACTGGTTTCAAAATGAATTCACTCTGAACACTAGATGGCTCCATCTCAATGGGTCCTCTGCAAAAATCCTTCTACTAATATGCTAATGACGACACTTCCAACTTTTATACACTTTCCTTCCCAGTTTCCTAAACACTTTCAGAGTCACATTTCAGCTGCTCCTAAAACTTACTGTGTAAGGGAGAATGTCAGAGATTAGAATCCTATTTTCTAGATTAAGAAGTAGATGTTCAGAGAGGTGAAATGATTTATCTGAGGCCCCAGAACTGAAAAGACAAGTAGGAGGAGGCTGGCCTACAATTTACATGAGAAGTCAGGATTTCTTATATCACACTGACTCTAGAAGACTTCGGTTATTGGAGACTTCAATCGCCAACATCAGAATCACCTAGGGAATCTATGAAAAACACAGATTCTTAGGCCCTGCCCCAGACTCATTCAATCAGGTCAAGAATCTAACATGGAAAGGTCAAAAAAGGAGAAATTTTTTTAAAAGCCAGAAACCAGGTTAGAGCTCTCACAGCAATGATAACATTTAATCTTTAACCTACTTCGTATGTATTATAATCCCAATTTACAAAAGAAGAAGCTGAGGCTCAGAGAAGTAATTAAGTGGCTAAGGTGAGATTTGAACTTCATTTTGTCTGACAAGTGAGATGAACACAGCTGCAGCTTGGCAGTCAGAAAAGACCTGGTTCATATTTCTGCTCTACACTTGGGCACTTTTACACCTTTGGGAAAATTACTTCATGCCTATAAACCTTGATTTCTCATTTGAAAATAAGAATAATACCTACGCTTCATAGAACTATAGTAAGGATTAAACAAGACCATTCAAGTAAAGTTTTTAGCATAGTGCCTGGTACATAGGAAGTGCCTGGTATTACAAATTGATTCTTGCCATGAGAGAAATGAAAAAAATCCAGGTATCTGGTCCCTGATGTCTTCAGAAGCACTCTCTTTCTTCCCCACACCCAAAGCATGCTGCATGTGAGGGACAACTGATGCTACTGACTGATTAAACCACCACCCTCTCTCAAACAAAACATTTCCACAACAAGACTGGAAATGTGACTCAGAATTCCATTTGTACAAACTCCAATTCCACCAAAACTTATTCCATCCAAAGGTATGTACAGCTGGAAGTAAGCACTTCAGAAATAGAAACCTTTCTCTTGGGGCTGCACTCAAAACCAGAACAACACATTCCAAATACCAAACAACTGGGAACCAAGGGCTGAAAAAGAAGTCCCAAGGGATTTGAACACATTAGGTAGATCCCAGCTACATGACCCAGCAGGACATGTGAGTGGAGACTGTGTCCTCTGGGGGAGAGGGTTTGGGTCTCTCTTACTCATCCTGGATCCCCAGTGCCTAACACAAAGCATGACACATGGCAGGTGCTCAGGAAATACTACCACACCATGAAGCGACCCCCTCACTATCTCAGATGCATTTCAACCCCACAAAACTACCACTCAGGACCTTAAGCACAATGCAAAATAAGAATTTTCAACAAAAGAGTGCAGTAACAGAGCACAGTGTCAAGAGAAACCTACAGCTTCTCCCACCCCAATTGGTCTTGGACAGTCATGCTTTTTTTATCTGTAAACTAGACCAGACAATAGTTGATTAGTCCCCAAATTACTCCTTTCTAACTTTTCCCTGTTCCAGAGTTACAGTGATAGAGGTATAAGGAGAGGAAAGCTTTCATGGGACAGAAGCAGGAGAGCATTGTTTGATTTTGTTTTCAATCCTATGGCAGCTTCTAGCATACTTACGATTTTAACCCATTCCCATACTGCCCAATCTGGGTGGACTCAGGTGTTCGCTTGGCCGACTTCCCAAACTGGATCACACTGGCAGCATCGCCTGAAATGGCAAGCATAAAAGAGAGTGAAAAGTTAGCATTTCTTTCCCAGGCTCCTCAAAATCAAAGGTCTGAGCTTTGTTGACTCCGAGTAGAGCTATGTGTCTACTGAAAATCTCTGTCCAAGGAAGTCACAACCATGAGGCAAATGTAGGCAACTCGACTGGCCTGTCAGTAAATGCCATCACAGTAACCCTGTTCTGTTACCCGAAAATGATAATAAGGCTTGGGGGTGGGGGGTCAGGGAGGAGGAAAGTCTGTAGTGTCAGCTCCAGGATGTTGTGCAAGCTGGTAAATATAATGACAAGAGACAAGGAACCTGACTGACTACAGGTTGCCATTCAGATCCTATCTCCCATGCTAGGACAAGACCTAACAAATACATCAGTGGAATTAAGCCTGAGATGTTGAAACAGACTCTTCTCACTCCAGGTGGATCTTCTAGTCACAATAGTGCAGCAATAGAAAAATAAGTTCACACAGTATTTTACAAAAATGGTTATATCCTCCTTAAAAGCAGCAATCATCTCATCACTTACTTGGATCCATTCCTGCTCCATCATCCAAAAAGCAGAGCATAAATCCTCCTCGAAGATCCTCTCGCCTTTCTGTAAAAGAAGCAGCTGCCATTACTGGGTGGGTATGATCAGAAGGTGGATCAATGTGAAGGTTAGTCCAAAAAGGTCAGGTCAAACCTAGTCTCTCCAAACTGAGGTCTCCACACTAGACCTAGCTAGTGTGAGTTAAATACCAGGGCCCTTGAGGGTGGGAATTTCCAAAACTTCTCCGACGCTTTCCAGTTCACAACACAGTTTGAGAGACCCTACGAGGACAGGGAATACCTGGCTCAGCATCTAACTATACCCAGGACAACTGAATAAACATGTATTTCACACATACCTCAATCTTTCCTTTGCCTGTCTCCACCTAGATTACTTCCAACTCTGCTCTATGCCATGAACTCCAAGCCACTAAAGTTCTCCCAACTATTACACACTATACTTTATCAACATTGCTCAAATTCAACAAGGCCCCTCCTTTGTGGATTAAGTACAAAGTGATCAAGCCAGACATGCTATGGCCACTGTGGTGGCAGCTGCTATCTAGATGAATTACTAAATCTCTATGCAACTATCCCTAGCCTAACTGCAGTTTCTTGGCTATCTGTATTCATCATCATATCCTTTGCTTGCTGTGGGTCCTTGAAATGGCTCCCCAACTCAGGAGTGAGATAGTGCAGGATGCAGTGAAAGCTGCTTAGTTCCCAACTGGATAGGCTTGACTGCAAAGAGGAATAGTCCTATAATAGTACATTACGGAGCAGTCATGACAGAGCTTCTTGGCTAACAGGGAGTAAACACAACAGACTGTCACTGCCATTCCAGTGGATAGAAGACACACTTCTTTTAGCAGTTGTCTTCTGCAGTGGCAAATAGTTACTCAAAGTAGTCTGGATCATGAAATGAACACTGAAAAAGAAATTCTCAAATAGGGAAGGGACCCATACTAGTTTCCAAGGTGTCTTCTGACCCAATGATGAGGACTTAGGTGGGCAAACAACACAAGCCTTGTAATCAGGAGAGCACTTCTACTAAAAGTATGGAGGTCTGTGTAAGATACTATAGGAATAAGCTCAAGGCTGCCCTAGTTCTTAATATAAGATTTTTTTAGTCTTCTCCAAGCTGTAGTTCACCAACTTTATACAACTATCTAGTCTAGGGAATCTGTTTAAATGCTGTTTGTCCTCCCCTCAGGCTAAAGAGTCAAGTGAGTCATGACCATTCTGTTAAATGAACTAGTTAATGTAATTTAAAATGCTATTTCAGAAGTACTATAAACCACAGAGATTTGAGTATCACTCTGTCCAGGAAGGTGAACTTTGCTGAAACATTAATAACAAGTGCTTCATGAAAGTTCAAGGGCAAGGACCTTCCTGGAAGTAATATTGGTAGACGAAAAAATTTGTCCTTATGGCACTACCTCTTATCAGTCTGGAGAATCCAAATGAGATCTAGCAAACAGGAGCAAGTGCAAGAAAAGTACAAAAAGACTTCAAAGTTTCTTCTGGAAAAAGCAATGTGTCATATGGAAACTCAAACTGAGTCAGGTACAGCTCATGAAAAGTGTCTAGCCAAGAGCCATGTGCCATACACTTCAGCCATAAAATGTACATGAAGACTCTGCTTTGGGAACTTAGAAATTGGTTTGAACCAAGTGCATCTGAAAAGCCCCCAAGGATCACTGGCATTTCTTGAACACTACCTAGGAAGTTACTTCTAGACCCTTGAATTTCTTAGGACAGGACTCACAGGCTGTTTCAGCACACAATCATCACTTAACCATGGGTCTGAGACCCTTTCTTGCTCAAGGACTTCATTTCAAACATTTTTCATATGGTTTATGAGGGCAAGAGATCCACCTGTGGAAGATCCTTCTGGCCACACAGTGACCAACATAAGCAGCTAGTAGTGTCTAGATCCATGATCATGTACAATACTGCTTCTGGGCCAAGAGAGACTAGCTGATATAGCAGTGACTTCTTTAACTTTGTAAAAAGGTAGTGTGACATCTTTACTTAGCTACAATGAGTACCCCACTCATTTATTCGATGACTTTTACTGAGCACTTCCTTTGTGCCTGACTCTGTGATGAAGATAACACCAGTGAATAACACAAACATGATCACTGCCTTCATGGAGCTTATACTCCAATGGATGCTACTCTCTGTAGCAGATAGGGTAAGCAGAGGTTGTAATAAAATGACATCCAAGTTCTTCACTGTACTTTGTAATCTGTTTGAACAGTATTCATTTCAGTTACATTTGCTCTGACTAATTTTCCAGTCTACTTCTGAAAAGGCACATTATGATCTGGCCCCATCAAATAGGAATGCTTTGAGTAAGTGAACACCTACCTCTGTACTTTGACAGTTTGGTTTCTTTCTTACCCTTCTTAGGTTTAAATTGAATCTTCTAAGATGTGACTTTGTGGTGAATTCAAACTAATCTGATGTTTGGGGTAATTCCAAATTCAGTATCAATCTAGGTACAAAATCAGGGATAGAAGAATACTTTCCCCCATGTACTAACAAGAACTTTATATATTACAGGCATATCTCAGATATTGCAGGTTCGGTTCCAGACCACTGCAATAAAGCAAGTCATAATCTTTTTGCTAATGGAGGATATTTCTTTCAATTAAAAATACAACATGTCTGAAACACAATAAAGTGCAATAAATCCAGATAAACCTGTATTACATATTACTAATTCTATTATTTTACTTGTAAAATGAAGTTGCTTGTATTCCTTCTGTTGAATGTGTCAACAAGGCACTGAAGTAACGAAGTGTGAAATTGAGGACACCTCAGCCAAGACTCCCAATCTTAGAGTAAATCAAGTCTTTCTAAAGTGCTATGGTGCTTAAAAAAATACTACAGTGCTTCTATCATACCATTTAATCCTTAATTGCCTTGACAGTTCCCTCAAGGCTGAGTTTTACTTTTCCCTAATCATCTGTAGAGTTCTGTCTCTCCAATTAGCGACTAAGTTCTTTAATGAGAACTTAGCAATCAATGTTCCCATCTCATCCTCTCTGGACTCCTCCGAAAGCACAACAGGAGTAATGCTAAGCACTGAATAATGCACCCTGGGTCCTTTTTTCATTTAAATTGAAATCCAACTGTTCTACTGTATTCTGAGTGTCAAAGATTAAATTTTCTTGCTGGAATTCACCCATCAAAGGTAGCAGGAGAAAGCAGAGATGAACTTTTTTTTTTAAGTTTCTCCAAATAGACGTGGCTATGATGGATGATTTGTTCCTTCAATGTCACTTGGAGTAGAGGCTCATTCTCTGCTTTGCCATCATGTAATGATTAAAATAGCCACCATTTCTTTCAGAGGTAGCTATAGTGACTCCTCACTAAAGCACACAGGTGTAAGATACACATTGGCATCTTCATCTGGCCTTAGGGTTTAGTAACCATCTTCTGCTTTGCCCTTTTTTCCTGATAGTTTCTTCTAAATTAAAAGGAGTCTTATTTTCACCATTTTGGCAGAGCCTTCTGAGCAGAAGCCTTTCAGAATTTAAGCTTTTATCTGTGCTGAATATATACTTTGTTCCAAATCTCCCCAAATGTGAAAAATTAATCATATCTGGATAGATTCTTCATAACTATATGATAGTGGAGGTTCTGAGAATTATTTCTTAGTTGTGCGCTCATTCCCATTTACCCAATGGGTTTGTGAAGAAGAGGAATTATTTGATAACTGTATATCCCCATAAAAACACTCAAAAGTCTTCTCTGAAGCTAATCAATGTTGTTCAAAATACTACCTCAAACCTTTCAGAATACTTCAGAAAAGTTTGTCAGAAAAACAGATCATGTTATCTTTCTCTATTCTGCTTCCAGATTTTTAGCATTCAAATGACCAAAAGAAATGCTGGCACAAATACTGAACAGGCAGAAAGTAAACCAAAAAAAAAAAAAAAAAAAGGCCAATGATAATGACTAAGAATTTGTCTGTTGCATACTCCCTCCCCCAAAAAAGAGGCTCTCGTTGCCAAACAACAGAGCCAATTAAAAAAGCAAGACAGTAGAGGCAGTTAGTATCTAAATTCCAAGCAAAGCAGCCAGCCATCTTTCCTACCTGACACCTCTTCCTGAGAACATCTCCTCTGCAAACCTCAGTGCCAACCCAGTTATCCAGCTGTTTTATGTGACTAGCACCAGCATCTCTCTAAGTTGGAACTGCCTGCAGGAGAAATTGGCCTCCAGCAAGATCTCTCTTTTGGCTGCAGGTACAACAAACCTTGTCACCTGGTAATTCCAACAAGTAAAATCACTAGTAGAGCTGGTCATTACACTCCCCACTACTCTACTCCATCATCCCCATAAATCTCCTGGTGGTTATTTAAATAGATCTATAAATTTGGGAATCCTACATTAGTTTCTTTACACTAATATTCTTGGTTTCTGTTACACGCCTAACCAGGGCTGCCTTATTTTGTTACCTAGGACCAAGAGCAATTGTGCCATTTCCCCAGGCTCCAGACACCAGTTATTTCCCACTCATTTCTTCTTAGACAAAGCAATAAATGCATTAAAAGGACCTGGGCATAGAAGAAAGGGCTGACATATGTCTTACCTGCATAAATATCTATTCTGGTAGCATCGGCATCTCTGCAAAATTAAACAAACAAACAAAAAAATCAAGATCCAAATGAGACTATTAAGTATCAACTATCAAAATGCAATAGTATTTTGAGTGGGAAGGATACTATTTTGAGTCTATGTTCAGGAAGTCATACAGAAATCCTGTAGACATTAAAGTTTTATTTTATACTTGACAACATAATTTTTCTTATATGTCTGTGAAAAACTTCCGGAGCTCCAAATTATTTAAAATAATCATATGACATATGTATTTTTAAATACAAACATCATAGTGAAACCACCTGGAATTAAAAACATCCCCGTTAGGCAATAAGAAATGACTTGAATCTGTGTTTCTCTCAATTGATCACAATCATGAAAAATGTTCCAGTAACTTGTCCATTTTTCCTACTCACCAAGCTATTGGGAAAAAAAAGAAAAAAGTAACTTGCCACAAAGCATATGAAAAATAAAGTCTCATGGTATACACAACACAATCAACAGACTGATTCATGAGGCCATAAAATTGTCCTCCCTATCCCTGAAAGGAAGTAGAGTCACCCCATTAGACTCCAGCCATCAGCTGAAATATAAGTTCAGTCATCAACAAAGGCTTCCATAAAGGCTTGAAAGTAATCTAGTCCAAGTGCAAGCAAGGAAATAAGGCACAATGAGTTTCACGGGTTTTAAATGAAAAAAAAAAAAAAATCCACTAAAATCCATATAGCTCTACATGTACCTATTTCCAAAGACATTTAAAAAAAAAAAAAAAACTACTTTCAAATGAGATTGGCAAAATGTGTGTATAAACAGGAACACATACTCCCAGAAATCTCCAACTCACTATATGATATACAAAAAAGCAGTCTGCCACAGCACACCATGGTCTCAGTAAGCTAACAAGTGGTAAATTCATAGGTCCATTAAGCTACAACATTTTAAAATAGAATATAAAAATTATGAGGATTTAAAAAAAGGAGTTTTCTGGTTAAATAACTTGTTAACTAGCACATTTCCATAAATAGTCCAGTGAATAATAATAAAAATAGTAATAAGTTTATAGTATAAACGTAAGTATACATAGAAAATTATCAACAAGCTCATTAGCTGGGAGTCTGTTTAGAAAGTATTTCTGTCAATTCTAACATTCTTCTTCCTTTAGTAGTCATCGACACTTGGCCAATAAACAATGTCTAAATTTTGTTTGCATTCAGAAACAAGACAGACAATATTTTCACAGTATAACTGTAAACAGAATCTTGATTTGCACTTTGCTATTTGCTTATCTCTGAACTAACCTAAACTTCTTTTCAGTCTTGCACTATAATATTTATAGGTTTCCATCCCTAAGAACTTACTATAACATGTGATTTCTTCCAAGCATAGCTGTTAACAATGGAAAATAATTTTATCACCTGGAGTCATCTGACCATTAAATATACACTTTGGGAAAACTCAGAACTCTGGCGTAATTTTAAAAACATTAGATGGTGCACTCTCCTGGTAGCACAAATTAAACCAGAGCTGTCCCATTAACTTGACTCCTAAATTTCTATCTTAATTCCCTGCATTTCACTACAGTTATCTTGCTCTAATACACGAGGGAAGGTCAACTTGGAGGTTATAAATTCATTATTTTTAGAGCAATGAATGAATTAAAGTTAATCAAGGACAGTGGAAATACAAACTAATATGCTATTAAAAATACTTTTTGTGGTATGAAGCCTCTTAGGAATGAGTTGTAGCTATTACAAAATTGCCTTCCTCCCAAGTCTTTAGGAAGCAAAGGTCATAACAACCCCAAAAGTTTTCAAGTACAAACCGTATGCCTGAAGACAACATACCTTGCATTATCAACCAGTTCTGCAAGAGCACCAAACAGGAATTCATGAGTAGTTCTGAAATGATAAATACTAAGAGTCAGCAAAATTATGGAATTGAACTATAACTCCTAATAAAAAGTCAAGGCTATAGAACATACGATACATACATGTGTGCATATATGTATACATGTATATGTACATGTGTGTATGTATGTATGTATGTACGTACACACACACACACACACACATATGCCTTACTGCTAAATTGTATACCTGAAACTTTCTGGATTTCATTAACCAATGTAACCATAATAAAAAAAATAAGCTAAAAAAAAAGTCAAGGTTATAAACTATTGTTTTTTAAAAAAAAATCTAAAATCACTATTTGCATAGCTGATTTACACTACTGAAATTTAAACTACTTCATCATTAACTCACTAATCTCCCTCAAGTATTAATCTATCAAATCTTGCTATCTACAGGAAAATGTTTATCTTTACTATCTTGAGCGGAGAAACCCACTCCAAAGCATTAAAAGATTCCTATGTGTACTATTGCTAAAACAGTGTTTTTTACTACTCATATTCCATCTAGGAAAATGTCTTTATTGTATTTTTCATTGCCTTAAACAGCTGTCAGTTTCTGCATACTCAATGGACTTATAAGCATTTTGCTTTACCAATACATGTGTATGGTCTAGTGAAAGAAGAAAATCCATTCCATTTGAAAGTGGGAGAAAAGAGAGAATAATTCATTTCTTGACTTTCTCTGATTCTGGTAAAAACAACTTTCTCCACAATGAAGAAAGGAATCCAAGACCCTCTAGAACAATTCTTCCTAGGAAGACAAGAGCATGGCATGATCTCCTATGGCCACTGTTAAAATTAACCCAATGGTCATCTCCTCCTCCAAGAGGCTGCTAAAAGTTTTGAGTTGGGTAAATACACAATTACCATGTTATTCAAAACTCGACAAAGATGACATTTATGCATAAGATTTAGCCTTCCTTCATTTACACTCTCTTTAATTTGTGCTACTTCCCATAATAATCCTAATTAGATATAAAAGTAGGATGTGTCCACCTAGAAACCTTGACTTTTGATTAAGAAAAATATAAAATCATTAACCCATATAATGCATTACTATCATCAAGTTTTCAAATATAACCAAATTATTCCAGCTGATTTTTATGTACACAAAGTTTCAGCCGATAAACTGAAATTTTCTAAAAATTTAGAATGAAATATACCAATATTAAATAACCAAAATCTAGGATCTCTGATCACCTACTATATTGTTTAGAACAAACTGTAAAATGTTTGTTTATAGAATAAAGACCCGAAACTGAACTGTCCGGGAATACTGGGTTTTCCTCAAATAAATATTCAAAGTTTTACAAATGCAAATTTTGAATTAAACTACCAGTTATTGAAATTTTAGAAAGAACTTTTTCCCATGAGATCAGTGAATAGGTGTTGTTAATCCAAAGTCAGCATCAATAAATAAATTTCAACGAAAAGTAGAAAATTTATCTCCAATTTGACTAGAAAGTAGAACTCAAATTCTTCTAGCCAAAATCCAGTTCTTAATCATTTTACAGGAAAAAAAAATTTCTAAAAGAAAAATCTACATAAAACATCCATATTTTTAATTATTAAAAATATTTAAGTCTCTAGAATGTTAAATTCTTCAAATTATAAATTGAAATGCAAAAGTATTCTGTAGATAACACTACTAAAAATGGAGAAATAAGAAAAAAATTAAAGTGATTTGCTGAAGGTAATATATTAAAAATAAATCTAATACTTGCTCTCAAGCTTTCGACTAGTCATTTTTCAGACTTAGAAGTGATTTAGAAAATTCCAAAGTGAAACAGTTATCTATATTCAAATTTTTAAAAAATTTTGAAAACTGTTAAATACAAATATAAATTCTGTTGCACGTCTCATTTCAATAAAAATTAGTACTTAAGTGAAGGAATCTTGGAAATACAGCTCCTGGGGGGTGGGGGGAAGAACACAACCATAATAAAAATGAAATGCAACTTGAATGCAGAATTTTTGGAATAATTTAATTAAAGAATGAAGTATCTCATCTCTGGTAGTAAGAATGGTAAATATGAATGATCTGGAAAATTCTGACATCCTTTGTCATCAGGGCAAAGAAATTAAAAAATAGAAATAGCAATTGCTTCTCAGAGATACATATTTCTGATTGGTTCATATGAAAATGAGAGACATTTAGAATTCAACAGAAAGATCTCAAAAGGGTAAGCACAAAGCACCTCTGCCTAAGTTCTCACTACTTTCTATAAAATGTTTGGAAATATGCCTTGTACATTTAGAATTTCAAGAAAACCATCCAAATGGTCTTCCTTGTTCCACACAGTATCAGTGCTGTTCCACACATACTTATTTCAGGTAGGTTAACATATCTTTAAAATGCAACTAAACAGTACTTTGGTGATATGTAGTGACACATCATAAAAGGGGCCTTTTGTGACAAGTGTTGATGAGGTCAGAAACAATACTCAATGTTCTCCAGACTTCCAAATGATTAATGGTGGATCCAACTAACAAATTTAACAAATACTAAAGTCAAGAGCACTATATCTCTCTTAAAATAAGAACCAAAAATATACCAACTGCATTAGTTCTCTCTTTTTCAAATAATATTCAAAGAGGTATACTCATTTCTAGCTAGTTTTTGAAAAGAGATATCTGAATAATTATCAAAAGATTCTTTTCTTCACAGACCTAAAGATTGCTTGCATATTATCCAAAAAGATGAACCATTTGGAAAAAGACAGATTTTTTAACAAACTCTCATTTTCAACTGATAGAGGCTTTTATACCATTTGTGCCATAGTCGAAATAGTTTTGCAGCATTTCCAATGACAAATTCACTTGTAAATCTACCCGTTATGCAAGGAAAATGGTCTCCCTATTCATATTCAGCTTGAATTTAAACCAGCTGAGTTCTCAGATATGTTCACAATAGTTAAATGCCCTAATTTCTAGAAAATAGAGCTGAGAAATTCTAGAGGAGCCATTTTGTATTCAAATGGCTTTAATATATTTAGAGTGTGAACCTACATTTCAAAAGAATTTAAGTCATAAGAAATTTTGTCTCTAGAGTTGACATGTTCCTCTAAATTCACTTCAAATATAGATAAAACCCAAAAATATCATATGGCCAAAATAAGAAGTTATTAAATGTGCCCAAAGGAACATACATAGAAAGCAGACATCTTACATTTAAGCATTCTGCTCTACCAGACCACTTAGCAGTACTGCAGAGTAACTTAAGATATGCATTTTATTTACACCAAAGGAACATCACTACCACCACACCTAGATTGCTCATTAACTTTTTACTATCAGTCACACAACCTGCCACAAAAAAGCAATAACGGCGTAAAACTCCTTTTATTTAAAAACCCTAACTTTTATCATCTTATACTAATAACATCCAGCATTAAAAGAAATCAGCATAAGACCTTCATGTTATCGTGAGAATTTCTCAGGCCTGCTTTAAACCTTAATGCTAACATTACCAAGAGAATAACCATCAGTAGTTAACGATAACTTAATACACTCCCACAACCCAAAAAATTCAAGACATGCTTACTGTCTCTAACAAACACTCCAGAATTTACTAAGAATTTATCTGCCTGATGACTAACACCAAACAGCAAATTGCTACCACACTGACCAACTTTTGGTTTACATAAGCTAATATTACAAATACGATCACCATCCATTCAACATTTACCATGTATGAGCTAATTACTTTATAAACATCATTTTACTAATACTCAAAAACACTGTCAAATTAGCACCATTTTATAAATGAAGAAACTGAAACTCAAAGCTAAGATTACTTGCCCAAAGGCACATCTAGGAAGCAATCAAATCTTGGCAGGCTCCCAAGCCCATGCTCTTTCCACATCATACTGATTTCCAACCTTCCAGCCTGGGCTCTGTCTGCAAGCCTAATTAAACGAGAGGTGAGGAAAGTGCCACTTCTTCCATAATTCACAATATGGCCACATTGTAGATGTCAGACACCCTAAAATGACCTTGTTTTTAAAATTAGAACAAAGATGAGGTATTGTAAGACAAATTCCCCCCCCCTCTGAAGGTGACACTGCACCACTTTACACAGAGGAGATACATCTACCATCATTAAAAGTAACACGTCACATCTTAAGAAATTTTAAAATTCTTTTCCTCTAGAAATGAACTTCCAATCAGGTTATGTCATTAAAAAAAAAAAATTGAAATTGGTTACAAATCAGAAATTTATCTTGGTGTTCTCAGGTTCATATTTTCTTCTGGCACAACTGGACACATTCAAAAGTAGACAAAATCAAAAGTGTGATCCAGATACTTCAGAGCTTCCAAAATGATACCTCCAAATGTCCATGCAAGCAGGTGGTTCCAGTTCAACATTGATAAATCAAATTCACAGAAAATTCTCTAATATCACTTTAAAAAGTGATTTAATTGAGGTCAAATTCTTTGCTTTGGCTCTGTCCACATGTTAATAAGCTACAAAGTAGCACAACAAATAAACAGAAATATCACAGAATCCTCAAATTAGGGGCTCACTTGGACAAAATTGAAGACTTTTAAAGTGCGAAGTAAATCTTTGCTGTATAGACTAGGAAAGCCCTTAAAGGTAAAACTGACTAGATACAGTACTAACACAGACACCAACCACTGTGGCCAGATAAACCTTATTTCTTTACAGCTGCTACTTAGCAGCTATGTAACCTTTGGCATGTAACTTAATTTCTCTGAGCCTCAGTTTCCTCAAATGCAAAACAGATATAATCCTATAAAGATTATTTTCCAACCAAGAAGCAATTAACTTAGTATTTCATAATCGAATAGTCTTTGGGAAAGCAAGAACAAGAATCTAGTTTCTGAAGTTCCATTCATGTTCTTCCAAGATTATCAAAGTCTACCATTCCAAATTTGGCCCCTCATTCCAAACTTCAGAACTGAGACAATCATTTATCAAGCACAATCATTTGTCAACATCTAAGAGGCCTTCAACTGCTTGTTGTTAATGTGGCAGAAGGTTTTGCCTAAGGCTACGTTATAAACCAAGTGACCTTCGTCAGCCACCTTACCTAACTGGATTTCAGATTCCTCATACATAAGGATTCACCTAGGTAACTACAGAATCTACTCTAGAACATTCTAGTTTGATAATAAGCTTCCTAACCAAAACAAAATAAAAGCAGGCTCTCATACTTTGGCACTTCACTTCACTTCAGAAAGTTTTATTTCCTTGATAGGAAAAATAGCAAACAAAAATTACAGTATTATCACAAAGAAGAATCTCAGGTAATTTAGGATTTTGGTTTCATTTCTAAGTCCTTTCCCATAAAAGGCTATAAACATTATTATACTACTATTGAGTAACTTAAGTCTATACTCTCAACTCTGAATATGGTTCTTCAGATCTCATGGGGCATTCACTTGGCTGCTCATCACCTCTCCACGTACAAAAATGTTAGAATACTTAACCATCATCTTAAAAGCAGCAAACAAATGTATTAAAACAGTAAGTAATCATGACTCAAATGGATAACTTCCAAGAGAGTGAGCAAAGGATTAACCCCTAAACATTCCAGACCAATGTGAAGCGATGGTAATCTCTTCATGAACTCAAGAACCATGAACCTCATACATGTTGAGACTTGCACGCATTGAGGGGAAAGGCTAATTAAATCATGGGTTTAAACAAGTTGGCATTTCCTTCTTATCATATGAAAATTATATTTGTTGTGAGGACGAATTCCCCAGGAAGATAAAGCCAATTGCTTGCTGAAAAAAATTTCTTCTCACAAGTTGTCCTTTAAAAGTCTTCATTCTTTTTCTTGTTAGAAAAAAATTGCTATGTTTGCTGTTGTCACTAAAGAGAATCTACTAGAATTGTCCAACTTTAGGCGATCCAAAGAACAGTACTTGTTGGATACTTATCAAACACTTGAAACAACTCGATATATTGACCTCAAATACCTAGTTTGTGTTCGATCAAAAAAAAATTTGATCCAGTTAATGAAGGTCATATTCTTCTGGATTAGCAACAAATATTTCACTGATCTCAGTTCTTCCATATAGAGCTCGACTCATCCAGTGATACAGCCCCAAAAAAGTGAAAAGGCAAAATACTCTGGGAAAAGGATTTCCATACCAATATTAAGGAATGAGTTATCAGTGACCACAGCGGCACCTATAGGATACTTACGAATTCGTGTGTAGATATTCAAAGGTTAGCTGAGCTCGATTCAGACTGCTGTAATTTGTGAAAGCCATGGATGCAGTGAGGTCCAGTCCTTTACCCACTAACTAGGAAATACAACCTTACAATGGACTAGAGTTTCCAGGATTCCTTTCAGTAAACGTTTGGTAAGTCTGTGCTCCTTATAGTTGAACAAGATTAATGAGTACTTATCCAAAATATATTCAGAAACGTTTAAAACTACAATTGATTGTTCCTTTCAGTATTTATCTTCTTAAAGACTACAATGTAATGTTTTGAAAAGAAATGCGTTGTAAATCTGTAGCCTTCAGGAGCTTTAGCGTTAAGGTGCGATGATAGTTCACTGAGACGAATGCGGATGATCTTGAAGTAGATAGTATTGAAGTTTGCGGTTTTATTACTGCTCCATCTTCATTTCCTCCGAGCCCTTTTTTGTTCTTCTAGGAAATTTACCAACCCAGAAACTTACCAACCTGGAAATTTAGCAACTTTTGTCATAAACCTGGACAATACTCATGTCTTCGCCACCAGTGATCTGGGATTCTTAAACATATCTCAGAATGGCGACCATGATGTCGATGGAGTGCAAATGGCGTTACTTCCGGCTTCACTTCCTCCCAACTGAAAGATTTCCTAAGACCAACGGCCAATTTGTTTTCAGAGAATAGACCAAATCTAGTTTGCTGCTCCGCCCCAATCTCCCCAGGCTAGTAGGTCAAATTACTTCACTGACCCACAAAAACGTCTCAGATTTAGCTGGCCCAAATCGCCTCGTACGGGCTGCACCCTTCCCCCACTTCCCCTAGACAGCGGCCTCAGGCCCTTTCTGGGCCTCGGTTCCGAGGCCTCCTCCTCACTGAGAGGAGTTAGTTAACAGCTTTCAGGGCCAGATCTAGGGCAGTGGCGAACGCACCACCCGACCGGGCGTTGCCCAGCGCTCACAGCGGCTTTTGTCCCTCCCCACGGAATTGGAACCCAACAACCGCAGAGCGCTCTTGGAACCATGTGCTGCCTCCGCCTCCGCTGCCGCCGCTGCCGCCGCCGCCCGCGCGACACGAGCCACCCGTGCGCCGCTCTGAATGAGATGACGACAGAACTCAGCACCACGAAATTCGGCGTTTAGGGCTGCTCCGCAGCCGCTGCCGCAACCGCTTTGTCTCCGTTAGTGCACACGACCCGGGCCGCCTCGCGCACTCCGCGACGCCCCAAGCCCCCGAGGCCTCCGCGGCGCATTCAGCCAATCAGAGAGCCGCAGCTCCTCCCGCCCCCGCCCTGATGTGACGCCTCCTGATTGGTGGGCATTGTGACCCCACGTGACCGGATCTTGTTTAGCCGGGTCCGCCCCTGTCACGTGAGAAAGCGCGCCTCTCTTCCTGCTTTTTGACCCTCTCCGCCATTTAAAGAAACAGTACCGGGGGCGGGCCGAGCGACGCAGCCGGGACGGTAGCTGCGGCGCCGACCGGAGGAGCCATCTTGTCTCGTCGCCGGGGAATCAGGCCCCTAACTCGAAGAAGCCCTGGCGCGCCCTCCCCCCCTCCCCGGTCTGGTAGGGCGAAGGAGCGGGCGCGCGGTCGATCGAGCGATCGGTTGGCGGCTCTTTCTCCTGCTCTGGCATCCAGCTCTTGGGGCGCAGGCCCGGCCGCCGCGGCGCGCGCCCGGTGGCCGTTGGCGCTCGCGCCGCGTCTTTCTTCTTGTACGCAGAACTCGGGCGGCGGCCTATGCGTTTGCGATTCGACGAGGAGTCGTCCGGGTGGTCGGTGGCGGCGGGCAACTGCTCCGCCCCGCTCCCGGGGAGGCGGCGGCGGCGGGATTTGGTGCGGCCGGGGAGGCGGGGGTGGCCGGGTCCGGCCTGGAGGCCTGGCGCCACCCTTCGGGGCCTGCAAGGACCCAGTTGGAGGGACAGGAAGGGGCTGGGGGATGGTTGGTGGTGGGCTTTCTGCTTTGCCTTTTCCTCCTTATGCCGCCTTAGGGAGGGGCGGGAGCTCTGGAGGCAGCTCCGGGGTCGGGAGACAAGCTCCGGAGTCGGAAGAGCTGGGTTTGCTTCTGGGCCTAGCGACCAGCTGGCCGAGTGATCTTAGGCAAGTCACTCTGTAATTTGTCTGCGCCTCAGTTTCCTCCCCTACCTATTGATGTTTGTGGGATTAAAAACGCTTTGTAAACTATAAAGCGTCAGTGTATGTAAGGAATTATTGTTTGTAAATTTTTTTTGAGTTGTAAGAAAACTTAGCAATTGCCGATCCTTGGATTTTCGACCTTGGATAGGAGTTGGAGATCCGCAAACTCCCTGAAATTGTATGCGGGAATGTACGTTTTAGGGGAATCAGGATCAACCGCCAGCAAGTGTTCAGAGGGAGCTGTCACCCCCAAGAGTTAAGAACCATGATTTCTTTATGCCACAGGGAGGAAACTGAGGCTTGGATATCATTTGGGACCCTTCACAACCAATTTGAAGCCCCTATTTGAATCCCTGGGATATGTGAGTTGTTTCTCTGCATAATGGTTATTTGGGATAACAACACTCCACTGCTTGGCTTCTATTCCGAGTCCTTTCGTTTCCCTGAGGGGTGCCTGAAGAGTGGCTGATGTACATGGCGCAGTGGCACCCAATATAAAGCAGCTAAGACTAAGAGCGGATATGTTCTCTAGTATCAAGAAGCCTATTTAATCTTTGGCCTAATAATTTTGTTTTCTGCTTCTTATACTAGTGTCCGACAACCTTTCTGACTCTTTAGTTGACCATTTACCACGACCGTGTTTGCCACCTGTTATTTGCTATTTTATATCTCTAGTCTGTGTGGTTGGTAGTGAGCAGGCTTATTTTTAAATGGTGCTGCCAGGTCTAGCTAATTAATGGTGCAGGTGGATATTTAGCAAACCGGCTCACTGGAACAGACTGAACCAAGAATGGAATTCCTGAAGATGTTGGGGGCTTGTCTTTATTAATTGAAGGTTAACATTCTCTGAAAAGTTTTTAGAACTACTTCTGAACCTCAAAATCAGAGTTGGAAGTGTTTCAAAGCTTAACTTTTTCCTGGACTGCTTTGTATTCTAATTGCTTGCAAGCGTGTTACTAAGATGGCCAAAATATTAGTTTTTGCTTCTTTGTTAATTGTCAGCTGCTGTTATCAAATTCCAGGCCATTATCCAGCAAACACTATAGAAATATTTGAACAGTTGGATTTCAAACATTTTCATTTTGTGGAGTGATGGTTACCAGTGGTACAGTTCTAAGCAAGTGAACACACACATTTGAGTGTATTTTGTCTGGTTAGGTGTTGCTTGGTTCTGCTATTTAATACAGATGTCTGAAAAAAAAAATCAATCGACTGTTCTCTTAAAGGGCAGAGACAGATTATCTCAATTCCAGGAAAATGACTGTTTTGGAGAACATGTATTGGTCTTCTAGGTCTTTTGTAATTAAATCTGGATGTACCTCAAAAGAATCTTAAGATTGTGGTGATAAGTGCTTTCTGCGGCAGAAAGGAGGGGAAAAAAACAACTGGAACTCAAAGCTTGAAATTCTGTGACAAAACTGAGAGTTTCACTACAGTGTTCTACACTGGCTGGAGCAGATGTCTTTCAGTGTAGCGATGGTGTGGACTCCAGATTTCCAAGACCTGGACCTGGACTATGGAAGAGCTTATCAGGATGCGACAGGAACTCTGGAGCTGGATATTTTTTATTTTTGAATTTCGGGACTGTTGTCTCTTTTCTCAAAGCAAAGTCAACGACTAAGCAAGCACTGCCAACAGCACTGTTATTGCGAATTCGAAGACCTGAGTTTTTGCCAGACCCTGGGTGCAAACTCTGTCAACACACCATCCAAAGTGAACTACGGTACTTGCCATTTTCCAAAATTCCTTATTCTTTACCATCTCTGCACTTCTGTTCATGCTCTCTTCTCTACCCTGGAATGCCTTCCTCTGGTTCTTCACCTGTCAAAACTACCATTTTCTCAATATCCGAATAAGATACTCTCTTCTCCATAGGTCTCAACTTTAGCCAGAAATAATATATTAAAACTTCCATTATATACTTTAAACTATTTTTGTATAGGATACCTCGTAACGTAGTTATTTGCGTGCTCTTTTATTTGCTGTCTTGCAGATAGCAAGCCCCTGAAAGCAAGGGCCTTGTTTTTTGTATCTTTGCCCACACACTACTACCACATATGATGAATCACTTAACAAAAAGAAGGAAGTTCGAGAGCAAGCTATTTCAGTATAAGCATTTAGTAAGTGTTTGCTTAATTACTGTGTGTGACTTGGTTACTCTTGATTAGGGGGGAAAAAATCCCATAATGGGCCATGATTCTTCCTTTATTTCATGTTTTTATTATAATTAAATTCTAAATTCAAAAGGATTTAGGGAGCCCTCAAACATGAGAAACTTATATGTTGCATAGTGTATTACAGAAGGATGCCAGGACCAGGGCCTTATTCCCTAGGTTCCTTATTCTCTGCCATTTAATATGGATCCTTGTTAAAATGAAAGGACAGCTTTTGAAAGTACAAGGTCATAAGACAGTTTGAGGAAGGCATTGGAAAGGGAAGAGGGACAGTACCTCCTTTACTTTGGTGTTGGTATGTAAACTTCAGCTCTTTTGCCTCCTCCTATGGAGCCTCTTTTTTCTTCCCCACCAACCACACTGCCTGAATGCAATCAAATTCCTCCCCCAAAGTATGAGGGACTTAGGGCAGTGCCTGTTTGCTGCTTCCCTGAGACAGTTTGTTCTCAAGAGTTAGGAAACAATCTTTGCCAGGGAACTTTCTATTCTTACCATCACTGATTGTTAATCATAAGGCTTTGTTTCACTTTATCATCTGTCGTCATCTCAGCCAGGTTTGTCAAGAATTAGTACCCATCAGACAGCTGATGTACAGACAGCAGACCCACCCCAGTTTTAGAGTCCTGTTTGTAATTCCATGCGTTTGTTATCTGTTTTGTCCCTATCCTTTTCAGTCCTGTGCCTCCTGATTGCTGAGTGTTCCACCTGGACCTTCCAACTACCTTCCTTGTGCTGTCCCATCAGCCTACAGATCTGGTACCTGGATTTTTGCCCATGGTAATTCCTATCACTTTACTACTGAAGAAGACACCATTCCAGTGGACCACTGTGACCCAAGAGGCATTAAGCCATCATGATGTGGCCTTCACCTCTATTCTTGTCCTTTTCTACACAGAATGAGCACCACTCTTTATAGTGAAGTCAAAGGCCCAGTTTGTTCCAAGAGTGTGCGTTTTGTTTCTTCAGTTAAAGCCTTCAGAGACTAATAATAAATTTGGACCAGGGGATTTTTAGTTATCAACAGTGTCTGAAGAATGGCAGCATCTTTTCGAGAACAACATTGAACCACATCTCACAATCCCAAATGTTTGAAGTTCATGAAATGTTTAGGATCCCATCCAGGTCACTGGACCCTATTCTTTTTCTACTTCAAATCTGTAGTAACTGCTGAATGAGAAAGCAGAAATTCTGACCCATCGGGATTAAAACAAAGGCACAGCAAAGTCCTCGTAGCATCTTTGGGATTACGCGAGGACCAGAACTTTTAACACAAATGTAAGAAATTTTGCCAAGGAATCCCTTTACTTAACAGCATCTCATAAAGCTCCAGTCAGGTTCTAGAAAAGGCCTCTTAAGACATCCAGGTAGAACCTATATGGTAATCCCTTATGTTTATGTCGCACTTTACAGTTTCAAAGCACTTTTACATGCATTAATCTCAGTGATCAAAATAACAGGAAATTATCCCCTTTTTCAAATGAGGAAATGATAATGTTATCCAAGGTGACAGAGCTACAAAGTGGAAGATGCCAGGCCTTCTGACTCAGTCCAGTTCTCTCCTTAGCCTCTACTTTACCTGCAGTGTTAAAATAAGTAGAGATTGGGAACTCCAGGAAAGTTTTCCAACTTCCTGATCTGGTGCTTGCAGTCAGGATTTCATAAGTATGATAGCTGTACCTAGACCAGAATTCCATGGTGACACCCTTAAGTTTTACGGGCAGACTGTCTCCGTGGTGGTAGATTGTCTAGTTAACAAGACACATGTTCATCTGACAGCAAGACTACCCACATGAAACAAAACTACTTTTAGATCTTTTGTTCATCTTCATGGCCTTCCCAAAGATGGCTTGTTTGATTGGGGATCCCTGTTCATATCATGTTCTTATGTGTATTGTTTAAGGCTTGTTAATAACTCTTGAACACCCAAGGTCTTAGCTATGGTCCTTTATCCCCGAAATAATATTTATACAAAATGAGCCATCTGTTTTTTTAGAGTAGTACTGTTCACATGTGTGTGTGTGTTTATGTATGTGATATATACGTATACATCATAGAGCTTTTGTAGTCTAGTAAGGTGGTAAAAGTACTGTAAAATGTATCCTCCCTGATTCATAATGCAATATATCATATTAAAGGATCTCAGCAAAGGCTTGCAGCGAAAAATACTCATTTAGCTGTTTAGCCCAGGATATTCTAAGTTTAATCAAGCACAGAAAGTTATTTTTGCAGCATTTTTTTTAATGGAATGGAGAAATTGCTTTAGAGCCATATAGCCAGTGCTTTCTGAATGCCAGCAGATTGCCCCGGAGATGCAAGAATAAACTGCATCTTTGAAACCCCTTTTTCTTGTCAACAACTGCTTTGAATTAGTATGTTTCCATCATCTGAGAGTCCTTTATCTTGACCATTACCTTTATTTCCTGCCAAAGGAATCTCTAGATTTGTGGGGATACATGGGAGGGGGATGGGGGAAAGTTAATTCTGTCCCCAAGTTGGACGAATTCCATGACATTTAGCAACATATTTCTCTTGTCCCTAGAATTGTGCCATAAACCTAGTTCAAAAGCATTACATTTCAGGCGGATGAGAAGATTGGGAAGGGATAAAAGGAAGAGGATGGAAAAAACGGGGAGGAGGAGTGAGAAGGATATTTCCTTAGAATATGAGTTATTGCCCATTGAGATCAATGCTTGTAGAGAAGTCATCTACTTGGAATAATACTTAGAAAGAAATGGATGCATTTTGCATCTATATGCTGACTACAAAATCCCTAGTACTCTTGTCACTTAAAACTAATTACTTGTTCTCGATAGTCACTTGCAAGCCCAGTTTTAGGCAATCAGAATTTATAGCAGATTTGAGTGTTAATTTCGTAATTTTATAACGTGGCCCACCTTAGGGGAAGAATGAATAGGAAAACACCTTGGATTACCAGAGGCTTTGCTCACACAATTTCTGGTTTCTGTGACCTATTTTTTGTATTTCAGCATTTTGTGAACAGCTTATTCTTAGATCATTGG
Organism: Rousettus aegyptiacus; assembly: GCF_014176215.1. Classification (NCBI taxonomy): domain Eukaryota; kingdom Metazoa; phylum Chordata; class Mammalia; order Chiroptera; family Pteropodidae; genus Rousettus; species Rousettus aegyptiacus. The sequence goes on along the minus strand of NW_023416308.1, from coordinate 16,060,683 downwards.
TTTTCCAAAGGCTTTGTGGCCGTGAAGCCCTTTGAATGAAAACTGTGTGGAAGCCGAGAGTAAAAGTGAAGCTGCTCTGGATGAAGCAGGAGTAGGGGGCCTGAAACCTGCCACAATCGTCTTTACCACCATGATGACACCTAAGGAGACTCTTTACAGCACCTGGAATTCTTCAGGACAGATTGACAACCACTGCCCTAGACAACAACATGTTCGACCTGAATGGCATTCTGATCTGTACCTCTACCCAACACAGTCCATGTTCAGTTGGTCCTGAACATTCTTAGGAATAATTCCTGTGAGCAAACTCAGAAAAGTGCAAGAAGATGGTTTATCTTTGCCACCTAGAGTAGTCATATGGGCCAAAAGTGGCATGAAATGGACCTAGATTAATAGCCCTCTACCCCTAGGTGGACTTCCAGTGATTCCTGGGACTGGACATAGACAGTAATTCATACATATTGTACACTGACAAATCCCTTAACCCAGCTTTCACAAACACCAAATGCTCTAGTGGTACTTGAAATAAGTGACTTTGAGGTCTTCATCCTTGGATACCTGAATTGCCAGGTGTTGAAGTTGATCCCTCATTGAGGCCATAAGTAGAACAGCTTATACATTGGACCTCCATCATCAGCCATGGTACTCTACTTCATGTGCAAGGGATAACCATTAACTATGAAAGCAGAATTCAAATACTGGCAACATTACCAAAAGGGTACCTAGTTTTCATTTATCTTATTATCAAACTACAAGTCACTATAACTCAACCAATAGCATTTATATTGCTGCTTGGTTTTATTCACTTTAACTGCTGTTTCCAGAATAAATGAGCTAATAACTTTTAAAACGCTAAAACAATTCCTCCATCACTGGCATCTGCTCTAAAATTACCAATACTCAGCTCTAACTGCACAGTCCACAAGAGACAATCTTTGAACATCTTTTCTCATATGTGATTTAAAATACAGCTATTTGGAAATTTTTCTCTTAGCTAATTAGAATTTTTCATTCAAGGTGGATCTTTTGATGTCTGGTTCCATCAACTGTAGGTGTTGGGGATATTTGGAGGTAGGCCTATTGACCAGGCCATGATAGCTTACTTGCTGGGAATCTCAAATTGTATATCATCTACCTTTTTGATGGAAATACAGACTGACTTGAAAAAAAAATCTGCAAAGCCTCCAACTAAGGATTTTATCTGTAGACTCAAGAACACTCTGCTGCTTCTCCCTGATGTCACAAGACCACAGTCTCTTGTTCTTGTGGATGTGTTAATGGAATTCCATCTGTTGTTTTACACTGATTCAGAGTGGCCAACTTCGTTCCTTGCCATTTGATACTCCCAGGCGTTAAGACAGCTTAACTTTTTTCTGCAGGAAGGATTCAATTCGTGAACTTCCAGACCAGATCGAGTTTAATAAACGTATCATGAGAAAATCTCATTTACTTCACAGTTGACTTAAGAGCCAGCTGTCTTCAACTACTTTAATGAATGTACTGGTTAACTGTTGGCAATGTTTTTTATACATATATATATCTTTGTCCCTTCTAGACTAATTGTGATTACATGACTTGGTCTGCAAATCATCAAACAAGACCTAAGTCTGGTTGCTCTATACTGCCCACTCTCAACAAATAAAAATAAAATCTGATGACTATCATGCTTATGTATACAACTGTTATTTGTAAAGAAGAAACTATCTACAAATTCACTTTTCTACTACCTTCAAAATATTAGCTCAATTTTTTTTCTTTCTCCTGTACAGAAAAACACATTGATCTACACTGCCAGTCATTCCCTTTAATCCTGTCAAACTCAGTCAAAATGAGGGGCTTAAGGTGAGGATGATCATCTTTCAAAAGTCTAATGAACACAGTGTCTTAAGAACTGACAGTTGGAAAAGCAAAAAGCCTAAAATTCAAACCTGTTACTATCTTTATGCCTCAGATCTCATCTAAGTCTTTCCAGCAACATTGTTCAACCAATTTGAGGCCTTGACTTAATGATTCTCAGAGATAGGCTGACTTAATAGAAGATGAAGACTTGATTGCCAAAGAAAGGGCCAACCTTGATGAATCTGGCTCTCCTAACCCTATCACTCCTAGATGTAGCATAGACTCTTAAACAGAACCTCAAGTCTGGATTAAGGATATAGCCTTCTCCTGAGCTGAAAGTTATTGGGCAGATGAGCAGGAAATTGAAAGCTGCTGTATCTGACTGGCTAGTTAAGATCAGAAAGTTGTATCCAGAGTAAACGCTGTAGATTAACCCTGGAATACTCGGGTTGTTCTTTCATATTGCATCGTGCTTATTGGTATGGCTGGCCCTGCTGAAGATACCCTACCTGCCTATTTTCCTGACTCAGCCTTTGCCTGTCTTTTTTGACATGCTGCTGCAATCACACTTGTGCTTGAGAAGACTACAACTGATCTCAGCCTATCTTATGCCCAATTCCACCAAGGAGTTTTGAACAGAGGTAACCTGCACTTCACCCTCCAGGACTTAATGTTCTCAACAGGAAGGACCATGCTTTATATATACTCTTTGACCAGCAGCAGCTTTTTTTTAAGTGCTGAATAAGCCTGTATGCCTATATATTTTTGATTATCTTCAGCACCTGGGACCCCTTCTACCAGATCTGAAATACAGCAGATTAAAAGTACTGTCCATTCCTCTCCTGCCGTAATACAGAGGTGATTCTGAGCCACCAGTACAGAAATGAGAAATGTAACCTGTTCAACTTGGCAAAGGACTTAAAAGAACACAAGAAAAATTTTCCACTGAACTTAACATTTACCACTGACTTGAATAGCCTCACAACTACGAGCCAGCAGAAGGCAAGTTGTCCTGCTTCATGTCAGCTAGACATTTGAGCTCTCAGACTCCTGACCACTGAGTTTGCTTATATTGGGACTCCATTGTATCCAAATAATGCTATCAGACATGATTATTCCATTCAAATGGATTATAAGCTTCCTGAGTACAAGACATACTTCTCATGATGCTTTTTCAGAGTACTTTTATTATCAAGAAAGTAACAGTGCCAGCTGTTACCATTCAATTTTTTGAGCAGAGACTAAACTTTAAATATCTGGTCTTATCATTAACATCAGTTGTTTTTGATTGGCCAGCATTCATTCCATGCTCCCTGATCTTGGAACTACATCTCCCTATTTTTAGTCCACGTGGTTCAGACAGTCTGACATGTTTCATGTATGGACATGTAATTTAGATCTGATCGATCAACATACTTCATCTCTTTGACCGTAGTGATTGGTTCACAAGTGGTTGTGATTCATGTTGGTCCAGTGATACTCAATTCAACCTTGGGAGTTTAACTGAACTATGGAAGAGAAGATGTTCAGAAACTATACTGAGTTTGCTTAGCTTTGTAGGATGAAAAAGCTCAACCAGCAGAGTCCACCATGTTAAATGAGCCAATCAGAGAATGAAGCCAGTGCAGAGGAAAGCAGAGCCAAATGATGGAGAGACTTGAGTCCTGGCGACAATGTTTGTGCCCCTGGATCCACCTGTGCCTGAAGCTAGATATATCCTCTGGACTTTTCAGTTATGTGAACCAATAAAACCCTTTTTTGTTTAAGTTACTTTGAGTCGGGTTTCTGTTGCTTGAAATCAAGTCCTAATATACTATCTACCAACCTTGAAAATTGACAGATCCAAGTATTTATTAAACTAGAAGTCATAGCTACACAAATTATTTTCCAAACTTGAAGACAGAGTGAAACAGGAACTGACAATGATTAAGATGGAAGCATAAAAATTAACTACATAGTAGAAAAATATAGAAGAAAACATGAATGTTTATCAGTAAAGAATTGGTTAAATAACACATAGTTTAGCCATATAAGAAAATCTACATGTCTGTTACAATGAATAAGGTACATTTATTGTATATGGACATGGGGGGGAAAAGGCCATGATATGTTAAATGAAACAAACTATTAATAGCAAAATGTATACACTAATTTTAAAATTTGTTTATAAAACATAGAATTTTTTAGTGATTACTGTTTGACCTTGATAAGTTATTTAACACTGAGCCTGATTCATCAAATTATTTAAAATACCCACCTTTATCTTTGTGACAACTTCAATGAATATATTCATCATCCATTATTCAAACCCACAGATCACTGCACCTTTACTTGTTTAAGAAACTCCGAACTCAGTAATTCCTTAATTTTTCAAACATACTTCTTTCAAATGTCTGTATTTCCAATATCAGAACTTTATAATTCCAATCATCAAAAGAGTATTTCAGTTCTCAACTGAATGCTAACCTATTAAGACCTCTTGCAGTTATCACAGTAGAGAGGATGAAGAAGATCTATTTTTTTTGAAATTTGAGTATTCTGACTTTACTTCAATTAAGAGCAATAATGATTTTTTCATTGCCAAGTCCATTAAAAATACATCTTAACAACTTTCAGCAGCACCACGAGGACTCCCACCAGAATCTTGATGCACTTCCCATTCCTGCCTTCCTAGCTATTGTTCCATTGTAGGTTCTCCACATCTTTTAAATATTGGTATAGTGGACATCCCTTAATTTTTGCCTCTCACAAATCATTTCCCATTTCCTTTGGCGATAGATGCCATTTTTCCATTGGAATGCTACTTTTTCTGTGATGTTTGTGGAACTATATAGTATTCTGGCCTTGTACTCCCCTGACCGAGATTTGATCACGTGCTTGAAGCTTATCCAATCAAAATTCCCTTCCCACCAGGACTTCAAGTCTTAAGAGAGAGAACACAAACAAAATTATAGGAGCTGAGTTATTCTGATGGTAGTGTCCCAAGGAAAGCATAAGAGTTGGTGCAAGGACATCCCCAAAGTTTCCCTGGATTCTGTTGTCAAAGCCTAGTTATCCAGATTTTCCTTTGATTCTGTAGACTACCATATATCCTTATGTTTCCTTTATATTTGTAAGCAGGTTTCTGCCACAACCAAATGACAATGATTTCAGAAGCTGATAATAGTTAAATAATAATAGATTTCAGCCCCTCAGGAACATGGAGGATCTGGAATTGATTATTGCACTGAGACTAAATTAAAGGCAACAATAACTCTTGTTCTATGTCCCTGGAGAGTGGGGAGGGTTTGTAGGCAATTTATATTGGCAAAACAGAAAGAAAAGACACTTTGTTATTTGGAGTCATGTGACTTTTGCAGGCAGAATTTGGATAACCAGATAACTGTTGACAGTGGGACAATTGGAAGTAGATAAGACTATTGAGTTAGGATAGTTTCTTGGACTACATTGGATAATTTAAAATGAGAGGACAAGCTTAGACCCAGAAACAGGCCTGTAGGCATAGAATAAAATCCGGGGCCTTTGTGTGTCCAGGATGAATGAATCTCTTCATACTTTATTCCAAAACTATACCCTAGAGATTGATTCCACAAATTTAGAAATTCCAATGCCAACTGAATTTGCAGCTTTACTAAGGTCTCTTGTGAGAATTAAGGCATTAAAGGAAAAGAACTGACTGTTGGAGTTTTGATATCTGGGAAGAGTCAAAAGACGTGGGAAATCCCAACCCCTATATACCTCAGAAGTGAAAGTTTGGGTTTTCCTATTAGTCAAAAACGCTTGGCTGAAGAAAAAATATACAGACCACATAGTGAAGGAGGAAGAGAGAAGTACCAACTACAGCCCTGTGACTTGTTGCAGAAATAAGATCTATATTATAGACTACCCATATCTCCTTGTTTACCTTGTCTTTTTATCCCCCTCTTTCTCCATTTCAGTACTTTGCATCTCACTTCCTGGCTGAAGTTTAAATATGATTGAAGTTAATGCAATCAGATTTACCCTCAGTTCAAACACATTCTGCTGGCATTCTTGCCTTCACTAATATATATGGATATGTTGGTAATGGTTAAATACAGCAGTAAATCCATAAATTGTAGATTATCAAGATGAGGTTAAGAACTAGAGTAGGATAAATATCACCTAGTAATCCTAGACTTGACTCTGGATGTGGTAAAGAAATTTTTCCTTGGGAACAAAATGAATCTATGTTCTACTGTATGTTGACTGGAAGCATTTCTAAAATTGTGTTGAAGAATGCATTACTGGACAGCCAAAGGATAGAACCTACTGGACATCTACCTTTATTTGCCTACCCAGGTCTTTTTCCTCCTCCTTTGGGAATAACCTCACCTTTCCTTTGGGAAGCTAACCATCCTCCATGTTACCAAAAGATAATTTGTAAGAAGCATAGGAGTTCTTGTTACTGAGATTTCCTCAGTTGCCCAGGTTCCTGATTTTCTTGAATGATAAGCTCTAATTTTGTGAATTACATCATATCCTTTCAGTGGATTACATTGGTTAGGCAGGCTGCTACATATGGCTGTACAAGGTATCCCCTGTACAACCATATGCAGAGGCCCTGTAGCCAGGCTTGATTTTTGTTGTTTTCAGTCAGAGACCCTAACTGACTCACTGTCCTTCCTATGTGTTAGGCCTTCTTGCCCCATAGACTGAAAAATCTCATCTATTCCATGGCTTTAGTTTCCAACTGTTAACTTCCAGATTCCTATCTTCAGCCCAGAAGTATTTCCTGAGTTCCAGATCTGAATGTCCACCTTTCATCTGGATAGTCCCCTGCTTGATTAGCACATAGATACCTCACATTGACCCCATTTTTCCTTCAAAATTCTGTTCTCCCAGTGTTCCCATTTCTTAATAAACAGCACCACTCTTCATCCTGTTTCTCAAAGCAGAATATGGTCGTTATTCTTGATGCTTCCTTCTCTCTCACCCGGGCATCCCTATGAATCATAAAATTCTTTTTGTGTGTCATGTAAAATATACCTCAAAACCATCTTCACTTCTGTCACCCTTGCTAGGACTATTGCAATGCCCTTCTAGTAGTGTCACTGCCTCTACTGTTGTCCTACTACAGTCTGTTCTTTATAGAGCACGTAGAATAATCTTTAATAGATCTAATTTTGTCACATCTGTGCCTGAAACCCTTTAATAGTTCCCCAAGTTGTTTCAGAATATCATCTAAACTTTTATTCTGGAACTTTACCCTTGTTTACAAGGTTCTTCATTATTTTACTTTTCAGGCCTCATCTTTTCCCATTCCAACATGACAGTTCATTTTTATATGTTGGAGTTACCTGTAATATTTCATTTGAAAAAGGATTTCACCTTCTTAAAAACGAAAGGTAAGCTTCCATTAAAAGGAAAAAAATCGAAACCCATTGATGTTCAGAACTACCTAATTAACAGCATAATTTATCTTCTTCCAAATTTCTCTTTCCATGAAGTTTCTAAATGAAATCTGATATGTGTAACTACTGTGTAAATAGAGCTACAGTAAGATGCCTAGAGAGTAACCAAATCCCTATCTCACAACATACATAAAAGTAAATAACATAAGGACTACAAATTTAAATGTTAAAATGAAATTGGAAAAATTTTTAGGCGACTATGTTTACAATCATATGGTAGGAGATCATAAGCAAAACAGAAAACCTACAAACCCTTAAGGAAATTATAGACATATTTGACTATAGAAACAAATTTTGAGGAAATATCTTGGTTCTATAAAAGACACATGATAGACTAGGGAAATTATTTTTAACATAGGTGGCAGATTGAGGATTGACATCCCTAATATACAGAGTTCTGACAAATTGATCACTATAAAACAATCACCCCCATAGAGAATACCCTGTAGGTAACTCAGTAGAAATCTAAAAGATCGGTCGTAATAGTCACTAACCATATGTCGTTAGTTATGTGCTAAACATTGTTTCAGGTACTTTATTATTTAATTCTGATAACTTACCCTACAAGAAAGGTAATATCCCTGTTTTACAGCTAAGGAAACAGGCCCAGAGAAATAAAGTACTTGCCCAAGCCATGGTCACACATCTTGAGCTGTGACTCAAACTCAGATGGTCTGACTCCAGAGTCTGCTCTGAACCATATGCTCTTCTGCATTTCAATAAACATATTAAAAAAGAAGTGTACACATTATCTGAGATGTAAATCAAAGCAGCAAGGTACCACTGATCACCTATCAGATAGCAAAATTTAAAAGAACAATAACCTCCAGTGTTGGGAAGAATTAGGGTAAATGAAAACTTGTACATTGGTAGTCTGGCCATATCTATTAAAACTTGAAAATGTACTTTGACTCAGGTGAATGTCAAAGTCTCAAAGAACTAAAAGCACTAAGATACAAGAACCTCTGTATGAGACGTTTACTGCAGCATGGCCTGTGGAAGCAGAAAAATGAAAGCAACTTGAGCATCCATCAAAGAAGAATGTTCGAATCAGTTAGAGAACAGCTAGAGTATTATACAACTGTTAAAAAGAATAGGTAAGAGCCTTAGCTTTTAACTTGTGGCATGTCTATGGTGTATTTAAGCAAAAAAGAGAAAGTTACAAGGTAATGTACATCATGAGAACACATTTTTGTAAAAACAAATGAAACCTACAAATGTGTTGAAATAACCAATTAAAGAAAAGTAGGATTCACAGTAGGCTATGTTATGGTTTCAGCTGAGTTTAGAGAAACTTGGTACTTTATACATACTAGCATTGTCTCTACTTGTGAGAAGCACGTGCCTTTTTATTTATTTTTTTTAGAAAACACTTTGAAGAAATACTTTTAAAGAAGCAATTTAATTACAACTGGTCGTTTTTGAATTAATATGCTAAAAAGAGGCAACAAAGACTAACGTCTTACATATTTAGGGTTGCTTGATTTCCAGGTGACTGGTCTTCAACCTTTAAATAGGCCACTCTCTCCAGAGAGAAGGGGCTGTCCATTAGGATGCCACATTATAACAAAGACTGATTCTCTCCCTGTATCTATTCTTCCCAGAATAAATACCACATTTCCCAGTCTCCTTTGCTGATAAATATAACCCAATGACTAAATTTTAGTCAGTGGAGCATGAGCAGCTTCTGGAACCTAAAAGAATGTGTGCCCACTTCCTTACATTCTGCTGGCTAGAACTTGGGTCCAATGGCTGAAACTTAAGCATGTCATTTGGACCATGAAGGAGACGGAGCTGTGTATGAATGGTGATGGAGCAACAATGAGAAGGAGCCAAAGTTCATGATAAATGTGGAGCCACCATACCAGGCCTGAAGCATTTACCTCTAGATTTCATTTGCAAGATAAATTAACATGTATCCTCTTTACATAATTGGTATATGAAGTTTTCTAATTCCTTTTATTCTAATTTTATACTGCTGAAGCAACCTGCCCCTAGCTGGGCTCACTAACAAGAGGGCAGTGACAAGGTAGATGACTGGTTAGGTCATGAACCAAGTATGTATCTGTTGTCATAAATTAATAAGTTGGCCTCTTGCTTTGTTAGCTAGGCACCCTTCCTTTATGCTCCTAGAACCCCCACTGCTATAGATATGTTGCTTTTATCATCCCAATATCCATCCCTCATATTTTGATAAATACACATCAATTGTCCTCTAGGCTTCCAGCCCTCCACTTTTTGTTCAGATGCCAACTACCCCTGGCTCCAGGGTTGTCACGTAACCCACACCAACCTTCCAGAGCCTTGCATCCCCTTGGTCTGGGTAGTTAGATAAGGAGTGAATATATAATCTAAGGCAAACCAATCGTACACAACCAGCTGATTCTGGGAGGTTGGATGGAGAGGTGGTGTTTAACAACTAAGAAAGACATTTCCTTTTGTTTTTAATTACTGGATTTTGAACTATAAGGTTGCAAGCCTGACACTGCTGGTAATCATCTCACTACCACAAAGTTGCCTATCTGAGAATGGAACCTATACAGGGGACTAAGAGACTCCTAAAGACATTGTTGTCGCTTGGATCCAACCGTGCCAGAAGCAAACTAACCCTGGACATTTTCTGCAAGTCAGGAAATCCAATTTTTGCCTGTTACATTTGAGTTGTCTTTTCATGAAATGGACAGAGTTCTGACTAAACCATTTTATTTCAACTTATTACCAACACTTGACACGTGTGAGTGTTTAGGAAGTATAAGATTATTTTGTTAGAGGTACAAATTTAGAACCTGTTAACTCCAATAGACTGAATCACGGAAGTTTCTGCATTGGCAGCGCTGGAATGCTGGCAAGCACTCAACCTCTCCAAGCATGTTTCTTCACTCATAAAAAGAGGAGTTGTAACAGTCCCTGCTTTAAAGATTGTGAGGCTTAGAAAAGATGAACACAGTGCTGAGCACCATACCTGGCACCTGGTAAGCCCTCAGTAAATTGCAGTTGATCTTAGTAATGATGTTAAGGTGACGAAACCCTGGAAGACTCAGCTTGGCCAGCCGACCATTCTCTTGGCTGTCACTTTAACCTCAGCTTGCTGGTGTCAATGACACACTATCATATTCAATCTCTTTTATAAGGAAAGTCAATTCCTTATTTGCTCTATCACCCTTTAGAGCGCTGGTGGTAGAAAAACATGTCACATTCCATTTCTCTTGTGTGCTGAGGTCCTTGGACACCACCCATGCCAGTTGGCCTATTGGCAAATGTGGTAAGAGGCTTGAGTTAAGGAAGTCCAATTCCTGTTAGAAGCATGTCCTTCCTCGTCTATGCCAGTAGGCAGCCCATGGGGGAGCCTGGGTATGCTCTCGGTCGATGTGCAGCTCATTTGTTCACTGCATTGGATTGAGGCCCAGCACACCCAAATGCTCCTTGTTTTAAAAACTACAGGTTTAAGTCACAGAGTTAAGAATCTTGGTCCTTCACACCAACAAAAACAAAAGATTTTTTTCTGTTCATATTATTCTAAATATCTCAAGAGAGTTTATGGCTTTATTCCAGGTTGCCATCCTGAACTATCTGGCCTTCAAGGCTGAGGGAAAGTAGCTGAAATCGGACCTAATCGTTAGGTCAGGGAAATGGGCTGAAGCCAGATTTCATCAAGTGGCAAGCACTCAGGGCCTTGTGGAGCCCTGGGCTCATCCTTGTCATTCTGAGACAACGGCAATGGAACAGAAACATCCCAGTCACACTTGCAAGACTCGACGACTGGCCTCTTTGAACAGAAGCTCTGATTTCTTGAGTTCTGAAGATGCCTGGGACCATTTGGCGGCATTGGGGAGAAGAAAGTTTTCACAGAGAAAAGATTCAGTGCAGACGCTGTTTTATGTGGTCCAGGACTCGGGAAGACATACAGATCAGAGCTTCACAGCCTTCAGGGTTGGTGTGGGGATAGGATGTGGGACAGGGAGTTGTGGGTACAGGAGGACCAATGAACCCAGACGATACTCTGGTCACAAAGATTGGTTGACATGTTTAAAAGACAGCAGTGACAGTTCTCAGAGCAGCATTCAACTTACATCCTATCTTCGGAACACATGGATTGTAGTGTGCTATGAATTAACATTTTAAAATAAATCCTCTGGTTCTTTCGTGGCCAGTACAATTGCATTGCAGTATATTCTGTGCATATTCTACAATATTCATTTCCCAATGTAATTGAAGTTATACTACAAATTTTGAAGAGTATATGATACAGCAAACATGAAATCAGAGTCCAGGGCTACATGTAAATACACACATATCCGTTGCCACCACTACTAAGATGGGACAGCCCAGAAAGCTGACTTAAGAGGCAAGGCACAGCTGGGTCTCCATGAAAGACAGCCTGTGGCAGGAGAATATCAGACCTTGAGGAGCCTCCAGAGGAACTGAGTAGTTACAGGACTTCTTCCCATCATCCCCTGACCCAAAGCTACCCACTCCCATCACCACCACTTTGAGATGTTTCATTATCTCTAATGATGGGAAAACTTGGATAATCAAAAGTGAATGTGGAAAAGTTTCAAGAAATTTCAAGTCTGTAATAGCAGGCATCCTTGGCTTCAGCTGAAAAGCAAATTGATACAAAGTTGTTCTTAGCACTTCGCCAAATGGATTGCTGTTTCCTTGTGCCTGAGGCACCCAAAAAGGGAACAAGGACTTAGGCTGTGTTTATAACTCTTTGCCTGGATACCTCTCCCAGTTTCCTCTTTTAAGGAAAAGAACCTTGCTTTAATAGCATTCTGTCCCCCAGAGCCTGGCCTTGCCTATGTGAACCTGTTTCATGATAACTAGATACTCTTGGCTTCACTTTCTGTACTTGTCCTTGGACCTAACAGCCTAAGAAGAAGAGGCAGAACCTGCTTGTTCCCTTCCTTCTTTCATTCCCTGGTCTTTCTTCCACTAAGAAAAGTTAAGTCAAGCTTTCATGTGCTTCATACATGGCACTTACAGGAAACTACTTCCTTTTACACATCTGTAGTTACCAGGTCTATATAGAAGGGATCCTCATACATTTCCTCCAGCTCTGGCTCCATTTTTTTCTAATCCTGTAGTGTTCGCCTTCTCCTACGTCTGCCTTGTGAAATTTCATATGGAAGAAGGCACCCAACATATATTAAGACTCACACAAGATGAAAAAAACTATAAGAAATTTGGAAATGACATGTAGATTGCTACTAAGACTAGTCAAGATATGGTGGTATTACAGAACCGGGTACATAATTTGAGGGGTCCAGTGCAAAATGAAAATGCAGGGGCCTTGTTCAAAAATTGAGAATTTCAGGATGGTGACAGCCCATTTCCTGATCACGTGACCCTTCTAAGTATGAGGCCCTGTGTGACTACACTGGTCTTCTGCCCAAGAATCTGGCCTTGGTATATTCCAGTACCTCTAAAACATGTCCATGCTACCTAGTCTCCCAGTTCTGGGCAGCATTCAGAATCATTTTAATATATGATGATAACTTATCAGTAGGGCTAGGAATGAAGCTAAGCCCTCTTCCCGTATTAACTCAGTTAATACTCATAACACTTCAGTCACTACAGAAGGAAAACCAGGGTCCCTCAGCTTATAGGTGGTCTTCTACCCAGACTTCTCACCAAAGTCTCATACTCCAAAGCATGGATCTATTTCAGGCTGAAAAACAACAGGACTCTCAATGGTGATTAAATAAGAACCAGAGATATTATAGGCACTTAAACTAGGAGATTCTGACATGATAGAATAACAACTTTTGTTTATCAAACTAGGAGATTCTGACATGATAGAATAACAACTTTTGTTTATCAAACATTTAGTATGTGCCAGGCACTATGCTCTGCAATTTATATGCATCATTTGACACATTCTGATGTGAATTTTTTTATTCCATAGCCCTAGTGCAAGTAGTATCCCACACTCTATAGGTCATTTAATACTGCCCTGAGTCAACTTGCCCAAACAGAGCCTTCCCTCCCCACCCAGCCATGGACTCTGTGTTGCCAGAAAACTGAGGCACCTCCACAGCTGTCACCACATGGCCGCTGCTCTGTCTGCTCATGGACATCATAGCCAAAGACTGCTTTTTCTTCTGGTGTCTAGGGACATTGGCCCTAACTTCAAATCTGACCTAATCTCAGATCTACACCTGGACCCTCACTTTCTCCTGCCCTGGTGCTTTATTTCAGCATTTCCCAGAAGGATCTGTAAAGACAAGCAAGACTCAAGTCACCTCCATATTTAAACATCCCCCAAACACCTTTCTGATTTTAAACTTTTCCATGGCTTTGAAACACCAAACCCTAAGGGCATGGAGATAGAGAGATGAGGTAGTAGTTGCAGCCTCCTTTTGTTATAGCTGGGCTGGGGAGAGGAGCAGCTAACACCAGTGGGGTGTTTGTTTGTTTGTTTTTGTTTTTCTTTAAATAACTTGCCAGGTTACATCAGATGAAGAAACTTTGGCTGGAAGGAGGAGTCACTGGTCTAAAGTCCTATAACTAGGAAGTGGCTGGAATTTGAAGCCATCAGGCTTTAAACCCTCAAACCTGGGCCACCTGTCCAGCCTTAGAATCGCTTTGGGAAAGCTCATTGAAAATTCCCAGGAGCTCATTGAAACTTCCCTGGCGGGTGGCTCCATAGTGTAGTGGTTAGCACGTCTACTTTACATGCAGAAGGTCCTGGGTTCACACCTCAGGTGGAGCCACTAGACCATATCCCAGGTGTACCAGTCTCTGGGTGTCTGCTGTGAGCTTGTCGGAGGAGACGTCCCGCCTTCAGAGATCCAATTCTTAAGAGGAAACGGCAACATCCATAGGTCAGAGGTGGAAGCGAGAGATATTAAAGAGGGGAAAAAAGAAACTTCACCGGCTGACAATGAAAATCTCTAGGGAAAAGCTGCAGTTTTTTAATATTCCACATATAACCTAGAAGCTTCTAGAATTTCTATGTAGAATTTATATTTGAAATTCCAGCCAACCTCACAATACTTAGAGTGGCAGATAGACTCTATGGTATCCCTGCCAAGATCAGTGCCTCCTGGCATTCACACCTGTCTTTGTTTGGGCTGCCATAGCAGAATACCACAGACTGGATGACTCGAACAATTCATTCTCTCACAGTTCTGGAATCTGGAAGTCTGATATAAAGGTGACCAGTCGATTTGGTTTCTAATGAGGGCTCTCTTCCTACCTTCTTGTTCTGTCTTCACATGGCCATTCCTCAGAGCATGTGTGAGGAGAAAGAGTGACCTATCTGGTGTCTCTTACAATGACACTAATCCTATCAGATCAGGGCTCCATCTTTATGACTTCATTTAACTGTAATTACTTCCTTAGAAGACCCATCTCCAAATACAACCATACGAGAAGTTAGGGCTTCAATATGAATTTGGGGTGGGGGTTGGTCACGAACTGAGTCCATAACAACACCTCTGTGTAATCCCTTCTCCTTGAGCTGGGCTTCCTTCTGAGGTGGTACATGCGAGATTATTTCTAACCAATAGCATCTAGCAAAGGTCATTTGTTGTCACTGTCATTACATTACATAAGACTTCATCTTGCTCCCAAACTTGCTATAGAGAGTCTCCTTGCTGGTTCATTGGGAAAGTCTACATGCCAAGAAACTGGGCCACTTCTAGGAGCTGAGGATGGCTTTCAACCAAAGGTCAGCAAGAAGCTGGGGCCCTCAGTCCTGTAGCCACAGGGAACTGAATTCTGCCAACCTGAGTGACCTTGGAAACAGATTCTGCCCCATTCATGCCTCTAGATAAGAACACAGCCCGACCAACACCTTAATAGTAATATTGTGAGTCTCTGAGAAGAGGACTCAGCTAAGCAATGCCTGGACTCCCAACCCATAGAAATGGATAATAAATGTGAGTTACTCTAAGCCACTAAGTCAGTGGTCATTTGTTACACAGCAATGGAAAACGAATACATTAAGAAACCCCACAAGATCAGCTTACAAGGAAGGCTGCACGGATGATTCCTCTTTTTTTTTACTTCTACATAGAAGCAAGTCCTATACTTACTGAGGATGACGAAGGGCATGTGCCTAACTGCCTTTTAAAAATGTTTAATTTCTTAATTATGAAAAGTAACAGATGTTCATTGTAGAAAATTTGGAAGTACATCAAAAAAGAAAATTTTAGTTACCAGAAATACTCTCCTCCCACCGCTCAGATAACCACAGATAACACGGTGGCAAACAGCTTTCCCCAACTTGGTCCTGTGTAGAGAGGCTAGATAAAGTTACAAACAGAGAACGCTCTGTACAGACTGTTTTGTAACTTGTCCTCTCCACATGTCAGCCCACATTTTCTGAAAAATTTGAAGTATCAGAAGGGTGAATTTGTTCCTAGCATATTGGAATGCTGCCAGACCCCACTTTTGATGACCTCAGGTTTTCTCAGGCAGGGCTTTATTTAGCAAAGGAGATTCATAAAGAGGAAACTGAGACCAGAGAGGGGAGGCCATACTCAAGCCAGATAGCCTGTCATCACCCAGAAGTTTCTCCCCCTCCAGATTCCTAAAGACATTGTAGTTGAGCTACTATATCCCCAAAGCTATTACCCTTGGAATTATTGCCAGAATTCATTTCCCATAAGCCATAGCTTTATCCCTAATCAAGAGGGGGTGATCAGAGGGGCTTAAAATAGGGAGAAGCAGCACCCCTCTGCCTGAGATCTGGCCAGCCCACCACTCATGAGACCTGATTCTTCCCTGGCCCCCAGTGCAGCTGAAATGTGAGCATCTCTCCAGAATTTTAGGGTTTGGCTTTTTTTTTAAATGTGAGTGGGAAGGTAGAAAAGAAGGAGATGAAGGGAAATAAAGGTATGAATCATTCATTCAATAAGCTTTATAAAGCCTCTAGAAGTCTAGGCCCTATGCTAGGAACTGGAGCTATGGAGATAAGCATGATAAAGTCCCATCTCTAAACAATATTTCTGTGTTTATGATACAATGAACAGGTGTTACTTTTGCAATGAAAAAATGTTTAGTAAAGATTTTTTTAAAGAATGCTGGAATTTCTTTAACATTTATAAATTGTGTTCCAATTATTTATTATTATATAACAAACCACCCCAAAACTTTGAAGCATAAAACAATAATCATTTTGGGACACCTGGAGTGCCTAGGATGGTTGAAGGTGGCAGGGAGAGCTCAACTTGGGCCATGTGTCTAGGACCTCAGTTCTTCTCTATGATGTGTCTTCTGGGAAGTTCTTCATTATAATGTGTCCAAAATGGCTCCTTCACTTCCATGTCTGGCACCTGGGCTGGGAAGAGTTGGAGATCAGTAGATGAGCGGGTCATCTTTCTGTGATGCTTCCTTTCCACATGGCTAGCTTGGGCTTCCTCTCAGCATGGCAGTCTCAAGATAGACTTCTACACATCAGCTGGCTTCCCCCAGAACAATAATTCCAAGAAAGGAAGTGAAAACTGCCAGTCCTTTTAAAGGCAATCAAGACAGAAGCCACAGTGCCTTTTTGTGATGTAGGCTTCAAAGTCACACATTACTTCTCCTTTTTTTTTTTTCAATTCATTAGAAGCAGGTCACCAAGTCTAGGCCACACTCTGGAGAAAGGGAATTAAGCTCTCTCTTGAAAAGAGAAGTATTGAAGAATTTGTGGTCATATTGTATCCAAAGCACCAGAACAGCATTATATTTGACCTCACATTGGGCATTAGACATACCCTCCAATTCTCTGCTCTCTCAGAACTAGTATTTTTTCCACTCCCTTGTCTCATAAGGAGCAGTGTAGCTGATTTCCTTTCTCTCTTGGTCTCTCCCAAATACTCCTTCCCTTATCTTCTACCCATAAGAGTTTATCAGCTATTTTTCACATCCCTTTTAGTCCCTTCCCCTAAATGAATTCTGGTGCCACTTGTTAAAATAATGAAATTTCTATTTTTTTACACAAAGATTTATGTAGAGAAAATTATTTTAAATGAAAAGTCCATATCCGGCCATACTGTCAAGCAAATGTGAAAGCAAAAGAAGATATTGATGACAAGTAGGGACTCTGAAACTTTTTCTCGTGTACCATCTCTGGAAAAAAAAAAAAATTGCCTAAGGATGTACTCCAACAAACTGACTGATAAAGGAGTCCAGGAAAAAGACTTGGGAAGCAAGAAACAGTGAAACTAAAGTAAGAGAAGTTTTGAAAAAATCCCAACCTGATAGCTATGCAGCAGACCTAAAATAAAATCTTTCAGAACTAGAATTGGAAGTTAGAGGTCTCTAGGACAAAATGTCAAGAACAAAATAGATGTCATTGCACAAATTGACTAAATGAAAATCTGGAAGTTCGTAAAGATAAAGTGAAGACAAAAGACTCTTTGACTACCAGAGAGTGCAGTTAGAAACTCTGCAGAAAGATAAGTTGTGCTGGAAAATCATGGTCAAGCTAAAATTCGCATGATTTGGGACAACTGATAGTGATTTAAACAGTAAGAAACACCACCAAATAGCAGTTTAAAACAAAGCTGATTTTATTATCTTCCTGGCAAGAGAGAGCCATGTCACTTAAACACAAGTTCCAGAAGTCTCTCTGAGCAAAAATTCAAGTAAGTAGATAAATGGGATTTGAAGGAGGGAAGGAAGTACACCAAATAAGGCAAATTCTGAATTATGGTCTCTAGTTGGCTCGCAAAGCAGATGTCAAGTCATCTTTGCAAGTGGCCACCTTTAACTTCTCTGTCACTGACATGAACATGATTTCAAGCGGGTCCAAGATATGTTACAAAAGATTCCGCTGGGACTAGGTCATTCAGCAGAGATGCTTGAATATGCATGTTTAAAGCTTAGCAAATTTTTTTTTTAAAACAAGTATGAAACAATGCCCAACACCTATTGGACAAAAATATTGAGGGAGGAGTAATTAATTTTGTTGGGTTTATAATGGATAGCAGGTGTGTTTTCCCAAGATGTCCTTTCTTTTTTTCCTATAAGCAATTTATCACTTTTATTGGATATTTTCTTGGAGATCAGCCTTCTTCAATTACTTTTTTCTAGTAGGTTCAGATTTTAAACTTTGTTTCAATAAGTTTTTTAAATATGTATGTATGTGTTTATTGTCTATTTAGCCATCATACTTGTCTTCTGATTTTCATTTGGCAAGTAGCAAAGTTTTATTACATGGAAATTTAAAGCTATACCTATTAAGAAAAACAGTTTAACCAAAAATACAATGTTCTCAATCTCCTACTATTTACAATCTCTTTTTAAATATAGAAAAGTTTTTGAGGTGAAGGGAGAATTTGGTTTCACTTCACCCTTTTTTATTAAATTTTAGTAAAATAAATATTTTATTTTGAAAAGCTGACACTCAGTAGGTCATGGTGATGGAATTAAGGATGATTTTTTTTATTTTTTTATTTTCATCTTCATGTATTATATGCTTTTCTATAATTTTCTTTAAAATTTAATCACAAATATGGATTATTTTTGAAACATAAAATGTTATTTTATAAAAGGAAACCAAATATATATGTAAAAGGATATTCATAACAACATTGTTCATAATAACAAAAAAATTGGCAAGAACTGAAATATCTGTCAACAAGGAATGGAGTAGTTAAATCATGGTACCCTAAAAACAATGAGCTTTGGAAAAGATTAAGGTAGTCTTATATGAAAGGACTTGGAAAAATATTAAGGAAAGCAAATTGCAGAAAAAATATGCTCTCATTTGTACGAGGGGTGAGTTGGGGTGGGGGGGAAGAGCTCAATTTAATTTACCCAAATATAGCTCAAAGGGCTTGAGGATGAGAGAGAAAGAGAGAGGTATGTGTGTATATGTATGTGTATATATATTTTGACTTGACCTCTAAATACGAACTAATACTTTACTTTGAAAAGTGATCTGTTTCCTGATGTTGGAAAACTTGGTGGACTTACTAAAGAAAGTACAATATATATTAAAACCACATATATTGAACTGTATGAAACATGAAATATTTTTAAGGGTAATTTTGACAATAATAAAACTTTACATTATGAGCTGACGTTAGAAGCCATCACCTCACACCACATAAGACATTACTTCACTCTTCATACGTGGTCCAGAAATTCCAGGAGGATGAAGGCCCATCAGTTAACAGATGCTTGAGGGGCAGACTGTTACTTTTAAAGCTTACACATATACAGTTCTATATTATTTGGATTTGTTAAATTTATACAAAATTATCATTTGAAAAAAATTATAAAGATTTATAAGTATATGTTGCCTATTTTCTTTCTGTATTTATTCATATAATGCTTTTTAATAGCTGCATATAGCTGAACATTTAAGTCTTCTCTAATTTTTATAATTATAAACATTCTTATACATAAACTCTTTGTTCATTTTTCTATTTGATTCTTCTATGAATTCATCCTAAGGAGAAAAAAGGGGGTATGCATTGTTTAACAATATCTTTATAAGGATAAAGTAAAATAATGTTTGAAAATGTTCTATAATTCTTCTCCTTGGCACTGGGCTTGGACTCAAGTCTAAAGAACTCTGAGGATTAAACAAACATCTGTGCTCCATTTCAGTTGCCACAGCCTGGGCTTATCTATGAATGGGGTGTGGACCCTGACCTCAGGGAACTCACACTCTTGAGGGGAAAACAGACACGAATAATTATAAAACTATGCAACTTGTGTTACAGCCGAAATGCAGTGTCAGAAGTGGTATAGAGCACTTCTCAAACTTTAATGTGCACGCAAATCATCTGGGGATCTTTTAAAATGCAGATCCTGATTCAATAGGTCTGGGATAGAACCTGGGATTCTGCATTTCTACCACTTACCAGGGGATGCCAAAAGTGTGGTCATTTGCAAATCACACTTTGAGTAGCAAGTGTATAAATACAAGATTAAACAAAGCTTTCCAGATGCCTGAACAGAGTTTTGAAAAATGAGTATGAATTCTCCAGTTAGTGAGGAAAAGGGTATACCTTGGCAGAGGTACAGAGGCATGAAATGGCCTGATTTGTCTGAAGAACCAAGTTCAAAGGGTGAGGATAAGATGAGGAGCCTAAGGAGCATCAGTGGTGATGAAACAAAAGAGGAAGAGACCTCAGGGTGAATCCACAGGTGGAATGATTAACCGGGTGTGGGAGGAAGTAGAGGAGGGCATAGATGATAGGGGTAGGGTGTCCTCACCAAATGAACGAATAAAGAATCTGGTGTGGGTTTGAGGAGAAGGTAATGAGTTCAGTTGGAGATTCACAAGTTGGAGAATGGAACAGTGGGGCATTAGTGGAGCACTCTGTGGGAAGGCTGGCACAGTTGCAAGTTGTCAGTATGTTGGGCAGTCAAAGGCATGGGCTAGGAATGGAGAAGGATTTTTCAAGTCAGAGGGATAGTCTTTCTGCAAACCTCAGAACCACCACTACAAAGCTGTAAACCTGTCAATGATGTTTTTCACACTACATCTGAAAACATGGATCTTCAGGAGTCAGAACCAGGATCCCAATGCTCCCCAAAATTATCAACCACATCTCACACAAAAACCCACATGGAAATATTTATAGCAGCTTTATTCATAATTGCCTCAAAATGAAAGCAATCAAGATGTCTTTCAATAGATGAATGGTTAAACAAACTGATACATCCGAACAATTGACTATTATTCAGCAATATAAAAAAAAGCTATCAAGCCATGAAAAGACATGGAAGATTCTTAAATGCATACTGCAAAGTGAAAGAAGCCAGTTTGAAAATGTTATATACTATATAATTCTGAAGGGGTTCAGAACAGGCCGCCCTAAGATATGCCACATTGGCATGTGAATTACTTTGAGCTGGAGGTAATGGAGAGAGACCCTGCAGGCACACGAGAAACTTTTATCTCTCCCTTAATTTAAATTTGTGGCCTTGCCCATAAGAATTATTGCCAGAGATAACTTTTTATGACCTATCTATAGGGTGGGGCAAACATCTAATTACTGAACCTCTGTTGTTCTTATTGTTCTTCAAACGACCTTCCTCCCCACTGAAGCCCCAAGATTCCTTACCTCATCCTTAGTTCAGTATGCCACGTATACCCGCATTTTCCCTTTCTGTCTCTGAATCTTTCATGTATGTGGGGTTTTCATATGTAGGTATATAATTAAATTTGGTTATTTTCTCTTGTTAATGTAATCCATTTCATGTATATTTAACTATTAGACTAGCTGGAAAAAAAAATAGAATGGTAGAACGTTTCTTTCTCCCCCACAATTCCAACTGGAAAACACAAAACTATACAGACAGTAAAATAATCAGTGGATGCCAGGTGGGATATTGTGATTTATAATAAGAATCGTATATTTGGCCTTCATCCCTGTTCTGGCACAGAGCTCCTAAAACACTTGGAATTTCCTAAGTGATGAGAGAATAAACCCCGTCTTTCGTTATGTTAATAGTGACTTTTGGAAAGCCCCTAAGTAACCTAAGAATAGGGGACTGGTTGCCAAAGCAACCAATGTTGCTTAAAGGATT
Organism: Rousettus aegyptiacus; assembly: GCF_014176215.1. Lineage (NCBI taxonomy): Eukaryota > Metazoa > Chordata > Mammalia > Chiroptera > Pteropodidae > Rousettus > Rousettus aegyptiacus. Next base: position 16,038,928 of record NW_023416308.1, on the reverse strand, counting down.
GGAAATTTTAGCCCACCCCACCCCCACCTCTGAAGAGGAGTGAGGGGCTAGAGATTGAGTTCAATCACCAATGGCCAGTGATTTAATCAACCATACCCATATAATGAAGGCTCCATAAAACCCCAAAAGGACAGGGTTTGGAGAGCTTTTGGGTTGGTGAACACATAGAAGAAAAGGAAGATTGGAGCACCCGAAGGGCCTGGAAGCTCTGGGCCTTTTCCCACACACCTTGCCCTATGCATCTCTCCTATCTGACTGTTTTTGAGTTATATCCTTTTATAATAAACCAGCGAAGTAGTAAGTAAAATATTTCTCTGAGTTCTGTGAGCCTCTTTATCAAATTAAATGAACCTGAAGATGGGATCATGGCCCCATAGGCAGTCGTTCAGAAGCGATGATAGGCTAGACTTGTCATTGGCATCTGAGGTTGGGGCAATCTTGTAGGACTGATTAAGATCCCTTAATATGTGGGATCCGATGTTATCTCTAGGTAGAGTGTCAGAATTGAGTTAACTGCTTGGTGGTATTGGAAAAAGTACACATACATTAGATCAGGGATTCAGGGAGAGGGATGAATAATGAAACACAAAGGATTTTCAGGCAATAAAATTCTGTATGATACTGTAAGATACAGTATTCAAAATTCTGTATGATACAATTTATTATTGCATTTCTCAAAACTCCTAGAACTGTATGAACCTTAAGGTAAGCAAATTTTAAAAAATTATTTAGGAGATTGGGGGATCCTAGGAGGGAATGCAGACTGTGATAAAAGAACTTAATTAGATGAATGTATGAATATTTGAAACAACTACACTGAAGGAGATGGGGTTGCTGATCTAAGTATATCTTTGGAATAAGTGGGGTCTATAAGACTAAAGGCAAAAAGACCTGCACAGAAGCACTATACTCTGGCTGATAACATTGCTTCCTATGCGGGTTAACAATTCTTATACTGCTATACATGTAAATTGGAATGACATAAATAAACGAATGCCAGATAATGGGAGCCAGGTTTCTTACTGTTGGAATGGGAGTTTACAGATAAGTAAGGGGAAGATGCTAGAATGATCCATGTTGTAATGGATTAAAGTTGGATACAACACCTTGAGCTCATATTCAACTTAATATAGATTTACATGGTTACATATAGAAATTTATAGATATGTATACATACATGGGTTAGAAAAACATATATACATATACACAGGACAGAGGGCCGTGTGAAGGTGGAGGCAGAAATTGGAATTATGCTGCCCTAAATCAAGTAATGCCTGAGGCACCAGAAGCTAGATAAGACAAGGAAGGATTCTTCTCAGACTCCTCAGAGGGAACATAACTCTACTGACACCATGCCCTCAGACTGAACTTTTAAAAGCCTCTGGAAGCAAGAAAGCCAAGCCAAGGACTTGGCATCAGACTTTGCCTGTAATACATATAGATTTGGGTGAATTCTTCTCAACCTCCCCAAAATATCCTGAGGTTCCTGAGCCTGCCACCAAGAGACCTTCCTTACTCACCTGGCAAAACTACTGGGAACCCTGTAAGCAAAGTACCAGGCTGGTATTTCTGAGAGGCTTTATTGGCTTCCTAAATTCAACTTCTGTTTCTTAAAGCTGTCTGTTCATATCCGAGTCTATGTACATCTTTCAAATATTATTACCAAGAGATGAAATTCCCCTTTTCGGGGACCCCAAGCAGGGTTCTTTTTTAAAAATTTATTTATTTTAATTAGTTTCAAGTATACAGTATTGAAATAGACAATTAGTTGCTTGTATTTACATTGTACAATTCAATGAGGGTTTTTTTCTTTCAATTACAGTTGGCATACAATAATATACCAGTTTCAGTTGTGTAACAGTGATCAGAGATCCACATAACTCACAAAGTGATCACCCCACTAAATCTAGTACCCTTCCTCCCCTTACATATTTATTACATTATTAACCATCTTCTCCATGCTACACTCTACACCTCCGTGTCTATACTATAACTATCCATTTATACCTCTTAATCTCTTTGCTTTTTTTTGGCCCCCCAAAACCCTCCCATATAGTATCCCTCTAAATATTCTCTGTATCTATGAGTTTATTTCCACTTTTGTTGTTGTCGTTGTTGATTTTGTTCTTTAGATTCCACATGTACGTGAAATCATGTGATATTTGGCTTTCTCTATCTGACTCATTTCCTTCAGCACAATACCCTCTGGGTCCATTAAAGCAATATCTTTTTCCATCCCCTTCCTTTTAGTCTGTGTGTCTTTTAATCTGAAGTGAGTCTCTTGTAGGCAGCATATGTAGGGGTCGTGTTTTCTTATCCATTCAGCCAATCTGTCTTTTGGTTGGAGCACTTAGTTCTTTTCCATTTGAGGTACTTGTTGATAGTAATGTAGTTATTACTATTCTTTATTCATATTTTCCCCCTCTTTAATTCCTCTCCCCCCCCCCCCCCGCCCCCCACCACTTCCACCCCTGACCTACAGATGTTGCCATCTGCCTTTTTTAAGAACAGGATCTCTGAAGGCAGTGTGTCTCCCTCAATGCACTCACAGTGCGCACCCAGGGCCTGACACCCCTGGCACACTCGGGAGGCCTGGCACACCTGGGGACTGGCACACCCGGGGTATGGTCTGTGGCTCCACCTGGGGTGCAAACCCAGAACCTTCTGTGTGTAAAGCAGATGTGCTAACCATTACACTGTGGAGCCTCTCCTCTTTATTATTGTTTTTGATACATGTTTTTTCTTCTTTAAAAAGTCTCTCCAACATTTCCTGTAATATTGGCTTGGTGGTAATAACTTCCTTTAGCTTATTTTTATCTGGGAAGCTCTTTATTTGTCCTTCAGCTCTAAATGATAGCTTTGCCGGATAAAGTATTCTTGGTTGTAGATCCTGGGTTTTCATCACGTCGAATATTTTGTGCCAAGCCCTTCTGTTCTGCATAGTCTCTCTTGAGAAATCGGCTGCCAGTCTTATGGGTACACCCTTGTAGGTAACTAACTGCTTTTCTCTTGCTGCTTTTAAGATTCCGTCTTTGTATTTAACCTTCAGCATTTTAATTATGATGTGTCTTGGTGTGAGCCTCTTTGGGTTCCTGGTTTGGGGGACTCTCTGAGCTTCCTGAGGTTTTATATCTATTTCCTTCACCAGGTCAAGGAAGTTTTCCATCATTCTTTCTTCGAATTGTTCTTCAACATCTTGTTTTCCTTCAGGTACCCCTATGGCACAAATATTTTTACCTTAATATCCCTTATATGCCCCTTAAATTATAGACTCCTTAAATTATTATTATAGTCTTGGCTTCTTTTTTCTTGCCATTCTGAATGAGTGTCCTTGGCTTTCCTATCCTCTAGATAGGTCATTTGATCCACTTCTTTATTCACTATGTTTATTCCTTTGTTTATTCCATTTAATAACCTTCTCATCTCAGATAATGTGTTATTCATTTCTGACTGGTTTCCCTTTTATAATTTCCTTTTCCATTTTTGTTTTTTTATCTCTTTGTTGAAGTCATCACTGAATTCATCTACACTTCCCTTAAGTTCATTGAGCATCTTTATAACCAGTGTTTTGAACTCTGCATCTGTTAGATTGCTTGACTCCATTATTTATGGATCTCTGTTCTCTTCTCTCATATGGTTTCAGCTTCTTTGTCTTCCCATTTTGGCTGCCTTTCTGTGTCTCTTTCTATGTACTAAGCAAGGCTCTTAAGTTTCCCAGTCGTCTTAGTGCGGCTTTGTGTGGCAGGTGGTCCAGTGGCACAGTCTTGAGAGGGGTCAAGCTGCAGGCCAAATTTAGCCCCAGCCTGTGCCCCTCTGGGGCCATCTATTAAGATTCAGCAAGTAATCCAAAGATGCTATGTTTATAGTTGCCTCAAAAAGCCACACCAGAAACTGAGGCCAGCTGCCACCCGTGTGAGTCCAAGCACTGCTCAGCAAGGGGCACCTGACTAAGCAAGGACACACCTAGATGTGGCTTGGGGGGGGGGATCTCTGGATTGGGGGAGACAGGATTTCAGGGACTCCCCTGGGTGGAGGAATCTCTGTTATCCAGTTTGATGATGTCTTGGCTATGGCGGTGCTGGGTCCGTGCCTTGGGAGTGGGGAGGGCTCAACAAAGAAACAGCAGATACAGCTAGCACTTGTGTCAGAAGAGTTCCTCTCCTCAGGCCCTCACTCTGACAACTCAGCGTCCCCCTTTAAGTCCCTGGCACCTTCCCGAGCAGCCAACCCAGCACTGGTGCTCAGAACGAGCAAGTCCGTCAGCATGAAAGTCCTCTCGCAGAACTGGCCCCTTTAAGAGCCATCTCCAGCTGCTGGCTGCCACTATACTGCCGCAGCCTCTGTCCCATTCAGCCACTAAGGACAGGGCAGCTTTGCGTCTTCACCCTGTCCTACCTTCTGCCATTGCACTGTGGTTTCTTATTCATCTAGATCCCAGGCAATTTTTCCTTGCTGTTTGTTCCTTGTTTCTCTCACAACCTTGATTTGATTGCCAGAGGGATGAACAGAGCCTCTATCAACTACGCCATTTTTTTTTCACCCAAGCAGACCAAAAGTGAACGTTACCAGCACAAGCTTTTATCCTACAGCCAGAAAATGGAGAAGCTGGAGCTCAGTTCTCAAATCAATTTCTTGCCCCAGAGCGGCTGAGAGGTTGTCTAAATCAGATCAGTAGAAATGTAGGGGAGGTTTTGGGAAATATATAGGAGGAATATTTATTCCCAGGATTTTCCAGGAAAAGGAGTTTTCTCCAGATCAGGGAGGGTTCCACCTTCTTTTTATTCATTTATGCTCTCTTCTGGCCATTGTCATGGTGATTGTCAACTGTTATGATGCTGGTAGGTGTGTTATTTAGTGTGAAGATTATATTATAATGAACTTGAAAATTTTTTGGAGATCATTTAGACAGTCATCTTGGTTCCGACTGGTTTCAGCTAGTTCTGACAAGTTCTTAACTGCTGACCACAAGCTTTTCTGTTCTTAGAGGGAAGTTAGAGACCAGGAGAGATCCGGACAGAGCCTGCAGGCCTGTCATGTGGTAACAATATGACATTTTAGCCAAAGTCTTGGTGATATAACAAATGTTTCCTTTTCAAGAACAGATTCTTATTAAATTTATGCAAGTAACTATATTGCCATAAAAATACTAAGTTTCCAAATTCTGGAGGGATCAAGTAATTCTGGAGAAAAAGTAATTCTTTCAATTCTACTTACATAGCTATAATTTACCAGATTGCTATAAATCATAGCTTAGGAGGAAAGGTTTCCTTATATCTGGAACATAAAAGAACCAGCAATGTTTTAAACAAAAGTCATAAAAATTATAAACATCCCCATCAGTTCATTCAGTTCCATTTTATTAATTCCCCTTCTGTTTGAATCCAGTTTTTCTGTCATTTCTGGAAATTCTTACCCAATTCAATTTTATGATCTTAAAGTTATCAGAAAACTCTACTTGTCAAAGTTAACATTATATTAAGATATTTTAGATTTCCAGAAATTTTACGTCATTTCTGAAACACTTATACACCTATACAGATAGAACATAAAGAAGGCTTAGCATTACTTATTTGACAATGCTTCCCGTGTCATTTAGAATTTGATTTGGGGACATTTGTCTGAAATATCAAAAGGTTTGGACACTTGGTCAAATAGGATCATAGGTAACTGTGAACTTATAGAGAAGAATATATTGGCAAATTTTGTAACATCAGTAAACCCAGGTAGAAATAGTTGCATGTTTGCATTATATTCAATATGGACAACTCTAAAGAAATGCTTGTTTTTTTTAAACCAAGAAACTTAAACTGGCTTTTATTTATCAAAGATTATCTCAGATCATGTGAGTCTGCTATATTTCTAAGAGTATACTCAATTTTTATAGTGCTTGTTTGTCTTTAAGCCAGCTGGATAGAATTCTTTACAAATTAATTTTAGTAATACCATTAATACCATCCAGAGGTAGAAAAATATCACATATCTATAACATACATACATAGACATACATGAACATTCACACAGATATAAATATAGATCTTTTTAAAATTTTAGCCATGGCTCAGGTAAAAAACTAAAAAAAAAAAAGTTGGATCCAAATTGTGTTTTTATCATATGGACTAAGTTAAGGTTACCTGTTCAGATGGCTAATCTTTTACTAAAAATTTTTTATTTGTATGCTGTATGGATCCTTTCCAGAGCCATTTTTGTAGTCCTTTTTTTTTTCTTCAAGAAGCTTTTGCATACACTATAATAATGTATTCTATTGTCTCCAAGAGGTTTGAGAGCTTATCTTTTCAAGGGTGCTTTTTAAGGTAGACTTATCGAAAAAAAAGTTTCCCCAGAATGACCATTATAATTCTAAATTATCCAAAAGTTCATTCATTTTTCCAGGAAGGTACAAGATCATGGTCCAAAGACTAGGTGGAACCTATCTTGCCTTTGGATTCCCAGAATATTTTAACTATGAGGGGCCCTGTTTTCCAATAGCTGTTCAAAAGACTGGGAAACATGTGTTTTCCACCTCCTTTTGAACAGAATGGTGACTTACCAAGAAGCTTCAACAAACAGAAATCCATACTGGAAAAACAAAACAGAAACAGAAAACAAATGTACACAATAAAGCTGGAGAGCTCAGATCCAAGAAAGACTGCCTAAGAATTCCATGGTTAGTACAAAATCAATGAGTGCAAAAGGCTCTGTGGGTACTGGCACCTGGTTTGCTCACCAGCCTAGCAGTTGCAGGGGGTTGTTTTCTTTGGGTTCCATGTTAGGTGCCATGAAATGTCAAAGGTTCAGAAGTAGCCAAAGTAAAACCAGTGAATCACTGAAGTTGGTAAAACTTTATTATGCACATACCAAAAGACGGTTTTGCAAACCTGGAGCACTCAAACCAAAACATGGAATGAGGTTCAGGAGTACCCCATTGAAAGCAGCTTATATAATGAGAAAGCAGTGTTTTCACAGCAATTAATGACTAAACTGGTTTGTCTGCCCAGGGAAACTTCAAAGCTTGTCTCCATTTGCTTTTTATTTTAACACATGCTAATGTAAGATGTTGATAATAGGGAAATTGGATATGGGATATAGAGGAACTCGGTATTATTTTGCGATTTTTCTATAAATCTGAACATTTCCAAAAATTAAAAAGAAAAAATTTTAAACAATGTAGAGGTGTAGAAAGTAAAGATCTTTCTCTTTCGTCCTGAAGCCCTAATTCTTAGAAGTGATTAATATATCTATTACTATATTTGGTACAAGTACATTAATATATTTGGTACATACTTGAAAAAGAAAATTATTAATAATATCTCCCAGTGATGTGCCCAATCCTCCATGGTTGTCATCTCTGGCATGAACCTGAAATGCCAGGTACATCCTAGAAACTCTTGTCTGGCTGCATGAGCAGGATGGCTCTATTAGCCACTTGTGACTCATGCCCCTGATTCTCAGATAGTCAGTGCTCAATCACTTCCTGCTGAGAAGACCCTCCCAGACCACAGCTGATTGGCCCAGGGGTGGACATCAAATGCCAGATGAGCCAATCAGATTCTGTTCTGGGATTTGCTTATTCTCTTGTCAGTCCTACTGAATTAAACTGGAAGGAAAACCCCAGTGGGTATCTGCTGTCACATACTGGATAGACAGGAAGAAACAGTCAAAACACCAGGAATCTTCGGACAGAGAGTTCCTGCCCTAGCATAGAATGGAGGGGAGGGAATCCTGTTTCTGGTAATAAATGTTCCCCAGCAAGGACAGCAACATGGCAATTTATAGAGTATGTGTGCTATTTGTATCCATGGCAATGATTAGATTAAATTTTTTAAAAAAAAATTTTTTCACAGGGGGATTTTCCAGAATGTTTGGTATTGGTCAAATTTTTATAATCCGTGATTTTGAATGTACCAGAGAGCAGTAGTTAAGGAAATAAATCATTGCACCTAGAAATAGTATTTAAAAATACTAATGATAGCTTGCATCTACTTGTCCCTAATTGCATTTTCAAGATCCAAGCTAAGCATTGTACATATATTGTCTCATTTATTCCTTCAATAGTCATATGAAGTAAGCAATGAATTAAGCAACGATAACATCCTTGTTTTACACACAAGGAGACCAAGGCTCAGAGGCTTTAAATATCTTGCCCACAGTGTTTAACTTGAGAGCTGAGTCTTGAATCCAGGTCTATCTGATTCCAGGGTCCATTCTCTTGACCAGTTGATATAGACCTTTCAAAACAATTCATGAGTTATGGTGAAATAGAGAGAGCACAAGCAAACTCTTTTGCCTCAATTTCTCATATGTCATAAAAATCCCTAACTCATGATGATTAAGTGAAATAGAGCCTATAAAATGCTTTTCTTGGTGTTTGATACATAATAGGTGCTTTAAAAACTTTTATTCTCATTGTTAGTGAGAATCAAATTTAACCAGCAGAAGTAGTTCACCCAAACAAGGACTCTGTGAGTGATTTTTAGTTACTATATATAGAGTTATGCAACTATCACCACAATTATTTTAGAATATTTTCATATTCTAACCAGCTCTCTTGTGACCATTTGAAGTCATCACCACTCCCAACCACAGCCCCAGGAAAATATTAATCTGCTTTTCGTCTCTATAAATATGACTTTTCTGGACATTTCATAAGTGGAATCATACAATATGTGACCATTTGTATCTGGCTACTTTCACTTACAATGTTTTCGAGGTTCATTCATGTTGTAGCTTATATCAGGACTTCATTACTTTTTATTGGTGAATAATATTTCACACTAAGTAATATTCCATTGTTACCATATTTTGGTAATCCATTTGGACTGTTTCTAGTTTGGAGCTATTATGTATAATGCTACTATGAACATTAACATATAAGTTTTTATGTAGTCATATGTCTTCATTTCTGTTGAGTCTTTACCTAGGAGTGTAATTGTTGGGTCATGTGGTAATTCTATGTTTTGTGCTTACTCTTTTTCAAATGGTTGCATTTTTTTACAGTCTCGTCAGCAGTGTGTGAGGTTTCTGATTTCTTCTCATCTTCACCAACACTTGTTATTATTTGACTTTTTTATTATAGCCACTCTAGTGAGTGTGAGATAGTATCTCATGATTTTGATGTGCATTTCCTTGATGACTAATAAATTTGAGCATCTTTTCACAAGCTTATTAACTATTTGTTTATCTTGTTTGAAGAAATGCCTATTCAAGTCCATTGCTCATTCTTTAATTGGGCTATTGGTCTTTATTATTGAGTTATAAAAGTGCTTTATTTATTTTAGATATCAGTCCCTTATCAGATAAAGTTTTGATGATATTTTCTTCTATTTTGTGGGTTGTCATTTCATTTCCTTGAGGCTATCCTTTGAAGCACACAAGTTTTTAATTTTAATGAAATGCTATTTATCTATTTTTCTTTTGTTCCTCATGCTTTTGGTGTCATGTGTAAGAATCCATTGCCAAATCTGAGATCATGAAGATATAACTCTATATTTTTTTCTAAGAGTTTTAAACTTTTAACTTTTACATTTAGGTCTTTTATCTCTTTTTCACTGATTTTAATATAAGGTGAGAGGTTAAAAGTCCAAATTCATTATTTTGCATGTAGCTATCCAATTTTCCCAGCACTATCTATTGAAGACTTATTTTCCCAAGGAATAATCTTGACACCCTTGTCAAAACTCAGTTGAGCCTATATAGACACATGGGTTTACTTCTGGACTCTAAATTCTCTTTCATTGATCTATACGTTCTTCCTTATTCCAGTAACACAATCTTGATTATTGTTGCTTTGTAGTACATTTTGAAATTAAGAAATGTAAGTTCTTTAATTTTGTTCTTTTTCAAGATTTTTTTTTTATCCTGGGTCCTTTGCAATTTCATGTGGAATCTAGAATCACCTTGTCAATTTCTACAAAGAAACCAGTTGGGATTCTGATAGAGGGTGGGTTGTTGAATCTGTAAATCAATTTGGAGAGTATTGTCAGTAAGTCTTTCCATGAACAATCATCTTTTCCTACATACTTAGGTCTTTCTTCATTTCTTTCACAATGTTTTGTAGTTTTCAGAGTATGTTTTGCACATCTTTTGTTAAATAATTCCTAATTATTTTATTCTTTTTGATGCTATTGTAAATAGAATTGCATTCTTAATTTCATTTTAAGATTGTTCATTGCAAGTGTGTAGAAAATACAATCTAGAATTATGTATATATTTATCTTGTATCCCACTATCTTGCTGAACTCATTTATTATTACTATCGGCTTTTTTGGTGTATGGGTTTTCTGTATACAAACTATGACATCTGCAAATAGTTTTACTTTTTCATTTCCAACTCAATTCTTTTTCTTGCCTAATTTTCCTTTTAGAACCTCTAATACAATGTTGAATAGAGTGGCAAGGGTGGACATCTTGATTTGTTTCTGATCTCAGGTGGAAAGCATCTACATTTTCATCATTAAGTACTATGTTAGCTGAAGGTTTTTCAGAGATATCTTTTACCTGGCTGACAAAATTCCCTTTTATTCCTATTTTGTTGTGTTTTTGTCATGAAAAACTGTTGAGATTTTGTCAAATGTTTTTTGAGATAATTATGTATGTTTTGTTTTTTTATCCTATCGACATTAATTATTGGATGCTAAACAACATTGTATTCCAGGGATAAATCCTACTTGGTCATGGTATGTAATTCTTATTATATGTTGTTGGATTCTAGTCCATTTTTTAAATTGTATTGTCTTATTATAGAGTTGTAAGAATTATTTATATATTATGGATGTAAGTTCTTTATCAAATATATATTTTAGAAAATTTTTTCCCAGCTCATAATTTGTCTTTTTATCTTCCTAGAAATGTGTCCCTCACAAAACAAAAGATTTTCATTTTGTTGAAGCTCGATTTATCATTTTTTTCTTTTGTGGTTCATCATTTTATGGTCACCTCTAAGAACACTTCACCTGACCCAAGATCACACAGGTTTTCTTCTGTGTTTTTTTCTAGAAGTTTTATAGTTGTAGTTCTTAAATTTAGGCCTGTGATCCATTTTCAGTTCATTTTACTACATGGCATGAGGTAAGGTTGTAAACTCATTCTTTTGCATATTTTTAAATTTTATTTATTTTTTATTTCTTTTCAAGTATACAGTACATTGGTTACACATCTAAATAGTTCATAAAACAATCCCCCCCCAATTGCACCCTTCCTCCCCTGACCCGCCACCTAGCCAACATATTAATGCTAACTGCATTCCTTGTGCTGTGCTCCCCATCCCCACGACCATCCATCAGCTATTAATTTGTACTTCTTTAGCCCTTTACCTCATTCTCTCAGCCCCCCAAAGCCCCCTTCCCTCTGTCGGACACCAAATTGTCCACTACATTTGTGAGTTTGTTTTTGATTAGTTTGTTCTTTTTATTTCTTAGATTCCACATGTAAGTGAAATTATATTAAGTTTATCGTTCTCTGTCTGACTTAAATACCTTCTAGGTCCATCAAAGCAATACCTTTTTCCATCCCCTTCCTTTTCATATGTAGGGATCTTGTTTTCTTATCCTTTTAGCCCCTCTATCTTTTGGTTGGAGCACTTAATTTTTTCCATTTAAGGTACTTATTGATAGGAATGTAGTTGTTACCATTCTTTATTCATGGTTTGGATACATGTTTTTTCTTCTTTAAAAAGTCTCTCCAAAATTTCCTATAATATTGGCTTGGTAGTGATAACTTCCTTTAGCTTATTTTTGTCTGGGAAGCTCTTATTTGTCCTTCAACTCTAAATGATAGCTTTGCTGGATAAAGTATTCTTGGTTGTAGATCCTGGGTCTTCATTCTTTCGAAAATTTTTTGCCAATCCCTTCTGTCCTGCATAGTCTCTCTTGAGAAATCGGCTGCCAGTTGTGTGGGTGTTCTTTTATATGTAATTATTTGTTTTTCTCTTGCTGCTTTTAATTTTTTTTTGTATTTAACCTTTTAATTATGATGTGTCTTGTTGTGGGTCTCTTTGGATTCTTGATTTTTGGAATCCTCTGAGCTTCCTGGGGTTTTATGTCCATTTCCTTCACCAGGTTAGAGAAATTTTCCATCATTATTTTTTCAAACAGCTGTTCAACATCTTGATTTTCTTCACTTATACCAATCACATGGATATTTGGAGCCTTAATAGTGTCCCCTATCTTCCTTAAATCATCTTTACAGTCTTGGCCTCTTTTTTCTTGACATTCTGTTTGAGCGTCCTGATTGGCTTTCTTGTCCTCTAGATAGGGCATGTGATCCTCTTCTTTATTCACTTTGTTTATTCCTTTGTTTACTCCATTTAATATACTTCTCATCTCAGATCATATGTTCTCCATTTCAGACTGGTTCCCTTATAATCTCCATCTCCATTTTTATCTCTTTGTTGGAGTTCTCTACTTTTCCCAAAAGTTCATTGAGCATCTTTATAACCAGTGTTTTGAACTCTGCATCTGTTAAATTATTTGACTCCATTATGTCTGGATCTCTGTTCTGTTCTGTCATATGGTTTCTGCTTCTTTGTCTTCCCATTTTGGCTGTCTTTCTGTGTCTGTTTCTACATACTAAGCAAAGCTCCTACGTCTCCTGGTCTTATTAGTGCAGATTTGTGATGTAGGCGTCCAGGGGTACAGTCATGAGAGGGGTTCAGCTGCAGACCAAGTTTAGCCCAAGCCTCTACCCCTCTGGGGCTACCTGTCAAGATTCAGCAAGCAATCCACAGATGCTGTGCTTATAGTTGCCTCAAAAGGCCACACCAGAAACCGAGGTTAGCTGCCTCCAGTGTGAGTCTGGGCACTGCTCAGTAAAGTTCATCTTATTCACTTAGGATATACCCGGATGTTGCTTAGGTGGGGCTCGGGTTGGGGGCGTGGGGTTTCAGGGACTCCTCTGGGTGGAGCGACCTCTGTTATCCAGTTTGATAACATCACAGCTATGGTGGCACTGTGTCTGCGCACTGGGAGTGGGGAGGGCTCAACAGGGAACAATGGATACCGCGTGTGCTTCTGTACCAAGTGAGCCTCGCCTCTGGCCCTTACTCCAACAACTCAGTGTACCCCTGTAACTCCCTTGTCTCCCCAGAGCAGCCAGTCCAGTGCTAGTGCTCAGAGTGAGCAGGTCCCTCGCCACGAAAATCCGCTCACAGATGTGGCCCCTTTAAGAGGCATCTGCTGCTGCTGCTGCTGCTGTCACAGCCTCTGTCTCATTCAGCCACTAGGAACTGGGGCTCCCTACATCTCCCTGTCCTACCTTCTGCCGTTGCAGAGTGCTTTCCTGGATTTCTCCCTAGTTATATGGCTTGTTCATCTAGATCCCAGGCGATTTTTCTTTGTTGCTGCTCCTTGTTTCCGTCACAACCTTGATTTGGTCACCAGAGGGATGACCAGAGCCTCTATTATCTACACCATTTTGAAGCACTCCCTGAACATCTTTTCATGTGCTTATTTGCTATCTGTGTATATCTTCCTCAGGAAAATGTTTTTGCATGTCTTTTGCCCATTTCTTAATTGAGTTGTTTGCTTTTCTTAATATGCAGTTTTTAGAGTTCTTTATATAGTCTAGATACTATTGTCAGATACGTGGTTTGCAAATATTTTTTCTCAACCTTGCAATTTGTCTTTTCATCCTCTTATCAGTCTTCCATAGAGTGAAATTTTTTTAATTTTGGTGAGGTCTCGTTTATCAATTTTTCATTTTATGAACCATAGTTTTTAACTTAAAATTGTATATATTTAAGGTGCACAACATGAGGATTTGATGTACATATACAATGAAATTATTACTATAGTAAAGGTAATTAACATGCCATCTCCTCACCTAATTACCATATTTTTTGGTGAGGAGAACACCTGAAATCTACTCTCTTAGCAAACTTTCAGTATTTGATATAGTCGTCATCTTTTATATTAGCTCTCTAGACTTATTTTACCTATATAACTGCAACTTGGTACAGATTGACCAATATCTTCCCCATTTACCCCATTCCCACCCCAGTCCGATAACTACTGTTTTACTCTCCGCTTCAATAATTTGACTTTTTTAGTCTATAGCCATGCTACCCTGAACAAGCCTGATCCCGTCTGATCTCAGAAGCTAAGCAAGATTGGGCCTGGTTAGTACTTGGACAGAAAAACACCTTAGAAGACCAGGTGCTGTAGGTGTAAAAAAAAAAAAAAGAATCTGACTTTTTTAGATTCCACATATAAGTGAGATTATGCAGGATTTTTTCTTTCTGTGTTTGGCTTATTTCATTTAATCCTTATCCCATTTGCCTTGAGAATACTCTCCAGAGATGCTTGCAGCTGCAGCATTTACCCCACAATAACTCACGGATTACAGTCCTAACTTTAACCCCAAAGTTTGCCATGACATATCTCACTTTTATTATTATTTTCACATTGCTCTAGTATATCAATAGTCTTTAGAAACAAATGACATCATTCTATTTATAGCATTCTGTTTTCAGTAGTGAAAATGTCAAATCCTGGAAAACATAGCGTTCCTACACGTGATGTTAAACAAATACTGGCAGCGAACTGCATTTTTCCTAAATGGGAAAAGAGTTAACATAATGATGTATGGACCATGCTTTTGATATCAAATCTAAAACCTTTTGCCCAGTCCTAGGTTCCTAATATATTCTCCTATGTTTTGTTATTTTTATGCATATGTTTTATAGTTTTGTGTTTACATTTTAGTCCATGATCTATTTTTAGTTAATTTTTATAATGGGAGGTTTTCTTTTCTTCTTTTTTTTTTTTTTTTTTTTTTTTTTTTTTTTTGCCATTTCAGTACCTTTTACTGAAAAAGCTATGCCTCCTTCATTGGATTGCATTTGCTCCTTTGCCAAAAATTAATTGGGGATATTTGTGTAGATCTATTTCTGGATTATCTATTCTGTTCCATTGATCTATGTGTTTATTCCTCTATCAGTTCCTATAGCTATATAGTAAGACTTAATATTGGAAAAAGTGACCCCTCCCACTTTATTCTTTTTAAAATTGTTTTTGGTTATCCTTTCATTGCCATATAAATTTTAGAATAAGCTTGTCTCTGCCTACAAAAAATTTGCTGAGATTTTTATAGAAATTTTGTAAACCTACAGATGAATTTAGGGAGAATTGACATTTCTACTACATTGAGTCTTTTAATACATGAACATGGTATATTTATCAATATATTTAGGGCTTCTTTTATTTCTATTGTCAGAATTTTATAATTTTCATTAGATAAATCATATTCATATTGTGCTTACACTTAAATCTAAGTATATATTTTTAAAATGTAATGGTAGATTACATTAATTGATTTTTCAAATAATGAACCAGTCCTGTATACTTTGAATAAATTCTACTTGGTCATGGTGTATTATTTTTTTCATACATTATTGTATTCTATTTGCTAAAAAATTTTTTTTTGAGGATTTTTATGTCTAAATTTATGAGATATATTGTTCTGTATTCTTTTTCTTTATGAGATGTCTGTCTATGTTTGGTACGAGGATAATACTAACTTCATAAAATGAGTTAAGAAGTGAAATTTCCTTTTCTATATTCTAGAAGAGATTGTGTAAACTTGGTGTTGATTTTTTGAATGTTAGGTAAAATTCTTCATTGAAACCATCTATTTTTCTGAGGAGTTTTAAATTACAAATTCAATTTCTTTAATAGTTATAAGATTAATAGGGTTATATACTTCACTTTGACTGAGGATTGGTAGTCTGTGGTTTTCAAAAAATTGGTTGATCTCTTCTAAATCCAATAGTGTAAAGTTGTTTGCAATATTTCCTTATTATCCTTTTAACAGCTGCATGATTTGTTATGATATCCCCCATTTTATCTGAATAGTGATAACTTTTTTGTCAGTCTTGTTAGAGGTTTGTCAAATTATTGATTTTTCTCCAAATAAAATGGCTTTTTGTTTTATTAATTTTCTCTATTTTTTCTATTTTGAATTTCATTGATCTCTACTCTTTTTATTTTTTAATTCTTTTTGCTTTAATTTCATTTTACTAGTTGCTTGAAATGGGAACTTAAATTAGTAATTTCATATCTTTACTATTTTTTAGTATAAACATTTAGTGCTGTGAATTTTCTTCTCAGCACTGCTTTAGCTGCATCCCAAAAATTTTGATATGTGTATTTGCATTTTCATTCGGTTACATATTTTAAAAATATTTTCTTTGCTATTTCTTCTTTAATCCATGGGTTCTTTTAAATTATGTTGTTTAATTTCTAAGAGTTTGGAGTTTTTCCTGTTGTCTTTTTGTTCTTGGTTTCTAGTTTGATTACATTCTGGTCAGAGCAAGGTCACTATATGACTTCATTTTTTAAAATGTGTTGAGGTTTGTTTTATGACCCAGGATATGGTTTACCTTGGTGAATTTTCCTTGGGCACTTGAAAAGTATATATATTATGTTCTTAGGTGGAGTGTTCTACAAATGTTCATTAGATCCTTTTGGTTAATAGTCTTGTTCAATTCTTCTATATTCCTTCTGATTTTTCTGCCAAATAGTTCTATCAATTGCTGAGAATTATATGTTAAAACTTCCAACTGTAATTGTGGATTTGGCTATTCCTCTTTTTAGTTTTGTCAATTTTGCTTACTTTGAAGCTCTGGTTTTTGGTGCATATACATTTAGGATTGGTATATCTTCTTGGTGAATTAATCCTTTACCATTATGTATTAGCCCTCTTTCTCCCTAGCAATTTTCTTTGCTCTGAAGTCTATTTTGTCAATTATTAATATAGCCAATTCCTGCTTTTTAAAATTTATGTTTGCATGATGTATCTTTTTCCATTCTTTTGTTTTCAACCTAATTCTGTAATTGTGTTTAAAATGAATTGCCTATAGGCAACATATAGTTGGATCATAATTTTTGTCTATTCTGCCAATCTCTGTCTTTTAATTGGTATATTTACACCATTTACTTTTGAAGTAGCTATTGATATGTTAAAGTTTAAGTCTGTCATTTTATTATATTTTCTATTCTTTCTCTCTTCCTCTGTTGCTTTTTACTGCCTTCATGTGAGTTACTTAAACATTTAGATAACATTTTTAGAGTTCCAACTTCATTTATTTATAATTTTTAGTATATTGCATACCATATAAAGATGTATATGTTTTCCTAGTAATTGTATTATGTATTACCATATAATTATGAAATTCATCACAGCCAACTGGTATTGATATAGACCACATTGAGTGAAGTATAGAAATTCTACTTTTCATTGAGATCCTTTTCCTCTCCCACATTTTCAATATAATTGTCAAGTATTTCCTCTATGTACATTGTACACCATATCAGATGGGATTATAAATTTTGCTTCAACCATAAAATATAATGAAAAATCATGAGGTAAAGGATAGATTACTTCTATTTTTACCCATTCCATTATTTTTTTGTTTCTAATGGCCTCAGTCTTCTGTTATTATTTTCTTTTTGACAAGAGAACATCTTTTAGTGTCAAGTCGGCTAGCAACAAATTTCTTAGTTTTCATTCATTTGAGGATTTCTTTATCTCTCCCTTCATTCTTGAAAGGTTTTTTCACTGGATATAGAATTTGAGGTTGAGAGTCTTTTATTTACTTCGGTATTTGAAAAAATGTTATGCCAGTTCCCTGTTGTCTCCATGATATCAGATAAGAAATCTGCTGTCGTTGAAAGTGGTATTCCTTTATAGGTAATATATAATTTCTCTCTGGCTGCTTTTAATATTTTTTCTTTGTTTTTGATTTTTAGAAATTTAATTAAGATGTACCTTGTTGTGGATCTTTTTGCATTTATCCTATTTGGGAATCATGAAGCTTCTTATATTTACATGTTTATATCTTTTACTTTTCAGTTTCACAATCTTTCTCCTCCACTTCTAGAACTCCAATGATACAAAACTTAGATCCTTTGCTATTGTCCCACAGATCCATGAGGCTTTGTTCAAATTTTCTTAGTCCTTTTTTTTTTTTAAGCAGTTGTAGGTTCAAAGCAAAACTGCGATGAAAATACAGAGATTTCCTATACACCCCATACCCCGACACATACAGTTTCTCCCTTTATCAACATCCCTCACCAGAGTGGTGCATTTGTTACAAATGATGAACCTACATTAACACATCAAAATCACCCAAAGTCTATAGTTACCTTAGGGTTCACTCTTGATTTTGTATTTTCTATGGTTGAGGAAATGTATAATAACATGTATCCAATATTGTAGTATCACATGGCATATTTTTGCTGCTGTAAAAATTCTTTGAACTCTGCCTGTTCACCCCTCCATATACCCGACTCCTGACAAACACTGATCTTTTTCCTGTCTCCACAGTTTTACCTTTTCCGGAAGGTCATATAGTTGGAAACATACAATATGTAGCCTTTTCAGATTGACCTCTAATTTTGTTTTAATATTATGCATTTAAGTTTCCTCCATTTCTTTTCATGACTTAATAGCTCATTTCCATTTCTAGTAAATAATATTACATTGTCTGGATGTACCACAGTATTTATCTATTGCATACTAAAGGACATCTTGGTTTTATCCAAGTTTTGGCTACTATTTATTTAAAAAATAAAACTATGTGTAGGTTTTTGAGTGGACACACCTCTTCAACTCCTTTAGGTAAATACCTAGGAGCATGATTGCTGGGTTGTGTGGTAAGAGTATATTTAGTTTTCTAAGAAACTGCCAATCTGTCTTCCAAGGTGGCTGTACCATGTTACATTCCAGAAGCAATGAATGAGAGTTTCTGTTGTTTCGCATCCTCACCAGCATTTGGTGTTGTTCTGGATTTTGGACATTCTAATAGGTGTACAGTGGCATCTAATTGTTGTTTTAATTTGCATTAAATGTGGACGTATAATATGGAGCATCTTTTCATATGCTTATTTGCCATGTTAATATATTATCTGATGAGGTGTCAAAGTCTTTGGCCCATTTTTTAATCAGGTTTTTTTTTTTTTAGTTGTTGAGTTTTAAGGGTTCTTTGTATATTTTGGATGCGTCCTTTATCAGATGTGTTTTTTGCATATATTTTCAATCTCTTTTCTCTTTGTTGTGCGGATTGAATAAATTCTATTGAACTTCCAGTTCACTAATTCTATTCTCTGTCATCGCAAGATATTTATTTTGGTTATTGTATTTTTTCAATTCTATAAAAGCTATTTGGTTCTTTTTATAACTTCTCTTTCTTTGTTGAGTTTTTCTGTCTTTGCATTTCTTTCAAAAGAATTTGTAACTTTTGCTGAAGCATTTTTATAAGGACTGCTTTAAAATTGTTGTCAGATAATTTCATTATGTACTTCATCTTGCTATTAGCATCTGTTGATTTTCTTGTCTCGTTCAGATTGTAATTTTCTTAGTTCTTGGTATAATAGATTATTTTTTACTGATTTCTGGACATTTTGGTTATTATGTTAGGAGACTCTTAAGCCTATTGAAATTGTATATTAGTAATCACTCTGTTTAGGTGTAAGTTCTTGCCCTCTGCTGTGAGATTTAATTCCAATGACAGCTTAATTTTCTGAGCTTTTGCAATGCTATTATGATCTGTTTCTACTGATCCTGAGGCTCCTGTTCAATCCCTGTTGATGCTATATGTGAGAGAAGTGCTATTCTGGGTCACCTGATGTCACTGAGACCTCTGGCAGATTGGTATAGGGGTGGACAGAAGCCGCTGAGCTCAGGTCTCCTGTGCCACTGGGAGGAATGCAGAGAAACATAGGACTTAGCTTTTTCCACTACGAACAGATGGGATCACCCACCAGTGCCCTGGTGGTGGAATGGATGCTATGATGGCCTGGAAATTTGCTACTGCCACTGCTGCTGTCAAATCAGACTGCCCATAGGGGCCCCAGTTGTGGAATGGGGTCAACTCACTTTTTGAAACTCGAATACATATGCAGTCATGAGCCACATAACGATGTTTGGTCAATGACATACCAAATATACAATAGTGGTCCCATAAGATTATAATGGAGCTGAAAAGGTCCTATCACCTAGTGATGTCATAGCTGTCATAACATCATAGCACAATGTATTATTCACATGTCTGTGGTGATGTTGATGTAAACAAACCTGTGCGGCCAGTTGTATAAAAGTTAGCACGTTCATTCACAGTAGTAGGCTATACCATCTAGGTTTGTGTAAGTACACTCTATGATGTTCACAGAATGATGAAATCACTTAACAACACATTTCTTACAACGTATCCCCATTCTTAAGTGGCACATGACTAAATTACCAATTTTAACTCAACCTAAGGAACAATGACCATGATCAAATCATGAGTTTGGAGGGTAGTTTTAAATTTTCTTCTAAGACATTTCAATGATTAATAGAAAAAAAAAAAAAGTTTATTCCCTACCACTTGGAATAATTCCATGACACCTAAGGCCACTTTGGGGAAGCAGCCCTGCAAGCACATTGACATAATGGAGTTCTCGGCCCTGCCTGATGGTCCAATGAGTAGAAATAATCTCCCAAATGACCTAAGGCCATTTGGTGCTGAAAACATTCTAGAACAGGTCTTGGATGTTGTCACCTCACTCTATAACAGACCAAAACCATGATCAGATTGTAATTCTGAAAACAGCCTTGGTATATGTCAGTGCAGTGTGTGGAAGCTACATATCTTGCATCAAGCAGCAGACCAAATGCTCACACGCCTGGGCATTTACCTGCTTATATACTGACCCATTTATATGATTGACTGCTTATATGTTTACTCGTTTACTCATAAACTTTCTACCCACACAATTACATACTTACTCCCTGACCTAATTACTCAATTATATGTTTACACATAACCTGCTTACATTTACCTCTTTACGTGTTTACTTCCTGGCATACGTGCCTTATACATGCTTACACTCTCACGAGCTAACACAATTACACACTTACTTGACCATCTACTTACCCTCCTCCATGTTTACCCTTTTACCTGCTTAGTCACTTATACAATTACACACTTACTTATCCAAGCTGACACAATTACATACTTATATGATTACAAGCTTACACAGTTATATGCTTATGACCCACTTATACAGTTCCAGCTCTAGATTTGGTGGGGTTCCAGCTGCAAAGACACCCAGTTTAACAAGAAATGGAGTTGGATTTCAGAGAAAGAAGGCTTTTAGTCATGCATGCTCCCAGCAGTCAGTCCTGCTCTCCACCCTGGCATCTGCTTCATGCCAGCCTGTTCTAGCAAGAGCCTCTGTCTACACCTCTGACAGTTGCCAACATATTTCCTGTGGTCTGAACATTTTTGTGAGATTTTTTCCCCTTCATCTCCATGTGTGTCAAGTTGGAAGAAAAACAACCAGCAATTGAGGCACTTACGCATTCACGGCCTTATGTGTAGTGTCCTTTGTATATATATTCTCCTCCCCAGCCTTTTGGCAACTGTCCTAGCTTCATGCAGCTCCCTCTGGTGTGAGTCAGAGCTGATTTTCAAATCAGTGGATGCTGGCTTCACGGACGGCATATGCAAGGATCTCTTCCAGGGAAGAACACCCTGAGCGTGGCTGGTGGGGAGGAAGATCACTGGATTGGGAGTCCGGAGGCCTGAATTCAACGTCCAGATGGGCCTTTTCTCAGCTGTGTGAACTTAGGACATCACTCATCCCCAATGAGACTCTGTTTCTTCATATAGTAAGTCTTCACTTAACATACTAGGTAGGTCCTTGAACACTGAAGTGAATGATATATAATGAAACGCAATTTTCTCATAGGCTAATTGGTATAAATAAGAGTTAAGTTCCTACGGTATCTTTCTAGTCCCCAAAACATTACTAAACTTCTAAATAAAGACCCCAAACATTTCAAATATTAAACATTAAAATAAATGTGAGCTGTACATACATTTTAGAAAAATGAATAAAAACAAGATTATTATTTTCTAACCTGTTTAGAACCAGAGCCTATTCTGGCAGCTCAGAGCACAAGGTGGGACCCCGCCCTGGGTAGGACACCCATTGCAGGGCACACTCACACACACCCACACCCCCACTCACTTATCCTGGGACAATTAAACATGCCAGTTCACCTCATGTGCACGTATTTGGGATGTAGGAGGAAACTGGGGTACTTGAAGAAAACCCACACAGACATGAGGCAAACGCCACACAAACAGTGGCCCTGGCTGGGAATCAATTTTTTTTTTCTCGCCAACATTATAATGAAATGACGTTTAACAAAACAACATTATTCGAGGAACTGCTGTACTAGAGAAGAGGTAACTGAGACATAGAGAGGCAGAGACTGGGTCCTTTTGCCTTTCTCTTCTATCCCTGGGTCATGGTACACAGTAGACCACTGAATGCTTTTCAACTGGAATAAGACATGTCAAGACATTCATACTCCACTGAGCACTAGAAGTGGCATGAAAGCCACGGAGAATCATTCTCAAAGTGAAGTCTCCCCACCTGTGTCAGAATAATTACAATGCTGGCTCAATACAGATTCCTGGGCCCCAGCACCTCTGGGGATAGGGACCAGGAGTCAGCAATTTAAGAACTTGCACAGATAAAATCACTTGCATGAGGCGTGGGAAGCAAATTCTGCTGCCCCTCTTTTGTCACATGGTGAATCCTTGTTCTTGCTTCAAGGGAACTCCAATATCATCTCCACCATAGAACCTTCTCAGATTCACTCTAGAAAGAAGTAGTTGCCTCATCTTCTGTGAGTTCACAAGTATCTTATTCACATTTGTGACCTCAACACCCAGTCCAGGAGCACATAGCAGATGCTCATGTTTAAAAATAAAATCAAACCTTCCCTGGCCTATGAGGCCTTCCCGTGACCTAATCCTCCCCATTTCTACCTCCCCTCCACTCATCCCTCAGCTCTCCTCTCCCCTTCTGCCCATGGTCCTCAGTGATCCTAGCACACTGGCTTTCATTCTGTTCCGTAATCAAGCCAAGTTTCGTCCAGCCTCTCAGTCTTGGCTCGCACCGCTTCCTCTAACCAAAGCTCTCTTCCTTCAGATTTTTGCGTGACGGGCTCTTTCTCACCAGACATTCAGGTTTCAGATAAAATATCACCTTCTTAGAGATACTGCTGCCCACCCAACCTGAAGAAGCCTCCCAGTAACATATCATATCACCCCATTTTTGGTTTAGCATACATTTATCATTCTCTGATAATTTCTTTTTTTAAAAAAATATGTTTGTTATCTGCCTCTCCCCCAGGGAACTTAATTCATAACCAGGGTTGATTTTTACCCCCAGGGGACATTTGGCAACATGTGGAGACATTCTGGGCTGTCACAACTGGGCAGGTGCTATTGGCATCTAGTGAGTAGATGCCAGGAATACTGCCAACATTCTACAATGCAAAGGACAAAACAAAGAATTTTCCAGCCCCAAATGACAGTCGTGCCACGGTATAGAAACCCTGGTCTAATTGATCTCTGAGGCCACAGTGCCTGAACCGGAGCCTGGCAAATCTCACGCAGCTGAAACATTTTTGCAGCATGAACGAATGAAATGTTCAAATTAAAAGGTTGGATTTCATTTTAAAGCCCAAAGGTCCTTAGAGAGCAATTGAACCACAAGTTTTTACACTCTGCTTCTGGAAGCCTCAGGCTGTGGGGCAGAGTTTCAAGAATTCTATACACAATGAAAAATTTTCATCTAAATGCTGAAGATGTAAATTTTGTGACTATGATCTGTTTTATTTATTGGGATCCCAATTGTCTGAACAGCTTTACAACTTAAAAAATCTGGGGAATCCACTGTAACAGACAAGTACCCTTATTTCACTGAGTTGAAAGCCAGAACCCAGAGAAGCTGGGGGATCCTCAGTATCACATAGAACCAGGCCTGGGTCTTCTGAGTGCCTAGCTGGCCTTGGTCATGGACTGGCCACAGTGCTGTATTTTGCCAAAGACACAATTTAGGAGCAAGCTGATGTGATGCAGCAGTTGCAAGCACCAGGGCCATATTGGGTAGGTTTTCACCCTGGCTCTGCCTTCAGCCAGCTGTGTGTCCTTGGAAAAGCCATTTAACCTCTCTGAGCTTTAGTTTCCCCTGAGGAGCTGTAAAATGAAGATAATAATAGCACCTACCATATAGGGTTGTGATGCAAATTCAAAGAGTTTGGAATAGTGTCTGGTACATAGTAACTGCTGTATAAAGGGTGGGTGTCAAATTCATGCCAGTTTGCCTGGGACTTTACTGATTTTAGCACTGAAAGGCCTGTGTCCCAAAAACCCCCTCAGCCTGAGCAAAGTGGAACAAGTGGTTATTCTAGCTGTATGTGTATGTTTGATTTTTAAAAAACTGTCCATATTAATGTTCTATTTGACTTTTCATTACTCAGCACTTCTCATTACTTTGTTTAGTTTATATGCTGAGCATGAGGGAAGGGTTACTGATGAATTAATTATACAGATAAGAGAGCGGGGGACATCTTTAGCTTACTTTTTTTTTTTTCCTGGAAGATTCCCTTTACCAGATATGGTAATACATTAGTGACTTTTTTTCATTGACTTATGGGAGTGATATTTCTTGGGTAGTGTTTTCTTTTTTAAATTTTAATATTTTTCCCAGTTTTATTGAGATATAATTGACATACAGCACTATGTAAGTTTAAGGCATAATGATTTGACTTAACCTACTTTTGAATAATGAAATAACCAAAATTGTTGGTCATTTTCTATCAATTCCTGCAGGGAGGCCCACAGCACTTCTACTTTGAAAACACTTTTGTAGCAGTTGGCTTGTTACTGGATCTCCTCAAACAAGTGAACTCTGTTTGTCTGTTCAAAAAGTCTGTATTTCTAACAGTTCATTGCTTCAAACTGAATCTTAGAATTGGAAAGAAGCTTAGGAAATATTTAGGACAGCCATGCCATTTC
Source organism: Rousettus aegyptiacus (assembly GCF_014176215.1). Lineage (NCBI taxonomy): Eukaryota > Metazoa > Chordata > Mammalia > Chiroptera > Pteropodidae > Rousettus > Rousettus aegyptiacus. Next base: position 16,014,075 of record NW_023416308.1, on the reverse strand, counting down.
CCACATGGGAAACCCGAGTGCAGAGAAGCCCACTCCTTTTCCTGAGGTCACACACCAGGAAAGGATGACCCTGGGACTCGGGCCCAGTGTTTTGATACCTGGGCCAGGGTGCGCTCGAAGGTTCTCAGACTGGGTTCCATACCAGTGGCAGATTTCATAGAGGAGTGGGTAGCTAGAGAGCAAGAGAAAAGCTGTATCACTCAGCAACCCCACCCCTCCTCCTTCCATCACAGAAGCAACATGTTTACTATTTATACACTTAAGTAGCCTCTACAAAAGGGTTCATGTGCTGAAAAAAAAATTTTTTTTGATAGCCACTCAATTATATCATAAGGTCAACATATTTTCTCCCCTGGAAAATTTGTTGCCATGAAGAAAACTAAACTATTTCTTTAAACCACATTTTCCTTCTCTCTAATAGATTTTATGTGGTCAAAAGAACAGATACATGGGCCCTTTCAAAGCCAGCCGTTAAAATGAAAAGCTCATTCACTCACAGGAATGAGCTGGGTGAGTCAGGGTGTTGGAAACAACTGGTCTAGATGTGTATTCTCATATCTAGCACTTAAAAAAAAAATGTCGTTTAGGAAAAGGTTGCTGTTTGAGGCCACTTAATAAAAGATTGGAGTGAGGGCTCTGAAGGGATCTGAGGTGGACAGGCCCCAGGAAGCAGAATGTGGAGGGGGTTCAAGTTGCAGTGAAATCATTTAGAACCCAAGCCCAGGGCATTGGACAGGGATGGGGTGATGTTGCTGGAGAGTCATGCCTTTCCCCACCAATATGATTTTAAGCTTAAACAGACAAGATCCAAAGCCAGGAAAACATCTCTCCAAAGAAGGAGAAAAACAACAAGAAATGGCGAAGCAGAACACACAGGCTTTTTCCATAACGATTTGGGGTTCTCCCTTGAGAAGTTCAAGGCTTAAAGGAAGGGTGAGGGAGTATAAAGTGATTCCAAGAGCGGGGAGGTGAAAGCTCACACTAGATACTCCATAGGCTCAGGTTTGATCCCAACTCAGCCACTCCCCCACTGTGCAATCTTGGGAGAGTTACCACATTTTCTTACCTTAGTGGTAAAATGTAGATTGTAATAGTACCTACTTTATAGGTTCTGTGAAGGATTAGAAAAGATGAGGGCTCTGCTCCTTACAATACTTCCTAAATCTTGGAAATAGTTGCAGCCACTGTTTACTAAGCATCTGCTAAGTACCCATCTGTGGGTCCCGGAGCCTGAGATCCTCACCGCTGGTGGCTGTGTGGCCTTTGTCTACCAGGGATTCTACCTGGGGCTGGGGGAGTTCAGAACAGGGCTGTTATTGTAGTAATTTGGAACCAAAAGAGTTTTGGATCAGAGAACATCCTGGGAGACTCAGAGTTCACCAGTCTTTGCCATGGGTGACTGTTAGGCCAGCCTTCGCCACACAGTAGTAGCTCAAGAAATATTTGTTGAGTGGATGACTCAATGATGGAAGAAATTAATAAGAGACCTAACATTGATGAATGTTGAATGAAATAAGCTATATACAAGAGAATGTTTTATGCAATAACGTTTGTCTAACGTTCTAGAATCAGCAAGCGGAATCTATGGTAATAGGAGTTAAGCTAGTGGTTATTTGGGGGAAGAAACAGACAAAGCTGTTCCCTATCTACTCAATATCTGTTTCCCTCCCCTTACAGCTAGTACAGCCACTTGATAAAGTTCTAGTCAATGAGAGCTAAGTGGAACTGTCAGGTGACAGTTGGGAAAACCTTCTTATAAGGACTAGTTCATGCTCTGGACCCCTTATCCCTTCTTCCTCCATCTTATTCTCTGAATATAGATATGATGGCTGGATCTCAGACTTCTCTATTAGATCATCAGGACTAGGCCCACACACTAAGGTTGAAAGAGCTGGGAACTAGATCCCTAAATACCCCGTGAAGCTGTCCCACCAGTCCTGGACTGTTCTCTTGCTCACCTCTAGATTTCCTTTACGTGTAAGCAATAAATGACTTTCTTGGATAAGCTACTATTATTTTGAGGTTTTCTGTCACATGAGGTTTAACCTATTCTCCCTGCCCAATAGCTGTATGAGGTTAGGAGTCTTACTGTTGTACAGATGAGAACATTGAGTCACATGGCCAAAGTCACATGTCTGGAACTAGAGAGAGCCTCGATGTGAATCCCAGGCTGTGAGGGTTCTTGAATGCGTTCTTTTTTCCAGAGACCACTGGGCACACATCACTGTCCTCTCATGCTCATTTCCCTGGAGTCCCCAGATATCATAGCCCATAGTCGCAGGAAAAGGGAGTCATAATTATAGGTTCTACAATTGAGCCCCATCCACATGATGTCATTGAAACCCCACCCCCTCCCCCCAGAGTCTATGGGAAGTAGAGTCCCATCCTTAAAGCTGAGAGAATTGAGGCTAGGGGTGCTGAATTTACTCTCCCAGCATCGCAAAGCTAGGAAATGACAGAGCTAGGGTTTGAACCAAGGGCCCGTCCCAGTGAAGCCCATGTTCTTAATTCCTTAGCCATATTGCTGCTTCAGAGTCCATCTATAGTTTTCTATAGATTCTGAGAGCTCCTTTACAGCCCCTGCCAAACGGCTTGCCAGCCTCTACTTGCATACCTCCAGTGACAGCGAGCTCATTATCGAACAAGCTTGCAAAGCAAAAGCTTGGGAGGATGGGTTCTAGTTCCTATCCCAGCCTCTTCTTTCTCCTTCCTGGACTCAGCCATCCTATGACTGCCCCACTCTTCACCCTGGGTACTTTTCCCCAGAAACGACCCTTCTTATCCAGTCCCTCAAGTTCAGCGGGCGGGGTGGGATGGTGGTGATATATTTATAATGGATTCATTCTCTCTCTCTTCATCTCCCTTGCACTTTCTCTGCCACCATTCCCTGTTCCTTTGAAGAGGAGGCGAGACTGTCATGTTGTCATTTGGCAGCAATTCAACAAATATAAAATATACATATCCTGTGACCCGGCCATCTCTCTCCTTGCACACATGCCCAAGGCGGATGGGTGGAGAAGCCCAGAGTGGTGGGGTTTGTGACGGTGAAACCTTGGAAACACTAAGTGTCCATTGATAGGGGACTGGTTATGACAATGGAGGATGCCCCAGCAGTTAGGACTGAGGTGTCCACCCAAGAGAAACGCGAACGCATGCCCAAACAAAGACTTGTATGCAAGTGTTTTTAGCAATATTATTCATAATATCCCCAAATGGGGAACACTCCAAGAATCCACCAACTGGTAAATGGATAAGTAAAATGTAGTATATCTATCTGTACATATATATTAGCAATAAGAAAAGATGACACCCTACAGATGAACCATCAAATAGTTACGCTAATAAAAGAAGTCAGATACAAAAAGAAAACCACACACTGTATGGTTCCATTTATATGAAATGTCCAGAAAAGGCAAACCTATAGAAAAGTTCAGTGGTTGCCTAGAGCTGGAAGTCAGAGCAGAGAACAACTCTAAAACAGGCGTAGAGGTAATTGTTGGGGGCTAGAAATGTACTAAAACTGGTTCGTGATGATGGTTGCACAGCTCCGCAAATCTACTAAAAATCACTTAACTATACACTCACAGTGGGTGAATTTTATAACATGTAAATTTTATCTGAAACTTTTTTTAAAGATGAGGTTGATATGTAAAACCAGATGAAACATTAGGTTAAAAAAGTAAGATGCCAAACAAAATATACAATTCCATTTATGTTAAAAAAAAAAAAAAGTGAAATGAAAACCCTCCCGTATGAACACAAATATGTGCATAAATATATACAGAGAAGCCCGTCTTAAAAGCTTCATCCGCAGTTTTGACAAGCGTTACTTCTGGCAGGAAGGCAGGTATGGGGGACTGGAGAAGGGGCCTATTACTTTACATCAAAAGTGGATTCCTTGGGTAATTTTTTTAATTAAAAAAAAATCAAGCAAAAAGAAAGAAAAGAGGAAGGAAGGAAGGAAGGAAGGAAGGAAGGAAGGAAGGAAGAAGGAAGAAGGACGACCTGAGGTATGATTGAGGTGATTTGACTGTGTTTTATTCCACCCCCGCCCTCCCTCCACCCCACCCCCGCACGCAGCACCCAACCAGCCCGCCCTCCCCACGAAGAAAGAAAAAAGAAAGAAAAGAAAGTCATGCAAAGGAGAGAAGCTAGAGGCTACAGTCCATCCTCCAGCACCTTCTTTTACAATCATTGGGCCCATGGTTAAGGAATTAGCATTTGAAAGCAGTAAACTGGATGTCTCTATACTTGGGAAGAACTTAGGAAGCAATCTAGTCCATTTTCTATGCTCTGTAATTGGAGAAACTGAGGCCCAGGGAAGGGCTGGGGCCTGTCCAATGCCAGAGCTCATTGGGCCTGGGCCCGGGCTGAAGTCCAGGCCTGGGTCGAAGCTCCCAGCTCTACCCCCGCACTGCACTCTGCACAAATTGTTTCGAGTCTCCAGGAAAGGGGAGTTTATAAATTTGGCCACATTTTGGAACAACAGAGCCATAAATGGACATGCCCGAGAGAGGCTGGGAGGTACCTGACCTTTGAGGCTGGGGATGGGGAGGGGAAGGGAGGACAGAGCGGGCAGACCCAGCCATAGCCTAGATTCTTGCATCCAGGGGAAAATAAAACTGCAGAAAGGAGCTAGTCCAGAGGGAGTCTGCAGATGATATAGGCAAACCAGACGGGCCCCATCTTAATGCCTCTTTGCAACTGTCTGGCTATGACCTTGAGCAAATGCCTTCACCTCTCTGAGCCTCCATAGTCAACGAACCTGGTGAATGATGAGAACATGTGGAAAGGTTGTGAAAAGGCAGATGACCAGTCCCAACTCCAGCTTAGAGAGAATCGGGCTCTTACAGGATGGGGCACAGGCAACTGTATTTACCAGAAACATCCTGGGGGTAGTCCGTATCACTAGAGAACTGGAATTCCGAAGTCAATGACATCCAGGCTCTTTAAAAGGGCTTCTCAAAATCATTATTTTTATTAGACACTGTTATTTATAGATGAAAACCCAAACTGCTTAGCATGGCATTCAAGGCCTCCACGGCAACAGAACAGCTTCTCCCCCCACCCCACCCATTCGCATCCATCCTTCCATTGCTTCAGCAGACAAGGTGGAGTGTCCTCCTTACAGCCCCAGATAAAACCAGGTCTCAGCCTTCCCTGAGGGTCCAAAGTGGGAATCAATTAAATCCCACACTCCATACTTCTCTTACCAAATGCATACAGTCACACTTCCAAACTTTTGCTCAGGCAATTCCCTCAAGCTGAACAGTCCTCCCCAACTCCACCAGCTTCTCTTTTGATAGAAAACCACCTCAAATCCCCTCTTCCATGAAGCCTTGGGTTTCCTCAGACAGAGTCACTATCTACTCAGGGCTCTACCTTCCAAGTAAATAAATGAAAGAATGAATGAGTGGAATTCTCGATTGACTGACTTGCTTCCTGGCCCAGGCACGCACTTTGTAACCAATAATGTTTGTTGAAATACAATGAAATCTGAATTCTCTGATCTAGCTCTGATCTGAATGTCACGACCACTGAAAAACATTCAGTCAACAAACACTTATTGAGCACCTACTATACACCAGGCATGTGTGAAGAAACCAGATCACTCCACATATGGTTAAGTGTATTGGGAGCTATAAGAGAGAATGACGGAGAGGTGCTATTTCATAGAGAGTGGTTTGAAAGCCCTTTGGCAGAGGTGGCATTTGAGCTGAGAACTAAAGCATATGACAGAGCTGGCCCGTAGGACCCCAGAAAGGGTGATCTTTGGGTTTTAGAGGAGCTCTCCAGCTTTTAGGTGGTGATTGGAGATGGGATGGGTTCAGGGGCCAGAGCCAAGTGACAATAATTAACAGTGGTGTGGAGAGGTGGGGCCCAGCCACGTGAAGAAAGACACCACAGGGGGGCCTGCTGCTTGGGTGGGACGGCTGACCTTCCAAACCTTAGATTCTTTGGTTCTCTGAGCCTTGCCTATGTTTTAAACACATACACACAAAGAAAGAAAACAAAGCCCCACAGAGCCTCAGAAGTTGGCTAAAGCCCATAAGATTGTTTGTTTGTTTTTTAAAAATATATATTCCCACTGGATCTTCAGTTTTATGTTTCCAGCAGCTGGCATCCACCCAAGGGGACAAGTTAGCTGAGACAAACAGACTTCTGTCTCTCTGTCATTGTCATCTAGATCACAGCAGCTCGTGGCTGCAAAGAGGGTCATTTCCTGTGGCCTCAGCAGGGCCAGGAGGGTGAGGTGTGGGGTCCAGGCCTTCCCACGGATGCAGCTGGATCGGCTGCATTTCCCGAGAGGACACTGCTCTGGGGGAGGGGGCAGGGCAGGCGAAAGGCAGCCCCAGAAGTCAGGCAAGCAGCTCTGGCCCAACAGTTCATTTTTAAGCCAGTTACTTGAGGTTTAACAAAACAATGTGGTGAGGTTCCCAGGCTAGCCCACAAAAAGAGCCTATAGTACTGATATTGGAGAGTTGTTCTTCTAAGATGAGAGAAACTCAGCTTAAGAGAGGGTCTGAGTCACTTGATTTCATGGCTCACCAAAGGCAGGCTGGGTGTCTGGGAATGATCCTTTGAGGTGAGGATGGGCTGTGAGTGGAAGACAGAAAAGCTTACCAAAGACCAAGGCAGGGGCCCCTAACCCTGAGGCAGAGGACTCCAGGCAAAGGTACCACTGAACTCCACAGCTAGCCAAGCCACACGAATACACTCAAAATCTGAAATTCTAGGTTCAGCCCCTCCTGGTTACAATTTGGTTTCTTAAACTGGTGCTCTATCTACAGGGAGAGGAGGAAGGGTGCCAGGGAAGTGTCTAGCCCATACCCGTCTCTTTCCTTCCACACACCTATGAATCTTGTATCAGGATCATGAACCTTTCTCTCATGCCACTCTCCCTTGCTCATTACCTCCTAGTCACACTGGCTTACTTTGGGTTCCTTCTTCCTGCCTTAGGACCTTTACCCATACTATTCCCTACTCCTGGATCACAAAGCAGCATACTCATGTCACCTTAACTTTTTCCTTCTTACAGCTAACTGCAACTAACAATAGTGATGTGTAGTGATTTTCGTGATGCTATCTTCCTCCACACCTTTGAAGCCATTGCACCATCTGCAATAAGTGGCCTCCAAGGTCACCAGGGAACAGGGAAGAGAGGAAAAGGACAGAGAGTGGGAGGTATTTGCGACCCAAGCCTGGAAGAGGCACACATCCCTTCTGCTCACGTTTCATTGGCTGGAATCTCTCACATGCCCCCTCCTAACTGCAAGGGAGGCTGGGAAATGTGGTCTAGCTGAGTGTCGAAGAGGAAGATACGGATATTTGTACATACTAGCTAACTCTGCCACAGAGGGCAACATGATTTCCTGATATGAAAAGGAGGAGTTATAGGGGCCCGAACAGGCAAAAACCCCACTATTAAAATGCACATGCCCTTTGCATCCTCACCCAAGAGGGAGGGGAAGACATGTCTCCTGGGCCTGTGTTCTCCTCTTCCTGTGAATGTAAAACCAACTAGTGGTCAGCCCCTGGAGCAGACACTACCCATATCCCCCCGACAATCACTTCTACCCACCAAAGGCTGCTTATTGCAAATGCTCGTAACACTGTAGCTGATGGCATTGTCCTGGCCTCAGGAGCATGCTTCTGCTTAAATGCAGGCAAACAAGACGTGCCAAGAATTAGCACGTCCAGAAGCAGTCCTCAACCAACAAGATGGCGAATTAGTGGATAGATTCCCCAGCCCCCTCTCCCCTTGGTTGGGATAACTGAGGCATGCTCTACACTGTCTCTGAGAGTCCCCTAGTAGGGTTGAGCTCTGTTATCCCACCGTGGCAACTGCTTTGACAATGCTTTCTTTACTGGCTGCCTCCCCTTTCCTGTCTCACTGCCCTACCTCCCCTGCACAGGTTCCCTGGGATCACCTCCTAGATGGGTTATCTATCTGCACTTAAAGTCTTGTCTTAGGGTCTTCTTCTGAGAGGACCCAAACCAAGGCAGAGCTCCCTAAGGACAAGGACAGTGATGCATGTTCTTCTCCCATACCACATCCAATGTTGTGCTTCATGGGTGCAGTCATCTTTTTTTAGAAACAAAAAATATGTTAATGAGTTGGTCATCTTGACCAGGGCTGCTGCACACTTACCAAGGAGAAGACCTCACACACTTGAAAATAAGCCTTGGAAGATTTATCTGCTCATCCTGTTTCTTTCCCACACACAGGAAATCCTGGGCAGGCAGAGCTTCCTGTCCAGGGGGGCGGGAAGGCGGGGGAGGGTTGAGTTCACAGCACTCCTTCAAGACTCTGCTCCTCAAGAGAGGAAATGTTTGGGCTATTTAACAGAATCAGCTTGCCTTCCCCACGGCTTGGAGAAAGAGAAAGTTTAGAGTTCTGGGTTCGAGTTCTCACTCCACCACTAGGTTACTGTATCACTCAAGCTGTTCCTTCCCTCCCTGGGCCTTAGATCCCATCCATTAAGTATAGAGGTGGAATAATTGTGCTTCGGGATATTTTAGAATTGGTACACTTTGCATCTCCTCAGAACTCAGATCCAGGCCAGGCACACTGTTTCACTCGTGAAAACTTATAAGGGATTTAAGAAGTCAAAGCAGAAAAGTGTTTGGGATATTTTGGAAGCCAGTATTAGCAACTATTAGGAAGAGTTAGAGCGGTTTGTCCTGTAGATGGAATTTTCCATGGAAACATCATTTTAAATATTTTCTTAATAAACTGGCACTCACTAGCAACTTTTCTCTTTTCCTCTTTCCAAGCTTGCTCCTATCTCTACACTGCAGCCCAAGTGACTAGGCCAATCAGATCACGTTGCTCTCCTGCTTAAAACTCATCTCTGGATAACCAGTGCCCAGCAGGGCACCAGGCCTCCTACAGTGCTTTGCACATAGCAGATGATTGATTATTGGATTGAAACTGATATCCAAACTACTGTGGCCTGGGAAGAGGTCACAGGAAAGCTTATTAGAATTGTGTTGTAAAAGTAAAAAGGCTATGAGTGAGGCTGGGAAAGCTTACCTAAGAGTAAGGGTGCTTAGTAGGGACATTGTGGTTTCGGTGTCCAGTTGCCCTTTTAGCTTCATTTCAGATCCTAGATAAGCAAAAGTATTGCATGAGTTTACTGCAGTAAAGTGAGATGCTATAGCGCATGCTGATTATATCAGTTAAGGATGCATTAAGCTGTTAAGTTACAGGATACAGTGGCTTAAACCATAAGGACATTTATTGTTTGTGTACAAATCTGGATGCAGGTGGTCACAAAGTTGGTCCACCATTTTATGATGTTATAAAAGGCATGGGTCATTCCTACTTTTTCACTGCAGGTCATTCCTATTTTTTTACTCTTCTATCCTTTCATTTCAATGTCTCATGGTCCCAGGATGACTGTCATTTCTATAAGCATCATCCTTGTTCACAGGGGGTGATCCCCTGAGCTCTCCTCATCCTTCTGTGTTTTTTTTTTTTTTTTTTTAAATCAGGAGAGCTTTTTAGAAGCACCGCAACATACTTTCCATTCTGTCTCGTTAGCCAGATCCAGGTTATGTGAGTGACCATCTGAATTAGTTGTCCATTGCTGTAAAATAAATTTCCCAAAATCTAGTTGCTGCAATGAACATTTACTGTCCTCTCTAAGTTTCTGAGTCAAGAACTCAGGGATGGCTTAGTTAGATGGTTCTAGATCAAAGTCTCAGGGGTGATCCGTGCCTGAGTCTCAATTTATAAAGGGTACTGTGTGACAACATGGAGAGGTCAGTGCCATTGAAAGAAAAGTTTAGTGTTACTCACAGTTTCCCTAGAAACAAGAGGCACAGCATGCCAGTGCTGGTCAAGAGGCAGAAAGAAGCAAGAGAAGGCCAAGGCCACAAACTTTATTAGGGTTTCCATGGGAAAAACAGGTAGGGCAGGGTAAACAGCTTAGGATCAGCTAGTTTGGATAATTCCAGTGGGCTCTGGAGTTTAGAGGCTGTCGCTAGTTGTTCAATATCTAGTTCTGGGTTGATTTGTGGCAGAGTTACATAAAGAGGTGGTCGGGGGTATGGACTCAGGATTGGTTTGTATATGAAAGGCAGGCTCACTGACGGGTTGTTTTCTATCTCAAGGAATTAGCTAGCTTTGGGAGGGTAGTCTCTTCCTAGCCACAAGGCTCCCTAAAAATGTAAAAACATTATAAAATATAGAATATAAAAAATATGATTAATATAAGGATCTCTCTGGCCCATGCTGCAGTCATCCTAAGGCTTTACTGGGGCTAGAACCACTTCCTAGTTGGCTCGCCCACATGCCTGGCATGTCGGCACTAATTGTAAAAGAAAGAACTTACACCCTCCCACATGTGCCTCTCCACAGGGCTGTTGAGCATTCTCACAACATGCCGGCTAACTTCTCCCAGAGTGAGTTATCTACAAGAGTAAGACAAAAGCAACAATGCTTTTTATGATCTAGCCTTGGAAGTCACTCTTCGAAATGAGTAAGTCCAGCTTACATTCAAGGAGAGAAGGTGAATTTCCACCTTTTGAAAGGGGATGGGGCATCAGAAAATTTGCATGTTTTAAAACCACCCGACTGCAAGAAAGTCTGGGGAAAGCAAAGAACAAGATTGTCATGACTAGTTTAAACTACTCATGATTCACCACCTGGGACACAAAGCCACCCATACAAAATCAGAGTTCAGTTAATGAGGAAGGAGAAGGAAGGCTGATGGAGAAACAGTCAAGAGTGTCGGCACAATGGTGACAATAAAGATGAAGAGGAATAGAGCTGCCAGATAACTCTGTGTCTCAATATCGCATGGGATAGGATATATTTGTACTAAACCATTATGTGTTGTTTATCCGAAAGTCGAGGTGTCTTCTATTTTCATTTGCTAAAAACCAACCACCCCTCGGTAGGAAATAGTCTTCAATAGTGATGAAAAGAGGCCAGTGAGGGGGTGGTGTTTCTTGGGAAGGGGAAGCGAAAGGAGGCCTGGGGTTGTCTGGGAAAGGAACAAATGTTTCAAAGACTAGAGTAAGCTTTCTGGAGAGGTGAGGTGGGTGAGGTTGAGGTCTCTTATGGTCCCAATTGCTCTATTCTGCTCCCACCCCAACTCCGCATCCTCCACCACCACCACCACCACCACTACTATCGTAACCTCCACTCTGATCTCAAAAAAGCCAGGAGGCTGTAGCCAGAAGCACCTCTTTTTCCATAAGAGGAAAAACCTACTGAAAAAAACCAACTCACAAAGTCTAAGTGGGGGCTAAGGGCAGTACCGTAAAACGCATGTGAGAGGTGTGGGAATGTGGAGCCTCTCTGCGTGACCTCAGGCAAGGCCTTCCCCTCTCTGGGCCTCCCTTTCCTTGGCTATATAATGAGGGATTGAGCATCTCCAAGGACCCTTTTACTTGGCCTACGTGTCTTCCTCCCAAAAGGAAAAACTAGAGGGAACAAAAAGACATGGGTGGTTTCTCTTGTCCCGTCTCCAAGCCAAACTCCACGAAAATGTCCAGTGTGACATAGATTTAATATAAACAGTGGTGCATTAATACTTACAAATACCCCAAAAGGAGTCCCAGATAGGCTATTTTTATCCTTTAAGACACACACACACTCCAACCCCCATCCCCCCCACCCATAAGAGTTTCTCCAGTTGGTTTTTACAAGAAGACAAGAGTTCCAGTTAAGGGTGCTAATTAAACAGCTTTGACTGCGGGCAGGAGGGAGGCTGGCGAAAACCTCCTCTCTGGGCATGATGTCACCACAATTGTACATTTCTCATGACCCAAGAATGTGAGTGTGTTTGCACAGCACGTTGAAGCTGGTGATGCAAGCACGGCCTGGTAAACAGGCCCCAGACAGGCAGGCCCTGCGAGGCCTGGCAGGAGCCCAGCTTGCGCTTAACTCTTTCCTGGCAGAACTAGTTGGTGGGTCACTGAGGTTTGGCCAAGGAGCCTTCTCTACTCAGCCCCTGCTTCTCTCCCAAGCAGGGTCCTTGGTCATGAGGGGTGTGGGAACTTGGAGCCTCGCTGTGTGATCTCAAGCGAGGTCCTCCCATCTCTGGGCCTCCTGAGATTGGAGTCACTGAGATTTGTGTTCCCATCACCTGCACATTTTCCTTGCTCTAGAGCCTTGGGTATATTTGATTCCTCTATTTCAGTTTTCTCATCCATACAATGGGGAAAGGGGTCAGATCCTCGGTCCTTTATCTTCAACTCTACAGTCCAGAAAGCCTAGACAATTTAAAAGGCTTTTCTGTATACTCAAGAAAACACATTTGGAGGCAAAACCTGACCTGAGTGGACTGAGGCAGGTAGAACCCTTAACCCACTTAGAGGCAATACTCACCCTTCTCACTACAGCAAAATTCATATGTTCAATGGCGATGGGAGGCAACAGCCTCCACCGGAAAACCTTTTAGAACCTCCCAAAATTCTGAATTTGGGATTCTGAAACCCATCCAGCTCCAGAGAGCTGATCAGGGATTGTAGGCCTGGGGCACCTGCCTCTAGCTTGTTGTAAGACTTACTGACAAACTGTTTTCTGCTGGAGAGTCTGTCCTTGAAGACAGGGCTCAGCTCTGTCCCTGCTGTGCCCCAAGCAGCCAGCTCAATGCTTGGCATACCGCAGGCATCCAACCAATAGTTATTGAATTAACAGCTGGAGTTATTCATATCCCATAAATGCCACGAGGGTAATTATGGGGAAACTAAGGCCTGAGCCTCTGAACTGGCCTGGCCTAGATCTTTTCCCACAGAGGGAATTCTGACTTTCCCCTAAAAAGGTAGCTGCTCACATTTCTCTGCTGGCCTGCTCACAAACAGCTTGGTGACCCCCCTACAGCATTCCAGGGCAGCTTCCTCCCCGGCTGGCTGGTTTGCGGGCATCATTGAGTTTTCCTTGGCAGAAGGTTCAGCTGATTAAAAGGGGAGCCTGCAGAAAGCTGGGGGTGGAGAAGGGTGGTCACAGGGTAGAGTCAGGATGGAGGGGTACCTGGGGAAGATGGGATCTAGTGGCTGAGATTGTGGATCAAATTCCAGGTCCTTTCAAAAGACTGTGAATGTGTCAATCAGGCCTGCCTTAAACAGAGGGCTGGAGAATTATCCAAACCCATGCAGAGCTGCCAGGACAGGAAAGGCCTCCTGACTGCAGTGAGACCTACCCTCGACTGCTGTGGGGCCCCGAGTAACTCCCTACCCTCTCTCGGTCTTAACACGAGAGAGTTGGAAAATCCAGCACAGTGGAGCAGAGCTGAGGTTAGGGACAAAGACTTAAATCCAGGCCCAGAATCTTCCTCTCGCTAGGCAGGGAGTTAGGGAAAGTCACTTTCCCTCTTTGAGCCTCAGTTGCCTCATCTGCAAAATGGCATTGAGTTAAAGGGATGTTGTCCTGATGAACACACCTGGCACATAGTAGTGATAAAGGAATGTTAGATACAATTACCTTTGGCCCGGATAACCCTCCGGATCTGATGTGCTATGTTAGGTACTTAATACAACAATAACCTCATTGTCTGAGCACCCACTATGTTCTAAGCAGTGTGCTAAGTGCTTCACCACTATTACTTTATTTCATCCTCCCCAAATCTCTCAAATGAGTATAAGCATTTTCCCTATTTTTTAGAGGAGAAGGCTGAGGTTCAAAAAGAGAGGTGAAGTGACTCACCAAAGGCTGCACAGCTAGAATGGCAGAACCAGGATTTGCCTGACTCTGAGTACCTCATACCATGGCTTCAAGAAAGATCTAGCAGCCAATTCCTGCTCAGTTCCTTGAAGCAAGAGATCCCAGGCCCAGCTGGACCACCTCTGGATGTGACTTATGACCAGTGCAAGGGCCTCAGTTTCCCCATCTGAACCATGGGGAAGCTTCTCCTTGTCCTGCCTCCCCACAAGGCTAAGGTGAGGATGTCAGTGACCTTGAAAAGGACTCTGTAGGCTCTTAAATAGGACAGGCATTCTCAAAGTCTGTTGGGGGAGACAAGAGAAAGAACAGATCCTCTCCCAGCCACCCTGACAAGTGTCAGACTAGCTCTGGTCACAGAAGGGCTAGGGTAGGGAAGGGAAGTGAGGACAGCTGCCTGGAAAAGGTTAAAGGAATTACTCAGAAGCCAATAACTGAAGAAGCAGTTCCAGCCCTCCCCCAGGACCTGACTCTCACCATAGTCCCTCTGTCTATTACACAATGGGCAGCATTGCCCAGTGGTTAAGAACTAGGCCTCCAGAGTCTGACACATCAGGGTTCAAGTCTCAGCTCCATTCATCTCTGCTGTGTGTCCTTTGGACTTTCTTTCTCAGAGTGTCAGTATTCCCAACTGTAAAATGGGGATGATAATGATAAAAGCATCACCAGGATTATAGTAAGGACAAGCCTTGGCCCATAGATATTGGTTGAACAATTATCTTCTGGTACCTGATCTGCAATCCTTGAGGGGCTTATAGTTTAGAAGAAGAAACTGTCTATAAAGTGCCTGCCACAGGTAGGTGCACACAGGATGTATAGATGTGTGTATGGGTGCGTGGATGCATGGATGCATGGAATGAGTGACTTATTCCAGGCCACAGAATCAGGAAGTAACTTTTCCTGATAACGTATGATAGGCACTGAAGGATACATAACAGTTGGTTAGAGAGAGAGAGGCGCTCCAGGAGGATGGGACTACATGAGCAAGGGCTAGGGTTAGGAATTGTGAAATGAATAGACACTGATCTCACAAGTTCTCTTGCAGTAACTTGCTTGACAAGATTCTGTGAGGAGGGAGACCTGAATGGAAGCCCTCCCAGGGTCCTCTGGGGCAGAGACAGGAGGTCGTTTAGAGGATAGGGCCCCAAGCCCAGATGAGCAGGCAGAAGCAAGCCCAGCCTGGGGGTCAAGCCTCAGAGGGCCTAGTCTGGCCATATTTGGTTTTCGAGGAACAGAAGCTTCTTGCTGGCTCTGCTGCCCACGCACAGGAGTGAGGCCACCCACAGTTGCTGAGTCTGGGATCACGAGCAGAAGCCTCACAATGGGGTGACTATAACAGTTGTTCAGAGCCTGGCATCTAGAGTCAAGAAGACATGAGTTCAAATCTCATTCGACTACTAGCAAAACAAAAGCAGTAAGATCAAGCACCATTACTGAATTTACTATGTGTCAGTCTGTGCTAAGCCTCTAACTGCATTACCTTATTTAATTCTCATCACGATAAATATTATTGCTGTTCTCATTAAACAAAACGCATGAGACCAGTGTTTCTCATCCATGCCGGGATAATTCCTAACTCCAAGCCTTTGCCCATGCAGTCCCCTCCACTGGAATGGCTCACTCTCTAACCAGTTCTATGCGTACTTCAGTACCCAGTGTGAGATATCAGGAAGAGTTACTTCCTGACTGTGGGACCTGGATTTCCAGATGAGAAACTTAAGGCACAAAGAGGTGAGGTCACATGCAAGTAAGAGACAGAGCTAGGAATAGCTAGGAAGTCCTTAGCAACTTCTCTACATTTCCCTACTTCCCAATTCTATGATCTAATCATTTTCCCCTCAAATACCCCCAACAGCATCTGTAAAGTAACACCTGGCACCTGTCGCTCCTCCCTTCCAGTTTCCAAGTTGCTTCCCAGCTGTATTCAGCCCCTCATAACAGCCTTGTGAAGAAAGCAGGCTAGATATTATCCCCATTTCATAGATGGGGAAACTGACGCTCAGAGAAATGAAGCAAGTTGCCTGAGACCTTGCAACCAGCCAGAGAGGAAGCCAGAGTTGGACAGCAGTGCTGTCTGACTCTCATTCCAGTATTCTCTCCCCACCATAGTGAGCGGACCCTCCATTTTTCTGAGAAGGAAAGGAGATTTCAGCCAAGCCACCCTAGACAGATATGAGGATAAAACAGAAAATGAATCTGAGGTCCACTTTGAAGTAGACATAAGCAGGACTAGAGGAGCATCTTGCAAACAACAAAATTAGGCCTCCTTTGAAAATCATAAAAGAATAAAGTGATTGAATAAGCTGTAACAGTTCTAAATCGGATTGTCTCCACATGACAGGCAGGAGACCAGAACAGCTCTCTAAACCCATTAGCTCATCTCACTCATTTGGGAGGCACCTCCTGCCCTACCAGGAGCCAGGAGCTGTGCAGGAGCCAGGCCAGGGCCCTTCCCCAGAGGAATAATTACCTGACCAGCGCTTCCCAGACTCTGGGATTTCACATCCTAGTATAGTGTTCTTTCCAATGGGATATACAATTGCCAACATTTTGTTATTTGTCAAAGTATATTAAAGAGAAGGAAAATAAAGTACTACTTTCTACTGTCATCACAAAATTTAATAAGAAGGACTAATCTCAGCACTTACCAGTTTTAAAAAATTACCTTTATAAGTAACTCACCACATTGTCCTAGTTTTCTCACTAGCCTCTGGCCAATGAGAACTGTAGCTGAAATGGGCATTTGGCAATCTCCAGATGAATGAGAAGAAAAACGTTTATGCAAATAACTCAGAGTAACTATATTCATTGAGTGTCTTTGGATTGAGAGACACATAAAACTATTCTGGCTACATTAATAAAGATTTATTGAAAGAAGATTTTATTGGGAAATTGGATTCTGGGGGTTATGTAGTAGACCTCTCTTGGTAAGGACAGAAAACTTCCAGAACAAATGGATCTCCCTCTCTCTCTCCACTCCCTCTCCTGTGTGTGTGTGTGTGTGTGTGTGTGTGTGTGTGTGTGTGTGTTAGCTGTTTTCTCTCTCTAGTGGCCGACGGGTTTCCTCCTTGTGGCAGAAGCATGACAGCTAATAGATTACAAGTTTCACATCTCATGGTTCCAGCAACCACAGACAGACAAATTAATTTCTCAGTTCCGGAATAGGAGAAAAATGGGCGGGGCGGGGGTGGTGGTGAAATTGTCTAATTGGACCAAACGGGTCAGATGTCTACCCCTGGACTAATCAATTGTGGCTTAGGATGGGGTAACAACATGGCAGTTCCTGTGAGAACATCATGGCTGGAGTCGAGAGAGCAGAAGAGTTGGGCAGGGGTACTAGGTTGACGGTATGATAGATGTCCACTGTGGAGATGACAAACGACCTAACGAGTGCAGATAAAGCGTCGTGGGAGTTCAGGGGAGGAAGACACACTGATCGCTGTGGAGATCAAGTAGAGCTTCTTGGAAGACATGATATTTGAGCTGAGAATGTCAGGAACAATTAGAGATTCTAAATGCCATCTCAAATTAGAAGAGCAAAATGAGTGCTAGTAGGGGACAAAGTATCATCCAAAGGAGCCATATCTTAATGCCTTTGTCAAGATTTTTAGTTTTTTTTAAAATTTAGATATAATTCATATGCCATAAAATTGTATAGTTTCTAAAAGTTTAATTATGAAATAATTTTAGGCTTACAGAAAAGTTGGAAAATAGGTCAGAGGGTTCTCCTAAACTCTTTACCTCCTAAACCACTCACCTAGCTTCATCTAATATTAACATCTTACCTAATCTTAGTACAATTACCAGAACCAGGAAAGGAACACTAATACAATGCTATTAACTAACCTATAGACCTTATTTGAATTTGCCAGTTTTCCTTTTGATCTAAAATAGGATCCCACATTGCATTTAGTTGTTGAGTCTTCTTAATCTCCTCTAATCTGTGACAGTTCCTCAGTATTCATTTTCGCTTATGACCTTGACATTGAAGAGTACTTAGTCAGTCAATTTATAGAATATCCCTTGATGTGGATGTTCGATATTTTCTCACTATTAAGATCAAGGTTATACATTTTGGGCGAGAATACCACAGCAATGATGGTGTGCCCTTTTGAGTGTTTCACACAGGGATTTATTTTGTCAGTACGATTTGTTGATAATATTAACATTAATCACTTGATTAAGGAGGTGTCTGTTGGACTTCTCTATTGTAAAGGGTTAGTGTTTAGTAGGTATTTTGTAATTAGTAAGTATTTTGTGGAGAGATACTTAAGACTATGGAAATGTAAATTTCGCATCATTTACAGTTTTTAAAAGCACTACCAAATGCATACTTTCTGCTTTCATTCCACAAACATCAGCTGTTCACCCACTACATGCCAAGCACTGGCCTAAGAAACATGGTTTGATTATGTGTAGCTTCAGGACTTTGCTGGATCTTATCTGTAAAATGAGGATAATTATATCTTACCATTCAGGGTAGCTGAGGATAAGAGGGCCGTGCTTGTGAAAGTGTCCCATAATGCTAATTGGGTTGTTCATTCTCCTTCTGAGGCACTCAGTTCTGTCTTCACCTTTACCTACTACCTATTAGCTGTCTCATTTCCGTCCTGCCTTCATCCACGCCTGCAGGCTTTTGTCTGTAGTCACTAGCCAGACTCCCTCATCCTATTTGCCAAGCCTTCATTGTGATGTCATTGAATAAGTTTGGGAGACACAAGACAAGCCTTTTAGCAACTGACAATTTCCTTCTCAAGCTTCTGTTGGCAATTTTGGGAGCTGCCCTGAGGTGCTAAACGATGCCTGGACCCTGTGGGTGGCAGGCAGGAGAACCTTTCTCCCATAGCAGAAATAACTGGAATAAGTAGGCATTGCCTTCCTCCAATAATGATTTGGCCCTAAAAAGCAAATTCTTGAGCCCCAGAGAGTACTAACAATCCTGGATGGATAATTGTGTCTTACTGAGAGATCTACCATGGGCACACCTTAAATGAATAACTTCAGAATGTGAAAGGATGAGCTCACCCTTGACCAAACCTAACTCTACAGCAGTTCTAATTTAATGGACCAAGGGGGAGGAACAAGGAGCAGTGCTCACTAAACTTAACTCCTGAGGTTGAATTCGACCTTTTTTAGAGGCAGGCGCTTTCCATGTTTGGCTGTTTCTTTATAGGAGATCGTTAAGAAGATAAAATATGATAAAGGGTGAAGGCACGTTGGAAGTCCTATAGGGTCAAGTCTATATTGCTGTTCCTACCCATTGCCCCAAGGGCAGTTTTTAGGAACGCCTTGCATGAGCAAAGCAGGCAGGTTGAAAGTCCCCAACTCTGACATCAGCTCAGGCTATCCTCTGCCTTCTTTCATCCAAGCAGGTGAATCCCTGGAAACAGAGCCCCCTAAGTAGAGACCCAGAAGTGGCTAGTGACTACAGACAGAAGCCTGCATTCCCTCCAGGGTCCTGAGTAGTTTCCTCCTTGGTGAGTGACAGGCCTGGGTTTCTCAGGCCCACCTCCTGCCTGAGCAGCAGGTGGCTAAGGGCTGAATTCCTGCCCCACTTGCAACTGAGCATGGATTGACGGCAGCAGCTCAAGACCATTTGACCTTAGTGGACCCTGAGAAAAACCTATTCCCTGGAGACTACCAAGCAGCTCTCCTGGATGGTCTAGGAACCTTCAGGTTTAAAAGACAACCTCCCCCCATCACCCAATTGATTCTTGTGGCCATAAACCCAAACTATAATGTGTACATAAATTCCACTGAGAATCTTGTTAAAATACAAATCGTAATTCAGTAGGTCTGGGGTGAAGCCTGAGACTGCATTTCCAACAAGCTCCTAGATGATGCCAAAGCTGCTGGTCCACAGTCCTCACTTCAAAAGCAAGGCTCTAAATAACAGGCTGATCAAAAGGAGGTGTGGAAACCAGAAAACAATTTTTAATGAACTAAAACTAGAAGTTTGAGAGCCCCCTCTTTGCACCTTGAAATTTGTATAAGCTTGATAACACATCTGATGGCCTTCCAATAAAGTCCTCCTTTGCTCAAGGTAATCCAGGGAGGTTCCTAGTATTTGTAAACAAAAGAATTTTTCTTAATGCCTAAAAGTATTTTGTTCTCAAAAGGAAGAAAGGGTGACTCTACCTCAGTCCCACCCTTACCTTCCCAGCCAGTTCTTCCAGCCTCAGCCACCCTAGCCTAGTTAGACCCATCTGTTTTTTAAGGGGACCTACTCCCTTTTGTACGGGGTGCTTCCAACCACTTAAATCTCTTTCAACAAGAGAGTTTTCAAACATTATCCTGGGGATTTCTTATCGTCCACTCTCAATATTTTCCCAAAAAGAGACCCGAGACTCCTTTCTGTCAGTCCCTTAGGCTCCTCCCAGCCCCTCAGCTGTCTTGTGCATCAGTTAACTGGTGACTAATTGCTCCTTAATTGTGAACCAGAGGACCCATTACAAGTTCCCACCCACACAGGCTGTCATGTGCATCCTCCATGGAAAGGTCTTTTGTGAGCCTCGTTGTTCACTTGTTGCACAAATGTGTGTTGAACCTCTTCTTTGGTGTCAGGTCTTAGTCTAGGCACTGGGGATTCGTTGGTGGATGAGAGAGTCGGTCCTTGCCTTCATAGAGCTCACATCTCAGGAGCCAAACAGCAACAAATGAATCATTTCAGATAACTGGCATGGCAAAAAATTAAAAATAAAAAAGGGAATAATGTACCAAGTAATGGCTGGAGCTTCAGATAGGTGTGCTGGGAAGGTCTTTCTGTGGAGGTGACATTTTAGTTGAGACCTGAATGGTAATCAGGATCTGGCCAGAGTGAAGATGAGGAAGAAGAAGAGTCTAAGCAGAGAGAAGGCAAAGGTGGGATGGGAAGGGCCAGCGTGGCCTCTCTGAGGAGCACTCATTGTATCCATTCAGCCCTTAGGGATCCAGAAGCCAGTCATCAGGTTGGTTGTAAGAATTAGAGCAAAACTTCCCACCTCACCCAAGTTGGCAGAGATTGGGAGTGGGTTTTATTCCTCCTGGCCCTGCCTTCAAGAGGAGTTATTCATCTGATTGGTCAGATTCCAGGATCGTGAATGGTCCTGGGTGGTAAATTGGGTGCTCTTTCCTCTAGGTCCCAAACCATATGGGCCCACGGGAGGTTTAGAGCAGAACCCCTTGGAGGGTCCACTTCAGAGGGAGTGGCTGCCCCAGCGGAATCCTGACCCAGGCTTGAGACTGCAAATAAATAAGAATACAGATTGCATTGTGAAATTTCCTGATTTTTAAATGAAAACAACAAATTCAAGAAGCTTTTTAAAAGCTATGCAGGCCAGACACAACATGTCTATGGGCAAGGCCTAGCCCCCTGGGCACCCTGGGGTGTGGTGGGCCTTGGGGAATGCCTAGAGGTAGGAGTGATAAAGAGAATCAGGAAGGAATCTAACTACATCCTGGAATATACTTGCCCTGGCAAAAATGTGCCCCAGGAGGAACTCACTACCACAGGAACATATTGAGCATCTACTGTGTGCAAGGTTCTGTAGCAGGTTGGTGGATACAAAGCAACCGCAAAGCTGTACCCTCATCCAGGGCAGGGGTGGGCCGACTGCAGGAAACCTAAGTTCCAGTGCTGGATTGCCCTCCCCTCCCCCCCCCCCCCCCCGTGATTGCTGTGTATCCTTGGGTTGTTAGTTCATCAGCTCTGGGATTCAGCACACAGCCTATGTTGACATTAAGTTAATCAAAGCAAGTGAGGACAGATTATGAAGAGCCTTGAGGGTCTGGGTAGGAAGTCTGAGCTAGATCTAATTAGGGGAAAGGAGCCACTGCAGTTTCTTGAGCAGGGAGTGACATTCTGAGTAAAATATTTTAGGAAAATGAATCAGGCCACCTGTGCAGAGGAGAGGGTCACATATCATCCAGGTGTGGTATAGTGAGACAGAAACTAAGGTTTATGCAAATCAGACCTTACCGCCCCTAGCTTAAAAGCCTTCCGTGGCTCCCTACAACCCTCAGAGAGAGTATATAACTTGTACAGTTGCACCGGGCCTGGTGCTTGATTGGCTCTACCATTGTCATCTTAAAATTCATAATAGTTTTTTAACAAGGGGCCTCATATTTTCATTTTGCGCCAAGACCCACAAAATATGAAGCCAGTCCTGTCCACAGGACCCTTTGGTCTGTACCCTGCTCCCTCTCCCTTCTCATTCACACCCTGCTCCTCCTACCTTTCCAACTTCAGTCACATTGGTCCTCCATCAGTTTCTGGAGGTTGTTCCTGTCTCAGGGCATTTGCATGGCCTGTTCCCCTGCTTGAAACCACCACTCCTTACCCCAAGACCAACTCAGTTCTTTGTTCATTAAATTTCTTCTTATCCTCCAGATCTTACATTATCTTATGAGATACACCTTCTCTGATCCCCCACCCCAGAAGTATAATAGATTCAAAACAAAACTTTAAAAATAAAGATAAAACCCCAGCATGTGCCCTCATAATGCCATGTAGCTCCTCCTTCATAGAGCTCACCTAATCTAATAATTTTATATGGGGCTCTATTTGATGAGTCTGTCTCCCCCTCCAGACTGAGCCCCACAAAGCCTACCGAGTGTCAGCGGATGCTCACGAACCTCTGTCTGGCTTCGAGGGGAGGCTGTGAGATGAGTTAAACAGGAAAGAAAGGAGAGGAAGCCACCTCTCACCTACCTTGGACATTTCCTTCAGGGTGGGCAGAAATTTTCTGCCCAGACCACACACCTAGCAGGGTCTGCTCTGATCCTGGACCTTCCCCAGCTGGAGCCCATTAGCTCCAGACGCTCTCACCCTGCCCTCTTCCCAGAGACGGGACAATCCTAGAGGTGTGTTGGGAAGGGGATCCATTTCACAGAGCCAAGCTTTAGTCTAAAGGAAACAATAATGGAGGCATTTCAGACCTCTGTCAGAATAGCCATGGGTGTTTTCAGACTTTGTGCTTATAAACGTTTGTTGAGTGACTAATATCCAACCGGGGAAATTTTTCCTTCTCTTAACCAAGTAAATAAAACCATTTGCACCACAAGAGGTAGGGAGAAGGGACAGGATTGGCACAAAACAATAAATTGGTTGACCTTGGCAAGATCAGAAATAGCATCATATCTGCCCAGGTGGCTCACATTTATTAAGCAAGTCCCAGTCACCATGATCTAGACATACACAAGCTCATGAATGCTTACCCAGTCCTAGGAGGTTGGAACTATTCTTTTCCTCATTTTGTGGATGAGAAAACCGAACCCAAGAAACTTGCCTAATGTCACACAGTAAGGAAAGGACAGAGCTGAGATTTGCACCCAAATCTGAACAAATCTAGATCTATCCTGAGCCATAATCATTAGAGACAAGCTGCTTAATTCTCTGTACCTGAATTTCTTTATCCTTCAAATAGGGCTAATAATAATCTCATCTCATTGGGGGTAGTTTGAGGAATAAATGAATTACTATGGGCTAAGACTTAGAACAATGCCAACACTTAGTACATGCATGCACTTTATAAGCATTTGCTATTATTTTTAAAATCCTTAAACTTGTTCTAAGCCAGCATG
Organism: Rousettus aegyptiacus; assembly: GCF_014176215.1. Lineage (NCBI taxonomy): Eukaryota > Metazoa > Chordata > Mammalia > Chiroptera > Pteropodidae > Rousettus > Rousettus aegyptiacus. Next base: position 15,990,839 of record NW_023416308.1, on the reverse strand, counting down.
AGATGATAGGGGACCCCAGCCCCACCACTGGCTGCAGCTCCAGGCATTGCCTTTGCCGCCATTCAGCTATTATTAGGTGCAGTATCCTCATCTTAAATCCAGATGGGGAGCTAGAAGGGCGGGCAGGGCCAGCCCGGGCTGGAGGATGGCTGGGAATACTGCTGGAAGGCCCTTTCGGGATTGGGCTCCACCCTGCCTGCCCTCCCTCGCCTGCAGCGGGTCCAAGCCGCCACGTCTACACTTGGCTCTGAGGTCTGCACGGAGCACTCCCTCCCACTGTGGCCGCCTCCTCTGGGAAGGTTTAGAGCATTTCCACAGCCTCAGCACTTTTCTTTCTGCCCCAGGGAGGCCAGGCCTGCATAGAAACTATAAACTGGACACTGCTTGTCTTTGGAGCCTGCAAAGAGGCCATGCACTCTCTTGTCTAGAGGTCTTAATGCCTCTGACGAGGCCTCCTGTGTCCACCAAGGGGAAAGGGCCCACATAACTCGGTTCAAGTCCCAGCCCTACCACCAACATGTTGTGTCAACTTGGACGAGTGACTTACCCTCTCTGAGCGTCAGTTTATCTGTAAAATGGATATACTCTTAGCACCATCTTCCCTAGGGCTGCGGTGATGAGTAAATGAGTAAATGGCACATAGCAGGCATTCAATATATGCTAGTTACAGTCCCTTTACGCTTGGACATGCCAGGCCCTGAAGGGGAAACAAGGGATTTGGAAAACTGGGGATCTGGGGTGCAGAGTGATGCCACCCCAAATTTGCGATGTGACCCGAGCCTGTCCCTTGCCTTCTCTGGAACTCAGATTACCTATGAGGACCACGAGGTGGGCAACTAGGACTTTATGATGCCAAGGTTCAGCTCCTATACACACAAGTGGTTAAGAAATATGACAGAGATCCCAAATGGCAGATGGCAGGGAACTGTGATTAAGACCAACGGTTCTAGGTTCAAATTTTGTGTGGGTTGCTGGCATGGCTTGGTCTCACTGAGACTGTCTCCTCATATTTACAGTGATGATTCTACCTCATAGAATTCAAGCTGTGAGGATCATGGTAATAACAAAATTGCCACTCATGTTTTGTAAGGGTGATCTGGAGCCAGGCTCCAACCCATTGGACAGCAATTACATGGGGCCCCTGCCATGAACCTAGACCACATCAGGCATCAGAAAACCCCCCATGAGTCACAAGAGATCCAGGCTGGCCCATCCAGAACCCTCTCCTTTGTCCTGAGGCTGGTCTCCTGGGATTCGTCATAGTTTAGTGTGTGTCTCAGGACCCTTAAGGTCTCCTTCCTGGGGCCCACTTGCCTCCAAGTTTCCTTCACTGAAGAGTCACTCCCTTCTCAATCTTCAGCACTAGGGGCTAGGCCATCTTCTCCTCCAAGGCCAGAAGTTTATCTGGCACTGTCACTCAGAGAACGTAGCAGCTGGGTGACAACATGGAGACAGCCTTGCCACACTGGTTTTCCAAATAGGTCCCCAACCCCACTCCTGGAGCTGCTGATCATGACCACTTCTGCCCAAGACAAGAAGAGTCACAGCCCATGTATCTAGTCAATCCCAACAAGGACCAGTTCTCCTCTAGAGACCCCATGCTCTTCTAGCCTTACCTACCTGACTTTTCTCCAACAAAGTCTTCACAGTTCTACCTCCCTTCCTTTGCTTATGCCGTCCCCCCTCCAGGCTGTCTTTCCGCATTCCCTCAGCATGCCAAACAGCAAGTGAAGGCTTTGTCATCGACAACTTTTAGAATACAGACTCTGTCTCTCCTCCTACGCCCACTATGCTATGAGACCCCAACAGCAGGCCCAACTCGGACCCATCTCTAACCTTTCCATCCCTCCCAGTGCTCAGCAGCCTCTGGACTCCCTCACAGGCCCAAAGTCTTGACCTTGGCTGGCCTCACAGCCACTTGTGAGGACATCCCAAAAGGGTAGTTTCCCTGATAGTCTTGGAGGGAGAGGGCTTAATGAGCTCAAGCCACAATTTCCCCATTGTGCAGATGATGAAACCGAGGTTCCAAGAGGACCAAAATTTGGCCTGAGGTGGAACCAGAGCTAAGACCCTTTACCCCTCTTTCATCCCAACCCCCGGCCTGGGCTTTTTCTTCAGGATCCTGGCTGGGGGAGGGGAAGCAGGGTGATTCAGGGATCTGGCACTGCCAGCTTGATACAATATTTATTCTCAGACTCAGGCACTGGAGCCAAATATTACCCTTGGCCCCTGAGCTGTTCCAGCCGCTCCCCACTCTGCCAAGTCCAGGGTTGGACCTGGAGGAATCTGGACCCTTCCTATTACAGCGCCTTGCCTTGGGAGGACCTGAAGTGAGCTAATCCAATCCAATCCCCTTCTTTTACAGATGGACAGACCCAGGCCTCTCTAGTGTCCACAATATCTGTTCACCCTCCTCATCTGTCATTCAGGGGGCTTCACAGATGGGACCACCCCTACCTCCATTTCCTGCTCCATCCACACCCTATCTCTCCTCCTTTTCCCATTTACAAACCTCTCAGCCTCTACTCACACTGTTCCTCTGCCTTGAATGCCTTTCCATGCCTTTCCTCCTCTTTTCTGTGAGGGTGAATTTCTTTTCACTCTTCCTCAAGGATCAGTTCACATATCACCACCTTTGAGGAATCTTCCAGGATTTCCTCCAGCCTAGAGGCAGCAAGGCGGAGGGAAGGGGCTTTAACATGAGCAAAATCCCACTCAGGTTTGAATGCCATTACCAGACCCAAGTGCCTTCACCTTCCAGAGCTTCAGCTTCCTCCCATAAAGAAGTCCAGTAATACTTACCTTGCAAGGTGGTCAACTTGCAATAGGACAAAACGTGTGTCTGACATTCAACGGGTGCTCAATAGGGCAGGACCCCCCTCATGGAATGTTTACGCACTCCTGGGCTATGGCTGGAAGCTCCCCACAGGCATCAGAAAACACCCCCCGGAAGTCACAAGAGATCCAGGCTGGCCCATCCAGAACCCTCTCCTTTGTCCTGACGCTAGTCTCCTGGGATTCATCATAGTTTAGTGCGTGTCTCAGGACCCTTAAGGTCTCCTTCCTGGGGCCCACTTGCCTCCAAGTTTCCTTCACTGAAGAGTCACTCCCTTCCCAATCTTCAGCACCAGGGGCTGTCTTTGATCTTTGCGTGGTCACCACCACTACCACTATCCCGCCCCACCTCTTGCTGGGAGGAAAGGTAAGAGGTAGGCAAATAGGAGGCCCCTAGTCCTGAGGGCTTGCAGCGGGGAGGGACCCACGTATCTCTTGGGTACAGCCAAGAACTCTTCAGCGAGCGTGCGACACGTCAAATCGGCGTGCACAAACTCACCTGAGCGGTTCCGCCTGAGGGGGCGGAGCTAGAATGAAGCAGGCCATTCATTGGCGCCGGGAGCCGCCACTCAGACAGGTCCCAAGAATCCCAGGAGGCCTAGGTGTGCCCCTCCCCAACCGGCTGTTCCAAGGACGCGCGAAGTTTGAAGCTGGAGCAACTTGACCTTGTGGGTAGCTGACTCTCGTTCTGAAGAATAAGATGGCATCTAGGTCTTATAAAGAGTTCCTAGGTGGCGCCTGCCCAGGGGAAGGGGACCTCGAAATATAGCCTCAAAATTGGGCTGTTTGCTCCTCCTCCCGTGTGACTTTAACAAGTTAGTCTCTTCCCTTTCTGTGCCTTGATTTTCCTTATGTAAAATGGGACCACCTCTTACGGAGATAGGAATGAAATAAGATGATACCTTTAAAAGATACACTCCTGGCTCTCTCTCTAGTTGGGGGTAAGGTGAGGGGATAGGGGGGTGGCCACAGAGAATATGGACGGTGGGGCTGAAGGGCTTTGCTGGGAGCAACAGGCTGAAACCACTTCCCCATAACCCATCATAGTGGTTAAAAGTACAGATTCTGGACTCAGAAGGTGCTGGTATGAATCACAGTTCCACTACCTATTAGCTGTTGTCCTTAACTGTAAAACGGGACAGTAACCCTGGGCTCAAATGGTCACTATAGGAATTATATGCCTGCTACTTGGCAAGTACAAAATAAATGAGTTGATATTATTTTTATTTGACAGACAGGACTCCAGAACCCACCTCCCAGGTTCCAACTCCCTTTGGTCTCCATGGAGACCTATGGGAAGCTCCCGCCCTCAAGCAGGAAAGATGGAGTGTCTTTCTCCAGTAAGTCTGGACTCTGTATTCCCATTTTAGGACTCCGGCTCTCCAAGAGGCTGGCCCTGAGGGTCTTGGAAGGGAGAAGCATGATAGATGAGGGCAATGTTTGCGCAAAGGTGTGTCGGCTGAGGAACGTGTGTCGGGTGACTGATGCAGCTCCATCTGAGATGGTCCCTGAGATGCTCCAACATAGGGTCAAGGTACTGCCCGGCACGTAGTCTCTGCCCTGAGGTGGCACAGACCAGGTGTGCCCGAAAGCAGCCTGGGAACGGCCGCCAAACCCGCCAGAGGCGATGAGGGGGCGGAGTCGGGGGAGGGGACACGGTCTCACGAACAAAGAGGAGGGCGGAGAGGGGCTATCCGGAAGACTCCAAGACTCCGACGATCCCGGGCCACTTACCCCGGCTTTGGACGCTCTCCTGGACTTTGGTGCAAATCTGCGTCCTCCTGCCGACGCCACCCGAACAGCCAAGGACACTGAAGCAGTAGTCCCAGGACTACAATCCCCTACAACCCAGGTCCGCGAGGGGCGAGGCCGTCAAATTGAATTTTCCCAATGGGGCACGAGAGTGGGTGGGACCCTCCCGGGGATTGGCTGGCGTGGCGGTGAGGGGAGGGGTCGGTGGAGCTGCTGGCGCGGCTGGACGGGCGGTGCTTCCAGAATCCCGGGGACGGTTGCTGAGACAGTCTGGTATCCCGGTCACCGCACCTTCTGCCTGACCGTTCGTAGTCCTGTCGGATTCCAAGCGACCTAACCTGAGGCCACGCGCGACGGCGGGCCAGACTGAGAGGTGGGTGTGTGGGCCTCCGGGCGGCACCAGAACCCTAGACGGGTCCGGGAGTGGAACCCGGATATCTTGGCAAGGATTCTGGGACTCCTAGACCTGGGAGCCCCCACTCATCCACCAGGGCTCTAAACCATGAGATAAGGTTCTGAGACCTGGAGGCTCCACAACCCCCAGGGGTTCTAGTATGTTGGGGCAGATACCCTGGGGAAGTTCCCATATTCCTCCTGAGGCCTCCCACAATCTCGGGGAAACCAAGACTGTGACAGGGAGCCAGGAGATGGAGTCGGGCAGCGGCGGGAATGGGGGAAAAGAAACTTCTTACCGTCCGCTGGAGGTTTTAGATTATGGATTAGGGACCCTTGCCCCTCAGAAGACATGGAGAAACTCAGTGTCCACAGAACCTAAGTTGGGTGATTGTTGAGTTACACTCTTGGGGGTGTTTCCCCAACGCAGGTAGATCAGAAGCAAGAAACCCTACAGAGGGAGGTTGGGAAGTTAACAACTGGGACTACAGGGATGGGAAAAGCAAGCAGCAACTTCGACAGGCAGGGTCCAATGAAACCCAACTGTTTGAATTAGGATTCCCCCAGACCCATTCACCAGACCGGGTGACTCAACAAGTGATTGTTCTGGGGAGGGGGAAGGGATGACTGAGGGATGAATCAACAAGAACGGGGTAATCCTGGGGCATTTCAGTCACCATATAGTAATTGAACACTTATGGCATGTCAGGCTGTGGGCCCTCGAATTCAAGGACATGAGAGCTGCAGAAGGAAGGAAAGAGCTGCACTGAGAGGCTGGGCCAGGTTTAAGGGGGCCATTTTGATGGGTACTAATGGGGCAAGAGGGACTCTCCTGAGCCCCTGGGGGGGGGGTAATTTTATAGGGGACTTCAGAAGCCAGAGGTGGCTAAGATTTTTATTAAATCCATCTCTGCCTTCTGGGTCTTTGGGATCCTCCTTCCCCCTATGACATATCTCTGATCCTCTCCAACCCTGTTTGCCTAAGTCCACAGGTTGGATGGGTCAGCTTCTGAAGACCCTTCTAGCTCGGGAATTGAATTCTCAATGTGTGAATTGGCAAAAGGAGCTGGGTTCCTGGACACCTTGCTTCATGGGGTCAGGGCAGTTGGCATCAAGGGGAAGGCAGAAAGGGGAGGAGTGGAGAGGGATGTGTACAGAGGGCTGTTCTCAAGAATTGGAAGACGGGGTATTAACCTCCAAGACATACATCACCTGGGGGAACAAGAGTGGCAGTGGCTGCAAGGACTTTGATATGGGCTCAGCCTAAAGCTAAAGGCTGAGCTTTCAGGGTGGGTGGGGCTGGGCTGGCCCTCCAGTATAGGTGGGTGGGGCAAGAAGCTGTGGAATCTGATGGGCACCCCCTGGTGGTGAGCACAGCTTGGGTGGGCCTTGCTGGGGCCCAGCTTCTCAATCCAGGTTCCTACCCTCCCTATTTGAGGCTTAGACAGGGCAAGGGCCCAATTTAGGCCACACAGCAGTCTTGCAGTTGAATGGTCTGGGCTAGAACCAAGGACTCTTGGTTTGTATTTCAGTACATTACCCTAGAGTAGAGGGCAACCACATCACAGGTAGCAAAGATGGAACATCAATGAATGACCATGGGTTAGAGGGGGAAACTGAGGCACAGAGCCCAAGTGCCAGGGGTTTCTAGAGGCCTTGGCAGGCCTGACTCATGTCTGTCCCCTGCAGAATTCCTTGAGCTGGTGTTAGGTGCCACGAGCACTGGGGATCTCACCAGGAGGGGACCAACGGAGCTAGGGGCCAGGGAGATGGCGGACGAGGCCTTAGCTGGTCTGGACGAGGGAGCCCTGCGGAAGCTGGTAAGTAGCCCCATCACCCCCACTGTAATGACAGGCAAGCCAGGCCAGAGAGGCAGGGTCTTCTAGGCCACCTCTCAGCTGACAAGAAGAGGTAATGGGGGAGGGTGCAGGAGGAAGGCTTAGGGCAACAGGGCTAGGCCTGTTCTGCATGGCTGATGCAGAGGCCCCAGTGGCATATGCCTGTCCATTCCGGGTACGGAATTCTGATCCCTCCCAACCCCCCACTGCCACCACCTGTTTAAACAGTAACTGCTAAAATCTCACCCATGTGCAGCTGCAGGTGTGGGGAGACTAGATGTGCCTCTCCCAAGCAACAGGCTGGGCAGTACCCACCCCTGGAGGCTGGCCTAATGATTAAATAATACTAGGCACAGAATGGTGAAGACTGGGTGCTGGGCACACCATCTCACAAAATGATCACAGCACCTCCGAGAGCCAGAAGGACACTGTGCCTCAGATAGGTGAAATCACCTGCCCAAGGGCCCCCAGCTAAGGAGCGTGTGCCAGGATCCAAACAAACCCCAAAGGGGGCCATGGAGAACCAAGAGTCCTGAGTAAGTCAGGGCCAGAAGAGCCCTCATAAACTCTGTGACTTATAGTCTGTTTTCCATTCTGAGCCTGTTTCTTTACCTGTAAAATGGGAGGGGGGATGTGTGTAAACCTAATATCTAGGTCCTAGAGTTGGCATGGAGATGGAATGAGGCATGGACCCAGATCTTGAGGTGGAAGGACAAGCACAATCTGTACCCTTTCCCCAGCTTCTTCTTGAGTGCCCTATCTAACATTTAGCCCCCCCCCCCACCTCCCTCCCATGTACAAAGCAGCTAGGGGCAACACCACAGGACAGGCAAGGGCAGGGAGCAGCTGAACTAGATGAAGGACCAGAGCTCTAGCTCCTGACCCTTGTCCAGGGGAAGGAATTAAAAATTTACCTTCCCTAGGAGAAAGCAAGTGAAACACCCCACCCCCTCACCATTCCTCCAGAAGCAGGAGCTGGAGCCAACCAGCCCAGCCCAGCCCAGTCACTGGGCAGTGCCCAGCCACTGCCATAACCTACCACCGAGGCACCTGGCCTGTATGTCCTTAGACCAGCACCTTAGACTCTCTGAGTGTCTGCCTCCGCCATAACTGGCCATGTGCAGCCTGGAGGGGATGGGTTGGGTTTCTAAGGTCAGCTCGACCTCTGCTCAGTAAGTCAAAATCCTAACGGGTAACAGAAGCAGAGTATTCCAGAGAGAAAGCCAGGTCCCCATGCATGCCCATCTCTAGGGTTCCCTCTGAGGCTCACAGTTCTCCAGCCATCACTCCCAACCCAAGGAAGAATTTGGGCAATAGGAGAGGGTTTTCAGAGAAGCCTGAGCCGTAGTTGTAGTCTGCCCACCCCCACCCCGCTCCCTGGGAAAGGATTAAAAAGACCCCGCCTCTCGCCCCGGGACCATATAAACTGCACGAGGTCCTTCCCATCCTGGCCCGGCTCCTCCACCACCTGGTCTCGGCCATTACTTGACCCAGGCACTGCCAAGAATCTTGTCCTGCGTGCCGGCCGGCCTCGTGGCAGAAACGGGGGGCGTCCCAAGCCAGGCTCCTCCCTGTTGGGGCTGGGCCTTATAAGGGAAAGCTGGTCCGCGCCCCACCATCGCGCCGATTCGGGGATCCGGGTAGCCGCTTCCGGCCTCGGCTCTCGCACATTCCTGAGGACCGGTGGGGGCAGTGTGGGATGGGGCACCTGCGGACATGCACACCGCGTGCCTCGTCGCCTCTTTTCCGGGTTCAAATTAGGGTTCAAATTCTGACACTCTCTAGCTGGGCGACCTTCAAAAGCTGCTTCAGTTCTATGAACCTCGGTTTGCTCTCTGTAGCCCGGGCTTTTAAAGCAGGATGTAGCCCAGGGCTTCTGGTCTGGCACCCCCAGCCCCTCACTGGCGCCTAGCGTGGAGCTGCCTCTGCGAGGCCTTGGAAGGGTCGGCGGTTCCAGAGCCTGCGGGCCTTCGGCGCCCCCTGGCGAGGCCTCGCTCCACTGTCAGCCGGTCTCCTATACTTAACTGGAGGAGCTGAGACTTAGCGTTTTGTTGGTGGGGAGACTGAGGCCCAGAGAGATGCCAGTGCCTGTCAGATGCCCCCAGCAACAAGAACAGAAAGTAACCGGAGGCCAGGCCCTTAAGAGGCGGAAGCACCCTCTTTCCTCCCGAGAGAATTTCACTGGTCAGTTTCGGAAACCGCCCCATCCCTTTCCCCTTCCCCCTGGTGGACAATGGCTCTTTGTACTTCCTTCCCTCCCTCCCACAGCCCCCTCCACACATAGCGATGGGACCTGATAGGGCAGGGAACACAGGATACACAGCAGGGACCCTGTGGGCGATCTTTGCCTCCATGCCCAAGAGAAGGGTCATGGTGGAGGGTGACCAGTGGAATGAGATTCTCCATCCCCCAGCCCCGCCCCACCTACTTTGGGGAGAATCAGTGGCTCCCATTTTTCAGATGGGGGTACTTAGACTCCCATGGGTTGCGAGGTGGCCAAGTTCCCACATTAGGCTTTTTTCAGGGATAAAGACCCCATCTCTCAAGCTCAGGGCATTGGAAAAGGTGACCCAGAAGACAAAGAGCTAGTTACTACATGTCTGAGCCTCTTTACCTCTGCACAGGGAGGGCTGGGCTAGCTGTCCTCTAGGCCCCCTATCTCCTAGTGTATCACAGAGGGCTCTGGGCCTAAGGCAAGGCTAGGACTAGGAGGTGGGAAAGTGAGCCTCATTCTCCCTGCCTCGGCTATATTAGGCCCCCCTTACGCCTTTTATAGGTATTTCTTGTCCAGGCTAGATGGGGTACCCACCACAGTGCCAAAGTTCTTGAGGTACCCACCAGTGTAGACAGACCCCAGCAACAGAGCTATCCTCGGCCCAGTGCAGACCCTGGAATCAGAGAGACCTGGTTCAAATCTAGGCTTGGGTCATTTGACCATGAGCAAATCCCTTCTCTTCCCTGAGCCTATTTTCTTATCTGTCAAATGGGAGTATTAAAGTCACAGAGTTCCTGTGACGTTAGGACAAGTGGGAAGCTTAGCACAGGATCTGGCATACAGATTCTCAATAAATGTTACTGGTGCCTCCATATCTTGTACTCATTTGCCCTTGCCTCTCTGTCCCTCCTCCTGAGTAGCTGGAATAAATAGGAGAGTGATGCTTACTGCAGTCACAGCTATGTAGTGGGGCCAAGGGATAACACCTAAGTCACTGGCCCCATCCCTACCCACTGACCTGAGGTGGGGGTCATTGTCCCAATCTGGCAAATGAGCAAACCAAGACACAGGGAGGTTAAAGACATGCTTCTGACCACCCAGCCAGGTCTAGACTAGACCTTCCCATAGGCCCCCAAAAATGTGGACCCTGAAGGGACCTGAAAACACTCTGTCCCCCAGGGCCCTCCCTACTCTCTTCAGACTAGAACAAGTGAACTCATGGTGGATTTGGGCCAGCCCACACTCCCTGTTGAAACCTATCCCTCACCCCCTACCTGGCTCCCCCACAGAGCAGGAAGGAATGAAGGGGAGGAGGCTAACAAGGAAGGGGCACTACCCCTAAATGATTTGGGGGGTGGGGCTCAGACCCACACCGGAGGCTTATCTCTGCCATTATTTTCCTGGGATCCCTGGAGTAGTCCTCTCTCCCATGAGCCACAGAGGTGCCGGGGGATGGAGGTGTAGGGGAAGCAACAAGATTGGCTGATTCAGCCCAAAGAAGGTTTTCTTTCCTTGACCTGGTTAAATCAGCCACCCCAAGGGGCTAAGAAGTCTGTGGGAGCACTTGTCCCCCGTAAATACCCATGGCGAACCTTAGTGTAGCCACCTTATCCATCTGGGGGATTAGCCCTCCCACCCTGGGCCCTGGGCCCTTCACCCTTTTGATAGTGGCTAGGGCTGGGCCAGTGCAAGGGAAACGATAACCCCCAACCAGGAGGGGAGCTAGCACTCCTGAGCACCTGCCCTGGCCTCAGTTTCCCCATATATCCAATATGTGTAAGGCTGCCAACCCCCAGCAGGGCTGTGGTGCTTTGGGACTAGACCATGGGAGTCTCCCTTGCTCACAGGGTGGACTCTAGCTGCCCGAATCACCCTTCCCTCCCCAGGGACACTGTTAGAAGTCCATAGGATGGCCTCCCTTCTCCTCCTCCTCCCATGAGTCCCTGGCTTTCAGAGATTTGATAAAGGGCTCAGAGAGGCAGGAGCCAAATCAAAGGAAGGAGTGCCTGGCTTGGCATTTGGCACCTGGCACAGGTTGGCACTTGGTGGCTGCCCACTCTGTGAACCACAGTGGACTATCCAGAAGCCCTGTCGGCATGAGCTGGGTCTCCCCCTGAGACTCTGGGTGGGTGGGCGAGCAGGCACATGATGGGCTGAGGGCAGGGGGAGTGGAGACAGACCATTCATTGTGCCACAGGCTGAGCTGTGGGCAGCTGGTGCCCGCCCTCTGCTGCCGGCAGCCAAAATGACCAACCCACCTACCCCACAGTTGGAGGTCACAGCAGATCTGGCAGAGCGGCGACGCATTCGCTCCGCCATCCGGGAGTTGCAGCGGCAGGAGCTGGAGCGGGAGGAGGAGACCCTGGCATCCAAGCGCTTCCGCGCTGAGCGGCAGGACAACAAGGAGAACTGGCTGCAGTGAGTGCACGGCAGAGGGGTGGACATGCCGGTGAGGAGAGTATTGCCAGGGTTCAGCTCACTTTGTGCAGGCAGGAACAAGCACAGGTGTGTCTGCTGCCCACTTGGGTGTGCAAATGGCAGTACAGGCACGCATTTGGAATGCACAGAGATGTTTGCGGGCACAGACCACATGCCAGTCGTGGTGTCCTGGCCACACCCGTGTGGACAGCATGTCTGAGAGTGTGGTGTTAGTGCTGACATCCATGGGCATGCATGTACCAGTGTGTAGCCAGAGGGTGCGCACAGGTACATGCCCCCATGCTAAGGTTCTGGGTACCCTTTCCTGGCCCCTGCCCTCAGCCCACATCTGTGACCTGGCCATGGCAGTGGGGATTATAGGTATAATGTCCCTGCAGCTCACAGCAACGGGAGGCCGAGCAGCGGGCTGCTCTGGCACGGCTGGCGGGGCAGCTGGAGTCCATGAGTGATGTGGAGGAACTGACCTCACTGGTGAGGCCCACGCCAGGGCAGGGGATGGGGGTAGGGCAGGTGAAGACCTAGACTCCACAGCCCAATACCCGTGGCCTGTCTCTCACCCACAGCTGCGTGGTGCTGGTGAGTATGAGGAACGCAAGCTGATCCGGGCCGCCATCCGCCGTGTACGGGCCCAGGAGATTGAGGGTATGTGCTCTGCCCTGGCCCCATCCCTGCCCATGTTGCCCATAGCACCTCCCAGCCACTCACCTGGCACTTTTCCCTTCCCTTTCAGCTGCCACCTTGGCTGGAAAGTTGTGCAGTGGGCATCCCAACAGTGGCTCAAGAGAGGACAGCAAGGGGCGGGCAGCACACAGGCTGGAACGGTATGAGGTAAGAGGTGTGGACAAGGTGAAAGAATGGCCCAGTGTCCTCTGCCCATGGATGTCAGCAGCACAGAGTGCCTGTTTTTATTAGACTGGTACTTTACTCAGAAGGGCCTCTCCAGCTGTATTTGGGGGATACTTGGGCTCTATCGCAGGCCCCTGCCCACTCTCCCAAGCAACCTCTGGTCAGACGTCCCCCACATCAGAGGTATCTATACCAAAGCCTTCCCCTCAAAGCCAGCCTGTCTATACTGCACCCAGGTTCCTGTCCCTCTCCCATCACCACCCTTGTTGAGGTCCCTGCTGGCCTCCCCACCTCCATGCCTACCTTCCATCTCCACACCATTGTCAAGTCTCCACTCAGCGAATGGGGATCTCCCTGAAATGCAAATCTGACCCTGGTACCTCCCCAGCTAAAACTCATCTTGCAGCTGCCTCTCACCCTCCAGAGAGCCCACATCCTTATCTTGGCTTACGGAGCCTGTACGTCAGGCCCAGCTGACTTGCCGAACACTGTTCATAGAGTAAGTAGACTGTTCTCCTAGGAATGTAGGTGAAAGGTCAGGCTGTGCAGGTCCCCTAAGCAGCCAGCAGAGGCCGCTGAGTCCCCGGCAGGATACCCACTCTCCTTGCAAGGATCAGTGTCCTCTCCTCTAGGGATCTATTAAGTCTGGGAGTCCCCAGCAGGTCCCCTGCTGTCCCCAGCCTCTGGCATTAGGATCTGGTCCTCTCTGAACTGGCCTTGACTAGGTGGTACCAAAAGGTTAGGAAGTGAGCCTCAGAGACTACTCATGGCACGCCAGTGCCCATGCTTGTACAGGTGTGCCCACGGGAAGCCATGCCCAGGCTCTCTGCTTTGCATGCCCTGCCCTGAGCACCTGCCAGCCTGGGGAGCCTTGGCCAAATCCTCAGTACCCCACAGGTGCTGGAGCCAGAGAGACAAGAGCAGCAGACAGAGGTCCCAGAGCCAACCCCAACCCCTGAGGTCACCAGTCGGGATGTAACCACAGTGACGTTCCTGCTGCAGGCCCCACCTGAGGGCACATCCAGCTCGCCTGCCTCACCTAACAGTTCACCCACCACTGCTTCTCCTGAGCCTCCACTGGAGTCTGCCAAGGCCCAGTGCCCTGCTTCCGAGGCTCTGGGCAGCCCTAAGCCACCCCCCAGTCCGCCCAGGGCAGCCAGCCCTGAGCCCCAAGAGCCTCCATCATCCTCTAGCACTGAGGGGCCAGAGGTACACAAGGTGAGTCTGGATGATGGGGGGTGATACCAAGCAGATGAGCTCCTTGGTCTGGGAGTCAGGCCCTGCCCATACCATGTCTCCCCTGCAGCTCCTGCCTGGCCCCATAGAGCCCCCTGCTGCCCAAGACCCCACCAGAGGTCCCTCCAACACAAAGAGAGCAGGTGAGAGTCCCAGCAAGGGTAGCTACAGGCATCTACCTTCCCTTCCCCCGGCCTCCTTTTCCTTTCCTGGAAAATGGGATCTTGTGCCTAGAGAGCTCTAGCCTGCTCAGGTCCAGGCAGTCCCTGACACTCCTCCCACTGCCCCTGAGGTGTCCCCCCCGCCACCCCCAACTATGGCCAGAGGCCTCCCCGCAGCCTTGAAAGGCAACAGGCCTCAGGCACATTCTTTTCCCCAATAAGGGAGTGCGCCCATCTCCCAGCTGGAGCTGTGGGCAGTGCTAGACAGGGGGGGTGTCCCGCATCTCCACTGGCAGGGAGGATATGGGCACCCTTCCTCCAGCCCAAGCCTAGTGCCAGCCCCCAGGAGTGTCCAAGTCATCCTGGGGTCAGTGCAGGAGGGAAAAGAGGGGCCCGTAAGAGGTGCAACTAAGTGGGGACGCCAGGTGTTATGGGAAGTATAGGATGGGCTGGGGAGGCTAAGGAGGTTGGGGTGCAGGAAGGGGTTAAAGGCTGAGGAAGTGTGGAGGAGAGGACATGAAAGGACCATTCTCCTTTCTCTTCCCCCACATGGCTGCTACCACCTCCCCATACTGCCAGACCTAGCTGGACACCGTCCCTGCCAACGCTCTCTGTCCGTGCTCAGCCCCCGCCAGCCGGCCCAGAACCAAGGTATTGCCTATTTCCACTACCCCAGGCTCTGGGCAGTCCCTTTCCCACCTAGCCACTGACAGCCTTCCTGTCCCTTCTAGAGCCCAACCCCCTTGCCAGTGGACCTTCCCCTTTCCAGCGGGCCTGCTCCGTCCGGGACCGCATGCGCAAGTTCACATCTGATTCTCCTATGGCTGCTGGGCTCCAGGATGGCCCACCCCGGGCAGCCCTTGGTCCCTCGACCCCTGCAAGGCTCTTGGGCCCCTCTCAAGTCAGCACCACCCCTGCCTCCTCCTCCAGCCGCTCCTCCTCACGGGGCCCCAGTAATACCTCCTCCCAGTTCAGCAAGGAGCAGCAAAGAACAGCCCGGCCCCTGGCCCAGCTTCAGAGCTGCCCCCGGGAGGAGGGCCCCAGGGGGCGGGGCTTGGCTGCCAGGCCCCTTGAAAACGGAGCAGGGGGGCGCGAAGCCGGCTCAGAGGAGCCCAGTGCCCTGCTGCCCGTGGCTGTCGGCACTGCCGAGCCTGGGGCCAATATGAAGACCACATTTACCATCGAGATCAAGGATGGCCGTGGCCAGGCCCCCACAGGCCGGGTGCTGCTGCCCACAGGCAACCAGAGGGCAGGTAGGCCTCCCCACTTCTGGAGATGAGTACCTGTAGCTACCCAGCTCTGCACATAAGACAGGTGCTGCGGCCAGAGCTCAGGGTGTCTCCGAAGGGTGTGTTGGGAGCGAGGGGCATCATCAGCTTTGGCTGGCACTGTCCTCACCCCACCTGATCTTGACAGTAGCTTCTCTCCACTTCCAGAACTGATGCTGGGGCTGCGGGCACCCCCAACCCTTAGCACCAGCAGTGGGGCCAAGAGCAGCATCACCCATATCAGCGGCCCTGGGACACCAGCCCGGCTGGGCAGTGTCACTCATATCACCAGCTTCAGCCATGCCTCCCCTGGTGGCCGAGGAGGCTGCAGCATTAAGGTGAGCCCCTTCTCACCCCACCAACCTTACCATCCACCTCTTATAGACTGCTCCAGGGTGTAGAGCTGGCCGGGTTCCTCCACTCCTTCCCCACTGCATACATGGGGAAACTGAGGTCCAAAGAGAGGAGGTGGCTGCCCACGGTCCTCAGCCAGTAAGTTGGTGGAAGAGCCTAAGGCCAAACCCTAGCTCATCAGCCACTAGACATATCAGAAACTTACTCTGTGTTGGCCTTAAGCTTTCCACCTGCTGATCTCTGATCTTTCCTCCAAAAGTGGTTGGCTCATTCCTAATGAACAGATAGGAAAACTGAGGCTCAGAGAGAGTGGTAAGGGCTTGTACCCCTCTTCCTGTGGTAGCCCCAGCTCCCCTGCTCCTACCCCACACTGGACCTCAGCCCTGAGGTATAGAGCTGATCATCTGTTCATCCAAGATCAGCCTGGCCTATTAGAAAATTGGAGATTAGCATCTGTGTCAACATCTTGTGGGGGAGGGTATGCCGGGCAGAAGCACTGATGGGGGACAGCAGGCAGCAGGGCACCAGTCGGGCTGAGGCAGTAGTCTAACAGGTGGCACGGGAACTGAATACACTGCATCCTTCCATTATTCATTCCCGAGTCTGGGATCGTCTGGCTGGGAGCTCAGCCAGGGAAGGGATCCCCAGCAGGCTGCCCGGCTGCCCAGGTGATGCCCTCTGTGCTGCACCAGGGACTGAATGGGACTTTGGCCAAGGTGAGATGGCCAAAGCCAGCTTAAGGCCTTCTCAGGGGTGACAGGGAGAGGATGGGGGCAAGAAAGCACCCTTCCCCCTACAGAGCAAGACCTAACTGCTCTCTGCCAGGAGAGTGAGGAGGGGTAGTTAAGGCCCTTGAGGTGAGCAGAAAGTGTTACAGTGAGTTTTTGGTCCGAAAGCATCAGTTCACCTCAGTTTCCCCATCTAGAACCAAGAGGAAGCAGATAACATGCCTATGATGCATTCGTTCAAAGTCAGTGGTTGGATCCAGGCACCCTAGACAGGCCAGAAGACATTTATCTCAGGGATGAGACACTTATCACAGTAGATTGCTCAATGTCCCACCTCCCTGTGCCTCAATTTCCCCCAAGGCTTTATAAAATAACATGGCATGAGGACAAAGGAGTACAGGCCCTAGAGTCTGGCAGACTGGCTCTTCACAGCTAATGCACATGGTGGCCCAGGCAGGCCCAGTCCTTGCTCCCTGCCTCAGTTTCCCCACCCATGAGGCATGGGGCCCTGGACTCAGTAATCCTCCCAAACCTTGCTGTGCTGCAGGGTCTGTGATCTCTGCAGGACCAGGGCCAGGCCTGGCGGTCCGCCTGCTTAGGCAAGCTTCCCCTCCCCCACAGCCCCCTCCACAAGGATCCCAGAATAGGTTTCTATTTGGGCTGCAGCCCCAGCTGGCGGATGGCTGACAGGGAGGCCAGCAGGGGAGGGGCAGCCCCACTGCCCTTGCCTTCGCCCTCAGGCCAGCTGCAAAGACTCTGACACTACCAGCTAGAGGCAGCAGTCCCTACCACTGTCCCCATCGTCACCCCACCATAGAGCCCCCACCAGCACCATGCCGGGGGTACCGGGGCCTGAGTCTGAGCTAGCTGCAGCCCTTGAGGAGCGACTGGGCCGGGCACTGGAGGAGTTGCGGGCAGTGGCTGAGGCAGGCCGAGCAGCAGTGACCCAGGCAGCCGAGGCAGCTGCCTTGACCATGGAGCCAGTGGCCCGGGCAACTGAAGAGCTGCGGGCGGAGACAGCAGCACTGAGCCGGCGGCTGGATGCACTAGGCAGGCAGGTGGAGATGCTGAGCCTGCGGCTGGGGGTCCCACTTGTGTCCGACCTTGAGCCTGAGCTGGAGCCTAGTGAGTTGCTCCTGGCAGCTGCCGACCCCGAGGCCCTCTTCCAGGCAGCCGAGGATGCTGGGACCCCCGTAGCCCACCCACCTGCCTTCAGCACCCGCCGCCGCTCCTCTGCTGGCCTTGCCCACAGCAGCAGTCTCGTAAGTCCCTATGGGCTGGGGGGAGGAGTTTGTTCTGAGTCAGGCTCTGCCTCTGCTGAGTAACCTTAGGTGTGCCACCACCATCTCTGAGACTCAATTTACCTATCTGTACAGGGACTGGGGTGCTAATACTCCAAGACTGAGGCCAGAGGGTGCCAGGCTCCTGGCCCTGAGGCACGCGTGGCGGCTGCCCTGGCAGCTCCTGGCTGGGGCCCAGCCCCCATCCCTACCCCCATCCCCTGCCTCAGCCAGGCTGAGCCTCCCTGAAGCAGCTGCCACCTCGGCTCTCCTTACCCTTACAGCAGACAGAGAGGCCCTGCCAGGAGGGGAGGGGCCATGATAATTGGGCGGGGGGCTTGTCCACAAGTGGCTGAGGAGATAACCTTGGGGGGGAGGCCCCTTAGAGGGTAATTCCCAGTGGAATGCAGGGGATAGGAGTGAGTTTCAGAGAGGACTTGGCTCTGGGCAGCCCCAGTCAGACACCTGGTCAGGAGCCTATGGGTCCTTACCCAGCCTCCTGGGTGTGTGTATTGGAGGAGGGCCTTGTGCTGCCTGGGCAGTGGTCCAGGAAGGCCCAGGCCTTAGGAGCTGGCAGGACAGAGCACAGCCTGCCTGGGAGGAGGCTGGAAATGAAGCAATAGAAAAAACTCACGTTCAGGAGTTATGGTAGCTTCAGCTCAGAGTCAGGGCTGCATCATACTTATAGGACTGTAGGCAAATTATTCAGCTTCCCTAAGCCTCAGTTTTCCATTCTCTTATGTAGGAACAGTAAAATCCTCAGTGTTTATACAGAGCTTACTAATGAATAGCAATTACCATTATTGCCACTATTCGTTGTGTTAACACAATCCTGGGTACATGGGAAACCAACAAGGCTCTCAGTCCCTCTTCCCTGAGCCTGACACCGCATGGCCATCCTTCGGCAGTCAGTCTGGCTAGTTAGTGGTTATTTTTAAGGCTGTGCCAGCACCCCTAGGATCTGGTACCCTGCCCACTGGGGGCATGATTGGTTTCGTTTAGATCCCTGCTTAAAGTCCATGCCTTCTTCTCGTCCCACAGATGGAACCAGAGCTAGCAGAGCCCCCATCTGCAACAGTGGAAGTGGCCAATGGTGCTGAGCAGACCCGGGTGGACAAAGCACCAGAGAGGCGGAGCCCGCTGAGTGCCGAGGAGCTGATGGCCATTGAAGATGAGGGCATCCTGGACAAGATGGTATAGCTGGATCTAGTGTGCAGGGGGTTGTCAGGGTCGGATGAGCAGACACCAGGTAGGCAATAACAGGTGCTCTATCTGCAGCTGGATCAGACTACAGACTTCGAGGAGCGGAAGCTCATTCGGGCTGCACTACGTGAGCTCAGACAAAGGAAGAGAGGTAGAGAGAGCCAGTTGCACCACCCTAAATCTAGCTGCTCCATCCCACCGCTGCTCCCCTCACTCTGGGGTCCATGTACGGACTTACCAGCTCAGCTACTGCCCTAGCCAGCTTCTCCTTCTCTAGACTCAGCTATTCCCTTGCCTCCTTCTCCCTGGATCCAGCTGTTCCCTTCCCTAGCTGCTTCTCTCCCCTAGCCACCCAAGTTACTGTTTCCCAACCAGCTTCTCTTCTCCTTCCTAGACCGAGTTACTCTCTCTCCCAGCTACTCCTCCTTGGATCCAATTGCTTCTCCAAGTCCTGTCGACTACTCCTTTCCTGAATTCAGATACTCATTCTTCCAGCTGCTTCTCTGTCTTTGAGGTCCATTGATGATCACCTTAGTCTCTGCCCCACCCAGCTTCTCCTTCCCTGGACATAGCTACTTCCTCTGTGAACCTAGCTATTCTCTCTTACAGATTCTAGATTCATTTGCTCCTCCAGATACTCACAGTTACTCCCTATCTAAATCTAGCTGCTTCCTCCAGAGCCCACAGATGGGCGCCCAGCCTCTGTCTCCACCCACCTCCTTTAGGCTCAGCTATCCCTTTTGCTATCTTCTTTCCCAACTACTCTTTCCCTGGATCAAACTGCTTTTCAGGTACTTCCAATTTATCTCTCCCCAGATCTAGATATTTCTTCTAGCTGCTCTTCTCCCCTCTAAGGCCGACTCAACCACTACCCTCACCCAGCTTCTCTTTCCCTAGACTTGACTACTCTCTCCCTACGTCTAAATACCCCCTCCACTCGGCTACCCATTTCCTTAGAAACTCCCTTTTTGAATCCAAATACTCCCACTTTGAGTTCAGCTATTCCAGATTCTCTAGTTTCTTCTTGAGCCCATCACCACCACCCCTGACTCCCTGCCAAGTTATGGTTATCACCTCATCCCCAGCTACTCCTAGAGGCCCTTCTACCCTGTGTCTTGAGTATGTCTAACAAGTTGCCCTCAACCCCATCTTGTGTGCCCTGTGCGCCCATGCATATGTGCTGTGTGGGTAATGGGTGGCCCTTCCGGGCATGCATGGGGCATCCCCTGCCCAGACCAGCGGGACAAGGAACGGGAACGGCGGCTTCAAGAGGCACGGGCCCGGCCAGGAGAGGGCCGTGGCAACATGGCCACCGAGACCACCACAAGGCACAGCCAGCGGGCAGCCGACGGCTCAGCTGTCAGCACTGTCACCAAGACTGAGCGGCTCGTCCACTCCAGTAAGGAACTAAGCAGGCTCAGGGTGGGGACACGTCCACCACACTGGCCCTCATGCCTCTCACGCCCTTCCTCTCATCTGCTCCTCCAGATGATGGCACACGGACGGCCCGCACCACTACTGTGGAATCGAGTTTCGTGAGGCGCTCCGAGAGTAAGGCTGCCTGGCGTCGCCCTGTGCCTACCTGCCTGCCTGCCTCCTCAGGCTCTTCCTCGAACTCTCTCTCCATACTTTCATCTGTATATCTCTCTGTCCAGTTGTCACATTCTGTTCTCTGCGTGTGGCTACCACCATCCCTCCCATAGCCTCCACCCTCTTTCCTGATGTCCAGCCCAGGCCTTCACCCTGCTCCTCTTCCCCTTTCTTGCAGATGGTGGTGGCAGCACCATGGTGCAAACCAAGACCTTCTCCTCCTCATCGTCCAAGAAGATGGGCAGGTGAGCACAGGTACCCACCCCCAGACCACAGAGTAATCAGTGCCACAGGGGACCTCACTGCACACCCATTCTACAGAGAGGTTTAGACTGAGGTGCTGGGAGGTAATCGGCATACAGCCAGAGTTCTCACCTAATCCTCAACCATACCATGAGGAAGGCCAGAGATTCTGGGTCTCACAGCTCCGAGTGGCAACGGTCGTATCGAACACTTAAAGAGGCTTATCTGCCACACTGAGCTGCCTGGTGGCACTACCACTTCCCAATGTCTGCAGACCACATCCCACTTCACAGAGCACCTTTATACCTTGGACCCATGAGGGAGGGGTACACCCCTCTATGTTACAGAGATGTCAGGGCTAGTAGAAAGCAGGGATAGGATCAGAATTCAGGCTGGGAACCAGAGGGGTCCAAGGACTCTGAGAGAGACCTGCAATAAAGTTCCTGTGCTCTCCCTGTGCCATCTGAAATCTGAGACAGAGGCCTCAGTTTCCCCATTGTTAGTGTGGATAAGGATCTCTTCATCCTCTCGTGAAGTTTTAAATGGCACAGAGGAAAAGAATAGACATGAGCTAATATTTTTATTACCATTGCTATTATTATGCTGATCATTATTAGTTCATAGTATCCAAAAGATGAACTCACCTATAACTTGATAATACAATGAGCTTTCTCAGAGAACTTCTCAGGAGTCAAGTCTGTTGAAAAGAGCTTGGCTCCCATCTTCTTTTCATTTAAGCCTCACTGTACTCCTCTGTAAAATGGGTATGACGAGGAAGCCTCCCTTGCTGGCTGGCATTGCTAGAGGAGATACCGCAAGGCCGCGGAGTATGACAAGACCCCTCCCTTGGTGAGCGGGGTTTGAGCTTCAGGAACAGTCTAACAGTTGCCTCCCCATCCTCCAGTATCTTCGACCGTGAGGACGAGGCCAGCCCGCGAGCTGGCAGCCTGGCAGCACTGGAGAAATGCCAGGCAGAGAAGAAGAAAGAGCTGATGAAGTCACAGAGCCTGCCCAAGACCTCAGCCTCTCAAGCACGCAAGGCCATGATTGAGAAGCTAGAAAAGGAGGGCACTGTGGGGTAAGCTGCAGCAGGCGGAGCAGGGCCAGAAATAGAAAGGGCACAGCTGGAGCTGTGGTGGGTAGCGGCACCTGAAGGTCAGGGAAAGCTGGGGAGAGGTTCACTGGGTGGGCCAACCTATAGTGTTGTGACTTGGCTTCCCATAACACTCCCTACAGCAGCCCTGGCGGACCCCGCCAAACTGTGCA
This sequence comes from Rousettus aegyptiacus, assembly GCF_014176215.1. NCBI lineage: Eukaryota > Metazoa > Chordata > Mammalia > Chiroptera > Pteropodidae > Rousettus > Rousettus aegyptiacus. Next base: position 15,969,192 of record NW_023416308.1, on the reverse strand, counting down.
GCGCTCCACCAGCTTTGGAGTCCCCAATGCCAACAGCATAAAGCAAATGTTACTAGATTGGTGCCGAGCCAAGACGCGTGGCTACGAGGTGAGCTCTTATGAGGCCAGACAGCCGGTGGTCCCCCCAGACTGCAACTCCACACCTCCCTCTTGGCAGAACTCTTTCTCATCCCCATGCACCCTTCACAGCCACTATGCATGGCAGGAAAGATGGGAAGCCCTCTAATGGGATGAGGAAACAGGCTCAAAGAGGACATAACATGCCCTAGATTCCAGAATAAGTGATTATGTGGCAGGGCCTAATGAGGGCCCCTTGGATGGTGGGCATAGTTCACAGCCAGACCCCACCCTTGGTGTCCCCTCTTCACTGATCTGGGGGACACTGAGTAAATTTCCATAAGTAAGGGAAGGAGCGATGGGGGTATGGCCATGGCCTTAGCTAGGTGGTGCTGGGCCTCTTGGTTGTTCCATCCCTGTAAGTAGCAGACTTAGGAGTTGACAGACTAAGTTGCAGGAGGCTCATGTTCCTATTGCTCACCTGCCGTGCAACCCTGGGCGAGCTACCGGGCTTCTCTTAGCCCAGTTGCCCTGAAATGTCAAAATGCTGGAGGGCAGAAGGCATAGAGGAACTGACCAGTCTTCCCACCACCAATAGCACGTGGACATCCAGAACTTCTCCTCGAGTTGGAGTGATGGGATGGCCTTCTGTGCCCTGGTGCACAACTTCTTCCCCGAGGCCTTTGACTATGGGCAGCTTAGCCCACAGAACCGACGACAGAATTTCGAGGTGGCCTTCTCATCTGCCGAGTAAGTGAGGTCCCCAGCCCTGCTGGTGTCAGCTGGACATCTGGGGCTGGGCATCTGGGTCAGGCCCAGCTGCCCGAGGCCCCCTGGAGCTGGCCAGCTGCACTGTCAGACAGTGGCTGAAACCCCCTTCCCCAGAAAGCCCCTGTCCTCCTCCATCCTACCCACCTGATGCTGAGTGTGCCAGGTGCCTGCCGGAACGAAGGAGCCACAGGCCCGCCTACAGCCCAGGCCAAGGCCCACCAGGTGGCCCTGTCCATATCCCCTCCATCCTCTCTCTGTACCCCTCTCCCTCTCTCTCTCCCTTTCTCTGTCCTGCTCTCCTCCCACTATCACCAGAGCTTCCTGCTCCCACGGGATCCCGGCTGGAGATTCCAAAAGGAGGCTCCTGGCCCGGGCACCGTGCCCGCCCAGCCTATATAGGTGTCGCCAGAGGCTTATATAGGACATCAGCAAGCCCTCCACTTTGGAATCATTGCCCCGTCTGCTCACCTCACCCTCAGCACCCTCTTCATCTGTCTTTCTTTTCTGTCATTCTCTTCCTGGTCCTCCCAGATTTCTTCCTCTCCTTCCTCCCTCCACCTCCTCTCACGCCTCCCTCACCTCCCCTCCCTGGGGCACAGCCCTCCTTTCCAACCTGGGCGCCAATGCCATTGCCCCCCACCCCGCGTTCCCGCTTGCCCCAAGAGTTCTCTGCACCTGTGACTGGTCTGGCCCCCCACCCTTGTCTGCATTGCACACCATTAGTGATGGGTAGTGAGCGGCACGTCCACAATGGGGAGGGGGCATGCGGGAGGCTGGCAGACTGCAGCACTGAGAACGTAACTGAACTCATGTCTCTGTGTGTGTGTATGTGTGTGTCTCTCTGTTCTCCTCCCCTCTCTCTTCTCTGCCTCTTCCCCTCCTCTTCCCCGCCCGGGCCCCACCTCCCTGCCCCTTCCCGGTCCCCTACCCTCCCCAGGACCCATGCGGACTGCCCGCAGCTCCTGGATACAGAGGACATGGTGCGGCTTCGAGAGCCTGACTGGAAGTGCGTGTACACGTACATCCAGGAGTTCTACCGCTGTCTGGTCCAGAAGGGGCTGGTAAAAACCAAAAAGTCCTAACCCCTGCTTGGGGCCCCACGGTGAGAAATGATGCCTCACTTGTCAGAATCTGCTCAGCGGGACACAGAAAGAGGCCTGGGAGGTGGGTGGGGGAAGCAGGAGGAGAGCCAGAAGGAGCCTAATTGGCAAGGCCATTCTCTTAAATGATGACCCAGGTGAGCAGGACTGAGATGAAGGAAGCCCAGGGGGGACCTTAAGGAAGGCACCTGACCCAGCCTTTAGGTCCAGGACAAAAGTGCAAACTAAGCTTGCAACTGAATGACAAAGTTCAGGCTAAAGGAGGGAGAGGGAGTCCCAGGCAGAGGGATGAGCTTGTGCCCAGGGCTGGGGGTTGAGATATGGAGAGCTTGGCACCCCCAGGAATGGAAAGAAGTTTAATCTGTGTGTGAGGAGGAGGCAAGGGCCTCAGTCAGGGGTTTGAACTTCCTCCTGAGGATAACAAGAATCATGAAAGGTTTCCAAACAGAGGAGGGATGTACTTAGTCTGGTTAGCATTCTAGAACAATCTTTGGATGAGGGATGGGAAGCAAGGGGGTGGACTAGATAGCTTGAGAAGCTTAATAAGAAGTAAAAGGAGAGGCTTCCTGATGAATCCAGTTGAGGAGAGAGAAAGAGGGTCAAGGAAACCTCCCAGGCCTCAAGTTCAGGCACTGAGAAATTGGTGGTGCCTTGCTCCGTAATGGAGCATGGAAGCTCAGGAGCAAGGCTAGTTTAACAGGAAGATGTTTCTGGTTGGGGTCCTGGATCCTCAAGCCAGCTGTAGTGTTTCCTGTCTAGTCACCTCACCTCAGGGCCACAGTATAGAATTCAGATCTTGAGCTAACTGCCCATTCCAGACAAGCAGCTCAGAGGAGGAGAGGTAGGCTCCGTGTCCTAGAGGGGTTAGGTCAGAGCTAGGGCTAGAAATTGGAACTCTAGACTCCCACACTTAGTGACTCTTTTCATTGCCCTATTACTTTTCCCACCGATTTTGTAGAGAAGAAAAAACAGAGTCCCAGAGGGAGCAAGGGGATTGATCTAAGTAACGTGAGTCAGAGACAAAGCTAGAGATGCACTCAGATGCCCCTCAGGGCCTGGAGCCATTGTAGGGAGCAGCCCACATGTGCACACATATACTCAGAGAAGCTGTGCAGGTGAGGGGAGGATGGGCTTAGTGCTATCTCCAGGTCATATATGGACTTAGGAGCTGCTGCCCAGCAGGCTGGCCTGGAGGGAGAGGGCCCAACCCGGCCCTGATCCAGTTGGAAAGTGTGACTCAGCTGTGCTGTTGCTCGAATTGCATGGTTGTTTGGCCTGTCACTGGGACAGCTGGATCCCTGAGCCGTGAGCCCCAGAGTAAACAATGGCTTTATAAGGTTTCCAGGGAAGACACCAGGGTTGGGAGGGAGTTCCACATTGGGGGAGGGAGGCTGGGATCCCTGGGGAGTTATCCACAGCTGGAAGAAGCTGCAGAGAGAGGCTGCCTCACCACCATAGTACAGCTGGGAAAACAAGCCCAGGCAGGCAGGGATGACCCCAAGGGCACATAGCACATCAGCAACAGAGTCAGGAACCCCTCGGCCATCTTAAGAGCTTCCAAGGTCTCAAATGAGGCAAAGAATAACTATACCATTGTCATAAAGATGGGGAACTGAGTCACAGAACAGGGAAGGAATGTATCTAGCATTGACAGCTGGTCAGGGATAGATCCTGGACTGAAACAGAGGTCTCCTTTCTCTCAGGCTTCTTTCCTGAAGGAGTCCAATGAGCTGGGAGTATGCCCCAGCCCTACCATGGTCCCAGGTTTGACCTTGAAGGCAGGTCAATATGGGAGGTAGTTCTGGGTCATTAGGTGTCTTAGGAACAGGAGCAATTCCTGCCCTTTATGCCTTCCCTTCCAAAGGAAACACACCATACAACACTGAGTGTTTACTATATGCCAGGTGTGGAAGATGAGAGGGAACAAGGCAGAAGAGTTCTTGCTCTGGGAAAGCAGGGGAAATGGAACCAGGGAGCGAAATCAAGCTTGAGAGCTCTGGAATTGTCAGTTGCTTAGTAGCTCACTCACCCCAGAGTGGGGAAAGAGTTCCTATAGTAGGAAAGAGGGGGCTCCAGGCAGGTGCCAACACCCAGGGCTGGAGGCCTGGGGCCCATCAGGCTCAGCCCTGGACATAATAAGCTGTGAGGCTTGAAACAAATGATCCCTCTGCTTTGTGACTCAGTTTCCCTATCTGTAAAGTACATCTAGCCCTCTGGAAGATAGACAGAAGGGTAGTCCTGCTGAGCATGATGTCGATGGTCCCATCTGTATTGACTGGGACCCTCATCTGCCTCCCCTGCTCCACCCAAGAGGGAAAATAAGGGTTAAAGAGCTGCCCCTTTCCCCCACCCCCACACAGCCGCACACCTCCCTGGCCATTTGACAAAGCAGGGTTGTCCCCTGGACAAGGACAGATTCTGTGTGTGTGTGATGGGGGGGGGGGGGAGGGAGGATGCTCTCAACAGAAGGCACCAGGCTAGAGAGTTAGCAGACAATCTGGGGTCCAGAGGTTCACTGGGGCAGGTCCTGGCTGCAGAGAAGATTTGCTGGAGGTAAGACCCAGCCCTGAGGTGCAGTGGCCCAACTGAGAGACTTGTGCCAGCTGGAGTGTGCCATTAAGGGTGAGCAGATGATGGCCCTCCAGAGAAGTGGGTGGAGTCTGGAGTTGGGACCTGCCCAGGGCTAGGGATAGAGACCAGTACCCTGCCCTGGCAGCTCTCCCTCCATCTCCACCTCCACCTGCCTGGCCTTGCTCGTCACAATTGTGCCTCCGGGCTTGGATGGATGGAGCTTGGGGCTTCCTGCCTTTCTGGAAGACTGCCCATCGCCACCACCTTTAGTCCATCCAGAGTGTGGAATTTATGGAAGACCAGCAGGCTTCGTCAGTGAAAAGACCTCCAGGTAGAGGGTCACCGTGAGAGGCGGGGCCGGCGCTGACAACCACCCCCATGCCCCCTCCCCGCAGGATGCTGGTGGACTGCGTGCCCCTGGTGGAGGTGGAGGACATGATGATCATGGGCAAGAAGCCCGACCCCAAGTGCGTCTTCACCTATGTGCAGTCGCTCTACAACCACCTGCGGCGCCACGAGCTGCGCCTGCGCGGCAAGAATGTCTAGACTCCCCGCCCGCACCGCCTGCTCGCCGCAAGCTGCTCCCACCATCTAGGCACGCTCCCCGCCCACCGCTGCCCTGTCTGTCGCGACACCCTGCCTCGCAAACACACAGCGTTTTGATAAATTATTGGTTTTCAATGACTCTGACTCCTCTGCCTCTCTTCGGGGGATTGAATGGAAAGCAATTCTGCAATGTATGCCCGGGTCTCCCCTCCGAAAGCCAGGAAGTTGGGTATCCGGTGGTACTGGAGAGGGGGGCTCCTATTCTCCACCTGCCCGCAGCAAGGAAGGAGGCGAGTCTCATTTAAGACGAAAAATGATTTAGTGTTGGTGGGGAGGAAATAAGGGGGGTTGAGAGAAACTCCCAACTCCAACCCTGCCGGCTCAGAGACGGTGCGTCGGCCCTCAGCGAGGGAGGTGTTCCCGGGACGCTGAGCGCTTCATTCTGTCCCCGGGGCTTAGGCAGGGGGATGCCGCGCTCCCGGACCTACAGGTCAGCGTGGTCCGGAGCGCCCTCGGCGGGCCTAGCGGGTGCCCGCAGGTATTCGGGGGGCACAGGCTCGTCGGGCGCCGCCTTGCGGTAGAAGCCGAGCTCCTGCACCAGTGCGTTGATCTCCTTGCGGGTCATTTCGCTGAGTGGGATTCGCTGAAGGGAAGAAAGATCGGGGTCAGCCCGCCAGGCGCTGTCTCTAGCCACGGCCCCCTGTCCACTTCCCAAGGCCTCACCTCCAACTCCTCGTAGCGGTGCCCCAGCAGCACGAGCTCTGGGTCGGCCCCCGGGAGATGTTTCATTACCAGATTGTGGCTGGAGAAGGTGTTAAGGAGGGTAGTGGTGGGCAGAGGCAGGTGGGAGCTCTCGGGACCTTGCTGATATGAACAGTACAGCCTCGTTTGCCGAGGTAGGGCAGAGATGCCCATTTACACATAAGGAAATTAGGGTCCAAAGAAGTAAAGGGCCTTCTCCATTCCTATGTCTGTGGCAGTCCTCATGAGTCAATTTCATTGCCTACTCAACTTAGAGACCACCTCGTAATTCTCTGAGCAGCCACTACCAATCATTTCCATTTGTCATCCTATCTCTTCGTGAAGTTAAGTGGAAGATTCTCTCAGATTCCCTCCCCATTCTCCCTCCCCCAGAACACAGAAGAAGGATACTACAATGGGATGTCCTGGGTGACAAAGGCCTTCACCTGGGGAGGAACCAGAGCATCAGACCCCAAACCCCTCCAGGTACTGATGGAAAATTGAAGCCCAATGAGGTCACACAGCAAGTCAGGTGCAAGCTCCTGACCCCCAGCCCAAAGATTCTCCCTCACTGAATCATTTGAACCATGTTGCCCATCCCCTAAGAGGCTCAAGGGAGACAGAGCTGGGGACCCCTTCCTTCAAACTCACCTCTTTCAGGCGGTTCAGCTGTCATCCCCCACAGGTCTGGTAGGACAAAAATGGGATAGGTCAGAAGTCCCTCACACCTGCCCCAAACACACCCCAAGGCCATTTCACACCCTCATCACCTAGTTGGGTCAGGCTGTGGATTATCCCTAGAACAGCTGTTCCCAAGGTGTGAAGATGGAGGCCCCTTGTAGGCAGAAGGGGGAACTCTGTACAGATGGGAAAACAGGCCTAGGGATACCAAGTGAAAAGAAGAGCAAGGCCAGAGACTCAAAGGGCACTCACTGACCTTAGGGCTCTTGCCTGCAAACTTTACTAACTGTTGACTCACTTCCAATGTCCAAGAAAAATGATCACCCTTCTCTCAGGCAGTAGAGACTTGGACCTCGCCTTTGGCCCCTAGAGCCTCAGAGTGGAGCAGAACATAAGAAAACAGCTCAGAACTACCCATTTGCCATCTGGTCCCTATCCTGCCCCACGCGGAGCTGGCCCTCCTTGCCACCAGTGGCCCAGCCCTACAGACCATCTGGTTGCTTCCCGGATATAGGAGGATGGAAGGGCCCTCCTTGCACTCCCTGAGGAGAGAGAGGCACCTCCCAGCAGGAATCCAGACCCTGGAACCACTCATTCTAGTCCTCCCTTCTCCTCCTGCTTCCCTTTTGTCAGACAGCCAACTAAGGCCCAGGGACCGGCTGTGATGATCCAAATTACACAGCAAGACAGGGACTCTGGCAGGAAATTCCTCCAGGAGGGGAGTGAGAATGGGTTGTGGGCTGCTGTGGATTAAGTATTGGTAATGCAGTTCCCAGTCCCCTTCCCCCCTGGCTCCTGTATGGTGGGGGTGGCACCCAGAAAGTCATCCCCCAGGTAAAGGGAGAGAGACCATTTGGAACTGGGGTTGGGGAGGAATTCCAGGAAGAAGTGAAGCAATGGGGGGATGGGAAGCTGGGCTCCAGAGGGTAGGTTTGGGAGAGTCATAGGCCAGGAGATTTAGGGAACAGGGTCAATGTGTCTGGGGGCTGTAGGATCAGATGGGAGCTGGAGAGGAGTTCGGATTTCTAGGCCGCAAGATCAAGCGTCTCGAACTTCTATGGTGGGTGCTTCCTGTGGCTGAGGCGTAGGAAGGATGGTCCCGAAGCCGATGGAGACTTGGAAGTCAGGAGCGTCTTGGGGCCAGAGCGGGCTCTGGTTCCAGCTAAGGGGCCGCAGGGCTCGGGGACGGTGGTCCCCGGGCTAAAGGGCCAGCGCACTCACCTCTACCCGGCCTCGGGCCAGGCGGTGCAGACGGTTCCAGTCGGGCCGGAAGGTGGTGGTAGTGGCCGCGAGTGCCGCGAAAAGCAGCAGCAGGAGTGGTGGAGGCAGCGACAGGCGCATCGGAACCGGGACGCGAAAGATCCGCAAGCTAGAACTGAAGCACCCGGCCTCTGCGCCACGTCTGGGCCCGCAGGCTGGCCCCGCCCCCGTGCGAGGCCCCACCCGGCCTGGGACCACGCCCCCAGCTCCTTGTCTCCGCCCAAGGGCTTGCAGAGGAGATGCCATCCGCTAGCTTCCAGCGGGATTCGGGACCTTTTCTGGACCTCAGGCCCTTACTTTCCCAGTCCCGTGAGGGTACACTCTTCCTCTACTAAGAGCGTGAACGCTCCGACACTACGAGGCCAGACAGTGCCACCTCACTCCTGCAGGGGGCGCTGGAGGGATGCAGACGGACACGGGAGTTTCTGGGCCAGACACTCCACTGCAAGATGGAGAAACAGACCTGGGGAATTCTTATTTATGTTTCTTAATCTCTCTGGATGAAATTTCGATTTGGGTTTTAATTCCTTGGAGCACACATTGTGGCAATAGGAATATTACGTACTCCATAGGAGCTGGGAGGATAAAAGGGTTAATACCCATAAAGTGTCTTAGCACAGTATCTGGCATACATAGTATTAAGTTTTCATTATTTCATTCCTTACTTCATAAGGGCCCTATGAACTCCATTTTTCAGGTTAGGAAACAGGCCAGAAAGGTAAAAAATATTTAAGTTGTGAATCTGGAATTTGAAAGGTCTCTCATGAAACCAAAGATGACAAGGTAAGGATGCCATCTTCCCTGTTCAAGCCCAAACAGACTAAGTAAATTAATCATGGTACACGGTGTTCTTTACCACTAAATCTGGACTGGAGCTCAGAATTCTTCTCAATATCAAACCAAGGTTGCATTGTGACTTTCATGGACTCTAGGCGTTTTTTGCCTTTCTAGGCCCCTTCCTCCCTTAAGGAAATGTATTAAAAGTTGGATTTTACAACTACTTCGATTTAAAAAAAAAAAAACGTGTAATCCAAGTTGAATTCATTATTATGTATTTATTTTTTCTTCTGATTTCAAAATAAATTAAAATTAAAACATTTTTGTGAACCCTTAAAAGTATTATGGGCCCTAGACACTGAGCCTAATGAATATTAGATCTGCACTGAGCCCTTGCTCATACCCTGCTACCTTCCATTCACTGACTTGATCATAAAGATAGAGTAATAATAGGCTTAGAGCTGTTATTTAATATCCATTCTTTACAAATACAGGAGGACACTGTAAATATAATTGTTCCTGTCCAGACTATTGACACAGTAGGCTAAGTCTAACACTCTCTTTACTGCTGTGGGAGTGTGAATTCATCCAAGCTTTCTAAAGGGCAATTTTGACTCGATACATCAAAATCCTAAAAACATTTATTTGATCCAGTCATTCTGCTTTTCAGAACTTGACCCAAACTAATCATTATTAGAGAGGGGACCAACCAGTTGTTAGGTCAAGCTTGTTTATCATGGTGAAAAACTGAAGATACAACCTAAATATGTCCGGGGGGGGGGGGGTGAATCAAATAAATGATACCTTCATAGGATAAAAAACCATGCAATTATTTAAAATGATGTAGCATAGTGTTGAATGACGTGGAGAATGTTCATCGTTGTGGTATAAAATACAAAAACAAAATGCTATGAAACAGTAATATCAATTGGGAGTTGTGATGCTCTGGGCTTCGAGTCACAGAAACCCCAAGTTAAACTGACTTAAACAATAAAGGGAATCTGTTGGCTCAAATAACAAAAAGTCCAATGGCAGGGAGGGCTTTAGGTGAGGTTTGATCCAGGTGACAAAGTTACCTGATCTCTCCATTTTTTTTCCATAGTGTCAGCTTATCATTAGGTTGGTTACCTACTTGGTGTCAAGACAGCTGCCAGCATTAACCAGGACCGCAGACTTCTTCATTCACATTTAATCAAGGGGAAATCATCTTTATTGGTAACCTCCTCATGAGAGAAAAAAAAGCTTTGTTTCCCAAAAGCTCTCAGCAAAACCCTCCTTATATCTCACTTGTCCAGTCATGTGGCTAGAAGAATGGGAATTATTTATTGGCTTAACTAATTGGGACTCATTCCTGAAGCCTGTCAAGGATATGGGCTGCAACTGATTTTATAAAATATGTATATGTAAATATATATGCCTAGACCAAAAACCAAATCTAGAAGGAAATAACCAAAGAAGTCAAAATGTTAATTTCTTGGTAGATAAAATTATAGGTGAATGTTTTTCTTTTTTATGCTTTTTCTGTATTTTCTGTAATAAACGTCTATTACTTAAACACAGATAGTAAACTTTGTTTACATAAACAACTGGACATATGCCATGGGCTCCCTCTACCCTACCCCCCACACAGCGAGGGCCTCAGAGTGGCTGAAGCCAGAGGCCCCATGGAGCTTGTGGTTTTTCTGCTGACAGAACAAAACCTCAGAGCCCTATGGGCCCACGTTGTTCACTGGATAGATGCCACCAAACCACTCTCATTGCATTAACCTGGACGCTGCGGCCTGGAGGGGCCACAACCTGGGCTGCTGAGGGTTGACTAGCCAGCCAGTGGAACCAGCAGTAGAGACACTAGCCACAACACTACCGGGAACATTCTGGCATCAGCAGCCATGGGAGGCCCAGGACCTCCCAGAACAATCTTTGCTCATAATCCATTCTCTTATGTGGCAGTTTGTAATCTAGGCCAGCAGGTTTCTTCAGGTGGGGCTGAGTTTGGAGTTTAGTCCATGACGGGGTCAGGCTCAGACAGGGTCAGGATTAGCCATTAGCTTAAGGTCAATGTTAGAACTGAGTCTTGGGCTGGAGTCGGGGCTCAGTCAATGATTGGGCTCAGGACTCAGGATCAAGGCTCAGTAGATGACTGCTCAGGGCTCAGCCTTCGACCAGGTTTAATGTAGTCTGAAGTGAGGGGTCAGTGTTTGACCAGAGCTGTGTGACCCAGGGTCAGAGCTCAGTTTGAAGTCAGGTTTCAGTCAATGGATTAGGCTCAGGGCTCAGTCTGTCACCAGATTCAAGGTTTAGTTAATGACTAGACTTGGAGCTCAGTCTAAACTTGGAGTTGGGGCTCAATATAAAATCAAAGGTTTGTCTAAACTAGGATTAGAGTTCAGTCTGTGACTATGACTCAGTATTAGGCTACTATTGGGGCTCAATCTAGGTCCAGAATTGAGGCCTCAAATTGGGATCAGCCTTAGGAAGGCTTGGATCAGGCTCATTGGTAACTAGCGTCAGGGCTCAATCTAAGGTCATGGTCAGGTCCAATCTATAGCTGGGGTAGAGGCTGTTTTGGCATGGGATCAGGGCTCAGTTAACACCAAGATTTAGGCTTAAATTGTATCTGGGATCAGGGCCAGGGTTTAGTCTGGCTCTATGCTCTGTTCTGAGCTCCAAAAAAAAATTTCTTAAGACATGGGAGCCCAGGGCAGGTCGACCTGGAAGAAACGAAAGCCCCCAGGCAAGCTTAGGTCCCTGCAGTAAGCCTCTCCTTGCCTGCTGAAGCCATGTGTCCTAGAGCCTTCTAACCTACATGGCTCTGCTGCCCGAGATCCCCTCGCACCAGAATAAAAATAGCCACTCACTTCAGAGCAGCTGACAGCGGGTGCCAGGATGCCTGGGAGGAGGGGGAGCTGAGGAGAGGGAGGGGGTATGCCTGAGCACAGCCCCAGCTGTGTGACCTTGAGAAAGTCACTCCTCCTCCTTGAGCCCATTTCCTGAGGGACAAAATGGAAAGTAAAGATGATTCATGCCCCAGAGGATGAGAACAAAAGGACGGTGATATAACATGGTACCCATAAGGAACCATGAGGTGAAATCTTGGGAGGAGAAATGCTCCTGCATGCCCTGTATATTTTCTCCTCTGGGAAGCCTTCCCTAATGCTTACCTTTTCCTCTTTCCCCAATACCTGTGGCATCTACATCTCGAGACATTTCTCAGATAGTGGCCACAGTGTGACTTCCCTCATGGTGGACCTGGGTCAGGGTGACTGGGGAGCAAAAGAAAGGACAGACCCTTCTTTACCATTACCATTTGCAGGAGCCCCCGGGAGGCAGATCGAAGAAGAAGGTGAGGAAAGAGGAAGGTATATATACCAGCTCATGTTGTATTACTCTGAGTCAAAGGCCCATGAGGGCGTATGTGCAAGTTGTTTATCCTTTCACAGCTGGAACCTTCCACACTCCATACCTTTGCACCTGCTGCTCTCTCTGCTTCTCAAGGCATTTATCCTCTTTTCAATTTGGCAACAGACTCTCCTTCAAAGGAAAGGTTCAGGGGTCACCTCTGTGTAGAAAAATTATCCACTATCTCCCTGGGAACCCCATTCTGTCCCCTCCTGGCTGTGTAATCTCTAGGCCTCAGTGTCTTCCTCTGCCAAATGGGGATCTTACTACCAACCTTCCAGGGTTACTATGGAGAGTAACAGAGAACCTGCCAACCCCCAGCTCCGTCCTTTCCTATTCCTGACCCAAACAGCTTGAAGGGTAGCATTGAGTTTCCAGAAGGGGGCTGGATAAGCTGTATCCTGTGCCTTAGTATCTGTCCCAACCCCTGGGGTGAGGGAAGGGAGGGAGCCAGCAGGGGGGCGGTTCTCCCTGGCAGCTGCCCCCGGCCTGCCGCCCTGAGCCCCAGAGCCTGTTATCAACCTCCTTAGTCATCACACCAGGAGCTCAAATATAGCTCTTAACCCACTCCTTTCTCAGCTAGAGTCCGCCCCCCACCCCCTTCCCCTGGTAAGGCCATGTCTAGGGCTCATAGCCCCTTCCCCTCCCCCTCAGGAATACAACTACACTGGGCCTCAGTTTCAGTATCCACCAAATGGGCAGGCTGGAGATAACGATGATGGTGATGATGATGATATTAATTATGAGAACTCTAGAGCAGCTACCATTACTGAGAACTTACTTGTACCAGACTCTGTGCTGAACACTCCATGTGTATTATCTTGTTGAATCTTCACAGCAACCTTAAGAGGTATCTACTGTTTTTATCTCCCTTATACAAATCAGGAACTCAGTGGCAGGCCCCAAAACAAAGTTCCCTGCAGGGTTTGAGCTCAGCAAGAGGAGATGATTAGAGATCCTGGGCTGCCCACTGGGGCACCAGGGCCCTCTGCACACTCATTTGCATGACATTTGCCTGGCTTCCAAAGGGTATTGATTCCCTTGTCCCAGCTCCGATGGACTGGTCCCAGGGACCTGGATCTGCCCCGCACCTCTTCCAGGATTGCACCAGAAGCCAGGTACTCTGGCGGGGCGGGGAGGTGTCTCGGTTTTCTCATCTGTGAAAAAGGACTCATGGGACTGGACAGGGTAAGTTCAGATTTTTCTTTCCTCTCTGGTGGTATGCACGCCGCTACCACATCTCTCGCCTCCTCCTTCACTGTCATCCCGACCTTCACCACCAACTCCACCACCACCTCTTCTTCCACCAACATTACACCTCACCATCTCTTCTGCCTCATCTCTCCTCCACTTTTACTATCACCCTCATCACTATTACTTCGTTCTACTACCTCTACCACCACCGACATCTGCACTTTTGTTATCACCTCTTCTGTTGCCATCACCTTCACCTCTACTACCTCCTCCATTGCCGTCAGCCCTGAACTCCCATCATCATAATTACATACATCATTATCTCCACCACTACGATCACCTCCCCCATCACCACTGTCATCACCTCCATCATCACCATCCAAAACCCTTTCTATCTCAGGACCCTAGTATGATATGGGTCTCCCCTTCTGCATATGCCAGCCTCACAGAGTTAATGGCCCAGAAACACAGACGAGACCCAGAGAGAATCAAGCAGAGATGAGAAGTCCATCCAGAGGAGGTGAACGAGGCATCTGTCTACATGACTTACATGTTGCAGACCACACGGGACTACAAGGTGACTGTTGACCAACAGGTATCTCTGGGCACAAAACTCACAATATTTTCTACCTAAACTAAGTAAGATTACTCTAAGCAATCCAGCAAGTCTGGATCTATTGCCATCCCTGAAACTTTTCACTCATTTACTCTTCTCATTCATTCATTCATTCAACAAACACTGCCTTAGGCCTGCCTACTAGAGATCAGGTCTGGTGCTGGGTCTTGGCCAAAGGAGCTCCCAGGCCTGTTTTTGACCTTCCTGCTAGTCTGTTCTCCAACTGTTGGTCCTTCTCCACCCCAGTTCCCTTCTTCCAAATACCTCGATTAGCTCCTACTAGTCTTTGGTCACTAAGGGCACTCTATCTCTTCATGGAAACTCAGGGACCTCCCCAGCTTACCAGGTGACCTTGAACATGTCCCCCACCCAAACTGCACCCACTGAGTACAGGAGAAAGGAAAGCTGAGAAGACTTGGGCTGGGATGGGTCTGGTTGTGGGGACATCCTAGGGCAGGCAGGGAAGTGTCTTGCAGAAGAGGAGGGGCCAGTGCTGGGGACGAGATGGGAAAGGACTCCAGTATCTGGAACCTGAGTGTCTGGCTCCTGTTTGGGAAGTATAGAGCCAGGCAGCAGGAGGGCACCAAGGCCTGAAAATGGGGCAAGGGTGGGGGCCAAGGCAAGTCCTGAGCTGGCAAGGCATCAGGAAGGTCACAGGATCAGGACAGGGACTCAGGTGTCCCTGAGGCCCTAAAGAGGGTGTTGACCTCTGAGCTGCTTGTCTCTACCTTACCCTCAGGTGTGTCAATGCCCCACCCTTGAGCAAGGGCCAGCCAGGCCTGCTGGGTTGGGGGGCAGTGCAGACAGACAGCTTTCCACGCTGCCAGTCGGGACCCAGGACAAGCTGATAGGCACACTTCCCCACACTTCCATGGCTATTTCAGCCTCAGAACCCAGCTTGAAGTGTTCCTAGGGGTAGGCCACCTTGCCCTGGCCACCTCTAGGTTGGAACATGGGTGCCTGTGCCTTTAAATTCTCAGCAGGTTGAAACGGCTGATGACATCACTGGTTCCCGGGAGCGGAGGAGCTGGAGCCAGAGCCCGAGGGAGCCCTGGCTGCTGGGGGCTGCAGACATGGAGAGCCACAGCAGCAGTAGCAGCAAAAGGCCAGGGACCCGGGCTGGCCTGGGCCCCCTGCCTATGCCCCACAGGGTTTCCCAAGCTGGAGTACCCTCCAAGGTAAGAGCCCTAAAACCTAGCATCCCCATTTCTGATCGTTGGTCCCAACCCCCCCCCCCCCACCACCACCACCAAACTACAGGCACCTTGGTGCCCCTGCCTGAGGGGCTGGAACTCATCATCAAGCAGGGCTGGGAGAACAGGGCACCCTGAGGCCTGAGGGGGCAGTGATGGGACTCTCAGAGAGAAATGGAGTTAGCTATCTCCAAGAGACCCCAGGAGAGGACTGAACTGGGTGTTAGGGGACCCAGCTGGGCTCCAGCTTTGCTGTGTGACCTTGGGCAAGTTGCTTGTCTTCTCTGAGCCAATGCAAAATGGGGAGGCTTGTCCCTGAAGACTAAAACTGTGACATCTTGGATGTCTAAGTTGTCAGTGCTGGAGGCGGTATGGTGGTTGGTGTGGGGGGATGCAGAGTGGGACACTTGGAACCAAGGAAGATGCCCAAAATGAAGCCTTAAAGAGCTGAGTTTGGGGAGAGAAATGGAGGCAGTTTCAGGTTCTCTGAAGCGAGAAGGACACGGGATGCAGACAGACTGCATCTCTGGAGGCAGGGATGGGGCCGCCCCAGGGCAAGTGTAAACCTTCTTCTGCCCTTCTTGGCAAAGGACACTTTATCTTGTCTTCTGGAGACAGGGGTATCAGAAACAAGGGACAGATGGGAAAGGGTGAGGAGGTCCTATGCCCCCAAGTCCATCTACTAGACAAAAAGGATTCCTGCTTATCTGTTCTTATATGTTGGGGAGAGGGCGAAGAGGGTAAAAGGGTATAATCTAGGCACAGAGAGGTGTGACGCCAGAATCCACAGAATCTGGAATTGCTCTGAATGTTAGAATCATACTTGGTGAGGACAGACTATTCCATAAGGCTCAAATTAAATCCCAGCAAATGTTACACTCATAAATTGCAGAAAATATGAAACCAAAGTTTCCCAGGAACTGGGTGTGGCCAGGGACCCTTCATCAGGATCCTTTGTTTTACAGACAGGGAAACTGAGGCCCTGGACAGAGAAGTGCTTGCCTAAGGTCACACAGAGCTAGATTTAGAATAGCTGTGGCCATTCTTATCCCCAGGTTCTTGCTCCCTCATGGAGCTCTGGGAATGGATGAGGACAGAGAGGGCTTGGAAACAGTGGAGAAAGGGAGGGGTATTGAACAGGCTGGACCTAGGGTGTTCAGAGTGGGCAGATGTGGGGTGTCGGGTCAGTATCCCTTGACCAAGGGAGCAGCAAAGACTGCAGGGAGTTTGCCCAGGGAAGCTGACTCCAGCCACCCAACACTCCAGGGTGGCCAAAGTGAGGTTGCCAGCCAGCAAGGTTCAGGCTCACACTCTGCCTCAGTTGGGTCGGGGACTTTAGATTCCCTGCCTCTAAAGGAGGTATCAGACTTGAGAAAGGGGATAGGGTTCTGGGTCCTGTTTCCCCCAAAAGAGAAGCTGATTTGCAGCAGAATGGATCTAGGTGAGAAATTAGGAAGGACTTCTTTGGAAAGATGTACGTTTCTTAGCTAGATGGAGTCTGCTGGGGTCTACATGGAAGTTGGGGCCCAAGCCCCTGGTTAGGGTTACCCTGTGTCTTTAACTTGTCCTCTACAAGGTGGACCCAAGTTTTCAGCTCCCAGCCAAGGAGAATGCATCCCCAGTACCCTTGGAATCAAGGCTGGCTCCGGTACCTTTGGGGCCACGAGCCATTATGCCACCTTCCTCAAAAGGGCCAAGGCTGGCTCTGGAGTCTCCTCAATCCATCCGGGCTTCACTGTCTACCCCTGGAGGGCAGAAAACAGCTCCCGCCTGCTGCAGCTCCAGCCTGGCTCCAACTTCTGTGGGCCAGTTGGTGATGTCTGCCTCTGCTGGGCCGAAGCCTCCTCCAACAACTTCAGGTTCAGTCCTGGCTCTGACATCTCTGGAGCAGCTGGTGATGCCAGCCTCAGCCAGGCCAAGGCTGCCCCCAGCGACCCTGGGGCCCAGGCCAGCTCCAACATCCAGGGACCAGAAGCAGGTGCCACCTGCCTCCGTGGGACCCAAGCCAGTACTGGCCACTTCAGGCCTGAACCTGGCCCTGGTTTCTGAGGAGAAGCCCCCACAGCCTCCCTCCAACTCTTCTCCAGTGCCCAGTCCGGTTCTGTCGCCCTCTCAGGAACAGACCCTGGCTCCAGCATCCATGGCATCAGCCCCGGCCTCTGTGGGACGAACACCAGCTAAAGAGAGGGATGCCCCAGCCCCTAGACCTCTCCCCTCTTCTGAAGGGCATTTCCAGCCTCTGGTTCAGGCACCCAGTCCTGCAGGCACCCCATCCTTGATCCAAGCTCCCCCAGACCCCCGGATCTCTCCCTCCTTCAGAGCCCGGCCTGAGGCCCCCAGAAGCAGCCCTGAGGATCCTGTCCTGCCCCGGCCACCCCAGACCCTGCCCTTGGATATGGGCCAGGGCCCTCCAGAGCCTGGCACTCGTTCCCCAGGACTTCTGTCCCCCACCTTTAGGCCAGGGGTCCCCTCAACCCAGGCCGTGCCACCTCTGCCCAAGCCACCCCGGTCTCCCAGCCGCTCCCCCAGTCGCTCTCCCAACCGCTCCCCCTGTGTCCCTCCAGCCCCTGAGATGGCCCCCCCCAGGCCTGGCACCAAGGGTGCAGAGCCTGGTGGGCGCCTAAGCCCCAGCCTTCGGCCCCAAGAAATCCCAGCCCCAGTCACCACCTCCCTTTCTACATCCACCTCGTCATCATCCTCTTCTTGGTCAGCTCAACCTACCTGCAAGAGCGACCCCGGCTTCTGGTGAGGGGCCCCTCTCTCAAGCAAGATTGTTGGGGTTTGAGCTCTGAGACTAGCCATCCTTCTGGGTAGCTTGCCCTACACTATTTTAGTTTACCTCCCTAAGGAAGTCCTTGGGAGTGCTGAGCCCACTCTGGGACCCCCAGAAGACAGACAGCATCCCTTCCTAAGGGACATGCCCGCCCCTGCCTCAATTGATCTCCCCTGGGAGAGTCTGGTAGGAGGGTTACTAGGCTCACTGTGGGTCCTTCTGAGGGCTTACGCCCACACCTGCCTCAGTTTATTTCCCTAGAAAGAGACCTGTGGGAGGGAGATTGAGGATGAGGGAGGGGTGCCCAGCAGTAACCCCTCCTATACTGGCACCCCCAGGATCACTGTGGTCACATGGAACGTGGGCACCGCCATGCCCCCTGATGACGTCATGTCCCTCCTCCACCTGGGCAGTGGCGGCGATGACAGTGACAGGGCAGACATGATCGCCATAGGGTGAGGGGGCAGGGCACGTGGACCCCCTCCCCAAACTCTTGTGCCTCTGGGACCCTTGCCCATGGGAGGGATTCCTAGAGTGCCCCCATCCCCACAATCGCCGCACCCCATCTCCCAGGCTGCAGGAAGTAAACTCCATGATCAACAAGAGGCTCAAGGACGCACTCTTCACAGACCAATGGAGTGAGCTCTTCATGGATGCGCTGGCCCCCTTCAACTTCGTGCTGGTAACGCCTCCCTCAGCTCCTGGATGAGCGGAAACCCCTGCATTCCTGGCTTTAGATCTGCCTGGGCCTCTGTTGCTGGGTCTGTGAAATGGGAGGATGGAGCAGCAGATCTGAAGGACAGGAAAAGGTGAGGGCCGGGAAGTTGGGGTTATGTCCTGTCCTCTGCCAAGTCGTCTCCCGCCATAGGTGAGTACTGTGCGGATGCAGGGCGTCATCCTGCTGCTGTTCGCTAAGTACTACCACCTGCCCTTCCTGAGAGACGTGCAAACCGACTGCACGCGCACTGGCCTGGGTGGCTATTGGGTGAGCACGGGAGTGGCCAGGGACCTAAGGAGACTGTAGATTAGTCCCCAGACCCCCTGCACTGGCAGCAAGTCCCCTCCCCACGCTCTTCCCCTTACTCTGAGACCTGCCTCTCCCCAATCGCCCACTACCCCATTCCGTTTTCTAGACACCAGCCCTTTTTGTCCTGGCTGGGTCCCAGTGTTCTGTCTCTTTCTCTAGAACCCATTCCTCCTCTCCAAGTCTTCTCCACGGGCTGGCTGGCCCCGCCCCTCCATACACCCCTCTCACTGCTTCACCCGGCCCCGCCCACAACCCACCCAATCTTGCCTCTCAAGGGCAACAAGGGAGGAGTGAGCGTGCGGCTGGCGGCCTTCGGGCACATGCTCTGCTTTCTGAACTGCCACCTGCCAGCGCACATGGACAAGGCAGAGCAGCGCAAGGACAACTTCCAGACCATCCTCAGCCTCCAGCAGTTCCAGGGGCCCGGGGCACAAGGCATCCTGGATCATGAGTACGGGCCAGGGAGGGGCCAAATGGAGCTTGGGCGGGGCTAGTGAAGGAGGGGTGAGTCTCAGAGGTGAGCGTCCACTAACTTGCAAAAAGAAACCTGAGTACCTGCCTGGGCGGACCTTGTGGGGAGAGGCGGGGTCTATGGAAGTGGGTCACCACCCAAATTACATCTAGGAACACGAATGCTGGGTAAGTTTGATGGGGGGCGGAGCCTGAAGAGTGGTACTTTGCTGAGGGGCAGGGCCTTACTGAGGGTCTGAACCTAACTTTCCTCTAGATCCGCACCCCACTGCCGCTCCTTTGCGGGCTGGAGGCTCTGCCGCCACTCACCAGCCACTCACCGACCCACTGCATCATCGCTAGGGGCAGCCAGTGTTGTCTGGTTGGATGGGGGTGGAGAAGGATCTGGGTTGGGCTCTTCCACCCCATGGACCCCGCTGATCTCAACCCTCGAACAGCCTCGTGTTCTGGTTCGGGGACCTAAACTTTCGCATCGAGAGCTATGACCTGCACTTCGTCAAGTTTGCCATTGACAACGACCAGCTCCATCAGCTCTGGGAGAAGGACCAGGTGCGGAATCCCAGTCTGCGTCCCAAACCCCCAAGCCACAGAGCGTGCCTCAGGACACACCTGTACCCTAGGCTATGGTCCTTGCCCTCATCCGTCCTACCCAAGCTGTTGTCCAATTCTGCCCTTGTGGACCCTCACAGCTCAACATGGCCAAGAACACCTGGCCCATCCTGAAGGGCTTCCAAGAGGGGCCCCTCAACTTTGCGCCCACCTTCAAGTTTGACGTGGGTACTAACAAATATGATACCAGGTGAGCTCAGCACTGGGATGAAGTGGGCATGTGGGCTGAAGCTTTTTAGACAATAGAGAGAGGGAAGAGGGTCAGGAGGCAAGACTAGGGGCTGTGCCTTGATCCACTGCCCCTGAAACTCTGGTTACTTTCGCCCACTACAGTGCCAAGAAGCGGAAGCCAGCCTGGACAGACCGTATCTTGTGGAAGGTCAAGCCTCCACGTGGGGGTCGCAGCCCCTCAGGACAGGAGAGCCACCGGCTCCAGGTGACCCAACACAGCTACCGCAGCCACATGGAATACACAGTCAGTGACCACAAGCCTGTGGCTGCCCAGTTCATCCTGCAAGTGAGTCCTGGTCTAATCCTCCCCTAATGACATCCCCAAGCCCAACTCAGCATTCCACAGCCTACCCCTTGCACCTGCCTTCAGCAGCACCCATTTGTCATAGCAGAGTAGGAGTGAGTTATAATGTCCACTTTTGGATTAGGAAATTGAGGCTCAGAGACACAGCATCACTTGCCCAGAGTAAAGGGAAGAATTAGGAATTGAACCCAAGCTGGCCTGATTTCAGAGCCCATGTCTTTTCCACTACTCTCTAACTCCCTTCTTCTATGAAAGGTTTAGGGCAACTTATGGTAAAATTTGCATGTATAATAAGGCCAGGAAACAAAAAATGTTTACTTAAACCCCATGCAGCATTCATTCATATTCGTTTATTATTTACCATTTGCCAAGCACTGTAAGAGCAAGGTAATGATGGGAAGGGAGACTAGAGATATAAAAAATACAAAGCTAAACTCTAGTTGCAATTTAGCATCATGTTTAGGATTGAGGTCCCTAGTTGCCAAAAGGGGGTGAGGGGATTGCAAGAATGTCAGAACATCAGAACCGGACCTGAGAGACTATTTAGTCCAACTCTGTTTTCTATCGGAAAACTGAGGCCTCCAGGGGAGTAGGCAGGTGCCCCAAGCCTCACACAGGCTCAGCAGCAGAGTGGTGTAGATTCCATCTTTTCACCTGGGAAACTCAACTCTGGACTCTCCTTTCTCTTGATCTGATAAGAGGGAGCCCAGCAGGCCAGAGAATGTTTTCCTTGGTAGCTTTGTCACCTGGTCAGTCAGTGGGACATTGGCCAACATCCTCAGCTGGGAAAGGATATCTGCCTATGTCTGGCCTCCCATAACCTTTGGTAAAAGTCTTGGGCATGAAGTTGAGAACCACTCCTTTTGGGCACCCTACCCTGACCTTCCTTCCTCATCCAGGACTCTGTCCTTTGTAAAAAGTTATCTGTTGAGCACCTCTACATACCACGCCCTATATGGTACACTTTACATGTCATCCCCTTGAATGACTCAGAAAACTTAAACCTCTTACCCAAAGCAACACATTCAGAATAGGGCTCAGTGGGAGTTTTGACCCTGCAAGACCCTGGAAGGTATTTCCAAGAGCCCACCCTGGCCAGACCTACTGTTAGGAGCCAGGGGCAGGTAGCAGATGTGCTGGTTTCTTCTAGAGCAGCTTGGCCCAGAATCTGAGGAAGGAAACCTGAAACCAGGTAAACAGGGAAAAGGCAAAAGCCTGAGGCTGGCACCACGTGAGTCCTTCCCTAAGGGACAGAGGTGGAGCTAATAACCTGGCCACCTGTCACCCTAGCAACCCACTCACGTGGATGACCCTGGGAGGAAGGTACTCCTGGCTATTTGTCTTCAGGAACTGATGACAAGGTCACAGTCACCCCTTAATACGGGTAGGGAAACTGAATGTTGAATTGGCTAGGGGCTTACCTGAGGTCACACAAGCAAGTTAGTAGTAGAGCCTAGAATTGAACTGAGGTCTCCAGCCTTTTACCCGGGGCTCTTCTTGCCACTCAGGGTTGTTCAGCTTGCCCTAGATTATCCAGTACCTCATGTTTCCCTTGCTAGCATAATAAGCAAATCATTTACTAAGCACCTACTATGTACTTGAAAGTAGACAATATGCTTTACAAATGGAATCTCACTGAATCTGCAGCACAATCCCAGGAGTTAACTAAGATGATCCACATTTACAGACAAATGCCCTGGCATTCAGAAAGGTTGAGAAGCTCATTCAAGATCAAACAGCCTGTCAGGGGCAGAGCCAAGGCCAAATCCATGGTCTCCTACCTTCAAAGTTGTGTTCTCACTCAAAATCTAAGAAGGCTATGGGCAGAAAGAACCCTGGGCTGGGAGGCAAGAAGCCTGGCATTTATCCTAGACCTGTTCTGCCTCAGTTTCCCTATCTCTGCAGTGGCTTCAAAGGCCCTCATCTCAACCTATTTGTGCTGACTGAGGCCCAAGGGCCCTAGGTGCATGGAATACTGGAGCGTTTCCCCTGATATTGCCCCCTGCCCTGGGCAGTTTGCCTTCAGGGACGACGTGCCGCTGGTGCGACTGGA
The DNA here is from genome assembly GCF_014176215.1 of Rousettus aegyptiacus. NCBI lineage: Eukaryota > Metazoa > Chordata > Mammalia > Chiroptera > Pteropodidae > Rousettus > Rousettus aegyptiacus. Next base: position 15,946,818 of record NW_023416308.1, on the reverse strand, counting down.
GGTGGCAGATGAGTGGGTGCGGCCAGAGCAGGCTGTGGTGAGATACCGCATGGAAACAGTGTTCGCCCGTAGCTCCTGGGACTGGATCGGCTTGTACCGGGTGAGAAGGGCAGGGGTGATCAGTGATTTGGGGAAACAAGGGCCTGGAGGAACAGCCAGGTACCCAGGTGGGATCACAGGCTTCTCAAGAGTTTGATGCCACATTAGGAGGCTGCTGAGATCAGGCCATAGGGGTAACAGCCCTGATTTCTCTTGCACCAGGTGGGTTTCCGCCACTGCAAGGACTACGTGGCTTATGTCTGGGCCAAACACGAGGATGTGGACAGGAATATCTACCAGGTACTCAAGGGGAAGAGAGGAAGGGGGAAAAGGCCCATTACCCTTGGGGGCTCAGGATTCAACTTGGGGGGTTCCGTGGCTGCCTCCCTCACCCCAACCTGAGCCTAGACCCCTGGGCCCACCAGGTGACGTTCAGTGAGGAGTCACTACCCAAAGGCCATGGAGACTTCATCCTGGGCTATTACAGCCACACCCATAGCATCCTCATTGGAGTCACTGAGCCTTTCCAGGTGAGTAGACCAGACTGCAAGGTCAGGGGTGCCAAAAGATCCTGTTCAAATGCCACAGCTTCCATATTCTTCTCTGTGACCTCCTGCAAGTAATTTGACCTTCCTGGCTCTACCCGGGAGTGTTGGAGTGGTTCCAAGAGGCCAGCAGGGGAACGGAGTGCTTGAGAGACCAACTTTCCCTCCAGATCTCGCTGCCTACCTCGGAGGTGGCCAGTAGCAGCACAGACAGCTCAGGTGCCAGCTCAGAGGACGAGGATGACAGCACTCTGGAGCTGCTCGCACCCAAGTCCCGCAGTCCCAGCCCTGGCAAGTCCAAGCGTCACCGTAGCCGCAGCCCAGGCCTAGCCCGCTTCCCGGGCCTTGCTCTGCGGCCCTCCTCCCGAGAACGCCGAGGCACCAGCCGCAGCCCCTCACCCCAGAGCCACCGCCTACCCCATATGGCCCCTTACAGGGGCAGTGATAGTGGCAGCTGGGGCAGTAGTGAGGAGGGGCCCTCTGGGCTGCCTGACCCCTGGGTCTTCCCACCATCTGTGCCTCGAAGCCTGGGCTTGCTGCCTGCCTTGCGCCTGGAGACCGTAGACCCTGGAGGTGGCAGCTCCTGGGGACCTGATCAGGAAGCCCCAACCCCTGACAGCCTGTCTCCCAGCCCTCAGGGCCAGAAGAAGCTGGAAGAAGGGGGCCTGGGGCCCTGAAGGCGGGTGGGCAGGTGGGCCCTGGTGGCTCTCACTCTGCCCCAATCTTCTGTAAGCCCACCTGCCTCCCTCCTGCAGCTGCTCCAGCTTTATCTGCACCTGCCATCCTGCCTTGGCCAGGGGTGGCCAGTTAGGGTCCCCCAAACTCCATCCTAGCACCTCAACTGTGACAATCAGCAAAGGCCTATCCAGACCCCCATCTGGGATAGGGGGAGGGGCAATCCTGGAGGTCATCGATTAGGAATTAAATTCTCCAGCCTCACTCCTGACTCTTTCTTAACTTGTTAGCAGTCTAGGGGGTGGGATAGTCAGAGTAAAGGACTAAAAGAGACGACAACAGATCTGACAATTTACCAGACATCAACTGTATACATTACACATGCCATCTTTAATCTGTATTGAGTTCAGTGTAGTTCTTAGCTCCATCTCACAGGTAAGCAAACTGAGGCCTCCAAAGGGTTGTATAAGCCTCTCAAAATCAGACACCTAAGTACAGTTTGGCTGTGTGCTGGAGGGAGGGAATATTTACTAGGTCCTAAGAGCTATCCATGCATTGGTTCACTTAATCTTCAAGGACCCTATGAGGTAGGTCCTGTTTATATTTCCCTTTTGTAAGGAGAAAAAAAAAAAGGCTTAGAGTTGGGGAGGGATGGTCCTTGCTCAGGGGTACGGGGGAGCTGTACATTTAGGTTTAGGGTAGAAAGAGTAGGCCAAGGCTGGGCCAGGAAAGACACAGCAGCTGTTAGAAGAGAAGGGATCCCCCCTGGGAGGAAGAGAATTGTGAAGTCCCTCTCTAGTGCCCCCCATCCTGGATTTAGACACAGGCACTTCTGTGGCATCCCTCATTCCCTATCTTACCTGCCGCCCCAGGTACTCGACCTTCTCTGGGCATGACCTTGACACATGTATTCACTTTGCAACATGGACTTAAAATACACCTTCTCCTGGTACTTCCTAGGCCCGCTACAATTAGTTACCCCCTCCCTATTCCCATCTGGAATAAAGTTCCCTGGCAAGGCACAAGCCTAGGGCATCAGAATGAGCCTTCTGAGCACCATGTTCAAGCTCAGAGGGTTTGTATCGCCAGCCCGAGATCACCCAGCACAGCAGGAGATATTTTCCAGCATTTGGGCCTTGGCTCTCCTCTCCCCAATCCAGCCTTCTGGCTGTCCGCAAAAGCCAGGGGCAAGGTCATCTGGTGCCTAAGAAAGCTGGAACTGAAGTCACTGTTTCCAGAATTTCTGCTGCTCTTTGGGTTCTCGGGCTGCCTGGGTCAGCTGCAGGCACCAATCATAGAATGACGTGGGGGCCCTTGGGTGCGCTGAAGGCCGTGCCTGCTCCTCATCTGTGCCTGTACCCCAGATCTGGAGTCTCCTCTGCTGAAGTCGCCACAAGTGCCTAGCTGACACCTTGATGGCCTTAGGGCCCCTGGAACAGCTGTGGGGAAAGAAAAGTGGGGCAGGCAGTCATGATGCCAATGATCCCACACCACTCTGCAGACAGGGGAATGGAGGCCTAATGAGGAGCAGGGGCTGGGGCCAGGGAAGGGTGGTTACACCTGTAAGAAGGCAAAATAAACCTGTCCTGACATCCAGAGGCCTGGATTCTGCCACTGACTGCCTGCAGAAACCTGGGCCAGCCTGACTTGTTTCCTCACCTGTGAAATAGGAAAAGTAATAAGGGACAAGGAGCTGGTTTTGAGAATCAAAATGGAAATGAGATTGTGAGTTAAGCAGTTTACTACATGTCCATAGGCCTTGGGCAATGTGTGCCACACATGCCATTTCCTTGGTGTATACAACCATTTTACAGATAAGGAAACAGGTGTGGAGAAGTGACTCAAATTGCAAGGTCACATAGGGAGCAAATGACAGTGTCAAGATGCAATACACATGGGCCAACTGCAGAGCTGAACCCAGGGCACCAGGGGTAGGGAGATGATAACAATGGAGCTGAAAGGTCCCCCATCCCCTGCACCCATCCCTTTGGCCCAGGTGCACAAAGGTGGAGGCAGGTATAGGAAGTCTACCCCTTGGGAAAATCCCCCAATCCTCCTGGCTCTGGTTACTTACCCTTTGTGCTCAGCACAGCCCAATGGAGGAACCAGCTTGAAGCAGGTTGTGCCCAGCAGCTGCCAAAGCATGTTGCTGCCCACAGGTGGGCTGTGGAGCCTCAGGAAGCGTGCCAGTCTGAGGGCAGAGGCAGGCTTAGGCTGGGACAGAGCCTCACAGCCAGGTGTCTGGCATCACGCAGCCCACCCCTAAGGGTCCAAGCAGGCCTCACCGGCGTGTGCAGTCGCAATGGAAGAGTGGCTCTGGGGCACTATTGAGTAGCTGGAACTTGGTCTCCTGGGGCCCGATCTGATGCTCACACTGGTCTAGATGGCGGAAGCTGCGGCAGGCCTGGCGGACGCCTGGGGGTGGGGCTGGTGGTGAGCAGAGCTCAGTCCCCCAGGAGGCCCTGATGCTCACTGCCATCCAGAAGAAACACTGGCACATGTGCTCAGTCACACATACACACAGACTCCTTCCATCTCATGCCTTTGTGCTCACAGAGTCAATCTCTCTCTCCCCCCACCCCCTCTCTCCCACACACACACATATACACAAACACAAACACACACACAGCAGTGCTACAGTAGTGGAGGCTCAGAGTGCTAAGGCTGGTCAGGAAAGGCTTCCTGGAGACACAGGCTGATAAACTGAGGCTGAGAGGAAGAGGAAGAGGAAGAGGGAGTGCTCCAGGCAAAAGGAAAAGAATGTGCAAAGGCCCAGAGGTAAGAGAGAACAAGTTGCCTCTGAGGAACCAAATGATGTTTGTGAAACTGGAGTTTTGACTGGGGAGTAGGGTCTGTGGGGCCAGTGTCTAAGGGTTCCTGGGTGTTGGGATATTATCAGCTGAGGTAAGAGGGGCCATGGTGGGGGCTCAGAGGGGAGTGACATGGTCAAGTTTGGGGTTTACAAAAATCCTTCCGGCTGTAGCATGATTTGATGGAAAAGGTTGAAAGACCCCAGGAGGAGTTTGGAGTAGGAAAGGAAGCAATGCAAGTCCCCCAAGCCTTCCGCATGCACAGAGGTAGGGAAATTTCCTCACATCAGGAACCCCCCAAGGTTAGGTTCTGATCTCACCCTGGTAGTTTAGGCCACCCCGTGGCCCCTGGAGGCCTGGATGGGTGACCTCCAGATGGACTGTGGGGTCCATATCAGACCTGAGGGAGGCCATGGGGGCCTGAAGGGCTGTGGCGTTGGCTTTGTTTGGGTGCTGGGATGCTTCCCTCTGTGGTGGCCACTTCCAAGGGTGCTGCTTCTGTCTCAGCTTGCTGGGGGCTGGGCTCTGGGGGCTAGGAGTCAGGGTAGTGGCTGGGGAGCTCCAGGAGGCATTGTAGAGGGTCTTAGGCTGCAGGCGGGCGAGGGGTATGAAGCCATACATTCTACACCTGGGAGGTGGCAATTGGTAGTAATTAGTAACCCATAAACCCCCCACCCCCACCCAGAAGCCCCCTGGGTCCATGGAGACCAAGGCTCTGTTAGTCCCATCCCTTATTCCACTGGGTTGTGTGGGACACCCAGCGGGGTTCTGCATCCTGGTCCCCGCCCTGAGGGGAGGACAGGGAGGACAAGACACACAGACTGGCCTCCTTTTCTGGGCTTAGAGCCTGGGCTCCCCCTCTGGCTGGATATGGGCTCCAAGAAGGCAGCTACATACCCGCCCCACCAGTACCATGCCACACACGCCTCCTGCTCCTCCAGCACAAAGCAGGGGATCTCCAGCACATTGAAGAAAGCCATGCCAATGATGTCGGAGATGGAGTCCTGCTGGTTCTGCAGGCATTGCTGGAACCTGCCCCAGAGGCCGCACCAGAGGTGAACCATAGAGGGCCACCTGGCTCCTCCCCAACCCACCCAGTCACAACTAGCCAGGTGGTTTGGGGTCTAAAAGTCCCTTCTTCTCTCAGGCCTCAGCTTTCATGCATGCACAGTGGGGTCCAAGCTGTCTGATTTTTTAGGATTCTCTGGAATCTTAGTCTCTGCCCCTAGGAACTGGGTAACAATACCCCACCCCTGCACCTGCAGCCCCCCTGCCCTGCCAACCTGGCATCACAGTCGCAGTGGGAGATGGTGTGGAACCGGTAGTTTCGGATGCCATAGTTGTACTGGAAAGGCGAGATGTTCTGTGGGCAGAGATCATGTTCCCGGCAGCAGAGATCCGGGCCCTGGAAGAGCCCTGCAGGGAGCAAAGGGGGGCACCAGCTCATCAGGGTCCTGAGCACCACGCACTGGCTGTGCCCACCTGGTGTCGGGAGCAGAGACCGGATTCTCGCCCAAGCCCTGACACAAATGCTCTGGGCGGCCTGAGGCCAGTCGCTCTCCTTCCGTGGGACTCTCACAGTTTCAAACCTTAAAGAGAGCACCTAGGCATGACCCCTTTTGGGCAAATGCAAGTACCGTGCAGCTGACCCAGGAGCCCTTGCCCAGAGAAAGGCTTGGCTGGGAGGAGCTCTGGAGGCGGACCCAAGCTCACACCCAAATTCATGAGGTCGTGAACGTGTGTGGAATGGAAAGGCAAAACGGGCAGGGTGCAACCTTTCTCTCTGACATGATGAGGCCTTGTTAGGATGCCAACCTGCTCCAACACAGGTGCCAAGTCCTCCCCAACCCTACACGCATATGCACAGACAGCTGTGCTGAGAGTGCAAAAAAAGCCATTCGCGTTTGTCACCATTTGAGCAATAGAGCCTTTTACTGAGCATTTTCTAAGTGCTCGGCATTTTCCACACCCAAGCTCACAGTGGCCCTGCAAGGCAGGTGTCGTTTCCCTTGTCCAGGTGAACAGTGCTACACTAGAATTCGAATCCAGGCCTTTGGGTCTCAGCATCCACTTCATTTGGGTAATAGCTTTTTGGCTCAGCCAACCCCGGATCTACCCCAGCCTGGCCCCTTCCTCAGATGGTGATTAATGAGGACTCTCAGGTGTGGGTAGGACCTTTCCCATCTATGACCTAATTTAAGCATCCTATGATGAGACTTCCAGTAACCCACATTTTACATATAAGGGTATCGAAGTTCAGAGTGGCTAAGTCACTCCGCCAAGGACACAAAGCCTGGAAAGCCTGCACTGACCAGACCCCAGCCCCCAAGCCCACACCCACATGGCTCACCCAGCTCTGAGGAATTTCCAGCAGAGTCCCCGACTCCACACCACAGCGTGCCAGGCATGGTCCAGCCTCTCTTCCCCCGCTTGTGCCCTACACCAGGTACTCCACTCTGTCCTGCTGCTCGCTTCTTCCTTGCCCCTGCTGGATTCCCATCAGGCCCTTGGCAGGCCTCCCACTGACTCCGAAGGGTGGCCAGGGCTCTCTGCAGCTCAGGCCCAGGGGTGTGGATGAAGGAGCCCCGGGTGATCTCACCAGCACAGAGGGCACTGAAGGCTGCAGTGAGCTCTGGCTCATCCTGCTGGCTACATGCTTGCAGCCTCCCGTGCCCATCCCAGTGGGCATGGAACAAGGCCAGTCTCTGGGTGTCCTTGCCCAAGAAGCTCAGGGACCCCAAGGGGCTGCCAGGGATGGGCCTGGCCAAGTGGCAAAAGGTGCTGTCCCAGGGGAAGGCAGGAGAACCCCCCAGAACCATTCCCAGGAGGCTCAGCACCCCCAACAGCACTCCCAGAACCCCCATTCCTTCCTGACCCAACCTAATCAGATAAAGCCCCCAGGTTGCCTACCCCTAGTGGCCCACGAGGCAGCAGCTCAGAGGCTGAGTGGAAACGGCATCCAGTAGACCCAGTGAGCGTTGGGGCCAATGAATGGAGCTTTAGGAGGAGTAGGAAGGAGGCTGGAGGGTGGGGTGATCTCAGGCTTGTAACTCAATCCACCGGCTGGGCAGGCTGCTGATTGGCTGAGGAGTGCACTTGCCGGGGCCCACGCCCCCACTCACCCTGCCTTTCTCATCCAGTCACCTGCTGCCAGTCCTGCCTGGTTGGGGACTATGAGAGCCAAAACCCTGGGCCCTGGGAGTGGGGCCAAGAGGGTCTGTATTTCCCTGGTGAAGGAAGAGGGTTTGGGGGCTCAGAGAGGCTCCCAGAACTTGTCCTTATCTTCCCGCTCCAGTGGTGACTGCCACATATCCCTCTATGAAGCTGGCAGGGGGCCGTGGGCCTCCTCCAGGACTGAGCAAAGGATGTGAGGGCAGGGGCTGGGGCTGTGTAGCCACTCCACCCCCCAGGAGCTTCTAGGAAAGGAAGGCTTCTGGGAAGGGGGCGGCTATCCCTGGGCCACCTACAATGCTCCCCTCAAGTCCTGGTTCTTAGAAAGGCTCTTGGCATACCCAGGAGACTGCCTCAGAGCTCCCTACTTCCTGGGACTCCAAGCACAGACCGTTCAGCAGCCCTCCTCCTGCTCTGATAGATAGATGATAGGTGGAGACACGGCCGGAGCAGGGCTTGAGAGCAACATGGAGCAGGGCTGATGCTCTGGACTTGAAGGGACTATGGTCCCCAGAGGAGCAGACTGCGGCCCAGGAGGCTAGATCTGCAGCTACCACCATCCCTGGACTACAGCCACCCAGGGGACACGGCAGGCATCATGTCCCCCAAGAGACGGAGGTGGCCTATCCATCAGGAAGGGGCTTACCCCGTACATGTTCCCATGTCCCAAAACCGGGGGCGGTGCTTCTACCCATAGTGCACATGAAGAAACTGAAGCTTGGTGAGCGTGTGGAAACCTTAGGTGACAGTCAGGCCCCAGCTGGAGAGTGCCGCTCTCGAGGGACTTTGCTGGGAGATCAGGGCCAGCTGGTATAGACACCAACATACCCCACAACCTTCATCCAAGTCTCTCCCAGGAGGATGAGCCCTGGTGAGGCAGAGCCAGGGGCAGAGCTAGAGAAAGGGAATTCACCATGCAGAGGAGGGAGAAGAAGGCTGCAGAGTATGCAGGCCCATCTCTGTGGCTTCAGAACCAGCCCGGACCTCTGGCCCAAAAGGTCACAGCTAGGGACAATGACGAGAAGGAAGGATGGAGGTAGTCCAAGAGCCAAGCTCCTTCTCTCCAGAGGTTGGGAAAGAGGATAGAGAGTAGAGCGAGTGATGCTGGGAAGGGCAGGGAGACCTGGAGTTCCCAAAGGCAGGCACAGGCAGGCCAAGGTTTGGAAACCATCGTTCGGTAACTTTCCTCAGTCGTAGGAACTGCCCCCCCGCCTGCCTGCCCCGCTTTTCCATGTTGTAGAGCCCTTCCCTGCCCATCACTCAGGGAGGCTGGGAGGTGCCATGGCAGGAACCTAACTTTCAAGGTCAGACAGACCTAGCTTGGGTCCCGACACTGTGTGACCTTAGGCTTACAAGTCTTAACTGCTCTGAGCTTCAGTTTCCTCATTTGTACGATGGACATAATCATAGTAGCCACTTCATGGGGTGTTGGAGAAGACTCTCTACACAGTGACTTTGATCCAAAACACTGTCATTAAAGCCTCAGGATCCCCCAGCCTGAAAGCAATTTATCCTGGAGAAAGCAAGTCCCAAAGTGTTCAGGCCACAGCCTCCATGATAGCTAGTCTTGCTAGACTCTGTGACTTCCGGTTTGTCCCTGCTCCTCTCTGGGCCTGTTTCTTTCTCTGTTCAGTGAGGGGTATAGTGAAGTTGACCTTTGAGGTCTCTTCCTATCTAAGTATCAAAGGGAGGCAGGCCTCGAGGGAGGGTGTCACTGGGTTTTCCCTTCAGATTCCACCCAGCAGCCTTGTCAGTCAGCCTACAGGACAGGCTCTGCCTTCCACCAGGATGCCCCTCAGAGGCCTCGGAGCAGAGGGTGACAGGAGCCAAACCAGCCAGACAGGACAGGGCAGGCTGGGCTCTGCAGACAGAAAGGGGGCAAAGCTTTACTCCGGGTCCCCACATCTTGGGTGGGGCAGGGTACACAGTGGTTGCCAGTAGGGAGGGAGGTGTGGGGGCCTGAGGGACAAGGCAGTCCCTCCTCCCTCCCTGCCTGATTGTTTACCTCTATCTCCCTTCATTACTCCCCATCTCTCTTCTAATTCTTTGTCTCCTTTTGGCTTCTCTCTCATCCCTCTCTGTCTCCTTGTCTCTTTGCCTCTCTGAATCTGATTCTCATAATTTATTTCTATCTCTTCTATCCCTCTGTCTCTCTCCAACTTTCTCTCTTTGACTCTACCTCTCCATCCTATTTTCTCCTCCATTTCTTTATCATTCTCTTTAACTCTCCTGTCTCTTTAGTTTTTCACTGGCCCTCCTAGTGTTTTATTCTCTGCCCTCCCCACTATTTCTCTCCATTTTTTTCTGCCCCTGTCTTTAAGAGTATCTCATTATGCTCTCCTCACTCTCTCTTTCCCTTTTTCCCATTTCTTTCTTAATTTTTCTTCCTCCCTCCTTCTTTCCTTCTGTCCCTCATCTTCTCTCTCATTGTTTCCTCTATTTCTTTCTGGTGTTTGGTCTCTCTCTCTCTCTCTCTCTCTCTCTCTCTCTCTTATTCATTTCCTCTCTAGCTCTCCTGTTTTTCTGTTGTGCGTGTGTGTCTGCCTCATCTAATTCTCCTCTCTTCTACCCTTCCACACCCTGACCCAAGGCCCAGGACCCAGTTGGCTCCGCCCTTCCTGTTCACATTTTCCCAGCCTTGATCTCATTTGATTCTCACAACTCCTGCCTCTCCCTGGGGAGACAGACAGGGCAAGGCTTCTCATCCCACGGTCCAGATGGATATAGCAAGGCCCTAGAAGAAAAGTGACTTGCCAAGGGTCACAGAGTGAATCAGGAGAGAAACCGAATTGGACTTGCTCTGGCATGTGGCAGGGGCCTTCCTTGGCCCTGGGAGATTCTCGGCTTCCTCACAGATTCCCTACGCCAGGGCCTTCCACCTCACTGCATAGAGGGTGCCCTCCCTCTGCCCCTTGGAACTGGCCCTCTCGGCCCATTCGGAAGGCTCTCTACAACTCTCTGTGCCAGGATACTGGTGCCAGCAGTGCCTAGCTCCAGAACATTCTGCGTTCATTCGAAAACAAATAGTTACTGAGTGTCTTCTACGTACCAGGCACAGGGCGAGGGCCTAGACAGAGAGAGGAGGGGATGGGGGACAGAGCATGCTCAAGACAGGAAACGGGGAAAGAACACAACTCCTAGGGGTAAGGGTTCTGGCAGCACAGAGGAGCCAGGGCCTGGGTATCAGTCGGGTCCCCGAGGAAGCCACCATCAAGACTGAGTTAGAAGTACAAGAAAGAGATTTATTGGAGAAAATGTCTGTGAAAGGTAAAGAGGGAGGAAGTAGGAGTGGGTAGAGAAAGCCTTCAGACTGTGTTGCAGGTCTGACATCTATGGGGGGAGAGAAGGGAAGGAGGGATGGGGAGACTGCAGTGCCACTCTAAGAAGTCTCTGCCAGCCCACAGGGAGCACTGGTACAAACACTGCCCACAGAAGAGCCCCAGTGGGCAGAAGTGACCAGGCCCTAGTGCCCCAGCTTAGCCTAGTCACTGGTTGGGAGCTGCCCAGGAAGAGAGTGGCACCTGTTTCAGGGCTGCTGCAGATGCTGATGGCTGTGACACCTGGAAACTTAGCCACCCATTTGGCTGGGGCAGCCCGCACTGCAGACCACGAAGGATACCTGATGGGGCAAATGTAGTCTGCCACTGGGGGAGGAAGCCCAGAAGGCCGTCGTTTTCCAGAAGATGCCAAGGCTAAGAAGTAGAAATCTGTGGCTACAGGACCATGCCCAGAAGATTTCCAGGTAGGAGACTGAGGCCTTCTGTCAACAGCCATATGAGTTAGCCACTTGGAAGCAGAGCTTTAAGGCCCAATCAAGCCTTCAGCACCACCTGACCTTTTTTGGGGGGATAGTTTTATTGAGATATAATTCATATGCCACAAAATTCACCCATTTAGTGTGCACACTTTAGTAATTTTAAGTATGTTCACAGTTGTAAAACCATTACCATTACTTTCACCAGAACATTTTCACCATTCCTAAAAGAAATTCTGTAATCGGTAACAGTCATTCTGCCTTCCTCTCTCCTCCTAACTCTGAGAAGCCACTAATCTATTTTTTGTCTACATAGCATTGGTTATTGTGCACATTTCATATAAATGAAGTCATGCAATATATGCCTTTTGTGACTAGCTTCTTTCACTCAGCATAATGTTTTCAAAGTTCATCTGTGTTGTAGCATGTATCAGTACTTCATTCCTTTTTAGGACTGGATAATATCCCATTGTGTGGATACACCACATTTTGCTTATCCATTCATCAGCTACTAGATATTTGGATTGTTTTCACTTTGGGGCTGTTATGAATAATTCTTCTATGAACATTCATGTAAAAGTTTTTGTGTAGACAAATTTTTTTATTTCTCTTGGGCATATACCTAGTTGTGGCATTGCTGGGTCATGTGGTACCTCTATCTTTAACCATTTGAGGAACTGCCAGACTGTTTCCAAAGTGGCTGCCTCAGTTTATATATTGTCACTAGCAGTGCATGAGAATTCTGATTTCTCCACATCCTTGCCAACATGTTATTGTCTGTCTCACAGCCATCCTAGTGTGTCTGAAGTGGTTTTTGTTTGCATTTCTCTGTTGGCTAATGATGTTGAGCATCTTTTCATGTACTTATTGTCCATCTGCATATTTTTTGAAGAAATCTGGCAGACATCTTTACTGTAACCTCGTGAGACCCTGAGCCAGAACCACTCAACTAAACTACTCTTGAATTCCTAACCTTCAGAAGTTATGAGATAATGTTTGTTTTGACATTAAGTTTTGAAATATTTATTACACAGGACTACATAACACAGAAACATTCAGAAACACCTCATGAGTTCCTACTATTAATGCTATTAAAAGCCCCAGCCAACGCAATAATACAAAAACAAGAAAAACAAATTGTCAGATTTTGAAAGGAAGAAACAAAAGTCATTGTTTGTAGACAGATTTTTCTACCTAGAAACTCCAGATGTATCCAATACCTGGGGTGGGTCAAGCAGTGCAGTGGAATATTATAAGCCTGAGAGAAATACAGATTTGTGTCTCAGTTTTCCCCTTACTTTCTGTGTACTCTTGGGCAAGTCCTTCTGTCTCTGGGTCTCATTAGTAAAATAGAGATAAGAATAGTACTTATTCATGAGGATTAATATGAGTGTCTATAAAGTGCTCCAGTGATTGATATGTGGTAGTAGTCTTTGACTACTGTATATGTCAGTAGGATCTCCATTTAGGAGGGGATTTGAAGGCTGGGGCCAGGCAGAATTGCAATGTGACTGACTGATGCCCAGTTCCCCGGCCTGCAGAATGTGGGTCCCTTCTATTCGCTCAACCAATTCCAGCCTGTTTGTGGGATCCTAAGAGGCTCCTCAGATCCTTATCCATACTTTACACCAAGGGGGAAGAACCCACACTATGCCATGAATAGCCCACATGAGTTCTTCATGTGGTATGAGACTCCATCTTCAGAGCTGTAGGAAAATCCAACAGGCGCAAGGGGGCAGAATGGGCACTGATAGCTCGGTCTAGCTGGACATGGGAGCCACAAAGGAACTTAGAGTATGGGACAGAATGATACTGGGTAAAAAGTTATCACCCCTCCTGTTCAAATGGCACTTGACATTAACATTCTCACCACATCCAAGTGGTAGAGTTACCAGATAAAATATAGATGCCCAAGTAGATATGCATTTCAGAAAACAATGAATAATTTTTACTGCAAGTGTATGCCCTAACTATTGCAATTACTTTTGGTTATCTGAAATTCTAATTTAACTGGTGTCCTGTGATTTTATTTGCTACATCTGGCAACCCTACCCAGCAGGGACGAGGATAAGAAGGGCAGCAACTCTTCACCCAACTTCACAGTGAAGGCACTGGGAGGAGACTGGACTTGTCCAAAGCTCTGCTGCTTATTATCCACCCTCTCATTTCACACAGGGCTCTCTGGCTGAGTTTGAAACCTGAGCTACTTATTGACTTTAACTCAGAGAATTTAGCTCACATCCCCTCCTTCCCTCTTAGGATTGGCCTGGCCCTTGGGGCCCTTGAGAAAACCTGGGAGTCTAACCACTCAGGATGAAGAGGGTGGGCAGAGAGCATAAAAGGAGGATAAAGAAACTCAGAGGAAGATCTGACTGCAGAATTCGGTCCTTGGTAGACTAAATAAAAACTCTTCCATTTCTATAGCCAAGGACTCATTTTCAAGCACAGTTTTATCTGTCAATTTGCCCAAGGTCAACCACAGAGGGGAGTTGTATCTAGGACCAGATCTTGAGTCTCTTGATACCCAGGGCTCTCCTTGCTGCTCTGGGGTATGGACAAGAGGGCCCAGGGAGCAGCCCCTTTCTCCTTAGACCAGGGAGAATGGAGCAAGAAGGTCTGTGGGACAGCAGGGTGGGCCCTGATTTTGGTCCAGCTCTTAGAATTTGGTCCAGCCTCTGCTGTCACCTAGTGGGCATCCAAAGCCAGCACCTCCTAGAGAAACTGAACGAGGAAGGCTGTCTGCATTTTTCTGGTCTCTTCTTACACTTGCCTGGCCCTTCTCCTCTGGGCTTTACCTCTGGCTCACTGTATGACCCTGACAAGTCTTTTGCCTTTCTGGATCTCAGTTTTCTCTCTTAGGACAAGGGTTCTCCAAAGGGTGGCAGGCTTGGTCTTTCCAAAACATAAGTCTGGCCAGGTCTATCCCCTGACCCGGCCCTGGCCATCATGAAGCCTGCCATGCCCTGCAGGATCTGAGCCTGGCTGACCTCACGAGGCCCCCACTTCTCTGTTCCACCCATACAGAGCCACTTTTATTTCCTCAATCACCAGGCTCTCTTAGGACCTTTGCACATGCTGTTCCCTTTACCTAAAACACTTTTCCTTCTCTCTCATCTAGCTTGTATCCTACTCATCTTATCCTTTAAGTGTCAGTTTAATCACTTCCTATAGGAAGCTCTCCTCCCTGATGTTCCCAACCCAGAATGGGCAACCATACTTTAGGTCCCCACTGAGGACTGACTGAAGTCTCGAATGGGATATGACCCTTGGAAGAGGTTAAATGGCAGTCTATTCAGGCCAGGGTGCTTGGGGAACACTGAGCAGAGCCATGGGCTCATGGTTCAAAGCAACCTGATTTCTCACCCAACTCTGCCAACTCTATCTCTGAGTCCCTATTTTACAGGTGAATAAATCAGCCTCTGTTTACCCAAGCACTGAACAAAATAACTCTAATGACAGCCACAAATGTAATTTTAAATTTCCTTAGCCACAAAGTAAAAGAAACAAGTGAAATCAATTTTAATAATACATTTTATGTAATCTGTGTAAAATACTATTTCAAGATGTAATCAACACTTTAAATTATCAATGAGCTATTTTACATTTTTTTCATGCTAAGACTGAAAAATGGAGTGTATTTTACACTTACTGCGCTTCTCAATTTGGATTCCACATTTCAAGTACTCAGTAACCACATGAGGCTAAAGTCCACTGTAATTGACAGTACAGCTCTGTATCTTGATCTGTGTAGTGCTTACATGGATGTGTATGTAAAACTTCATGGAGCTGAACAGTTAATATTTTGACCTTTGTATGCAAATTATAGTGAGAAAAAAAAAGAGTGATTTCCAGGTTTCTGGCCTGAACCTAGATAGACGAAGGGTGGAGCAATTTCCTGGGGTTGGGGAGGCTGAAGGTGAACAGATGGGGTACAGGGTAGGGGAAAGCTGAGAGTCCCTAGTTGCCCCCAGACCCTGGGAGTTTCCAGTCACGGAATCAGAAGCTCTGCTGCCTCCTGGTGGCCATGCAGCAGGTGGCAGGCAGTCTTTGGCCTTGGTACCTGGGCCTTACCCCCAAGACCTGAGAGGGCATTGCTGTGTTGGGAATATTCCAGAATCCTCTGAGAAAAACATAACTCCCAGAAATAGGGCCCCCCTGACCCAGTACTCAGAAGATTCCAGAATATGGCCCTGATACCACCTAGTGGCCATGTCTCTAAACAAATAATATTATCCAGACCTGAACCTGGGGACTCAGGCTGGTTCATTCTGACCCTGACCCATGTGAGACACTACCCTTGGTCAGCAGAGTCACCATGTGGACAGAGCCTTGAGCCAGGCCCTAGCAGGAGGCAGAGGAAATGGATCTTAAGCTGTCCTGGGACGGACGGCTTGATAACAGAGAGCTTCAGCCTAACCTTAGGACAGAGAATGAGAGGATCTTGAGGCCCAGAAGTTAGGTAACATGCCCGAAGGCACACAGCAAGGATTTGCACATTTGCCCTGAGTCAGATAACCAATGAGACCATGCTCCTAACTAGTCTACCTCTTCTGTAGAAGGGTTGGGGTTGAGGATTATGGGGTAATTCCTCTGGCTTATTTTCTCTTCTGTCTATACACTTGGTCTTCTTCTCTGACCCTTCTGTACCTAAGAGGAGAGACGGCTTGAGGTGGGATGGGTGTGGGGACAGGCCAAATCAAAAGCCTGCTTCCTTAACCCTCCCCCAAATTACCTAACACAAGCCCAAATCCTAAATATGTCCTTTCTAACATCTGTTACTGAGATGCCCCGATTACACCCCCCTTCAACCTCGGGTCAGGTGAAGAGACTAGAGAAAAAAGCGATGCCATGTACCACTTACCGCACCACCTACCAGAGCTGGGCTGGTTCCTGGGATCTTCTCTCCCAGAAGTGAACAGAGAAAACTGAGGCCCAGAGAAGGATAGGAACCTGAGTCTTAACAGATCAAATAGGCCAGAAAGTCCCACAGATTCCCCGATCTCCCTGTCTCAGGTCCTCAGTCACACCCTCTTCTACCCAATAACATGACCTTTCCCACTATTCAATCTTCTTGGCCCCTCAGACTCTTGACTCAGGTCCCTGCTCGCTCTGAGCCCCTGCCATGGCCTTATACTTGTTTTGTGCTTCTAATCTCCGTCCCTCTGCACTCTGGAGATCTAAATGCTTCTGCATGGATCCCCATACACCCCTCGCCTCAGCCTTTCCCTTCCTTTCCAATCCCATCCCTCCCACCATCCCTTCACAGCCCCTACTCTCCGGGCTAGGGTGGTGAGGCAGCATTTCAGTAGGAGCAGGTTTTGAAGGCAGATTCCAATCTTGATCCCGATTCTTACCAGCTGTGTGGCCTTGGGTATGTTGTTTTACTTCTCCTGGCCTCTAGCTCCTCATATGGGATAATAACTTGCCTCACAATTTGGGATGAGGATCAAATTGCATATAGCCCTTACTCAGCACAATGTGTGGCACATTAATAAACATTCGATAAATATTAGCTGCCATTATTAATATTAATATTAGAAGAGTAAGAGGGGATGGGGGCAGGAGGAAGATTAGGACTAAAATGAGAACCCTTAGGATGCTCAGAGCAAGCAGAGGAAGACATCAGAACACTTCTATTTATTTTATTCTTTCCCACTGGAATGAATACTTTTTTAGCACAATTTGTTGTAACCACCAAATAATATGAAATCCATGGTGGGCCTTAGCAGGATAAATGTAAATATCACCAAGAGGGCTTCTGCGGTCTATAAGTACCTTAGTGTGCTAAAGCAGAGAAGATATGACTTGATATATTTTTGAAGCTGAAGTTCTTCCAAGTTTGGTAGTTCCAATTCTGTTATTTCTTGGGAATGTTTTTAAGAACAAAAACATGAAGAAATAAACAGGGCTGGTTCCCTCAGATTAAAGTTTCAGGAATGTGGTTATCGTGTTCTAGAAAAGACCATGAGAATAACCTCATTTCTGATAAAGGAAGGTTGAACTCTTTAGTCTGCCTTGTAGACTGAACAAAAGGAGCAAAGGGAAACATAGTCAGCAAGTTTGTCTTAATTTAAGCTGATGGCTTTAATGTCTTTTCATAATGATGGTACTCTGACTTTTTCAAAGGAGGTAATAGCTCAAGCAGAAATTATTTAAAGTACACTGGGAGTTAACTCAGTGCTAAGCCTGTTCTATATCCTCACAACAACGTTCTGAGGTAGGAATAAATCTCTTCATTTACCAGATGAGGAAACAGAGCCTTCTATAAATGAAACTGCTGTCTAAAGTCATATAGCTAGTGAGCATGGATGTTTTCAATGCCCTCCAATTAAAGACCTCCATGAACACACCTTTCAACAAGTTAGGTTTATTACTTGTTACAGCGAAGGCAGTGGATGTGAAACACGAGAAATGATGAGGCATCTCAATAAGAGTGTTGAAAAGACTTTTAGGATTTAATTTGGGGAATTGTTTGATCTGGATTGGATACTATCTATGATTGGGTACCTCGATAATCTTATCTAGGAGGGAAGACTAGACTGAGACTGAAGCTGTAATTGATAGAGAAGCAGCAATCTCTATATGAGCCAGGGTAAAGAAATGCTTGGTCACTTTCGCAGTTTGGACAATGCTCTTGTTTTGTCTGGTTCAGACACGATTATGGAGAGGTCCTGTTATTGTCTTAATCCATCACAGTCACAGAGTGGCCATATCAGATGTTGATGTTCTGTGACATTTTTATGCTCAATGGAATGCCAAGGCCTACCTATGAAGGCCAGGCCAGCTCCTGGATATCAGGGGCTATTTTTCTTTTTATCAGAGGCTGGACTCAAATCCAGGTTTGCGTGACTAGACACATAACTTGTGTTATTTCTTGTTCACAGGAACCTAAGAGGATGCTTGGCAGATTAGGAATCTCGACTATAAGTTGTTTATTTCATCTACTACCTTCACTCCCTACTCAGACCCAACCCCTAATACAGTCCCTGAGATAACTGTAGGCACTTAATTAATGTTTGTTGAATTAATGAAACAATGCAGATGGGTGTCAAGAACTCCAAAGAACAACTTTCTGGGTGCAAATTGCAGTTCCACCACCTCTCAGTATGTGATTTGAACTTTTAATTAAATGATAAAATTATGAAACTTTTAAAAGTTTCCCTTTAACCATTCATAAAATGGAGATAGTCACCAAAACCATTCATAGTGCTGCTGTGAGAATCAAACAAGCCATTAGCATGGGCTTAGTTAAGCTCAGTAAATGTTAGCTATTACTATTTTCAAGATAAGTAATCCATTGCTGAAAGGTCTGGCCAAGATGATGAAGTAGGTCAATGCTGTGCTTGCCTCCTCCCATGACTACATTAAAATTACAACTAAATTATAGAATATTCAATCTAGAGAACCATTTGAACACTAGAAAAGAACTTCTATAACTAAAGATATAAAGAAGAGGCCACACCAAAGTGGTAGGAGGGGCAGAGATATGAAGTGGGCTGGGCCCACAACCACATGTGGCAGTTGAGCATCAGGAGGGATATCTCAGCCATGGATATTCCCCTGGAGGAGCAAGGGGTCCCTACCCCATACTGGACTCCCCAGCCCAGTGTTCCAGTGCTGAGGAGTCTCCACAAAATTTAACTGTGAAATTAACTGCAGTGATTCCTATTGTCAAGGTGAGATGGACAGCTGCTAGAAACCCAGACATCCCCTTAAAGGGCTGCACACAGACTCATTTGCTCTCAGGCATTCACCCTGGGCTCCATGGAGGGACAGCAACTCAGGAGGTTCCAGAGACATATAGAAAGACTGAGCTGTATAGCTTCAGGGCAAGGGCTGAAGTGATGGCCATCATTATCCCTGTGTTGAGCCCTCCCCCGACATAGACAAATCTGAATCTGCATTGGCATGGTGAGCCCTACTCGCTCCACACTAGTGACTCTCTCAGACCCCTCCCCACCCAGCTCATGCACCACTGGAGGCACTTTCAGTGGTTGAGCCTTACAGGCAGCCAGCAGACGATCTAGAGCCTTAGGTTGCCCTGGGTCTTTTGCTGAATTGCCCCAAGCCCAGCTGGCCTCAGTTAGAATGGCCTCTCTCATGTGCCTCCAGGTCCAGCACAAGCAGTGACCAACCACAGATAGCTTTGTAGCTCCTACCAGGTAGCCGAGGTCCAGTCAGAGGCAGTGGCTGACCTTGGTCTACACAGAAGCCCCTCCCAAGAGGCCCCAGAACCAATATACCTGGAGGTCGGCTTAAAAACACTACAGAGAGCTACCCTGATTAGCCCTCCCAAGCAGCATACCCAACGGGTGGTCTCAACAGGCACACGAGTCCGCTGAGGCAAAACCCACTCCGCAGAGTCAGCCTCACACAGCAGTTCATTCACTGTGGGTGTGGCCAATCCTCATAGCCAGTCAGCCTGAGAGTTAATCCCACTCACTGACATGCCAATAGCAATCAAGGCTCAATTACAACAAGAAGGCACACACAACCCACACAAGAGACACTCCCGGAGCACTCAATGCAGGTGATCAGGGAGGCTGAGCCACTGGGCCACACAGTGCACCTACTACATAAGGCCACATGACCAAGAATGGGAGATGTAGCAGACCTATCTGATACATAGAAAAGAACACAGAGAGGCAGCCAAAATGAAGAAACAAAGAAACATCCCAAATGAAAGAACAAGAAGAAATTTCAGAAAAAGAACTAAATGAAATGGAGGCAAGTAACCTACCAGATACAGAGTTCAAAACACTGGTCATAATGAACTTAGGGGGAAAATAGATGATCTCAGTGAGAACTTCAACGACGAGATGGTAAGCATAAAAAAAGACATATAAAACAAAAAAAAGAAGCAATCGGACCTGAAGAATTACTACATTAGAAGGAATCAACTGTAGGTTAGATGAAGCAGAGGATCAAATCAGTGAATTAGAAGGTATGAAAAGACACCCAATTGGAACAGCAAAAAAAAAAAAAAGAAAAAAAGAAAAAAAAATTTTAAAAACTGAGGATAGTTTAAGAGACCTCTTGGACAATATCAAGCATAACAACATTCGCATCACAGGGGTACCAGAAAGAGAAATGAGAAAGCAAGGGATTGAGAATGTATTTGAAGAAATAATGACTGAAAATTTCCCTAACCTAGTGAAGGAAATAGACGTACAAGTCCAGGAAACGCAGAGTCACAAACAAGATGAACCCAAACAGATCTACACCAAGACACATCATAATTAAAATGCCAAAGGTTGAAGACAAAGAGAGAATCTTAAAAGCAGCAAGAGAGAGCAACTAGTTACTTACAAGAAAGCTCCCATAAGACTGTCAGTTGATTTCTCAACAGAAACTTTGCAGGCAAGAAGGGACTGACACAAAATGTTCGAAGTGATGAAAAGCAAGGACCTACAACCAAGACTACTCAGCAAGGCTATCAATTAAAATAAAAAATGAGATAAAGAGTTTTCCAGACCAAAAAAAAGCTAAATTCATCACCACCAAGCTAGTATTACAAGAAATGTTAAAGGGACTTCTTTGAGAAGAAGAAAGGGGGGAAGAACATAAATATGAATAATAAAATGGCAATAACTATGTACATATCAATAATCACTTTAAGTGCACAAGATTAAATGCTCCAATCAAAAGACAAAGGGTAGCCAAATGGATTAGAAAACAAGACCCAAGCATATGCTGTCTACAAGAGACCCACTTTAATTTGAAAGACACACAAATTGAAAGTAAGGGGATGGAAAAGATATTTCATGCAAATGGAAATGGAAAAAAAGCTGGGGTAGCAATACTTACATCAGATAAAATAGACTTTAAAACAAAGGCTATAATAAGAGACTAAGAGGGACATTACACAATCATAAAGGGATCATTCCAACAAGAGGATATAACCCTAGTAAACATTTATGCACCCAACTTGGGAGCATCTAAATATATAAAGCAAATACTGTTGACATAAAAGGAGAGGTCAACAGTAGTAAAGTCATAGTAGGGGACTTTAATACTCCCATTGAAACCAATGTACAGATCTACCAGACAAAAAATCAACAAGGAAACAGCAGCCTTACATGACACACTAGACCAGGTGGATTTAATTGATATTTTTAGAGCATTTCACCCCTAAGCAGCAAATATACATTCTTCTTAAGTACATGTGAAACATTTTCCAAGAAAGGCCACATATTAGGTCACAAAATATGTCTCAATAAATTTTAGAATACAGAAATCATAACAAGCATTTTCTCTGACCACAATGGTATGAAACTAGAAATCAACCACAAGAAAAAAAAATTTAAAAACACACAAACACATGGAGGCTAAATAACATCCTACTAAACAATAAATGGGTTAACAATGAGATCGAGAAAAAAATCAAAAGATACCTTGAGACAAATGAAAATGAAAACAAAATGATGCAAAATTTATGGGACACAGCAAAAGCAGTCTTAAGAGGGAAATTCATAGCAATGCAGACCACCTTAAAAAAAAACAAGAAAAATCTCAAATAAACAATCTAACTTTACACTTAAAGGAAATAGAAAAGGAACAACAAACAAAGCCCAGAGTGAGTAGAAGGAAGGAAATAATAAAGATCAGAGAAGAAATAAATGACATAGAGCATAGAAAACCAATACAAAAGATCAATGAAACCTAGAGCTGGTTTTTTGAAAAGATAAACAAAATTGATAAACCTTTAACTAGACTCATCATGAAAAAAAAAAGAGAGGACCCAAATAAATAAAATCTGGAATAAAAGAGGAGTGGTGACAACTGACACCACAGAAATACAAAGGATTATAAGAAAATGCCATGAACGATTAATGCCAACAAACTGCACAATCTGCAAGAAATGGATACATTCCTAGAAACATACAATCTTCCTAGACCAAATCAAAAAGAAACAGTAAATCTAAACCAACCAATTACAACTAACAAAATCAAATCAGTAGTCAAAAAATTTCCAGCAAACAAGAGTCCTGGACCAGATGGCTTCACAGGTGAATTTTACCAAAAATCCAAAAAAGAATTAACACCTATTCTTCTCAAACTATTCCAAAAATTTCAAGAGGCAGGAAGGCTCCCAAGTTCATTTTATGAGGTCACCATTACCCTGATTCCTAAACCAGACAAGGATATTACAAAAAAAAAAGAGAAAACTATAGGCCAATATCCCTGATGACCATAAATGCAAAATTCTCAATAAAATATTAGCAAACCAAACTCAGCAATACATTAAAAAAGATCATACACCATGATCAAGTTGGATTTAATCCTGGGATGTGAGGTTAGTTCAATATCTACAAATCAATTAATATGATATACCACATAAACAAAAGATAAAAATCATATGATCATATCAATATATGCAGAAAAAGCATTTAACAAAATCCAGCATCCATTTTTGATTAAAAACTCTCAGCAAAGTGAGAATAGAGGGAACATATCTTAACATAATAAAGCCCGTACATGACAAATCCGCAGCTAACATCATATTCAATGAGGAAAAGCTAAAAGTATTTTCCCTAAGATCAGGAACAGGAGAAGGATGTCCACTTTCACTACTTTTATTCAGCATAGTTTTGGAAGTCCTTGCCACAGCAGTCAGACAAAAAGAAAGAAAGAAAAGAAAGAAAGGAAAGGAAAGGAAAGGAAAGGAAAGGAAAGGAAAGGAAAGGAAAGGAAGAAGGAAGGAAGGAAGGAAGGAAGGAAGGAAGGAAGGAAGGAAGGAAGGAAGGAAAGAGAAGAGAAAAGGAAGGAAGGAAGGAAGGAAGGAAGGAAGGAAGGAAGGAAGGAAGGAAGGAAAGAGCATCCAAATTGGAAATGAAGAAGTAAAACAGTCATTATTTGCAGATGACATGATACTATCTACAGAGAACCCTAAAGATTCCACCAAAAAACTAGAACTGATAAATGAATTTGGTAAAATAGCAGATACAAAATTAGTATTCAGAAATATGTTGCATTTTTATACACCAATAATGAACTGCCAGAAAGAGAAATTTAAAAAACAATCCCATTTACAATTGCATCAAAAGCAATAAAATATCTGGAAATAAATTGAACCAAGGAGGTAAAAGACCTGTACTCGGAAAATTATGTCACTGGAAAAAGAAATGGAAGAACATATAAATAAATGGAAGCATATACTGTGCTCATAGATAGGAAGAATTAATATCATTAAAATGTTCATACTACTCAAAGCAACTTGCAGAGCCAATGCAAAACCTATCAAAATACCAATGGCATTTTTCACAGAACTAGAACAAATAACCCTAATATTTATATGGAACTATAAAAGGCTCCAAAGAGCCATGGCATTCTTGAGAAAGAACAAAGTTGGAGGTATCATGCTACCTGATATCAAACTGTACTACAAGGCTACAGTAATCACACTCATTCTGTTATCATGTCTTGTTTGTCTCCTTTAAACTGGAAGAGTTCTTCCGCCTGTCATTGTCTTTCATGATACTTACAGCTCTTTTGCAGCGTCCCTCGGTTTTGGTTTATTTCATGCTTTCTCATGAGATTCAGGTTATGCATTTTGGACATAAATACCACAGAAGAGAGGTGGTATCCCTCTCGGAGCATCTTATTAGGAGGCACGTGATCTCTACTTGACCTATAACTGGTGATATTAACATACCACTTTGATTCACTCCTTCTGTGAGGTTATGCCGCTATAAAAATATGATCTTCCCTTTGTGATCAATAAGTAACTTATAGGAGACCATTTTACAATGTAAACATCCTATTCCTCTAGTTTTACCATTTGTTATTGATTTTCTAACTCGAGTTTAAGGAAATTGGCATTCTACTAAAAGGAAGAATTTTCTCTTTTCTCCTACATAATTATCCACATTATTTACATCAGTAAAGACTCATAGATTACCATTTTATCCAGTTAGTTTTACTCTGTTACTATCATTACCTATTCTAATGCTCAAATTGCCCCAATTCCACCAGTGGGATCTCCTTCGAGTTAGCCTCGTGTCCTCTGACATAGTCCCATGATTGGCATTCCCATCATCCTTACATTCTGGTGCAACTAGATATTCCGAGCTTATTTGTAACTTTCTCTGCCCTGACACACTCTGAAAAGCTGCCAACTAGCCCCTATGCTCACCTCTACTTCCTACCTCCAGGCGGAACCTTAGAGTCTCCTGCGTGGGCTGGGAGAACTGCACAACGGACCAACCTTTTCCGGTTGCGGCCGGAAGTCTCTTGGAGAGAGGAGGCTCTGTGTCAGGTGACCTGAGGCCGCGTAGGAGGGGTCCGAGGTCCGGCCCAACCGACTTGAGTGAGCTGACAGACTCGCGGAGCGGACCCCTGACGGAGACCTCGGTGGCGTTAGCTGAGCAGCGGCAGGTACTTGAGGGCTGAGAGGAAGGGGATCTAGGGGCTGTCGAGACTGAGGGACGCGGGCGGAGGACAGGGTTCAGCCTTCTCCGGCCCACGGGCCACGACATCTGAGCTCAGGGTACAAACCTGCCTCTGCCTGGGGCCTTCTATTCCAAAAGAGAGGTCGGCTGGTGCTGTGATCTTCCGTCCTGTAATTACAGTTTGGGGAAACTGAGGTTCCAAGAAGGTAAAAGGCTCCTCACGAGCTCTCCTTACCAGGCAGGGACTTCCTCTAACTCTTGTCTCCCGCTCGCGGCCGCCTCTCTCACGTAGATGTGCTTTTAATGAGTTTGCCCCCAAGTTGAGAAGCAGGGGCCGGGAAGCGTGGTGAACGGAGATGGGCTTGGGAGTAAAAAGACCCTTTTTCGAGACTTCGCTGCCAACAGCCAATTATGCGTTCTGGGGCCAAATCCCTTCTCTGTGCGGGGCCTCAATATCATCATTTGTAAAACAAGGCAATGTTTCTCAAAATACTTTTCTTCTACCATCCGCTTTGAAATGCCCTGTGGGTGCATACTTTACCTTGGGGGATTCAAGACCTCTTATTTTGAATCTGGGTCGCAACCTGCGTTTGAACAGACGCCTAGGGGCGTGGGGGCGGGGGGCCGGTCCTAAACTTGCTGATGTTTGAGGTTCACTGATCTTACGTGGTTTCCTGCCTTGAGTACTAGATACCCATTCTTTGCTTTGAGGCAGCTGGAGCCTCTTCAGGATCTTTGAAAGAACTAAGTATTTATCCCAGAAAGGAGAAAATAGAAGGGAACTGTCTCTAAAACCTGAAAAAAATAGTTATGGTGAAGAGGGCTTCTATGTCATCTTTGGGATGGAAAGAGGCTGAACTGAGACCAATAGGTGGATTCTACAGGAAGATTTTGACTTAATGCTGGTCATAGGTGACCAGCAGTGGAATGGATTGCCTCCAAAGTTAATGAACTCCCTGTTGAAGGAGGTATACAGGTATTAGATGACAGTCCTTTCCAACTTCAAAGTGTCTGATTCTGAGTGGTTATTTTGAATCTTTTTGATTGACTGACTTCTTTTGTCTGCCCTCTTTTCCTGACACCTCCATCCCCCCAGCCTACATCTTCTGGAAGTAAGGCCAGTGGATCTCAATGTAATATATCTTATGTAATCTCTCCCTGGTTGTCCTGTGAACCATCTTTTTCAAGGACTTTGGAATGACCCATCTGATAAGTGCTCCTTAAAATGTTTGTTGAGTGAATAACCAAGCAAGGTCCCCTCCTCAATGGTTTGTAGTTTATTTTCTTAGAATAACTTGGAAATGCCTCTAAAGAGTTCGTTTGATCAAGAGAAGCCAGTGAACCCTTTGGATCACACAATGGAAGAGTGTCAGTCAGACGGATCCATTGAGGTTGTTCAGGCCAGCCATTCCTCCCTGGGACATAAATAAATCCCTGTCCTTACTCCGGCAGTGTGTTGTATAGATGTTTTGTCTGCCAAGATAATTTTGCAGTCTGTTGGCTAACATTCCATCCAGCATTTTAAAATCAGTCCATTTTGTGGACTCGACATACCAGTACATCCTCACTTAGGGATAATCTTCATATAATGCTTCTAGTGTATCTTTAGTTTTCTAATCAAAATCAAAGCTCTTTATTTTGTGATTAACTCTAAGCAGACCACTTTTTCAAAACCTTTTAGAATGCTTATGTTGCCCTTTGGAGCTAAGATTCTGTGTTATGATCCAGTCCTGTTCACATGCTTCCTGCCTCACAAAAGGTTGAGTTTCAGCCAAGATTTTCTATCTTTGTTTAACTTCTTGCCTTGTTTGTTTTTCCTAGTATTAAAAAAGTTGTGAAATGCTTATTCAGATATTATCCAGGTGCTGGGTAAAATAATTTTAATTTGGTGGTGTTTTTAAAACTTCTCAATCTGAAAATGTATTTTTTAAAAAGTACCTAGATCAACATTTACATAGTGTATTATTCAGGCCACTAGTCTGAAAAGATGCTTCCAGAAAAAGTGTTCTATAGTAATAAGTTTGGAAAAAGCTACATATGCATTATCCCTTTTTTGGAGCTTCTCAGTGTGTGATACCACAATAAAGGCACTGAGATATCCTGCCATAAAGAATGTGTCTAACTTTGTTTAATCTGTTGCCAAACTTAATTGATGTGAAGCACCTCTTTTTTTTTATTGAAGCATACATTGGCAAATTCTGACCTAGAGCAAAAGTCTGCAATATATGGCTTATGGTCCAAATCTGGCCCCACTGACTGTTTTTACATGGCCTGTGAGCTAGGAATGATTTTTACATTTTTAGGTGATGGGGAATAAAGCTAGAGAAAATAATACGATATATGAAAATTATAGGAAAATCAAATTCCAGTGTCCATAAATAAAGTTTTATTGGAACAGGGCCATACTTGTTCAATTGCACATTGTCTTCGGCAACAGACTTAAGTCATTACCCCAGAGACCATATAGTCTAAAGAATCTAAAATTTTTAGTGTATGGTGCTTTACAGAAAAAACCTGCCAGCCCCCAACTTGCATCACATACATTTTTTAAACTTTCTATTTTGAAATAATTTTAGACTTGCAAAAAAAAAATCACAGATTTCCTATATACTCTTCACCGAGCTTTCCCTAATGTTAACATTTTACACAGTCATATTAAAATAGTAAAATTATTTAAAGAATAAATTTAACATTAATACAACACTACTAACTAATCTGTAGACTTTATTCAAATTTTGCCACTTGTCCCACAAATGTTCTTTTTCTGCTGCAGGATCCAATTCAGTTTCCTACATTGTATTTAGTTGTCAAGTCTATTTAGTCCCTTTCAGTCTGAAACTGTTCATAAGTCTTTTTTTTTTTTTTTGTCTTTCATGACTGTAAACTTTTGAAAAAGATTGGCCAATTATTTTATAGACTGTCTCAAATTTTTTTAAAGCTAGAATTCACCTATCATAAAATTCATCGTTTTAAAGTGTACAATTCAGTGGTTTTTAATATGTTCATAAGGCTGTGCAACCATCACTGTCTTAATTCCCGATCATTTTTATTATCCCAGAAAGAAACCCTGTACACATGAGCAGTTACTCCATATTATTCCTTCTTGCCATCTCCTGCAACCACTAATCTAGAATCATATAGTATGTGGCCTTTTGTGTGGTTTCTTTGAGCATGTTTTCAAGATTCATCCATGTTGTAGCATGTATCAGTACTTCATTCCTTTTTTACGGCCAAATAATATTTCATTGTGTGACTACACCACATTTCATTTATCCATTTATCAGTTGATGGACATTTGGGTTGTTTCTATCTTTTGGCGACTGAATAGTGCTCCTGTGGTCATTCATGTACAAGTTTTTGTTTGAACATATTTTCAGTTTTCTTGGATGTGTATATCTAGGAGTAGAATTGCTGGGTCATATGGCAACCCTGTGTTTAACTTTTCAAGGAACCACCACGCTGTTTTTCACAGCAGCTGCACCAATTTACCTCTCCATTAGCAATATATGAGGGTTCCACTTTCTCCATGTCCTCTTCAACACTTGTTATTGTCCTTTTTTAAAATAAGATATCCACCCCAGTGGATGTGAAGCAGCATCTCATTGTAGTTTTTATTGCATTTTCCTAATTACTGATGCTGTTGAACATCTTTTCATGTGCATATTGGCCATCTATATATCTTCTTTGGAGAAATGTCTGTTCCGATCCTTTGCCCATTTTGTAATTGCATTGTTTGTCATCATGTATAATCTTGCATGTAAATATTCAAAGAGTTTGCAGATCCCCTGATCTTAATGGAGTTGGATTTGGACATGCTGAAGTGCAGAGTAAGTTGTCTATTTGAAACCACTGACCATACAAAGCTTGGCTAGTCCCTAAGTACTGCTGACCATGCAGAGCTAGAGTGGCCGTGGTCAAGTGAAAAAGGTACCACAGCATCATCCAGGATGTGATAAGACCAATAGGGAATCCTGCTATTTGGGAGCTACTCTGGTGTTTGGTCAGAGCAGGGAGTAGAAGAGTAGGTGATGGCTTGGGACATGTGGGACTGGTGATAGCCTTGGGCAGCTACTTGTGGTGGCAGAGCTATCTGGGTACCCACGCCTCTCTTGACCTCAGCATTCAGTTATAACCAGACCATCTTGAACATATACTTTAAAAAAAAAAAAAAAAAACTAAACTAATTTTAACTCGGAAAGCAGCGTTCATTTTAGACATTCTGGAAAATACAGAAAAGCTCCCCTCTCCTCCCACCCCAGTCATCTCTACTTCCAGTATCTAAAGAGAGCCTTTATTATAGTTGCTTTTTTTTTCTTCTTGTTTCTCCCCCACTGGGTACATTTTTAATAGTGAAATCATTCACTGTTCATAGTTCTATAGCTTGCTTTTTTCTTTTAACAGTTTGATGTTAATATCTCCATGTTTTTGCCAGCCTCTTCTGTAAGCATTACCTCTAATACATTTGCTTAAACCATTCACTTATTCAGTAAGTCAGTAAGTCTTATTGTAGATATAATGTATATAACAAGTACTCAACGTGGTCTTAGTGGGTGGAAATCTAGTTTTTCTTTTTTAATAGGAACATATTTTAAAACTTTATGTGGTAAAATATACATAACAATTTACCATTTAACTATTTTTAAGTGTACAGTTCAGTGGCACTAAGTAAATTCACAGTGTTGTTAACCATCTCCACTATTCTGTTTTCAAAATTTTTTCATCACCCCAAACATAAACTCTGTCCTCGTTAAGAAATAACTCCTTGTTCTCCCCTCACCCTAGCTCCTGCTAACCTCTAATCCATTTTCTTTCTGCAAATTTGCCTATTGTAGATATTTCCTGTAATGCAATCATACAATAATCTTTGTGGAATGACCTTTTGTGAATATATAGGGATTTCCCTCCCCCAATTTTTCTTATCGTGGTAAAATATACATAACATAAAATATACTGTCTTAACCATCAAGTGTACAGTTCAGTGATTATGAAGTACTTTCATACTGCTGTGCAGCCATTACCACCATCCATCTTCAGAACTCTTCATTTCGTAAAATTAAAACTACACGCATGAAACAATAACTCCCCTTTCTCCCCCTCAACCCTCGGCAACCACATTCTCTCAGTCTCTATATATTTGACTATTCCAAGTACCTCACTTAAGTGGAATCCTACAGTGTCTTTTTCTGAGCGGCTTATTTCACTTAGCATAATGTCCTCAAGGTTCCTTCTTGTTGTAGCATGTGTCAGAATTTTCTCTCCTTTTAAGGCTGAATAATACTCCATTGTATGCATATACCACATTTTGCATATTCATTTGATGGACACTTGGGTTGCTTCCACATTTTAGCTATCATGACTAATGCACATATGAACATGGGTGTACAAATATCTCTTCAAGACCCCATTTTCAATTCTTTTACGTACATACTTAGAAGTGGAATTACTGGATCATATGGTAATTCTATTTTTAATTTTCATACAATGTTTCACAGCAGCTGTACTATTTTATGTTTCCATCAAAAGTGCACAAGGGTTCCAGTTTCTCCATCTCCTTATCACCACTTGTTATTTTCTGGGGATTTTTTTTTGGTTTTGTTATTTCATAGTAGCTGCAAAACTGTAATTTATGATATTTGGTCTTTATTCACAGTTCATGGCTCAAGCTCTGAAAACCTTTAGGATTTCTGAGGGCGGGGGCGGGGCTGAGGACTGGGTTTGGTGTCTTTTATTATGTCATTGAGGTGACTAGGAAAGCACCGCAGAATGGGAGCTGATTGCCAGTGGAGCCAACCATGTGACTACAGGTTTGACACTTTTAGTCCCACCCATCCCACCCCCCACCTGGACCAGGAGAGGGCATAAAGATTGCGTTCAGTTGCCTATGGCCAGTGACTTAGTCAATCATGATTAATCAACTCATCATAAAAAGCCAAGAGGACAGCTTGTTGGTCCTTATTTTTCAGAGAGCTTCCACATTGTGGAACTAGAATACCTTCATGTGCCACAGTGGTGAGCCCCAAGCCAGGCCCCAAGCTGCATGAGGACAGAAGTGCCTTTGTTTGGGACCTTATCCTACGTATCTCTTCATCTGGCTGTTGATTTTTATCTTCTAATATCCTTTGTAATAAATGGTAACCTAGTGAGTAGTTTTCCTGAGTTCTGTGAGTCGGTCTGGTAAATTAGTTGAACTCAAGGAGGGGATCATTGGAACCTCTGTATAGCCAGTTAGTTAGTCATAGGTACAGGTAACAATCTGGACTTGCATTTGGCATTCTGAGTTGGAGGGATTCATTGGAACCTCCAATCTGTAGCTTGTTGGTCAGAAGCACAGGTTAGAGCCTGGGCTTTTGTGGCAGGCATGTGAAGTATGTGTGTGTGTAAGGAGACGACAGTATTGTAGGACTGAACCCTTAACTGTGGAATCCAATGCTGTCTCTGGGTAGTGTCAGAATTGAGGTGAATTCTTGGACACACTAGTGGTGTGAAAAAATTGTTTGTTGGTGTGGGGAACCTGCCCCCACATTAGAATTGGGTCTGGGAACCCTATCAGTAGCCATCCTAATGAGTGAGGTGGTATCTGTTAGTTTTGATTAGCATTTTCCTAATAATTAGTGAACAGCACTTTTTTATGTTGTTTTTGGCTATTTGAGTCTCTTTGAAGAAACGTCTATCCAAGCCCTTTGCCTATTTTTAAATCAGATTATTTTTTGTTGTTGTTGTTAAATTTTAGGGGTTCTTTATTTTTCTGGATATTGATCCCTCAGATACATGATTTGCAAATATTTTCTCCCATTCTGTGAGTTGCCTTTTTACTCTGTTGTTAGTGTCTTTTGATGCACAAATTTTTAAATTTTCATCAAGTCTAATTTGTCTATTTTTTCTTTGTTGCCTGTGCCTTTGGTGTCATATCCAAGAAATCATTGCCAGAAATGTAGTTTTAAAGTAGGAAGAAGCCGCTAAGACTTCAGAAGTGGCCCTAATTGCTTCACGGCTAATATGGACTCTGCTGCTTTATTCTTCACATCAGCTGGGGATAACATGAGTCTGTCTCTCGATTTCACTGAGCAGTGGGAGCAAAGCACCGGTGCACTTGTATCCTAGCTGACCTAAGGACACGTAGAGATCAGAAGCAGCAAGCCATGCCTTCTTCTGTGGAAATGGCCTAGGAGACTGGCTGGCCATTCCAACCTGGAACCAGTCACCACATTGGCGCCTGTGGTAGTCTCTACGGCATGTGACTGTTCAATAACCACACTGCCAATTGCTCCTCAGAAGCACCTTGTGTTGTAGACATGGCAGGGTTTCATAAAGATGGACAGCCCTCTGGAGTGGATCCTGGGCAGAAGTACAAGAAAATTGTTTTTTCTTGACAATGCCATCTCTACAAAGCCATTTTTCACTGTGAGATTTTTTTTAAAAAAATAGTTAAATTCTGACTAGACCATGGACTTGAGGGCAGGAACCAGAATCTTTGTTTTATTGTAATCATTGAGCCTAATTCTGGGCATTCTTTAAATGTTTTCCAAACGGCGCTAATGAATAATATCAGGGGGCTTGGGACACAATGATTTGTAGAAGTCAATATTAAAGATTATTCAAAATGATGCCATTTTGATTTTATTATTTTTAACTGTGGTTGTTCTGTCTTACATATACTCTCCTGATGGTCCTCCTCAGGGCCTCCTATTGGAAGAAGTAAGGTCATTGTTTTGTCAAGTATATGCTGGATGTTATTAAACTCTTAGATAGTTTTCTTCTTAATCAGTTAAATCTTGTCAACCTTACTCATTTTCTTTTTATACTCCACTTTCAGAGTATTTTAGAGATCTGTAGCTCAACCTCAGGTATAATCTGAAATAATGAGACATTATAGAATTAATAAGGATTTACTGACTGAAAATAAAAGCAAAGCCCTCATTTTGAAAACTTTTCCGATAACAAAGGAAGGGCAGACACAGTTACCCTATTTGCAGGTGAAGATCCTGGATTTGTGAGTGGCAGAGCTGAGTGGCAGACTAGGTCTTCTGGCTCCAGATTTTTCCTTTCACTGTATTATACTAAAAATCCACAGCTCTAAACTGGGATCTGTCTAGTCTGAAGATCTTTAATATGATATTTTACTCAATTATGTTGATTTGAGTTGAAATTGTCAAATCCCCATCATTTATTCACATACATTTATTGAACATCCAATTTGTCAGGCTCTAGGAGGTGTCTAACTAAAGTAAATAAGTTTAGTGAATAATCCTCTGTAAGAGTAGTGTTCTCTCTAATAGAGATGAGTACCAGTTTTGGAAAACTTGAATATTTTCCTGATTGCAGATCCCTGATCTTTTTATCTCATTTGTTTAAGAGTTTTGGGCAATACTTATATTTTTTAAAAATTATTTCAAAAGGTTATATAGCATTTCCAGTTCTGAAAAACATAACAGAAGAAGGTCTTGTTCTTTTAGGATGCTAATTTTCCACAACTTTAGTTGGCTAAATTCGTATTAAGTCTTATGTTTGTAAGCACTCTGGGGCATTAGCTCCATCAACCCATGTACATTTATGAAGTGCTCTTGAGGTGCCTAGCTCTGTTGAGTAAGGCACCTGGAAGCTAGGTCTGAGTTTGGGGAGACAAGACACATGAACACATCACTCAGGTACTGTCTGTTAAACACATTGGCTTGGGAGTTGGGAAGCTTTGCCTCTGACTGGCTCTGTGACCATGGGCCTATGACCTAACTATTTTGAGCCAGTGGATGCTAACATTGGTAAAGTGGTGTTTACCTCAAATGTGGGCCGTAAAGATTAAATGAAATAATTCGTGTAAAGGGCTGAGCAGAGTGTTAGTTGATGTTATCCACAATGATTATAAATATAACAGGTGCCTCCTGATTTTAACAGTTTTGGGGAAAATCTAATTTTGCCTGGCTCAAGTGTGTCCCATTATGGATTTCTTCTTATGTAGTTCTGATGTCTAACCTACTGTGCCTTCAAGGAACGATGCTCATTCAGAAAGGGAAGTTGTGACTATCCATTCAGCAAATTAACCAAGTACCTGCTGATTGCGTAGCTCTATGGGAATATAAAGCAGCAGTACACTCCAGTGTACTGCTGAGAGACCTTACAGTGGATGGGGGGATTAACAGTTCTTAAGCACTTAACCGTGTTCTGGGCACTGGGCTAATTACTTAGTTTTATCTCTTTATTTCTTACAACTGCCCTGTGAGTAAAACAAGGGCTCAGAGAGAAAACGTGTGAAGTCACAGAGTGGCAGAGCTGAGATTTGAAACCAAAACCATCAAATTCTTCTCCGCCATGCTAATTTTTAAGGACAAAAGTCCTAAGTAAAAGTTAAGGAACATTTAAAGACAGTGACATAAGGGATGACAAAAGGCAGCCTCTTGGATAACCCTTAAAAGCTTGTGGTGGGACAATCCAATTCTACTTCACCCTTTCTTAAAAGAAAGCATTGAAGCTTAAAACAGAAAACTCAGTTCGATTCAGAAGCAATAGAAGAAAATGTGGAAAAGTAGGCACAGCCGACCCTAGAATCCCCACTCAAATATGGACACAAGGCCTTTCTTCTTGTCTCAGTCCCAGCCCGTGCTGCCCTACCACATACCCATGGGTGCCCTGGGCTCCAGCCACACTGAACTTGGCACAGTGAATTGTCTAGTTGTCCTGTGTGCTGTGTCTGCATCCTCCCCAGCATGCTCAGCCCTCACACACTGTACACACTTCTGTCAGCTGCCAGCGCACTGAGCTGCTTTTTTGGTTTACTTGTCTGTGTCCCCCTTTAGACTGAATCTTTTATTTTTGTATCCTGAATGCCTAGCCAGTAGAAACTGTAATAAATCATTGAAGGTAGGAGTGGGGTTGGTTGAACAGATAGGGATATTAGAAGGGACCAGAGAAAAGGACGAGTGCTGCCCCAAGGAAAAGAGGCCAGTCCTCTCAGCCCGCTCTGTCCTTCTGGACCTGAAAGGCCATTCATGCCCTTCGTCCTGTATTTGAGGGCCAGGCGTCTGTGAACTAGCCTGGGGACCTAAACTCCATTTAGACTCTAAAAGTTTAGAGCCTCATTTCTGTGCATCCAAGTTCCAATGAACTTACTCAGATTTCTTCCTACCCCAACCTTCTGTGAGTGTGATGTAGACGTTCTCGGAATGCAGGTCCCATCTCTGCCTACTCATGGTACTGCCGTAGCCTAATGAGCAGCACAGACAGACTCAGGCACACTGCAGTTCTTGGCATATATGAACAAGCATGTGCCCAGGACCTCTGCTGGGTCCCCTCTTGGCTCATGCCAGTTATTTATCACTCAAATTTGTTATTTTCATAACTAGGATTAACATTTCTAAATTTCTCTGTACACCCTGGTCCAGGGGGAATTCTTTGAGTTAAAAGGGCAGAGGAGGCAGATTATGAATACCTGCTGTTCTCTAGAACCTGGAGAATTCTTCATGAGGTCCAGTTCCCTGGTGGTTTTTACAGGGATATGCAACTCGCATTCTCTCCCTTGCTCAGTTCTGTGAGGTGGAACAGACCAGCTCTGGGAAGGTAAAAAGAGTGAGGATTCTGGGTCAGTTCCCTTTAGCTTCTAGACTCTATTCCTAAGAGATAATTAAGCATTGAATATCTGCTTTAGTCCCAGCACACATGTGCTGCCCTTGACTTCTCAAATTTAGGAATGCTTTTTGAAACTAGGTGTGAACTTGTTTCTTACACGGTAAGCTCTGTCCTGGATGGACCAGGCACTGGCTGGTCTGAGATCTCAGTGAACTTGTCCTTCACCTCCCAAATTTATCTGACCTCTCCATAGTGCCTCTGGCTGTAGCTAGGGGTTGTGTATTCTGAAGGACAGGCTCTTGAGTTTACTGTCCCTCCCAAACTCTGTGCCGTGCTGTATTGCATTTTGCTTTTGGTATCATTCTCTCTGTTTGAGAGCTGGATTTCCAAAACTCTTCATCCAAGAATCATCTGGAGTGGAAAGTAGGGCACACTTATTCAAAGATGTAGATTAGTGGGCCCTATCCACATCTAGATTCTATTTAAATCCCTGAGAGGGTCTAGGAACCATATCTCTGAGAAGGTACCTTGTTTAGAACAAAGAGGCAAGTTTGATGTTTGATGTAGCCCCTTGTTAAGAATCCATATATCTTCCTTAGCTCCTGTCCCAGACTCCAGAGCTTTAACTTGACCTTGCTCTTCTTTGTGACCACCCCCCTACACACACAGCCAGCCTTGATTGTAGTTGATACTGCTGGAGCTCTGTTGATTGAATGCATAAATGGTTGAGTGGTGAGTTTGCTTTGCATTCACTTCAAAGAACACAAAAATTATAGCATTGCACAATGAATTTGAGGGAAAACAAAGCCCAGGTATTTAACTTTGTAGAGCTGCATGTTAAATATGTAAGAGTGAAAAGAGTCCTAATGCTATGTTGGAAAGTCTGAATTTGGCACTGTATGATGATCTGGCCTTGGGCAAATCCTCTAACATCCATGGCCTGGTGTCCTCCTCTGTAAACTAAAGGTCAGAAGTGGTAATAGATGTAAGTGTTTTTAAAACTAGAAAATGGATTCAGATCAAGAATGAAGAATGGTCAGGTTAGAGACAGGGGCACAAAACCAGCCACAAGGTCTCTGTGTGGTCAGGTCCAAGTCTTTAAGCTCTACAGAGACCAGGAAAAAAATTTATTAGAATGGCAGCTCAGGCATGCTCCGAGCCTACTTCCCTTTTACTCTGTCCAGTTCCTGAGCTGACCAGGGCCCTCTGTCCTCTGAGTCACTGTCTCAGTCTGGGTCCATGAAGTCATGGCCACATTTCGTTTTTCTGCAGGTGCTCAGTGGACAGTTACCAGGGAAGGTTGCCCATTTCTGCCATGTTGCCCTGACGCAGTAAGGTTCCTGTGCTTGAGAGTAGGGAGGAGATGAGGAGAAGAGGCTCCAGGGATGGGTGTGCAGCTCTGGGGCCAAGGATATATTGCAAAAAGACATTTGTGAGTAGTTGGCCTGGGTGTTGACCAATATTAGTCATGCATGCCTGAACGTACTCAGCAAATATTTAAGTGCCTTCCAGGATGAGGCTCTAGAACCCAGGTAAGCACCATGTAATTAGTCTGCTAAAAATTAGGATAAGAGTGATGTGATCTGTGTAGAGTTGGGCCATGCAGACCTGTTCCTAGTGCCTGGCTTGCTCCAAGGCAGCTACTCCCTGCAAACTCTGAGCTGACCTGATACTGTCAGGTGATACTTACCTTGAACCTGACTGTCCCCTTGTGCCTATGTGTAGGATTATGCACCATGCAGAGCTTTGTTAGGTCCAGGGAGTGGAGAGGGCAGTGGACCAGGGTATGTGTGTGTGTGCATGCGTGCGTGTGTGTGTGTGTGTGTGTGTGTGTGTGTGTCTGTGTGTGTGCATTGCCCCAGCAGCAACAGCCCTCTCTTACCTCGGTCCACTCTTCAAGTTACTATGTTATCTCACAGGGCCACCTTAGCAGCCCTGTAGGAGGCATGACACCCTCACTTTTCAGATGAGAAAAATAGTCGAAGCCATCTGGGTGTCTGCCCTTAGCTACATGGTTAGTCAGTGGTGGAGTCAGGACTTGAATTCAGAGCTTTTCAGTGTTGGGGAAAACTGGAACATTGGGGAAATTTTAAAAACATGTTCTCTCACTCATGTCTGATTTCAAAATTAATACATGTAAAAATGTCAGTTTTATGAATGGGGAAGATTTAGAAAGTGTAAGTCACTACCTCTAAGCCCCACCAATACAGAGATAATCACTATTAACAGGTAGGTATGTTCTACATTTTAAAAGACATTTA
Organism: Rousettus aegyptiacus; assembly: GCF_014176215.1. Classification (NCBI taxonomy): domain Eukaryota; kingdom Metazoa; phylum Chordata; class Mammalia; order Chiroptera; family Pteropodidae; genus Rousettus; species Rousettus aegyptiacus. Next base: position 15,909,615 of record NW_023416308.1, on the reverse strand, counting down.
CTAATATTTATATTATTTAACAAATGTAATATTATACATAGATTTTATAATTTCCTTTTAAAAAATATTGTTGTAAGAGTAATGTCTGCTTATCATAAAACATTAAAACAAGATAAGAATATAAAATTCAAAATTCCCCAGCCCTCATAATCCCAGAAATAACTGTTGATAGTTTAGTATGTGCCTTCTAGACATTTTCTTTGCATATGTGTATATATGCGTGTGTCTATATAAGTATATATACATATATATGTATATATTTATATATTTGTATACACACACTCATTTATATGCTTTGTTTTTACCCATTCATACACATGCTCTTTTGCAACCTGACCATTTTTTTTAAATACCTTTTATTATGGAAATTTATAAGCACACACAAACTACTACAGTGAGTCTCCATTCATCATCCAGTACCAACAACCATCAACTTTCCTGTTCTTAATTCATCTTTTCTCTCCACTTTCACCTTTCCCCCAGAGTATTTTAAAGCAAATCCTAAACAGCTTATCACTCTTTCATTAATACTTAAGTATATATTTCTAGCAGATGAGAATTTTTCAAAAACATTGTACAATAGCATTATCATACTCAACAAAATTAACAATTCCTTAATATCAACTAATACTCAGGCTAAATCTAATTTTTGTCAGTCATCTCACAAATTACTTTTTACAGTTGATTTATTTGAATCTGGTTCCAGAGAGACACTCATATTGCCAAGTGTAATGCCATGCCCACCCATGCTATTGATTTTTTAGAGAACTTGGATTATTTGTCCTGTAAAAAGTTCCACATGCTAGATTTGCTGATTGTATCCTCTTGGAGTTGTTTAACACATGCATCTGTGCCCCATATTTTCTGTAAATGGGTAATTCATTTTAGAGGCTTGATTAGAGTCTGTGTTTTCTTTTCAAGGAAGAATGCTTTATTGGTTGTATCGTCTGCTGTCTTGACAGAAGACAGTCAAGATCAATCTGTGAACCTGTCTTTATGGTTGTATTTCCATATCTATACACACAGTCCTTCATTTTAAAAGATTTTTTTTTTTTTTGAAGAAAAATGTGTGGGATACTTTAGCTAGAAAGGCAAAGAAAGGCCATAATGTAGCCCTCACAAGCAGACTCCATCCTACGAAGAGAGCAAATGTATATGGAGAGGAGGAAGTACTGGGTTGTGGGGAAGGTCGTGGAACCGTGACCAGCAAGGCACTGGTGCTGCTGGTAGCCAGCTGTCCTTCTGGGACATTATGTAAAATGATGTAACCGAGTGAAAAGGTGGCAGTGAGCCGGCCTCTTCTCCCTAAGTCAGTGAGCTGCTTTTGTGCTGAGAGATGCTCGTGAGTCCAGAGTTCTGAGGTGGTGGCGTATAGAAAGTCTGCTTGGCCTGAGAGACGACTGGATTTTTGGTCCTCACCTCCTCATACTTCAGAAGCTGAAATCAGGGTGGCGGTCTTGTGCTCCATTGGTGAGTCCCAGACTTGTGGCAGGCCACCTGCTTTGGAGAGGGTGGATGAGGTGACCTGGAACGACACAGTTTCAGAGCTGGAAAGGGGCACCTAGGAGACCATGTAGTCTAGTGCCTCAGTTTACAGATGAGAAAACTGGCCCAGGGAGGAGAAGGGAGGTTCCCAAAAGCATCTGTTGACTGGGACCAGCATCCAAGCCCCTGGTTCTCTGGCTGTGGTAGCTAGCTAGTGTTTCCTCCTTGGAATTTCTGAGATTGTGAGGGTGGCCAGATCAGGGCTCTTGACAGATTTTTAATCTGCACCCAAAATTTCTGAGTATCCTTTGGTGTTGGTCTAGTCTTCCTTCTGTTCAGCTCCTGGCAGACTCTTTGATTTGGAGATGTTAGTGAACAACATTCTCTTTCTTCCAGCATTTGGTGGCCAGCTTGGTCTGTGTTGGCACAGTGATTTGAATACAAACTAAGTGTCATGAATCCCAGTCTCAGCTCCACATGAGTCAAGTAGCCCGAGCGGTCTCAGGCCACAGTTTCCTAAAGACATTATATCAAATCAGATTTGCCCAAAGCATGGTGTGAGTGTACCAGATGGTTTCAGATGGTATGAGAATAAAAGATTTTCCTTCATTACATTTGTATTTATCTTTCACTTATGTTAAGTATTACTGGTTTTCTATTTTCAGCAGTATCATAAGCCGTCTCTTTAAAGGTAGTGAAGCTAAAAAGTTGATTTAGACAAAATAAGGTGGGCGGTTTTCTAACTTGGCAGAAAGAGAAATGCAAAAGATTGCAGTGTGGAAGATACTGGACCAGATGACTTTTCTTATCCTTCCTAGCACCTCACCTTTCATAGTTATGGGTTTTCTTTATATTCCAGCATGTACCAGTCAAATACTTTCTGGCCTTAGCAGATTTACCTACCAACATAGAGGCTGTCCATAGTTAGAGGACAGCCTGTGAATGTTCAATATGACTGAGCAAGTATTTGTCATCCGCGGTGTTTATCCTGGGAAAATATAAAGACAGTGAGACAGGATGCCAATTCCTCTCCAGAGTCATCTGGAGACTGCTCTATATCGTGGTTTGTGTATTTGTGTGGAACATTCTACGCTATGTTCATGGAAGTTTCTGAGTCATTGCTCTCTAGGTAGTGCCCCACAACTGTCATCCTCTGCAGCCCCTGGGAAGTCTACTCAGGAGTTCAGTCTGAACTCCTGGAGCTGAGAGGAGATGGGGGTATTGGTGTGGAGCCAGGGTAAGGGGTACTGGGCTGCAGAAATGGACAATCAAGGACTCTTTGCCTTTCAGGGTATTCCTGGGGAGAATCTTCACTCAAGAGTTTGCGGAAAGCCAAAGATGGCAAACAAGGGGCCCTCGGCCTCTGCATCTCCTGAGAACTCCAGTGCAGGGGGGCCCAGTGGCAGCAGCAACGGTGCTGGTGAGAGTGGAGGGCAGGACAGCACCTTTGAGTGCAACATTTGCCTGGACACAGCCAAGGATGCCGTCATCAGCTTGTGCGGCCACCTTTTCTGGTCAGTACCCCTGCCTCCTCCCTAGAGGATACACTGCCAAGTTGAGAAAGCTCATAGCCCTGGACAGCTTTAGAGAAGGTTTCCACCTACATTGGGTCCTGATACATTCAGGCCCAAAGGCAAGAGACGCAGATTCTAATCCCAGCTCTGCTGATGAGCTGAGTAACCTTGGGCAAATCCTTTCCCCACCCTGGGCTCCATATACCCATCTCTAAAGTGATAACACTCATCATTTAGTGAGCACTTTACTAAGTGCCACTTACTATGCTGAGCCAAGAGGCAGTATAGCACAATGGTTATGAGCAAGGACTTGGAGCCAGACTGCCTTACTATGAATCCTGACTCTGCCACTTTTCCTACTGGATGACCTTGGACAAGGAACGTACTTATATACATTCTGCTTCATTTTATAGGGTTGTTTGTGAGCATTAAATGACGTGAAATATGTTAAAGGCTTAGAAGAGCACATAGTAAATATTACATGGTAACTACGATCCTAGTAATTGTTATCATATTTCATGTAGTATGTCAAAATGAAGTAGCAGAGTCAATGTCCATTCCAGCCTTAATGGTAATAGAATACCCCTCCTGGCTCTTGAGAATCTGAGTGAATGTTGAGATCTTATTTTTTTTTCCTCTTAGTTTTGAGCTGGGATTTTGATGGGTGAATTGGAGTAATATAGAAAGGTGAGAATGCCAGGTAAGGCAAAGCATGTGCCACCCCAAGGAAGGCAATTTCTAGGGACAAGTATATGCACTATTGGGTTCATTTGAGACCCTGAGGCTACTCTATACCTCGAATAGCTTCCTGGAGGGATGCTGTGGGATAGGGAGTATTAGAATGGCTAAAGGAGAATTAGGCCAGATTATCAAACCCAGATTTGACTGAGTAGGACATAGAGCTATTGGATATTTTTGACTAGGAAAGTGGTGTGAAGTAATGTAAGCAATACTTCAGGGAGTTTAAGATGGCAACAGTGAAATTGATAAATTTATTGGTGAGTGAATTGAGTGAGGCAGAGATTTTTGTTCTGGAGGCTCTCGCCCTAATAATTAAATTTTATGTGGAAACTGTTGTCAACAGCCCTCTCCTAGAAATTGGAGATACTCTAGTTTTATAAAACCGGAACTTGAAATGAGTGGCAAAATTAAAAATTAAGTTGGAGTATCAATGGAAAGGACACAGATTCTAAAATGAAACACTTCTAATCAGAGTACCAAATCTGCTATCCTCTCTGTATCTGTTTCTTATTTGTGGAGAACAGGATCAAACTATGATCAAAAAATGGAGATAGTCGCATTTCCTCAAAGCTTAGTGTGACTATCCAGTGGCATTAACAAATGCAGAGCTATTTAGCCACAGTCTGGCACACAGTAATTGCTTAATAAATGGAAGTAATCATCATAATCCTAAAATTACTGTCCATTTCTCCCTCCCTGCCTTTGAGGGAAGTTGCCAGTGGAGATCTGCCATGATTTAGGTTGCCACTGGCTCAGTTTCAAATGGCGTGGCAAGGTTAATGTTGGAGTTAGATGTCAGGTATCTGCTATGTCCAGGGAGATTGTGTATCTGGATTATGAGACTAAACTGTAGTTTAGGAATTGGGAAAGGAATTATCCTCTGAGTTCACATTTTACTCAACTAGAGGAGACACGTTGTTCGAGGGACAGAAACCATGTCCACATTTTCCATAGTCCTAGCACATAGTAGTAGATGTATGGTAGATAGCAATAGTTTAATGAGTGAATTGCGAGAGAAAGAAAAAAAAAATCTGAAGTTAGAATGACTTTTCCTTCAGTTCCAGAAATATCATTTTTTGCAGCCAATGCTGTGTGAAAGAAAGGACAGTGAATTGAAAGTCAGGAGACTTATTTTTAAGTCTCGGTGTTATAGGCAAGTCATTTCATGAGCTTGGTTTCCTCATTTAAAGAATAAGAGATTGAGCAGCGACCTCTGTAGCATAACTCACTGAGCTGAAGGTAGGCTTTTCTGCCAAGTAGCAGAAAATATTATTACTTAAAGATATTTTTACAGTAGACCTGAACTTTGAAGCTACTTACTGCCAGCCAAGCTCTCAAGGCTGGGGACAGCTGGAAGACTTTGTTACACTGGATCTAGATCTACACATTCCTTGTGAGTCTGAGGAGGCTATCTATGAACCCACTTAAATTAATTCTAAAATAGTATGTACGCACGTATGCACATGGATGATGAGCATGAAGATTCCCCCATGAATTTTTCTGCATAGAAGATCCTTAACTTTTGTTGTATTCCTTCCAAGGTCATAACCACTCAGAGTTTGACTTATAGATAAGCTAGTTCTGGGATGGTCTGTGACCTGGGGGTCTTCACAGTAGTGAGATCTCAGGGATGAAGATTGGCATCTTGTCTCCATTACCTCATTTTTCCTGTGATTTTAGCCAGTCTTTTCTAATTTCTGGTACCAGTGATCCCCCCAGACCCTCAGTAGGATGGCAGTACTCCAGTTTGGTCCTATTTTCCCATTTTTCTTCTAATGAAAGCATTTTTCTTCCTTTCCCCTTTCTCATTCTCCTTGATGACTGGTTGCCCCGGGGACTCTGACAGTTGGCCGTGTTTACATCAGGTAAGATCCATTTCATTTTACTTTGTCTTTCATCAGCTGTGGTTGCACAAGACATCCCTAGTCTCAGGAGACTGCTGTCAGAAACTGCAATCTCCCCTGCTTGTGGACTCATTTGCTTGCTTTGCCCCCAACCCCCATTATAAACTTGTCCACTGACAAGCACTTGATGAAACAAGGGGTCAGTGTAGTACCCAGGATGGTCCTGACTCTGCTACCCATGGCCTTTATGACCTTGGCAGGCTACTACTACCTTTTTGAGTCTCAATTTCTCATTTGTAAATTGGGTTGGATTTGATAGTATGTTAGGTTTTTATTTTTGAGATTTTGCCTCTATAAAAAGTACCTCCTATCATATCAACAATCCCCCCACCCTTAAAGGTCTTAAGAATGTTAGGAAGGGGAAAACTTTTTTTGTCTCAACAGAGACAAAAATTTAGATTATTATGAAAACCAGTTAGTAAATATTCACCAAGACTTAGGCACCTGCTTGGTAAGACAGAGCAGGGCCTGGCGTTCACAACGGGCTGTGAACAATCACTGAGAGCTGACTGTCTCCAGCAGTAGAGGCCCACACTAGTAGGTGACTTAGGAATGTGGAGGGAGGACAGAAGTTCTGGATCACTAGAGCCTCAGAATCCAGATGGGGAATCTTAGAAGGGTTCCCACTACATTCAGGGCTGTGCATTCTGACCCCAGGGGAACCTGGTAGGACATATTTGCTATAAATTTATAAAGAGCACATAACATAAGTTATGGAGCTTTTGACAGTAAGATAAAAGAAATAGGATATAAAATCATTAAATGCTGTCCTCTCTTTGGCTCTGAAATCCTAGGTTCATATTTATATAATAAGCTTCATATCAGTGGGTCTAAAAATGCAATTTATATTCTGAGATAAATGTTGAGAATATGTATATGTTAAATTATTTAATGTCTACAAAGACACTACAGGTAAGATGTTTTCATCATTTTTATTTTTTTAAGAAAGTTAACCAAAATATTTTTTAATTTAACCAGTAAAAGGGCCTGGGAAACCCCAAACAGAATTCTGGTGTTTTCAATATTGAAAGAAATAGTTGAATGAAAAAAATCAGTGAAAGTACATAAAAACGCTAAGCAAATTTAGATAATGAGCAAAATCTATCCTTTAGCACATAGTAAGTCACCGGAAAACAGTCAGCTTATGTGCGATGCTAATGTCTGAGATACAAAGTTGTTGAGGAAATGATATAAAAATGAGAAGTCACAGAAAGCAGTATCAGACTGCCATGGTAATAATTGTTCCATCGGGAAAGTTGGAGATTTAGTTTGTTACATCTGCACTCAGAGCCTAAACAGAGGCTGGGTTTGTCAGACACCTTGACATAGCTCCAGGCTTGCACTTCCTTCCTGTTGTATTGCTGGGAGCCCCTAGAGAGAATATAGCATGAAGAAACTTGCTTAATTATGATGATGTCTAACGGCAATTTTGATTTTATTACTAGTAAATATTTATTACTAGTAATAAAATCAGGAGGAGCGGGGCAGAACTGGGGCCTGGGAAACCCTAAATAAGATTCTGATGTTTTTAATGTTGAAAGAAATAGGAGGGCAGGAATCAGAGAGTCGAGTTCCTTGAGGTGTTCCCTGCTGGTGCTGCTGTTTCCAATTTAAGGCTTCTAGTCCGTGTTTTCCGGCTGGCTCTGACTGACTGCTCTCTGGTGGGCTTGTCCCATTTATGAGTTTTTTTTCTCCTGCTTGCAGTGGTTGGAGACCAGACCTAATAGACAGGTGTGTCCAGTTTGCAAAGCTGGGATCAGCCGAGACAAGGTCATCCCACTCTATGGCCGGGGCAGCACTGGGCAACAGGACCCCAGGTAAGGCCTTGAGTCACCTCTCAAACCCACCCCTTGGATATGAATTCACTTCCATTCTGTACCAACTTACCCCACCTTTTATGTAGTGCTCGCAGACCCTCAGTTCTGAGGTAGTTGGGATCCAGATGGAAGTCAGCTAGGAATGGAGGGGGTGCCAAGTTGCTATTTGCTGAGCTGTAATACAGATATCCACTGCCAGTGGGTAGGCAGTTTTCTGGGCAACACACAAAACAGCACAAAGATAAGTGTGCAAAGTACTTGTAAAGGAGCAGCCTGGAAAGCAAGGTGTCCGGCAGGAGGGTCTACAAGGAGTGGGGTTGTTGTAGCAGTGATGTATAAAGTACCGGGGGAGAAGAGGACAGGGGGTCTGGGAGGCTTTGTGGCATTTGAGATTTCTGGAAATGGAGGTGTGGGTGGGTCTGGCATAAATATTAAGTCACAAATATTAAGAGCCCTTCATGGTGTGATACATATACATCCCACCCCACTCTTTGAACTCCCCAGCGGTGTCTCTTACCATCTCCCACCTCACCCTAGCATACCTCGTGCCCAGACATATTGGATTTCTCTGAAAGGGACTTATATATATTCATGAGCCTTTCTTTGTATTTGTTTTCCCTCTGCCCCTTCTGCCCTTCCCGGTTCTGCTCCTCTCCTCCTCCTCCTTAAACTTCTGCCCATCTTTAATGAGCAGCCCTAACGTTACCTCTTTGAAGTGACTCCTCTAACCCACATTAGTTACTCTCAAACATGTTCCCACCCTATTTAGTTCATACCTCTATTAAAGAACTCCCTTCCTACACTGTATTGTGATTGGTTGTAGCCCCCTTTAAACCACGAACACCTCAAGAGTAGGGTCTGTCAGTCTTAGTTAGTTTTGGTAGCATTCTACCTTGTGCTTCATGGGTAACAAGCGCTGTCCAGTATTTATGAGATGAGTGATGGAAGGGGCTAGGACCCAGAGGCAAAAAGAATAGTGTAGAGTACTTGCCCAAGAGTAGTGGGAGATAAAGCTGAAGTTAATAAGGGCAAATCAGGGAGACCCTGAATCTCAGCCCTCTCTGCTGGCAGGCCATCCTCTATTTCAATTTGGATTTGGGATTTTTTATATCTGTGACCCATATGTCACACAAGTCCTGGGAAAGGTTCCTGGCTGCTATTCATAACCAATCTGAGTCAAGCTGTCTGTGAGAGGAGTAGGCTTAGGGCAATCTGATGAACATCTTGTAACAAACTGACTTTCTCCATAGGTAGGAAAAAACAATTGCAGGTAGAACAAAGAGTTATTTAGTATTTGGGTTATTTTGGCATAGGTTCATGTGCTGGGCAGGAAAGGGGCATGGCCCTGGTGAAGAATTCCCACGCTACTCAAGGAGCAGCTCAAAGCATTTGGTAATAGATCTATTTTACACTGTTTCTGTTTCAGAGAGAAGACCCCTCCCCGTCCTCAAGGACAGAGGCCAGAGCCGGAAAACAGAGGGGTGAGGAAAATTCTAGGAGAACCTTCTAGAAATGAGAAATTGGCTTTAGAAGTATCCCTCTTGGGCCTATACTTTTTCTTCCTTGATTATAAAAGTAAAGGAAAATATGTAAAATATAGAAAAGAAAAGGGGCGGATAGAAACATTTTGGTCTATTTTCTTTCCCATTTTTCTGTAATTATACACACAAATTTTATAGAGCTATTTATGTGTGCATATTTTATAGAGAAATGTATGTATATACATATATTTATTTACTTTTAAAAAAATATTTGTCTCCTCTCTTAAAATTTTGTTCATTCTATATTAAAATGCCTTCTGTGTGCTGGGCATCATTCTAGGCATTAGTGATACATCAGTGAACATAGCAAAGATCCTGCCTTTATGAAGTTTATAGTATCAGAGAAGGGGAGATTTTCAGCAATATATGTTGAGATTTTTATATCAGTAATGTTTTATGTGACAGTTTAGTATTCTGATGTATGGACTTCTTATAAAGTATTTAATTCACTGTTGGAGATTTAGCTGTTTCCTTTTTCTATTTTAAAAATACTTTGATGAACTTACACATACATTTTTAGCAGGTTCATGATTATTTTACTAGGATAAATTCTTAGAAGTAGAATTACCAGCTCAAATATTTGCATATCTAAATCAGACACTTTTTAAAAATTTCTTGTTAAAACATTAAAGAAATTTTAAAATCAAAATATTTACCCACACTTATCAGAATCCCACAAGTATATTTTCATTTCCCCATCTTCTCTTCATCTGTATACTTGTGTGTATGTATTTTTATGTAGCCATTGTCATTGTTTGCTGCTATAAATTTTAATTTTGTTAGTATCTTCCATGATTCTCTGTAGTGTCCTCTTTATTATTTTTAAAGGCTACCATTTATTCCATTGAATATCGATGCATTCTAATTTAGGTTTTCCACATTGAAGGATCTTTTAGTTGCTTCCATATTTTGCAGTTATAAATTATGCTACAGTGACCACCTTTGTGTATATTTTTTCTCATTTGAATTGTGGCATTTCCTTAGGGTTCCCAAGGGTAGGTTTATTGACTGAGTCAGGGATCTTGATAGAAATTGAGGATCTCTTCTCCAGATTACCCTTGATAATAATAGCAGTGAACACTTGTTGAATTAATATATAAAAAGAACTGTACGTAAAAGGCTTTATATGTATGATCTTATTTAAGCTTCACATCAAATCATTTAATAGAAGAGCAATCTGAGGCCCAGGAGGTGAAGTGACTTATCCAGGCCTCACAGACAGGGCTGAAACCCAGATCTGGCTGGTATTGAAGTCTATGCTCTTGATTACCAGGCACCACCATTTTAAACTTCCCAGGCTCTGGTTTCTTATGGAGTATTATTAGCTTCTAACCCAGGAATCAGAGGCTCCAGAAGTCAGAAGCCCTGGCCTACATGCATGCAATGCACACCTCTCACATCGCCAAGTACCTGCAGCCACCAGTGATGCCTTTTTGTCAACTCTGCCCCAGGAACAAACCCACCATATATGTTGCTAGAAGGAAGGCCAGGGGTTCAGTCCTGGGGATTGCACTGAATGAAATAGTGGTTCCTGATGAAACAGTTGCACCTTTCTGGGTAAGGCAGCCTTGGTCCCAGGAGCCCTCTGGCTCTCAACCATGCTGGGTCTGAATAGAAGGCATTTCTGCACTAAGATGGAGACTGGTCGTTTTTCTTCCATGTAGATTTACCCTCTTATTAAATTGACTGTTAAGCTTTATGTATGTAGTCCTGCCTAGCAAGAAGTTTGGAGCTGGATTCCACGCTACTCAGATTGAGATAGGAAGCAGTCACTTTCATGACTTGCAAAAGACTCAAATGAAGGCTCTTTGTGGAGAACAGTTGGTCCATTCATTTTTCTTCTTTTCATTATTTTTTAATCCTTTGGTCTAAAGATCTACCCAGGGATACAGGTGAAGAGAGAAAAATTTTTAAAAGATATACACAATAATTGAAGAGCATAGATTTTTGGATCATATTTACTTAGTTTTAGATCTAAACTCCATGCCCTGCTACCTTGGTCAAGTTAGTTCACCTCTCCAAGCCTCAGTTTGGTTATCAGTAAAATGTGGGTGATGCTATTGTAAGAATTAAATGTAACATATGTATCCTAGTGTTTAACATGGTGCCTGGCACAGAGTTAGCGCATAGAAAATGGGAGTTACTTATTCACAATATTATGATGCTGATTGAATCTTTTCATATGAAAGATGATACAGTGTAAAATGTATAGGGAACAAAAGCTCGGGATGATACACTAAACTGCTGACTATAACTATTGGTGGGGAGGGGCTGTGAAATGAATGGGTAAGGAAACCTCTGACTTTCTATGTTATTTATTCCTATAATGTCTGAATTTCTTATAAGAAACATATATTACTTTTGTATCAGAAAAAGTATTTTGAATTTTTAAAATTCCCTAACAGTATTAAAAGGAAATTTGAAGGGAAAATATATCACGTCCACATACCTACATATTGCCATGTACTTGTCACCATGGTGTTCAAACAATTTTGTCTGATAACTTGGTCACAGAGTTTTTCTATTATTGCTGCTTAATCAGAGTAATGGTCCTTTGAGAGCGTGTATCAAGATTTTCATCATCACCTGCATTGTTGGCTAATTTGGGTTCCACTTTTTTGCTATTACCAATAATGTGAAGCTCGTCCTGACATTCCCTTGTAATTGGGCATAAGAGTTATTGCCAATTTTGCTGTTATAAAGCATGTAGAAAATTGTACTGACTATTGTGGGACTCTGGGAAAGAACTTGGAGTTCTAAGAACCCTGACTTGCATCAGCAGTGTTAAACTTTGGGTCAGAGCCAGTTTTTTCTGCCATGCACATCTCCTTAGCTGGGACTGTTGAAGTGCAGATGGGCTACTAGGATTCCTCTGTTTTGAAATCTAGATGGGAGGAAATGATATCCCTCTTGGAAACAGGTGGCAGAGGGTAGAGAGGAGAAGTAAGTGCCACATGTAAGGTGACATGTTTAACAGGTGCAGGAGAAACCTGCTTGTTCTGTTTCTTAATTGCATTTCTTCCACACAGGGATTTCAAGGATTTGGATTTGGAGATGGTGGCTTCCAGATGTCTTTTGGAATTGGGGCTTTTCCTTTTGGGATATTTGCCACAGCATTTAACATAAACGATGGGCGGCCTCCTCCAGGTAAGACCCTATTCCCTTGGTAGTCTTCCTTGAAGGCTCCTTGGAATCCAGCAATATGTAGGTAACATAGATATCTACTACATAGATATCTACTACATATCTACTACCTAGATAGTTAACCTTTTCAAAATGTAATAAACTCTTTTCAGATTACTAGTGGTCATGCTAATGATGATGCATACTTACCAAGTATTAAGCATGTTTAGAGTGCTTACTATTATGAACTTAGGATCTTCATGATAAGCCTATGGGGCAGATGTGCAATTAGCTCCACTTTACAAATTGTAAAATACTCAGTAATGTTTTCCAAGACATACCCCATGCCCGTAAAATGAAAAAGTATCAGCCATACACCATACCCAGCTGAGGAAAAGCCTAATCCTGCACATGTACCCCCTACCTTGACCTTTGGGGATTGGAAGGAGCAAGGTGGACTGGCAGGGAGTCAGGACTTCTATATTCTCTGGCATCTCTATCCAACTTTCCTCAGGACACACATAGGGTTGGTCCCAAACTCCAGCCCTTTAGAAATAATGCTAGGGCCTGCCACCTGCTGCTACCTTTTCTTCTTCCAGCCAGCTTGAGAGTACCAACTGCATTTGGTGTAGAGCAGGGTGGTGAGGTGGGTGCCCTGTATTCTATCACAGTCTGACACCCAGGATCCTTACTGTGGAGCCTGCACAGCTGCCTAGTTCAGTTGAGCTCTGCTTACAGTCATTGGAGTCTTGTGTGTGCTAGACACAGTAGGGACCAGATTGGAAGGTGGTTCCTGGCCAGGAGCTTATGTTCTAGGGACAGTAACCCACTCCTGGGCCATCTCAGTTGTTTCCTGTCCCCACGCTGGTGCTTGGCACATAGCAGGCAATCGATGAGTCTGTTAACTGCCTGCCTGCATGAATCCATCAGCGCATCTAACCAGGGAGTAGTGTAGCGTCAGGAGATCTTGGGAATGCCCTTCCTTTATCTTATCTGCCTGAAAGATTTCTCCTCGGTTCACATGTTTTCTCTGAGGAAGGAGACCACAAAGGGCATGGTATGCTCTGGTGTGAAGGAGAGACAGAGTCCCGTGAAGGCAGCAGGAACCTACTTGGTAGCTTGCTTCTTTCCAACCTGGTCCAAGGCTCACCTTGGGTTCCCCAGGTAAACAGTTCCACAAGCAGGCTGGACTCTGGATCACTTTATCCTCTTGCCACAACACTGTTTTCTGTTGTCCTGTTTGGTACAATTTGTCCATCAAGATGTAGATTGTCTTAACTCTTCTTCCCTCGTAATCAGGACAGGGAGCTCTATATAATAGCTGTTCTCAAAGCAGAAAGGAGTGGAGACCCAGGTTCTCAGCCCACTTCTGCTTCTGGTTTGCCATGCGATGAAGGAGACAGGTCATTTTGCTTGTCTGAACCCTAGTTTTCTCCTCTGGGAAAGGAAGGCACTCCATGCAGGGCTCTGAGATCTATCCTAGGTTCAATAGTGCCAGAATCTAGAGACTCCATGCATCAGGAAGCAATGCTTAGAGAGGCTGAGAGCACGACTGTGTGGCTTTGCCACTAATTCATGAACCTCATCATCTTGGAAAGGTCACTTCATGTCTGTGCTTTGGTTTCTTACAGAAAGTGGGAATAATACTCACCAGGCAATAATGTGTATACAGTGGCACACAGAAGATGCTTAACAAACAGTAGCTTTTCTTTTATTATTCTCTCAGAGTTTTCTGTTTTATTTGCACCTTTGGGCCAAAATCTCTTAAGATAAATTGGAGACTTTATTCTTATTGTTATGTTATTCCACATTTTCATAATTCCAGTTTTGTTTTGCTTGATATTATTTGGGGTTTGGAAACCTTTATTGTGAAGGTTTCTGTTGTAAAAAGATGAAGGTTGATCCTCTCGATTTCTGGCCCAAATGACCAGTGTGCACAGCTGCAGCATTCTGACAGCCTCTTTTCTCCTTCCTGTCTCTCCAGCTGTCCCTGGAACACCTCAATACGTGGATGAACAGTTCCTGTCACGCCTCTTCCTGTTTGTGGCCCTGGTGATCATGTTCTGGCTCCTGATTGCCTAATGTTGGGCTCCTGGCCTACATCCATGGCAGGGACTCTGGACTGGTGAAATGCCGCCCTCACTCTTGATGTTTGGCTCCCTGGCTAATCCCTGGAATCAGTGGGGTCAGTAATACATGAAGGAGTCTCGCTTCTCCCTCAGAGCTTTGGGACTCAAGACCAGCTGTCGAGGACCCTGGATTTTGGCCATTGCTACAAACACCCTGCTATAACCTGAGGCCTTGGCATTGAGTCATGTCTCATGGTTACACCATGAAATCCTATTCTAGCCAACTCAGCAGGTCCTGACTGTGCACAGGGAAGAGGCAGGAAGAAAGAAACTGTCATGTCAGTACAGTTTAACCTGAGCTATATATTATAAGAAAAAAGGGATGAATCAAATGGTACTTATGAAAACTTACTTTCTTCTCTTTAAATACCCCTTGGTAAGTGGCCTCTGAAGTCTGTGGGACTCCTCATACAGAGAGGGTCCCCTTCGAGATCTCAGTGCTGCTCTGTCCTATTTCCTCCTCCTCAGCAGAGATGTAAGAAATTGCTGTCCTATAAAGATCATAATTGCAGTAGCTGAAGCTGGAGTCACTTCATGAATTCACCAGAGACCCAAAAATCTTTTATTGGCTCTGGGCTATACAAGTGTCTTTGGTCCCAGAGAGTGGCTCGAATGACTTCCTAGTTTCCTGGCATAGATCATCCCTGGAGACATGTGGCTTCACTCACAGATTTTCCATCAGCTTTCCCCAAAAAACTACTCACATCTGCCTCTCTGCCAGAGGGCACACAGCCTACATAGACTACTGCTGAAGCCAGGGTTGACTGCTGTGTGTTAGGAAAGACCTGCATTCGGGACGCTGGTAGGATTCAGAGCTCTGATGCAGAAACAGCCACACAAGCAGCCACATCCCAAAGCTGCAGAAGCTCTGCGTGCATCTTCTCCCAGACCTACCAAAACGAACCTGGGGGCTTTGTCAATTCAGCCCAGCTGCATGTTGAAGACCACCCTCCTCAGAAGCCAGTTTGTCCTCAATAAAGAGGCAGGGAAAGAAGAAGACCCTAATTTTGATGTGGCTTGATGGACTCCCCTGAAAACTCCTTGTGTGTGTGTTAACACTAGAGCAGGCAACCCCTGGCGGGCCTGAGGAGCCTCAGCACGGTGATATGTTAAGGTCTTCTGTGAAATCATTCTTTCCAAGCCCATGATTTGTTCTTTGACTTCACTAGCTTCTTCCTCTGAATCTAATTGAAGGAATGTGGTGCCAGGCAGGAGAACAGTTCACTTGGTAGAATGGCTCTCATTCTATCAGTCGGGCCTCTTTCTAGAAATCCAGCCTTTTCCAGGTGACCCCGAGGGTAGGAGGAGATGGACTTCTCTGGGGGCCTCTGTCATTTCACACCAGTCCACTCTGTTCCTGGCTTACCCCCAGCAATAGCCAACAAGTGGTAGAAAGTCCTACCTACTGTCTTTTTCCAGATAGGTTCTGCATAGTGTGTGGAAGCTAAATAAGACTTTGTCCAAGATGAGGGAAGCCTTGCTCCCCTCTCCACAGTCTCCATCCTTTCCCCCTTGTACCTGTCAATGCCAGAGTTCAGTGTTTAAACAGACAAAATACAAGTATTGAATAGGTGGTTTGTTTGCCGAATCCATTTGGTAGGAATAAGCCACCAGCTTTACAGTATACCTGATCTGATAGATTTTAAACATCCTTAGGGACACCCACCCAAGAGTGCTCTTTTTATCACCTGGAAATCCCCAAAGTCTGAGGGGCCTCTGGAGTTGCTCAACTGGAAATATTGGGAGACTGCCTCAGTGCAGTGGCTCCACCTAGTAGTAGAAGAGAGGACTTCAGTCAGATAGACCCAACAGAAATCGGTTTCTAACAGGTTAAAGAAGGGTTGTGGGTAGCAAGACAAATTACTTGGATTCTAATGAAAGGGAGTGAGCCCAGGAGAGCTCTACCAGCAAAGGTATCCCAAAAAGCTGTTAACACCACCAGGTTGGCCATATGCCCTTTGATTTTGAAACTCACAGATCCTCACTCATCGTCTGCCAGGAGCTGGGGCAGGAGAGCCAACTTGGGACTGCTGGCCCAGCCCCGACAGGGAGTCCCCTTCCTACCAACCCTTTGCAGGCTCATCACCTTGCCCCGCTTCCAAGGCAGTTTTCCTTTCTTTTGTGTGTTCTCTGTTCTTGGCCTCCATCCTCTTCCTGCCACTTTTGTGGTTTAGGGCCAGGTCTCAACTACAGTCAGAAAATGATACTATGTACAGTGGCACACCTTGACCGGTCACTAATTTTCACTGTTGTGAAAGTGATTTGATTTAGAATTAAATGGTTTTACATTATCTTGAGCTGTGGACTTCTTGATTGTGTCATGGGTCAGGGTTGGATTGGGGAGTAGACTGGCCTCTGGGAAGCGCTCGTATATCCTTGAGAATGTCAAAATGAGGATGAAAGTCTTCAAACAGCCATTGATACTTAGATATGAGATGTGTAGGCCGGAGGTCTAGCCTTATATATATCCCTACCCAAGGTATGACCTGTCTGACAGGCAGCCCCAGTCCTGAAAGGTATGTGGAATTTCTAAGCTTGCAGGCTGCCACAATGGAGCTTAGCTTGATCAGAACCTTGAAGACAATCACAAATTATTCACTGTCAGGATCTCTGCATGTTCTGTGACAGGGCAAGTGATTTCCCTGCAGGGGTGTGCTGCTTTGTGAATTTCCTCAGAAGAGGAGTAGAGATAGAAGATAGTGAGGTTACAAACCCGGCCCAGCCACAGGCTCCCCAGCACACAAGAGCCACAGGTCATCCTTCTGAAAGGAGCTCTTTTTTCCCTCTTACACTTTGACCTAATAATTATCAAGTTGATTAGTGCCAAGATAAAGTAGAAAATGCAAAGGTAAAGAGAACTCCAAGAACTCGAAAGCCCAATAAGAAAAACAATTTTTGTTTTCAATGGAAAACAAAATATAGTACTAGAGCAATAAAACCTATATGGACTAATCATCCAACCCCAATAATCATGAGCACAGGTCTAGTCCTGCTTCATCTCTACTCACTTCCCTCCTCCCCTACTGGTCTGTTTTGAGACAAGTTCTAGTCTTGTCATCTATTAAGTATTTCAATACAGAAAGGATTTTTTAAAACAACCAAAATACCTTTTATGTACCTTAATTTTTTAATATCATATCCGATTGTTTAAATTTTCCTAGTCATCTCAACTTTTTTTTTTTTTTGGCTGGGTACAGTGAACTTTATTGATGATGCATGACAAGGTAGGGCTCCCTAAGCCCCTCCCCTTCTTCAGGGAGTCTGGGATGAAAACAAGAGGTCAGGAGATTCTCCGTGTGTTGGCGGATCTATTTGGGGCAAGGATTCCCCAGGAGCCAAGGGCCTCTTCTTCGCACTGGGGTTGGTCATTCAGGGGACTACTCCTTGGAGGCCATGTGGACCATAAGGTCCACCACCCTGTTGCTGTAGCCAAATTCATTGTCACACCAGGAAATGAGCTAGACAAAATGCTAGCCCCAGCATCGAAGGTGGAAGAGTATGTATCACTGTTCAAAGTTGCAGGAAACAACCTGGTCTTCACTATAGTCCAGGATGCTCTTGAGGGGACCCTCTGACACCTGCTTCACCACTTTCTTGATGTCATATTTGGCAGCTTTCTCCAGGCAGCAGGTCAGATCCACAACTGACAGGTTGGGGGTAGGGGCACGGAAGACCATGCTAGTAAGCGTCCCATCCACCTCTAGGATAACCTTGCCCACAGCCTTGGCAGCGCTGGTAGAAGCAGGGATGATGTCCTGGGCAGCCCCTCAGCCAACACCGCAGCTTCCCAGAGGGGCCATGCACAGTTTTCTAGGTGACGGTGATGGTGTGGACTGTGGTCATGAGTCCTTCCACAATGCCAAAATTGTCATGGATGACCTTGGCCAGGGGAGCCAAGCAGTTGGTGGTGCATTACTGATAATCTTGAGGGAGTTGTCATATTTCTCATTTAAAAAATCCTTTATGTCATACTTCACACCCATCACAAACATGGGGGCACCCGCAGAAGGGGCAGAAATGATGACCCGTTTGGCTCCACTCTTCAAGTGAGCCTCAGCCTTCTCCAAGGTAGTGAAGATACTAGTGGACTCCACAACATATTCAGCACTAGCATCGCCCCATTTATTGTTGGTGGGATCTCACTCCTGGAAGATGATGATGGGCTTTCCATTGGTGGCAAACTTCCCATTCTCAGCCTTGACTGAGCCTTTGAACTTGTCATGGATGGAATCATAGTGGAACATGTAGACCTATAATTGAGGCAACAATATCCACTTTGCCAGAGTTGAAAGCAGCCCTGGTGACCAGGTGCCCAATACAGCCAAAACAGTTCACTCCAACCTTCACCATCGTGTCTCAGGGACGCTGCTGGCACTGTGCAGGAGGACACGGTTCCATCTATCGAATGGGAAGAACAGATAGCCTATATAGTTTAAGTTGAATTACTTGTTTTGTTTTATTGGTTTTTTTTTTTTTTTTGGTAAGACTATATCACAAGTGGTAGTGTATGCTTCTTGTTGCATCATGGCACATAATGTCTGGTGGTCCCTCTTTGTGACGTTAGTAGCCCTTACTGATTATTGTCTAAAACAGCACTCAGTACTGTCCAATAGAATGTTCTGCCATGATAGAGATGTTCTCTAACTGCACTGTCCAGCACAGTAGCCAGCAACAACAGGGAGCTATTGAAGGTTTTTGAGCAGAGAGGTGATAGAAACAACTTGGGAAGATTAATCAGTCCATCTTATGTAGGACAATTCAGGGAGGGAAGAGACTAGAGGCCAAAGATTGGCTAAGTTTGAAGCAAGTGACACTGAGGTCTGGCTGGGGACCAGTAGGCCAGTTCTCTCAGGATGGCAGATCCTGAACCTTAAGGTGGTGGTCTAGCTTCTCTTTTCTATAGGCCCAGAGAGTTGATTTTGAGCCAGTCACCAGGATCCGACCTCAAGGACTGACCAAGCCATGGTCACAAAAACTGTGGACAGGTGACAGGTGTTAGAAATACAGTAGGTGTTCTTCTTTTCTGCCCTCCAGAAGTCTCCCCTCAAATTCACAAGTGATTTTTGGGTTGAACTATGTCCTTGCTGAAGGCATCATGATCCATTTCCTGGGCCCCGTCCCTGTCCCTTCCTGGTCATTTGGACAATTTTCCCATGACCTAAATCTGATCTAAGGAAATGACACTTGCCAAGACCCAGCATAAGAGAATCAGATGGAAGGGACCCCAGAGACCAGATGATGTGGCTGACCTTTATCACACAAAGGACCCCAACCTCCTCCCAAGCCCAGTGAGGGTTAAGGCACCTAAGCCAGCCAGCAGCTGCCAGAAACCAGTCTGCTGTTCTAACTCCTCATCCAGTGCTCTCTTCTATAAAGAGGAGGCTGCAGAGCAAATCCAGTCCACAGTTGTGTTTCCTTTGGCCTACATGGCATTTTTAGACTTTTTAAATGTTAACATTTTTTAAAATAGGAAATTTCACCTAAATTATCTAACATTTTAGATTGTCTTGAAAAATTGAAGATCTGATGTACTGGGTTCATTTATATATCTACTTGGCCTGGCTGAGGATCTCCCCTGTATTCTTCCCTACCATCTTTGACCTAGAGATTATTTAGTGAGTGTCAGTTTACTCAGTGGTGCAGAGAAGTGGTTTATCTGAGCTGGAAGATTCTAAGAAAAGTCCACCCTCATTCACCTACCCCTTTCCCCCAAAGCTGTTTTGTTGGGTAGACCTGGTTTCTCCATATCCACGTTCTTGATTCCAAACACTCTACTGAAAAGAGTTTCAGACTGAGAATCAGGAGACCTGGGTTTCTATCCCAGCTCAGCTGTGCCATATCAAGGTAGCCGAACTTGTCCTCTCTGGCTTTTAGCTGTCTTCATCTGTAAAATGGGCTGAGGGCCCTCTGTATTGAGGCTTCCGGCCACCGCACAATCATCCTTATCAGCTTGGGCACCCAAAGACGGAGTCGCTCACACTAGGGGGCGCGAGGGCCTCCACAAAGCCGGAGCAAGGGGGCGGGGCAGAGTCCCAGGGGCGGGGCGTCGACCGGGTGGGGCGGTGGCAGGCGGTCCCCCATGCCAGGTGCGGTTTGGTCCTCCCCGGGCGCCGTAGGCGGCGCATCCCGCTCGCGCCCAGAGCTGAGTGCCTACCGCGCCCGAGGCTACGGCGGGAGCTGAGAGGAGCTGCTACGGCCCCCGCCTCCTCCTCCCCATTTCCGCGTCCCCGGGACCATGGCCGCGCAGGCGGGTAAGGAAGGACTGTGCAGTCCTGTCCCGCCGTTATCTCGGAAACTGGGGCCCAGGACTCTTGAGGGAAGACGGCGGCCTCTCGGCGGCGTTCGGGCTGGGTGGACTCCCATGCCTCCCGGCAACTTAGGAAATTTTTGGGAGTGAGCACAGCGGAGACTCGGGGGTTCTGGGACCCCGGAAATTGGGGAGCCAGAGGTAGAGGCTCCGAGGATAGACGGGTGGAGCGGCTTCCGCGAGTCGAAGCCCCCGAGAGGAAGGGATACTGGATTTGCCAGGGGCGCAGCTCTTTATGTAGACCTGACGACCACAGGTCCCTAAATACAAACCCTTTCTAAGAAAGCTGAGGGGTCTGGGTTCCCGTGGAGTTTTGGTTTTGCGGAGTATGGGAAGTACGGGATCCTCAGGGTTCGGGTCAATTGTGAGGGGATGGAGAGTTGCCCCGGGTTCTGGGTTTTCTGTGGAAAATGGACGAGAGTATGGTTTCCTGACCGGATCCAAGATTTCTCGCGTGTATCTTGGTAACAGGGGTCCTCTGGGACTGAGTGCTCTTTGCAGGAAATATGTGAGTGTGGGCTCCCTTGAAAGTTAGGACATGGATTGGAGGTAGGGAGAGGTTGGAGCATTTTTCTTGGGGAAGGTAAACCCCTTGGGATTCTAGACCCTCCTATAGCCTCTGGGTCCTCCTTTGGCGTCTCTTAAGACTGGAGAGGGAAAGGAATGTGGCCAAAAACTTCCTGGGAGAATTTTCCAAGGGTGAAGGGCAGCTTCAGGATTAGGTTAGCTGGACTTGCAGTCCTCTCCCGGTCATAACACACTACCCTGCAGCTTCCTGCCCTCGTGTGTCCCTAAGCGCCAACGACTTTCTGTTGCCTGTTTCCCAGCCACCTGTATGAGTGGCCCAGCCTCTAGGTCGACCAGGGTCAGCGTCCAGAGGTAGCAGGAGGGAATAATGGAGGAGGGAGGCTGTCCTGGAAATCTGGCTCTGCTTCCTGGCTTTCAGCTTGTGGACAGTCACTTCCTCCATTCTGAATACAAGGATCAGGCCACCGGTGGGTCACTTCCGCACCATGGGAGCAAAGGATTTTCTCATTCTTGATAACAGGCTTCTGGAGAAAGAGGGCTAGGGGTAGGAATTCACCCTGTCCCCTACTTTTATTTATTTTTTTTTAGCTTCCAGAGTTCTTCAGCTCAAATTATTTCTCTCTAACCTTCATATGACATGGGTTCCCTGTCTTGAACCTTTATTCCCAGAAAGTTGTAAAAGATCTGAGAGTGCAACAGTGTTTATTTGGTTTTCTCTGAGTGAACCAACCCCCCCAGGCTGCAGACTGGTACTGGTCGATGGCCTGTTAGGAACTAGGCTGCACAACAGAAGGTGAGTGGCCAGCGACCTAGTGAAGGTTTGTCTGTATTTCCAGCTGCTCCCCAGCTCTAGCATCACCACCTCAGCTCCACCTCATATCATCTGGCATTAAATTCTAATAGGAGCACCAGTTCCTAGTGCCACAAAGGTTGGGTACCACTGGTCTAGAGGCATTAGAGCCTCTAGGTGCATTTGTTCATGCATTCTTCCATAAGAATGTTTGTTTGATACTTCTGTGGCATGCACTTAGCCAAGCACTGAGGACTAATTGTGATGAACAAAATGGGCACAGTGCCTTCGTGGTGCTTACAGTCCTAGAGGTGGACAGTAAATAACTGAGATAACAACTAAGATAAATGCTATAATAACTGAGATTAAACAGTCGAGGTAAGTGTTATAAGAGTGCACCAGAGATGAGGAGAATGGATAGGGAATACTTTCCTAAAAGAGCAAATTTATGTTAACTTCCTGAGGCTAAGTAGAAATTAGTCCAGCAAAGAAAGGACAAAGAACATTCCAGGTAGAGAAGACAGCATAAAAAAGCCCCGAAGTAGGAAGGCATGTAGTGCCTTTGTAGAACTGCAAGAAAGCCAGCATGGCTTTTTCATTGAGGGAGGAGACTAAGGTTCAGAAATGATTCGTTTAAGGTGCCATAGCCAAAAAAATGGTGGTGATCAGAGGTCATGTTTTCTAACCAAATTCAGTACTTCATCCTCTCTGTATCCCAAACACCAGAATGAGGTTGCCCGTGGAGTCAGAGGAGGAAGTGAGACTTAAACTTTTACTTGTTCTGGCCAACTGTTCCAAGACAACTTCGATTACTGTGTAACAGGAGAATCAACAACAAAGAAATCAAATATTTACTGAGTGCCTGTGATGTCTGAGGCACTGGACTGGGACAAGTTTTACCTCTTATAAATTTTAACGGATGTTAGAACCAGGAGAGACTTGAGATAATGTAACTCTTCATTTTACATATGAAAAAACTGAGGCCCAGGGAAGAAAATGGATTTGTCTAGAGTCCCTTAACTAGTGGTAGAGCCAGGACTAACCGTAGGAATTCTCTTCCATTGCGTTTTCTAATATTCCAGGCTGTTTGAGGCATGGAAGGTCTGGCAGGCACACAGTAAGCCCTTAGTAAATACTTGCGGAAATGAATAATACATAGTTTATGCCTTCGAGAAGTTTCCTGTCTGCTTAGAGTAATTAAGAAAAAAAGGACAAATCAAGACAAGCCTGTATGTGATAACCTTATGGAATTTCAAAGGTGAAGGAGAACTCTAGTCCTACATTCATTCTACAAATACATATTGAATTCCTACTACGTGCCAAGCACTTCAAGGCTTTGGGGGATACATCAGGGGACAATGTAGACCAAATCCCTTCCCTCATGGAGTGTATGTTCTGGTGGAGAGAGAGAGGCAATAATTAAATATATAAATATTACATAAATGCTCTGAAGAGAAATAAAATAGGATAAGGGCATAGGAGCAGTGGAAAACCTCTCTGGTTAAGGATATCTGAACAGAAATGAAGCAAAGGATTGAGCCATTTAGGTATCTGAGGGAAAAGCATTTTAGAGTGAAAGAATGAGTTAAGGCCCTGAGTGAAACCAAACCGGAGGGCTTAATGCTAGGCTTATGGAATTTTTCAGTCTGCAGTAGAGACATAGTGTTAGAGGCAGAAAGAGTCATGATATGGACATTTTGGTTTTAGACTATCTTGCACTGGTGGACAGAATGAATTGGACAAGGGTAAGGAAGGGCACCAATCTGGAGGTGCATACAGTGGACCCTGAGCTGAGCTGTTAATGATAGGAATGGATAAGAAGGCACTGACCAGGAGGAAATGCCTCATGTCAGCAAATGCCTCATGTCATGGACAAGGCAGGGTGACTTAGAAAGCCCTGGGCATGGGATAGAGGTATCAAGGTAGGGTCTAAGAGGTCCATACGGTTTAAAGCTGAATTGAAACCCATCAGGTTCAAGGGAAAGTGTTAAGCTTTCCACATTCCTGATGGGTTTTCTGTATCTTTTGAGGGCTGGTTAATTCCCAGGCCAGTGCAACCTAGAGGGGCTCGTTTTCAGGGACATATTAGGAAGGAATGGGGCATCACTTTGATATTTCAGTGAAAAGTCTTAGAGCTGTACATACTCTTGAAAGTCTATCTTCTTTCTCACTCGACCTTTATACAGTAGCAAGAATTAGACTCCTTTACCTATTAATTTATATCCAATAGTAGCTAGAACATGAAACGATTACTTAGTTCTATTACAGTATACTTTGAGCATCCACCCTGGGATTCTATTTAGTTAGTTAGCTCTTTCTGCCTATAATTTATTTTTCTAGGAAAGTCTAAAATGTAAAGGCACAGACTTTGGAATTAGCAGACCTATAGTCAAATCCCACCTCTAATACTTGTTGGTTGAGCATTTCCATTTCCTCTTCACTAAAATGGGAACAGTAATAGTCTTTCAGTATTAGCCCTTACCTTATGGGATCTTTATATTTGATTAATTCATGCTTGCATAGTGCTTAGGACACTGCCTTGCACCTAACAAGGATTCAAAGTAGTTGGAGTTTTTTCCCCCCTCATTGACAATGGGTAGAGAACTGCTGTCTGGGGATATATGAATTGGTTAACAAGTTCTCTGGTAAAGAGATTCTTTATAGGCCTTCCTCTAGATAAGAAATTGCCAACTCATTCACAGTTAAGTAAACTTATGGGAGGAAATGAGAACCTGAGTGCCCAAAAGCTGTAGGAACCATCTGTCTTGTTTGTTTCTCTACCAAGTATCTTATTACTCTACCAACCTTGCCCTGCCCCCAGCACCTGGTTTGTCCCTTTCTGACATGTGTTGTATCTGTACATATCCTTGTCCCTCACACCCCAAAAGTACTCACCAAGGGCCCCAGCAGTTCATGGCCTAGTCTGTGTCTTGCGCATGGGCGCATAGAAGACATTTACTGAATTTGTTTTGAAAACATTCCTTTCAGGTTTTAGAGGTTAGTGTATTCAGCTCAACCTCTCTCCCAGCCAACCCCCTAGACGTACATGAAAGATAGAAAAAAAACTACTGACAATTGAGTTGCCAACTAAGTGTTGGGCACTACAGGAGGTATTTTCATATATATTGCATTATTTCTCTTAATCCCTTTGGTAATCCTGTAAAGAAGTGGTATTATCCTCTTTTTAAAGATTAAGAGACAAGCTCAGAGAGGTTAAATAATTTGCCTAAGGACACAAAGCCAGGTTTCAAACTCAGGTCTAACTTCAATTCTTCTTGACCCTTACAAATTTTTCTTAATAAACTAAAGGGCATAAGAGAACAACAGCAAGAATGAAACTTTTGATGTCTCTGTGCCTTAGCTTGAAAAATGAGAGGCCCCTGGTTTGGTATCACAGACTCTTAGAGCTAGAAGGTATAATTTAATCTCTCCTTTTATGAAGGAAGAATCTAAGGTCCAGAGAAGTTCACAAGCTCCTTTAAAAATCATCTAGTCTTTCTTTCCTTAGACACTCCCTTTGGTAAGCTTATGAGGAGGAAAACCCTTTGGGATACAGGGAAAAGTATCTGGAGGAACGTTAATCGTTACTCTTAGTCTTGTTGGTAGTGCATTAGAATGGGATCTTTTCTCTCAGCTGTTTCCCACCAGTTGCTGCCCTGCCCCTCTCTTTCCTGCTTTATCCCGGAACAAGTGGGGTTTATACACCTGACCTGCCAGTTCCCAGGGGGCACAGTGGTTACCATACTTGTTGTTTTGTGCTGCACTGAATTGGCTGGGTTTTGTTCCTGGTTCTCATTGTGTAGTGGAACATGAGAAGCATCAAAGATTTTTCTCAAATGAGAGGATAGGACCTGTGTATGTTGGTTCAGTCTAGGCTTTATGGTCTCATGAGCTCTCTCAGCCCTTGGGGATTTCTCACCACTTTGAAGTCTGAAAAGGACTAGTTTGCAGAAACCCAGTTCTTAGACCAAGGTTAAGGCGAATGTTAGTGTCTTATGGGAAATTCACTGACTCTGAGCTGGGATACCAGGCGGAGCCCTTCCACTGATTAACTGTATAGTCTTGAACAAGTCTCACCTTATCTGAGGCTGCATAGGATAATAAAAATATAGGTGGTCTGGTAGTCCTAGAACTTGGGTTTAGCCCCTCTTAGACCAGCTTTCTGATGGTTAGAAAACTTGATTCTCCTTCTCCAAGCCCATTTTTCATTCAGAAAAATGCAAGAGTTGGATTAGAGTAGACGATTTTTAAAGGCCCTTCCAGCCTTGCCATCCTAATGCCTGCCCAGTAGATTCTCAGATTGTTGGAAGGTCACATCACCAATTAAGTTGGGAGAAAGAAATTATATATTTTATATTTTTTAAGTATATCTAAAAGATCGTAAAGGTAAGAAGTCTGTAATGAGGTTTGTTACAATTCTTACCTTCTTTGCATTGCACATTTACCCCTTCTTAAAAGCAACAAATTCCCGTAATGAAGGCACAGTTTTCTGATTATTAAACACATAATAAGGGCCCCTTATTGTTTGAGGCTGCTGGAGACATTTACTTAATCAAGGTCCCTTTCTGGACTCTCAATCAGTAGCCACTGTTGATAAGTCTGCAGATATGAGAGGTAAACACATTAAAGGGAGAGGGTGAACAGCCTGGTACAATGAGGTATTTTCCTAGGGGAAGAATATTCCAAGCAGACTGGACTGGACTCCGCATTGGTCTTCCGCTAGGCCTCATAGAAATCTCTATAGACTTTATATTATTCTATTTGTCTTATATTTCCTAGAATGGAGGTTGTAAAAGAGTTAGGATTATTGACTTTCTGGACTGTAAGGGAGTTGAAGAGGCCACGAGTTTTCTTTTGAAGAGTGTTTGGGGTTGGGAGGCTGAAAGCTCCAGGTAAATAAACTATCTTTGCGCAGGTACAATATGATAGACTGAGGCCTGTCTATCTATATGTTACCTTAACCTGTGAGTAGTCACCCTGGGAACAAGAACATTTATCGTTGTCATCCCTGCTGACTGTTGGAGCTTAGCTTTGGAAATTACCTTTAATAGCTGGCAGTTTGGAAAAGCTTTTCAGTTGGATTCATCATGCAAAGGGATGTCTGTTCTGCACTAGGCTTTATGCTAGGCCCTGGAGATTTGAAGATCTTCAAGATGCAATCTTTGCCTCTTAGAACTGTGGGGGAATGGGGCAGAGGAGAGGGACTGAGAGAGGCAGAAACATAATGAACTGTAATTAAAGTGAAACAGACACTGCCTGCCTTTTGAGGACCATCAAGGATGGATAGAAGTTTGATTAAGGGAAAAGATGGATGAAGTGCTCTAAATACAGAATAGCTCGAGCTATGAATATTAGGATGCAAGAACATGAACGTGTGTGACAGGAGTAGAAAATAGATAAGGTGTGACTAGAGCATCACTTTGTAAGGGATGATGAGACATAAAGGTTCTTTGGGGCCACTTTGTGGAGGGCCAGATGTTTGTTGAGGGACATTAGTAAACCAGAGACCAGCCTTGAGTCCCCTAGTCCTTTGGAGCAGGCAGTAGCCAACTTTAATGGTGTGTGAGGAGTTTGCATTCCTACCTAAGGACTTTTGCACACACATTCCACCCCCATCCCAATCTCCAGTGTTATCCTTCCTTCCTACTTCCTTTTTGCCTGGTTAATTTATATTCATCCTTTGGTGCTCAGCTTGGAAAATACTTCCTTAAGGAATACTTGTTTACCCCACTCCCATTTTCCTAGTTATGCACTTGATATCTTCTTCAAATCACTTGTCTCAATTATAAAAAAATAATTATGTTAATGTTCAGTATCTGCTCTTTGTTTAATCTTTCTCTTGTTTGCTGCTCTTTCCCCAGCACAATGTTAGACACATAGTTGTCATGCGATAAATATTTGCTGAAAGGATTGACTGAAGCATGTCCATTGAATTTAGCAGTAAGCGGTCACCGTTGACCTTGGTGAGACAGTTTCAGAGAAATGGTGGGGGGTGGAAGTCAGATTGCATTGGACTGCGCAGTAAGTGGGAAGTGAGGAAATGAGGGCAGCGATGTGTAGACAACCTTTTAATACGTGTGACTGTGAAGAGAGGAAGCAAATATGGTAGCTAGAGGAGAAAATGGGGTCCAGATTATTTTTTAATGGGAAAGACTTGAACTTGTTTTAAGCGATAACTGGAAGGAGTCAATGGAGAAAGGAGTGGTGGTGGAGATAACCAAAAGTGCATATCTTCTGAGAGGTGGGGTGGGATGGAATCTGGAACAGGAGTGCCATGCTAAGCATTGGAGCCTTTGTTCTGTAGACATTAGGGAGTCTGGGTGAACCAGCTAATATTATCCAGTAGTATACAGGGAAGAGAAGCCAAAGACCTGAACTCAGACTGCGCTGAAGGGCAGGGAAGGATTGGAGAGACATCTAGGAGGTGGAACCAGGTGGATATGAGAGGAGGGAATAGGGGTCTTGAATATTGTGCCCCTAGTTCCTACCACACAGCAGGTGCTAAATTCGTTTTGAATGGCTTTGAGTTTCTCAAGACTGGAAAAATCAGGGCAAGCTGGGGAAAGTGTAGCAATAACAGGTTCTCTCGAATATCCTCATAGTGGAAAGTCCTGAACCTTTTTCCATTTTTGAAACAGCCAGAAGTAGTTCAGAGCCAGGATGTTGAATTGTTGAATAAGTGGGTGGTCAGGTTAGAGACCGTTCTGTTTGGGTTAAAAAGTAAAAACAAGAAACAAGGTGTGGCTTAACATAATGAGATTTTGCTGGGGTGAGAGGTGTGGCAGTTCACAAGCTGACTCTGAAAGCCCTTCTGTGTAAGAGTTCCAAAATTGTTTCAAACTGGTACCTCCAGAACTTGGGAGATTAATTTGGATGTCTGTTTTCATCAGAAACCCTCTCACTAATTCACTGTTTTGCCCATTGTTCATAACCCAATTTTTATGAGCCTCTCAGACTTTCTGCCTGGGAGTTTGTGAGGATAATGGTGTACTCTCTGGCCTCTGCCACCTATGAAATAAAAAGGCCCCTCATGAGAGTCTGAGCATTTTAGATCCAGGAGGTGATGGGCATATATGTCCTATCACTGGATTTAGAGGAGAGAAGTGAGTGGGCTGAGGTTTTTTAGCCTCCTGCCAGCTTGTTTAACTTTCCTCTGGGGTATGAGGACAGCTCTCTGTGCCCTGGCTGCCCCAGAATGCTGCTGAGCAATCTCGAAGTGCCTGGAGCAGTGCATTGTCTATTCATGTCCCCTTTGCCTGTGAAATAGGGTTCGGTGGCTGTCACTGTGCCTGTAGCAGTCTAGAGTTACCCAGAGAGAACAAAGCTGCATACACTGAGAGCACAAGGGAGTCTTGTAACAACCTTGTCCCGCCTTCTGGGGCTGAGTCAGGTACCACAGCTTGATCTCAGCTGCCTTCTTTATTTCAAGAAGTTGGCATCTGAGCCACACCAGGAGTAATGTGTTTTGTCCCTTTCGGAGGGACATGGACTGACTCTGTGCCATTGTCCGTGCTACTATCTCAGCCTACACAGCGCTTCCCCATTCTTTCTCAGCCTTTGATAAATCTTCCCCATCTTTCAAGGCTCAGCTCAAGTGTCAGCTTCCTCTACAAAGACTTTCCTGGCTCCCCTAAGAGGAATTAACATGGCGGAGTGGAAAGAGCAAGGGCTTTAGAATGAGCCAGACCTAAATTGGGATATAAGATCTGCCACTTGGCCTGTCACCCCTGACCCCAAGTTTCAATTCTCCCATCCATTAAATGAATATAATAATACCTGTCTCACAGGGTTATTTTGAGAATTAAATGAGATTGAGTCTGTGAAAGCAGCTAGCACAGTTCTTGGCATTTAGGAGGAATTCGTTAAATGTTTGTCCTTTCCCTTCTGTACCCATAACTTCTTTCTATAAACTAAAATAGCACTTTGCTTCTAGTTCTGAAAGAACATCTAAGTGAAAATTTACAATGTGGAAGAATGTCCCTTTTCCAGTGGATTTACTTCCTGAGGAGCAGTGGTGATGTTTTCTAACAATCTCCAATGTAGAGCTTGGAGAGGTCCCATGGGTCCAAAGAGAAGACCCATGATGGTGTTGAATGAATGAGCTCCGGGACTAGGTGATGGAAAATCTGTACAACCAGGACCTTTGAGGAATAGGAAAAGGAAATAACTTGATTAACCTAGAGAGATGCTTTTGAGTTCTGGCTGGGAATAGTTGTAGGAAAGGCTGATCTGAAAAGAGATCTTGCTTATTTTGTCTACTCGGAACTATAAATAAGGACTGATACTTCTAGAAAAGGCGGGTTTTGTTTTGGTAGAGAAAAGAATAATCAGAACTGTTTTTTAAAAAATGAAATGAGATACTTTTGAGGCCAAGAATTCCCTTTCCCTAGGGAGATGAGTAGGCAGGGTTAAGTGCTTACGAGAGATCTCATGGAGGAGAGAAGTGTGTGTCCAGCAGAGCATTGGCCCAGCCCTTTCAACATGAGATCCTGTTAAGTCTTATTCCACATGGTAGGAATCCTGTCCCTTTGGCCCCCTGCTACTTCAGGCCTCTGAACCCCTTGGTTTTGTGTGCAGGCGAAGATGCCTGGAGGTGTCGGGGCTGTGGGGACCATGTTCCTCCGAGCCAGAGATTATACAGGACTGTCAACGAAGCCTGGCACAACTCTTGCTTCCGGTAAGTAGATCTATCCTCCTGTTTTTGTTATTGCACTGTACAGTCCAGGAACTATTTCATTTTCTGGAAACTACACAAACAAGTTTCTGACGTGAGAGTTTCTCTTTCGGTGGGTGCAGGGTAGGAAGAGATGTGCCAAAGAAGAGGACATGAGCAAGGTGAGAGTGGAAGAGCCACCAATGGGCCAGGTAGAAGTAGGATGGGGGGTGGTGGTGAGAGCAGACCTTTCCATGGTGTCCCAACACCCTCACTTTTTAGGTAAGGAAACTGAGGCCCAGAGTGACTTTCCCTTGCCTACACTACCGATTATGCAGGTGCCTTAAGGGTTGTTTTTGGTGCAGTTTGCAAAGCCAGCTCTTCACTGCAGGATGCCTCCCTAGTTTCCTGCTTTTTGTTATTAACTTTATTATAGCTCTTATTGTTTCGAGGCTGCTCAGTTTCTTTAAAATAACACAAACTTTAAAGTCAAATTTGTTCCTGCTGTCTGAGGTTATTTCCTTATAAGGAAAATAATAGATATTAAGGATCTATTTCATAGACTTATTAAGATTGAATTAAATAATATATGCCAGGGCCCCGGAACATGGTTGACACCCACTGAATGGTTGTTACTTTCCGCTGTGAGATTGGAATCCTCAAGAGTGGGAGCTTGTCTTTGCATTTTCCAGAGCATAAAACAGTGCCTGGCCTGTAGTCACTACTCATCTGAGGCCGGGCGGGCATGTGTTATCCCCGTTGTCTGAAGTGGCGGGGCTGGGCTCCCGTCTCGAGAATGAGACAGACCAAACAGGCACCACTTGCTATAGATTCCAATTCCCACACATAGCTTTTGCTGCAAAGCATCCTCTGTGCTGATGTTGACCTTTAAGCATTTGCCTCCACCCGACTGGAGGGGAACGCGGGGAGGGGTGCTTCGGGGGTTGCAGGGAGGGCCGAAAAGTTCTGGCCTCTGGAAGAATTGAAGAAGAACCAGCATTTTCTGCCCTTTTAGCTCTAAATCAGCTCTCCAGCCTTCTCTAGATCTAATTACATTGGTTCTTCCTCCTTTTACTCTTGGGGAAGTTGATTCTACCTTTACTGTGCATTTTGGTTAGATAGGAGCAGATGTCAGAGCTGTAAGGGACATCATAGACAAAGCCTTGGGCTAACCCTCTCATTTTAGACTGAAGCTAATGAGCAACATCAGAACCTAGTGAGTTCTCAGGCTGAGGCTTGCCTTGGCATCTAACCCATAAGTCATATTTATTCCTACTGCTTTCCTCTGTATGAATATTTCCTATCTAAAATAAGTTGGATTGGGTAGAACATGGTAATCTTTGGACTTCCTGGACTCTCTCTTAACTAAAGAACTTCAGGACTAGAAGGGACCACCTACTTATGCTATAACCCCTTCATATCAGACATGAGAGGCCTGAAACCAAAAAGACAAAAAGAGTTACACAAACAGGCCATGGAAGACAAGAGTTGGCCTTGGAACTGAAGTCTTGGATCATTTGCAGGTCTAGTCAGGTGCTAGTTTATTAGAGAACACCCTGTGTATGAGAAAGAGAGACATATAGACACACACACAAGTACATGCTTATAAAGAAGTAAGGCAGGTAAGAGTGCAGGTTATGGGATGAGACTGTCTGGTTTCAAATCCTGGCTTTGCAATTTATTTACTGGCCTTAGATGACTCCCCTGAACTTCAGGCATCTCATCTGTAAAATGGGAATAAAATAGTACTTATCCCATAAGGTTGTTGGGGATAATTAGATATAATAATTTATATAAAGCGCCTAGCATAGCACCTGAAACAAAACCCTTAATAATCACTAGCTGTCACTTTATATTATATCGTGAGTTTGTCTACGTACTTGTACATGCATATATTTTTTTCTCTTATTACATACTCATTGGTCATCTGATATGGAGCCTCAGGGATTAAGTTTAACTTTGAACTACCCTGGCACGATTAAACCAAAGATCATTCTTGTGGGAGAAGTAGAGCATCCAGGTTTGGTCTCCCCTTTACAGCTTTGCCTCAAGGAAGAAGTCTTTCTAATTCCGCTCTATTGAAAGAGCTCATCTCCTGACTTCCTGAAGTTTCTCACACAAACTGGATAACTGGAGCCTGGCAGTTTGTCCTGGGAGAGTGGCCACTTTGGAGCCAATTTGACTTTTGCCCAAATGGACGAAGATCTTCAGTGCTGGCAAGGACTGTGTCTGACCTCAGAAGTAAGCCCAGGGTTACGAGCATGAGGCATCAACCTGAATGGTCTATTAAGGTCTCTTCCACCCTAGTTCGCCGGTGATTCTCTGATGAATTGAGAGTATTTGGGTGCAGTTCTGCTGGAAACAGGACCCTGCCTTCATGCTACTCAAAGAAATTCATTCTTCATGACTCCCTTCCAGCCTTGCTCTTATCCAGCTGGTCTACAGTTACAATAAAGGAAATGACTTTTCTTATCCCCTTCCCCCACACCTTTGTTTTTCTAGCCACAGGGTGGGGCTGGATATTGAATGGAGAAATTGCTGGGGTTTGGCCCAAACTCCTCCCCTCACCTTCTTATACTACCCTATCCCCCATCTGCAGCCATATCCGTAATCCTGCCTCTTATCACTTCCCGCCAGTTTCTCAGGTGCCTGGGACAATAGGAAGCCACTCAAGGCTGGAACCTGGGACTGTACAGAGTGGGCCAGCTGACAGATCTCCTAGAAGTAGCCCCGTCTGTAATTGTGCTGGTACAGTTGGGTGCCTGGCCAGGATCCTTCTGATCTCTGGCCATCTGAGTGACCAGCCCTCCTGCTGCTGCTTCTCAACTTTCGCAACAGGCCTGTTTGGACTCTAAGTACCTCTGGCCTTCCCTTTCCTTGAGCAGTGCCATTGATTCTAGAGCTGGGGCCATGCTCTCTGAAGTTCTCTGAAACTGGCTCCCTTTCATCTGGGGAGGCTGGGAAAGCAATCAGTCTGTGTGTCATTTGTAGCTGAAGTTAAAGTGTGTAGATATCAATGATGACTTGGACTCTTGTCATGTTGGCAAACCAAAAAACCTTGGCAAATTTTCTGATGATTGTTCTTTTACTCTCATTAGAGATGTTTGGTCCAGGAGAAGAGGTTGTGGGAGGAGGGGGAAGCTGCCTCTGTTAGTCTTTATGGCCCCTACCTGGGACTCCGTTGCTTGACCCTGGTTCCTAACAGTGTTATCAGAGGGGAAAAAAACCACCAGTAAGGCTCCTGGGAACTGTTCAGGGCCTCTTTTCTCAGGATCATGAACGCAGACTATTTGAGCTTTCTCTTTTAAGAAGTGGTTTTTCATGTCTGTGCTCTAGAAAAGGGGTAATACAGTTAGAAAGCTGTTGTCACTTCATCAGACAACAGACCATTTCTGCTAAATTTGTGACTCCAGGAAAATTCGGTGAGGAAGTTACACATGTAGCAAACAGAGACTGTGGTGTAATAGGCTGGCTGATGACAGAGTGTTTTCTGATACTGAAAGCCGTGCTCATTTTCTCACCTACATCCCCATCTAAACAAGCACTGTTTAGAATCACAATTGCAGTAGCAGTTTCCGTTTATTGAGTACTTACTCTGTGCTATTATACACCGTCTCAAGCATTTCACATGCGTTATTTAATTCTTACAGCAACCTAAGAACGGTAGAACTGGTCTTAACTTAATTTACAAATACAGCAATGGAGGTTACTTGCTCACAGTCACAGAGCCAGTAAGTAGCACAGCTGGAATTTGAACCCAGGCATTCTGACCTTTTACTAAGAAGAGTCTCTTTGCATTCCTGAATATGGGCATGTCATTTAATCTCCCAGAGGCTCTGTTTCCTCTTCTGTAACTTCAGGATCAAAACACTCACCCTACCTACCACACACTGGGTGTCAGATAGCATTGAAGGGTTGGTTCGTGAACTCTCAACTGTCAATAAAAATGCCATTACATTTCTCCTGAGTCTCTGGCTCAGGAGTGTGTAGAGCAACCCTGCCATCTGCTGTTGTACTGTTGATATTGCTGCTGAATTTAATAATCCAAGCCTTTGATTCTAGTTTGCTATTTGTCTAGTTTATCTCTAAGGAAACAGCCAGCCAAGTTGGCTAACTATTGGATGTGGGGCTGGGGCCTTCCTGACAGGACTGGAAGGACAGACACCTGGGCCTTCCTGTGCCCCCACAAGGGACTCCAGCATGAACATAAACTAGGACTCCTAGTCCGTATTAGCATCATGTAACCTGAAGTGTGCCTTAATCCTGCTCTATTCTTTAGGAAGAAAGAACTAAGACCCTGTAGAAGCCCCACAGCTGCTATTCAGGACAGAGATGAAGAGAGGTGGGGTGGGGCCAGGGATGGATGACTGACATCTATTAAGCTTTTTTAGAGAGTTTCGCTTAGAATATCTGATTCAGCCCTCACAATAATCCTGCATCCCCATTTGGTTGTAAAACAGGAAGGCTCAGAAAGGTGGTGTATCTTTCCCAGGGTCACACAGAGCTAACATTTTGAACTCAGGTCTCCCTAACTCCCAAAAGGGTCCTGTGCACTGGGGCTCCCAGAAAAGAACAGTAGACTTGAAGTTGGAAGACCTGAATTTGAGTCTTAGCTGAGCCAAGATAGCTGTGTAATTGTGGGCAAGTTCCTTTGCCACTATAAACTTCCGGTTTTTTATCTATAAATTGTGGTGAAAGTAATCCACCTCATAGCATAGTTATGAGGGTCAAGGAGGCAATGAAGAAGAAGATACTTTGAAAACATTAGAATGGTGTAATGTGAAGAGTTAGCAGCAGCACATAGCAACATTGTGCTTCTTAGTCTGACCAACCGTTCACATGTAATTTTGAGCATCATCTGCTATATTAAGGGCACCAAATTCAATACTGTTAGGGATACACATTTGACACAGTGCCCTGGTCTCCTAACTGGCTCCCTCAGACAGTTGGAAAACAAGTAATAATGTGGAGCATTCCTAATAGTGGGCTCTAGACTGGCTTCCATTCTGTCTCTCCCCTGAAACGTTCTCTAAAGTTCCACTTTAGAGAAGAGTGGCTACTCTTCAGTCTTCATCTTATATGACCTCCCAAACTGTGCTAGAGGAAGTAGAGAAAAGTGAATCAGAGTTTGGAGTCAGGCTGCTTGTGTTTTTATCCCAGCTTCTCTACCAGCCCCTTGACCTTGAGTCGGGTGCTTACTCTTTCTTTACCACAGTTTCTTCAGCTGTAAAAGGAGAGATGGTTCTCACCTCAAAAGGTTGTTGTGCAGATTAAATTTGATCATGTAGTCAAAGTCCTTGCCATTACCTGGCCATAGTTATGACTTAATAGATGTTAGCATTTATTATTGGTGTCTGTCACTGTCGAAACGTTCTCTTCCCTTGGCTTTCATGACATTCCACACTGTCCTGGTTTTCCTCCACTTCTCGAGTCATTCTCGTTTGCTTATCCTTTTCTATCTAGCTCTGAAATGTTCATGTTTCTCCAGGTTCGCTCTCTATTTTCTCCCTAGGTAATCTCACCCTCACCCTGGCTTCTGTTGTCCTCACATACTGATGACCCCGAAATTCAGTCCAAACCTTTCCACTGAGCTCTAGACCTATCTAGCCTACTGTCAACTTTACAAGTCCATCTGAATGTCTTCCAGGCATCTCAGACCCAGCTGGACTTTCAATCTTTACCCCCAAACTGACTCCCCTTCATCGTAACCTGTCCCATTGGAGGGCAGCACCATCTGCTCACTGCTTAAGCCAGAACCTGGGAGTCCTTGATACTACTTCTCTCATCTTCCAAGCCTGTTAGTTGTATTTCTAGATAATATTTTGAGTGTGTCCACTTCTTTGCATTTCTCCTTACACCACTCTGCTCCAGGCTACCATTTTCTCATATGGATGCCTGCAATAGCTTTCTAACTGTCCATAGTCACTCTGTTCCTTCTAATTCTCCATAGAGCAGCCAGAGCGAGTGATCTTTAAAGAAAAACTCTGACCACATCACATCGTGTCATCTCTCTGTTCTTATACATTTCCACAACTTTCTGGCATTCTTGGATAAAAACCAAAGTCCTTAATATGGCCTGCAGAGTCCCCATAGTCTGGCCTCACCCCACAGCCTCTGACTGTCTCTCTACTTCAGCCTCACTGCTCCTCACTGGGTCCAGAACATACCCTTCTTCCTTCTGACACGGCCTTCGTTCCCTCTTAATTTGGCCTAATTAACTCCTGCTCATCCTTCAGATGTTTATCTGGATGTCTCATAGAAATAGTTATAGAATAGGTCATCGCCCTTGTTTTGTGCTTTCTTAGACCTTTCCTTTGAAACTTCTTTTTGTGATTTTGATTTCACATTTATTTATTTATTTGATCATCTCCTTAATGACATCCTGAGACCCCTAATATTCTGTAAGCATAACTTGGTCAGGAATCATGGGGCATTTTGCCCCTCATTGTGTTACCACTGAGCACATTGTTGGCTTGGGAGGGATATTTGTTAAAAGAATTGCCGGGGTGGCCAAGAGATATGATGTAAGCGAGGCCTTTCCCGGCCCTTCCCCTTCCCCACATCCTTCCCTTAGCAGCCACCATGGTGCAGTTACTGTAAATGGCAGGGAGGAATTGATTCCGGACGTTGGGTTGTTTTGGAAAATTGCCTGCAGATGTTGAGGTGAGAAGTTAAAGCTTCATCTTCTGCCCCCAAAGGAGCCAGAGAGGCTGATCCAGCAGTCCGTCTGTCCAGCAACGGGTCTCGAGCTGCACTTCTCTGTAGGTACAGTCCTGGAGAGAGAGAGGCAGTAGAGGGAAGAATGAGTTCAGCTACTCTAGCCTAAACTAATTATGAAATGCCCTGAAGTCTGTCAAATTTCTATTCTAATCGTAAGTTTTGAAAATTTGTTTTTAAAATTTTAGAAATCTTTGATGGGTGGGAAGGGGTATATGGGTTGGTGATTCCCCGTGAACTTTGAAATGGAAGTTTGTCCTCTGGGAGTTAAACTAGTTAGATCTACATATTAGGAGAGCAGTAATGTGTGGTAGTCAAAAGCACAGACTCTAGTACCAGATTGCTTGGGTTGAAACACTGGATCTTCCATTTATTAGTTGTGTACCTTGGACAAGTTACCCTTTCTCTGCTTCATTTTTTCTTCTATGAAGTAGAGATACTGACCTCCTATCTACCTCCTAGTGTTATTGCGAGGGGTAAAATGAGTGAAGTCATGTGTAGCACTGGGTGGCAGGGCCTCACACAGAGTAGTGCTTCTGAGTGTTAACCATTTGTTATTAGCTGCTAGGGAAGCAAGTGTCTCCCAGGGCTGAATAATATGTGAATTGGTGATTGTTACATGTCTAAAGAAGTAATGATTTTTATTTAATTAAAAATAAGTTTTAAAATAATGGTAGAATAATGAATGGCCAGCAGTGAAAGAGAAAATGAAAAGTCAGTGAGGCAGAACTAGTAGTGTGTCGAGATAAAGAAACTGAATCTTGATTTGGTGACCAGAGGGGATTTTTTGTTTTAGGCAGGGCTAGTTTGGCCAGTTCACTCTTGCGAGAATGAAATTTCTCTCCATGGCTTCTTATTTCCCTTTATTTTAAGTCCATGCTCGCAGAGCAACCTTCTCATGCCTAATTCAGCTTCCCAGGACTCTTGATAATAGGAAGGATCTGGAGGTAGTGCCTGTATAGGGGTTTTGGGTGTTCTGATTTCATAATGTATAGATGTCAATTTTCATAAATGGACCATGGGGTTGATAAATGGTTGTGTAGAGCCATCCTAGAATGTCTGCACCTCTCTGGGTACTGTGAAGTCCTGTTCCTGGACCTAAAAGACCAAAAACAAGGCCTGGATTAGAGTCATTCACCAAGGTGACACTAGCCTCTGGGTAGTCAGCCAGTCAACCTTTCTCTGACCATAACCCCTTCCTTGTGGCTTCATTCAGCACTGACTTACTAGTGTGGAATTTTTCGTTCACATAACTCCTTTCTTCTACATAGGAAGAAATTGAAGCCCAGAGAGCTTTAATGGCTTGCCTCAGATCACACAGAAAGTTTGTTGTTAGCCAGGTCACATTTCCAGATCTTCTCCGCCAGGCCAGGCATCTTCTCCTGGCATCCCCTGGGAATCTGTTAAAGCATCCAAAGCATTTTCTCCCCAGTGCAGCCAGGAGGAGAACGTCTATGTAAATAAACATTTGACACTGAATGTTGGACATTCAGTTTTCTAATATTAGTATCACGGAGCAACAGTGGATGATTATCTAAAAGGGGTTGTGTGATCCCATTCGTACATTCTACAGCCCATACAAACAAATCTCAGCTGTTAAAATGACCAACTCAGTGGAACTGTAGCCTGAGGACAAAGCCTTAGCCTGCTGTTCGTGAACACTCATTGGCCAGCAGACGTCATGTAGATATATATACAGCCAACTGTAGACTTGAGAGAGAGAAACTGGCAACTAAAGACCAGCGTGTCTTTGATGTTTCAGGCTTTCCATCCTATTCATTGGGAACCTCTGCTGCGAACATACCTCTGATAACTCTTCACTGCCTAAGGGCTACTGTTTCACCTGGCATACAGGGCCCTTGGTGCTCTGCCCCTGCTCTCTTCCGCCATCCCAGCCTCTTCTTTGGTCAGTCCTAACATGTGTTCTGCATTGCAGCTTATGAGCCGTACTCTGTTATATCTTAGTTCATTTGCTCATGTTGTGCCTTCATACTGAAATGCGATTGCCTGGCAATCAGCCTATTAGATTCAACCAATATATCCTGCCCTCTGTGGAAGAGCCTCCCCAAATCCACCATCACCCCTCCCCACCAATGAGAGGAGACTTTTTCTCCCTCTTTGTTATTCTACTCATCTCTCAGTTTACATATCTAACGTCACTCTTAGAGTTTGAAATTCTATAAGTCTGGAGCCATATCTAGTTCATCTTTATACCCCAGAGCGCCTAAAATGCAGTGGGTACTCTGCATTTGTTGGGAGAATGACATTTTTTTCAAATGACCACCTTTCTCTTTGGACCCTTGGATCAAGCCCTTCTGATATACATCATCACCATCTTTGCTCTGCGTTATTCTCCTAGGCAAAGCTTTTCTTTTGAAGTGGGAGCATGGAATAAGACCTTTGTCTGTAAATATCATTCCCAAGTCTAAAATCATCTAAGCTAGGGCCTTCTGCCCTGCCTCAGGGGGCTGCTAATTGGTCTTGTATTTCTCCTCCAAGGGCTAGAATTCCTCCTTCCCTGGCCAGTGTTAGAGGAGTGCTAATAAATTCTTTCTTCACACTCTTCACCATTATTGACAAAACCTCCAAGTACCTCAAGGTTTGAATTAGGGTAGTTTTCTTTGCTGTGTCACTTGTCTTCTGTCCATGCCTGCCTGAGGCTGTCCTGTAGTGATCCTAGTTAGATCAGAGGGTCCTCCACTGGGCTCTGTTCCCTTCAGCTATGACTCTTACAGCAGCACCACTATTTCTGAATTTGGCTAAAGTCAGGTCTTGTGCTTTGTCTTTTTAAACTTGTTTCAGTTCCAAAGGTGGCTTTTTCATGAGATGACCCTATATTCTGGAGTGACCTTTTCCCAAGGTACCCTGAACACTACCATTAACTACAGTGTCACTGAGGAAGAGAGAGGCAGCTACTGTGGGTTACAAATGACTAAAAACAGCACCGAGGAGGTAAAAATCCCCCACCAAATGTTTATTTATTAAATCATATCCAGAATAAGATGAACAATCTATCTTGCAATCCTTTCCTCATTTGTAGCAAGGGCATAATAGTGATCTGTCCTACCCACCTCTCAGGGTCAGTGTAAGAGTAGAATGAAGTCAAGTGCAAGAGCACGTAGGAAGGAGTAGAGCAGTGCTTTCCGTCTTCAGTGTGCATCAGAAACACCAGGGCTTGTTTAAAATGCAGATCGTGGGGCCAGAAATCTTCATTTTCAACAAACTGCCCAGGGAAGTCCAGTGCTGCTATTCTTTCAGCCACACTTTCAGAAATACCAGTGTAAGTCAGATAGCAAGTGTAAAATCGTTGTTTGAGGAAACTGTAGTGTCTTGGACCTGGAATCCAAAGACTTAGGTTAAATCCCAGCTCTGCCAGTTTTGTGACCTGCAAAACAACCCTCTGTGTTGAACCTCAGTTCCTCATTTGTGAAAAGGAGATGATAACTCCAACCTGAAGAGTTACAAGAATTAAATAAAAGGGTATGTGAGCAAGCCTACCTGAGTGCTTTGCTCATGGAACTGTCAGTATTTTCCAGAGTAAGAGCTAAGTGTCTGCGCTTGCGGGGCCGTGGTGTCATTTTAATAAACACCAGGCAAAAGAAGATCTTTGGCATCCATCTTAATCAGGTATCGTGCAAATCTGGATAGAACCTTAGAGATTTAGTCAGATCCCTTCTTTTATAGCTCAAGTTGAAACTTGGAAGGGAGGACAGGAAGCTCAGGATGTAAGAGGGTACGCAGACACATGAAATGTATTTAGATTTTTAGAATGAAAAAATTATTCCTCAATATACTGGGGGAGGGGAAGACTTATTAGCACAATAACAGAACCACTGTCAGTAATTTTTGAGACACCTTGGAGAATTGAAGGTAATACCCTAAGTATGCATTATTTGTTCTACACCTACTATATACCAGGCACTGGGGATTGATTAGTAAAATAAATATGGAGATGGCTAACTGGCTCAGGTTTCAAAAAGTAGGAAAAAGAGATCCTGGAAAAAGTAAACTCATATCCTTTTGACTTGACTCCACAAAATTATGATGGAATTTTGCAGATATGGAATAAGTGGACAGTGAGTACTTAGAAAAGGAGCTCATCTCTTAGAAAAGGATTCAGCAGTAGTGAATTCATTATGGCTAATTAGATTTGACTTCATGTTCTCACTGGATTGCTGGTCATGAGACCCTCTCTTGATTTTTATAAGTCATATGATAAACTCTTTCATGATATCCTGACAGTAAGAATATAGGCAGAAAATCTAGAAAAATCAGATGTAGGAGTTCAACATACCCTAGCAGTTTGGGGCCCCGTGTTGGAGAGGTGGGATTCCTGAATGTCTCGCTAGGGCTCGTGTTGAGGAAAGGGCATGGGATTTGAGATCAACAAACCTGGCAAAAGCCCTACACTCATAGTAACCCTGGATGAATTACCCACATCTCTGGGCTTCCTTTGCCTTTCCTGTACTCCTTGAGAGGTTGTTGCAAGGACTAAACGAGTTGACGAGCGTAAAAGCCTTTTGTAAACTAAAAATGCTTTATAAACATTAGTTACCATCACCATTCTCATATTGTAGTTGCTCTTAATGGAGGTACTGAATCATATGTTTGTTTACTAGGCGTCTGTGGACATCAGGTGAGTGCCTCAGGTCATTAATCTGGTAGTAGACAGATATGGACCTAGATCCTTTCTTGTTTGTGATGTGCTTGAGGACATGTCACAGGAACCCTTCCTTCCCAGAGGAGAGTAAATACTCTGTTAGAGTTGAGACTAGAAAAAGGCAGAGGAGACAGCCACCAGCTGGAGATATAGGAGACTGCAGGAGCTAAGATGGCAAAAGCTTAAGGGGCTGCTTGCAAGAGCCTTTTGTGGATGGGTCAGGAAGTAGAGTAGGACAGAAGGTAGCCAGAGTGGTGACTCTGGTGGGGAAGCCAAAGAGATAGCTTCAGAGGTCCTGAGTGCAGTGCACCCAGGCAGGCTTTTGCCCTTGGACAACAGCACTATCAAAAAAGTGTGAGATGTTTGCACTAAATCATGAGATTTCTTTTTGTTGTCCATTTATCATTTTAAAAAGCAGCACTTAAGTATAAGAAAAAAATATAAATAATGTCAAAACAGTAGAAAATGAAAACTATTTCATCCCGGCCTCTTGTCTCACTACTCTAAAGAGAAACTGATAACTACCTGGCAGAGTCTTCCAGGTGGTCTCTTAAGGATTATGTTAGACTTTTTAAACAATGAGATTATTCTTACATTCTTTCTGACACTTGGATTTCTCACATGACACCTTACCCGGGACAATTTCTGTTTCAGTACCTAGGACTTACCCTGCTATTTTTTAACAGTGCATCATATTCTGTTGTGTGGATGTGTTATTATACTTAGCCCAGTACCATCATTAGACACATGGGATTATTCCTAATCTTTTAGTATTAAACAGTGCTGGACACATGTCTTGACACATTTGTAGGAATATTTCTCTAGGCAAAATTTCTAGCAGTGGGATTGGTTGGACTCTCATTTTTAGAAAAATGACTACTGCTGAGTGTAGAAAGTGAGTTAGAAGAGAGGAGGAGCAGGGAAAGTGGTCAGTAATGGGGATGGCGGTGCTCACCTTTCAAGAGTCAGAAGCAGCAGTGTCCGGAGGAGCTCCCTTTCCTGGTTAGAGTCCTCCTGACCAGTAGAGGGCCACACATGAACACAGTTCCTTGCGCTTCACATGATCTGAACAGAGCCTTCTTTGGAGGAGAGGTTGGGGTGATTCATTCATTCGCTGCTCCTCCCCAGAGTGTTCACTTGAGCCTGCCTGTCTTGAAGGCTGTTGTCTCCAGCCTCTGGTAGCTGCCTTCAGCTGATTCCAAGGAGTCAGTTTGCTTGGCTTCCAGCCAGGTTTCCAACTTGTGAAATGTGTGGGAGATTTAGCACCCCTTATGCCACCTTATCCTGTCTGTAACTTCCAGTCCAAGGGTCCCTGCAGGTGCCTCTGGAAACCGTAACTGCTGAATCCCCTGTCAGCTGCTCTGGGGACCTAGAAGAACAGCTTTCCACCCAGGACCAGTATCTAAGGGCAAGAGGGGAAAATACATCCTTCAGTGTGACCTTTTACCTCTCAGTTCTGGGAGGTTTGGGCCCTTTGATCTTGGCCCTGAGGAACCACACGCTTGGGTCTGAGCGGCCAGCAGCTTCTCACATCTGGTGATCAGTCCTTCAGTGGTTCCTCCTGAAGGCCTGGATTTATGGGGGTCAAATGGATTCCACCTAGGAGGGGCTTCGCTTCTTCAGCTTCAGCTCAGGACATGGGGAGATGGCTGCCCCTCTTCCAGAGGGAGGCAGTTTTCATGGCTAGTTCCCCCCACACCCACCCACCCACTGAGTTCTTTGTAAGGGGAGTGGGGGGAACAGAGAATGCCTGCAGCCTCCTGCTCACATTCCTAGACATCGACTCACTGCACCCGCCGCCGCTGGAACAGCAGGGCTGTGTGAAATGTCAAGAGGAGTTATGCTCATGGGCTCCCTGGCCCCAGTCTCTTTGTGGCTTGCATTTTCTTCTATCCGTATTCTGTTCATCAGATGGAAATCAGAGGATGCAATTAGAAGATAATTTGCTAGTTCCAAATTTAATTTGGGGCCCCCTTCTTGCCTGATCGAATTACAGGGAACGTAATAGATTTTTGGTGAGAAATAGTTGGTTCTGTGGCTAGGGGAAAAAGAGCTATGTCCTATAAGTTGTTTCCCCCTTCCACGCTGCTCCTCTGTGCTCTTGTGTGGCCCCCAGGCCAGGATTCCGATCCCCTCAGGACAGCTCCAGAAGTTTAAACTCAACTTGAGACCCAAGGAAATAGGGGGTCCTCTGCAACCTTAGAGGACTGAAAATGTTGAAGCTGAAAGCTATTTAGAGAACTAATCAAGGCCCAGACAGAGGCAGCAGCTTGCTGAAGGCCACATAGTTAGTCCATAGTGGTAGTAACAATAGTCTTAATGATATTAGCAGCTAACATTTATCAACCCTTAATGTGTTCCAGACCGTGTGCCAAGGGCTTACGTGCAGTGCATTGTCGCATTCAAACCCAGACAATCTGGCTCTGGGCCCAGGCTGGGCTATAGCATAACAATGACAGAGCTCAGTATAGGCAACCTAGGTTCGAATCCCAGCTTCACCTTTCACCAATACAGCTGGGTGACCTCAGGCAAGCAATTTAAACTCTCTGTATCTCCATTCCTTCC
Source organism: Rousettus aegyptiacus (assembly GCF_014176215.1). Lineage (NCBI taxonomy): Eukaryota > Metazoa > Chordata > Mammalia > Chiroptera > Pteropodidae > Rousettus > Rousettus aegyptiacus. Next base: position 15,865,141 of record NW_023416308.1, on the reverse strand, counting down.
TCTAAAAAGGGGGAAATCTCAGCACTACCAACTAGTGTGGGTTAAAATTCATTCATATGTCTAAGTGCTGCTGCAAGTAGTGCTTGGTGCAGGCTGAGCACCCACTTCAGTGCTCACCCCCCACTGCCTCTGGGACTGGAATGTGGTGTCTGTGTGGCAGTTGATAGATGTGGCTGAGTTCTGCACAAATGCCAAAAGCTGGTTGTCACTATTAGAGGCAGTAAACAGAGTGGTTGAGTGCGTTGGCTCTAGAGCAGAGATAAGCAAACCATAACTCCACCTCCTAATTTTGTGCATCTGTGATTTTTACATTTTTGAATGGTGGAGGGAGCAAAAGAATATTTTATGGCACATGAAAATTACATGAAATTCAAATTTCAGTGACCATAAATAAATTTTTATTGGAACACAGCCATGTCCATGTGTTTCCATTTTATACATGGTCACTTTCATGCTGCAGTGATGGAGTTAAGTAGCTGTGATGGAGTATTTGTATAGGCCTGCCACCCTGAAAGATTTGTTCTCTGGCCCTTTACAGAAAAAGTGTCCCGACCCCTGCTCTAGAATCATATTTACTGAGTTTGAAACCCAGCTTCACTACTTATCAGCTATTTGTCTTCAGGCTAGTGACATAACCCTTCAGAACCTCAGTTTCCTCATCTGTTAAATGGGAATGATAATATCTACCCACCATATATTGACAATTTAAGTATAATAGATAACAGATGCAGGTCTGGACAGGCTTACACAATTGTCCATCACAGGACCATGTGGCCTAATGGATAAAGCATCTGATTCCACACCAGAAGATTGAAGATTCATGTCCCTTCATGGTCACTTGTAGACTTGTTTTTTTTCCCTCCACTTAAAATGTTTCTCCCTCTTGGGACTGCACCCTACCTGGGCCTAGGACCTCTGGGTGTGCCTGCTATTGGCCCTCCCACCCCTCAGGTATAGCCTTGTGCCTGCAACTGTGGAGCTTAGGATCCAGGGCCAAATTGTACCCAGGGTGATCCCAAGGGCACTGCAGGACCAGTGCTGGCCAGACCCACGCAGACTGCAGATCCTGAGGCCACCAGCCCCAGCACGCAGGAACCCACTGGGGATTGGCTACATGAATTATAGTTAAGATGAAGAGAACTGTGACAGGTGAGGTATTGGACTAGGGTGTGAGGGATAGAGTAGTTGCCCCAAGGGGGTCAGAGGACAGGTTCATCTTAAACTATAATAGATTATTGTTGACAAAAAGTTTGGAAATGGTAATGATTGGACAATATTATGAATATTACTGATGCTACTAAATTGTATTTTTAAAAAAGTGGAAAAATGTCAACTTTATCTACACACACACACACACACAACATACACAGTAACAATGTTTTTAAAAAATAGATGCAAAGAACAAAACATGGGGCCTGGAACATAAGTGCTCAATAAATGGTAGCTTATAATAGGGTACAAACACAATCTCTCTTTTCATATTTATTGTTATCCCTGTGCCCAATCAGAGAAATGGAAAAAGGTTCTTTGTAACCCAGCCGCCACCTTTGCCATAGACAAAGGTGGCTTCACTGGAGAGGAGTGTGTGCCTGCTGGGAGAGAGCTGGTCTCACTCCCTCAAGTCAAACAGTGAGGTCTGGACGTGCCCCAGTCTTCTCTAGCAGCCTTGCTTTTTCCCTCAGTAGTTCTGCAGATGAGATAAGGGGGTTTTCAATGGTGGGCTCTGGTTTGGGCAGCTCTATAGCTAGGCTTTTCAGACAGACTCCCATTCCAGATATCTAGGCCCATCGTCCGTCCCCAGAGGCACTTAGGCCTTGTTCTCCATCCCCCATTTTTCAGTTTGAGAATCCTGGTTACCATGGACACAGTGGAAGAAGCACCACTGCCTGCCCCCTGAGGTCAATGGGGGGCATTCTGGGAATGAATAAATAAATGAAAGAGAGGGGAGAGGTAACTTGGGCTCCAGTCCCTGTGTTCTCTCCTTGCAGAAGGGCTTTGAGGGAGATATTTCCCTTGGAAGAGGCAGAATGAAGCTCAAGGACTGAAATCCCTGGCTCTGGAGTCACATGGGCCTATATTTAAATCCCAGCCCTGCCACTGACTAGTTTTTTGGCCTTAGGTAAGTTACCTAATCTCTCTGTACCTCACTTTCCCTGTTTGTAAAGTAGAGCTAATTCCCACCTCAAGGAAATACGAGAGTGCTTATACAGTGCTTGCCACATAGAGAGGCACGAAGTGTTAGTTAACATTCTAGGTCTTGTTTCCTCATCTGCAGTAGCTCTGCCCAGAAGGGGAGTGGCAGCCCCCATTGGCCAGCTCTTGGGGCTGTCCCCAGGCCAGACAGAGGGAAGGGATGAATGAGGACTCTAGTGCCAGGAACAAGTTTATACCTGCATGGAGCAGAGCGCCTAAAGGGCAGGTCTCTGGACCTGGGTCTCTAGACCTGCCTCTCTTGCCATAGAAGTCCCACTTCTGGGGATGTGACTTGGCCTGAAATTGGTATCCTGGGCTATTCTTTACCTCCCAGCAGAGTTACTGCCATTTGGGGAGCTCCTCGGGCTGGAGACACTTGGGGGCAGATGTGCTCACGCTCTTTCCTGCCCTGCGCTCAGGGATGGACGCTCAGCCAACCCTGGTTATTGTCTGTGGTGCCTGCCTACAGCCTCTCTCCAGCCCAGCTCCACCCCTTGCCTGCAAGGTCTGTTTCCTAATAGCTGCTCCAACCACACACCTCGGTTCCGCGAAGAGCCCCTCCTCTTCCTCCCTCCCTCCCTCATCAGGGGTGGGACTGAAGAAGAAGGCTAACTTGACAGCAGCGCTTCTTTCTTAGCTAGTCACCGGCCCCTGCCCAAGAATGCCTGTGTGTGTGTAGCCTCCGCAGAGAGGTGGTTCTCCCGGACTCCCAAGGGGCCGCCTGAGCTTCAGAGAACTGGGGAGGAGCCGTTCCAGCCATGAGCCCCTTTGGGAATCTGCTGGGGGGCAAATGGCCCACAGTCCTCATGCCCCTCCGGCTGCTCCGGAGGGAGAGGTGAGCGCCGGGCAGCAGGCCTGCAGCCAGAGGTACCGGGAGCCCCAGACCTGTCATGGTGGCCGTCTGCAGCCAGCCTGAGGCACTCCCAGACGGGTTTGCAGCTGAGCTTGTTTATCTGGTGTGGGAAGAAGATGGGGAGTTACTTGTCCATCTCGGCTTACTTCACCTCCAGAGACCCCTTTCGGTGAGTTGGGCTCTGAGTCCCCCTCCCCACCTCCTCTTCTGGCCCCTGATCCTTCGGGGAGGGCAGAGGCCTCCCTGAATTTGCTTCTCAGATTTCACTTGTCCTCTGGCCATGGGTCCTATTAGAAGCTAGTAGAAGCTGTTTCCAGACAGAATCAACCTGGCAAAGGCTCCCCACCATGTCCTGGGAAAGGTGAGGTGAGGGATCTGCTTAGAAGAAAGCTCCTGGGGAACTCCAGCTCTTCTTCCTTCCCAGACACACCTGGAAGAGCCTCCAAAAGATGCTGCTGACTGGCCTGCTCTTGTATTACTGCTTCTGGGGGAAGAACACAGATAGAGTGCTGTTCTTCCAGCTCTCACATATCTTACCTGCAGGCTGTGCTGCCTGCCCAGGAATTTGTCCCAACAAGCAGGATGGACAGGTTTTGCCAAACAGCATGGAAGCTGACACGGCCTGGGTGTGGGCAGCCTGGTACTCGTAGGCATTCTTAATGGCAAGGACATTTGCCTCTGGCCTAGGGCTTTCTGAGTTCTCGGGGGAGTTCAGTTGCTAGGGAAAGGCCTGGGCAAGTGCTTCCAACACTGGGGCAATTGGCTTTGTAATGTTCCTGAGCTGCAGAGCCAGCCCCCAAGTGTGCCAGGCCTGAGTACCTCTCGGGCCTCTTTCTGTGGTGCTACTCTGGAGGGAGGTGTGTAAGCTTTCTCACTACCTCTAACCTGCCTTTCTTTGCTCTCTGCCCCACCCCGCCTCCAACAGAAACTCCCCACGGGGTTACTGGCCCTCAGGGTCCCTCTTGAATGGAGTCATTCTTGGCTGGGGTGGGGCTTGTTTTCATTCTTTTGGAGCAGCCTGTTGTTCCAAGGGCTGCCTCCCCCTCACTAGTGGTCCTCCTGCACTTCTCCCTTCTGGCTTCCCCAACCCACCCCGATGCCCAGACTTCGCTGCTGGGATGCTAGTCAGGTGGCCAGGCCCAGGGCAGAAAAGCAGAACACCATGTGGTTTCACGGAATTACCGGACTGGTAGAGTGGTGAGAAGCCTCTGGATTTGGGGGAGGGGGAAGGGAACTGGTCCTCAGTGCTGACTCTACCAGGTGTCCTGCTAGGCAGTTTATCCTTTGATCGCTCAACAGCCTAAAGACATTATGTCCCCATTTTTCAGATGAGGCAACTGGTTTCAACAGAGATAAAATGGGGTCCTTCTGCCCAGCCTCTCCATCTTCCTGAGTTTCTCTCATCCTTCAGAAGGTTGCACCTTTCCCAGGGGCGTTCTAGGTTTGCTTTCCTCTCCCAGCAGAGAGAGGACAGAAAAACGACCCCCATAGTTTGCCTGGTATATCATCTGCAGAGCTGATATGAATCGATCTTGAGTTTAGAAGGCCGGTTTTGCCATGTGGAATCGAGATGCTAGGTGTTTAAAGTAGCCACTAGTTTAAGCCAGAACCTCATTAATGCCTCTTATTCTTAATCCTGGAAAGGCAGTTGGGGGAGGGGTTGTGCCCTTAGGGGCCAGGAATGTTGTGCCCCTTTTAATATCTGGGGGCAGGACCAAATTTCTCAGGAGTTATAGCAGATAATGAACTCTCAACCTGGACCTTTGAGGGACAGGCCACCAGTGTCGCCCTGGTCTTCCTGTCCTTCATCTTGTTCTCCCTCAACCGCTTTGGGAAAGCTGACAACCCCCACCACTCCAAGGTCTGCTTGCCCAGCTGAAGTCAGGGGGTACTGACAGACTGACTCACTACAGACCTCCTCTCCCTCAAATGGGAGGCCACATTCCTGAAGCCACATCTGAAGAGATAGGAGGCACATTGAGCTCCGTCCCACCGGAGGGACCACTTAGACCCTTTCCCAGGTATCGCTCTAATCAGTAACCACTGTCACTGCCTTGTCAAAAAGCTGCTTCCACCATCAACCCCCTCCTTCATTATAGGGTGTCCTGAAGGACTCCTATCTGACCAGGTCCCTATTCCCTTCCTGGGCCTCAGTTTCCTGTCTACAGAGCATAGGGACTGGACTTCCGGGGCTCCTGAACATGACCCTTGCCAGATTTTGTGAAACAAATTAAGTCCTTGACCCCAGGAGTCTGGGGGAGTACAAAGTCCACAGGAGTTCTGAGGCTGTGGTTGCAAGGAAAGTGACGCACTAGATTCCATGGGGACATGATCAGGCGTGACAGCGGCAAGGGGAGGGAAGAGGGAGCAAGGATAAAGAATGTAATTTCTGTGCCCTGTACACCCCTGCCTAACAGGCCATGCTTAGCAGAGTACATTGTCTTCCTCTGCCACTGCCACTCACATCAGGGTTAAGATGCAATTGCACGTGTGCTCTCAATAAGAAAACACCTCAGATTTACAAAAGAAGTAAATTAAGGACTGACTTTTATCTGACATCTTTAAAGGATTTTTTAATAGCATTTCCTTTAATGTCCAACACTGATTTAATGGGCTTGGTTTACACATTGTCTCTTGAAGAAAACAAGCGCATCTTTATATTCTAAAACAACCCATGTTTACAGGGAAAAATTACTCTTAACCCTGCCCAACTTAGCAGTAACATTTGGCAGCTGCCTAAGGTCCTGTGGGAGACTCTCTTTCTCCTCATCTGAAGAATGAAGGGCTGGAATCAAGTGAATGGTTCCCAACTACTACACAACTCATGTGGTTCCATGGAGACACACAACCTCTTTTCCTTTTTTTATCCAATTAATGAAGGCTCTATCCTTAACTAATACAACTGAACAAATTACTTGGAACTACAGGCTTCTTGGCTTTCGGTTGGAATTGAATCAGTGCACCCTGATAACACTTATTTCTTGCTGACCAGAGGCTTGTTATGTTTTTGGTGAATTTTTAAAAGCAGTGTAACAGTATATTTCATAATATTTAGAGCTAAATTGACAGCCTATTTCAGTCTACAGGGTCTCCATGAAGGAGTAGTAGTAATAGGATCTTTGGCGGTAGAAGACAGGGCTCTGATGAACCAGTGTCTTTGCACCCCTTGTTATATCTGCCCCTCTGGGTCCTGGGGAGAGTTGGCATACCATCTCTAGCCATGACACTTTCAGACTGGGCGTCAGCCAGGCCTTTACCAGGACATGGGAGGGCTTGTTCTTTAACCTGGGTGAATCCATTGTAATAATGACTGTTTGGTTCCATTACTACATTAGTTTGAAAATTTACCTGTAAACATTTGACCTGAAGAATTTGCATGTGATTGAGGGCTGGGCCTATATCTTATCTCACGTTTGCATCTCCCAGCATAGCACCTTGCCTGTTAGGTCTTGTACATCCTAGAGGCACAGTAACTATTTCCCAGTTGATAGGGATTGATTAGAATGTATTGGTTTTCTAATTACCTAGATAAATAATTCATTTTAGGACCTTCTCTACCTACAGAAATCTGTTTGGTTCTGGGCCAAGAAGCAGGTCCATATTGCTTGGGCATGAGACAAAAAAGGGGTTGGTCTGTCTCCTTTCGCGCTTGGTGTTCTCAAAGAGGAGAAGGAGGGAAATGGAAACTTACTAAGCACCTGCCAAGAGCCAGGCATCATGCTAGGCATTTGTATAAAATCGAATTCTCATAACTCCATGAGAGTTTATCATTACCAGTGTACAAATGAGGAAACAAGTCCAGAGTCATGAAGCTAAGTGGTTTTAGGTGACCCAGATAGTAAATGGCAGAGAGGAAAATAGACCTTAAAAGAGTTATTTGTGAGAATCTCAACTGATTATCTTTTTTAAAAACTCTGCTGACTCAAAAGACCTCGGTTTAGATCTGAGCTGCCCACTGGACTGACTGCCAGGATTCAGTGCCCTTTGTAGCTGCCCAGACCCTCTGAAGTGCTTTGGAAGAGGAGTTTTGGAAGTCTTCAAAGCTTGTGAGCATCTAGGGATCCCCTGGCTGAGGGTTTCAGTTTTGTTCACTCTGGCTACTCAGAAAAAGTGTCATGACTGAGGCCTTGCTTGGCCCTGGGTTCAGGGTTCTACTGCATCCAAGCTGGACACCCTGGGGTCTGCAGTTGGCAAAATTTGACTTTCACTTGAAACTTTCAACAGTTGAAAGCTGGAAAAAAAAATCTCTTGGCTTTGGGAAGAATACATTTTGGCTAGGGCCTCTGAAAATGTGAGGTGTGAATTTTTTTTTTTTTTTTTAAGTAGCACCCTACATTTCCAGAGTATGTTTTGGATTCTTTTCTTAAAAGGGTAGAGACTGCTGGGGAACAGAATGTTGTAGACTAAATGAAGGTAGAGAATCTTGCCATTTAACTATCAGTTCTTGGGCTTAAGGAAAAGCTTCTCAAAGTGTTAACACTAAAAGGACTTGAGTTCTCAGGGCTCCATCCTCCTTATTTTCATAGACGAGAATTCGAGGCCCAGTTTAGCAGATGTGCCACCTTACTCAGGTGTAGTACAATGAAAATGTCTTTATAAGCAAGTACACATAGGTTCAGATTCTAGCTGCCATAAGTATTAGGCAATATTGCAGAAGTGACTTGACTTTGCTTTACAGTCTTCTAGTGTATAAAACAAATAATCCCACCACCTTGTAGTGATCAGTATTAGAGATAGTGTAAGTACATAAGTAAGGCACTTCACAGAGTGCCTAGAATATGGTTGGCATTCAAGTAGCAAGTAATAGTAGCTGTTGTTAATATATAAGCTAGAACCGAAAGTCTCCCATGGCAAACTTCTCTGGGGAGAGGGGGGAGGAGAGAGATAGATGGGGTAAAAGTGGTCAAATATGTGGTGACAGAAAGAAATCTTAAGTATGGGAGGGGAACATACAATGCAATATATATACGCCATACTGTTAAATTGAAATACTGGATTTCGTTAACTGATGTCACCAAAAAAAAAAAAAAAAAAAAAAAGTAATTAAAAAAAAAAAAAAGCCTCCAGTGGCCTAAGAACCAGTTGTGTTCTATATCAACACAGCTTGGGGACCCGTAGCCCTCCTATCAGCTGTTCACCTTACCGTTCTTCAGAGACACCTGTGGTGACTGACTTTCAACCGTGCTGCTGGCCGTGCCCTTCAAAGGCATTTCTTGACACAGATATGTGCATTGGTGATGGGGCACTCCAGCCAGGTGTTCTTCCCAGCAGGTTGGCGTGGCTCTCTCCTGCATGCCTGCACTCGTTTCTCTCTCTGTTCCTTCTCTTGGGCCTGGCAAGGGCACTTAGAGCAAACAAAAGCAGGATACTGGCAGTGGAAAGGAGGACGTGTCCCGGTGCTCCTGTGCCCTGCAGCGCACATACCATTGAAAGGGTGTAACAGGACCCAGGTCTACAGTTGGGTACAAATATGTATGCGCTAGCTTTTCTCTATTGCAGACAGGAGGAGGTCAGGACCTGGTGACCATGAGCCACAGAATCCTTGTGCTCTCATCAGGACTTCTGGTTCTTGCCATTCCCATCATTTTCAGTTTGGAAACCTTTGCGAAGGACTTATTCTGCCCGGCCCGTTGCTAGATGCTGAGTCTACCAAGACTAAATGGAACACTGTTCCTGTCTTCAAGGAGTTCATAGTCTGGTGAAGAAGGAAGCCTCTGCTTCTAGTGCTGGCCCTCTTCTAGGCACCTCACAGCCATTCAGGACCTCACTTAATTCTACCCTGAAAGTAGGTGGCAATATTGCCATTTCACAAATGAAAAGTGAAACAGCTGACCTAAGATCATATAAGTAGTAAGTGGCGGTGAAGAGATTTGAACCTTGGATCATCTAGGGGAAAATGTAGATATGAACAGAATTGAGGAGATCGAGGGTACAGTCTAAACCCCTCATTTTACAGGTAAGGAAACTGAACTCAGAGAGGCAAAGAGGCTTGTCCAAGAGCAGGTAGCTCCTAAGAACTTGAACCCAGGTTTCTCTTCTCCCAATTCAGACCTTTTACAGAGAGGAATTTGAGCTACATGCCCAGAAAGGGTTTTCCCCTCAACCTCCTAAAATTTATGGTTCTTGCTGTACCATTCTAGGTACTTCCTATCATATCCATACTCTTGATGCCATACTGAATTTTCAAGACCCTGAAGTTCACCATCCATAGGATAAGTAGAAAATGCTGCAGGATGGGGGTGCCTGATAGCAGAAGCCCTCAGTATTTGTTGAGTACCTAGGGAAATTGGACACTCCATAGAGAGGGATTCTCAAGGGTCCTGCTTCTCTAGACCTTCCTAGCTCCACAGCTTTCTCCATTCTTTTATACAGCTTCTTCAACTCATTCCTCCTCTGCCTCCTGCAGTACTTAAAAGTAGTAGCAGTCATTGTGGTCTCTCACCTTGCATTGTTTAAATTAACTTTTGTTTAGACATTCTCTTCTCCAACTCCATTATAAGCTCCTGGAAGGTGGAGTAGGGGACCTTGTATATCTATCTTTTATATCTTCAGTGGCTAGCAAATTACTATAATAATACACTTGCCTTGCCCCTCACGGTTTGCAAAAGGCTTTCCTCATACATTAACTGATTTAGTTTCATGGTGGCTCTTTGTAGTAGGATGCTGTTGGTCACATTTTGTCAGTTAGAAAAGACTACTGAGAGTTGTCCAAAGCTACCCAGCTAGTGGCAGTATGTGGTTAATAATATGAGCTACCATTATTATCTTTAATAGTTAACACTTACTGATTTCCTACTGTACTAGGTCTTTTATATGAACTCTGTATGCTTTAGCACATATGATGTCACTTTCACAGTAGTCTATTTCACAAATGAGGAAACTGGGTTAGAGAAATGAAAGAACTTGCCCAAGATGACATATCTGGTATATGGTAGGGTCATGATTTAAACTAAGCGGCAGCTCTATTCTGCCTTTCGGAAGCAAGGATATGGCCAGTGTGAGTGGTGTGAGGCTTTGACAACAAGAATAGTCTGCTAACTAGAAAAAAAAAAATGCATTATGGGCTCAGCAGGCCAGGGAGCTCTTAGGTCTGGGTGCTGGGAGGCTCAGAAATGAGGAAGAGCTCGTCTGTGCAGACATGGCCTGAGCACACGCCTGACCTGACAGAGAAGGTGGAGCTTCACAACCAGGTGACTGAAGGAGAAAGGAGCTGTGGGTCCAACATGTACATCGTGCACAGTTCTAATGGAGTTTTGTTTTTTGCCCCTAATGTTTTATTTTGAAAATTTCCAAATATATAGAAAAGTTGAAAGAATAGTTTAAAGAACACCCATGTGCCCTTCACCTAGATTCATCCCTTGTTAACTTTCTCTTTGTCTGTCTGTACACACACATGTGCGTGCAATGTATTTATTTTTGCTGAGCTGTTTAAGTTGTAAGTATTTTGACTTTTACCCTTCATTATTTTAATATGTTTCTTCTAAGAATTATTATATATAACCAAAGTATTGTTACCACATCTAAGAAAATTAACAGTAATTTCGCAATATAATCTAATGTGTAGTCTAGATTCCCTCAGTTCCAAAAATGTCACTCATAGCTGTTTTTTTTTTTCTATTCTGAATTGATTCCAAAGTTTAGGTGGTGCATTTAGTTGCTATGCCTGTAGGCCTTTTTAATCTCTCTGCCTTTTTTCTCCCCATGACAATAACTTTTTGGAATAGTCAAGACCAGTTGTCTTATCAGATGACCCATGTTCTGGATTTGCCTGATTGTTTCTTTATGCTTAATGTTTTTGGGGAAAGAATGCTATGTTAGTGATGTTGTTGTTGAAGGGTACATTTTGAAGAATGGAGGTGACTGAGCTTTTTTAGTTTATTGAGATATCTCTCTAGACCAGAGGTTCTTAACTGAGGCCAAGATTAGGCTTCGATCTTTGACACACATATACCCTACACCTAAATTACATGCACGTTTTCCTTATATGTGCTTTTTTTCTGGAAGAGGCTTCTTGGCCCTTAACAGATCCTCAAAGAGCTTCAAGAAGTGAAAGAACTTGCCCAAGATGACATAACCTCTTTGGAGAGGTTAAGAAACACTGGATCCAAGAAACATCTGGATTCCAAAGATCCAGGAGAGTATCTCTTCTCTGGCCTTTCAGGTGTTCAGAATGCCAGGAGTCCGTCACCAACTGGTACTATGAGAAGGATGGGAAGCTGTACTGCCATAAGGACTACCGGGAGAAGTTTGGGGAGTTCTGCCATGGTTGTTCTCTGCTGATGACAGGGCCTGTCATGGTAAGTGAGTCCCTCCATCTCCGCCTTTTTGGTCATCAGAATCCATTGATAGTGTTTTTAGTTCCCAATGATCATGCATCTTCTGGTCTTCCCATCAAACAGGGCCTCTCTCTTTTAAATTATTTAACAGATACTTGTTGAGTATATTTGAGTGCCAGGGAAGAGCCTTCCCTCAAAGACTTAACAGTCTCGTGTTGGGTGTGGGTGAGTAGACAGGCAGGGAGGAGACACAGTGCAATGGGATGAAGGCTGTAAGGGAGACCATTACAGCTTGAGAGGAGGATACACTGAGGTTGTGTTCAAGGAATCAGAAAGGGAGCCTGAAATGGGCTGGCAGACTCTGAAATGGGCTGCTCTAGACAAAAGGCTTTAAGCCTAGTCACAGACTTGCCAGCCCTGTGTTGGAGAAGCTATGAGCCTGTCTAAGGGGAATGATTGGTTCTGGGAAATTGTTCTCATGGCTGAGATCAAAACAGTTTTTTGCAATCTCGGAAATGAAAGTGAGGCACCAACCTGACACTTCCACTGGTAGCTCTAAGGTAGGAAGTGCAAAAATACATTATGACAAGGGTCTGGAGATCCTTGATTGGAGGTCACTCACCCATCCATCTCTATCCTCACTTTAGCAGCAGTGAGGACTCACTTTCTGTATCTGACCACCTTTCTCCCCACCTGCTTACAGGTGGCTGGAGAGTTCAAGTACCACCCAGAGTGCTTTGCCTGTATGAGCTGCAAGGTGATCATTGAGGATGGGGATGCTTATGCCCTGGTGCAGCACGCCACCCTCTACTGGTAAGATGGTGGCCCTGTGTCCATCCTCCCTTACAAGAGTGGCTGAGAGAGAGTGATAGGGGTAGCATAAGTTGTGCGGAAAGACTATTGGGGTTTCAGCATTGGATTCCTATCACAGGAATGCTCTTAACTGGCTTCATAACTTGTAAGCAAGGTGATAACAGCCCTCTGGCCTCTGTCCTTACCTACTGTGAGAAAAACAACAGTGCCCTGCAGTCCTCCTAGAGGGAGAGAATGGCTGGGAAGGTGCTCTCAGAGAAGGATCCCAGAACATTAAAGGCAAAAGCCCCTTAAAGCTCACTCAGTCCAACTGCCTTGGTTGACAAAAGAAATCAGGATGAGATCCAGATCGGGGAATGGGACTGGGCTCTCACTGAGTCAGAGGCAGGATGAAGAGAACCCAAGCCATCTCATCCCCAGTCCCAGTCCACCCCAGAGAACCCAGGCTCATTCTGAGCAGCCAGCTGGATCATGGCAAGAATGGTAACAGTGGGATTATAGGTACTATTGCTGGAAGCCTTGTAGTACAGTGGTTGCTGGGGGCTTCGAGGTGGGACTCCAGGATCTTAGCCTCTTTACTGCTCCTTTCCCCAGTGGGAAGTGCCACAACGACGTGGTGCTGGCGCCCATGTTTGAGAGGCTCTCCACAGAGTCTGTTCAGGACCAGCTGCCCTACTCCGTCACACACATTTCCATGCCGGCCACCACCGAGGGCAGGCGAGGCTTCTCCGTGTCTGTGGAGAGTGCCTGCTCCAACTACGCCACCACTGTACAAGTTAAAGAGTAAGTATTTTGAGAACCTTGGTGTAGGGGTTCTTGAATAGAGTCATAGGCGGGCCTCAGGGAGCTCAGAACTCCAGCCTTTTGCAGAGCTCTCTCTTTGTCCTCATCTCATATCTTTCTCCTGGAGCTCACTTGCTGTAACCATGCATTGGGCATGGCACTTGACTGTTCTGTCTGCCCAGGCTGCTTCCCACCAGATACTTAATGCCAAAACTGCTCACCTTTCATATGTCAAGTTTCAGACCATGTTAGTTCTTTGAAATTATCTGCCTTGATTACGTATATTAGTTTATCATCTATCCTCCCCACAAGTTCCTTCTGGAACTTAGTCTTGTTCAGTACTGCATTCCCAGGACCTGGAACAGAGCCTGGCATATAGTAGGTGTTTATTGGTTATTACTTTATCGATTTGAGTGGATGAACAAAGAAAGGAGGAAAAAAGTTTAAGATTACATCCTAGGTCCAGGCCAGAGACCAGATGAGGAAAGAATCTGTGTCCATCTCAATACTAATATCGAGGCACCTGTGGCTGCCAGCCCTCTAAATCATGATCATGCACTCACTGTGTGGTAGGCCCTGGGTGCTTACAGTATAGGTGAGCAGTACTAGGATTGGGGAAGTCAGGAAGAGGTGAGGTCTGCTCTAAAGCCTCATTAAATGAAGGAGAGAGGGAATCATGTTAAGGGCAGAGGTGGGAGTCTGGTTGTGTCTGGTGTAATTGGGTGGTTGGCAGTAGCCAGAGATGGGGTTGTTGAGTCATGGAGGGCCTGGATTATGAAGAGTCAGCAGGTCTATTGAGGGATTAAAGCAACAAAGTGAAGTGACCAGGTTAGCATTTTAAAAGGATCACTGATGTGGAAGTTGGGTGGGAGGGGAGCAAGCCTAGAGATGTAGAGACCAATTAGGAGGCTGTTGCAAGATCTAGGTGAGAAGTATTAGTAACTGTGGTGATAGACGGTAGGATTCTCCAAGATGGTGAGGATTCGGGAGCAATGAGGGAACTCTGATGGCAAGGATGACTTCCAAGTTTCTGGCTTAGGCTACTGAGTAAATGGTCTTTTCCTGTAAATGGCCTGGGCCTTGAGGGCCAGTAGGGGCCTGGAGTCTAGTGAGCCTTCCTTGCACACGTGAAGTTGGTCAGGCATGTTTTTAGGATGACTTCGCCTTGCCTCAACTTTTGTCTGGCCCAGGGTCAACCGGATGCACATCAGTCCCAACAACCGCAATGCCATCCACCCTGGGGACCGCATCCTGGAGATCAATGGGACGCCTGTCCGCACACTCCGAGTGGAGGAGGTAGAGTGTGTGTCCAGTCTGTCTTACTGGGGCGGGACATGGAACAGACCTCTGGGAAACCAAGCTATGGCCTTTACTTTTCCCCACCCCTAGTCATCTCTTTGTCTTGCCACTGTGCCTGTGACCACTCGTGACTTATGTCAGTCTGGCCCTTTCCCCAGGCAGCAGGGATGGCCTCACAGATGAGGAAGCTGACAGGATGCCAAACAGAGTGCACTCTGGGGCTACTGGCAGCTTGAGGCCACCATTAGCCATGTTGAGCATTGGCCACACTGTACTTGGATCATCTGGGCTGACAGTGGGTAGTCTGGCATGGGACAGTCTGTGGGAGCCAATCTTACACTGCTTTTGGCCACAGGTAGAGGATGCGATTAGCCAGACGAGCCAGACGCTTCAGCTCTTGATTGAACATGATCCCGTCTCCCAGCGTCTGGACCAGCTGCGGCTGGATGCACGCCTCTCTCCCCACATAAAGAATGCCGGACACTCCCACACCCTCAGCACCCTGGACACCAAAGAGAATCTGGAAGGAACGCTAAGGAGACGCTCCCTGAGGTGCCACCTTATACCCTGGTTCTGTGCTGTCCCATGCCCTATTCTTCAGATGAGGCAGAGCTGGCTTTGAAAAGGGAACCAGCTGGCCAGGGACAGGCTATGAGGATTGTGCTGACCCAGCTCCCCTCATGGAGATCACAGTTCATATCCAAGACCTGTGTATGATCTGACCCAGCTGTCTGCCAGGTTTTCTTAGAAACTGGAGGGTCAGACTCTGTCCACTGAACTCCTGAGCTGGATAGGAGGCAGTGATGCTGGACCCCAAAGGGCAGCATGGCCTGTGGGGACATGGGGCTCGGAGGCTGGAGTAGGGGCACAGATAGGTTTAATAAGTATACATAAGGACATTGAAAACTATAAAGCAAGAGATAAATACAAATTGTTTTATATTTATTAAGGGATCAACAACTGAAACCTCAAAGATATCTAGGTCTGTGGGGCGGGAGCCTAAAATTGCCAAGTAGGGAGATGGAAAAATCAGGAGCATAGAGCATTGGCTCTCCTAGGCAGACACACCCATGTGGCACCTTTGAGCTGAGCTCCTTCCCTTCACAAATCACTTCATCTCTCCTAGCCTCTTTCTGTGTCTCTGAAGTGGAGTTGCAAGATAAAAGTGACTGTCTCACCAATTATGTAAGGATTCAGTGAGGGAAAAGATGCCAAGTAGCACAGTGCCATCATAGATTCAGCACTCAATGTTGTTAGTATCACTGGGAATCAGGTTCTGTATCTGCCTTCCTGACCAGACAGAATGAATCACTCAGGGCTCTCTTGGCCGGCATCCGTTGGAAATAGGGCCCTCTCTACAGTGGCTCCTGTCATTCCTCACTGAGCGGGCTGGTGGAGGCAGGGCACCAGAAGGGCACAGAAGGCCTGGGAATGTGTGGCCTGGAAAAGGGAAGATGAGGGGGTGGGGAGGTGGCCAGAGAGCTATTCAAATATCTGGAGGGCTGTCATGCAGGAGAGGGGGCAGAACACACACCTGTGTGTTCTGTGGGCACACTTGGCAGGAAACAGAGCAGAAGAACAAGGGTTGGGGAGCTGCAGGTTGTTGCCCACGTGAAATAGGAGTGTACCCAGAGAGATAGTTGTGGGGTTGTAGTCTACCTATAATGCTGTGGACTTCAGCCATCTTGTTCCTTCTTTAGGGAGTCAAAGTAACAGTTATCAACCATTAACTATTTCTGGCTGCTTTTAAAAATGTAAACATACTGGCTTTATTGCTACAAAAATTATACCTGCTTATTATTTTAAAGTTCAGGAAATGTAGACAGATACAAAGGAGAGCAAAATATCTAAAATCCCACTTAGTCATGTTTTGGATGCCAGTGGGCTATCACTCTGACCCAGTTAGTGCCTTGAATCAAGCAGACATGCAAGGTGCAGCATCCTCTGCAATAATCCCATGTGTTGAGCACTATATGCCAGTAGCATCTAGTCAGTCATTCCAGATGAGAAGTCCTTAGGGTTCCCATTTTGAATGTGTTTTTACTATGCTTAAACTGATGTCTGCAGCACTCAAATGGCATGTCTGTCTGATGTAAGAGTCCCCCTCCCCCCATCATAGCACCTGAACTATAGACACTGGAATGGATGGGGTTCCTGCCCCCAGGGTTTTCTGGTGGGTCTCTGAGGACCACCCTACCCTACCTCTTCCTTTCCTCATCCTCAGGCGCAGTAACAGCATTTCCAAGTCCCCTGGCCCCAGCTCCCCAAAGGAGCCTTTACTGTTCAGCCGTGACATCAGCCGCTCAGAATCCCTGCGTTGTTCCAGCAGCTACTCCCAGCAAATCTTCCGGCCATGTGACCTGATCCACGGGGAGGTCCTGGGAAAGGGCTTCTTTGGGCAGGCCATCAAGGTAAGCATAGGTGGCAGCTGCTCTGCTCCTCTGCCCCCAAACATGTTCAACAAACACCCCTCTCTTACCTTCTTTCGGGAAATCTTACCACATGGTCTCACCCGACACCCTGCAGGACACCAGGCCTCCTTCCTGGCTGCAGGTGATGGTGCGAGACTCGGGTTGGGATGAGCTGTGCCCATGGCCCTCTTGCCTCCAGTCAGTGGGTATTTTTAGGCACCCAGAGGCCTCAGTGCTGGGCATGCTGCAGGGAGCACATGGAGGAGTGGCTCCTGCCTCCCAGATGAACAGTTTTGGGGACTAACTTCTCTCTCTTTCTCTCCTCCTCCTCTACTGAGAGCTGGGAGGGGGGGTCAGGTAAGCCGTGTGTCTCAGCTTTTGGGGCATTGGGGCTGGAGAGCTCACCCCTGACCCACCCAGCCCCCTGGCGCATGTTTGTGGCACTGACCTTCCTGCCCCCAGACTTCTGTTCACCTAAGGGACTCACTCCTGTGTCAGATTACCAGAGCCCCTGCTTGGCTTGAAAGCGTCCCCTCCTGCTTCCGTCCACACTTCCCTTTTCTGGATTCTTGCCTCTCCTCTGTGCATGTCCAGCTCTCCAGGGAAGAGGGTATGCTCTCCTCTGAGTCCCCTGGTGCCCCGTGCCGTGTATTCTACACATGAACTCTGTCCATCTGATCTGGCTCAGGGTATCTAGGGGATGGGATGGCCAGTTGCATAGATTTTCAGTTTCCTGGAACTTCCTCTGGTGTCTGCACCCATAACAATTGCCCTCCTTGTAGGTGACACACAAAGCTACAGGCAAAGTGATGGTCATGAAGGAATTAATTCGGTGTGATGAGGAAACACAGAAGACTTTTCTGACTGAGGTAAGAAGGTGCCAGGGGGTTAGGAGTTTGGTGTCACTGTTGGAACAGGGAAGACCTTATTAAATAATGGTTTCAAGAGGAAATTTAGTTCGGAATCATTTTCTTAAAGGCCAAGCAGAAAAGTGCACTGGAGGAATGCTCCTGCCCCTCTGAATTACAGCATTATTATTTGTTCAACAAACACATACTAAAGACAGCACCAGCTGGGTATAACGGATAGAGTAACAAACGAGGTGTGGTTCAGAGGTGCTCATGAGTGATGAACATGAAAACAGACCAACTTAGTACAACTAGATACTATAATCATCACCTGAACACCTAAGGGAGCCTGGAATGGGGTATCCTAGAGAACTGACTCCCCTTGAGCAGTTCCACAGTTTTTACTACCTCTCCCAAGTTGCTTTATCAAATCAGCTAGGTACACCCATGGTCCAGGTGCTGCCCTCCAGGCCACTCCAACAGCCCCCGCCCCAGTGCACTTCCTAGAAAGGTAGGATCTCAAGGGTAAGGTCCGTGGGGCCTCCCCATCCATGTGGTGGTGTTCTTCCCCATCAGATAAGCTAGGTGGTAGGAGGTGCCAGGAGCACTGGTTAGGCTGACCTCCCGGAGGGAAAGGGTGAGGAAGACATAGTGGGAAGTAACCACCCACCCTCTTTGGCCTTCCCCACCCCAGGTGAAGGTGATGCGCAGCCTGGACCACCCCAATGTGCTCAAGTTCATTGGCGTGCTATATAAAGACAAGAAGCTAAACCTCTTAACAGAGTACATTGAGGGGGGCACACTGAAGGACTTTGTGCGTAGTGTGGTGAGTATATCACCCCGATCGTCCCCAAGAGCCCTGGTGGGTTGTCAGTGGGACCTCTATATCACCACTGCCCTGGAACTACCATGGTCAGAGAGACTCACTGCTTTGCCATGATGAGTGGGACTAGGCACAGGCAGGGAGGGTTCAGTGGCAGGTCATGTTGATCCATGGGGCTTGGACCATGAGTGGGACAGGGTTAAACATTCTCTGATGGACATTCTCCCATCCTGCAGGACCCCTTCCCCTGGCAGCAGAAGGTCAGGTTTGCCAAAGGCATTGCCTCTGGAATGGTAAGTCTTAGCAATAACTTTACCATCAGGTTGTCGGGTGGGAGGTTGGGGGTGGCATTGGGAGAGGTACAAGGATTGCAGGCAGGCATTGGAAGGCAGAAACCCTGTCCTGAGCAGCTTGTGTGGGTGGGATTATTCAGTAGCTGTGTACTGAGCTTATTTCTGTGCCAGTGAAACTGACTCCAAATGGCTCTTCTCTCAAAGCCCTACTCTCAAAGAATCCAAATCTTCAAGGACAAACAGGACACGGGCAAGGCAAACTGAAGAAGCAGACTAGTAGGAAGTGCCCTGCCCTTGCTATCACAGACTTGTCCAGTTGCTCAGAGCCCTTGGAGCAAGCAAAGAACCTCACTGCTTAGGAAATCCAAGAAGGGAGAAATGTGTTCTAGTTGAGCGCTAAAGTATGGGTCAGAATTGGATAAAAGTTCCTCTGGGCAGAGAGGCCCCAAGGTTGAGGGGATGACAGCAGAAGAGAGAAGGAAATGGTCTGTTTTACCTGGGAAAAAATGATACCAACGATAGCAATAATAAGTGGCAGTTGCTGAGTGCTTTCTGTATATCAGGTACTAGCCAAGGAGCTAACATGCATGTGCATATTTACTCCTCACGACAGCCCTGTTTCCAGGTGAGAAGCTGAGGCTAGAAAGGGGCAGAGCTAGGAGCTTGGGCTAGTCAGTTCTAGATTTTAATCACTGCTCTTCACGTCTGGTCCATGAAGACAGTATTAGTCTGGGGCCACATTTAACTCCCTGTGTTTCGAGCTAAAGAGTCGACTTTATGTAGTACACAAAAAAGACATGTAAAATATTTTTAAGCAAGAAAGTTTTATGGCCAGAGCTGCACGTGAGTCTGGTGCGGTCAGTAGGTTGGGGTGGAATTGGAACTTGGCAGAGAGATCCTGGGTGGGGGACTAATGAAACACTTCAGGTTTCCGATTTAAGGTATGGCTGGGGGAACAGATTAGGCGGCAGGATGGAGTCAGAATGGAGAGACAGGTGACTGAGGGAACAGAGATGGTAGGAGGAATTGGGGTGGCTTAAGGTCCCTAGAAAAATTGTGTCATTTACCAGAGGTTATGGCACTAATGGTTGGGAAACAGATTTGGGAGGAGCTAAGATAGGTGTCCGCTGAGGCCGATGTGGTTGGTGGGGATCAGCATATGAAAAGAAGATGGCTTTGAGAAGGGCTGACATTGAGGAGGCTGGAAGGAAAAAGCAGGCACACAGGCGTCTCGGGGGCAAGTAGTCTGGGAGAGGTGTGGGCAACCTTTGAAGAGGGAATGGGCAGGTCACTGAGCTACAGTGATTCTTGAAGAGCTCCCTGGGTGTAAGGGCAGCTGCGGGAGCCTAGGGGATGGAAGCAGTACTGCAGGGGGCTGGGGAGTGGGGAAGTGGCTCCTTCCACATTTGCTGGGGAAGGGGAGAGAAGGAAAAGGAAGTGGCTTCGGAGAGTTACGAGCCAGAGATGGAGGCCTGGAGGGGGAAAATAGCAGACAGACCTGTTTGGAAACATTTAGGTAGGAAGAGGGAGAGGTTAAAGTGTAGACAGAAAAGAAGGAGGGTGCTAGGTCTAAGGAGGAGACTATCAAATACAGAGCCAGCCAGACCAGGAGGAGGTCATTTCTTTCCCTGCCACACCACAGGAAGGATCCAGGGTAGATGAAGCCAGAGATTGGGGTCAGGGGGCCAGGAGCAGTGCATCTGAGGGTGCTCACCTCAGCTGGCCTGGATCTAAATAAATGGGTAGAGGGAATGGGGACATGCAAGGGCCAGGGCCCAGTAGCGTTGGGGACTTTAGGAGAAAGTAGTGAGAGCTTAGAGCAGCCACTAGGTTGAGGTCAGTGAACAAAGGATGGGCAAAAGATGGCAGCAGGGGGAGAAAAGCCTAGGTGGCCTTTGGCTTTCTGATGGTGTTGGGGCAAGGGAATGACAGCAAGAGGGCCTGGAGGAGTCTAGGTTGAGTTCTGAAGCTGGGTGGGGACGGCTTAGGAAAAGAGCAGGTTCTGTGGCCCCAAATCCAGAGTCAGCATCTGGTCGATTTTACTGGCCATTGGCCTTCAGCTCCTACTTCTTTTCCAGGCTTATTTGCACTCCATGTGCATCATCCACCGGGATCTGAACTCACATAACTGCCTCATCAAGTTGGTATGTCCCATGGCTCTGGGCCTCCCTGGGGCCAACCCTTCTGGCTTCCTTGTCACAAGGAGATTGATGGTCTCCTCTTGCTTTAGACCAGAGATATTGCCTGAGGCTCCTATCTTGCCTTTCTCGCTGCCTCCAATGCCCTCCTCTGTCTTCTGGGGGCTACCAGACACATGCAGACACAATTCTACCTCCTCCCTGTAGCAGCCTTTGAAATCCTTTAGTTAAAAGGGACTTGAGAAGTTCCTTAACTATATAGAACTCTGTTGATTTTCTGGGTTTTGCCCCATGACAGTCCTGTAAAACAGCTGATGGCAGACCCCATTTTAGAGCTGTGGCGCCTGAAGCCACAGAGCTGGTTACAGTGACAGGTTGGGGCCAGCATTCCTCCCACTGGCCGGACAACTCTGGTTGTTACAATGTTATTCCTCTTTTTTTACTTGCCATCTGGCTTTCTGGGTGTCCACTAACTGGCCCTGGCTCCACCCTCTGGACCCACACCAAACAATCTTAATCCCTTTTCCACATGACTGCCACATAGCTATTTGAAATGTTTATCTCCCCCAAGTACCCCGCTGACTGCCTCCACCTTGCCTTTTTCTGCCTTATCTTGGTTCTCGCAATGGCCTTAAATCTTTTGGGGAATAAGGCAGGATGGGGAACAAACAAAACAAAAGAAATCCCCTATCTTGCCTCTGAATTCCACTCTCAGTTCCCAAATCCTTACCCTTCCAGGCTCCAGAGCCTCTGCTGTGAATACCCCCAGGTCTGGGGAATCTTCCGTGCTCGATACCAAACTGTTAGAAAACAAACGCCGAGCCTCACCTGCCAGAGAGCTTTGGTTGTGACTCTCCTTTGCTACACATTTTTTCTTCCTTTCTCAATGGCTTCTCTTAGAATTGTCCCCACCAAGTTTTGACCTAGATCTTGTCCTGGCAGGACAAGACTGTGGTGGTGGCAGACTTTGGGCTGTCACGGCTCATAGTCGAGGAAAGGAAAAAGCCCCCTGTGGAGAAGGCCACGACCAAGAAACGTACCCTGCGCAAGAATGACCGCAAGAAGCGCTATACTGTAGTGGGAAACCCCTACTGGATGGCCCCTGAGATGCTGAATGGTGAGTCCTGATGCCTAAGGGTTAGTTGCAGGCCACATCTTGCAGCAGCAGAGCCCTGGAAGCTCCAGGGGACATCTGTGAAGTGTCAGACCAAGTTATCCCAAGCTGAAGGCTGTGTGATTTTTATCCCTTGCCAGACTGGGCTTCATAAACTCCTTTCTCCCTGAGCTCAAGCCTAAAAGCTGGTCAGTGTCCCATCCTGGGCTTAGAGTGAGATCTGACTGTGGCTTTTGTGTCCCAAGGGTAGGTGAGAACTCAGGCAATTTATTGCCTGAGCTTCAGCCTTTTCTTCTCTCTCCCTGCTGAGAACTGAAGTGTGGCACCCCCTTGTGGATAAGTCTCAAACCAGCCAGAGATGCTGGCTGGGATTCTTGAAACATACAGGGTTGTGAGGTCTCAGAAATGGCCTGATACAACCCTTTTTGGAACCTGAGGCCCAGAGAAGATCGGTGGTTTGCCTAAGGGCACACAGCTGGCTACTGGCAGAGTCCAAATGAACCCTAGTCCAGTTGTCTTCACTATCTCATGGTAGTTTCGTCACAGACAGTGTTGTTTAATCTTTCCAAGGCAGCCTACGCAAGGCTGAAGAGAGGTGATTTTCAGGTGGTACCTGTCCTGGGAAGCCTTTGGGGATCTCCACGAAACCTATTCTAGTTCAGGTTCTTCACTGTGGCCTGGTTTGGCCCTAGACTCAGTGCAGAGCCGGCAGGTAAGGGACCAAACCTAACAACCTGCTCTGTTGTGTTCCCCCAGGAAAGAGCTACGATGAGACGGTGGATGTCTTCTCTTTTGGGATTGTTCTCTGTGAGGTGAGCTCCAGCACATGGGCATTGCCTTAGGCAGCAGGCCCAGCAGCTCTGCCTTGCCTCAGAGCTGGGGCTCCTTTTCCTAAGGATGAGTAACTCACCATAAAATCAACACAAGTGTAGGGTTGTACAGTTTATCACACATCTGTTGACACATTTGAGTCTTATTGACTCCATAACAACAGGGCAGGATTCTTTCAGTTGAGGAAACAGACTCAGAAAGGGTCAGTCGCTTGCTGTTAGTCACGGCCAGTAAGGGGCGGGTGAGACTCAGAACATCACTAGGAAAGGCAGGAGATTTTTCATGTGGCTATCCATCTGGATCTTGGGCCAGATGCAGACTCTCCTTCCAAGCTCTAGTGGTGCCCCATCTTCAGCCTGGAAGTGGAAGTAACCACTCCAGGAAGTGCCAACCCATCTAGCACAGTGCTAGGCACTGTGGGCTAGAGAGAGTTTTGGGAAGATTTGTGCCTTTAAGAGTTTAGCTCAGTAAAACACATACGTTCAAAGGCTAGACAGGTGATGGTCGGAATATGAAGGAAGGTTTCTTTAAAAACTTTTCTTTAATAGAGATCACTTGAACAAATACTGTGTACAAAGCACTAGGCTAGCACCAAAAGGTTTCAGGCATGAATCAGACCCAGACCCTTACTTCACAGAGCCTGGACTCTGACAGGGGACACAAGAGGGACACAGCAGGGCAGGGTGAGATGTGTAGACGCTGCCCCTCCAGATTTGAAACATTGTACTTCTGCTGCAGCGAGGCCTTTTCTATAAACCTCCCTCAATAACCAGACTCTCTGTGGAGAGACATTCTGGATTAGCAAGATTTTGAGAGGTGGGGGTTGGAGGGAAGCCCTCTAACCTTGATTTTTATCTCCCTCTTCTGCCCATCCTTTCTGTCCACGAACCAGCATCCCACTCCCCTGCAATATGGCCATACCCTCCGTAGTCCATTCCTGACCAGCCATCTTCTCACTGCAGATCATCGGGCAGGTGTATGCAGATCCTGATTGCCTGCCCCGAACACTGGACTTTGGCCTCAACGTGAAACTTTTCTGGGAAAAGTTTGTCCCCACAGACTGCCCCCCAGCCTTCTTCCCCCTGGCCGTCATCTGCTGTAAACTGGAGCCCGAGAGTAGGTGTGTATCCCACCCCTTTTCCTTAGCTCACAAGTTCTGGAATGCTTGCCTCAGCCTTCAGCCATCCCCAGTCTCTTCTTCCCAGGAACAAGAGTGGCAAAAGCCTTGAGCTCAAGGATCTGGCTGTCAACCACGAAAGGCATCCGATAACTCTGACATGCCAAGTAGGGGATATGAGTGTTAGATGAGGGCACAGTAGCAAGTGACCTGGTATAACACAGACACAGCCATTAAAATAAATTTTAACAGAAGGAAACTCACCCAAACCTATGCTATTCTATTGGAATAAGTATCTTCATATCTCTATATTCCTGTTCATGTCCACACACACACATTTTTTATAGTTATGATTTCAAATAGAGGAAAGTTTTATACCTTGCCCTGCATTTTCCTTGTTACTACCCAGTCTTTCTGTTTACCATTTTTGTTGACTATGTGAAATTCTGCTAAGAGACTCTAAATGTATTATAACATACATAGTGTAGATGTTCAGGTTTGTCCACTTTCTCTTTATAGTAGGTATTATTACAGTGAGCTTCTTCTGCATTGGGCTGATTTTCTTCTCTAAAAAAAGTCTTTTTAAAATTAGCTTAATCTTCTTAGGGTATAGCTTTCATTATCACCAAAGATACACTGGTTCTTTTCAAGTTTGTGCATCAGAAAACTAAAATATTTGCACTTTTTTCCTGCTATCAAAAATCATGTTTCTTTAAAAAAAAAAAAAAATTCAAACATTACAAAATATATAGCCCAGGAAGTATACGTCCTCTGTGATCTCCTAACCAATGGTCCATCAATGCTCTCCTCCTTTCTCAACTTCATCTCCCTAAAGTAACATAAAATTGACACATAACCTTTATTTTAAAGTGACTTCCAAAGGTCCACTATAAAGTTGGAAGGCACTATGTCTTGTTCCTTCATGGGACATAGGACTGCAGCCCTTCAGTAACACTGGAGTAAAAGCATGAGAAAAAAACGTGAAGCTACACAATATTTGTCTGCTGATATCGCTTCTCAGTCATTCTAAATGTCTGTTTTTAATTCACTCAAAAATATATACTGAGTACCTACCATGTGCTAGATACTATCCTAAGTACTTGAGATACATCAATGAATAAGAAAAAGGTACCTGCACTCCCAGAATTCACATATTAGCAAGGAGAGATGATAAAACAGTACATATAATAAAATATAGTGTATATAAGAAAATGACAAATGCTTTTTAAAAATATAAAGCTGAGGAAAGAGGATTATTTTGGGTACAAGTTGTAATTTAAAATGTGATCGGAGTAGGCTGAGAAGACGTTTAAGTAGAAACCCGGTGGAGTATGCCAGAGATATCTTAGGATTCCAGGGCACCAAAGCTGTTTCCACAGCAGTGGGAGCCAGGTGTTTGCTTTCTCCTTGGGAAGAGCTACTGAGTCTATGAAATGCCCTTTCCTGGGCACATCCATTGATGTGGAAACAGTATGAGGACTGGAAAGGATCTTTAAAAAGGCACTTAGTCTGATCCCATCTTTGACAATTGTGTTTCCTCCAAGACATAGGAGGAGCTTTTTCTCCCCTGGACTTTCTTTTTTTAAGTTACTCCCTGGAGCCAGGCCAGCCTTCTCACAGTGTTATGTCTAATCTTTACGGCAACCCTATGCAGTAGCAATAACATTACCACATCCCCATCTCCCACAGGTGCATGCCCGAGGTCCTACACCTAGGAAGTGGTTGAGCCACAGACCTGGGTGGGTGCCTTTCACAGCACTCCATATTTCACCTACCTCCAACTCACCCCTTTTCTTTCTAGACCGGCATTCTCAAAACTGGAGGACTCCTTCGAGGCCCTCTCCCTGTACCTGGGGGAGCTGGGCATCCCACTGCCTGCAGAGCTGGAGGAGCTGGACCACGCTGTGAGCATGCAATATGGCCTGACTCGGGACTCACCCCCTTAGCCCCAGCCTCGCCCCCTGCAGGGGGGCGTTCCACAACCAGCACTGCCCCCTCTGTGCCCCATCCCTGCTGTGGGCAGGGCCGTCCGGCTTCCTGTGGATTGGCGGCTTGTTTAGAGCAGAACAAGCCATCCCTACTACCTCCCCAGGAGGCGCGCGGCGCAGCACCAGGGAAATGTATCTCCACAAGTTCTGGGGCCTGGTTACTGTCTATAAATCCAACATTCGCCTGAAAGCTGTGAAGAAGAAGAAAAAAGCCTGCCTCCTGGGCCAGGAGGAATCTGTTACTCTTGACCACTGAGGAACTTCCGGGCAGTGGGATTCCTGGAGGATCTTGCTTACACTAATCAGCATGACCTGGACCTGCTGGGCAGGATTCCAGGATGAACCTGCCTGTGGTTCTGAAGTCTCTGGTCCAGCTGAGGGCAGGAGGACTTCAGGTGGGAGTGTGGACGAGAGCAAGACTGGTAACCAAGCTGCGATTTAAGGATGTGAAATGACAGTGGTGCTACCCCCCTTCCACTCTGTCCCACCCTCCCCTGGAGCAGGGGTTGAGGGAGTAGATTTCATGTGAAGAGTCCCTTAGTTTGTTGTAGAAGTGGCTGGGAGTCACAGGAAGGGCTGGTTTCCGTTTACCTCCCAGGCCACATCAATGTGAGAAGGAGCTTCTGCCTCTCATTCTCAAACTGTACTGGAGACTGGCTGAGAACTTCTGGGTGGCATCCTTCTTGCCCACAACAAGAAGTCACCCGCAGTGCAGGAAGAGGCTGGGGGCTGGAAAGAAAACTGCCCTCTAGAAAGCCCATATCCAATCCAGGCTGCTGTCCCTTGTGCCTGGTGGGTATGTCAGTCAGAAGCCCAAGACATTTTGCTAGATGAGTTCTGGAGGACAGTATGGCTTATCACAGGTCCAGTGTATGAGGCTGGGGGAGTGGCAGTCTCAGCAATCTCCTGTCCTTGCGCCAGCCACTGTCTACCCTTCCTTCATACCCAGTCCAGGCACCAACTTGGGCAGGAAGAAGTGGTGGCAGTCCCAGAACTTAGATGCTGGGCCATCTAGTTCCTACTTCCCCTGTTGGCTAGCCTAGCTCACTAGCTCCTGGCTGCAGCCCCCTGAACCACAGCCATAGGTGCTGAAAAGCCCTGAGGGCAGCCTCAACCTTGGCTCCCAGAGCTCCAGGGACTCAACACAAATAGATTTGCCTCCTCCTAAGTGTCTGTGAGCTTGCACCATATTTAACAAATTAGGAATGGGTTTGGGATATTACTGGGATGTGTGGTGGTTGTATTGGGGGTGGGAGGGAGGAGGTGGGTGGGAGTGATCCATGAGAGTGATTGCTGTTAATACTATCTTGTTCTATCTCTTGGGTGATATGTGAAATAACTTCATAGATCTGATGAGTTGTGGGATTAGATGTCATCTCTGGCTATGTTATATAGACCATACTGTGTGTGGAGTGTGCAAGCTTGTGGAGTTGAGCTCTGGGCTCCCAGCAGCAGCAAGATCAGCATTGTGTGGCTGGTTGTGCCTCAGGTGCCCTCGGCAGGTGTGGGAGTGGTGGGTCCAAGCTGGGCCATTGAGCAGACGAAATAAATTAAGCAATTAACAAAACTGACGATAGTGAGAGTGACTTGGGGCCTACAGATACCTATGGAAGGTATGCTGGCTTGTCTGCCCCTTCTAGAACACTACTGGCCACTTTCAAGCCCAGGCCACATGATTCCCCATGGCAGCGAGTTGTCATGCTCCCTGACTCTAACTCCGCCCCTCCTGAGTGGACTCCAGCCTGCTCCAGAGAACATGTATATTCCACTAGTCCTTAAAACACGTCTGACTCCTACCTGCTGGCTGAGTCATTCCTTTGGGGCCCAGAGCCTGCCACACAGGTGTTGACAGGTAGCCAAAAGCTTCCTAACTTATGAGAAAAGTATTCCTAGTACCCCAGGAAAACTTCACAATGTGGAGTCCTTTTTTTTTTTTTTTTTTTAATTTATTTATATAAATCAAATGCAGAGCAATTTCCTGCACTTTATATGCAGGTATCAGCATGAGGTATATAAAACATGTACACAGAGAAATACTTTTATAGAAAAGTAGAAACCAGTAATATTCTTTTCTTCAGCATCACTAATACCAAGGGACCCCCTGAGGCATACGTCCTCTCAGCAAACCACCCCTGGGAACAGCTTGCTAAAGACAGTGGGCCCCACTAACCCCCCTCTCCATGTGGGTCAGTGGAAGGACTTTGGAAAGGAAGCTCTGTGGATAGGGAGCACTGCTAAGGCCTCCAAGTGTGACATCAGGAATTGGAGCCCTTGCTGAGCCACTGGCACAGTGCAGCACGTGGCTGCGGAGAATTGCACTCTCCTCCTGGCCATGCCTGTAGCTTGCTCTATGACCGTGGGTGTCACTTTCCCCCTCTGGGGTCCTGTGTCCAAAAGGTTTGAGGAACTCTTAAAGTCTCTGCCAGTGGTTCTATGACTTACAAGCTAGGGGTTGTGACCCTACCCCACTGCCCCAGTGGACAGCGCTGGGCTGGAGGCACCTGCAAACTCAGGCCACTGCAGACAAGCCCTGAAGCACTTTATTACCTTGCCTCTGAGCTTAGTTTCCAGGTTAACCTCTCAGAAACAGCTCACAAGGCCCCACAGTATAATTCCCATAGGTTAGTTGACTGTTGTTTTACTCCTGCAAAATGAAGAGAGGTCACTGTCTACTCTGAAAAGAGACTTATATAGGGCACCCCAGGTTCACCTCAGGTCCTGTGGCCTAAGGCAGTCGCGATCCTTATCTACCTTCTTCATAAGTGGAAAGTTCAGTCCTTTCGTTTCAAAACAGGAAGAGGGCCTGGGCCTGGCCCACTATTGTCAAGGCACATCACTTGCCAGCAAGCTGGAGCACACCCAGCAGCCCCTAGTTGAGATCTCATTCTCAACCCACAGTTCGTACTTTTATACACACTCATTTCCCATTTTCAGCAGTCACTAGGGGAGTTCCATCCCAAATATTTAAAAAACTATATTTTTAAAATGTCATCCCTCAATTGCTTGACCTGAACTATGAATAACAGTGTGCGCCGCTCAAGCCCACAAAGAACAGATGGAAAGGCGGACACTGAGACCACCTTAGATAGTAAAGCACAGAGGAGCCTGGGGGAGCTCCCTGTCCATCCCTGATTCAGTTCCGGGCACAGGCAATGTCTGGAAGCCCTTGTCAGCAGCACTGCTGTGGGGCTGTCACTGTTTCCATCCACAGGCAAAATCCTGCCCCAAGGGAATGGAAGAAGAGCATTGGTAGGACCCTGCCTAGCCTTGCCCTCAGTCCACAACACCTCTTGCTTCAGTCTTAGGATTCACCAAAAACGAAAAGAAAAAAATGTGAGGAGGGTTTAAACCACACAGAGACTATAGATCCTCCTAGCTGTAGGAGGGAAGGCCATCTTGTACCAGTGTCTGCATGGGCTTCTGCCCATTGGGGTGCTCAGGCCCCAGGGGTGCCTGCCTGGCCCATAAGGGGGGCACTGCCCTCCTGAAGGTCAACTGGAGTCTGATTGCTATGGACCACAACAGTCTTCTCATCCACGATCTCACAGGTAGGGTTGCTGAAGGCAGACAAGGGCAGGGTGATTCGCTGCATCTCCCTCTCACACTCTTTCTGCTCCCGCTGCTCTTTCAGGTCCTTCCCCCTGGCAAGAAAAGAGGGAAGTGATCAGGCTGTGCCTCCTACATAGCTCTGCTCATTAGCATCTCTGAGGCTCACGCATGGAAGGAGTTAGCATGGTCACAGTGAAATCAGTGGCTGATGTACTAGCTTTCTATTCTGCCAGACTCCCTTACCTCCTACACCTGTGTCTCTGCTTCCCCACCTGTAAATTGGGGCTGATAGTGGCATGAATTTCACAGTGCTACAGTGGGGCTCAATGAAGAGAATGTAGAGGAAAAAAGACTCTTAAAGCAAGACATAGTTTTGTTCTTTCAGGCTATGACCCCTAAGAGACCCAGTGAACTATCTCAGCCCTAACCCATAAAGTCCGTAAAACTGACCTGACCATCCTGTTCTAAGACAGTCACTGTTGGACTTGGGCTGATACTCAGAGAAGTTAAGACATGATCAGGGCCACCCCAAAGAAATAGTGGAGGAGGGACTCAAACCCAGTGTTCTGGTTGTGTATGTAGGGCCCTTCCCACTGAATAGGGCTACTACTATTGCAGACGAAAGGGTTTGGTGAGTGCCTAGCACACAACACCAGAACCAGCATCCAGGAAGCAGGTCAGCATCCTTCGAAGCCAGCAACTAGATACATGGGCTCAGTTGCTGTAGGAAATCTTCCCAGAAGGACTGCCCCCCCCCTCCACCACCTCCTGCTGAAAGAGGCCTCACAACAGGCAGCTAGCTGATGGATGACTTGGTGAAACAATATGGGCCCACTTCAGACCTCCTCAGGGAGATGGCTGAGATCTGATGGATTATACATCTGTCACGATAAGAGGTGCAATGACAAGTTTCCAGACATGAGAGAAGAACACAGAAAATAACAGGGGCTAAAATAGGAGGAGTTTGTACAGGTGCCTCAGAACTATCTTTAAATCACCCCGTTCTCTACTCATGTTCTACTAACAGCTAAACCTTGGCGTGTGACACCTGGCAAAACACTTAGCCTTGGAGCCTTAGTCCCCTTATCTGTGAAATGGGATATCTGCCTCAAAATAAGATAATGAAAGTGAAAGCACTTTGAAAATGGTGGAAATGCTTTAAAACTCAAAGGTTATTATGATATGCCCCAAATATGACTTGACTCACCAAGCAATGTTATCTTAATCTGGTTTCCCAAGGAAACCCTCCTACTGACCAACCAAGGCAAGTATTGTTTATGTGACCTCAGCAATTCCCCTCTTCTCTAGGCATTAATTTCGTCATCTGTAAAAAAAGGAGATGAACCAGGGCCCCTAATATTTGGTAAGATCCCTTGCATGAGACGTGCTCTGATAACACTAATCCTCACTGTAAGGTCACAGAAGGCAAATTTGTGAGCTCATTTCCCCAAGTCATCCTGGGTAACTTAGTTTCTGAATATGCAAGCCTGAGGCCTGAAGCTCTTGCCCAATCCTCATTAGCCTCTGTACCAGAAATCACCAACTCCGGCAGCAGAATAACTCTCAGGGCACCCAGAGGAGAAATGGAGGGACATGAGAAGAGGGTTGTCTGGGTCAAGTGCATCCCTACTCACAGCCTGAGATTCACTTTGCCCTCAGGTACTGCTTGTCAATGACAGCTGCTGCCAAACTGGAAACACCTACCTCGTAATAAAAAAGCCAGATTCTTCAAGGTTGCCCATAAAGGGAGAAACTTGCAAGCTCTGGGTTTAATTTTAAAAGAGAGCTCCCAAGCCAGTAGAAGACCAAAAGGCAATTTACAAAAAGAAGTGGAGTATACAGGTGTCTTGCCCAGGCCTGAATTTCAAAATATAAGGGGCTGGAGGAAGAGGGTACTTCTTGAGTACCTACGAAGGTGTCAAGAAATTGTCCCCCAAACCAGGATGAGAAAAGCTACTTATACACCTACTGGATGCCATGCACTTTATGTATGTACCATCTGTGTTTAATTTCCACACCAACTCTGCAAGATAATATACACGTTTTATAGATGAAGAAACAGACTTTGTTTTCCTCGGCTACCTCCTTTGCCAAACATCTGGTTGTAGCCCCCTGAGTTGTTGATAGTGGTCAGGCTGTATCATACACAAGTCTTTGGAGGGGGAAAATCAATTTCACATTAATGGGTCAGAGCATGGCTGGAAGAGCAGCCAAGGATAAAGGAAGCAGGTGCTGGGACTCATCTGGTTTATTCTCATCCATTTAGAAGCCTCAAAACACACCCAACCCCACGTGTCTCCTGTTAACGCTGCCTGCAAGTGAATCTTGGAGATACGGTGGCTGCCCCCGAGATCTCTTCAAGATTGGAGAGAAGCCGCCAGGCCTGCTGCATTGACCAGCAGGCAGCTCAGCCCAATCTCACTGCGTTGGGTTTGGGGGGATGGGGGGAGCAGCCAGGCAGTTGTCTGGCAGCCAAGAAAGAACAAAAGGCTTATTCACTGACTCAGCTCCTCTCCTAAGGGGATGGAATGGTGTTGACTTACAGTTTTCCCCTTGCCTTTTTATCAGAAAATAAGCTCTCCCTCCAACACTGCGCTTGGGGCAGACATGGAGCTGCAGACTGGCCATCTGAACCTCATGGCCTAGACAACCAGGACAAAGATGAGCATGGCTAAGCCCTCATCCCCTCCACTCCCACCTGCCACCCTTCCTCCCCTAAGAGGAAGCCTGGTGCCTACCTACCCTTCCCAGGCAGGAGAAAGCTCCATCCCATTAGCCTCATTGCCTTTTGCCGTATGTAATTCTATCCCTGACTGCTCCAGGGCCAGGATCTGGGAGCTGAGCTAGCCTGAGAGAGCAGGTATGGATGAAGCTGATACCTGCCTCTGACATCCTTTTGGGGGGGGAGGGTAGGGGTGGAAGAATGGAGGCATCGAAGTCCTCCTTCAGGCAACACAGGTTTCTTCAGATTATTAGGTAACTCTGAGACACAGCTATTTTCCCAGCAAGAAGCAATGCTGTGTCACACTGCTGCTCAGAAAAAGTTCCTCAAAGCAGCCAAGGTTATGAACACCAACTATATGCCCAAACTGCAGTCTTGTTTCATCCTCACAACAAACCTAAATAGCATCTATTAGGATTTCTGTTTCAGATATGGGAAGGCAGATGCAGAGAGGTTAAATCACTGATTCAAGCAAATGGCAGAGCTGGGATTTGAACCCAGTACTGCCTGCAGCCACCAGCGGGTAATACTGGTTTTTTTAGGAAATATTAGAGCTGGGAGGATCATCATATCTTAACCGCTTGCCCCTACACTATTTTAGATGAGGAAACTGATGAAACCAGAAAAAGTATATGACCTGTCCAGTGTCACACCCAGAATTGGTAGCAGTTCTAGAACTAGATCATGGTTTTTTTGACTTCTAAATCCAGCTATTTTATTTTGAAAGTTTCTATTTCTCCTACTGTCCTTTGCAATCCAAGGCAAATTTGCATGAAGCTACTGGGCTTCTCGGGACTGGGAGATGCTGATAATCTGTAGACACATCTTATTAGCTTGGATGTAAAACAGTGTAAAAGTGATCTTTCTAGTGTGCAGCTTGGGCAAGGGCATCAGTACAGCCTTAGTTATTAAGAAAATATGCAATAAATGTTGACTGCTACTGTGATTGTTTACCTAACTAGTGTTCTATTTATATTTAATATTTATGATAATCTTGGGTGGGTGGGTGTCAGGTGGGCATGGTGTGTGTGTGGAGGGGGCATATATTATTCCCTTTTCACAGACAAGAAACTGAGGAGTAGGGTAACAGAACCTACACTCAACAACTCTTTCCAGGAATTTTTCCCTGACTCTGTGGAGAGCTTTCCTGTAGCTCACATGTGGTTTCCTGTTGTACAGTTTGTGCTCAGAGCACTTTTGATGGGGAAAGGGGTGGTCTGATGGTTCGTGAAGAGGAGTCTGGTGACTTGTTGTTTTGCCCTGAGTTTACAGGAAAATTATCTTAGGCCTCAGGGCAGTCTCGTGATAGTCTACAGTAGCAAATCTCGAAGAAAGGCCAGGTTTCCTCATTGGGCATGACAACCGAGCTCAGAATTAAGAACATTTAGTCAGGTCAAGTACCTGGAGGCTTGGAAACTGTCACAAGATTAGAAGAGAGTCAACTGCTATCCAGTGACTGAGGATCAAGGGCTAACGTCAGTTAACATGGTTTGGTTCTGACACAAATTGTAGGCCAGGGTTACCACATCATTTTGTCTCTCTGAAATGAAGAAGCAGGTGTCCCTGGACCTACCACATCAACCATTCTGCTGGGGGTAACGACCCTGACTGGGACTCGAGAGACCCTCTCAGGTCATTACTTCCCCTCTCTGAACCTCTGCTTTGTGAATCACAGAAAATTAGAGAAAAACTGTGGTTAGAGAGCACGAGTACAGTACCCACATTTTACATAAAAGAAAAACAACTTTCGTCATGACCACTGAGCTAAGCAGTCACATGCCTTAGCCACAGCAATGCTCTGCAGCAGAAAAAAAAAAAGCAACATGCCAGAAGTCACACAGTAACTTAGTGGCAAGGCTAAGACTTGGCTCCATCAAATGCTAACTGTGTGACCTCAGGCAAGGTACATAACCTCTCTTGCCTCAGTTTCCTAATCCATAAACTGGGGGTTAATAACAGTATTTGCCTCATAAAAGTGATTGCCAGAATTGAGTTAAGGCATGCAAACTGCTTGAAGCACTGTCTGGCATATGGTAAATGTTCTTTGCTACTGCTGCTATTGTTTTTGTTTTTGCATTGTTATCATCAGTACCCAACACTTCCCCTTTTTCATCTGTAAAACGAGGAGGTTGATTGCATCACCTCTAAGGGCACTTTATATTTATTTAATGCTGGATAATTCACTAGGGCTGTGGGCTCAGACATGGCCCTCACCACTGGAAAATGCAGGCCACCATGCCACTTCCCTTACAGGATGCTCTCTCAGATCACAGAAGAGAAATATCACAGACACTCAGGGATGGAAGTCAAATCCCCTGATTTTGTTCAGGAACAGCAAATAATTTTCCCAGTTAACCAGTCCTATAAAAAGGAATGCAACTCTGGCTTATCATCTTGCACCTGTCATTGACTTTGATAGCCATTTCCATGTCGTTTCTCAGGGGCCCTCTCAAAATAAGTCTTCTTCTTCCTACTGTCCCAGCCAAAGAGGTTTGTCCCTGAGTTTCCCACGTAGCCTCCTTGGCTTTCTGATATATATAAACAGGCTGTCGTCCAACTCACTTTTTTTCCTTCTGTCCTAGAAGAGATCCTTATGACTCAGGAAATTCAAGCCCCAATGGCAAAAGTGGTAGCTGGGGAAGTCTTCTACTAGCAGAATTTTATAACTCACAGGAAGAATTCAATCTTTGGGTCCTACAATGAGTGTCCAGCCTAATTTCTGCAATGCCACTCACTTCCACATCAGATACACTGGATTAGACATTGGGGGATTTAGTATCAAAAGAGTTGGGTTTGAATCCAGGTTCTGCCACTCCCAGGCAGTACAACCCCAGGCGAGTCACTTCACTTCTCTGACAAAGGTTTCATCATCTGTAAAATGGGCAATACGAACCTCTACCTCACAAGGCTTTGGGTGAGGAATAAAGGCATCAAAGGAAAGAGTTTGTTCAAGGTTACATGATAAAGACCAAAACCAAGTCTCTACATCTTGAGCTGGTTTTCCTCCTTCGATACTTCAACTTTTATTTATTTCCTTATTTTTTGAGTAAGAATGCCACAAAGGAGTCTGATTCAACTTTGTATACAGGAAACCCAGAAGAAAAGTTACTGACCTCTTGTAGGTGTAGCCCAAGACGATTCCAGCTCCCATGACGATGATGATCACCATCATGGTAATGCCCAGCACAGATCCTGCCAAGGACAGGACACAAGGCTCCATTAGCCTCATCCAAGAAAATCAGCAAATGTTTCTGCATGAATCCCACAAGGACAGGGGTGGGGCAGTCATACCTAGGGTTCCCAGGTCCTTTTTCTCCTTGGAGTTCACTCGTACCCGCTGGCTGATTCCAATCACAGGCTGCACAGCCGCTGCCTCACTCCCGGCAGGCATGGCATTGGCAGGAGCAAACAGCTGCACTTCATCTCCACTTGGCACTTCAGATGCCTCCTCTGTTTCTGTCATGGAGATTGGCAGGCCCTGGGAAGTGGTCTCTGGAAGTGAAGTGGGAAACAGTTCTCATCAGAGTGGCCTGAGTAAATTCCACAATTAAACGTGGCCTGAGTACTGAGGGAGTTAAGGGACATTCACTTTAGAATGACCCATATACTCAAATCAAACCCTGCCCCAGCAAAAAGACCAAGGTCGTACCATAGCTGTGGCAAGGCAAATGTGAGGGGATGACCATCACAGTGAGCCTCTCCTGCCTTCCATCTCTTTATCTGTTCAAATCCTTGCCATCTTCCAAGACCCAACTCAGTTGCCGGCTTCTCCAGGGGATCTCCCTCTATGCCAGGAGATAATCCATGACTCCTCTGGGCAGCTCACATTTACTGAGCCCATGCGTGGTGCCAATCCCTCTGTTATATGCTTTACACATTCCACTTAATCCTACAGAACTGTCTTGCTGCCACGGAAGCAACAAGCCCGCGCTCGAATCTAATAGACTTGGATTCAAATTTGGACCCTGCCATTTCATTGCCTTCGATAAATTGCTGAACTTATCTGAGGCTCCGATCCCCAAAGAGCTTCTTCCACGGGTGGGGAGGGGAGAGCTGTGTGCAGAGGCTAGCACACAGCAGATGCTCCATAAACAGTAAACGCTAAGGTGATGGCTAAGGAGTTCAGAAACCGAACGCGGCTCCCTGGGGCTTTCCCAGGAAGCGCTGCGGCTCAGGAACAGGTTGCCGAAGCACGCCGCCGTAGCACGCCGCCGTAGGGCGGAGCTCGCCTTCTACGGTTGTTTACCAGGCGCTCGCGGAGGGAGCTCACATAGAGAGGCGGAGGTGGCCAATGAGCTTTGGGCCCCGCGGCCTGGAGACAGCCCTGCCCAATCGGACGGGGCGGGGGCGGGGGCGGGGCCGGCCGGCCGGCCGGCGCCTGCACCCGCATGTGCGAAGAGGTTGTAACGGCAGTGTCCAGGCAGCCCTAGGCGCTGGGGTCGTGGTGTTCCTGAGGCCCTGGGGGTCCCGGGCAGGTACCTGGGCAGCGCAGGTCCTCGCAGGGCCTCTTCTCAGGAGTACCGGACTCGCCGCTGACGTAGCACCAGGGACCGCGCGGGTCCTGATCTGGGTTCCGGCAGTAACTGTGGTTACCGGCGCCTGGGAGGGAAGACAAGGAGCCATGGGCCTGGGCCAGGACCGCGGCCGCTGCCCGTCCGCCGCCCAGGACGGATACTCACCCTCCTTGGGGGCAGAGGCCAGGCTGTTTTGTGCGTCCAGCCAGTTGAGACAACGGAGGCCCGGCGTGGGGTAGGGCTGGTGTGCCCAGTACAGGTGGCCGTTGTCCCAGAAGCAGCCTGTGAGGAGGAAGAGCCCCGCGGCATTGAGTGGCTAGCAAGGGAGCCCAGGTCACTCCGGCTGGGAGATCCTGGCCCCTGCAGGGCTTCTGGGCTTCCCTTCCTCCCGTGGAAAACCGCGCCCGTGATGAGACCTCAGTTTTTGTTGTTGTTAAGCCAGAAAGCACTGCACAAGTGCAAAAGATTGTTATTCTGGAAACCTTGGCCCCTCTGGAGGGTGCAGGAGAGGGCTTGGATGTTTTGGGTCGGTGGGCAGCCAGGCCTGAAATTCATCCCTGTATTTTAATTCTATGTTACATAAACTCTGGTGTTCCATCTCTTCGGATATGGCCTCACTTCCACAGGCAACACTCTCTCCCAAGAGAATACTACAAAAGATTCAGTCAGGCAAAAGAGCCTCAAACGAAGGGAACCTGCCTAATCCGCTGCCTGAATGTGACTCCAAATTCCCACTCCCCTCAGCAGGAGAGCCACAGGAAGAGACTGACCGGGGAAGGAGGCCTGTGCTAAGGCCAGACCACTCAAAACCCCTGAAAAGAACAGGATTTAGGGAGTGTGGGAGAGGAACCCCCAAGTTCCATCCACTCATGAGCCACAGGCAAGGAGAAGGAAAGAGAAAGTGGCTACTTGCCTTTGTTCTTAATGGCAAAGATGGAGCTGCAAGTCCCTGGCAGAGAAAGAAGGAAAAAAAAAAATAAAAGGCTTTCATGGGACAGCAGAAACCAGCTAAAAGCTTCGTTTACTGTCATCTTCCTGTGTAGCCTAGCCATGCTTGGGAAATAGGGAGCTTTAACCTTTCTGCTTCATAAAGTTGGCTGCAGAAAGGAAAGATTGTGCTCTTACCTCCAGATCCATAGGCTTCTGATAAAAGCATGTTGCTGACAAGGAATGTTTGCACCCAGGCCAACAGCATCCTCAACACCTTCATCTTGCAGGTGATTGACCAGTGTCCAACCGGGGTCCTCTTTGGCGGCAGCTCTGCCTCCCAGTCCCAGCCTCACAGTTAGACCTGCCCTTGTTATGCTCTTCTGGTAAACAGCCTCTCTTTAGAACTGGGAGCTTCCCAGCTAGCTTGCTGCAGCGAGCTGTTTTTCAGCTAAAGGCGCCCCCTGGGTCCTAAATCTATGCCATGCAAGATCACTAACCCTGAGTCAAGAGGAAATC
This sequence comes from Rousettus aegyptiacus, assembly GCF_014176215.1. Taxonomy (NCBI): domain Eukaryota; kingdom Metazoa; phylum Chordata; class Mammalia; order Chiroptera; family Pteropodidae; genus Rousettus; species Rousettus aegyptiacus. The sequence continues at coordinate 15,827,130 of NW_023416308.1, read as the reverse complement.
AGCCAAGTCAAGAGAGGCAGAGAAATTCTGGTTGTGCTTAGCAGCTGATTAGTTTGAGACCTGCACTGGCTGCATCCCCAGGGGTTTTCGTCTCTTCTGTTTCCATTTGTGTGAGTACAGAAAGAGTAATTCTGTTAAGAGGCAACATTGCAGGAAGGGAGTTTAGAATTGTAGTCACCAAGGCAGGACAACTTAGGGAGGACAAGCTACACAAGACCACAGAGGGGGATGCAAATAACAGTATCCAGGTGGGAGTAACTTTATACCCTTTATTGGGAAAAAAAAGGGGGGTGTCTTTGTGTTTTACATGTGTTTATGAACACTGACTTTTAACAGTATAACTTTTCCATAGTCAGATTAGTCACATTCTTTTGCTTATATTTGGAGTTCGAGGTGTCATAGGAATACAGAAGGGGTCTCTTTAGTTGAAAACACATGTTATGCAAACATTGGGACATTTGCTCACTATATTTCATAGTCTTCCCATCTACTAGCCCTGAATTCATATAGAAGTTAAGTTAAATGTTTGCTTCCCCCTATCCCCTGCGGGAAATCCATTGCAGCGATTTATATCCATCAGTAAACCTCACCACATCCATATGACTTAGGCCTTTTGGAGTTAGGCAGAAGGGCTCTCTTCCTGTTTGGCTGACAGTTCAAGTTCCCAGGCAGCCTCACTAAACAGAGAGCAGAGTGATTCGCCAAGACTACCTTGTGACTCAGGCAACTCTCAAAATAGAAATGGGAGACTTTCCATCTGAGGGCTTGCATCTTGCAGGCAATAATTTAAAGAGAAGGAAAATAAACTTTACTGAATACATTTTGGAAGATCAAGGAAGAAAGCTATTGTTAATCCAACTAATCTGAAGTGAATTTGAATTCACTACGTCAGATTTCAGGCCTGTAAGGACAGATAAATTTAGTTTAGTACTTAGAGAAGTTTGCTGACAGTATTTGACTACTTCAGTCCTTTTAATAAGGCATGTTGCTTTGTTTTTGCAGTTACTCTCCTATCTCCTCAGAAGCTTCTGGTCCTCTGACTCCTAATTTGGCCTATACTGGGAATTACACCACAGAGTGTAAATTTACTATCTCAGACACATGTATACACAGGCAAAGATTTTCAAATATAACAATCCAAATAATATTCAGAGCTCTCTCTTATTTTTTTTTAATACTTTATTAAGTTTACAAAGTTTCTGAGACCCTACTACATTCTAGATACTGAGAATATATCTGCGAACAAAATATTTGAAATGTCTGCCTTAATGAAACATATTCTATTTGGGAAAGACAAATGATAAAGATATAAAATGTCAAATGGTCTTAAGTGTTACAAAAACAGGGTAAAGGAGAGAGAGTAACAGAGTAGTATTTCACTTGCTAAAGAAATCTTATATTTTCAGGGAACTAGTAGGATATTTCTACAGGCAAAGGCCGAAGGGGAAAGGGATGCACAATTTTCCTTGCAGGTCCTAAATACTCGTACACCACTGCAAGAGATATATGATGCGACTTTTGTTTCATTACATAAAATACATAGGCTTGAGAAAATGAGAATTCAGTTTTTCATTTCAAAGTAGCAAGGGGATTCTTTTTTATTGATCCCTCAGCATCTTTGTATGCATTGAGTGCTCAATTATTGCCTGATGAAATACTTCACCTTAGACTCTGAAGAACTACTTCTGCTGGATTATAATACTTTTCTCTCTGATTACGGTAGAGACAGGCTGTATACAGGCCAGCACTTGTACCATTTTCAGAGTACATGCTGCCAATATTACTTTCTGAGAAGCCCACAGCTTCTTGGCCTGTTGCTGTTATCTTTTTCTATTTAAGAAACTGGTATCTTCCCTAACTTATACACCTTGATATATAGCAAAACCACATTTTATGCCTTGTATCATCTTAAAAGGTACAGCATTGCCTAGAAAAGATATAAGACAGGCCAGAGATTTTTTTCAGCTTAGTCATCTCTGCTTTTTCTCTCCTATAACTAATACATTTATCAGTGTGCTTTGATTTTTTTCCCCCCCGGGAATGACTGGCTTATTGGTCCTTCAAAGGCATATTCTATTATAATAGGTTCAGTACCTTCCTTCCTCAGGGAAATCAGATTTCGTTCAGAGATGTGGCTGTCATCATCACTGATGATGTTTTGGTCTTTTTCTTATGATGTAGATTTGAACTTTGCTTCATGTGTTGGTACTAAATGGCCATATTTTATGGCCTATAGTTTCCAAACTTAAGATATCTTCTAGAAATACTACTGCAATAATCATATAGCACTACTCAAAGACTGATTTTAGATTGTTTATATCCTTGAAGACAGTGTTGTGAAATATAATATTCATATTTGACTAAACATGTCAGAGATGTTTGACTATTGGTTTCATATGAAATCAGTACTAATTCAGCGCTATAAAGCCATACCGTTAACTTAGGAAAGAGCCTCCAGAGCACTTCCCAAGAAGATGAGCAGTTCATTTTGATAACAGGCTATGTTAGTGGAAGAGCTCTAATAAGGAAGCTGTAAATCTGTTAAAAGGCTAAAGAATCCTTTTTGTCAGCAAAAGAGGGCCAAGGTGTTGGTAAATATGTTTGGAATAAGATCTAATGAGTTGGCTTCAGCTATCGTCTCCATTTGATATACTGTAGAAGTCGTCACTGAGATTTTGCTGGAAGATATTTGGGTGTATAATTGCAAACTGAGCAGGAGATGATTTTATGAAGCTTGTTAAGGAAATAATATTGTAGTCAAAATGTGTAGACCTAAGACTGTTTCTTTGAAAGTATGCCCCTCAGTGAGTTAACATTTCTATTTTGGTACGTAGTTGAGTGTTTAAGAAATGTTTGAAATAAAAGGGAAAAGCAGAGTACTATGTAATGAAAGAGTCTAATACACCTACAGAGAATAGTAATTTTTTAAGGTTAAACAATAAAACAGCCAGGAAGACTTGTGGATCACAGGTTACTTTCAGAAGCAAGACATTCTACATTGGAGAACTGAAGAACCACAACAGCAGAGAACTTGTGAACATCACATTACTAGTTTTGAGAAATAAAAGGATGTGTAAATTCCTGAATAAGAGTGGGTTTTGACAGAGGCCACAGCCTTAGAAAACATGGCTTTCACATGGAGGGAAACACAGTCTTCAGTGTTGCTGGGAGAACACTAGAGACTTAATTGGTTGGTAAGACTGGGCTTTCAGTATTTAAGATAAATTAACCAAGTAAACCACAACTATGCCTCTTTTGGAAGGGGATCTTCTCCAATCTCAGTAAATTGAATCTGCAGCTTTTAAAATCTATCAACACCCAGTATGAGCTTTAGAACTAACATTTAAAACAAGAGAAGTGGTATGTCAGATAAGTAAGAGTACAAGCTTTGGAAAGACCTGAGTTCCAGTCTCAGCACTACTATATGATCTTAGGTAAAGTACTTAGCATCTGTAATTCCAAGTTTCCTTAGCCTATTATTATAGTGTTTAAAAATACAGGCACCAATGTCAGGATTCAAATGCCATCTTGTCACTTATTAGTAATGTCATCTTAAAGCTAAACCCTCTATGATTCAGTTTACTCATATGGAGGGAGAGAGAGATATTGGATGTCAACTCTAACTGAAAAAGAAAAAGAAAAAAATTAAACCCAATGCAAAAATAGAGTGTTAAGAATATGATATGTGTCATTTTAAGCCTTTTAAGAAAATGCATATAAAAATAAATGCATTTTATACTCATGCAATAAATAAATAAATAAATAAATAGTCCCTTCATCACTGGATTGTTGACACTGGATTGTCAACATTCATTGAGCCCTGAATAAATGTTAGCTGTGTCGATTTTTGTGTCAGTAACCTCTAATTTAGAAATACCGAGTATATTTGCTATCTTCCAGAAACATACAATCTGGTTTTAAAGCTTAGGCTAACACATGAAAATAAAAGCAATATATATAGGGTCTGTATAAATAGGTGTGAAAAAGTTGATATAGACAAAGTTTTATTGATTCAATTATTTATTAAATGTCTACGGTGCATCAGGCAGGCGCTAAGCTGAGTACCAAGGATACAACAGTGAACCCTTCAAGGTCCCTGTTCTCAAGATTACAATCTTGTGATACAGTAGATAGTGGGACACAGGCAAAACAACAGCGTGAAATAAATGTTACAGTAGAGATTAGTACTGGGGGCTGTGGGAGCTCAAGAATGGGCATATGACCTAGTTTTAGGAGGTCAGAAAAGATTTATCAGAAAAAGTAAAATACGAGGGGGAAAGGAGTTAGTGTTCTTGGCCAGTAAGACAGTGTACAGGAAGCCTGGAACTGTAGGCTATCACTATGGCTAGTGGAACATTTAGGGTGGTGATTAAAATGAGGCCAAAAAAACAAAACCATGAAGTCAAAGAGGTAACCGTTTGCTGACCACGTTATGGGGGTTCCCTAGTGTGGACTTTATCATGAAGACAGTGAGGAGCCAGTAAAGAGTTTTAAGCAAGAGAGTGACAAGAGTCAAACTTATGTTTTGGCAAGGTCACTTGGGCCACAGGGTAGAAGATTAGTGGAAGCCAAGACAGAAAGCCAGAAGACTAGCAAGGCGGCTGTTCCATGATCTAAGTAAGAGAGAAGAATGGACCTGGACCCAGAATTGAGTCAGGCCACCTGGGTTTGACTCCTGTTTTGCCACTTAATAACTATGTGACCTTATGCAAGTTATTTAACTCCAATTTTAATTGTTTAAATTGGAGATGATAGTAAAATTCACCTTAGAGGCTTATTGTGAAGATCGAAGCACTTAAAACACACCTGCCTGGCACACTGTAAGTGCTCCCTAAATGTAGGCAATGAGGCTGAAGAGAAGCAGTCTAGGAAAAAGAATAATCAAGATTCCTTAACTGAGGGGATGTCAGGAGAAAGTAGGAGGAGCTAAGGAAGTTGGTTTCAGGTCTGAGAGTTTAGGAGATGGTGGTTCAATACACTGAGATAAGGAGGAAAAGCAGGTTTGAGGAAGGCTGAGAAGATGCAGCCAAAGATCAGTGAATCGCAACCAGGAGCGTATGGTATTAGAGAAGCTAAGGGGGTGGGGGGAAAGTGTTTCAGGAAGGAGGGAGTGGTCAGCATTGTTAAATGCTACATGGAAGGTCCAGTAAGATAACAGTTAAAAAGAACCCATTTGTTTTAACAAGAAGTTCATTGGTGACTGTCAGGAGGAATTTTGGTGGTGGTGGTATATGGATTAGGGAAGGAAAAGGAGGTGATGAAGGGAGACTGTGAGAACAGAAGACTCCTTCAAGAAGTTTAGCCAAAAAGGACTGGAAGTAGCTGGAATGATTATGGGCAAGGTTGACATTGGACCCAATAATAAACTGATTTAGCCTACTGGTGGGTAGATTTCTGAGTGGCTGTGCATCCATTCTAATTGCTCAGTAGCCAGGGAGGTTAAAGAAGTGGAGCTGACTTAGGAACAAGTAATGGAGTTGGCTTCACTGGTTTTGAATTTGACATAAGGGCAAGGTATATATGCATGTAGAAATGCCCAGCAAGCAGTTTGATATGGGACTAGTGGTGGGCCAAGTGGACAGAAGTTAGAGTAAGATTCAGGTGAGTGGGGATGAGTTAAGAAGGTTCTAGAACAAAGGCAGGCTGTCAAGAAGGCACAATGGAGCCTTGTGTCTAGCCATAGCATTCATGAGAGTGTGTGAACTCCATGAAGCTAGGTGCTAGTAGGGTGGGAAATGGGTCTCAAAGTGGTGGGCCTCAAATCCAGACTTCATAGCTTATGAAGAGCATTTGCAATAAACAGGGGAGTTCAGAGATGGATCCTTGGAGTTCTAAGCTATTAGGGAGAGGCAGCAAGAAAGGGAAGTTCTGGGTTTGTAGTTGCGGGTGATTGACCTTGGCCAAATGCTAGGCCTAGTCTAGGGAGTCACGTGGCATGACGGGTTCTCTGGGTTAACTTTTGTCCTAATCTTTGCTATGTCTTCAAAGTGTGAAAATGTTCATCTGTATATGTCAGCTGTGCCAAGCCCTGAATGTGGTGTTTGACATGAATTACTTTTAATTTATCAGACACAGTTGTAGTTAGCATTTTCATTTATGTAAACAATATGTAAATCAGATGTTTATCTATTAAATATATCCTGGGTGGGGAAAAAACAAGGAAGCTGGGAAAATACCTCTGTTCCACCTTTAGAATCCTAGTATTTCATTCTACTACTACTACTACTGTTTATGCTTTCAGTCAGCAAACAGTTACTCGGCCTTTCTGAACCTATCTACCTTCTGTGTCCAGGGCTGCTTTTCCTTTTATCATCTCACTTCTCTCCTGGCCATCTCTCCCATTCTGCACTATCATGTGGATTATTCTCATTGAAACTTTTTTCATCCATCTTTTCTCATGGTTAGTTCCATTCCATCTCCTCTTAAGATATACCATTTAAAGAATTTGTATGTCAGGAAATACTAATAAATGTTATAATATATATTCTTCGGACTCTGTTATAGTCAAATGGAAAGAGAAAGAAAAAAGAATCCCACACAAGATCATGGCGTGATTGTGGCTAGAAAGAAATGCAAGGACAAAAGAAATCAACATCTTATCACTATGAGGCCCAGTCCTAAGATCTGACTGTTGCCCTTCTCACCCTCTATGAAGTCCAGATAACAGAAGTGAGCAGTGTTATGGGAGGTATCATAAATGGACTCAGATTGGTCCCAGCATGGCAAGACCCTGAGTTCAATAATAGAAGGTTAAGTACCAGCTTCAAACACTCAGTGTGTTCTCTGAGTTCCCAATGATATTTCTACCTGGAGCTTTCTTCTACATTTACGTTAATGGCTCAGTTGGAAGTCAGCCATCACTGCTAAGTGTTCTTCAGTTTTTTGCAGTATTGGCTACAGCTTCTTTATTATCCTGACATTAGAAATAAGAAATTCTGCCCCATTGCAGCTGAGTTGTTGCTGCTCAGGCAATGGTGGAGCATTTCTACTTTCTAGGATCTTGTTCTTCCCCACACTGAGTGGCCTAACCTTTTGTCGCCTTCAAGAGTCATCGTATTTATGAGAAAGCCTTCCATTTCTAGAGTGGCTCAACTATCAGCCAGTAACGTGCTTTTGCTCTGAGTTACTGATCTCTTAGATATAGGAGGAAAATCTCCAATAAACATTAAATTGTTAATATATATAAAGCATTTGGAAGAGTGCCTCATACATATTAAGAACTTCTGCTATTATTGTTGTTACTCCCACCATCTAGTATCAGAAGCTAGAGCCTAGCTAACCCTCTGATATTGCTCTTATTATGCTGGGTTTATATTATTATAGGGTTGAAAATATTTAGTTTCCTCTCAATTTTGTGTACATTGTTAGCTCAATGAGTCTTACAAAGGTCAAAGTGTTGTCACGTTAATATTTTTACTTGTTAGAGCTTTGATATTCCCTCTCTGGATTCCTAAGAGACTCTAGTCCTGACTTGATGGGATGGATAATCCAGCAATCTCAGCATAGGATAATGTATATTTTGTCCATCCATGAGTGTTTACCAAACAGCTTAACATGGGACAGTAATAAACATTATAGCTAACATGCAATGAATATTTAGTATGTACCAGATACTGTTCTAAGTGCTTTTATATATAGTATCTCATCTATTTTTCATAAAAACCCAATGTATAGGCACTATTATTATTATTTTGTAAATGAGGAAACATTCATAAAGAGGTTAAGTAACTTGTCTAAAGCCACAAAGATAAAACATGGAAGAGCCAGGATATGTACCTAGGCAGTCCAATCCCATAGCCTGTGCTAATAACCACTTCACTGTACTGACAAGGAGAACTCTGGATTTGAGAGGCAGAAGTCTAATTCTGATCTAACCCCTCCACTTCATCACTTAAATTGAATGATCTTAAGAAAGTTACCCCACCTTTCTGAACCTGTCTAGTCATCTGTAAAATGGGGATGGTAATTAATATATAGTTCATAGGATGGTTATGAAGCTTGCTATGTGCCTTGCACTTATTAGGCATTCAGTAAATGTTAGTTTCTTTTCTTCCTACTCTATTCTAAGCATTACACTGGTGGTCAAGATGGAATAGGAAAGCTGTATCTCCTTGGGGGCCTGGTGTGGGGTGGAAAGAGAAGAGGGAAGAAGATGACAAACGTGGGGCTAAACCATTGTAATATAGTATAAGAAATGCCACTTTTTAGTATATTTAGTAGAGGAATGTACAGTTGAGAGGTTTGGAGAAAGTAACATTTTCTGAGATGGGGCAGGGAGAAGTTGGAGAACTTTCAAGGCACCAGTGATATTTGTTTTGGTTATTGAAAGATAAAATAGGATTGGATGGGGTAGACAGAGAGCACAAGTTTGCAAGCAGAGGAAGAACATGAGCACAAGTGCTGAAGAATTGAAGAGCTTGGCAGTCTGTTCGGGTAATGCCTAGAAGTGTGGTATGCAGTTGAGGACTGAGGATGAGACAGGAACTGAAGGTGACAAATGAGTTGCAAGGAGAGGGCCACATGAGCCTTCAAATGTCAGTATGTCCCTGCACCATTAAGACTTAGACGCATTTACAAACCAAATTTAATGAACTTAAGTAAATTTAATAACAAAAAACTTATGAATGCTCTATTTTTTATTGAGCTACAATTCACATACCATAAGATTTACCATTTTACAGTATACAAAGCAGCAGTTTTTAGTATATTCACAAAATTGTGCGATCATCACCACTACCTAATTTTAGAACATTTTTGTCACCTCAAAAAGAAACCTAACACCTATTAGCTGTTACTCCCCATCCTCTCGCAACCCTTGATCTACTTACTGTTTCTATGAATTTGCCAATTTTGGACATTGATATTTTCATATCAATGGAGTCATATAACATTTGACTTTTTGTGTCTGGCTTCTTTTATTAATGCAAAATGTTTTTGAGATTCATCTGTTGTAGCACATATTAGTATTTCATTCCTTTTTATAACTGAATAATATCCCTTTGCATGGTTATACTACATTTGTTTATCCATTCATCAGTTTGAGGACATTTGGGTTATTTCCACTTTTTGGCTATTATGAATAGTGCTACTATGAATATTCATATACAAGTTTTTGTTTGATACCGTTTTAATTTCTTTGGGGTACATACCTAGGAGTGGAATTTCTAGGCAATGATGTGTTTAACTTTTTGAGGAACTGCCAAACTGTTTTCCTTTGTAACTGATTTTTACTGTTCTAGATAGCCTTATTGACACTGTTTCTTCTGAAATCAGACTCATTGGCTATCAGGTCCCACCCCCTGGATGTCAGGGAATGATGGCTGCCGCTTTTAGTTCGTTCTCACTGAAACTCGGACTTTCCCATCTACCTCAGCTCAGACTCAATACCTCCTGCTAGTTGTGAATTAAACTTCTGGGGTAGAAGGCCTGCTAAGAAAACCTCTTTCTTGAGCCAGAGCTTTCCTAAGGTCAGGAGTGGTCCAGCCTTACCATCTGCTCTATGCTTTTTTGTAAATTACTATCCCTGAGATGTCATTGATGAGGAGTCATATGGGGAAGAACCTGTATTTTGAACTTCTCTCATAGTGCCAAAACTAGCATTTACAAGTGCTATTTCCATATGTAATATGTCCCTGTCTTTAGAAAGGAGGAACTCACAGAGATTATGGGACTTGCCCAGTGACCTCACACTGCTACTAGGAACAGAATGCACCATCCACTACCATAGATTCCCTTATCATCTTTGCCAAACACTCCTTCCCTATTGGGGAACATAAGGTAGAACTTACATCTCAGTATTTTCTCCAAGACAGGTTTTTAGTTTCTTCTTACCTGATCTTATGAATAATACAGATAAGGAACCCCAGCAAAATAACTTGCATACACTGTGACACCCTAAAGAATCCAGATCATAGGCTCTGGCAACAGATCTGTGAGAGGAGGGGACAGGAGAGAAAATGTCTGCGATTCCCATGCATTCTGAACTCTAAGAATTTTAGATGAGTAGAGATGCTCAGTTTTCTTCTACGACAAATAGGATATTTTCTGTGAAACTTGACTGTAGTGGTTATTGACCAAGTAGACTTTTCCTATGGGAATTTTCAAACATGTACAAAAATAGAGAGAATAATATAATGAATTACCAGGTACCTGTCACCCAACTTGTGGTATCATCAACATATGGCCAATCTTGTTTCATATCTACTCCCATTCACTTCCTTTCCCCATTAGATTATTTTGATCCAAAATCAGTATATTGACCAAATTTTCAGTTTCTACTTGTTCTTGAAGGTATTTCCCTTAGATACAGGGACATGTGCTCTCATTTAGATTGCTTTTAGCAATTTTATTGAGCATGACATTCTATCTATCTATCTATCTTTTTTTTTTTTTTTTTTTTTTTTTTTTTTTTTTTTTAGTTTTTTATACCTACACTACCTGGTCTTCCTGGGTAGTCTTTCGTCCAAGTACTAACCAGGCCCAACCCTGCTTAGCTTCTGAGATCAGATGGGATCGGGCTTGTTCAGGGTAGCATGACTGTAGATGACCTTCTTTTTCTGACAGTTTTGTTTCTGTTTTTGTTTTGTTTTGGTAGAATTGCAGGAATTTTCTGGCCTCGAACTCTATTTTTTTTCTCTCTCACTCCCAGAGTCCATGAACCTGTCATGCATCTTCACTTTGATCCAAGTGCCTAGACCTCCACTCACCAATTCTCCCAGTTCATCAGCTCTAATGTATGAGGTTAGGGACTCGTAACAGTCTTTTTGATTACTCTATATTCAGTGTCTAGCCTGGCATGTAGCAGGTGCTTAATACCTAGTTGTTGATGACTGGATGGATGAATTCCACTTGGCTTTCCACTCACCTGAACCTCACAGTCAGCTGTTTTAACTGTGCACTTGATTCTGTGTATCTTAAATGAGGAGAAAGTTTACCTGAGCCTCTTGAGAAGTAGCTTTTATCCTTCCTTGACCCTTTAGTCTAGCTGAAGAATCTGAATTTTTCTGGCTCCCCCTGCTGGTGGTCCCTCCTGGGCAGTTGCATATAGGTGCATCTGGTGACAAACAATTGGAGTCAGTCAAGTTCTGCTAAAAGAATATAGACCATTGCTGTGGAGTGCCCTAGCCAGTCCAGGCAGATCTGAGGAGGAAGAGAGCAGCTTGTTGAGAAAGTTCTGGGAAGTGTAGCTTTCTGTGTAAGAGTCAGGGTATAAGATGGCCCACTGCCTGCTCAAGTCAGCTCTGAAGCACTGGATGACCATGAATATCGTGATCATATGGGTACATAAATGAGTTAGTCATTATGTGGGGATCAGATTTGTATTGAGAATAGAGATGAGCTTCTTCTCTCCTTAAGACAGAGCAGTCTGGAATCAAACATAGTCTCCATGCAGACAGTGGCTACCGAGTTTCATTTTGACCCCCTGTGAAAGTTGAAGCAAGAAGGGTGGTGAAAGTAGATGAGAGTGTCCCCAGAGTTCATGGTCCTGTGTTGTATACATGACCCCACCTCCCAGCTCTTAAGACCAGTAACAACTTTGTGAATCCCTGGGTGGATGTTTTGCTGGGGCCTCCTCCTTCCACCCTCTGTAAATACTATAAATTCCCCACCTACCCACCCCCTAGATCAAATTTCTGGTTGTCCACATGTATTTGTCTTTTCTATAACACAACTTCCCAGAAAATGCGCTGTGGCAGAATGAATCTTGCTAGAGTCCAGCCACCTATAGGCATCAGGAAGAGGGTTAAATATGGTCGGACACTAAAGGCAGATCCTCTCTTCTCTCAAACCTCAAACCCCAAGTATAGGGTATTTCCACTTAAAATTGAAAATAGGCTTGTGTTCCCCTTCAGGACACAGAGATAAGCATGTGATTATCCCCAGTACATGGAAGGGGACCCAATGCAGAAGAACCTCAGGGCATTAAAATTACCATTGGACTTAGGCAGGTGTAATTATGAAACAGTCATTATAAAGAGGTGTTTGGAAGGAATTTGTTTCTGTACTGGATGCTGAGGATGTAGCAGTGAGTGAAGTCCTGCATTCCAACAGGGGAAGGCAGATCATAAATAAGTATATAATATATACTAAAAAGGAAGGAAAACAGGGAAAAGGGATAGGGAAGGGGTGTGTTGTTTTAGATTTGGTGATCAGGGAAAACAACTCTGTAGAGGTGAGGGAGCAAGCCCTGTGACAATCTGGAGAAAGAGTACTCCAGGCAGAGGGACTAGAAGCCTTACTGTGGCTGCAGTGTGGAAACTGATCACAGGGAGGCAAGGATGGAGAAGGGAGACCAGTTGGAGAATGGTTGTCAGAGAGAGGTGATGTGGCTTGGATGAGATAGATACAGTTTAAAGGTACAGGCAACAGGGTTTGCTGATGAATCGAAGGTTGGGTATGAGGAAGGAGAGGGCCAAGGCTTATGCCTGCATCATGGAAAGAATGGAGTTGCCCTTTCCAAGATGGAGAAATCTGGGAAAAGAGCAGATCTAAGGGAAAATTCACCAGTTCTCTTTAAATCTATTAAGTGAGATACCTCTTCAATCTCCAAGTGGAGGTTTCCACATCAAATAATAGTAGACATTTCAAATAATATGCTCCTCAAAAGAATAATAGCCAATAATGTTTGCATAGTGCTTTATAGTTGATAGTGTTCCCGCATGTTATCTTACTCTGTTCTTACGTCACCCACATAAGGAAGTTCATGTTCTTTCCATTTTAAAGATAAGGAAGCCGAGATTTGGAAAAGTTTGAACAAAAAAGCCATTTTTTAGATGCTGCCACACAGAGGAAGACAACAGCCAGTTAGTCTTGAAGAGCAGCAGCCAACCAACAAAGAGAAGGCCGCTTCCCCAAGGCTGTCAGGTCGGAAGACTTATGCCTCCCCATCCCTCTTCCCAGCCCTGTTGCAGAGAGGAACAGTGGGGAAGTGGTGGATCATGCACCATGTTCCCCCACCCGCCACTCAAACCGCCACCGCTGGGGCCAAGTCTAGCTTCCTTGGGAAGAAACAGGGCAAAGGCTTTGAACGGAAGCTTGAAATGGACATTTTAAAAATGAATATTTTTATTTGTGTAAAAATTTAAAATGAATCTTAAATACCAGAAGGAGACTATTCTGATTTTTAAAAGTAGATGAGAATCTCTGGCATCCAATATTAAGCAGTGAGAAAAGGGGATTTGACATGGTATCGCTGAGGGCAGCTGTTGAACAAGAGAAAAAATCTTCATGTGTATAGAGGAGGAGACGCCCCAATAAATCAGTTGCAACTGCATTTCCTTCCAGTCTTTTTTTCATGCATCTTTTTAAACATTGCTCAGATCTTACCATCTAGGCAATTTTGATTTTTCATAACCTGTTTTCTCGTAACTACTTTTAATATAAACATTTCCCCCAATGGTAGAAAACATTTTTTTGTAATCATTATTTTTAAATGGCTGTATATTAACCATCTTTGTGCATGAAGCTTTTTAGGATTACTTTGTTAGATAGCCCCCTATAAGTAGAATTATTGATTTAAAGGATATGAGCATTTTTAGACTCCTCATAAATTCTAACAAATTATATTCTGCAAAAGTTCTTCCATCAGTATAGTAAAGTAGAGTGAGCCTTGGAACCAAGACCATCTGACTCTAAACCTTGGGCTTTTAATTCTGTGCTAGGTTTATGATCTTCGGTTTTCTTATTGTGAGATAGAGATGACTGACCCATCATGATCGTGAGAATCAGGACCATGTGCTCAATAAACGAGGGTAGTTATTACAGTGAGAGTATTATAATGAGAGATTTGTCATTTAAAATGCTGGCTGCAGAATTCCTCCAAGGAAATTGTGTGTTCTACCAAACTGGCCCCTACACTCGGTCAGTCACCCAACTGATCCTCTGCAATCTACCCCGACCAGCTCTTCTTCACAATCTGATTGCCAACTTTTTCCACCAGCTCTTACTGTCTGAAGTGGCCCCTCTCCCTTAGTGACATGAAGGGATTTGTCACTTTGATTATCAGTTGGCATTTGGATTTCAAAGGCAAGTTTGCCCATGTCTTTCTTTCTTTGAGCTCCCCTGCTGCCCCCACACACGGCCCTATATGTCCAAGTCCTAAGCATGCTCCAGGGTCCTACTCTAATGCCATCACCTTCTCAGACCTGGCCAGCATCTCATCCTTTTCTGAATCACCAGAGCATTTATCTCTCCTCACCTCTCATGTCACGTTCTCTCTTATGGTATAGATATTTGTTCATGTGTATGTCTCACGTCCTTACTACTCTGTATGCATAAGTTCCTTGAGAGCAGGAATTACGTCTTTCTTAGCACACAGAAGCCATTCAGAATCTGTTGAATGAATTAGTGGCTGCTAAGTGTCAAACACTAATTCGGGTATTGTGAATAGACAGGTGAATTACCTTTGCATAAACCCCATTTGCAAAGAAACCATATGGGGAGATAGATCTATAAAAAGATGATGCAAAAGTAGAAATATGTGCAGAACAGAGATGGCACAGAGGAAGACACAGTTATGGCGCCCTGGGCTCCATAGTCAGACAGTTCAGGGTTCGAGTCTTGGCTCTACCACTTCACAGCTATATGACATTGGAAGTGACTTGACCTCTGTGGACCTCAGTAAGAATAAAATAGTACCTACCCCATAGGGTTGATGATGTACGTAAGGCCCTGGCACGGTGCATGCCACCTAGTAGTGACATAATAAGTGAAAACTGTCTCTATTCTGGGGGGCAGGGGAAGCATGCAGACAGGGGCAATTTGAGCTGAGCTTTGAATAAGAATTCCTCAGGTAGCCAAGAGGTCAGGACTTTACAGGCAGATGAAAGGACAGGAATAAGCAGCTTATTATTATCCAAAGAAAAGCTTTAAAAAAATTAAACACAGGCCCTGCCACTCATGGAGTTTGTGCTCCTTAACATGGAAACCAAAGCATTCAGCAGGCACAGATTTTGACTCAGAAATAAAAATCAAATGAGACTGCCCTTCAAGGAGGGAGGAAGGTGTCAATAATCACAGTTTTCTTTTCAGTGCTACCATAGGCTTTGACCTCAGCCTGGTGTGGCCTGGCCACGGGGCAGGACAGCAGATTTAGGGAGGGCAGCAGTCTTCCCTTGAAGCAAAAATATTTTCCTGTGGTGCCCATACACAGCAATACAAAGAAGCTTTATTCAGAGGCGCCTACCTCCACACTGCTTTGTCCTCAAAGGAAATTTGTTTTGTTTGGATGGATTAATCTCTTAGATAAATATTTGGCATTTCCTTTCACAGTTTAGTAAGAGATGAAGATCCAGACATTAATTATTCTGCCCTCCTCCTCAGCCCCAGTGAGAAACGCTTCCTAGGATGTAAGAGGAACCCTCCACTCTTAAAGAGGTCCAGAGAGGGTCAGGCAGGTGGCTGTGGGATGCGCGCGCACGCGCGCGAGTGTGTGTGTGTGTGTGTGTGTGTGTGTACAAAAATTCTGGAGGGCCTACTGCCAGCTGTCTGGGCATGATTATGTAAACTGGAGAGACCACCGGCCTGCTTCCTCCAAAGGCCAGGAGAGAGCTGCAAGATTTGTGATAACTTTAGGGTAAGTTTTAGGTAACTTTAGGGTATTTGCAGACCATTGTCACTTAGTGTTGAGAGATGGTAAAACTGTGAGATTTCTTTCTGCAAGGGGCACTCAAGAGAACTGTGAAATTCTGAATTCACTGCCAAAACAGGCAGCTCTCGCTTTATCCCTGGTGCCTCCAAGTACAAGCCTTTCAGGAAAGCCAGAAAAGAGGGACATAAGCAGCCAGAAAGAACCCGAGCGACAGTAACAGAATTCAGTCACTGGCCTCATTCACCACTTCCTCCAATCCTTCCTTCTGCCAGCCCCCTGCCTACCTTCTTCCCTGTCTTTCCTCCTTTGCCCCTACCCTCTAAAGGAGACATGAATGAAAACAAAATGACCAGAAAAACAGGTAGGTGAACTGCGCAGGCAGTTCTGGTTCTGAGCACATTGGGTCCTTCTTTGTGTGTACTCCGGAACTCTTTAGAATGACCTTGGTTGGGGTACTTGGTGTTAAACTCTGCATGGATCAATAGATTGTTTGGCAGACCAAGAAATCACAAGCTCTGGGTGTCAGATCAATTTAACTCATGTGAACTATGAGTCTGGTTGGCTGGGACCTGAGTCTGAGTGACCTCCAACATCTGAAAGCAAGGAAGGCCTGGAGAAGCAGGAAGAGAAACTGGTCTTGTGCAGTAGTCAGCAACCTGTGGCCTGGGTGCCAAAGCCAGCCCACCGTCTGTTTTTGTACAGCCCGTGAGCTAATTACATTTTCAAATGGTTGGGAGAATCAAAAGAATATTTTCTAATGTCAAAATTACACGAAATTTGAATTTCAGTATCCATCAATGAAGTTTTATGGGAACATAGCCCTTCCCATCCATTTATGTACTGTCTATACCTGGATGCTCTGCAATGGCAGAGCTGAGGAACTGTGACAGAGACCATATGGTTCACAAAGCTGAAAATGTCTATCCTCTGGCTCTTTACAGAAAAAGTTCATTTATCCCTGCTCTTGTTAATTATTGAGGGTATAGTCTAGTGGAGGAGGTAAACTAAAAGGGAGCTTTTTGAGTGTTTCCTAATGTGCTTTACAGGGATCAGCCCACTTAATCCTTACAGCAGCCATGCAAATAAGAACTGTTATCCTCGTGTTCCGGAGACGTACCTGCCAGGGGTCACCCAGCTAGAAAGTGGTGGCCCTGGGATCTTCCCCCTGTACTGTCTCAGGAGACTGCCATGAGGAAACTGAGGTTCAGAGATTTGCCCAGGGCTGGCAGTGACCACATGCTGGAGCTGGACAGCCAAAGCATGGGCTCTGTACACTTAACCATGGCTAGAGAAGTCATTCTGCCTTTGCCTACCCATGTTCTGCACAGCTTTTCTCCCCATGACCTGAAGGCTGTGGCATGTGGAGATTTGGAGGTTAGAGGTGCTGGGGACAGGCAGAGACAGCTCTACTTACTGCTCAGGCCTCCAGATGATTAGTGGTTTGGAAGAAACGACAGCCTGCTTGCTTTGTGGTTCCCTTCCTGCCACGTGACAGATACCGTTTCCCAACTATTGTCCCTACCTGTCCACGGACACAACCAGGGGTGTCAGGTGGGGAGCAGGGCTGAGAATGTATCAAATCCTTTGTTCAAGGCCAGGTTCTTTGTTTTAATGCTAAGTGGGTATGACCAGCTGGCAGATTTTGTAGTGTTCTACAAGATCACATGTCCACAGGACCTCAGCATTCTAGGGTAGCTCCTTTCTCTGAGAGACCAACCAGCCCAAGCCTCCATCCCACATGCTCCACAGAGTCCAGCAACTTACCCAAGATTTTGTCAGTGGTTTAGAGAGGTTTTTTTAAAAAAAAATCCAGTTCAGAGTCTTTGCCTTTAAACCAGAACAATGTAATTACTGATATTAATGTAGGTCTAAATCATTTTGTGCTTTGTTCGTTCCTCCTGGTATGTTTATTTTTCTCTCCTTTATCACTTTTTTCTCCTTGTGGATGTTAAATGCTGTTTCTGTTAGTTTAGGGGTTTCTCTCTTCTCTGGGGTTTCTTTAGCTGTCTGGCTGCTGTAAGTCTGCCAGTCCCCTCTTACTAATTCTTGCTCCCATTAATTCTCCACTGCACTCACTTCTTGCCTCTTGTTTACTGTTTTCCCCCCCTTCTTCTCATGCATTCACCATGAAGGCTATGACAATCTTTTACTTACCCCACAGGTAACGTGGGGTTGGGATGATTGAAGTTGCTGAATTTCTTAAAGCCTATTGGTCATGAGGATTTTCAATCTATCCATGTCCCTCCTTAGGTCCTAGCCGGTCCCCTGTAACTGCAGGTCTTCTCTCCCAGTGTCCTACCCCCCTTCCTAGACTACCTTCCCCACCCTCCCATTGTCGCTATTGTCGCTATTCCTGGTTAAAACATTGCCCAGTTTTTCTCCTTGGACTTCTTATTACATCTGCTTACTTGTTAATTCTCTCTCTCATTAAGCTCCACGAGGTGTCCTTTCACCACTGCATCTCTCCAGGGTGTGAGGCTGGGACTAGCACACAGCAGTGAAGACAACAAGGAGTGAGTATCTGTTAAACGAATGGGTGAATGCTGGCAGCTGAGTCCTCAGAGAGAACATCCACCTGTCAATCTCAGGAACTCATGCAATGAAGAGGAAGATAGGTCTCCTGGGATCCCATCCCCACACCAGGTGCAGGGGCATAGACTGCCCACCTTCTGGGTCCCAAAGACCCCTGTGGCTGAAAAACCAAACTCAGGGGAGCAGGTAGAGTAACGTACTAACGTTTTTAATACAGTCTGATCAGATCAATTCACATCACGAGGTCAACCTGGGCTTGCTCACATGTGATACAACCGAGGTGCACAATGTCCCCACCTGCCAGCTCTCCTGCCTTCCTGGCTCCCAACAACACTGAAACCCGCTACCTCCCTGACCAGACTGGCATTTTAAAAATTTTGCATAAAACTATTTCTTCCATAGACTTCAAACAATCAACTAGCCAAGTTAATTATGGTACATCTAAACAAAGTTTAATACTAACCCTAACTTGTGACTGCGGTTTACAAAGAGCTCTGTATCACCTGGGATAGCTTTCAGTAGCAATTCACTACAACTGGTCCTAAAAAATAATAACAATAATAATAATAATTAGAGAATTAAAACCCAACAGCAAGTCGAATGGTTAAAATCACGTAAGAACTGGAATTTGGGGTGAGAGTGTCCTCAATAGCTAAGCTCATCCTAGGAGCAAAATGCTAGCCTCCAAAGAGGGCTCAGAAAGGTCTGAGGCCCTTCAGGTCAGGGGTCAAGCTCAGGGGGCTCTCAGAGGACACTCACCCCATGGTCCATGGGATGCTGTAGGCTTCCAGCTTCCTTAAAAACAGTTGGGCATCAGTGTTGTGTAAGTGGGTGGGAACCCTACTGTGGTTTCTTTTGAGGGATATAAGGGGGAATGAAGGATTAGAGAAGTAGGAGAGGACCAAAATCACTGAAGTCCCAAAATGCTGCCAGGTGTAGGTTTGGGATGGGGTCACTAAGAATTGAGCACCAGAAATTCCAGCTTCTTCTAATTAAAGAAACTGGGACTGGCGTTGCCTTGGAGGCCTATGTAGTGTTTCCTGCCCTTGTCGCATATCGGGTCTCACAGATATTTCTGCAGAGTATCAGATGACAATCTATTTCTAAAGACCATTGGGGGATGGGTGGTGGAGAGGAATGGGATGATAAGGTTGGGGGGAAGTTAAAAACGAATAAAAATCTCTCAGCTACAGAACCCAAAGACATCACTTTCCTCCGCATTCACAGCATTTCTCAGCAGTCCCCAGATGGCCATTTGTGGGGATACAGCATCTGCCTCACTTCCCCTCAGGCCCCATGGGCTGCTGGTCAACCTCAGGATCTACTAAAGATGATGCAAACGCCGACTGAACAATCTGAAACCCAAATGACTCAAGGAGAGACATGTTCTGCTGAGGAGAGAAAGGTGAGCCAAGGGCGGGGCCCAGGTCTCCCAGGGGGCCCCCGAGAGCCCGGACATGCACCTTCTGGATGTGTTTGTTCAAGTAGGACTTGGAGCGGAAGAAGCTCCCGCATTCGGGGCAGGGGTATTTCTTCTCCCCATCAGACTCCATTTTGTTTTTGGGGACGGCCATGTCACAGGAGAAGGAGCCATTGGTGCTCTGCTTCTCTGGCGTCTTCAGGTCACTGGCGTCCGAGAGGTCACCGTAGGAGTCGGAGCTCTCAATCGGATCCTGATGTGAGCATTTCTGGCCTTCTAGGAGAAAATAAAACACAGAGGAGAGATGAGGCCAGGCTTTGGAGGTGACCCTTCCTGGAGGGGTCATGAGGGGCCAGCTCACAGGCCTGTGGAGGGCAGCTGATGGCCAGCCACTGTCCTGGCGGAACCCACAGAGGTTCAGCTGGTCAGTCAGGGAGCCTGGCGTGCCTACGGGGGTGACAGCAGGGCCCTGGGGCTGCCAGCCTCCCCTGCCGCGGACTCTTCATGCAGGTGCATGTGTATCGCTCACCACCACCTCAGCCTGCTTCAAGGAAGGGGGCATAGAGGGGAGACCTCACTGCTTCTGTCCAGAACAACTCAAAGGCCCCCGACTCCTAGGTGTGTTCTCTTGGGTGCCTCTGAAGTTCAAACAGCTGTTCTGATGATGCCAAGCAGGTATGTCAATGGCCTCGCCTCTGCACCAGACTAGCTGCACCCTAGCAAGGCAGAACCAGACCCGCAGAGTCCTCGACCTGGCAGACCCCACTGATGGCTGAGATAGAAGCGAACCCTTTCCCCAGTGCTGCCAACACAAGCCCTGCCTGACCACCTTCCTTCTGCCAAAACCCTTCCAGGGCCAAGTGGCCAAAGCACAGAGATTAAGAGCAACTTTGAATAACTCAGTCAGCTGGCTATCCCCACACAGGGCCCAGGACAATCTGGACCTGGAGACAACCCTCACTGTTCTGCCTTGCCCGGCCCACACTGGAGTCCTTCACCAAGCAGTAGCTTCCTGCCTGGCTTCAGAGAACCATGCCAAGAAGGGCGGTCTGTGATGGGAGCGTGGAGCATGCCATCTCTGCCATCCACCAAGCCCCTGACATCATCCCCAAGGCAACGACAACTTGAAATACCAAAGAACAACCTGAATCAAGTGAAGGTGGGGCTTAGGGAGCTCTATTCAAACCTTCTCCGAGTCAGAGGCAGTCAGGTAGCTCATGTATCGCCATGCATCTCACAAACGCAGCCAGAGGCCCTCTGGAAAGGGCTGCACAGCAACCAGTCACCCCTATCAAGAGGGAAGCCAGCCTTTGGCTCCCCCTGCCCTGCAGGGTCAAAGAAGAAAGCATTCAGCCACAGTTCCACACCACCCTTAAAGGGCCACAGGCAACAGACAAGCCCAAAGTGACTCATCATGCAGGGCTCCTCTTCCTGCCCTGGGCCTGGGACATCCCTACAGGGCTACAGACTGTGGGGGCCTGGCCAGGAGCAAGGGTGGAGGGCTGGGGACGAGGAGGCGGGGGCTGGATCACAGCAGTGCCCTAAAGCCTCACTCACTGCCCTGGAGTGAGATACCTACTGTGACTTTTGTCCTGGAGGCCACTGCCACTCAGATCTCTGAGCCTCCTCCAGGCGGCCAGTAAGACGGCAGCCTTCCCGCCTCCCCACACCCGGCCCAGCGCCCCCACAACACAGTCTGCGCAGAGAAGCAAAGTGCAGAGCAAGGGGTCGCTTGCCTTTGTTGCCATAGGTCCTGGCGCAGTGGAACGCTGCTCCCCCATTCGGTATGGGCTCCTGGTGCCTGGAGACCTGGGGAAGGGGAACACCGTGGTGGGTTTTAACATGGACCTTTAAGTAGGAGGCAGAGGAGAAACCTAAACAAGACAAAAGGAGATGAGATCCCGCGGCCAGCACAGAGATACCTCTCTGCTTCCCCCAAGCCTCTCTTCTGGCCGCTCTGGCTAGCATTCCCAGGTCAGCTGCACCTAGAAGGGACCCCCTTCTTGGCTCAAAAACGGCTGCAGCCACGGGAGCCACCTGGCTCACAACAGAGGGTGGCACTGTCTTCGAATCAGCTTCTCTTCAGAGTGCACTCAGCAAGGCTGTGGTGGAGGACCCAGGCTGGCTGCCTGGACGGATGGTCTGAGATCCTGCTCTGGCCTGGGCCAGAGGCCAAATGCCTCTAGGCTTGCTTGGTGCCTCAGTAACAAGTGATTTGAGTGGAGGTCTCACAGCCCAAGGTCAGCGGCAGGGACCAGGGCTAGAAATGTAGTCAGAAAAATATATGGGGCTCCAGGGCAGCCATGGGAGGCCAGCCAGCAGAATTCCTGCTAACACACATAAAGGTAAACTGCACAATAAAACAGATGGAAGCAAGATGAAGTCCCAAAGGAATGCCTCCAGGAGTTCCCATTCTACTAGGACATGTCCTATTTTGCTAATTTTCTCACATTTGGAATAACTGGAATTAGTAACTGTTTAGACCTTTTGAAGAACAGTGAAAACAGAATGTATGTTAAAGGGGCGCAGTCACGTCTTATTTGTAGTGGTCTTTCTGGTTCAGTTTTGCAGCATCCATGAGGAAGAAACAGGGATAATCTTAAGGAAGAATCAGGGATAATCTTTGTCTTTATTTTAGGGAAGGGGCAGTCCAGCCATCTCGGAGCTGCTCCAGCCCAACCCAGATGCTCTGGTCAGTTTGAGCCGTGCGATATCTCAGGCTGGGAAGAGTAGATCTTGGGCCAACTTCCACACCAGCCACAAGTCTGAGGATATGGAACCAGGTGGGCGAGCCAAAGGATTTTTGACTTGGATTTTGCAGGAAGGAGCTGTGTCATCAAACCCCATCATGGTCAAGTCAGAAAGAGTTTTCAGCAGGAACCGAAGTTTTGTTTTAGCATAAGGCCCACTTGGAGCTCCAGTGCCCTGATGACGTCCCTTGAATCCACTCCAGATCTGGATGACACATTCTCAGTTTCTTTTAAAACTACAGTTACAGGATAGCAGTGGGATCCACTACTAACGGGTCAGAGGCTGAAGAGTACTGTGTAATGTCTGCACGAGACTTGTTTTAAAGTCTGAATTGGCATGGCCTTTGGAATGCTGCAGAATTATAATAAATGTTCACTTTCACCAAGCGACGATGGTGTGCCAGGGCCCAGTGCATTGCATGCATTATTCTGCAGTACTCCCCTAACCACCCTATGAACTGGGAATTATTATACCTATTTTATAGATGGAAAAATAAGAGGCTTGGTGAGGCTAAGTAGCCTGAAGTCACATGTACAGCTACTAAATGGCAGAGCCTAGACTCCAACCCCAGGACCATGGGCCACCAGGAAGTCCTCAGCCACTGGGCAGACTCTTTAATGGTTCCTGTGTCTCGGCCCTGGCCCTAGAAACATTCCTTGGACTTTTTCATTAGGTTTCGTTATCTCCATTTACACTCATGTATTTCTCTTTTATTAGAATGGAAGCTGCTGGTAGACAGGCTGACCTGCAGGAAGCTTACTTAACAAACAATCCCGATAGTAGCACTTGGTGGTTCTGGAAGAAATGGAGGACTCAGTGAATTTTCCTTACTTTCCTAAAACAGCTTCTTCATAGCCCTGCTTGGAC
Organism: Rousettus aegyptiacus; assembly: GCF_014176215.1. Taxonomy (NCBI): domain Eukaryota; kingdom Metazoa; phylum Chordata; class Mammalia; order Chiroptera; family Pteropodidae; genus Rousettus; species Rousettus aegyptiacus. Next base: position 15,803,971 of record NW_023416308.1, on the reverse strand, counting down.
CAGATGCAGGTGTCTTTCCCTGCCTGGTAGAATGAGTTGTACTGTGCTGTGACCGAGTGGTCTGCCTGGGGCCAATCACCAGGGACAAGAGGCTTAAGAGGGTTCCATATAAACGTTCTTAAGAGGAAAGCTGTAATCAAGAATGAGTAGATGAGTAATTTGGGAAAGGGTACTTTAGCCCTGCTCGTTGCTGTGGCCCCAACAGTCAGCATATCAGGATTTTCTGATGCTATGATGATGCCACTTTAGAAGGGAATTTTTTTCTTTGTTTTTTAATCCCTTGTGGGGCCTCTGAAGTGTTAGGGTATACTCTAGCAGGTCCACTGCATTCAGAGGGGATGGGAAGAGAAGGGAAGGTGCACCAGGAATTATTATATTTACTCCTTGAGGGAAGAGCTATGCCAGGGGAAGATAACAGATGCTCAATGAAAACTTGCTTTTTCCTGAAAAACAGTCTGAGAAACACATGGCTAGGTCTTCTTGACTTTACCCAGCTGCAGACTGTACTATCTATAGCAAAACCGCATGGCTGGGTGGTAGGAGTGGATCCACAGCTGCTACTTAAAGCTCAGAATTTAAACACAGAGCAACTTGGCAGCCAAACGTTGGGATAAAACAAACTGAGTTTCTAAAAAGAACACATCTTTAAAGTCAGAAATATTTAGTCAGAATTCTGAACTCACCTGCCCATTCACCACTGATTAACCAAGAACCAAAGAGGCGGCTTGACCCAGGAGCCAGAATGGAGACTCCAAGCATATATGTGACTCCCCTGGAGCCAATAAGTCATCCTCCCTCTCACTCCAGAGCGAAGAATTTATCACCAAAAGGCTAACCGCTCCACCATTGCGTTTTCTTGTCTCTTATGCTGCATTTCACACTCCAGAAGCAAATCTTCCTTTCCCAAGTTCCACATCTATGCAGGGGTCAGGGATTGCTTTCTCCTTGTCCAAACCTTGGTGGGGCCATGCCCAAGTGAGCGGTGCTAGAACGGGGCATTAAGTCAGTTGTGTCAGCTCAGTCCAGGGGAATGGCAGGCTGTCTATGCCCATGCCTGGCACTGGTAACAACTTGTATGGCCACCTCTGACTGGGAAGAAGACTTCCTCTACCTTTTAAGCAATGATGTTTCAGACCAGACATTGTCTCTGTCGAAGGCAGAGTCCCAATAAGCTATCCTTCTTCTTCATACCAGTACGTATGTAGATATACAAAGACCCAGCTACAGAAATTTTAAAAGAAAAGAAGAAAATCATGGTGCATATGTATCTCCCAGCTCCTTCTCTCCTTCTCACTGATCAACTTAACTGATTTCCTTAACTTTAAATGAGGGAACATTTCTATAGCTATCATATTCCTCCCACTGCAAATTATCTTCCTCTACAGAAGGTATAACCTACATCCTGATATGTCTCCAGGACAAGGACAAAGTCATCTGTCTCAAGTGTGGGGCTACAGCAGCCAGACTGCCTCCCATCTTTCCCATTCTTCATAGGCAAGAGTAGTTTGTGTGGCAAAGACTGAAAAAAGGCAGATCTATCTGTGGCAGAGTTGACTGCTTAAGAATTGTTGGGATTAACAGATCTCAGAGGGCACTTGGAAATTCACCTGATCCAACCTCAACCATCTGGACCAGCTGGCTGACATCAGCCTTTGCTCAAACCCTTGCAGAGATAAGAATATTCATTTATTGGTGCAGCTCCATTCACAGCCTTGGTGGCAGACAGGGCAAAGCATGACCCAGAGCTCTCTGCATTCTGATTCCAGTGTCTCAATGTCTTTGGTATCCTTTTCCTCTTCCTAGAAAAATTGCCTTCCTCTTTTCTTTCGTTCTTTCTTTTTTTTTTTTTTTTAGGAGGAGTCTCTTCCTATTTCTGCCCAAGAAATGAGTCTGGAGGTAGAATCCTGCTCCTTCTTTTCTAATAAAAAACTGAAATTGTTTTCTTTTCCTTCTGAGTATCCAACGGAGGTTAGACCAGAGCCCTCTTTTATCTTCTTGGAAGAATGGGACTTCCCGCTCTGATTCTGGAACCCAAAGCTGTTTAGCCTCTGATCCAGACCTAGTGTTGGCTTTTCTGAGAAAAGGTAGCCTCTGCTTTTATCCTTCTTGTACCCCCATCCCAGTCGTGTAGCATGTGGCAGCTGCCCAAGTCCTCTTTACCAGCCTACGAAAAACAAATCCTGACGTACAACAGTTGTTGGCTTTGCCACATCAGCTGTCTTGTAACTGGGTCGATTTTCTCTGCTGTTCCCTGCTGCTCTCAGCTCTTCTTTCCTCCTGAGCTCAGCCCTCAGGCGCTGTGCCCCTCGGTCTCCCACCAGTTCTTGCTCCACTTCACAATCTGGGCTAGGCTTTCTGAGTTTCCTTATTAGCATCCTTCTTTATTCTCATTGGTTCCCACTTTTGGTCTCTGATCCCGGTTCTCAGGCTAAAACTTCAACCTTGAAAACTTGATGAAACTCTTGAGGATGGCATGTTGCAGCAGGTTTAGAGTCATTCGGGGATGCTGTCAGGAAGCCAGGTTAGGATGACACAGGACAAACTTTCTAGAGCTGGGGCAGCCACGGTCAAAAGAGCCACAGCCTGATAACACCCTGTATACACAGCCCCACTGGGCTCACTACCTGGGGGAAGTTCCTGCCAAAAAGGACTCTACTGACATGTCAGAAAATAAGACAGACACTTAAGCAGCTTTTATTACCACCTCCCCACTTTCACAGCAAGATTCCTGATGGTACAAACAGTGACATCCAGCGGCCTTCAAGGCAAACTCCAGGTGTGCAGTCCCAGGGAGAGACCCAGCTTCAAGGCACCAAGAATAAATACTCAGCTACTCAGCCATCTCCCTCCACCAGCAGCCTCAGGGTACATGGAGGTAGCATAGGCACCCAAAGTTTCCAACCAAGGACTGCAGGGATGCTGTGCCTCATCCAAATCAGTGTCAGTGAGCCATGTCTTTCCTAATACTATTACAAAGTGTAAGGACAGGGCCTCCCCGATGTCCAGCACCTTGCGGGGTTCAGTTAACTTTCATCTATCTTGCCTGTCGGGATCCTCACAACAACCCTGTGAGGTGGGCAAGGGGGTTGTTCTTAACCCTATTTAAGAGATGAAGAAACTGAGGTTTAGAGAGGGGAAGGGAGAGCTCAAGGTCGCATAGTAGGGTGAGGTGAGAGGGGATGGAATTAAATCCTAGGTTCCCTGACTCCTGGTTCAGTACTCAATTCACTAAGCCACACTCAAAACTTTCAGAAACATTGGGGCAAGAGCATCCCAGGAAATAGAACTTTCCAGCAATGTCCGCACCTGGCCAAAGCAAGCTCACCGTGCATAAGCATCCTCACACCCACCACAGAGAGCTACCCCGACCTCCTTCGGCACAGATATGGCGCAAGCCTCCTCCACTGACACTGTGCTTGCAAAACACAAACCTCAGCCCTTCCAACAGCCAACAGGCCCTGGCAGAGGCTCAGGGACAGGACAGGCCTACTTTATCCAACAAAACACCAGGGCCAGAGTCAGAGCCCACCTAGGCCAACCTCAACCGCAAGCACACTACCCTCTCAGAATACTTTCCACTTTCCTCTCTCGTCAAGGCCACAATCTACCTGGATTTGGGCTCGTTTCTGATCATTTGTGCTAGAAAGTTTCCACCCCTATCCATCTCCAGATTCAACTTCCTTCCCTTGCTGCTGAATTTCACACACCAGTGAATTAGCAAACAAAATCTCTCAGGCAGGACCCCTTCTTTTCCACCTCTTGGGGCTTAATGACTTTCCCAGTATCAATAGTGATGGTTCAGTGGTATCTATAAACGCATCCATGCTGCCACCTGAGCAGCAGATGTGTTAGGAGCCCAAACCTGGGAACAACACTCTCTCCTCTGTTCCAACTTGCTGATCTCCTAGGCGCTCCCATTCCAAGCACCCCAAGTTTCTTGGAAAGGAAGGGGTGGCGAGCAGCTAGCTGGGTGATAAAGGTGTTTATCATTCGGTGGGAAGGGAGGGCCAGCCGTGTAAAGAAGGGACTCTGAGGCAGGGTGGTAGAGAGACCCCCTGGCTTCCCACAACCTCAGGCCCATCCTCTGGAAGTGAGGAAAGAGCAGGGAGATTACCTCGGTTACAGATACTGCAGAAGTTGCTGGGCCCCTCGCTGTGCTTCTTCAGGTGGTCTGCCATGTACGCTGCTCTCAGGTACTTCCCACACACCTGGCAGGGCACCTTGTCTTCATGACAGGCCAGGTGGGAGCGCAGACGGTCTCGGGTGGCAAAAGAAGCATTGCAGGTCTGAGAGCAGAAAGGAAAACAGGGTGAGGTGAAAGCTGGCATTCCACACCTGACTCCCCATCAAGCACACAATAAAGCAAAACCATTTCTGACCAACACGTTTGATTCCCTGTATAAACAGAGCTTTAAAATGTGACCCAGGCTTTCTCCCCAGAATGTCAAGTAGTTGCTTTTATTTCCCACAATGGCTCCTCATGGAACACCTGCGCTGGAATTATTGATTTCAAAATGGCTATAACGTGCCCAGAACATGGCACACTAAGTACTATGCTCCCTACGAAATGAGGGTGGGGCGTTTGTTCATTTGTAAACGTTAAGAATTGACTTCAGTTGCGTCAACTAAGAATTTACAGAAGAGTTACTAGCATAAACAGACCAGTCTTCCTGTTCTCCATCCTGGGTTTCCCCTAGTTGCTTTATACAAAGAATTCAATGTGTTCACTTTATTCAAAAGTGACGTTAGTCTTGGCCACAAGAAAATGGAAAGGCAGGACAAAGAACAGAGATGATTCTTCATGATATTCTTGTGAGTTTGTATTGAAAAAGCAGCCCATAAGATGATAGTGTCAATTTGGCTAATATGATATGCTTGCTTCGGCAGCACATATACTAAAATTGTGCTAACGTGAGAATTAGCAGAGAGAACGAGGGTCAGAGGCTTTGGGAACATTTGTGAAACGTTAAGTTGGGGAAGTGCTGGTAATAACGAGGTTACTCTCACCTTACGTTATTACCCTGAATTGATTGAGGACTCATTCTGTGCCAGGCAGGCACCATGCTGAGCTTTTTACAGACACTTGTCTGATGCAGTCCATCCTTATAGCAGTCCTCTGAGGCAGGCCATGTCATCACCCTCCAAGAGTGTGGCCATAGAAAGCTGTGCTGTGAGCACCAACTCACAGCCAGGCCTCAGGGGCAGATGATTCAGGCACTGAAGGTCAGCACCAGCACCTTGCAAGGGCAGCTCCGTGCCCCGGGGAGCTCCTGTACCTGACGGACCCGACTCAGTCTCGATCTCAGATCTCCCCTCAACATCCCTTCCTCAGCTGGGGCTTGCACAGGCACCCCAGCCTTGGAGGTCATGAAATGCCAGGAAAGCCCTCAGGAAGACTTCAGTCTGGTGACTTGCAAGCTATTTTGGTTCTCTAAAGTTTTTTCATGGGTTTTAGTCGAGTTTGATTCATTTCTGTGTGTTTGTGTTTACCAACTGTTTAGGAACTGCAAAAGAAAGCAACATTCACTTTGTGTGTTACAGATCAGAGGTGAATCCACGGGAGACACACTAGAACGGAGCTGCTTCTGCTGTGTCTTTTTAACAGAAGGTCCTGAGGTCCTGAGTCCTTGAAGTAAGTGTCTGAATGTCACCATGTACATTTATCTGTCTCCTTACCGTACAATCAAAAGCAAGAAACAAACACATGTGACACTGTGGAGGCAGAAGACGCCACTGTCGCTACCCAATCCCAAATATCTGTGTCCATCGGGACAGGCCTTGCTGTTCTCAGTTATTATCTTTTAAGTAAATGTTACAAATTTGAATAGAACAATTTATGCACTAATGAAAGACTGCTTTTATCTGTTTTATACGTTGTTTATTCGTTTGACAAATGAGGAAGCTAAGTTTAGAAAGTGATTTGCCCAAAGCACATGACTCAGCTACTAACGAAAGCAGCTGTCTAAATACCCTGCCACTGCCAGGCCAGTACCCTCCCAATCCTTTTGATTACCCTATATTCCTTGATTTACAGCTGGGCAGATGGAGGCCCTGAGAGGATATGAGACAGCTAGCTGGCCTGTGAGCCAGCCTGAGTCTGTGCTCTTACCACCTCTAGATTTGGTAGAGATCATTTCTGGTTGAGTGAAAGGTACTTGACACTTTTGAACACAGTGTACTTGGTAGCCAGCATTTCCTTGACAGGGAGAGGTAATCAGACTGTGCAGGGAAACTCACATACTTAGGTGACTCAGAAAGCATCATGGTGCTTGGTCTCACGGCCGCAGGTGGACCCCACCTAGTCTGGGACCTCATGACCCAATTATAGGACACAGTGTGGGGAAAATGCAGAATCTTCCACCTACAGCCCACTGACCTACCCAGAGCATGGGCTGCCATAAATACTCTCAGGAGGGGGATGCATCTGTTGCTCTATCCACCGTCAAGAGCCAGTTTTTCCAGCCCGTGACCCCTCTAATGATGAAGGGCAGTGTGGTCTACACCTCAGAACTCACGGGAACCAAACACAGACCAGATGTGAGATAAAGCAGCTGAAAGCACACATGCAGGACTCTGCCTTCTGCAGTCCCAGGGAAAGGGCACCACTAGAGGGATGTGAAAGAGATGCTTTGTTTCTCTTGCCAGCCTACTTTTGGGATCTGTCCTTTAAAGAACTGCCTGTCATACTTGGCTACCTAAAGGTAATGGACAGCCATATCTCAATTATCCACAAATGGATTATCCATTTGGGGGATTAGCTAAGCAAAATTAAAATCCCAGACCAGGTTGACTTCCCCCACCCCTTCCTCCACTGATTATCTCTGAAGGAATGAAAGTTAACTTTGGCCTGAGCAAACATAATTAAGAATGTAAATCTGCTGCTGGTAAAAAAAACAAAAAAGAAAAAACAAAAAACAAAAAACAAAAAAAACAAAAAAACCCACAAACACAACAAAACTTTCACTGTGTTACAAAAGCCAAGCTAAAGTGACTGTTGGCTTCTCTGTGCCAGAACTGACTCTTTGTAGCTGAGTCCCCAAGGTTTTCCGGGGGAATCGTGAAAATGCATAAGTCTGAGTTTAGACGTGCCAGAAGTTCAGACAACACAGGACCGAAAAAGCCTGGGCACATGACCCAGAGAGAAGTGACACAGAAGAAGAAGACAGATTTCTAAGAAGAGGACACCTAGAACCTCCATGGTGGGGCCACTCAACAGAAAGGCAGTTCCTGTCTGGGAGACAGGGAGAAGACAGAGGGACCCTTGAGGGGACAAGAGTAAGCCAACAGTAGCATGATTGGATTGCCAGTGGTGCTCGGAATGGATGCCCTGCCTACGATCCTGCTATCATTAGGTGCCAACCCAGCTGCCCTGAGCTCAAGTCATCTCTGGTCATCAGCCCGCAACACTGAGCCCCTGTAATGCTCCCTTCCCTCCCCTGCCAGTTTCTCCCCATCCCAGAGTTCCTAAAGCTTTTGTTCCCAAGGGCTAAACCACTCAGTAACGGGGCCCAAATGGTACCAGGGATACTAGCACAGCCCCAACCTCTGGTGGCTTTTGAAACCTGGCAGCCTCAGCAGGTGTGCTAAGCAGGCTTTTCCACAGCCCTGGAAAAATCTAAAGGCAATGCCTGGAGGTCTAGTGCCATGGGCCTTGCTGGCCTCCTTCTTCTTGAGGGTGTCAGCTCCCTGATTCCCACCTCCATTCATTCCTTCTCTAATGAGCTATCCTCTAACCCAAGCCACCCCAATTAGCTCCAGAGAAGTGGGGCCAGTGGAAGCAATGGGAGAGGTCTCAGCTGCTCTAGCCTCTCAGCTTTGGGCTGAGTTCCACATGGGAGAAATGTCCCAGCTCACTGCACTCATAGATCCACCAGTATCTGGGCCATATGGGCCAGTTAAGGACACTCAGGACAAGCCCCGAGGAGACTTGTGTATCGCTGCTAAGCCTGAGGCTTCATGCCTCGACATTTGGATTGCCATTTCACTCAAGCTGTGGCACCAGTCTTGGTAACTGGCCTCCATAGTTCTCTGTGGCATCTAGGGCCAAGAGGTCCAGCCCATGCCCAGCTTTGCCAGAGGCCCAAGGAAATAACTCCTAGTGGGCCATCTCTTTACCTTGGAGGTTTTTATACACCATGCAAATCAGATGCCCCTGTTGGTTAACCAAGCCCAGGCACACTTGACTGGCCAGCCCAGCGTATGAGAGCCAGCATGTCTTTACCTGCTGGGTCATCATTAGAGGAGTTCTGGCTATAGGGCTGGAAGCAGGGCCAACAGGCCAGTGAGAGTGCGTGTTGGAGGGGCAGAGCAGGAGTGGGCTCATATACTGAGGGACAATGATGTCAGTGTTATGACACAGACCAAGGACAAAACACACAAAGCCTGAAATGTTAGAATGAAAACTTTTATCATCACTCCTGTTATCCCCGCGGAGCCTGCGGGGGCTAAAGGGCACACCACCGGGATCCAAGGGGGGTCTACATCTGCTTTATCAGCCCCCAAAGCCATAACTGGGGTGACCCAATATAAAGCTACTGGTTAGTCTAGTTCCTGAGCAGACCTACTAATAAACCTCAAAAACACAAAAGTCTAATTCACTAGCCAGAAATGAAAACAGGACCTGTCTTAATGGGAAGGGAAGAGGGCAGCGTAGGCTGACCCAGTTGGAGCTGTACCAGAGTCTCCTGTGGAGGGGCATTCACTCCCATGGTGGAGGGAGGGGTGGCCAGGCCCCATTCTAGAAACCTCGTGCCTTAGGGGAAGTGATGCCAGGGGAAGGGAAGCATAGAAGCCAGTGGCTTAGTTCTCAGGAAAGCACCAACCTCCAAAATCACCCAGGCTAGGATAGACACCCAGGGGTACCATCTGGTAAAGGGAGGGTAAAAAAGGCAAGAAAGCCCAGAAAGAAACCTGGAGGCTGCGAGGGAACCCTAAATGGAGCTTCTTGCTATCACCATCTTGGGTCCTTGAGCTGGGAAAGACTCCTAGTCACCCAGGGAGGAGCTGGACATGGTGAGTGGAAACCACTCTGCTGGCCTCTCCCAAAAGCAAGGGTCTCAGAACAACCGCCACTCCAGTTCCCTCCACAGAAAACCCTCTCAGGGAAGCCAGACTAGCCTACAGGCCACTGGGGAAAGGCCCGGCTGCCCTCTGGGGCAGTCCAGCCCTGCCTGAGATATCCTGGTGGGGCTGGGCAGAAGAGAGCGTTGCTGGAGTGTGCTGGGCCCAGGTTTTCGAGGGCTGGGAATGATTTTTTTAGAGAAAGGGAAAAGGCGGTGTCAGGAACCGAATGGGACGACCTCCACAAAGCAGGCTGGGCAAAGTCCCATGATGGCAGGTCGCTAGGAAGAGATTCCAGGGGCGGTAGGCCGCTGCTGCTCCCAACCCACACCTGGAAAAAGGGCAGAGAGTGCAGGTTACCCCCCCAGGCCACCGGGCATACCCCCACTGCCCTCTGGGCTCCTCCTACTCTGCTGGGCTGCTCAGCACACTACCTGGGAGAGTCAGAACGTGCTCTGTGATGAGAGAATCAGAGACAGAGAGAGAGAGGCAGCGAGGCACAGATGGATCTCAGCAGGCCCACCCCTGGGTGATCATCCTCTGGGGAGGCCACCTAGCCTGGTATATGCGAACACCATCCACACCTGGCCCCTGGGGGCTCTTTGCCCTACCTATAACATGTCCATCCCTCCCTACAGGTCTCCCTGAACCCTCCCTCCTTGCCACTACCAAGATAAAGAGAAGCAATTACCCTACCAGAGATTGCAGTAAGCATCCCACAACACCAGCTCCCCCTCATATGGCAGGAGCTTGGCACAGGAGAAGGGAGGTGACCAAGGAAAAGAGAAAGGCGTTGTTTTCCATCCACACAGGCATGCTTAGTGGCCAGGAGAGGAAACTTAATTTTCTGGGTGGCGCAGGGCCCCCAGATGCTGTTCAAGCAGAGAAACCAAGGGGGCGAATCTTGCCTAGCCTCCCTACCTACTGCTACACAAAGAGCTCACAGGAGAGGAAATCGCCTTGTTCTCCAGGCATCAGAAGCCCTGGCTATTTGCACACATGGCTCAGGAGGGTTAAACAGGTGCCAGTGTTCAGGGTTGAGACGACCTACTCCCTTCTCCTCCTCTACCCCCTGCTGCCTTGTGCCCTAACCTTAGGGGACCCAGGAGCTCCAACTTGGGTCAGGCTGCCTGGCAGGCAAGGGGAAGAACTGCTGGCTGGAACACTAGGAACCTTTTACAAACCGTTCCCTCCCCACGGTGTCCCCTGCAAACTGCTGAGAACCAGAAGCCGGGCCCAGTGGGGTGCCAGTGCCCCCAGGACAACACTTGTGGCCCACCATCCAAGGAACTGGCTAACACCAGGAGAGGAAAGCCAAGCAACAGAGCGAAGATGGAGACAGGGTGGGAACCAGGACCCGGCAACCAGGAAGGTGGCACATCACGGTTGGGGGGAACAGGGCCAGGGGGAAGAACAAAGGAGAAGAGCAGACGGAGGGTGGAGGGACAGAGGGGGAGGTGTGCAAAGCGGTGGTCAGTCAGCCGGCCCAGCACACACGTCAGCTGGCTCATGGCCGGGCTGTGAGAACAGCAGCATTCTCTTTCAGCCCATCTCTGCCCTGGCCCGACCCCTACCTGACACTTGTGAGGTCGCTCAGAAGTGTGCACCTGCTTGATATGTCCGTTCAAGTGATCGGGCCTAGAAAAGAGAGAACCAAGACAGACTTTAATATAAAACCTCAAAAAATGAGCCACACACTTGGCCAGAGCCCCCAACCTCACCCGTACACACGCTCTGCTGGAAAGGATTCCCTCCCCCTCACCCCAGCATGACAAAGACACAGTCGCCACCCAGTTGTGGTCCCACAGGCCCAGGCCTCTCTGCCCTGGTTTTCTCTAGAGGGGAAGGGAAGTGGGCGGTTTCTCTGACCTTGCCTACCCACCTCCCATCAGAAACTCAATGATTTCTAGGACCTAAGGAGGTAGCTTTAGAAGGAGACAGGGCGGCCTTGCTGAGGCCTTTCCAGGAAGGGGTATGTGTGATTCATTGTCCAGACTAAAGCCCCTCAGAAACTCAGTATTCCTCACCCCCCCCCCCCTTGCCGCTCCTGCCGTGGCGGCCAATGAATGCCACGGGGATGGAATTCAGTCCCCAGAGGCCAAGGGATGGAGCCTTAAGTCCCCAGCTGGGCTGGTAAGCCAGGTGCCTGCCAGAGCAGGTGGGCAGGGGCTGCCTGACCGGTAAGACGGGTTCCTGGCTGGGGCCCCTCTGAGGGAGTTTTCCAAACCTAGGTTCCACACACAAGGTCCTCAGTATCCAGGCAAGTTAAAACCAGCCTTTTATTCTGGACATTCTCTTAAGAAATAAAAAAAACCCCTCTGCTCCCAGACAAGTTCTCAGTTCCCTATCAGACTCACTGAAAAGTGAATCTAAAAATCTCCCTTCCTCTCTGTCCTGAAAACATAAAGGAAACCTGGTGGGTTCCGTTAGACTCTGCAGCCACCAGGTCAGGGCTGAGCAAATACTTTGGTGTCAGGAAGTCTCTGGGTGCTGAAGACTGTGCCTCATGATCCTATGGGGCTGTGAGGGGCAAAGCTGGAGTCCACTAATCCATGATTGCCAGTGCTCTGTGCTGGGGGATTTGGTGCCACAGAAGTGTAAGGAGTCCCAGATGCACTTGTTTCTGTTTCAGTCCCTCCCTCAGCAGCCATTCAAGCAGGGAAAGTCGCTGGAAGAGTCCAGCCTCCCGCCCCCAGAGGGGGCCCCACGCCTGGTGCCGGAAACACAAAGGGAGCCCAGGGAGAAGAATGGTGAGGCCCGGTGGCTGTGGCCTGAGGAATCCGGCTCCTTCCTACCAAGCCCCAAGGAAGAGACCTAGGGCACGCCTAGTGCCAGAGAACTTCCCTGAGAGAAGAAAAAGCAGTTTTGTGGTCATACCATCTCAAAAACTAAGATCAAGTGACCTCCACAAGTCCCACGCCCCCAGATCTTTGCAAGGAACTGTCCCATGAGCCAGGAACAGGACAGGTCATGGCAGAGGGGCACCATTCCTCACCTGGAGAAGCCTTTCCCACAGCTCTGGCAGATGTAGGGTTTGCCCACGGACCCATCATGGGACCGCACATGGTAGGACATGCGATCTTTTCTCTTGAACCTCAGCCCACACACAGGGCAGGAATAGGGCTTCTCCCCCGAGTGGGAAAGCTTGTGCCGATTGAGATGGTACACATCACGGAAGATCTTGCCGCAGATTTCACATGCCACCTGCTTCCTGGTCCGGCTTCTCTTTCGGGGACCATCAGGGTCCTCAGAGATGGGTAGCCCATTCTCACCCAGCCTGGGAGGAGGAAGGTCGATGTATCCCAGCTGGAGACTGGTGACACCATGCTGGGCCTCGTGCTGCCGGAGCCGGTTGGCATCAGTGAACACCTTCCCACACAGGCCACATGGAAGGATGCCTGCCTCTCTTAGGCCCCCTGGGGACCCGAACATTGAGTCCAGCAGGTTGGCCTTCCTTGGGCGGCCACGGCCTCGCTTGCCAGTCAGGGGAGGGGCACTGGATGCCACATTGGGGAATGGGGAAGTCAGCAGTTGGGGTGACAGGGGTCCAGCCACCATGGGCAAGCGGTCCACCCCCGGTAACACAGGCAGGGAAGCTTGGCTGGCAATGGCTGCACCAGCCGCCCGAGCTGCCTCCTCCTCGGGCTGCATGCTGCCTGCAATGCCATTGCTGTTGGCTGCCAAGGCTGCCCCGTTGGTCATGTCCAAAGGGAAACCCAAGTCCGAGGTCCCAGGGGGACGAAAGAGCATGATATCAGCCCGGGCAGGGGGCACCAAAATCTGCACATTGGATTGTTTGATGACTTCCTGGCAGATCTCAATGACCGACCTCATCAGCAGGAACTTGGCGGCCGTCATGAGCTCGGGGAAACTCTCTAGGCGAACCACAATGCGAGAAGTGTAGGCGAAGTCCAGGATGTCGCCGAACACCTTTGAGCTGATGGTATGCATCTCCAGCTCCCGGCTGCCCCCAGCCCCGCCGCCCGGGGCCGCCGTTGCGCCCCCCACGTCAGCAGGACCACCGTCCGCAGCTCCGCCGTCGCCCAACTGGGCGCTGAACACCGATTCAAAGTACTCGCTGCAGGCGGCCAGCACGGCGCGGTGCGCTGGGAAGCTCTCGTCACCCACCCGCAAGAGCACGTCGCAGAAGCGCCCGCCGTTTTTGCGCTGCTGGTTCAGGTTGTGCAGCATCTCCGTGCTGTGCCTGCTCACCTGGTAGGTGTAGCAGCCCGACGGGCCGCAGGAAGCGTCGTTCACCCGCTCCATGGCCGCCCCCCCCGTTCCCTTAGGCAGCTAGAGAGGGGCGCAGCGGATGTCTACACTCCCCACACGTGCCGGCCCCGGGCTCTTTAGTCTCGCAGGTGCGCCCAGCGCACACGCCCCCTGTCCAGATCGGACTGTCTACACCGCAGGGCGCACTACCCCCCGCATAGCGGCCCCTACCCCTGCTGAATCGCGCGCTCCTCTCTCCTCTCCGCCCGCCCGCCTCCCCTAGTCGGTCTACCTCCAGGGGGTATCAGAGCAAAGAGGTGCGCCCCTCCCGCAAACGCGCCTGCTACCTCCCCTCCCGCCCGCCAGGCGGCGCCGGCGCGCAGCCAACTGGGGCGCGCGCGCGCACGCGCGCCGGGAGGAGGAGGGGGTCTGTCGCGCAGGCGCGCGCGCGCCGCGGCTTTTCCCGGGCCCGCTGGGGGCGCGCGCTGCGTCCCCTGCAAAGCGCGAGCCGGGGCGGGGGCGCCGGAGCGGAGGAAACAAAAGGCGAAGGCGGCGGCGGCAGTGGGGCGCGCACTGGGGCGGCAGCGCGGGTCGGGTCCCGGAGCCTGACGGACGGTGGAGGCGATGAAAGCTGGAGCGGGCGGGCGGCAGCGGCGGCAGGATGGGCCCTTCCCCGGGCCGGACGAAGGCGGCGACGGAGCGGCGGCGCTGCGGCCCCGGGCTCCGTGTGTTCGGAGCGGAGGAAAGATGGCAGCGGCTGCACTTCCTCTTGCACTTTCACCCCTGGGGGGAGGAGAAGGAGGGGGCGATACCAACAACACCCCCCCTCTCGCTTGCAGAAAAAAAAAGAAACGGCGAGCTTGCTGTGGGGGCCTCCCGGTGCCCCCGGCCCTGCACGTGCGCACCCGTATCCTTGGCCCCGGCCGCCCTGCGCTGCAAACTTTCCACTTTCTTTGTGCCGAGCGCCCCCCCCCCTCACCCAGCCGAGGATGCACGTCCCCCCTTCCCTATTTATACAACCCCCCCGCAGCTCCGCTCCCCCCGCTTCCTGCCCCCCCTCCCCATTCCCCAGCTCCGCCAATGCTAGCGCAGCTGAGCCCCCGTCCGGCCCCCGCCTCCCCACCCCGCCCGCGATGTCGGGGGCTGCAGTTTCAGCCCCCCCGGACCAATGCAAACGAAGCGCCAAGCCAGCAAACCAGCTCGCAGTGCCCCTCCCTCCCCGCCGAGAGTGGCGGCGAGCGGACGGGGCTGGAGGGGGGTGGGCAAGAGGTGTAGATCTGGGCCCCCAGCCCCATCCTGCGATGTGCACCAGTAAGTGGAGCGGGCGTCAGCTACCCTTCCGAGCCCCCCTTTAATGCACGAAATCCCCAGAAGTCGCCTGCCGACCGCCTTCCCTCTCCCAACCCCAGAGAGAGCCCGGGGTCCTGGCTGGGGGCAGGTCGAACCTCCGGAGCTGCTTCTGCAACCCGCGAACCGACTGAGCTGAAGGGGCTGTGCGCCTGAGAGAGCTGGGGAAATGAGGCCATCGTTCAGACTCTCCAAACCACCACACGCCGAGCTTTGTGCCCCAGGGAGCGGAAAGTCAACAGCTCTGGGAGGCGATTACATAGGGGCAAGGGCGATGGACAGGAGCAGGGGATCCGCGCGCTCCCCAGCAGCTCCCAGGGAAGTGAGGGTCTGGGGAGCCCCCTTTGGCCTTTTGAGGCCCGCAGCATCCCCATTGCCTGCGGCCCAGCAAGTCGCCGAGCGCTCCAGCCATGAGCCCCGCAGACAGGCCTGGGCGCTTTGTCCCTCGCTGGCCCGGGGATGCTGCCGCGCGCTGTTTGGACATCGAGGTTCGCCTGCCGGGGATGCGATGGCGACCGCTGCCCGGCAGCCCAACTTGGAGCCCCAGGCTGTATGCACCGCGTGTGCGGGCGGGAAGTTCCCACAGTTGCAAAGAGGGAGCGAAGTATGTGTTCCAAACTTTCCACGGTTCCAAACTAGCGCTTCCATTAAGAGAAGCCGTATGCGGGAGGAAAAGCATTCTGGGTATTAGCATGCAAATGAACGGCCGGGCTTCCAACTCCACTCGGGATTCCCACCGCCACGCGCCTTCCTGCGCCAAGCTACACGCGCCTAGGAGGCTTTCACGCGTGGCGCCGCGGGAGGACCCGAGTTCGAATTCCAGACTTACGCTCCCGGCTTATGTGTTCTGGTGCCAGCTGGCTTCTTAGCCTCTCGGTTACAGAGATTTACTAACTTGTACACCGGGGACAGCAGCACCTGTCGTGAGGTAATGACTGTTGGAAGGTCGTGTATGCACAGCACCTAATTCTGGCCTGGGTCTTTCTCCGTACACACCTGTACGGAGCCCCCATTCTGTATGGTAGCTATAGCTATTCCCATTCTGCCGCAGAAGAAACAGGGAAATGGGTGACTTGCCCAAGGCCACCCAGATAATGGTAGAGCCAAGAACCCAATGGGTTAACATGAGCGTGCCCCTTCCTTACCATTAATTTGTGAACCCTCTCTGACTCCACGTGACATAGGAACTGGCTCTCAATCTTCTGTGCTTAGAAAACGGTGCTGTGACTGGCTGCACCCCAGAGGGTTCACAGAATGTTCTCAGGACCCACATCCACAGTGCTCTGAGGAAAACCGGAAAGAGGCATAAGCCCTAATTTGCAAATAGAAAGCCTGAGGCACAAGGAGCTTGAGGGAGTGGCCCAAGGTTTCACCATGGTGAAGTGGCCAGAGACAAATCCAGATTCCAGTTCTGACTACAGCTGCATGTTACCTTGGCAGTGTAATTGTGCAGGATGCCTGTAATGATCTCTCAACTTCATAACTCCACCTTCAGACTTGCCCATCTTTGTGGCTCCCAGGATTCCATTCTGTGACTTCAGGTTACAAGGCATACTTCTTACAAGACACACGTTTTTCTTTTCTTTTCTTTTCTTTTCTTTTCTTTTTTTAATTTGGTAGCATGTATTAAATTCACAATATAGTGTAAGCAACATCTCTATTGAGTTCCAAAACATCTTAATTACTCCAAAAGAAAAATTTGTACCCATTAGGCAGTCACTCCCCACTCCCCAATTGTTCCGATCCCTGGCAACCAACCACCAGTCTGCATTTTGTCTATGGATTTACCAGCTCTAGGTATATAATATAAGTGGAATCATAATTTTTGAACTTTTGAGCCGGGCTTCTTTCACTTACCATAATTTTTTGTAGACATCAATACGTCATTCCTTTTATGGCTGCATGCCACTGTGTGGATATACCACTTTATTTATTTATTTATTTATTTATTTATTTATGTTTTTTGTGTATGTGTGTGGTGACATTGATTAACAATGTACAGTTTAACAGTAAGGCATATATATATTTACACTGTGTGTTCACCTCCCATAGTTAGATAGATATCTTTCCGTCACCACATATTTGACCCCCTTTACCTTGTTTACCTCCCCACTCCTCCCTCATCTCCTATTCTCTGTAGTCCATATCCATGAGTCTCTGTTTGTCCCATTCATTTGTTGCTTTTAGGTTTATATCCCACATATAAGTGATATCATGTGATTTTCAACTTTTTCTGTCTGGCTTATTTCGCTTAGCATGATTATCTCGAAGTCCATCCATGTTGTTGCAAATGGCAGTATTTCATCTCTTCTTACGGCTGAGTAATATTCCATTATATATATATACCACAGCTTCTTTATCCAATCATCTATCATAGGACACTGGTTGCTTCTATGTCCTGGCCACTGTGAATAATGCTATGAACATCGGTGTGCAAATATCTTTTCAGATATAGGTTTTCAAGTCTTTAGGGTAAATACCCAGTAGGGGGATTGCTGTATCACATGATAGATCAATTCTTAGTTTTTTGAGGAACCTCCATACTGTTTCCATAGTGGCTGTACCAATTTGCAGTCCCACCAGCAGTGTATGAGGATTCCTTTTTCTCTGCATCCTCTCCAACATTTGTTATTACTTGTCCTATTGATTGTAGCTATTCAAACAAGTGTGAGATGGTATCTTATTGTGGTTTTGATTTGCATTTCCCTAATAGCTAGTAATGTTGAGCGTCATTTTATATATTTGTTGGCCATTTTGTATGTCCTCTAGATACCACCTTTTCTCTATCTATTCATCCATTCATGGCCTTTTGGCTATTGTGAATAGTGCTACTATGAACATTCTGGTACAAGTATTTGTTTTCAGTTCTCTTGGGTATATACCTACAAGTGGAATTGATGGGTCATATGATAATTCTATGTTTAACTTTTGAGGAGCTGGCCAAACTTTTCCACAGTAGCTGTACCATTTTATATTTCTATCACACGGGCCTTTTCATAAGTAATTTTAGAGCTATTTAAACTTCCAATTTTATGAATGTACATGCTGAGGCCCAGAGAGGTTAAGTAATGTCTAAAGTCACACAGCAGGGTCCAGACTAGAACCAAACTTTCTTGAGTTTCTGGCCTTCCATCCACTAAGAGCCTCCAATCTTCTTTAAGGATCAGAACTACCTTCCTGAGCATTTATCGATTGATTTGACAAACCTCTTCAGTGAACAACTGAATTAACCACATTTATGGTTAACTTCTTTCCCCTCAACATCTTTTGAAAGAGCCTACCGCCATGTTCCCAATTTCCAGGCTGCACCTTGAAAAGATGCAGAGCTCACAATTCCTATCTGTCTCCTGCTGCTGGCCTGGCCAGCTCTCTTCTGTTGTCATGGAAACCACGCACCTCTGTTTTGGCAATGCACCAGCTGGACAGCGAACTGAGAGCATCTTTGTCTCCCAGGCTAAATGAAGCTGTCAAAAGTTATTTGACTGCTAGATCTGTATTTATTGAGCATCTACTAAGCAGGTTTTTCATGGTTTTTTTTGTTTTATTTTGTTTTGTTTTAAATGCTAGGGATACAGCAATGAACAAGCTAGACCTCCTCTCAAGGAGCCCACAGCCTAGGGGAGGAGACAAATAAAAAACGAGGAAATAAAAAAGGCTTCTCTTGGCTTCCCTCATCCTTGGAGGCACTTCTCAAATCCCGCTTCCCCTGGGCATCCTCTCCAGGAGCCCAGATCCAAGTGATAGTTCCTCTCGGTTCTCAGAGTTTTTATTTATTTATTTTTCTTGATTGAAAAAGTGATAGTGCATTGCAGACAATGTAGGAAATATGTAAAACACAAAAGAAAAAGATTCCCCTATAATTTCACCACCAAGGGTTAAGAGCTGGCAACGTTATTTTTCTGCTCCTTTTCCCTTTCTACATCTGTGCAATTTTTGTTTTTAACATAATTGAGTTCCGTTTTCTATACTACTTTATAATCTTGTCTCATAAGAATGTATTTTCCTTCCTACACCTATTCGAAGTTCCCCAAAGTCAGGGGCAGAGCACTGATAATAATAGCGAGCATTTATTGAACACTAACTGCCAGCCATGGTACTAAGAGTGTTTTTGGTTTACCCTCTGCAAGCCTCAAACCACCCCTATCAGGTGCCTACTCTGAGATTCTCATTTTACAGATGAGGAAACTGAGGAATGACCAGATGAAGAAGGGAAAGGGATAGCTCAAAGTGTGTGAAATACAAAGTGGCACCTGGACCTCAGCCCGTTGCTGGGGCCTTCTGCAGGAACCCAGGCTGCCACATTTTGTTGAGTAATTAATTGCCCATGAGCCAGGGACCCAGCCAGAGGCAGTGATGGAGGAAGCACGGGAGAAGGGCACCCTTTTTTCTGCCAGACAATGAGAAAGCACCCCACTAGACTTTGTCAGGCTTATTTCGAAGGCATGTAAAGCCAACCCACCTCACCTCCCAACTCTCTTTAATGCCAAGCTGTGTTTGACTCCCTAAAAACAGTGACAAGATCATTCACTGAGCAATCATGGCATCTTATGTAGGAGCAGCACTCAGGGTTTGGAGCCAGACACGAGTTCAAGTGCCCTTTGCCGACAGTGGAGCTCATAGTGAACTGTGCCAGAAATTTATTTAGTGCCCCCCACCACCTTCCTCTGGGGGTAGGATCATTGCCCCCTTTTTATAGGTAAGGTAACTGGAAAAATAGGTGGTTCACCCAAGCCTGCACAGTGGTGAGAGAAGGCACAGTCCTCCCTGACTCCAATAGCCAGGCTCTTTACGATGAACCCTGCTCCTCTTTTGTTTCCTGAAATTGAATTTCCTTTGTGGCTGGGAAGAGTGTGCAAATCATCTGCATCTTCTGGAGGCCCAGTTCTTTGAACTTCATCAAGGATCCTGCAAGAGACACAGGCTTAGGGGTTCCTGCCTCCCCACCCCATCCCTGCTTATCTTGGCCAGTCTGCTGTGGTCTTCAGGGGATGACAGGGACGCTGTGGGCCACAGTTTATCATCGGCCATGTTTCCTGCTTCTGTGCCACCAACGGGACCTTAACTCTTTCTCTCTCTTTCAGTTAGTTAATCAGGAACAAAAAAAGGAAAAAATTATCATATGCAATTGTTTTATATTTTCTATGTGCAAATCTATGAGAATTTTCTTTTTGTTCCTAATTAACTGAAGGAGAGTTAAGGTGCCACTGGTGACATGGGGGCAGGAAATATGACAGATGATAAACTGTGGTGTGCCCACATGCACACACACATAAACACACACAGAGCAAATGGCCAACTAAAGGAAACAGGCTACATATGACAGAGTCAATGTCCTTAACATAGAAAGAGATCTTAAAGATCAATTATAAAATAAACACCCTCAAAATTAGGGTATTCGTTTTGCTGCTTTTTAAACATTTTGTGAATTCGAAAATTTCTAAGTAATTAATTTAAAAAGAGAACTCCTTACTGCATAATATTGTAGTGTAATAAACGCCACTGAATTTTACACTTTAAAATGATTAACATGATGAATTTTACCTCAATTAAAATAATTTTTTTTAAAAAAAGAATACCCTAAAAGAAAAAATGTGCAAAGGACACAAGTAGGCAACTCACAAAAGATGCAATGCAAGTGGCCTATAAAAACCAAGTACTATTTCTAACGGACTAATTGGTCTCTGTTTAAACACAGCTTCCTCAAAGAGGCTGCGCCAATGACCCTAAGTAGTTAGGTCCTTCTGTTAAGTTTCCAGTAGTGCCCTAAGCTTCCGCTTTCCTCTTTCATAATAGCTCTGACACCACTACTCCCCTAGGTTATAATTACCTCTTAAATTGTCTTCTTTCTCAATAGACAGAAGTTTCAATGACAGGGACTCCTACTATCTTGTTCCCACTATGTCTCCGTGACCTAGCACTCATAAATATTTGTTGAATGGATACATGAAAAATAATTTTTAGCTATCAAATTGTCAAATATTTTGCTAATTGTCATTATGGTTGGCAAGGGCCCAGAAGAACCTGGCATTCTCATCTCCTGCTCCTGGGAGGGTACTTTGGTGCAACTTTCTGGAAAGTGGTCTGGCAATACATTTCAAAAGCCTAGGAAATACGCTTACCCTTTGACCCAGCAGTTTCATTTATAGGAATATGATGAAATAAGCACCATAGTGCTCCAAGATGTAGGTTCCAGAATGTTCTTTGGAGCACTATTTCTAATAATAAAAACTGGAAACCATCTAAATGTCCCATAGCAGGGATCAGTTGCATGAACAAAGGTAATGGTGCTTGGGTTGACATAAGCTTTTAGCTGAAGATTTCTGGGTGATATGTGGTCCAACCATTGGCTCTTTTGGGGCACTTTGTGCCCGTACAACCAGACCGTGAGAAGGAAGAATGGTCCTTAGGTCGCTTCTGTCCCCGAGCTCTGGGCACAGAGCTTGGCATAGTCAGTACTTAATACATTTCATGTTTATTGAACTGAGGTAACCTTAATGGAGAGACCATAGCACATGGGCAAAAATGACCTCCTATGGATGTCCATGCTGGATCTCTAGCTCAGGCTTTTTTACAGAGCACTGCCCTTTTTTGAGCCTCTATTTCCTGATTTTTGAGCCAGCTCAAAAACGGTAGTTCTCATTGTTATGGCTAGCCACAGGGGTGGTCGGCCTGGTTTGGATGCAGCTAATTTACACACAAACTGAATCTTGAACTAGTACCGGTCCTTGGGTAAAGTAAAGAAAGATAAAAGATTTTATCATTTTTATTTTTAATGTTTGTCTTTCCATGAAGAACTCTTTGGAAAAGGAAGAAAAGCAGGAGGAAAAGAAAAAAATTACCTACAGCCCCAACCACCCAAACATAAATACTAAAATGTTGGTGACCTATCTGATCTCAGAAACTAAGCAGGGTTGGCCCTGGTTAGTACTTGGGTGGGAGACCAACTAGGAAGGCCAGGTGCTGTAAGCATAAAGAATTAACAAATAGGGGATTGTAAACTGACAAGGTCCTTGCATTCTGTGAGGTCAAGGGTTGCCTCGCCTAAAAAATAAAAAAAAATTAAAAAACAAAATAAAGCCTTGGTGTATTTCTGTCTAGCCTCCCCCCACCCACCAATTTTTTTTATTATGGTAAAATACATATAATATGAAATGTATCATCCTAAATACTTTTAAGTGTACAGAACAGTGCCTTTAAATACACTCATTATATTGTACAACCATTATCACTACCCATCTCTATAAGTCCTTTCATCATGTAAGACTGAAACTCTATATACCCATTAAAAAGTAACTCCTCATTCCCTCTTCTGTGCAAGCCATGGTGACCATCATTCTACTATCTGTCTCTATGATTTTGACTAAGTACCTCATATAAGTGGAATCATACAGTATTTGTTTTTTTATCACTGACTTATTTCCCTTAGCATAATGTTTTCAAGGTTCATCCATGTTGTAGCATATGCTAGAATTCCTTACTTTTTAAGGCTTAATATTATTCATGTATATACATATATCACATTTTGCTTATCTATTTATTCACTGATCAACATTTGGATTGCCTCCACATAGCTATTGTGAACAATGCTGCTGTGAACATGGAGTACAAATATCTTTTCTTTCTTATTTCAATGCATTGTTAAAAAATAATACTAATGAATATATATAATTGCATCCCCCTTCTTCAATGTGCCGGTATATCATGAATACATCATATGTTAACACTGCAGCTGGAAGTAGGTATGTTTGTGGGACACTTCACTTTTTACCTTGAACACTTTTATGGTGTTTTTTTTATTTTTATTATAAAAAGAGATTAACGTTTTTAATTTGAAAAGCAATGAAGAATCCATAATATTATGAGTATTTCTCAAGTCGTTCCATAAACATTAAAAATAAAGTGAGTAAATATTATTTTCACTGCTGCAATGCTTTCCTACCAGGCAGATGCTTATACCTTGATTCTTAGTTTTCTCCGTTGGACATTCAGGTTATGTTCTTTTTCTTTGTCTTTGCTATTATAGTCAGCGCTGAGATGAATGTCTTTGCACATCAAATGTAGCAGAAGATTTAAAACGATCGCCTGATTTTATAGGTTGGACTAGAAATAGAGGGAGTCAGTTTGTGGGGCCAATGGTGTTTTCATAAGGCGTTTTCTTCTGGGGGTGAGAGATAAATAGATTTTGGGCAGAGGGCTTAAAACATCAGAAATTAATTCAGAGGTCCAAAACCTTGATTTTAGAATAAGAATTATTATATTAATTACTGGACTTTAGCTAAAAGAGCCTTGCTTGGTTCCACTCTGGCTCAAGAAGTTGGGGTGTCATTCCAAGCTGGTTAGTAGTCATTCACTTCAGCCCTGGGCTGGGGTGAAGGGTAGGTGGAGTTAGACGCAGAAGCTTTCAATTCACCGTCCCTATTTACAAAAACACTGCAAAGTCCCTTGAGGTTCCCTTTTTTCCCCAGTTCCCATCTGTGCAGATGGAGAACATGGAAAGTCAAGGTGATGGAGTAAACCCACATCCGCAGGACTTCTGGTCTCCCTTGATTCAGAAAATCCGTGCCTAGCAACAGAGGTTCAGAAAATAGGAAGAGCATCAGCTTCGTGCAAGACAAGGAAGTCTGACCCCCCACTTCCAAGCTATGAGACTTGAGGAAATTTATTTTACTTCTTTAGGCCTAAGGGGTTCTCACAGATATTAGTGAGACTATTATTACACATATTATAAATCCTTAAGCAAATGGTAGCTATTTTGTTGTTGTTTGCAATTCACTGTTAATGCCGTGATGAGAGAAGCATCAGAATTAGACCATGTCAGGGATGATGGAACCTAGTCTGGGGGATCAGGGCAGGCTTCCTAGAGGAAGCCACAGCCAAATTCTGAGTGACAAAGAAGAAAGGCCCCAGAGTACTTCTTTTCTGGCAGCTGGACCTTTTTGTGTAAACATGTAGCATATTCTGGTGCCAGGTGATTCCCAAGCTTGCTGGGGTGAGGATGCGCAAAAGAAGGGAGGGTTGAGGTGAGGAGGGGGAAGGATGAGGAGGGAGAGAGGTGGGGTGGCAGGTTACAGGAAATTCTGGAGGCGCCAGCCCAGGGGAAACTGCTATTCCATTCTGTACCAGGCCCCTGGCATACAGCAGGCTTTCAAACTTCGCTTCAGGCATGAGAAGTCCTGGTTTTCTGGACCATGGCTTGTGCCGCAAGAGAAACACAGGACTGGGAATTGGATCTTGGAAACTAGCTGGAATCTCCAATCTTTGTGACCCTGGTTAAGTCCTTTCCTGTCTCACGATTCAACTTCCTTACCTGTAAAACAAGAAAGTTGACCTAGATCATGGGTCTCAAACTTGTGTCTCCAGGGCCCAGCAGAACTTGGTGAGGTGTATGGGCTGAGGAAGACAGCACAGTGAAGGATCCAGCCCATTGTGAGAATGCAGGCCCAGTGCTATTAGGGCTTCTCATTTTTCAGAAGAATCTAGAAATCCGGAAGTCTCTCATTTTTAAATGTTTGGTATCTAGTCCAAATTTTTCAATACACATTGCGCTGGCCAAATGGAACAGGCTATTGGGCCCAGTTTATCATCCCTGGAATGGCTCCTCTAAGAGGAGTCCTCTGACTCACACTTTGCCCTTTTATGTGCCTGGAAATTGCTCCCATGATTCCCGGGTGGGCCTTTCTCTGCCAATGGGATGTAATATATGACCTTAGGCAGTGAGGTCAAATGCTTTGAGCCTGCAGGCTGTACCTCGACCACAGAAGCACTCTGAGATGGGGTCTGGGGCTCAAAACCAGTCTCTGGTAGCTTCCCAGAAACTTAGAGCTTTCTTAGAAATTCCTAGAAACCCCTACATTGTCCTCCACCCTTTGCAGGCTCATCTGTCCCGCCAGGTCCCAGGGGCCAACAAACATATTGTGACACATCAGAACTTGGATTCACAGGAAATAAACCTGGGCTGAACCCTAGGTCATCTAGTTAAATTCCTCCTTTTTACAGACCCAGAGTGGAAAGCAATCTGCCCCAAATCCAGGAAGCCCCAGAACCCTGCTAAAGGGGGAGTTGTTACTAGTAAGCATTTAGGGACCAGGCAGGCCTGGGTTCAAATCCTGCCTTTGCGCTTGCCAGCTCCTAATACTAGGCTCTCTTCTAGATAAATAAATCTGTTCCATAATCCACTTCTGTTTCTTGCTTCTACACCTTCACTTCACTTCCTCTATTAGGAATTCCCCTTTTCCTATGTTTTTCTCTTCTAAAGGAAACATCCTACTTGTTTTCAACCGTCAGTTCAGATTTCAGCTCCTCTCTGAAGACTTTCATTTATCTATTCATTTGAATAGGTACTACATTCACAAATACATTCAAAGTTCAAATGGAATGAAGTCTTTCTTGATTTCCAGCCTTTATCTCAGTATCTTTGTCTTCTCTTCCCATTAAACTGCCACAGGATCCATTGCTCTTGCAATGAAGGGGGTATGGTTGTGAAAATCAAGGTTTATTTCTGGGATGAAATAATATGCAGCCATTTTAAACGAAGTGGAAGAGTTTAGAAAAATATTCACAAATTGTTGAGTTAATAGAGATCCTACTTCATACAAAACAGTAGGATCCCAATTTTGTCAGGAAAAAAAGAAGGTACACATAAAAAAATGATTTGAGGACATGCAACAAAATCTTCCTGGTGGCATTTGGGGGCGGGAACAGAATTACAGGTGAAAATTTTTTTCTAATTTCATGTTATTCTTCATTTTCAGAATTTTATACTTAACCATTTATTCACTTTGTAATCATTATCAAATAATAGTTTTTTAGACTGTTGAATCTCTTACACCCTTTGACCATCCAACAGCTCTGGGTGATCAGAAAAGTGAGGACTATCATTCCCATTTTAGAGATGTGCAGACTGAGGCTGGAGTGAGTCTAGGATGTGTCCAAAGTATGGTGCTAAGGCATGAAGCCAAGACTGAAACCCAGATTCTCCCACGTCCTAGTCTTTGCTTCCTTCAGGGAAACCCCCTGTCACTTTCTGCATTCTTGTAGCCCTGCACACGTGGCATCTAAAGATTTGGCAAGGAGCAGAAAGGCCAAGTAAAAACAAAGACATGAAGCAACATCTTGAATATGTCTGAGGGAGCTGGGTCTAATGTTGACTTCCACACACATACAGTCATTTGTTCTTTTAGCCAAAGCTCTTTGCAAAGACTAATTCGAACTAGCTTAAATGAACATAGTATGAATTTACCTGAAAGGCACTGCCACATCTCACTGAATCTAAAGTAATGGGGCCTCAGGAGGCCTGGAATGAAACATGGGAAGGAGATGGAAGTCCTGAGAATCAGTTAGAGCTCTTTTGGTTGCAAGTAACAAAGTCATCTCGAATTCTGTAAACACACGCATGCGCGCGCGCGCGCACACACACACACACACACACACGCACAACACAAAAAACAAAACTTTTATTTGAAAGACATAGAGTGTTCCCTGGAACCCACAAAGCAGGAATGCCAGCAGGCCCAGAAAAAGGGAGAAGAGTACTTTGGGGATCAAGGAAATCCCGTCTCTTCATAATTTGTCTCCAATGTGTTTTTCTCAGGCTACAGACCTGCTTCTCTGCTTCTCTGGTCTGGATGGGGAGCAGACATGTGTTGTTCCCCACTGTGACACATGTAGTTCCAGCCACACAGACAGACTGGACTTCTCACCAAATTCTTGGGGCAAGGACAAACTGGCCAGACTTGGCTCTGCTGCCATGCAGGTCTGGTCAGTTAGAGTCAAAGACATGGTATAAATATAGCTGCCAGGAAACAGCCCTCGTTTCTTCTTTCCCCTGAGCAATCTTGCCCTCTACAGAAAGCCCATCGATCTACCCAGGCACATGGCAAAAGATGGCTACACTGTGGATCCCCAATTTTGTCATGTTCCTCCTCCCAGCCACACCAGGAAAAAACTAGAATTGCTGAGCCTCAATGCCGAATCCTCTGGAGAGAGAATTAGATGAGCCCAACTCAGGTCCCTTATCCACCCTGGTACCATCCTCTGTGGCCAGGAGGAGAGGAGGGGTCCTGTCCTACTAAATGGCTACTTTGGTCCACACTGTGAGAAGAGGACAGTTCTCAGGAAATGTGATTGTTATGAATGCGGCAGGTACCTCATAAGATAAGGGCTCTTCTTGAAACAATTAGATCATGTCACGGCTTTCAGCTTGAAAGCATCCTTCATAAATGAGGGACTAGCTTCACTATCTTCTACTGAAGGCCCAGAAAAACTGGAATGTCTTTTCCTTTTAAAAACGTCAGAATTGGAAATTTTGTGCACACTGACTAATTCGATTTGGCCAGCTTATTGAGCAATTACTTTGAGCTAAACACTGTTCCAGGCCTTGGCTGTCCAAAGATGATCAGATATCATCTCTGCACAGTAGATCCCACCCACCCCTGCCCCCAATATGGTGTTTCTATCAGTCAAGTTCATTTAGAAATCTGTTATTTTTGACACAGTCTGCTTTGGAACTTCCATCTGACTGCATTAGAAGGCACTAAATTGCAAGAATTCATCTGAGAGTTGAGATCACAGGAACTAATAATGTACTTGATCTCCTTACTTTGAATCATCATTTTTTAAAACAAAAATATTATGAAGGCCATTGACAGTGGTGAAATTAATATCCGGTTGGGATTTCCCAAGCAGCCTCGGAGGCCTGTCATTATGGAGTGGAATCTGGGCCAGATACACTCGTGATGCTCTCCAGCATCTGCCTTGGCTTGTCATGTTATTAATGGTTTTGCAGAAGGGCACACATTCAATGTGGCTGGCAAGTCCTATTCTTCCATTTACTAGCTGGGTCACTGTGGATGGTGCACCCACCCCTCTCTGAACCTCAGTTACAGCCTCTCTAGAAAAGGGCATAGTACCACAGACTAGCTGCTGTTACTTCTGGGAGGAGCGGGGGATTTCAATGAGCTACAAAAGGAAATTTTCACATATTACTTCATTTGGTATTGTCTGAATTAACTACCAAGAGCTTGTATTTCCCTTAATTTTTTTTTTAGCACAAATTTAAAAAACTCAAGAGTAGAATGGACAAAGGCAAATTAGGAAAAAACGTTGCATATCAGCTCTTAACACGTCCAAGCACATGTTGCTGCAAATATCATCTTATACTAAAGCTAAATAAACGGACCTGCCGTTTCAGCTGTTTTTTTTTTTTCCCTGTCTTTTACCATGAGCGCTACACTCAGAAGAAGAAATTCTAGAATTTTTCTTTTGACTGCCCCAAGGTCTGACTGTAATTTGTGGGATCCCATGTAAAATGAAAATATGGGGCCCTTTGTACAAAAAGCAGGGGGGGAAATGCTATTGAAAGTAATAACAGGTTAAGCTTTTCCCTTTCTTCTGTGGTCTTTCAACTTGTCGTGGTGTTTGTTATTTGCTTTTTAATATCATTCTAAGAGAAGAAAAAAACCAACATTTTGCATTATTAGCATGAATACTACCATTCATGTTTATATTGTGCAATGCCAGTTTTAAATGCAAAAATATAAGAAAATTTAACTCATGTGGGATAACCGGATTCACACAATTTGCATTTTGTGACTTATACATGCATTTGTATTTTGTTCTTGCTATCCTGTGAAAATGCTGCACGAAACAAGCTCGAGTGTGTTTTTTTCAAACTCAAGTGTTTTCAGTTAACTTCTTGATATATACACATTATATCAACATTCTCAGCTTGCTGATGAATATGAAAAAACGAAAAGGAAAAGGAACTATGCATTGCTCTATCTTTCCCTTTCCTTTTGTCATCATTTTCAGCATAAACGGTTGGCTAACATAGAGAAGGCACATGAGTAAGGCAGAATATGATAGGGTTTTTTGGTCATTCATCTTGCTTAGAAAGATTAGTGCCTTCTTTCCTTGTTCAAGCAAGTTCTGATTCAAATAGAAGGCATGACCTCTTAGGACTATGTCCCCATTTACTCAGCCTCGGAGTAACCCATTTACCTTGTACTTGCTTTAAGTCTTGCTGAACTCCCATAATGTGGTGCGATCACTGGAATTTTGTGCTTATGGGACATCGAAAATGCTATGACCATCCTACAAATGTAATTACGTACACTTATATGTAAGCGCACTGATGTAGTATTTATCTCCTCTGCTCTTTTGTGCTGTGGGACTTAGAAAACACCAGTTCAAGGAAATTATTAAGAATTTCAAGACAATGACAGAAAGCTCAAGGCCCTTCAGGGTGAGGGGCCCTGTGGGACTGCATAGGTTGCACACGCATGATACCTGCCATGGCGGTCCTCTCCTTAGCACAGTGGAACCTACACTAGGTGGGCAGCAGTCAAGGGAGAAGAGCTTTGGATGGGGAGTTAGGAGATGTGCTCTGGCTCCAGTGATGCCGCTGGTTTTGATGGGACCTTGGGTTATGTATCTTTACCTAACCAGGTTCCAGATACACCTATAAGATTATTTCCCTGCCAGCTCCAAAACCTGCCCTGGCCTCCTCTTGGTCTCAGTTGTCAGCTTACATGCCACCTCCTTACAGAGGCCTTCTCTGACCACCCTAAGAAATGTCACCCAACATTATTTTATCAATACACCCTCTTGATCTCCTTCATAACACTTTCTCTAAATCGTGATGATGTATTGACTTGTGTGTTTGTTTTTTTTCCCACCTTCCTCACCAGAGTGTAAACTCTACCAGGCCAGGCGATATGTTAGGTTGTTTTCTGGTTGTAACAAAGAGCAGGTGTTTTGGAAATATATGTTTGAGTGAAAGTTGAACTCCAGAAGTATTTCCTCACAGGGATTCTAATGAACCAAAAATTGTTCATGAAGAGAAAAAGTGCTCATGATATAATATTGAGTTCAGGGAAATGAAGGGCCCAAAACTGGATATAAAGAATGATCCCTAAGTTCATCTAGAAAAAAAAAGTAAATGCAGAAAAAAGGGTCTGTGGGCTACATATATAAATGTAGCCCACAGACCCTATTTGTGGGATTATATGTGATTTTCATTTTCTTCTTTTTGTATATCTGTGTTTTCTAAAGCTTCTATACTGAATATGTGTTACTTTTGTAATAAGAAAACATTTAAATATAAACTACTATATCTACATTGAACTAGAAGGAAACACAAAAATAATGGTAATGGATGGGACTGTAGGTGTTTCATTTTATTTTCCTTATACTTTTGGAATGCTCCAAACCGTCTACAAGGAGAATCTTTTTATATGTGCTTGCACAAATCTTATTTTTAATAGAAAGATTGAGTTCTTCTCCATTTTAAAAATTATTTTTATTTTTCAATTACAGTTGACATTCAATGTTATATTAGTTTCAAGTGTACAGAATAGTGGTTAGACACATATAACTTATGAAGTAATCCCCCAATAAGTTTAGTACCCATCTGACACCATATAAAGCTATTACAATATTATTGACTATATTCCCTGTGTTGTTCTTTACATCTCTGTGACTATTTTGTAACTGCCAATTCATACTTCTTAATCCCATCACCTTTTTCACGCATCCCCCCAACCCCCTTCCCATTTGGCAACCACCAGTTTGTTCTCTGTATCTATGAGTTTGTTTTTGTTTTATTCGTGCATTTATTTTGTTTTTTAGATTCCATATATAAGTGAAATCGTATGATATTTGTCTTTCTCTGTCTGACTTATTTACTCAGCATAATACCCTCTAGGTCCATCCATGTTGTCTCAAATAGTAAGATTTCATTCTTTTTATTGCTGAGTAATATTTCATTGTATATATGTACTACATCTTTATCCATTTATCTATTAATGGACACTTAGGTTGCTTCCATATCTTGATATTATAAATAATGCTGCAATAAATATAGGGATGTATATATCTTTTTGAATTAGTGTTTCGAATTTCTTCAGATAAATACCTAGAAGTAGGATTGCTGGGTTATAAGGTAGTTCTATTTTTAATTCTTTGAGGAACCACCACACCGTTTTCCATAGTGGCTACACCAATTTGCAATCACAAAGAAACATTTTTAATAATGATTTAAACATAATTTAAACAATTATAAATAAAATAAAATGATAAAAAGCTAAAAAGAACTGAAGAATCTCACTTTTACCAGGGACGCCTTCCATTTCATGGCTCTGGACTCAGTGAAGTATTGTGTTCCTATTGAGATACATTTGAGAAAGAGAATGGTCATGTGACAGTCACGTGATCTCACAACTGGCACAAAAGGGCAACATGGGACTATCCATAGAGGCATCAGGTGAAAATCCCTCTTATTTTAACTGAGTCCTTAAGACATATACACTTATACTCCATTGGCATTTGTACTACTATTTTTAAATATATGTTTTAAATTTCAGAAGTAACACTCTGTGCATACTCATTTTAACAGGTGAAACTATTTTAATACTTTCTTCCCACCTGCCTCCCTCTATTTCCTTTCTCTTAATGTGACCAGAGTATGCAGCTTGGTATGTATAAGTCTACCTCTTTCTTTACTCATACACGTATCTATGGATAAATATAACTACATGTATATATAAGAGTTTTGAAAAATAGACTTTAATATTTAGGACTGTTTCAGAGTTACAGGAATTTTGAGGAGAGTTCTCACATACCTCACACCCAGTTTTCCCTATTATTAACCTCTTACATTAGTATGGCACTTTTATTACAATTGATGAACAATATTTATATCTGTTTGGACTCCTGGATATTTATTATTTATACTTCGTGTTATAATTCAATAATTCTTTATTTATCTTGTTGCTCAAATTGTTCCAGCTTTGGCCATTGGGAGCTTGTATATATAGAATTTTATGTGAGTTTTTTGTTTGTTTGTACTTTTACAAAAATTAAGAAAACTGTACATATTACTCTATAAATTGATTTTTCACCTAAAAATAGGTAGTATGTATATCCTTCCTAGAAAAAATAAAGATCTCGTACATTCTTTTTTAATACCTAGGTAATATTCCATATTGTTCATATACATAATGGATTTTACTCTTCCGCTATTAATGGACATTGGGTTGGTTCAGGCTTTTTTTTCTCCACTTACAAACAATATTGTCATAAACATTCTTGTACTTATAGAGGAATTACGGAATAGATTCTCCAAAGAGGGACCGCAGGATAAAAGGACATGTATGTTTTAAATTTTAGTAAATATTACCATCTTATTTCTCAAAAAGATTGTAACAATTCACCTTTTTTATAGCAAGGAATGAGGATGCCCTCTCTTCCACATTCATATTAGCACTAAATGTCATTTCTCTTTATTATTATGATGGGGACAAAATTCCATCTCATTGTGTCTCTCACTGGAATTTCCCTGGTCAATAGACTTGGTAAGCAGTTTTTCATATGTTTATTAATCAATCATTTGGGTTTCCTTTTCTAGAAATTGCCTGTTTATAACCTTTGCTCACTTCTCTGTTAAATTTTTTTTTTTTTATGACAACTTATACAAGCTTTTTTGTATAGGAGGAATTGTAAAACTTTGTCTTTCATATGTGTTGTAAATGCTTTTACCAAATGCTTTTTCTTACTTTGTTTTTGGTGTCTTCTGCAACCCCAAAATATGTTTGTTTGTTTTTTTAAGCTAAATTTGCCAGTCATTTCCTTTAAGGTCCCTGGTTTTGCTTTCTTTTGGAAGCCTTCTTTTACCCAAAGTTTTCTAAATGTTTTTCTAAAAGTTTCTTCTAATACTTTTAATTGTGGTCATTTTAAAAGGATTTAATATTATGCCATCTCATGTAAAATGTAAGACTCTTACAACAATATAATTCCATTTATACCTCCAATATTCTCCCTTGTGCTATTATAGTCTTATATTTCATGTATATAGACAGACTTCACAATACAATATTACTGTTTTTGCTTTAAACAGTCACTTGTCTTTTAAAGACAATTCAAAAATATGAAAGACAATTTTCCATTTATGTTGAGATATAATTGACAGGTAACATTGTATTTAAAAGATAACTTGAAAAATATTTATCTACATATTTTTCATTTCCAGTGCTCTTCATTTCTTACTGCAGATCTGAGTTCCATCTGGGATCGTTTTCCTTCAGCCAGGAGAATTTCCTTGTTTAGCATTTCTTATGGCTGGCAGTGAACTCTCTTTAACTTTAGTTTATCTGAACATGTCTTTATTTCACTCTCATTTTCTAAGGATGTTTTTACTGGATAGAACTCTGGATTGACACTTTCTCCCTTTCAGCACTTTAAAGATCTTGCTGCGGTGTCTTCTCGCATCTGTTTCTGATGAGAAATGAATTGTCATTGCATCTTTTCACCCCCATATATAAATGTGTCTTGTTTTCCTCTGGTTGCTGTTTAGACTTTCTCTTTATCCATGCTTTTTAGCACATCGAATATTATGTTCCTAGTTGTGTGTGTGTTTGTTTGTATTTATCCTCCTTGAGATTTGTTGAACTTCTTGAATCTGCAGGGTGATGTTTTCTGCCAAATATGGGTACATTTGGTCCATTATCTGTCCTCTCCTCTGGGTTCCCATTATAAGTATGTTACAATTTGGTACTTTCCCATGGGACATGAAGAGTTGTTCATATTTTTCTTGTTTTTTTCCTCTTTATTTTTCAATTTAGATAATTTTTATTGATCCTTTAAATTTATTTAAGCTTGATGCTGCACTTTTAATCTTTTGTTAACTTTATAACTCCTTTCTAGATATTGTGTTCGTTTGTTCCATAAACCCCATTTTTTAATATTTTCCTTTTTCTGCTGAGATATTCCCTCATTATGTTCATTTTTCCTTTAAATCTTTGAATCTATTGATAGTAGCTGGGTTATACCCTTTTTAGCTAATTCCAATATCTAGGACATCTAAGGGTCTTTTTCTGTTGACTTTTTCTCCAGATTATATATTTCATTTTCCTTCATCTTTGCATGTGTAGTAATTTTTATAGTAATTTTTAAAGGTATGAATGATACATTAGCCCACATTTGGCCCATAGCCATGCCACCCTGAAAGAGCTCAACTCTTTCTGATCTCAGAAGCTAAGCAGGGTCAGGCCTGGTTAGTACTTAGATGGGAGACCACCTAGGAAGACCAGGTGCTGTAGACATTAAAAAAAAAAAAAAGTTACATTGTAAGGAGTTTGAACTTTGTTGCATTCTTTTAAAGGTCTGAGTTTTTTTGTTTTGTTTGTTTTTGTAGGTGGTTGAATTACTAGTAAAGCCTCTTGATCCTATCAGGTTTGGTTTTAATTTTGTTTAGAATTTCTTTCTTTCTTTCTTTCTTTTTTTTTGGTCCTAGAGCATGCTCCTTCGTATAGGACTTCGTTCTTAATCCTAAAGCCTGGTCTTTTAAGGGTCTCAACTAAATACCCAAAGTGTACAGCACGTCCACTCTGGCTGAGCTTGAACTCCAACATGTTCCAACACTGAGCAAACTGTTATCTCTATTCAGCTCTCAGCTTTGAGCAATTGTTTTCTGTTAAGCCCCACAGAGTCTCATTCTGTAAACATATAGTCCACAGCCCTCTTTGGCCAAGACTCCAGAGGAATTCCTGTGTAGAGACTTCTGCCTCCTTCCACCCCCTGTTGTGCTGCTCCCTCCTCTTCTGTACTCTGGCCCGCAAATTCCTGTTGCTTCAGCAGCCCCTAACATTGATTTCTGCCTCCTCGGCTCAGGAAGACCACTCCTTTGCTTGGGATCCACCTCTCTCCACTGTAGTTGGGAAAATGTTCCCAGGCAAAAATCTAGGACAAACACAGGGCTCATCTTGTCTATTTTCCTTTTCTCAAGGATCAGTTTTCGTTACCTTTTTTCCAATGCTTGAAAATGATCGCCTCTGATTTTGTCCAGTTTTTTTCAGTTGTTTAGGATTAGAGGATTAATTAGTCATCACTGGAAATCTTACTTTCTATGTCTTTTTGAATATCTTTTTAGAGGTATCACTGACATACAATACATTGTACATATTTAAAGTGCTCAAGTGATGAGTTTTGACTTTTGCATATACCCATGGAACCATCACCACAACGAAGAAATGAAGGTAATGAACATATCTATCCCCTCCAACTTTCTTCTTGTTCTTTAAAAGCAAAGACATCTTAGCATGAAACTATCGGAACCTGGTGCCTTCTAAAATGTTACTTTTTCAATTTCTTTTATAGTTATTAGTCTATTTATACCTTCTTTCTTTTCTTGAGGGAATTA
Source organism: Rousettus aegyptiacus (assembly GCF_014176215.1). Taxonomy (NCBI): domain Eukaryota; kingdom Metazoa; phylum Chordata; class Mammalia; order Chiroptera; family Pteropodidae; genus Rousettus; species Rousettus aegyptiacus. Next base: position 15,769,158 of record NW_023416308.1, on the reverse strand, counting down.
CAGCATTTTCTTTTTTTGCTAGAAGTTATTATTTCCCCTAGATTTTCTAATTATTTGGCATGAAGTTACATGTATAGCCTTTTAGATTCTTTAATTGTTATTATTACTAGTTATATTTCCTTTCTTATTCATGATTACTGTTTATTATTATTATTTTTCTATCCTTTCCCCCTTTTTTGGGCTAGCCAGGATATTTTTTTCTTTCTATTTTATTGGTCCTTTTAAATCCTTTTGACTACTTTTGACAAATTGTTATTTTGTTAATTTTAGATTTGAATTTTTAAAGCATTTTTTTCTATTTTATTTTGGCTTACTTGTATGATTCATTTCCATTTTATTGTACTAATTTTTAAATTTGAATATTTAATTCATTCATCTTTTGTAAAATAATAAAAACCTTTAAAACTGCACAATTTCTTTTTTGTATAGCTTTATCAATATTTTCATGGTTTTGGTAAAGTGTATTAGTGACAAGATTATAGATGATTTGAAATTTTACTTTTTGTTTTTATTTTTTAGGGGAGTGGTTCTTAATTTCCAAATGGTTACATATCTTTTCTACTAATATTTCATTTTATTGGATTATATTCAGAGAATGCAGCCTATGTAACTTCTAGTATTTGGAGTACTTACAAAATTTTAAATATCTTCTTGTATTTTTTTACTACAATTCAATGACTTTTTAGTATATACACAAGATTGTGCACCTATTACCACAATCAATCTTATAAAATTTTCATCATATCGAAAAGAAACCTCATACTCTTTGACAGTTAACCCCTCAACAAATCCTAGGCTGTCACTGATGTATTTTCTGTTGCTATAGATTTGCCTATTTTAGGCATTTTATATAAACGAAATCAGATAATATGTGGTATTTTGTGACTGGCTTCTTTTACTCAACAGAATGTTTTTAAGGTTCATGCATATCGTAGCATGTATCAGCATTTCATTCCTTTTTATTGCTAAATAATATTGCATTTTATGGATATACACATTTTATTTATCTGTTAATCAGTTGATAGACATTTGGATTATTTCCACTTTTTACCTATTATGAATAATGCTGTTTTCTTTTTGTTTGCATTTATCTGGCATATCTCTAACCATCTCTTTTCATTCTTTTATTTTTAACCTTTCTTTGTCACATTTTTTTTTCATATTTAAGATCCAGCTAGGTTTTTAAAAAATCCAATTGACAATTTCTTTTTTTGAAAGTGGAATTCAGCCTGTTTACTGTATAATAACAGATATATTGAATGTTTTTCCTTTCATTGTATTTTATGTTTACTATTTATTCTTCTTTATTATTTCCTCTTTCTCTCTTTCCTTACTTTCACTGCCTTAATCACATTTCCTTACACCCCTTTTATTTTAGAAGTTCTACTATGTTTTTTAATTTTACCATGGTTACCTTTCCATTGCTAACATCATACTCAAATGTATATTTCTTTATAATTAAATAATGACTAAGCCTTTAGAGGGTATTTATTACTCTATTCTCCCTCATGCCCAGTGCCTCCATTTTGCTAAACTAGATTGACATTTCTAGTCCAAGATTTTAATTAGACTTCTTTTGAGTTCATGTCTTCTGTTTTGAGCATACTTGCTTAGAATGAACAATATACATTTTTGGACATTTTTATAATTTTTTCAGAAGAAGCCTAAGGAAGGAAAGAGAATGATCTTTTAGTAAAGTACTATTTAGCATGACTGGCCTTGCTGACTATATCAGTGATCTCAGGTGAGCAGGATAATCAATAATAAATTTGTTTTGAGATGCTGATAATCAAGAATACTTTTGTTTTGGGATGTTCTTAACATATACTCTCAGTCCAGGCCCACTGGGACTTGTGGAGACTACAGATGTGTACTATGCTTGCCTTACTTTTCCTTATTGCCTGGAATGGTTTCCCTCCTACATCTCCGTCTCCATCTTTCTAGGTCCAGCTCTTTCAGAGGGCTTTCTGAACTAAATCATATGTGAGCACTTCTTTTGAACTTCACAAGGTACCTTATTTATATCTCTTCTAACACCTCATTGGGCTTTGTATTACTGAGGTTTGGGTATTTGCATATCTTCACTCCTCTCCTCTTTCCTTGGGGTGGGGAGAGGAATTTTGTCTTTGTATTCCTGGTGCCTAGCACAGTCCCTAGAACATAATAGGTACTGAGATGAAATGACTAGAAGTACTATATGGGTCAAGGAATCACCCACTTGAATGACAAAAGAAGGAGACTTTAATTTAGTGAAGACTTTTGTGTATTTTTATTTTTTGCATCTATGAGACAAAGTAAAGAACTGTCTTCTTTGTGCCCTAGATATATATGCACATTCTTGAGAATTCTCCTTCTAAAAGCAAAACATTTATCACTCACTAATGGTATTAATAATTATCCTTCATCTAGGGTTTCCCACTCTCTACTGCTACAGTATCCTGAGAATTTTGATCTGTTTAGAAGCTAAAAGAAGTGATAACATGGATTTTTTCATGTATCATTATCCTGTTACTTTTCAGGCTATCAACCAGACTCAGGTGTTTTAGCTCTCAATTACTATGGTGTCTGTAATAAGGTATAAATGATCATTTAGGAAAAAAATTAAATATCTTTTCTGCTCCTTTTTTTTTCTGTCTCATTGCTTTTATTTCTATTTGTTTAATAAATATGTTTCAAGAGCTTACTGTAGCTGCTGGGAGATAGATATATCCTGCTCCTCCTTCATGGGCTCAGGGGTTAGTAGGGAGTCAGACAGCCAACAAGCATATGATGGGGTGAGAACCTGTAACTGGGGAAGCAGAGGCAGGCCCCTACCCAGCCAAGGAATGCTTCTCAGAGACTATACATATCAGAAAACTATGACATGAAAGTCTTAGCTAGATATGGGTGGTGGCAGGAGAGGCTAGATATGGGTGGTGGAAGGAGAGGGTTTTTTCTACTGAGCAGAAAAAACATGGGCCAGAGAACATCTACGTATTTGAAGAAGTGCAATTACTTCAGAGTGGATGGAGTGCCCTGGCAAGAGATGAAGCTTTTCTGTCTGCTGTTTTTGTTCTGTTTCATTTTTATTTTTTAAAGAAACACAGTGGCAAGGTGCTAGTGGTTCAGCCATATGGCCAAACAGGCCCTCTTTTTGTGCTTAGTAGCAAGCAGACCTTGGCTATTCTTGGCTCTTAGGAACTTCAAACGTACAAGTTTGGCCTTGGCCTCCTAACTTAGATACTTCTTAAGTGCTGGGACACTGTCTGAGTCACTCTCTGTTCTGTCTCTAGTCCTGGTACAGTGCCAGGAAGCAGTCAGAGATCGGTAAATATTCAATGGATAAGATGGTCACTCAGGACCCTGTGGGAGATGAATAATTACCTTTTGGCACACTCTCAACAGCTCGGGACCCCTGAGATGGGTCCTGGGGTGTTTTTGAGCAATGAAGTAGTTCACTTAGCTGCCTGTCTCCTATGACAGATTTGCTGAGGAGAACCTACTCACAGAGCAGTGATGCCCTTGATATTGTCAGGCAATTAATTCCTTAAGTACTTCAAGTTAGGAAAGGCTGGCTGATTTGATTTTATCTGTCTTTTAAGACTGATCTTTGATCATATCCTATTCCAGCTAGACTTACTTTCCTCTTCTTCCCTCCTCCATTACTGATGGTGCAGGATCTAATTACCTCATCACCCCTTAATTTATTTATGAAAGGGCTGAGGTTAAAGAAAAGAACAAAACTTCTGGGCCCTTTGGGGACCTTGTGTAAGAGCTTTCCTTTCCCCAACCCCTGCTTTCCGCACCCCCTGCCCTGGTCAATAAAACCTCCTTTTCTGTCTCTGGCAAGTTGGAATTGTTCTTACTTACACTTCCCTCCCAGTGCTGAGTGGAGGGCAGCCATGTGAGTTAAGCCTGGTCTGCCACTCCCAATGGATCAATCAATCTATCAACAAGAATTCATAGATCCCATAGGAAGCAAATTTCAAAACCAGCATACAGCTCCTGGTTGTCCTGGCTTCCTCTTCACAAGACACTTGGGGAAGGGGTATTTTTGAAATTTTTAATTTTATTGTTACACAATTATTGTATGAATATATTCAGCTTTTAAAAAATTCCAACGACGCAAATGTGTGGAAAAACAAGTGATAAGGCTTTTTCCTTTCCCCACATCCCATCCCACTGTTGAGCTTGAGATTGTATCCTTTTATTCAGACCTTTAAACATTTTCATACGTGTACATCTATATAAACATCTAATTTAATAACAAATGGAATTACATTTTTTGTTGTTGTTGTTAAAGCAATATGTCCTGGACCACACAGATCTACATTTTCATGGCTAAAATAGTACTTTACAGCATAGAGGTACCATTATTTATTTGTGTCCCTACTGATGGACGTTGTTTCAAATTTGCGAACACTGGTTCTCTATTTAATGATGTATTTATTGTTGGTTCACCATGTGCTACGCATTCTACTCGGGCTTGGTGGTAAACAAAACAGACACCTAAAAATAATTTTGAGTGATGGGAAAGGGGCATTTTCTTTTTCTAAGAGGGTGAGACGAGCGGAAAGATCCGTCTCTATAGCAATCCAGGAAGCTGAGGAGTCCGCTGCGGTGTCTTTCCAGCATAAAAAAAGGTTCCAGAACCCATAAGGAGCTGGCAAGAAAGAAGGTTGGAGAGCCAAGTGCGCTCTTCACCCATGCCCAGAGTCTGAGCGAGGGTTGCGGGTCTGAAAGTACCGTAGCGAGGAATCGTTCATTGCAAATCACGCGCCAGGCCCTGGTCACAGGTCAGACCAGGCGAAACGAGGCCGGGTGGGGCGGGGCCGAGCGGCGCGCGACCCTCGGCGCGCTCGGGGATGTATGGACCGGAGAGGCCTCTCTGGCCCCTACTCCCGCGGGCTCTATGACACCGCGTTGGCTCGCGGGACGGGGCGGGGTTGGTTGAGGGGGAGGAGATTGTTCCACGCTGTGCATCTCGCAGGGACCCTCGCGCTGTACTCTCGCGAGAAATGGGAAGTACCGCGCTTGCGCACTGAAGTAGCGCTCGGTGGCTCTGGCAGGTTAGCTGGCCGGTCTGTGAAGGGAGACTAATAAGTGTGGAGGCCGCTGCGTCCTCGGCGTTTCGCCACCATGAGCAGCACCTTAGCCAAGATTGCGGAGATCGAAGCCGAGGTAATGGGCTCAACTGGCTCCTCGCTCTCCATCTGAGCGTGTCTTCTTCCGCGGTGTCGCTCCTGCCTGAACTCCCTTCAGTCGCGTCAGGACCGGGTCGGCGTTCTCAGGCTTTTTTCAGCCGATGCACGCGTTTTTCGACTCCCCTCATCCTGTGCCCGCGTTCCCTAAACCCCTCCTCCCGGGCCCACATTCTGTTTACATCCCCGGACCTTCGTCGGTACCCTCTTCAGTGTTCAGCGCCTGTCCGAACATTGTTGTTCTCAGTCGTCTTTTTTTTGTGTGAGCAACACGGAATCCTGTTATACTCTATACTTACTGTTCAAGTACTTGAATATCTTTCATTACCTACCCTTGAAACCCCCGCCTCCTGCAATTTCTACTTTGATGACTCTCACCGCATCGCTCTGGGGAATAGGATCTGAAAGTAAATTGACGTCTATGGTACTTGTTTATTCCGTCTGGATTCTTGTGTGATTATTGCCCCAAGCGCTCAGAGCTCTTTAAAGTGGTGACCCTGTGTCAAATGGGGCATACCAGGTACAAGTAGTAGAAAAGGAATCAACAAATGTGTTTTATTCTAGTCTGTGGACGCTGATTGTAGTGACTTGGTCATATCTTTTCTCTGTGGGCCTCAGTTTGCTCTATAATTAGGGGAATGGGCTGGGTGATGGAGAGAATGGATATTTATTTTTGTGTGTGTGACTAAAATGGGTATCCTGACATTAGAGGGACATAGAAAAAAACATAATTCTCTCAAGTGCTGGGAGAACATTCATTCTGGATATTTTACCCCCTGTGAACTGCTTTGATTTATTACTGTGATTCTTCCCTTATAGATGGCTCGGACTCAAAAGAACAAGGCCACTGCCCATCACCTTGGGCTGCTTAAGGCTCGCCTTGCCAAGCTTCGCAGAGAACTTATTACTCCAAAAGGTGGTGGTGGTGGTGGACCAGGAGAAGGTATGTGTTTTTCTTCAACATTTTTTCTTGGTGTAATTTCTATCAAAATATAGGCATGTGGTTTAAAAATAATTTTAAAATTTCTATCAAAGTAGATTTGTATTTTCTAAGCCTAAACCCTTGAATTGTGTTTATTTTATTTTAATTTGCTGGTTTCAAAGGCAAATGAATATTGTCTAAGTGAACTAGGATTTTATATATGTATGTATTGTACTGATCTAAATAGATTTACATTGGCTTACAGAAATATGTAGATATATACAGTCAACATATAAAAAATAAGGAAATTGATACAAAGGGAAGGTAGGAAAGTAGGAAGAATACATCGAAGCCAAGAGAGAGAAGGTTAGAACAACAAGTATGTCATAAGATCTGTATACTTCCTAGAGAAGGGCCACAAATTTGTCTTTGAACCTGTTTGCAGCCATTGTAAAAAAAAAAAAAAAAAAACCCAGGCATTTTGGGTTTGTAAGACAAAAAATAAATCCATTTTTAGACCAATTTTTATATATGATATTTGGGTCTTAAATACTATGGGTACTTAGAAAGATATGTAACAGTTTAAGTGGCAGAGGAATAAAGTTTTTTTTTTTTTTTATCAAACACTCCATTAAACATTATAAATTATTATAAGAGGAATTTTGTGTGCTTAAGTTCTGCTGTAGAGGTAAACTGTAAAAAATTGGAGAAATAGGTCCTTGAGAGATAGGCAGACAGAATGTGAAAAGAATTGCATGAGTCTCAACACTCCAAGGGATAACTTTCTTCCTCTTGATATTTATTGATATTTTAGGTTTTGATGTGGCCAAGACAGGTGATGCCCGAATTGGGTTTGTGGGTTTTCCATCTGTGGGGAAGTCAACACTGCTCAGTAACCTGGCAGGGGTATATTCTGAAGTTGCAGCCTACGAATTCACTACTCTGACCACTGTGCCTGGTGTCATCAGATACAAAGGTGCCAAGATTCAGGTGAGTCAGGCCTGTGGGCCAAGGAAGGGGAAGAAATCCATTCTTTACTTCATTTAAAGAGCACTTATTGGGAGCTCTCTTATGCCAAACCTGATCTTTGATACAAGGCCCTCACTGTCAAGCAGGGGCTATAGAACAGTAAAGAAAGTAATACAGTGGGATAGTTTCTGTGAAAACACAGAGAAAGAAGGGACTACTTTTTCATCTGAGGATTGGCAATTGGGGAAGGTCTGGTAAGACCAGAAAAGCTTCATGTAGAAAGTGACAGTGTATGGGGGTTTTGAAGTTCAAATAGAATTTCACCAGCCAGAGAAGGTGAAGGACAATTTCAGGGAGCTATAATGGTGAACAGCTTACTGTGGTGTGAGTGTAGGTGTGGGACAGGGGGTGTTAGTAACTGAATCTGGAAATGTAGTTTAGGGCTGAATTATGAAGGGCCTTGTGTGCTTGCTAAGAAAGTTGAATTTTATCTTGTACATAGCTAGGAACCATTAGAAATGTTTTAATAAATAATATGATCAGACCCCTTTTAGAAGATACTTCTTATCTGTAAGCCTAATGAATTTGGTGTCGAAAGATGATAGATTTAGGGCTCCCAAATGAGAAGTCCCCTTGTCTGTGAAAGTGGTATATGTTAAAGATAATGGAAGATATCTTGTTGGCTGCACTGTTAAGAAGGCAAGATTCTAAATTCCATGATATTTGAATCTAGGCTAAAGGTTCCCAGACTTTTATGGTTCACAGCACCTTTAAGTCTCTCAGCAATTATTTCATGACCTTTTCTTGCCCAATACTTTTCTATGGTTCCCCAGGTCAAAAGAATATCTAATGGTTCTGTTAAATAGTTAGGTTCAAAAAGCTTAAGTTCTTAGGTCCTTACAACCAATTATTTACTAATGGGATATGTGCACTCTTAGGTACCACGTAACTTCTCAGTCCCTGGAATTAGATTGTATAGTGCCATATTTGTTTTCTTTTCCATGTTGATTTTTTTTGGTGTGGTGCTTTTTACTATAGCAATTGCTGAAAAAAATCTGACTTCTTAAAGATTTGGATCTGACATAATTAAAAGCAGTCTACTAGGATTTAATGTTGAAATTGGGAGCTGCTTGGAGCTAGTATTTCCCTCAGTGTCTGACATATCAAAAATTGCTGTTTCTCTCGAATATCCCATGGCACCCTCAAAATTCTCTGGTGCACCAGAGTACCTGAGCACCTCATTTGGGAACTCTTGGTGTATTCCTTTTTGCTGAGCTACATAGTGAATTGTGAGGTGCATTCATACTTCTTTATTATAGACTCTGAAGTAGGGTGGTACCAGTGTCCTGGTAGTGGTATTTTCAATGGGTTATTTTCCTGTTGGTTAGGTGCCCATGCAGAGAGTGTGTTGGGACATGTACCTCTCTGGGACTCCATGTGCAAATGTGTACAATAAGAATGAGGATGCTTGGGCATATTTGGACCACTGCTTGATTCTATCTGTTTTTAGAGTCTTGTTGATAGTTACAGCTTTGGTAGCTCAGAGAATAATCTCTTTACTTATGGGACTCTAGTGACACTTCTTTCAGGGCTTCTGAGTATCTCAGAATAAATAGATACTTAAACTCCTTTCTTTCCTTGTCTTTTTCACAAAACCTTAATTCATTTCACACTCTCCTGACTTTAAAACTTTTTTTTTTTAAATTTTCCTTTTTTGTATGGTGCTTTCTTTTCTACCTGTATCCTTTGCCTCTGTTTTTCCTCCCCTTCTGACTTTCTCCAGAAACCAAGTTATATAAGCATACTAGTAGGTATGCTTTAACTGATTTAAGATGACCGTCCTAAAATGTTTTTTAAATGGCTGTTTTGTGCAGAAGACTCATCATCTGTGTTTGGTTGTAGAGCGGTACAAAGTTAGAACTGCTTAATAAGAATTATAATGGGGGAGATTTTTGTTTTGTTTTGTTTGGAAGGAAGATATTTTTATTAATAAAGGGGCCTAAAAATGGAAGGGGACCTTTTGAGGTAATTAATTTCGGTGTCTGGAGGTGTTCAAGTGGTGGCTGAACTACCACTTAACAGTGATATTACAAAGAAAACTGATGTATCCCATAGGCTGAAATTGACCTGCAGAGTGGATTGTACTGTGTTTTAAAAATTACGGGGCTTATGTTTCACCTTTCCAGGGTCCCTAGCACTCCTATTGTCCTATATATAATTGACTTGCATTTTTAAGTTATCCGTTTTAACCTTTAAAGGCATTTGAGTTTGAAGTAGGTTAATATTCAAGTCTTAAAATTTTACAATTCCATGATTTAAAGAAATATTTTTTCTTATTCTTTGGTTATAATATGAAATTCAGATATGTAAAGCATGTGCTATTTTTATTGAATAAAATTAAATAAGATGCCACATTTAAATAGTTTAGTATAACTTTAAAAATATTTCCCTCTTAAAAAAAGCTAAATTTAACTTGCTTTTACTTTTGTAGGGAGCTCAATAAATTTCCCTTGTGTGTTTAGCTGTCATGGTTAGAAAGTTTGTGCTCTTTTCTCTCAGTATAAATAATCTGTTTCAAATGGTCGTTATATGACATTATAGTCATCTTCTAGATCTAGTTGTTTCAGATTATCCAGATGAATATTTCCTTTTGCATTCTTGATAACATCAGGTTCAATATGCAGAAGCCTTTTGCTGGTGGAATACTTTTTTTTTTTTTTTTCCCGAATAGCAGAAAAGGATTTACTAAATGGTAGGAGATTACAGAGTCTTTGGGAAAGTGGAAGAAATAGACTCTAGACTTAATTTCTAGGAACTGATGATGAACTTTTTGTTTGTTTTTTTCAAACATCTTTAGGGTATAATTCATATACAATATACAGTGTGTTAAGTTTTGATATATCTATACTCTGGTGAAAACAGTGCCATGATCAAGATCATGAACATATCATCCCCAAATGTTTCCTTATGCTCCTTCCCTCCTGTCCTTTCTTGTCCCTTTCATCTCTAAACAATCAATCAGTTACCTACTTTTGTAGATTGATTAGTTTACATGTTAAGAGTTTTATATAAGTAATGCCATGTATATATAGAAATGTACTTTTTTGGGGCTGACTTCTCTCATTCAGCATAATTATTTTGAGATTCTCTTATATCACTTACCCTGCTGCCCCTAATGTTAACATTTTATATAGCCATGGAATAATTATTAGGGATGGATTAACACTGGTTCAATAATAGGCACTAAACTATAGACCTTATTTGAATTTTTACCAATATTCTCACCAATGTCTTTTTTCTTTTCCAGTATTCTATCTGGGATTATTGCATGTTGCATTTAGTTGTTTCTCCTTTATGACCTTTTTATATTTTTATTTATTTGTTTATTTTTAGATTTTATTAGTTTGAAGTATATAGTACATTGGATAGACATTTATATAGTTTGTAAAACAATCCCCCTAATTTCTCTTTCTCTCTTTTTGCTCTCCATGTAGCCATTACATTAATGCTAACTGCATTCCCTATGTCTTGCTCCCCATCCTCGTGATGTCTGTCACTACTAATTTGTACTTACTTAACCCTTTACCTCATTCTCCCAGCCCCCTTTACCTCATTCTCCCAGCCACCCAATTCCCCTCCTCTGGCGGTCACCAGATTGTTCTTTATGTTTGTGAGTCTTTTTGATTCATTTGTTCTTTTTGTTCCTTAGATTCCACATATAAGTGAAATCATTTGGTATTTATCTTTCTCTGTCTGACTTATTTCACTCAGCATAATAACCTCTAGGTCCAGACATTGCAAAGGGTAGGATTTCATTTTCATTTCCTAATGGCTGAGTAATATTCTGTTGTATATACGAACCATAACTTCTTTATCCAGTTGTCTGTTGATGAGCATTTAGGTTGCTTCCTAATGTAAATTTTGTTGCCATGAATATAGGGGTGCATAGATCTTTACAAATTATTTTCGTACAAATTTTACTTTTTACTTTTACTTAGTAAAACTTTACTGCTTTACAAATTATGTTTTGGTTTTCTTTGAGTAAAATACCCAGAAGTGACCTTTATACTTTTAAAGAGTATTGATCAGTTATTTTGTAGAACGTTTTTCGGTTTGAGTTTGTTTCGTGTTTTCTCATGATTAGACGGAGATATATTTTTGGCAAGAATACCAAAGAAATGATGTTGTGTCCTTCTCAGTGCATCTTGGGATTCACGATGTCAGTATGTCTTTATTAGTGATGTTTACCTCTGTCATTTGGTTAAGGTGGTGTCTGCAGGGTTTCTTTACTAAAAAGGTATTATATTTTTGTGGCTAATAAATATCTTGGGGTAGATACTTTGAGAAGAGGCAAAGCCTGTTTCTCAAACTTGCCCACTAATTTTAGCATCCGCCTCTGGATCTTATCTGCAACAGTTATTACTGTGTTTCTTGCCTAATCGTGAGTCTTTATTTTTCTCTTTCCTACTAGCTGTTTCTTCTTCCCCATTTATGTATTTATCCAATAATTCGTATCATTGTGCGCTCATGAATGTGTTTTGTTTTATGGGTTATAATCTAGTACTACTGTTATTTTATTACTCCAATTGTTCCAGCTTTGACCATTAGGAACCCCTTCAAATTGGCTTCTATGGTCTTTATATAAACCCTCGTCTTTTATTGAGTACTTATTTTCAGACACTACATGATGTTCTAAGCTAATCTTATATTTCCCTGCCCCAGCCCTGGAATCAACTACTACTGAAAGAGCACTAGTTCCTCTTATTGGTCTTTAGAAATCAAAATCTGTTGTGCTCATTACTCACCATGGAGCCTTTTAAAATCAATGTAACTAAAGTTTCCAAGTCAAGGCAGGTGTATTGAATATAAATTATCTTTTTTGAAAGATGAAAAGGTAGCTCACTTTGTCCAGTATGTTGTATAAATCTTAGAGAAGGCAATGTTAATTATTAGAATAGAGAGGAGCTTTTGAGTAGTTCTTCAGTGGAAAATTGAACTGTCTATGCACCACCTGAATTGGTTCTTTTTCATTGTGGTTTATTTAATATGAGGTATATTTCTATACTGTCAGATATGGTTATGGCAAAGTTTAGTTTTAAATGATATTTTGATTAAATGCAACTCTGTTTTCAGTCCAATCATGGGGATAATTCAGTATTAGCCATACAGTAGACTCTTGGTATTTTCAGTTTGCTGTCTTGACTCTTTTTAACAGACTCTTAAGTGCTTAAAACTCATAGTTCGTAATTTTGGTGCGATGTGAATTTGAATCGTGTGTGCTGTGGAATTGGTTTTGATGTTCACATCATTAGGTACATACATGGTGAATTCTGTGAAGTTTTACTTTACTGCTTTCCGGAGCATTTAAGCAGTTATTTTTATTTGGGGACACATACAGAGTCAGCCATAGAACTTTTTGAAATAACTGATCAGTATCTAAACCTTTCTTTGGCCCTTCCAAAGTAGAATCTGCAGTGATGGGGCTTAGATGTCTGCACTTTTAATGGTTTTACAGGTGATTCTTATGTGCTCTCCTGATTAAGAATGGCTGCAGAAATTTTTGTGAATTGAGAAATTTGCAAAGGTCTCAGTATGTATCACATTCGAATATAAAGATCTAGCTATTACCTATAGTAAGGAATTTGTGTGGAAGCTCAACATTCTAAAAAATGAGAGATATTGAAAGATATTAATGTAGAATAATGGATTTGGCCCCAAAATGTGGGTTATAATCTTAGTTGATTTGTCAGGATGGCAACTTTGGGCAATTCACTTAACCTCTGTGAACCTCAGCTAATACCTTTATCTCATAGGGTTGTTAGGCATTTTAAACTAAATAAAATACATAAAAAACCTGTAGCTGTCATTTAGAAGATGCTTAAAGTAATATATTCATAAAGAAGATTAGATATGGATCTCCTAAATTTTGGATAGTTGTGAAATAAATCCTATTTGATCTGTTCAGATTTATAACTGATTTTTCCTTTTCTCTCCTTCCCTCTGTCCTTAATTTCGTAGCTCCTGGATCTCCCAGGTATCATTGAGGGTGCCAAGGATGGGAAAGGTAGAGGCCGCCAAGTCATTGCAGGTAAGTGGTATAGGGCTACCATTCTGGGATATCATCCCTTTACCAGGTATTGTTCCTTTAGATGAGGACGTTGGGCTTGGTGATGATACCACAGCGAAGGGCATAGTTATACCTGACTTTTTACTGGAGTAGAATGTCAGAACTTGGAGAGGAATAGTCCAGATCCCCATTTGAGGAGAGACACTAAGGATGGAAGAAGTGTCACAGTGTTCATAGCAGAGTTAGAACTAGAACTCAGGTTTCCTGACTCCCACCCATGTCTTTCATTCTTTTCTTTTTAAAGTAAAATCTTATAAAAGGCTAATTATGACTTGCAACATTCTGCCATCCCATCTCACCTTCACTGTCACTCTCCATTGGCAACTATACTGTCGACTCTTCAACTGTTTCTTCTTCTACTTCATATTTTTAAAAATTATGCTTATGTTGCTATTTCATAATTAATTTTAGATATCTATTGGTTTTTATAGTAGAGAATTAGCTCTGTTATAATTCATACCTCTTTTTCCATTCTTTTAAAGAAGTTATATCACAATTTTTAGTTAACTCATCAGTCATGGTTTATATGACTATGCTGTTTGTTCAATGCAGAGATAAGTAGTATATTATGACTTAGTTTTTCTCTTAAAATATGCTTTTGAAATTTGTTTTTCATGGAGTTAATAATTGGTTATTATTTTGTATACTTTTCTGTGTTTGCTAATGCTTTTCAAATGTATTTTCAGTGATCTATTTTCAATAGATAAAATCACTATCAGGCAGCATTTTTCTAGATACTTAAATACAGTTCTAAAAATAATCTTATTGATTGCATTTTTCCCTGCCCTAATCCTGACACTACCCTTTCTCTTTGTGGTTCAATTTGGATTGATTGCTTTCTAGACCAGCACTGTCCAGTAATGGAAATGTTCTGAATCTGTGCTAGGCATGTGTGGTTATTGTGCACTTTAAATGTACATAGTGTAGCTGAGGAACTGAGTTTTTAAATTTAATTTAATTTTAATTTAAATAGTCACAGGTGGCTAGCGGAGTCTGTATTGGGCAATGCAGCTCTAGACTTTTTTCATAGCTGTCATCCTGAGATGTGTGGGATTCCCTATTTCCTAGGATCAATGTTTTACATTTTTTGGGTTATTGTTATCTTTTGCTGAAGTACATTTTTAGTAATTTCCTAAGAAAGGGTAAATGAGAGGTAAATATTTATTTTTTTCCATGTTTGAAAGTATTTTTATTCTACCCTTATGTTGAATTATTAATTTAGCTATTCTATAAAATTATAGGTTACAAGTTATTCATGGGCGAATATCAAAAACACTAAATTAAAAGAGCCAGGCATACATTTTATTTGAGTCTGTTTATATGGAATTCTGAAAAATGCAAACTAACTTGTGGTGACATAAAGCAGACCAGTGGTTGACTGAGAATCATGGGGAAGATTGATTGGACAGGGACACAAGGGAACTTTTGGAGATGATGGAAATGTTCTGTATCTTGATTATAGTAGAGGTTACACAGGTATCTATATATTTGTCATCAAATCGTATACCTAATGAGCACAATTTATTTTTTGTAAATTATACTTCAGTAAAGTTGACTATAATTGATAACCAGAAACTCTTATTCTTTTAGAGTTCTTACTGTTTTAAATCTTTCTAAACTCAGGAATTTAGATTATTACCTGGTTTGTGTCTTTATTCTGACTTTTTTTTTCTACTAGTGTACCTAGAAGTTGACATTTTCTAGATATATTAGTAGAAAAAAAGTCATTATAAATTGGCTTCTGGAATAAATCTTTGTTAATCTTAAGAACTTCATGTTTGTCTATGTCTTCACAAAAAATCCTTTGTCTCTTAAGTGCAGGAACTCCAGTCCCCTCACCCCCCCACCCGTTTGAGTATTTGGATTAGTTAGGTCTTTCTTGCTTGAGTATCATTTTTTTTTTTTTTTTTTAAATTCTTTAGTGGCCCGAACATGTAACTTGATCCTGATTGTTCTGGATGTCCTAAAACCCTTGGGACATAAGAAGATAATTGAAAATGAACTGGAAGGCTTTGGCATTCGCTTGAACAGCAAACCTCCCAACATTGGCTTTAAGAAGAAGGATAAGGGAGGCATTAATCTCACGGCCACGGTAAGTGGAGAAGGTGATATGGGGCACGCTGCTGAAGAGATTGGGGTGGGGAGTGGATTGAGGTACAGGGACAGTGACATTTGGAAATTACCTGACTTCTTCTAGCACTAATCCAAGTAACAACAATGACCTTGTAATGACTGACAAGAATCAAGAGTAGGATGAGTCAGTCCCAGACTTACCTTTGCAACTTCATTTCATGGGAGTATAGACCAATCTTATGCTTGCATGAAGTAGATGGCTGCCGATATCATGTTTCCATTCATTCAACACAGATTAGTAGAGTGCCTACCAAAGACCAAGTATTGTTTTAGGCTGTGGGAAGTGGATGGAAGAGGGAGTAAAGGACAAAAATCTTTGCCCTTATTTCCTAATGGGAGCAAGTAGCAAACAAAATTGAGTAAATATAGTATATTAGATGATAAATCAAAGGACAAAAGTAAACTAGGGAAAATAACTACCGGTTGAGTTCCAGTCTATGGAGTGAACTTGATTTGATTTAGATTAACTGAATCTATCTGGCTGTTGAAAACAGACAAATGGATTACAAGCAGAAGCAGAGAAAACATTTAAGAGGTTATTGGAATAATCCAGTCAAGAAGTGATAACTTCTTAGACTAGGGTTGTAATAGTGGTGGAGATGAGAAGTGGTTGATTGTGGAAAGAGTTTGAAAGTAGCTGGTAGGAATGACAGCTGGATTGGATGTGGATTGTGAGAGAAAGATGATAGTTTTTTTTTTTTTTTTTTGTCCTGTGGTAGAAAAATGCACCCTCATTACTAAAATGGTAGGACTTTATATAGAATAGGTTTGGAGGGGAGGGAAAATCAAGATGTGTAGTTTGAGATGCGAATTACACATCCATGTGTTATTGTCAAATAGGCATATGAAGAGTTTTCTGGTATGAAGGTGGTTATTTAAGGCCATGAGTTGAGCCGAAATCACTAGGAAGTGAGTATAAATATAAAAGGATTAAGCTTTGTGTCCCGTCCACCCCCTTTCCCCCTCTCAATGATTAGAGGTTAGGAGATGGGAATAAATCAGTATATAAAACTTCTCAGGAGAAGGAAAACCAGAAGAGTTTAGAATCTTGAAAGCCAAGTAAAGAAAGTATTTCAGATTGGAGGAGTGATCAGTTCTATCAAATACTGTTTCTAAGTCACATAATTGAGGACTGAGAATTTCCTACAACATTTAACATTCTAGAGGTCCAGACAGTCTGACTGGCATAGGTTTAAGCTGTCCTGCCCAAAAGGTCCTTCTCTTTATTACCCTGTCATAAAGTTTGAATTTGAACATTCAATATTCTTTCAGTATTGGTTTGCTAAGGCTGCCATAATAAAGTACCATAGACTGAGTAGCTTAAACAACAGAAATTTATCTTAATGGCATAGGCTGGATATGTTGAGATCCAGGTGTGAGGAGGATTGTTTTCTTCTGAGCCCCTTCTTGGCTTATAGATGGCCATCTTCTCTCTGTGTCTTCACATGGTCTTTGCTCTGTTTTTCTTTGTCCTATTTTTTTATGAGGACACTAGGCACATTGGCTTAGAGCTGACCCATATGATCTTGTTTTAACTCAAGTTACCTCTTTAAGACCCTATCTCCAGTCACATAAGATATTGGGGTTAGGACTTCGACATATGAATTTGGGTGTGAAAGGGGTAGGGTGGGACACAACTGAGCCCATAACATCTTTCTTCGAGTTTGGAAAGGTTTTTAGTTTTCAAGTATCTCCTGCTAAAAGTCATTTACTCTCATCCAGGATAACAGTCTTTAGAAATGAGTTCACACCTTAGCCAGATATATCAGTAGATGATACTCTTGGGAGATTTTTTTGTTCTCTGACCAGTCATTGTCATCTGTGCCCATTTAGTGCCCTCAGAGTGAGCTGGATGCTGAAACTGTAAAGAGCATTCTGGCTGAATACAAAATTCATAATGCCGATGTGACGCTGCGGAGTGATGCCACAGCAGATGACCTCATTGATGTTGTGGAAGGAAACAGGTATGGACTGAGTGTGCAGTTCTAGTGCCTGAGTTTGAATTTGAAGCCTCTTAATCGAAACATTAGATCATGATGGCAGACATTGATTCTAACTCTAGTCGTGTTGCTGACACAAATAATTGTGGGTCTTGATTTCTTTGCTGTAAAATGAAGGGTTGGTCTTGATTTCTAACATCCTTTTTTGCATCTAAGATTATGATGATCAAATTCCCTATTTTAGTTACTTACTGTGAACCAAGCTGTCCCCTAATCTCCATGTCATATTATGGTTGAAGAGACTAGGTTCTTAGTCTTCCCCCTGAGTTAATTCATCTGAGAAATCCTATAGGCTGTCCTACAGAACTCAAAGCAGGCCAGGCTGTGTATCTATTCTATCTAACTTAAGGGTACATAGCTGAAACCCTATTCTACAAAACGTTATTATTATTAATATTTGAAATTGAGTAATGAAACAATTGTTAAAATTATTCCTGGCATTTGGAAATATTTTTTAGTTGCTTTCCTGTTCATTTGTTCCTATTTGTTGGATGAATTTATTTGATCCTCATCTGAAAGCAAACAAAGGTAATGCTTTGAGTTAGGTATTTTATAAGTTAGACAATTGAAGCCTGAAATTTGTGGCCTGCCTAATTATTAGTAAACTTAGCTGCCATATTGATTGGACATTGGGATTGTGACATTGCTAGATACTGTGTTTAAATTTTTTTATTCTTTAAAAACTATTGTGAAATGTATTATTAGAAATATACTTATATTCTTATAATTTTTTAAAACAACTTTGTAGAAAATCGACTCTGAGACTTGCCCAGGGGCACATATCTAGAAAGTGACAGAGCTGGGAGTAGATTCAGTCTGCATGACTCCAAAGCTTGTGTTCTTTTCACTGTAGCACATCCTCTCAGTAGTTAGCTGCATGGCTGGGACTAAGGCCTGGATTTTGTTACTTCTCAACCCATAGTTTACCTCTTGGGTATTCTACTTTATCTTGATAGAAAGCTTTTTTTTGGAGGGGTGAGGGGGTTAATCTGCTTTTTATGATCCCTTTGGCGAGTCTTTGATTTGGGGTTCTGGGTGAGGGGGTGCTGATAATCAAACTGACAGTCTTGTCAACAGCTCCAGGCTAATGTCCTGTTTTTCTTCTACTTCTCTAGAGTTTATATCCCCTGTATCTATGTGTTAAATAAGATTGATCAGATCTCCATTGAGGAATTGGATATCATCTATAAGGTACCTCACTGTGTACCTATCTCTGCCCATCACCGCTGGAATTTTGATGACCTGTTGGAAAAGATCTGGGACTATCTGAAACTAGTGAGGATGTAAGTTTTAGTGGGTAGGGTAATATTGCTGTGGGAATTAAACCAGACTGTCTGAAAATGATATCCTCTTAAGCTCATTAATATAATTTGTCTTTTTGGAAATATAAATAAATTAATTCCTGTCATCTGCTATACTATATTGAGGGTACTTTTTCCTCATTTGAGTTGGAGGTTATCCAGGTCTGACGTTCTCAGGGGTGATAGAGGGTTGATTTGCATTCAGCACATGAATCATTCCAAGAAGTCGGCAACCTCTGTTCCCTCTCTGTTCTAGTTATACCAAACCCAAAGGCCAGTTGCCAGATTACACATCTCCAGTGGTGCTGCCTTACTCTAGGACCACAGTAGAGGATTTCTGCATGAAGATTCACAAAAATCTTATTAAAGAATTTAAATAGTAAGTATCATGGGCATGTGGTACCTTCTTTTCTCTTTGAGCTACTGATTCTACTAATAGAAATTCTTAGGATAGCATTAAAGAAATCAGGCATCAGGAAGGCTGCTGAAATGCTTGTTTGGTTAGAAGTCTACCATATTTTCTTAAAACTATGCAAAGTTGATTCAGGAAGAGCTCTAGAAGCCTCTTCTGGAAGACTGATAGTACAAAGGGCTCTGACTTTCTTTCATTAGTTCACCTTCCTCTTGGCAAACATAGGTGTTAGTTCTTCCTGCCAGCATCGTATTGGCCTCCACTGGGTATTGAGTCCCTCTCTAAACTGTAAGCATGGGTAAACCCCTCCTAATCTCATACTTTCACTGCTGATAGGCTCTATAAGCAATGGTAGCCCGCTAATAATAAGCATTAAAGTATTTATTCATGTTATTTTAAACATATTTTGAACTGATTTTATATTTACAGAAAAGTTGCAAATATAGTGCAAAAAGTTTCCTTATATCCCTCACCCTTACCTCATTTCTAATATTATCGGCTACCATAACCATCGTATAGTTACCAAGAACAGAAACTAGCATTGGTGTATTACTTGAATTTTAATACCTTTTCTACTAATGTCCTTTTTGTGTTTCAGGAATCTATATAGCATTTAGTTGTTACTTCTCTTTAGTCTTCCAGTGTTGCAGTGTCCCAGTAATATTTCCTTAGTCTTTTGAAGAGTATTGATCAATTATTTTGTACAACGTCCTTCACTTTGGGTTTGTCCAGTGTTCTCTCATGATTGAAGTAAGATGCATTTTTGGTAAGAATACCACAAAATGATGTGTCCTCAGTACATATCATAGGATTCATGATGTTGATGTGTCTTATTGATGGTGATATTTCCTTTGATCACTTGGTTAAGTTGGTATTGGTAGTTTGATTTTTTTTTGTTGTTCATTTTAGCCTTCCCCTTTCTCTTTTTTAACTTTTTTCTCCTACAGTGAGAAACCTGGCTGTCTTCATCTATAATCTCCTTACATAATTCTAGTACATATATAAAGTAGTTCAGAATTGCAGTCTATAACCCTGTGGGAAATATTTAAACTGGATTATAATATTTATGAATAGCTTTTTTCATCTTTACAGGCTGAAATTTCTTGTTTTAAAAACAAGAAAATAGAAAATAATTATAGAAAATTGGGGAAGCATCGAAATAGTGACATTTTAAAATACTTATTTGTCATCCTAAAAATACTGAAAGAGTGAAGTTCTTTTTTAAGTTTTACATTCCTTTTATCTAAAGTAACTATATTCCACATGTAGGTGATGATTTTTACTTTCCTCAAACCATTATATTTTGGCACAGGCTTGAATCAGTGGAGTCTTGGAAAAAGACATTTTCCTTTTTTAAACTTCATAGATTTCTGTATGGCTCCTGCCTTCCATGGTAGCAGAACACTGTGCAAAGTGTTTAGAACTATAAATTAACCAGGGAATTAAATGAGAGGAGAGGAAAATATTTTGGAGAAAAGACATATCAAACTAAATAGAATTTTACTTCGTCACTGTTTTCTTGTTTTGTTTTTTAAATGATAGCATTTTAACTATTTTAATAGAAAAATTCAGCTTTAGACCTTCTAATTATAACATTTGTCCCTGTTCATTCCTTTTATGTCGTTGACCATATGCACAGCATATCCTTTGATCATTTACTGTATGTGTTTTCCATGTAACAAGATTCATATAATTTTTATAACTATGTTTTTCCTATATTTTGCTACTTTACATAATTTTCTAGTTTTCACTCACAAATTTTTCCCTTTTTCTTTAATTTAGCAGTAGGATTAATGATTACATGGCTTTTGATGTTTTACTATATTGTTTTCCAAAATGATTGAACCTGTTTACGTTGCCATCAACAAAATAGGAAGGAGGCACTTACTTTAGTGCAGCCAGTGAATTTGGCTGATAAAAACTACTTTTCCTTAAGATAGTAAAATGGTCACTTCGCATTTATCTTGTGTGTTTTAAATTTTTATATATATTTGTTTTATTAATACTGTTATATCCCTGTTATTTGTGTTTTTTAAAAAGTGAAATCTTATTTAGTGATTTATTTTTGGAATATAGATTTAAAAAAAAAGACAGTGTAATAACAATATGGTCACTGTTTTCCGCCACTTGGTACATAGTTCTCAGGCTCTGTGAGGCAGATCTTAGTGTCTTATTCACCAGTTTCCATCACTAGTATAGTCTATTTTTAGTATTGGAGACCCATGTGTAAAAATCACCTTTATATATTCTAAGAAATTAGGAGGATAGTTTCTTGATAGGGAGAATTTTCCTAGCATTGCTGAGGAGGGAGTACCCACTGGGTTTTAGTTGAGCCAATAAAAACTTGTATTCTTTAACAGTCTATAACTGACACTGTATTTGTAAGAATCAATTTCCAATCTGAATTATTTCAGGGTAATTGTCTATAACAAACCCAGGCTTTCTCCTTTTAGTTTTAAGCTAGCTTTGTCACACTTTTAATTTGTGTTTTTTCCCTTTGACTTTCATACACTGGCTCTGGAACAAGAGGAACTACACAACTCCAAAAGTGTTTGTTTGCTACTTTGTATGTGAAGGCTCCAGTGTGGCACACTACTGGGGAAGCTAAAGCCTCTTGGCTCAAAGCTTTGAGTGTGTTTCTTGACTGGAGACAGGAGACCTTGACTATTGCAGGCCTATGTCTCTTAAGAGTTGGAATGCTAAACTGGAGCAGAAGGGTGGCACCCAGGCAGATAGGGAAGAAACTAGTTGATTATTTATACTGATTGTTCTTTTTTCCCTTCCATACAGTGCTCTGGTCTGGGGTCTCTCTGTGAAACACAATCCTCAAAAAGTGGGTAAAGACCATACGTTGGAGGATGAGGATGTCATTCAAATTGTGAAGAAGTGAAACCTTCCCCTTTCCCTCTCTGCTGGGCCAACCACTGCAGCTTTCCCCATGACCAAGCACCCTACACCAAGCTCCTTCTGGCTTTGGGAACCACTGGATCAGGATTCAGGGGAGGGAGTTGGAGGCACCCAAACTGGAACTTTAATTGTCTTAACTTGGTGTCACTTTGTATGTTGAACCATAAAGGACCTGGTAGGCCAGCTGGCTATGTGCAGTTCATGTGTCATTGTCAGAATTTGTTTTGGGATGGACTGAATGAGGATGGGTATGTACAGTGAGGCAGCTGCAGAAGGGGTACCTGGGAGCTTGAATTTGAGTGTGAAATGGATAAAAATGTGAGTGCAACATCTTATTTGATATTTACTCATGGGAAACCTTTCCAACTGGGCGTGGCCTTCAGTCCTTTTTAGTGGTCTTTCCCAGATGATACCGGAGAGGAGGACTTGATGTAAGTTAACTGATTATTCCTTACATGGCTAACTCATTTGGGAGATGGCGTAGTATAGCAGTTAAGTATTCTGACGAGGCATTTTGTTGTTTGAATTGCAGGTCCACCTCTAATTAGCTGTGGAATGTTGCACAAATTATTCAACCTCTGTAAAGCCTCAGTTTCCTCATGTAACATGGAGACAGTAATAGCACTTACCTTCTAGAGTAAAGGTTGTTAGTCAGGGAAATGATACTTGTAAAATACTTAGCATAGTATCTGGCAATAAATACTTGGTGAATGTTGGCTCTTATTGACATTGGTCTGTTTCCTTTACCTGGCCTCCCTCTCTGTCCTAGTTAGAACACAGTTGTATGTCATTGTTGGGCTGAATGTTGAGCTGAACCAGGCTGCCAGGTGGGCCACTAACTATCTCCTTTCTTGTATCCCACCCAGCCTTTCTGCTTGAACCCCCATAGCAGTCGCTGGCCTCAGCCATGGAAGATGGGTGAAGGCATGGAGGCAGAACTAGTGTGATCAGAACTAGGTTTGTGTGTATACATATATGTATATGTAACAGTGGGAGGTTAGGTTAGAAGGAGGGGTGGGATCAGGACTATTTGAGAAGGTACTAAAGGCTTAATTAGAGGTTTTGGGGCTAGGAATAAGGAAATTTACAGGGTTTGTCTGATGATAGGAAATTGGCAAAAGTTTTTGTGTGATAGACTGGGCTAGTGAGAACATGGGCAGAGGGAAGGTATGGGCATTAGGTACAGAGGAGAAATTTAAATTTGGTGACTGACAGACTTGTTCTTTAATGTAAGAGAAATCAAAGATTACTTCAGTATGGATTACAGGGAAAATAGAGAAGGGTAGTCCCTGAGAATCAGGAAGGGAAACAGATTTGCAGGATGGTAGTTTGATTATAGATGAAGCAAACTAGAGATAGTAGGTTGTGACGAATGGGGATGTGGGATTATCCACATACTCAGACTTTTCCAGTACTTATTACTCCTGTTACCTTAGAGATTATTTCCCTCTGATAGTCTTCCTGTAGCTTAGGCTTAGCACTGTCCCAAGACCTAGGAGATAAGCCCCTCAGGCCTGGTATCCTAGTCACTTTGCAGGATATAGACCTTACTATCACCAGTATATTCATAATAAAGGCCATAATCTAGAGTCTAACTTCAGAGAAATATTGGTTTTCTGAGCTGCAGGATTTCCAGCAAGGTTTGTTCTCTAGCCAGAGCATATATAGAATTTTGGGGGGAATCCTCATTCCCAAATTCACTTTCACTGAGCAAGAATTTAGCACTAAGAGAAGACTGCTGAAATCCAGTTTATCCAAGGCCTCAGGATATGCTTTGATTTGGCCTTGCTTTCATTATTCAGTACCTTCCCCTCACCTTATTGGTGGTTTCCTGGAGCTTGAGAGCATTCCCTTACCTTTCCCTTTTGGGCTCAGACTTGAGAGTTCTGGGAGAGGGGTATAGTTTTATGTCAGGAATGCTGCCTGGGGTGGGGCCACCAAGGAGGGTAGCTAAAGGCTTTCTTTTCATGAACTCTAAGAGTATAGTGGTTTGGCTGACACAGCATGGCTTGAATTTCCTGTGCTGTTAAATATTCTTTCCTGATTTCTTTTTTTATTCAGCACAGCTAAGCAGACTCATTGTCCTGTGCCATTAGTTAGAATGTTGTTTGCTGTATTTTAACAAATTAATTTAACAAGCTGAAATGGAAGGAAACTTAGTCTTATGGAAGTCATCTAGAACTCAGTATGTTCATGGCAGGTGTTGTGTCATTGAGGATCCAAATTCTTTCCATCAGGCTACTCTGTCTACTGCAGTTTATTGGCTTTGCAGGGCAACTGGCTCCCCTCACAGTCACAGAATGTCTGCTACAGTCCCAGGCTCTATTTATGTCAGCATCCAGAGGATAATTAAAAGGAGGGCTGAATCTATTTTCCAGAAGCTGCCCAGCCATTTTGTCCTTGTGTCTCATGGCCTAAATTGGGTCACATGCTCATTCTTGGTCAGTTTGGTAAAGAGAATAGACTTATTTAAGAATCAGAGTTTATTCCTATAAGTTATCTTTGTGCTTGGCTTGTGTTTGTGCTTGTCTCTTATTTACAAAGGAGGGCCAGTGAATCTGACTTCCCTTTCATCTTAATAGACCCTGGTTTATAAGACAATAGCTGTCTTCTAAAAGGTGTTTGTGCTCTCCATCTGCCCCCCTTGTTGATTATAATTGACTTGCTCAACTGCTTCTTTTAGGAGGTATTGTTCTTTCCTACCTGACCCTTGTTCTTAAAAGGTCTTGCATGAGGTCCTCTGTGGCCCTCTGCTGTTTTACTTTGAGGCTGTCCACATTCTTAGATTCTCTTAACCTTTATTTTGCATACTTTTCCAGCCCTGATTACTTCTAAACTTGTCTCATGCTTGCCAACTTCCCAAAGTTGCTCCATGTAAGACATCTTTTATTAGCTGTGACATCACTTCCTCCCACCTTTACCCTGCATCAGGCTTGTCTCTTATTTACAAAGGAGGGCCAGTGAATCTGACTTCCCTCCTGGAAGAATGCATTAACTTCCTTTTTCTCTCAATTCCCTCCCATGCACCAAAATAGTTTTGTTAAAATCTTATGTCTAGCTTCTGCTGTGCTGGTGTTCACACTCCATTATTTCTTTCTGGCTCCATCTCACCAATCACTGGCTAATAAATAGCTTTGCCCTTTCCTTGGTGCCTATATTTGTTCATTTCAGTCCTACCATCTTTTAACCTGAAAAGCTCTTACTGGCAGCTCCAACCCAGTCCTCCCCAGCCTACACCTCCAAGTGTTGGTTCAACAAGAAGGGGAAAAAAAAGAAGCAAAAGGAAAGGTGAAACTGGATTCAGGCATCTATTCTGCCACTGTTACTTGAGACTGCTGTTTAGCTTCTACCTATGGAAACATTTGCAAGAATTCTAAACATAGGTGTCTATTTCTGAAGCTGAGGAATTACACTGGGAGCAAATCTTACTGAGGGGGAGAAAGGATAATAAAGTTGAAGTACTAGTTAGAAAGACCTCATGCTTAATCCACAAAGCCAGGTTTTGTTGAAAGGCAATCTGCTTTATATTCATGGAAGTATATGGCAGGGTGGGCAGCTCCAGGTTTATAGGCAACACCCTTCATACTCAAGACTCAGGTTGTTTTTTACCCTTGCAGTCAAAATCCAACCACATTTCTCTTTACCTGTGAACCATAGAATGGCCTCATTTGACCTAACATAAAGTCAAAATAGTGGCTCTATATGAGCAAGTATCAAGAACTCATGAAAATTCACTTGAAGAGCTTGGGAAACCAGTATCATCACCTCAGATCAGTAGGACTCAAGACCATAGCTATAGTATTCTGGCAGAATCTTTTTCTTCACTGCTTACATGTAATTAATGTGAATAATGAAAATAACTGAGCCGAGGAATGAGATAGAAAACACAAGGAATCAGTTAACACAAGCATTAGAGTCTTAAGGGAAGTTCTATATGCAAAAAATTAGACTTTAATGGATTGAATCAGAACTCTTGAGGTGTCGTTTTTCCTGTAGGAAACTTTGAGCTGAACAGGATGCCAGCAAACTATTTACTTTAGCTCCAGGAAATGTGGATTTGTTAGGTAGAATTTACCATATACATGATTATCCAACAAATTGTTTTCACTAGGTGGTTTAATCTTAGAAATTTCTCATGATAATCTATTAGCCACAAGGCTACCTGTAAGGTCAAGCCTAGCCTAAATTTACCCATTGGGGTCTTAAAGTCAAGAAAGAAGGCCATAGCTTTCTTTTCCTAAATGAGATAAAATTCAATGCCTTGAGTTTTAAATAAAAAAAACATCAGATCATTTCCCTCAAGGAACCTACTGAGCCTTAGAGGTCAGCTGGTTGGAAACAAAGAGGAAGGGATTCAAGAAGAAATAAACACAACAATGCCATTCACTTCATTCACACACAGCATATGCAACTTTAATCATCCAAAAGAAAAAGTCCCAAATGTACAAGTGAAAAAAATCCAAACTGTTGACACAGGCTTAACTAATATCAGCTACTTTTATATACAGCTGTATAAGTTCAAAAAAGCTATCCTATATGTATGTACAAAAGTTGTTTATACACAGGTCTGTACATAAGGGTCTATACATTTATTTCCTTAGAACCCTTAGGTGCCACCTCTTAGTGAAGACACCAACACTTCATTCACATATCTTACAAAAAAAGAATGTTTCCAGGATTGACAACACTGTGCATTCTGTGTTCAGACCACGTAGGCTTGATTGGTTAAGATCTTTCCATCATGCAGACCATACTAGATGCCTAGGCCCTCCCTAAACAGCTTTGCAGAGTGCTTCAAAGTAAAAAAGCCCGTAAACCAACCCGAGATGAGGAAGCAGAGTCCTGGCCAGGGTGCTACCATAGGTCCAAGCTTAGGCAAACCTGCCTTCCCTGCTCACTGTCGGTATTCTAATTCATCTACACTTATGACTTTGGCGGGCATGGAGGGCAGGGGCTGCTGTAGCACATCTGAGCCAAACCATTTGGCAAGGCCCACTGGGGAAGTGCTCCTCTGGCTAGGGCGGTGCTCCAGCTGAGAGTGCATGTGAGGCAGGCCTGATCGGCTGGCCACATTTTGAGGGGTCGTCTGAACACTGACAGCTGCTGCCTGGGAAGCAGAGCCCGGAGGATGAAGAACTGTGGGAATAAGAAGGAAAGGTTATTCAGAGCATGAGGGTGAAAGTAGTTCTATATCAGGCCTTGCTTTGCTTAAACCCCATCCAGAAAACTCCAAACAGAATTCTTTACCAGATGATTTATTCTAGAGCTTCTTAAGGAAACTTTATTGCAAAATGCCAGAAGAAAAAATCTTGGAAAGCTGAGCTATTCAGAAGCCATCCACATTGAGAAGCCATCAAAGATCACATGACCACTACTTCCCACAGTAAGTGGCCATATCACAGAAACACCAACGTTAGCTGGTGAGAGGGCATCTACTCTGGACAGTCCCTACTGCTGAACCTCTTGTGGGAAGATTCTCAGCCTCCTCTCCTAAGAGGTAAAGGACAAAAAAAGCCAGAGCACACTTGACTCTACTATTGTTTTACAGGAACAGGAATTCCAGATCACACAGAGGTTGGTTTACTTCATCCTATTCTTTGGTAACACCCTTATCTCAGTCTTGCGAGGACAGTTAAAGAATGAATTGTCAGTGTCAATTCATCCCCTTCACTGGAAAGTAGTCAAAAGTTTTAATCCTATTCAGCCCATCCCCAGATAACCTGGCCCATTTCTGAACTTACCTGAGCGTTGTAGCTGTTGCTGCATCATTGCCAGATGCAGAGGTGTCCCAGGACGAGGGTTCAGGAGAGGGTGACTAGCAGCAGGTAAAGGGTAAAAGGGTTGACCCAAGATTGGACCAGATAGTCCCTGTAAATGAGTCAAATCCATCCCAGGAGGAAGCACGCCTGTTGGGCAGAAGGAAGGAACTGGTGAGAAGTAATCTTAATCTACCTGGAAATTTTCAAGTTTGATTGTACAGTTTTGCTGATTGGAAAGTTCATTGAGAGTGAAGTATACTCA
Source organism: Rousettus aegyptiacus (assembly GCF_014176215.1). NCBI lineage: Eukaryota > Metazoa > Chordata > Mammalia > Chiroptera > Pteropodidae > Rousettus > Rousettus aegyptiacus. The sequence continues at coordinate 15,741,186 of NW_023416308.1, read as the reverse complement.
AGTTAGGTTCCTAATCTAACTGAATTGGACCCACTGCTTACCAGTTAGATTGAAAAATATCTAGTCACATCTTTCTAGGGATGAAAACCTCCCAGAGTATAGCACTTTATCATTTCTAGCAACTGTTGTCATGCCAGGTCAGAAACTCACCAGCTTGGAGCAAACTTGGAAGATGCTGTGGATGTACTCCCTGGGCCAGCATCCTTTGGACCAACCCTGGGTGGAGCTGGTGAGCAGGCCGAACGATTGGGACATGGGGGACAAGGGGAACTTGGTGGACAGGGCGGAGAAAAGGTGTTCCTGGAACTGGGGATGCCAAGGTGGGTGTTTTTCTCCCAGCTGCTTTAGGTCGATAATCTTGTTCTTTGGTATAACGGTTGGTTTGGGACAGTGGTGTAGAACATGAAGACCGCTGCAACGTTGACAGTTTGGGATTTGTAGTGGGAGAAGAGTCTCGATCAAGACTGGGCACAGAGTTGGATGAAAGGAGGTTCTCTGTAAAAATCCAAATAGAGCATTTTGTTGGCAAACTTCTCCCAAATACTGTCTTTCCAGTGATCCAGTAAATCTCATTTCTTAGCTCACAATCCTTATTGGATCCCAACAAATTTAAAGATCTGCATGGTAAGGACCATTGCCTTATGAACAGGCCCAGTCAAGGTCACAGGAGTAGTCAGGGACAGAGTTTGACTAGACCCCAAGTTTTCCGGTCTTCAACACTTTGTTGGAAGTTTATTTTTGCTACACTTTAAAAATCCGAAGGCTCTGAAGTTAAAAATGACATAACCCTTTAAGAAGCCCCTGTCTTTATTCTTATAATCCTCTCAACCCAGGAATAGTTATGGGCAAGGGAGCCTGGCATATCAGGCCTCAGTTGGGCACCTTGCTCTGTCCCTATGGCTATGGTCTGGATCTGTGTGGGAGCTAGCCCCGTCCTAGTCAGCTGCTTGGGATTAACATGCTTTTTAGCCTAAGGGGAAAATCAAGTAAGAGTAAAATTACGCAAATCCATCACAACAAAGTTAAATAGCAATCATAATAGCCTAGTAAAGGAATCTTAATTGCCCTCTAGTAGGACCAAAAGGATTTCCTTTTTTTTCCCCCCAGAAGCTGTCTCATAAGCAAAAAGCTTTCACACCAATATTCTAGACCTGTGTAAACCTAAATTATTAGAATCTATTTCACCACATCTTTATTGGTCTCAACTGTGCAACTCCTAAAAGCCTCTTACATTTTCTATATACTTCTACAAGGCTCTCCACAATTCCTATAGGCTTCACTCACTGCACAGACTTTGTTAGACACTTAAGTCTCCATAGACTGGAGAGAACCTTTCAGAAGTAAAACTGGTTTAACTATATTAATCTGCCAAATAAATGTACTATCATTCAACTTTGAAGCCCAAAGATCCGAAACTAAAGCTCATTCTTTCCTGTCTAATACTAGCACTCATACCACTATTAGATTAGTTAGAATTTTCAAGTGGCTAAGAGCTGTGAGCTGGTCCAAACTTTCTGTCAAACACAGAACTGTGGTCCAGAGCAGCCAGGGGTCCTGCCCAGGGCTTTGCAAAGAATCATGTCAGGCAGGTCAGCACTCAAGTCCATTCTCCCTCTGTCACATACTTTCTTGGGCAGTATACCCTCAAAATCTCTGCCATACCTTCACTGGCCTTCTGAGTGTCCTCTTTACTGTCACCAAGAGCTGCTTTTCCAGGTGCTGGCTCCTCCTTGCTTTTCTCTTTGCTCTCGTACATCTTGCGAATCACTGAGGTAGGGGTGAAGGAAGGAGAAAGCTGTGGAGAAAAACAGTATTAGCAATGCTCTAAATACCTTTCCCTAATCAAGCCAGGATTAACTGGCCAAACTACTCAGTGAGCTGAAGAGCCCCCCTTATTGGCTACATGTGGCAGAGGCCAACTCCAATGCTTAGCCTCTAGCTATTGGAAGTAAACAAACAGGATGGGCCATTATAGGCGGTAGCCCCGTGTGTCTCATCCCTTGGTCACAACTCACTGGTATCAAAACCTAGACTTAGTTGTAACATGTAGTTAAAGCACAGAGCTTCAACCTGCCTGTATCTATGGTGACAGAGACCTCCTTATGCAGTCACCACATCTCCAGCCAGGGTATTAGGCTGGGAAGAGGGTAAGAACATGGCCAGAAGTATATTCTGGAGCAAAAGACCTTGTAGCAGGGAAAGGGCATTTTAGAGACAACATCAGAGCCAAATTTCTCTATACAGCAAGTCTTCACTTAACATTGTTAATAGGTTCTTTGACTTTAAGCAAAGCAACTATACTGAGACCAATTTTACCATAGGCTAATTGATATAAACAAGAGTTAAGTTCTCATAGTGGCTCACTGACATTATAACCAAATGACACAGGACCTGCTGTACTCCAGATGTTTCCCACCTTAACTTGTCTACCAGAAAATTCAAAATTATCTTAACTCTCCTCAGTCACTAGGATTCACCATTTGGGGTCATTTGTTCCTATGTACCAATTTCTACTTTGGTAATTTTATTATGCATCCAACTTTTCTCCTTGATGGTAAGAGACGGCATGAATTATGAACAGAAAAACTCCGTGACCTTGCCTTCCAGGTGTTTAGTGTGTAGACCCACTTGGGGTCCAGAAGCACAGTGTAATAGTTTTTTCCCCATCTATCAGCTTTGACCAGGTGATTAAGAATCTGTGGGACAGGAAACTTTAACAAAAAGTAATGCTGATATATGAGTCAGTTATAAAACTAGACGTCACCACAAATAAGCAAACCCCTCTGTCCCAGACTTAATTCATATCACTGAGACCTGAATCTGAGTTTGTGAACTCACCATGTTTCACTGGACACCCCATGATCCTACCCCAGTCACCCCATTGGCTCACCTGCTGTCTTTCACCTCCGTCCTCCCCACTCTGATTGTTCACTTATTTGAACATGCTACATAATGCCTCATGTGCTCTAGCACATACTTGTCCATCTGCTAGAACACACTTTCCCCAATATAGGGGCTTCATCAGAATCCTAATAGGCTGGATCCTGAAAGGGGAAAACCTAAGAAACAGGTATGAAAGACTACTCAATCAGTTATTCCTGTGTAAAGGCACTCAAGGACATTTGGGCTACATAGTGATACACCATAGGTACAACCAAACATGGAGAAGCCTAGAAATCATTTGCAAAGGCAAAGGTCACTGACCATGCTTGTGATGGAGGCTGCGGGGGCGGGGGAAGAGGAATTCCCTCTGTGCACGGGTGCTGGTGACTTGGTCACTCGCTGTTGCCTGTGAACAAACCAAGTATCACTGTGAGCCCTAAGCTGCTTAAACTCCAAGTCATAAAATCACAAAATACTCAAGACCAGCCTAAGACTTTAACATCTTCTTTTCCTTATCCAATTCAATTTCCAAAGCATCGAAATATGCGAAACCACATGTCAAGTTCTGAGGGAAGACAAAAGCTTACTGAAACATGGTCCTGGGCCTTGCAAGAACTTTCATCTAGTGAGGGAGATACTAAAAACCATGGCATGCAGATACTAGGTACCAACAAGGTGTAATGGGAAAATGAGGGTTAGGAGGAATGATGGGATAATTCTATTGAAGGGACTCTGGGAGAGCTTCTTTGGGAAGGAGCTGCATTAAATTGGGTATGACTAATGAGAAGCTACAAAATGGAGAACAATGACTCAGGTAGAAGGAAAAGGTAAAGGTACTTGGGAAGGCCTTGGGACTATAGGGTTATCCAGAGCTGGTGTATAGTTTGTTTATAGACTATACCAGTGAAATGGGCTAAGAAGGGCCTTCATTCTGTGCGCCAGGCTGTACTCTGGACGGTAGGGAGCAACAGTGATTAGCACATGCCTGGCATAGAACTGATGCTCTGTGAGACACTGGTTCAAATACGGTGCCAACAGTTTTAGCTATTTTAAGACCTAGTTACATTCAGCATTCCACACCAATCCTAGTCTACACAGGGACTAGGTCTCTCAAAGTTTAAAAGAACAAACTTCCATCCTCTCCCTGGACATTCTACTTATTTTCTCTTAACTTGAAGGAAAACAGCTGATGAAAATATAAACAGGTGGCGAGAAGAATGAATTATGTGAGCTCATTGACTAATGAAAGCTTCACTGCATTTCAATCATGTCAGATCTTGTACCACAAAGGCCAAAACCCAAGCATAGTCAGTCAATGATTCTGGGAAGTTCTCTGAATCATATGCAGATGGGAATCCTAAACCCATGGCTTCTTTCCAGTCTGTACCACGTAAGCCCCATTGCTGCCATACTGAGACTCTGAATATGACAATGAAGGGAGACAGATCAGGAGTGTTCTGAGTGATTAAGAAACAAATCTGAAATCAGGTGGTTCTGCAATGATCTATGATTTATTCCTTTTGATAAACATACCTGAACATCTACTATATGCTAGCCACTGTTCTAGGTGCTAAGGATACAGTGGTAAACAAAACGGACAAAATATCTCTGGTCTCATTACATTCTTATGGTTGCAGAGTAGAGAGGGGTTACTATGGGCAGGGAGACAGAAAGTAAATAGTATGCTAGAAGGAGTTTAAGTACAATAAAAAAATAAAACAAGGCAAGGAGAAAGTCCTATCTTTTGGGGGCTACAACTATATATATAGGGTTTTCAAGGAGGGCCTGAGAGGCTGACATTTCATCCAAAACATGAACGCTCTACTGACATTGACTTGAGTCTGCTTACTAGTTTCAAGTCAGTCACACTTTAAAAAACTTAAGCTTCTGTATCTGTAAAATGCAGTTATTTGTCCCATCTACTACACAGGGTTGTTGCCAAGAGCAAAGAAAATTCTGGAGTTCAAAAGTGTTTTGAAAGTCAACAAATTATGTCAATGAATATTAGATAACTCCACTATTTTGTAGAGAGAAATCCAGTGACCAGGGGTGGGGGTGGGGCGGGGCTCAGAGGACCAGTCCTGAACTCTGTTTAGGCAGAGGGCTACTACAGATAGGATGCATTTATATAAAGGTACAGAGTACTTAACTGGTCTCAATGTTTTCTGAAAGTGTCAGCATATAAAACCAGCTGAACCAAGACACTGAGACACAGATATGGCAAAATTTAAGTATCACATCAAAACATAAATACTTTTTAATTACCAAGTACTATATAAGCAGGACTAAACTGTCCTTAAAGGCTGGATGGTGGTCACTTCTCGGTGAGAAAAGGGCTATTACTGGGAAAGGGCACATGGAATGCTTCTGGGTAGCTAATAAGGGAGTTTGCTTTATACTAAGCTATATAATTGTTTAATGTATTTTATTTTACAATAAAAAAATATTGCTAACACCCCCAACTTATGATTCATTTAATTTTACTACTTGTTGCAACCAGCAGATAAAACAGGAGAGTGAAGTCCGTAATCGTTTGTTAATGGCTCTGATCAGAAAGCTCATCAAACCCATCAGATCTGACCAACAAACTCTTGATCAACAAATGTGCATCACTGGATAGTCTGATAACAAGGAATCTATGAGAGAGGAAGCTAGGTGTTTTACTTTCCATTATCTCATAAGCATAGCTGCAAATAAGAAGCGATGCTAGCTACATTTGTGAAAACGAATCTTTCAAATCAAGAATAAAATTATATAGGATGAAAAGCCTATGCCCGTACTATAGAATTCAATATTATTTCCTCTACTGAACATCTGGAGTGAGATGGAATTCTCACCATGTACTGTACAACATGTCAGTGTATACAACAGAATTATACTGTGGATAGCTGACTTGCTAATCTGAGGAAAATTAATTTGCAAATTCATACAAGGGTAGGATTAGTAACTTACTTGTTTCTGAATCCATCTCTGGTTCTGTCCACCTGTGGTTTGCCAAAACCAGGCTGATAGAAGTTTGCTGCCTGCACTGCAAGGTCATGTGGTAGGGCCAGCCCCTCCAAAGCTGCCTGTTGCAATTCTAGCTGGCTCATCTGCTGAACAGAAGTGGCAGAGAATGATCAAAAGAAGAATGAGGACAGTCAATGAACTTTATACAAATCTCTCTTTGCTCTCTTAGGTATGTCTGAGAAATTAGATACTGTGGCCTGACTAAACTATGCCCCTATCCACTGAATAGAATTTTAACTATTTATGACTTTAATTATTTACTCCTCTTCTAGCCTTCACTTGAATTATAGTTCAAAATCACTTCCAACAACTATAGCAATTTTAATTCTCCATCCCACAAACAACAATAAGGATGAAAAGCAAGCAACAGACTGAATTTGAGTAAGAGCTCAGCTGGACCTGGGCCGTGACAGGGCTCATGGGCTTGCGCATGCCTTGGAATGGATCTCCAAGTAGCTGCTGTGGTCCTGGTGTGAAACCTGTTGGGAAAGTTACAGTATCACTGAGTGTGAAGACAGCAGTTGTCCATCAGAGAGGCATATCACCAATGCATGCTGTTCCTGAATACCATCTCTTTCGGGAATTACTGACTTCCTTGGCTGGTGATGTCCCTCGTCTTCTGTGCTCCCCACAGTGGGCTATGTAGACCTCAATTAGCACTTAATGACCCAAATTGCTACTGTATCCATTTTCCCCACAAAGTTGTCAGCTTTGTCCTTTTCAGAGCTGAGAACTCTCTCTACCTGTGAGAGAAGAGCTTTCCTAGCCAGTGATTTGGCCCATTATCACCAAGACTACTGATATCAATGCTCTGAGGTTCATACTCTCCATTCTATCTACCTGTGGAGGGAAGACAAAAACTCCAAAGGTTTGACAGGCAGGGACCAGAGTGGCCAGAAGCTATGTAGGGACACTATAAGATTCTGTACACTTTGCTAAGACAGCTTTCTGGAAGTGTTTCTTCCACTTATATTATGATTTAACCACAATACCTCAAAGTTGTGTATCAAGTTCATTAGGTTGGTAGAAAGCCACTACTCTGACTTCTACTCTATCAAGAAAAAAACCTAGAAAGCCAAATTAACTTTCTGGGGTTGAATTCCCCAAATAAGGAAGAAAACTAAAGAGCTGGATCCAGTTTAGATCAATTTGAAGAGAAAAAACTATATCATGAATATATTTATCTAGAGCTCTGAGCAGTTGGATAATAAACTATCTTCCACATGTGTGTCTCCACACATTTCTTTTTAAAGACTTTAAGGATGCTGATGAAAAAAGACTTAGCCAGTTCTAGAGGACAAGTATAACTTTGCAGGGGGGGAACAGGGGTAGGGGGTGCAGCACAATGGGGACAGATGGATAGACGGTATTTACCAACTGGTGATGGTATTCGAGGACGAAGGTAGTCTGCAGAGGCTGCTCGTGTTTGAAACACCTGTGACAAGGGAGGAGAGGGTGCTCTTTGGCCCAGTAAAGATGCTGTAGGCTCCAAGCTCCCCATAAGGCCACTCAGAAGATTGGAAGAAGCAGGCCTCTGAACTGGTGGACCCAGAAGTTCCTAAAGGCAGAAAAGTCAAATCCTTGTGAATAAACCTTGTTCTCTGTCCAAGTCAGAGGTTATGGATTAACTTTTGGAAGCCAAAGATGAATCTCACTCATGCTCCACTGAAGGACTTGGCATGTGTACATGCAACACATTTCTCTGAATGTTCAGCTAGCAACATTTGCTCTAAGTTAGTGCTACAAATACTGGTTAGATACTTTAAGTATCCACAAAAATTGCAAACCTGCAAATTGGAAATCAAAGGCTTACTCTGTCATCTTTTTTGAGCCACCTCCCCATCCCACTTTGAGGTTAACAGTGACACATAACTATATCACTTAGTGACATATCTATCCTCAATTGCCAGGCAACATGGATCATTCTCTAAGGCCCAGAGCAGGACCACTACAAAAAAATAGGTCAGAGGACTACTGTTCAGGACTCTGAGGCCTCGGTGTAAGATTGTGAAGTACCTGCAGGATGTTCTTAGGGACAGGCTGGCCTGGAATTTCAGCAGGGGACATCAAATGGCTTTCAAGGTTTCGCTAAAAAAGTCAAAGGAAAACTGGTTTTAACCTTCTTACACACTTAAGAGATTAATTGGGGACCATGAGAAAGCATTAAGAACTCCCCAGGGAGTTGGCATTTATCAGCAGAATGTCGTCAAAATCAGAAAACTTAGATCAACTTGTTCTACTGCCTTATCTCGATAGGTCTCAAAGAGATCTTAGAAAAGAATCTTCACATGTACATGTAATGTCCACTGAGGGACCCTCAGACAAGGTCTTTTCCTCCCTGTGGTAAGCTTAGTCCATTTTACTGTTTCTAACACTGTGACCAAAAAAGGGGAAAAGAAAATGGTGAAATAGGGGAACACTTATTTAGGAAAAGCCACATGTAGGAATCTTTGATAATTTAGACTTTGGTTTTTGAGGCAACCTTTGCTATCCATTACCTTTAACAAGATTTATGAACCACAGACAGTACCAAAAACCTAGTAAACAACATGCAGGTTTGGCCAAATATTTCAGAGCTTCATATTTCAGGAAATTTAAACTTTATAATCAAGCTGTTTCAAATGTGTCATATACAGGATGATATTTAAATCCTCCATTTTTTGCTTGATTAATGCAGCAGCAGTCATGTTTTGCATCCAACTTGCATTACTCCTGCAGTTCAGTACATCCTTGTGCCCATTTAGCCCTGCCTAAAGTGCTTTCTCTGGTAGTTTCCCTTCTACTAGGTGGAGATGCAAAGGTATATAGCAATGTCCTCAGGAATGACAAATAACCCAAAGATATCCAAGTGTTTTATTGTTGGTTTTGGAATTGGGACTGAATACAACAGATAATTTTAATGAGATATCCTCAAAAGTCATTTAATTCTACCTAACAAGTAGACAACTTTATACTACATGGCTTACTATATTTGGAGGATACAGTATATAATTCATTTTGAAATGGATTAGATGGAATCAACATGTCCCATTTGGGGGATAAAACAATGTGATTGAACCTAAACAGAGAGAGGCAGATCAGAAATAGTATATATAACACACACAGCCATAGTAATTAAAGACTTGATTTTAAAAGTAGATCATGACTCAATAACAAATGTAAATCAAGCAGTATTTTGAGATAATGTCTGGTGCACTTATTATATACTTTCCTTTGTTGCTTTCTTTTCTAGGTTAGGTTGAGTTTGTTACTTTTTGCCTAGCAACTTTAATTATATAATCCATTCCTTTACATAGGTGTTCAAGGCCCATTTCCTCAGCTGAAACCAGATATATTTCAGAGCACTGAACACTAACATTAAACCACTTACCCTCATAACTCAGGGTCAATTGTATTAATGTCAAACCCTAGAATCATATCTGAAACAAAATGTTCAAAAGTATCGGGTTAACTGTTGCACTTATCTGCTCTCATTTCTTTATTTACTGCACTAAAAGAAGCTACTTATAAGTTCTGACCCGTATCATTGCAGTCAGTACCCAGTCACCAAGAAACAAAAATAACAAAAATGGAGAACAGGATAGTTTGCGATTTTTAAATATGGTTCTCACTTGAAAGAACTTGTAGCTAATAATTCTTTGTACAGAAATAACTCTCAGGCAGTTTATGAGAAACATTCCCCTATAACTGGCATGGTGTAGTCAGATACATAGGAATAAGTCTACCTACCTGAGATGCCCCCTTTCAGAAGCAGAGAGTCTGTCCCAGCAGTAAGGCCAGGAACAATGGCACCTCTGTTGGAATCTCTATCACTAACTGCTGGTCATGTAAGAAACATCAAAAATCAGTTGCCTTTCCATGGTACAAGGCCCAGTGAATCAAACACCTATCACTACCAGAGTTAACTTGTAGTTCTCAGACAAGAAGGTATAAGGAGAAAACAAGAGGCAAAACTCAAAAGTAAATTGGTTATAACTTAGCAACTGGAATAGCCTATTTTATTATTCAGATTTACCCTGTATCATCACTTTGTATCACCAAGGGACAGCAATATTGACACATAGGCCGTGACTGAGGACCACCTTCTAACGTGTTATGATGAAGACCAGTATGTGCTACACATCTGCATTTATCAATGTGCAGTCACCTTTTAACCCAACTTCATGCCTAAAGGTGTTTTACAAGTTTGGAGCCATAGCTTTTTCTATTAATAAATTAACAGAATACAATTGTCTTGAAAAACCCATTCTAGACATTTACAAATGATTCATATAACTGCCAACTGCCGAATCAAGAAAGCAGGTAATCCCAGGTATTTGGGAATAATTAGAAGGTATGAAAAGATGAGACTGTAAAAATTCAGTAAGTTATTTTAACTTAAGTAGCTGAATAAACAGAAAATCTTCTTTGGAGCTCATCCAAAAAGATATTTTTTTTTTTTTGGCAGTAACTTAAGTTGACTGAATCTTTATACTTGTCATCCCCGATACATGTAGATTAACCACAAACCTGCTTTCTCAAGTAACAAACAGATAGTAATAATCAAAGAACACACAAAAGCATCAAGGACCAAATGACCACTAAAGAATTTCCAACTTACTCAAAGTACCTTTTTAAAAATCCATTTATTGTGGTGGAAGAGAAAGAGGGAAAGGAGAAAAGGCTGGGGTTTGTGCCAAATACTTACGCTGACTTTGGGCTGAGAAGGCAAAGTCCCACTTGCCTTCATGGTGCTCACTAGCTTGTTGAACGCAGTCATGTCACCATCTTTTTTGAGCTGTCGATTGCTGGTTACAGCATTCAGCGTCTCCTCTAAGTGCTCTGCCATGAAGGGAGTGGAATTCTTCACTTGTTGGTCCACCTTCAAGCCCTTGAGCCCTGCTTCTACCTCTTCCACTGAAAGTACAACCCCTGAATGTGCTGAAAGGTTGAGAAAGTCCAGGTTAAGCCAAGCAAAGGAATATGAGGTAGGAATTCTTTTTGGCTACCAAGATAGTTAAGGTGAAAATAAAAAAGGCTGACACCAAAAACAGACAATCTGAAGACATTAAAATCACTGTTGCTCAGTGGGAATAAGGTCATAATTGCGTACTCAGTAGAAATGGCATACTAACCTAAAATGTTTAGGTGACAAAAACTAGGGGACCAGAACTGCGGTGCTATGGTTTAAGACGTGACAAGGTCCTGCTGCACATCTTGCAGGAGGACCTCTATAATGAGTGTTTTGGAAACTTGTTACCAGGGACAGAAATCCCAGCTAGCCCAACGTCAGCAAGACTGCTACTGGTCACTATGGTTATTATATCACTAAGGTTTTATGTTGAAGGCTTAAAACCTAAGCAAGAACATGGCGGAAAGATGTGAGAAGCTAAGTTATACTGAGGAGGACTACAACATTCACTGGTATTATAATTAGGTCTAGGTAAGAAGGACTTGGTGGAAAAGTTCTTCTTATTATAGGGCCCACAGACTACCAAGTTCTCAAAGTGGTGGTATTGTCTGATAAAAAGTTTTTTCAATAACATTTAACAAAACCCTATTTAACTATTTAATGTTTGATGAAATAGTACATTAGATTTAACTGCCTTAAGACAGCACTCAAGCTTTTTCAGACACCTAAAGCAGACTCTAATAAACACTTACAGCTCTCTTTAAGTTTTTCTTTATTTGCAGAAAGGCTGGAGAGAAGAGGTTTTAAATCCACTTTGGCTTTCTGTAGCATTTCTAAGATATCCACTTTATTTTCAGCATGGTCTTCCAATGGTATAGGAGCAAAATAATTCCCCGAATTCTGTCCAGGGGAGAAGATGGCTTGCTCCAGACCTAATTTTGCAAATAAACATATTCATAATTAATTAGCCCTAATAAAGCACAGAAACTATCTTCAACATTATTTAAAGGACACAAATTGAAGACTTTTTTTTTTTTTTCTTTTAGTATCCAGAGATCCTTTAACCCTAATGGACCCCTGACTAATGAAGGAAGACTGAATAATGTCAGAGAAAGCTCAAGTCTTTCTCCAAGGCCAGAATCTGAAGCCACATTACCTGCAAGTCTCTCCAGTTCTTCATGTGGCGTTGACCCAAGACTACTGGATCGGCTTCCAGATCGGCTCGGGTTAGAGAACCATCTACTGAACCGACTGGCAGAGACTGACCCTTCTCCTAAAACATCTTCTATCATCTAAAGGGAAAAACAAAAAGAGCTAAGATAATAGTTCCTAGGTGAAAAAGACAAGAAGGTTAAAATTTTAAGAAAGGACCACTTACTTTGAAACTTCCTTTGAAGCGGTTGACCTTAAGGTAAACACCTTCAGAATTTAGGATTTTGAAAATCTTTAATTTTTCTTCCCCTCCTGGGTCATTTCTGAGTAACCCAAACTTGGGCATAATCAACCGCATACTTTGTAAGAATATAAAAAAGCAAAATCTCTGGGCCACAGAAAATGTTTTAGTTTTCTAATCTTTGCCTCATTAGAAATTCCATGAATTACTGAGTGTTCTTAGAGTAGAGGTCCCCAACCACCAGGACCGTGGACCTGTATTGGTCCGTGGCCTGTTAGGAACTGGGCCGCACAGCAGGAGGTGAGCAGCAGGCATGAGCAAAGCTTCATCAGTATTTACAGTTGCTCCCCAGCGCTAGCATCACTGCCTCAGCTGCACCTCAGATCATCAGGCATTAGCTTCTCGTAGGAGCACCAGTCCCTGGTGCCAAAAAGGTTGGGGATTGCTGTCTTAGAAGACAATTTCAAAATCAAAATCAGCACCAGGAGTAAAGCATTCCATTGCCAAGCTGATGAGTGGCCCTCAACTAAACATCAGGTATAGAGAGCTGATGAAAGAAAACCCTTGCTTCCAACATTCTTAAGGTTGTAATAAACATCATAAAATTCGATGCTGATAATTTCAGAAGCCAAGAGCTAAACAATACAGCTCATAAAGATCACAATTCCAAATCAAGTTTAGAAAGTGTCAGATGTGAAAGATACTTTTAACTGATTTCTATTATCTGTTTGAACTTAGTGGAAAGAGTTTTCAAGTGCTTGTTTTAAATCTGACTTCTATGGTTTTTGGCTTAATTATAAGGCCAACTAAAGGATGCATTATGATCAGAAATAATTTCTTCAATATGATTTCATAACAGTAATTTCTGTTACCAATCCTTCTTAAAAACTAGATTTAAACATTTTTAAAGTTTTCAATTTTACCTTATCATAAATCCAGTTAAACATTCAAATTGATCTTTATGCAGTGTTATCAATATTTAGAAAAGACAAGATAAAGTAAATGTCAATCCAAAAATGAGGCATATCCTTCAAAATGAGGCATAAACTTTCACTTCTATAACAATAATAAAAAGAAAACACATTTTCCCCTAACTGGTACATGTATGACAGAGTTAGTGACTGTTTTAAGTTTGGAACTCAGAACTTCCGGTCAAAGTTCAGCAGTGGAAGGTTATATCCTTTTTATCTGGAAGAATTTTCTCATAATACATACTGAAATTAAGCCACAAAATACTTCTCTTGAATACAAGACTAAGGGATTTTAATTCAAGATACTAGTTTGATTATTTGTGGTACTTTGATTTTCTGAAGTATTAGACAGTTTCAATCACAAGTCACTTGCAGAATCTCATACCTTTATTAATGCTGACTTTTAGGTGCACTAATTTTGCAATAATTAAAGTATAAGAGAAGCATTAGTGATGTGGTACTGTGAAAAATTGGGAATTGTACCCAGGATACAATCACCTTAGTGATAAATAAAAGTATTATTTTATAAGCAACTAAAAGCTACACCTATTAAAAATATTTTAATGTTGAAAAATTTGAAATAAGCAAAAATGGCTTTGCATTTTAATCATTTCCTCTGATCATACTGTATAGGAAAAAAATCAGAAAATACACAGGAAGAACATGAAAAAGTAAATAAAGGACATGAATATAAAGTATCTGGACATTTTTTAAACATATGGCAGTAAGTGTTGAGAAAGTCATTTCCATATTTTGATCAGTGACAAACTTTGTTTCACTAAGAGTTTTATTATAGCCGAAACAAAAGTAGAAACAAAGTTACTTTTATACACATTTACTAGAAATGCCCATTTCAAGAAACTGAAACATTTTAAACTTGAAAAGAATCCTTGAGAGTTTATCTAGTTATTTATTCATTTTTACCAGAGTGAGCTGGGATGCTCTAACAACAGTAGCACCCCCTCCTGCTCCCTGGAGACCTGGACTCATAGCTCTGACTTCTTGGTCAAGACATCCTCTGCTACATCCTTGTCAGCAAACAACTGGTTGAGAAGAGGACCCTGTGAACTATATTTTGGTATGTTTCAGCTACTCTTTCTATACTAGATTTTTAATAGTATTTTTATGGTAACCTATATGACTGTTAGTCTGGTCCTTCAAACAAAGATCGCTTACACGAGTCATATCCTAAGATTAAAATTATTATTCTGATTATCAAACAGATATTTTTACTCTAACAATTACTAGGTTTTATTAATGTTTTTATTACTTTCCACTTTCATGGACATTTCTATAGTTTTTTATTTGTTTCACTGTAGTTGATTTTTTTTTGGGATTTCTAATGAATGTATTTAAGGCTATACATTTTCTTCTAAGCATACCTTTGATTATGTCGCCAAGGGTTTTCTATGTCATGTTCCTGTTCATCATTCCAAATAGTTTAGGATTTCTGTTTTGATTTTTTCCCTTCATTCAACATAAGCACCTGTTATGTGTCAGGCGCTGTAGGAAGAATTGTATTATAGCTAAAATAAACTTACTTTCATTTAACTGAAATTATTTTCAAATGTGATCCAAATTTTCAGTTTGTACAGATTTTTGTGGCTGTCAACTATATATTACGACACTGGTAAATACAGCCTACAAATACAGATATAATTCTATTAATACTCAGCATCTGTGGAACTTGCTAAGTGCCATGTACTATTTCAGGCACTTTACATAACATTTGTTAAATGGTATTGAAATCCTATATAGCCTTTCTTATTTTCCCAAAGTGACTGCTCATTTTCTGAGCATTGTATTAGAATCTAGCTGGTTATGTGGCATATCAGAGCTTCTGTTTTTACTGATCCCAGTTTTGCTTTTAAATGAATGTTATAGAATATATATACCTTAATGAGCAATAACCTCCATGAAAATCATGGATAGACTTTCTAGCCAAAATCTACTGCTCTGCATTAACCAAGTTTTGGTTGAGGGTGAGAGTCAAAAGCTAAGAAGGCGCTGAGATCCTATTCTTCCCTTTTATGGTTTAGAGGAAGTATAGTTACGGAGAATTAAGAGCAAACACTATTAACTGAAACTGCATAAATCAGAATTCGGTTTCTACCACTTAACAGCTATGTGACTTTGGATAAGTTATTTAAACCTCTGTGCCTGTTTTCTCATCTATAAAATGGAAACAACAGTAAGCTAACTTGTGTTATTTGAGGATTAAATGAATTTACTGGGGTGGCATTGATTAATAAAATTATATGTTTCAAGTTTAAATGAATGTATTTAAACAATCAGCACTGTATATGTTACCTAGTATTAAAAGATTAGCTTTGAATTCTTCCTCTGCCTCGACACACAGGTAAATTTTAGAATCTCACATTTAGAGCCAAGTACAGGCCTCTAAATTTTGACCTTTTGTTATGAAAACTTTTTACAATGAGATTTCCATCGGTCTTCAAAGAGAATGCAAAAAAAAAAAAAAAGTCACTAAACACAGTTGGTATAAAAATAAAAAAAAATACTGTCCCCTCAAAAGCTAAGAATGTGAGAGGACCAGTCAATTTTATATCAAGTAAATTAAACTCACGCCTGGCTGTGACCCTTCTCCTTGTAACGAGGCACAGGACTATAGTCTAGCTAGTAAGGTATCTGGGTAGGAAACTTATAGTTAAAATTGCTGTTACAACTTAAGGAACAAAACCATGCAGTTGCCAGTTGATTTGAAGCTACACTCCTCATGCTCCTGAACAGTGCTATAGAGAAGTACAGTCTTGGACCATGCTGGTCCACAGAGAATGAGAGTAAACGCTTAGAAATTTTTGTAGCAATTTGTCATTACTATAAAAGTGACATTTTTACTTTAAAGTATTGGTCCTCAGTGGATTGGAAATATTACCTGGGCCCTCACCAAAGAGAGTTTAAGAAGTACTGCCCTAGAAGTCATCTGTGGCCTTGTACCTATCAGTGCTATGCAGGTCTGTTCACCTTTTCTGGGTGGGCGTCTATTGGGGATTGGAGGGTGAGGTGGGCAGGCAAATGAGAAGGGAGACAGGCCAATGTTCCTGCTCTGTTGTGCCCAGTTTTGTCTGCTTGTGCACTAATCAAAAAAGGAGCAGGTATAGTTTAGTAGTAGAGTCGTTTAAGTCAAATGCCTTGAACGGTCAATTTAAAGGAATGGTCAAACTTGTTTTTGGGGCTGTAAATGTGATATCTGGAATGTACAGATGCTTTTAGACAAATGATTTTTAAATTCTATTTTATCAGAGTTCTATGCACTCTTTCACCAACCACAGAAAACCTCATTTCTGTGTATTCATGCCACAGTTAAATTTTTTCCCCCCACAAATTTGACGAGGCTATATTAATTCTCAAATAGCTGAAGGGGATAGGCACAAGGTTGGTAGTAAGTAAAGATTTGGGGTATACTACTGTTTCTATTTTAAAAGCCGAGAAAGACTGGACCTCAACAGTTCAACAACAACACTGATACTATCCCAAGTTCCTCTGCACTAAGGGTTTTCAGAACCACCACATCATACAGGTATCACCTAACCAGCCACTTTTACCCAAGGAATGCAGATCAGCATGACACCAATCATCAGTTATAAAATCCACCTCCGCAGTAAATCTTTGCAACAAACATTTAACTACTTAAAAATTAAAGCAGACAATGTTCTCAAATATATGAATTCTTAGTCCAACGCTACCAGCCTGGAAAAAGAGTTAACATGTATAAAATTTTCACTTAAGTTACTTCCACTAAGACTCTCAAAACAAAGCCAACAAAAATTCAAATGAGTTATTAAAATTCAAAACTTCAAAACTTCAAAAAAGAGAGCTTATTCTTAAAAATTAAGAATAAAAGCCAAAACAAAAACAAAACAAAATAAACTCTAAAGCATCTAGAAAAACAATACGTTAAAAATAGTATCTTAAAGACTCAGGTCAAATTTAGCCATATAGTTGCGTCATCCATGTGTATAAGTGTGCTGCTACACTCACCGAGGCCAAACATGGCACCTTATCAAGGTTAAAGAACTCATTAAAATCAAATTCTCCTGGGGACTGCTCAGGCAAGACGGCATCCCTTGGCACTTCCTGATCAGCAGCAGGTTCCTGTGCGAGGATGACCTCCACCTCATCCTCTTCAGCCACTCCTCCATTGCACTCGACTAGGCCTGAAAGTAAAACCAAGACAAAAACAGTCCGATCAAGCAAGCTGCTCCAGACTTACTCTGTGGCCTCAGCCATCATCACACGTGCAGATGAGCCACAGATGACTTTAAAAGCAGACCTGTGTTGGTACAGCATTTGTTAGTGTAAAACAATTCCCTTCCTGTCGGAGATAGAGGAAGAAAAAAGCCTTGAGCCAGAACACAAACATGATGGGAGAAGGATTGCTGTCCCTCCTTCACCCATTCTCCGAGTCTTCTATAGTGTAGTGGATTCTTTTTCTAATAGGATTTTTTTTTTTTTTAAATGATGATCTTTGCAAGTCTCTTACTGCTTAAAAATGGAACCAAATTAATTTGACTCTGTCTTCACACAAACATCTGCACCACAATTTTAAGTCAGGGTTCAGGAACTTAAGGCATTTATGTGAAACCTACTACGAGGGCAATTTTCACTTGCCTACAGTTTGGTTATAGATTAACCTTTAAGGCAAAGCCCAAATGTTACCTTCTATGGGAAGCCTTCCTTGCTTACTCATTTTTATCCTACCCTGCAAAACTGATCACTGCCTTCTCGGTAACAGTTGATCTGTATTACGGTAACTGTCTGGTGAGACTAAGCTCGTTGAGGGCAGGTAACCTGCTCTAAACAGCTTCATCTTACTCTGTAGTGCCTGGTACTCAGTAATGTTTGGTTGTTAGGATGAGAAGGTAAGGTCTAAGTCAAGCTACCAAGAACTAATGTTTAAAAAGCGAGAGGATGGGCAAAAAGCAAAATCCTTAGGCTATAAAAATATCTTTGTCTTCCTTTTAAATAAGTAAACTCAGAGATAGTAGGCATTTGACTTTTGAAGAAAGGAACTCTCAAATCTCCACCTTGCAAAAGCACCTATGTAAAAGCTGCCTGCAGTTTCAGGATCATAATAGACATTAAGTCCTCCAAGAAAAAAAGCATCAAAGTCCCATCTAGACCCATCCCTTCTCAAAGTCCCCAACCACGGTCTTGGTATTAATCAGCCAGGATATTCTAGAACAAGGGAGGTTAAATGCAATCATCTGCGCCATCATTCCAGTAACACTTCAGAGAGCAAAGCAGGAGACTACAACAATTGAGAGGTTAAGTGGCTTGCTTACCCAAGGTCTCAATACAAGTAAGTGGTAGCAGCTCCAACCCCAGAATGCCCACCAATGCTCTTCCACACCATGCTGTGTTTGTAAGGCAGCACTGCTCCTCCACAGAGAGAACCCTGAGCCTTCTGAGGGCCTAAGGTAACCAGTGAGATGGATTTTGTGAGCCATGGATGAAACAATGGTCTCTCCAGTGGTCAGCACATGCTTACTGCCAACCACCAGAGGCAAATGCTAGTCCTCCAAAGACTGACATTTAAACTAAAAAGACTGCTTTGGTAGAGGTATTTTTCTTACTTTACAAAGAAACTAAGCCCTAAAAAAGTAAACAATAACCTAATCAATGCCAAGTTTGTGTCCTTTCCACTACAGCAGGGCTTCTCCCTGACCCACCTTGCCCACTAGAACCTGCCTGCCTACTTCAGGACTGACAAACAACATACATTTTGCTGCAGTTTTGTTTCCCAACTTAAAGATTGAGCTACACGAGTCTATACATGGCAATATACATTTACAAAAAAACTTTTAATATTTTTCCTCTGCACTTTAATTCTGTGTTGAGATACAGAAATGAATGGCTTTTGCAAGAAGCAAGAGAGTCCCACATGCAAATTTATGCAGCTTCAGGCTCTCTATAAAGCAGACTGGGCCCGACAACTGAGAGTGGACACAAGTAAGGAGGAATATGCACTAGCTGACAAACATAGCTGGCCATTTATGATAGATTCAAAAGTCAGGGACCTAGGGAACACAACTAAGGGCGAGTTTTATCATATTTCAGAATAAGCATATACTTTCATTAGAGAGAATGGAAATTAAAGTTTTATTTTCTATTGATGGAGGGTTTTAACCAATTTCTTATTCTACATAATTTTTTTCTGGTTAGAAGTGTAATACATATTCAAATTGTTTCATTCACCACCATATATGAATCATCTAGCATTGGGCCCTGTATAGAGTGGGTGCTCAATACGTATGTTTTAAAATTATGCAGGCAAGTAAAATGTTTGTCTTGTTCAATGCTATACTCCCAACATGTGCCTCCCAAGAACTGCCACATAAGTTCGGTGGAAAGGTGGAATACAGAAATAAAAGTGGACTAAAAGGCACTCATCATCCCTCCCCCCTCCTTTCATTCTTGTAGCCAAGATGAAACAATGGAGTACCTGTTTAAGTATAGTAGCTAGGATGGCCTAGGGACCTTTTGCAATTAACTGATGAGGTCAATGAAGCAAGACCCCTGGATTCTACTTGAGGTTTTGCCATGAAACCTATGTGACAGGGTCTTGGTTGTCGCCTCTTTCTAGGCCTGTCTCTCTCTGCATCTCTAAGGTAGGAAGTGACACCACTGATGCATCTCACTCCTTTTGGCTCCTCCACTTGTTGATATAACAATGGCTGAAATTCAGATTTCATCTCAGTGAAGAAAAACATGCTTTTCTCATCAGAAGCCTGATCTTTATCATTAGGAGAAAAGAACACACTTGCTGGTGTTGCTTTAGTCTAGTTGAGAATGAGACAAAGGCATATCTCAAAGTCATTTTAATAGCAAAGTCCCCCAAGTTACCCATCAATTTCCTGCATCACCCTAGGGAAGGAAATAAGATAATGGTAATGTCTACTGCATCTTAAAGATTGTGCAAAAAAAAAAAAGACAAAATAATTTTTCTCTTTTCTTTCTCCTACATAAATCCCATTAGCTTATTTCTGTTTAAATGTTTTAGTCTTATAATTTTAAGATGGCACTGATTAAACGCTCATGTATTAAAATAGCTTTCCCCTTTCGTTGCCTGATATCTACCAAAAGGTTTTTTCCAACTAAACTTGAAGCGTGGAAAGAACTAGAACTTACTGAATAAGTGTCCACAAGAGGCTGAGCTCTGATGTGTGCAACTGATCCTCAATGTTAAAAGTAACCCTTAAAGTTAGGAAGCAGGCATTGCCTTCACCTTACAAAGAAAGAGGCTCACCTGTTAAAAGTTTTATCAGGTTACCCTTTTCCTAAGCTGCAGCCTCAGAACTTAAAACATAGGCTACTGCCATTAAAATGACCGATGGGACCCCCAATCTGCACTAGGCACCTCTCATACTTTAGCTCTGGCTTCTTCAGTTTGGCAAGGGGGATGCCTAACCTTATCTCATAGATGAAAAAAATTGAGTTTGGAGATGCCAAGTTACAATCAACTGACCTAGAAAGATCTAACACCATGAAGATGGACTCTGAAGTATAAAAGCATCTTGCTCAAATTTTCATTACTTACTTCCTCAGTGTCCACTGACAAGTCACTTAAGCTCCTTGTTCCTAATTGCTCATCTGTAAGATGGGCATAAAAGTACCTACCTCAAAGAATTGTTAAAGTAGGATTATTAGACAAAATGCTTACCACTGTGACTAATACATAAAATGTGCTCAATAAATGAGACCCCTTATTATTTCTACCACATTTCTTATCTCTAGGGAACCCTTTCATGTACATAGGGCTCGTAACAGGGTAATGTGAGATGTTCCTGTTTAGCACTGCAGGCAGAACAAGTTGAGGAGACAGTATGATATATGCCTAGTAAATTTACACTTAGGAAACAGTTTCAAAATCAGGGTGCAACATCAAAAACGTGCTACTTCCTAACAATTGCCGCCCATTCCTAAATATACAATTATAAGCGCATCTCATATTAGAACAGTGGGCTTCCCTCCCAAACTTTTTGCTAACCTTCCTTCACAGAGGCTGTCCGTCGCCTTGTTCTTTTTCTCCCTTTGTGATCTTCTTCCAATATCTTATCATCAAAGCCAGTCAGCTCAATGGTTTCAGACTGACTTGTGGGTCCAGCTGAGAACCATTCTGGTTCTTCTTCTGTGTAGGAATCATTTCTTCTACGCTCACCAAAGACACGCTTACTATCCCCAAACTCCCTCTGGAAAATACATAATTGAGATTAAAAAATAAGATTCTAGTTAAGGCATTTCTACCCCAAGCAAGGCCTTGATGAATTAAGTAATGTTCAATAGTACAATAAAGATACTATACCATAGACTTGAATCCCCTCCCCACCCCCATCCAACTCTCTCTATTGCTCCCTATCTGGCTTAAGAATGAGCTGTGTTCATCTGGGATCTCAAAGTAACCTGGTATAAACAAAGTGAATATCGAGTTCCTAAGTACACAAGGTGCCAAAGGATCTAGAAGACAAACCCTGAAACGCTTGTCCTTGTAGTCCCTCTCTCGATCTCTGTCTCTCAAGTCCCGTAAATCCTTATCACTAAGACGGTGATCCTTCTCAAAGGTCCGAGAAGAGATTATCCTCCCACTGCCAATCCTTCGTCCACCAAGCAGGCGAAGCCCATCGCTGTCTTTCTCCAGTGGGCTTCCTGAGCGCCGAGAGCTAACAGCAGCTGTCACATGGCAGCCCCCTCCAAAGCTTCGTCTCTGAGGGCTGAGAACAACATCTAAGTCATCTTCTTTCACGCGCTCTCGTGGATCTGGAAAGACGCCAAAAATAGAAAATTACGCAAACCAGCAAGGGTATTTTTTTTTGGAGGTGGTATGTCCATGATTGGTGGTGGTGGGGTATTGGAAAAGTGTCACCACTAAAAATAGCTACAGAGTAAGACATATATTACATATTTAAATAAGACTGAGCCTTTTGATTTTTCTCTTTGGAGCAATATACTTCATAATAAATGATTTTCCATGATTAGTCTCCACAACCCTTTGATTTTGACCAAGTCCTTATCTATGTATTAGCAAATGTTTTGCCAACTAATAAACTATAGTGTCAGTATTTGAAAAAGTAACTACTTAAAAAGAAAGTGTCTCTTCAACAAATAGTAATGAACAGTGGGATATCCATATACAAACAAATGAAATTATTCAAAATGGATCATAGGTCTAATGTGAAACTTTTAAACTATAAAATTTCCAGAAGTTATACCTGAAACTAATATAATATTGTATGTTAACTTTAATTGAAAAGTAAAAAAATTGCTTAAAAAATAATTTTAAAAAAACAGAAAAAACTTCTGGGAGAAAATACAGGAAGAAATATTTGTGACACTGGGTTTCAGCAAAGTTTTCCTAGGCAAGACACACCAAAAGCACAGTCCTTTTTAAAAAATAATAAATGGGGAAAAAAAAGATAAAATGGGCTTGAGCAAAATTTAAAACCTCTGCTCTTGGAGGGATATCTAGTAAGTCCTCACTTAATGTCACTAATAGGTTCTGCAACTTTAAGTGAAACAATGTATAATTAAACCAGTTTTACCAAATGCTAACTGATATAAACCAAAGTTAAGTTCCTATGGCATATCATCAATGTTGCAAGGAAACAATGTAGAAGGAAATCGAAGTATTTGAGAACCTGGTGCACTGTTCAGAGAATGCAAAAACAAGCCATGGATTGGGAGAAAATATTTCAAAGCACGTATCTGATAAAGGACCTGTATCTAGTATATACAAAAACTGGAAAAAAAAAATCCAATTAAAAAATGGACAAATAGTTTCGTCACTCTGCCAAGGAGGATACATGGATGGCAAATAAGCACATGAAAAAATATTCAACATCATTAGTCATTAGGAAAGCTTAAATTAAACCATGTGATACCACTGCACACTTATTAGAATGGCTAAAATAAAAAAAGACTGACCATTTCAAGTGCTGATGAGGATCTGGAGCAAGTAGAACTCTCATACACTGTTGTAAAATGGTATAACCACTTTGTAAAATAGCCAGCCTGGCAGTTTCTCAAAATGTTAAACATATATCTACTATAGGACTCAGCAATTCCACTTTTGGGTATTTACTCAAGAAACAACAGAGTGTATGTATGTCCATACAGAGACTTGTACATGAATGTGCACAGTTTTGGTTAACAATCAAAAACTGAAAACCACCCAAATGCTACGGCCATGCCACCCTGAACATGCCCGATCTCATCTGATCTTAGAAGCTAAGCAGGGTCAGGCCTGGTTAGTACTTGGATGGGAGACCACCTAGGAAGACCAGGTGCTATAGGCATAAAGAAAAAAAAAAAACCCAAATGTCCATCAACAATGAACATAATGTGGCAAATTCATAAATGGAATACTACTGGGCAACAAAAAGGAGCTACTTATACATCTAATAACATGAGTGAATCTTAAAACAACTATTCTGAGTGAAAGGAGCTATGCAAAAGGTGCATGCTGTATAATTCCATTTATATTAGATTCTAGGAAAAGTAAATTTATAGTGATGGAAAGACGATCAGTGCCTATCTGGGTGCAAATGTGAGGAAAGGATTTATAGGAGTACTAGGGAACTTTTGGGGGTGATGGAAATGCTTATTACTTCGATTGCAGTTGCAGTTACACAGGTGCATACAACATATCAAAACATCAAATGGTACACTTTATGTGCAGTCTATCGTATGTCAATTATCTCAATAAAGATGTAAAGAAAATAAACATGTCACTGCACATGCAGAAATTCTTCCCAGAAAAACCAGAAAACTGAAGATAAGTCCAAATGAGAAAAACCTCTTTTCTCTCACCAGAAACAGTTTCTAAAACATTTGGCATGTACTTTTCCAGAATTTCCACGCAGTATCTCTGTTTTTTCCAAAATAAAATATAATATGGATAGTTATACATAACTTGGTAAACACATTTCTAACATTTTTATAGTTGAACGTCATGGTCATACATACTCAACCTATTTCTATTACTAGACATTTAGGTTGCTTCCAAGTTTTCATGATTTTAACAAAGTCTGTGGCACATCTTTAATGACTCTGTTAGAATAAAATTTTTGTTCGAGGGACAGTACTGCACTAAGGGTACTAATAGCTTCTGCGTAGAAAGGTCTTATAGCTCAAACTAGAATCATCCCTATCGTCTTTGCTGAGTTCCAAATTTGTTTTATAATAGGTCATCCTCTCATCTCAAAAGATGTTCTTTTAACAAGTTCCTTGCCTAATTTTAATACTGCCAGGCCCCCATTTCACTCTGCAATATCTTTTCTAGTTTAAAGGAGTAAAGAAATGGAAGACCAAACTTCATTTTATTCTCAAACCCTATCTAAACCCTGTATTCAGATAATAATCCATTATGAATTAAGGATGGCCAAACTGATTTATACCTGAGAACTAGTTTCATATGAGACTAAGCATAACCAGATTTCTGGCACAGCTTTATGCTCCTTACCACATCTCAGTTATCCATGTCAGTGAAAGACATTGGTACTTTCAATTCAAAAGCACATAGCCTAATACAGTCTACTTGCTACTACTATACCAGAAAGCTATGATTTTACTCTGTTAATCAGGAGAAATCCAGCTGGTAAATCAGTTTCCTGATAAGACACATTTCTCCAAATGCATAAAACTCTCACAGGTAAGAATGAAGCCATAGCAAAGAGCACTGTCTCCAAAATTGCTGCCCCCACTTAGTGACTGTGTGCTCACCTACTATCCTGCGCACCAGGGAAGGCCGGTCTGTATCCAACTCTTTCTTCACACTTTCCACTGGTGAGCTCCTCCCTGAAGCTGGGTAAAGAGAGGCATGCCACTTCTCAGGGTCCCAGACACCATCACTACAAGTCAAAGGGTACCAACAATTAGCTCTTGTACCCATGAACCAGATGATGTAGTCTAATTTCTGAACTTCAAATACTAAGTTATGGAAACCCCTTTCAAATATAAAACTTCATAGATGCCATCAGAATGGTTAAAATGGAGAAAAAGAAAAAACTATTAATTCAATAATACTTTGTTGTTGTTCACAATACACCAGTAGTTACTTGAAAACCAGTGGTCTGTGTATAAATGAAACATCCAGACCATAAACCTTAGGGTGCATATAGATTATAGTAACTAAGCCTATCCTCCATATATACTGATTAGTTTACTAAAAATTAGTTACTGGGGGTGGGGGAGAGGAACCTTAATTCTCTCACTAGAAATAACTCCTGGAATGCGTGGTGTTTTTTTTTTTCCATAATTTCTATGCATAGTCTCACTTTTTCCCATGAGGAGGACGGACAGCTCTTAAGAACCTAAAGTGTGTGGTTTGGGTTTTATTTTGTTTCTCCCTCCCTAATGAGGGGGTGGCAGGTTGTCCAGTGTGCAGAGCTTTGGAACCCAGTAATCTTGGACCAAATTGTAGCTCTGTCATCATCGCCAGGGACATCCTGGACAAGTTACTGAGCTATGCCCTTCAGTCTTCTGTAGAAAGGCCTTCCTCAGCCTCAGATCAGACCACGCAGCACTACACACTAGCACTCTGCACTTGTCTTTCACAGCCTGTAATGGTGGTAGTGACAAACTCTTATGAATATTTGACTGTATCCTTCCACAACCCAAAATTCCATGAAGGTAGTCCTTGATAGCACTTGACAGTATTTGCCACGTGGCAGGTACCAACTGAACATTTCTTGAATAACTGAGTCGACCTCTCAGTATCGAACTTCTCATACTAAAGGAAATATCAGCTATGTTTTAGTATGGTTGTGATTGCTTAGAGTTTAAGAACCCAACAAATTTTAATTCTGAGAGAAGAGAAACAGCAGAATGAGCAGCTCTTGCCTCTCTTTTACTTTCAATATTATTACTAGAAACAATGTCTCTACTTCAGACTAAAAGCAAATGTGTGTGTCCAAAATATTTTATGTGGAAAAAAAAGTTGTAATAAGAAAATTCAACTTGAGGAATAAAAAGCTTTACAGGTTTAATGGGGGGGGGGGGAAGATTATCTGAGACTTAACAAAAAACCCTAACTAACTGGAATAGCCATTATTCAAGTATCATTTTCATCAGAGGAAAGTGGTGAGGAGTCCAGATTTAGCAACCTCCTGAACAGTCTACATATAAAAGAAGAGTATATCTATTCAACCAAGATATTAAACATAATAGATGCTTCATGTTAAATGTGGACCTATATGAACCATCTACCTCGATATTTAAGAAGTGACCTAAGTCTTAGGGTGACCACAAGAAGTGCAATGTAAGATATTGTAAGATATTTACAGACCATTTTTAGTTAGAGTCTTCTCTAACAAAACCCTTCTACCTCTTCTGAAGGAACCCAATATACAAGAGGGCTAACCTGAATGACTATTTTGTTTTGGGGAGTTGGATGGTGGCGCATAGATAAAAGGCTCAGAATCCTCCTGATCAGCCTACCCTTGGCAGACCCTTGAAGAAGACCCCTGAAAGCACAGTGCAAAAACCACTGGAAGAGAGAAAAGACCTTAGTGAGGACCCTTGTGTTCAAGTCTTAATTCTGCTTTCTGACTATGTGTGTCTGACCAAATCCTTTTCTAGTTTGTTTCTTTACCAGTTAGTAGAAAGGGAATTGGTTTAGTTGTCCTTAAGAGTCCCTTGCAGCTAAAATCTTTGAATCAATGGTTTAAAGCTAAGTAATAATGAAACTGATGAAGACAATGCAGTGAGATGCTATTCATGTTCATATATTTATGCTGAAGCCCAATGTTAATACCTTTGAAATCTCCCCATTCGTAATTCTACCAAAAAGCTCCAAAACAATACACTTAATTGACTAGTTCGATGTAGTATGTAGCTAAATAGAAGCAACCCACCACCATACCTGTCGTATTTTTCAGAGAGGCACGAAGGCCTTTGTTTGGAATGAGGGCGTTCTTTTATATCCAAGAGCTCTTCCTAGAAAGAGAAATCAAATGGTGATTTTGAACAATGTTTTACACACTTTCAACTTATTTTTTTTCAGTAATTGTCTACCCTAAAAGCATTTCACACAGTTTGTATTTACTTATACCCTGACTTACTCTAGAAAGGACTGGAGTCAGTTCAAGGTTCTCACAAGAAGCTCAAGCAGAACAGGCTAATAACAGTGACCAATTTCTTGATAAGACACATTTTCTCATAAATTGCTGTCCAATAATATATTCCACAATACTGCTCATCAGGGCATGGAAGCTTCAGGCTTATATTAAAACCTCCATTTAATGTTACTCTTAAATGCATTAGATGCCAATTTACAAAGAGATGTTTTATTTTACACACAGTGGAAGTTACTAGGAAAAAATAAAGCACTCAAAACACCCATATACTATTTATCTGATCTGCCTGATTTCCCTATTTACTTTAGCATTTGGACTCTGTATATATCTTTTTTTGATCCACTTAAGGGAACACTGCATAAGTCATGGTCTTACCCTTAAATACTTCAGTGACTATTTCCTAAGAATGAGGATATTCTTTCACAGTCTCTTATTTGATTCCATGAGAGAATTAAGCCCTACAGAAAATGATTTGAGTGACTATATTTCTATTTTCCTAAATTACACTTGGCCAGGACAATATTAGATGCATAGGAAAGAAGTGAATCCATTACATATAATGGATGTCTTAGGGCATAAGGGCTTACTTCAGCAGAACCTGGTTGAGAAGAGCTGTCAGTTTTATATAACCAGTTATCAATAATATTTTTATCTAATCTACCCCTTCAGATTCCAATTTTGTCAACTGACCCAATAACGTCCTCTATATTACTTTCTTTAGCCTTCAAAACAGGATCTGGTCTAGAATCAGATGCTGGTTGCTGTGTCTCTTTGGTCTCTGACCTGGAACATTTCTACAACTTCTGTCTTTTAGGGCATTGACATTTCTAAACAATACAGCTTATTTTTTTTTAAAGAGAACATTATTCATTACGGATTTGTCTAATGTTTCCTCACAATTAGATTCAGACTACCCATCCCTAGAGAAGAATACTAACCTAAGAGATGTTGTGTCCATCTCAAAGCGTCGCGCCTGAACACTCATGATGTCCATCTACCCCTGGTGATATTAACTTTGATCACTTGGTCAAGGTTTTCTCCAGTTTCTCTACTGTTCAGTTACTACTTTCCCCCTTGCAATTAACACACAATCTGTGGGCAGATGCTTTAAAATCACCCAAATGTCCTGGTCGTCAACAAATTTTTCCCCTATGTTAAGCATCTACTGATGATACTTGAACAAACCAATCTTGATTTCTAACTCTAGGCCTCTCTGCACATTTACCAGTTAGCACTTGGCATTCTACTCTAAATATAAACCTCTTCCTTCTCTCTCATTTATTTACCTATTATTGGCATGGGCTCACAGATTCCTAGTTTTTCCAATGATCTATAATTTATTAATGTCCATAATTATTTTGGTGTTCAAATTGTGAGCCTCTTCAAGATGGCTGCTATGTCTTTTTTTTACATGCCCCATCATTTTTTACTTTCTATCTTGAACCTATCCTGTCCTAGCTTTAGAGTCATTTTTCTGAAGAATCTTACTTCAAGTGGGGAATGGTATAAGAAACCAAGGTTGGGAAACTGGGTATCCTCATTTGCTTTTGGGCCCTTCCAGAAGAACTAGGGAGTATGTATGTATACTTAAATATGCACATTTTTATACACTAATATAAACATATCTGCTCATATACATGCATATATACAAATATTGTTGCCTTTTCATACACATTTAAACATTCTCATAATGAAGTAAAAAAAGCAATTCCCAAATTTTTAGTACTAGTAAAATGCAACAACTGCCTTGCAAAAAGGCGTATATCACTGTGCTCTGATCTTTGCAATACCCCCCATTCACACGCCTCACAACAGAATACTTGCTGCTTCCTTGATCACTGCTTTCCTTGGGGTAAATATGGAGAGACAGATTTACTCTCTCAGCCTATAAGAATCATCGCATATAAGTATGCCATGAATTCATCCAGTCTTCCTACACCTGAAGCAGCTTAAGGTTTTCTCCATGACAGCAAAATGCACTAGAACCACATGACATTTTAGTCTGAATATTAGGCTTTGCATTTATTTAAAATTTATGATTTTTTTTTTTTTTGGCTAGAAATACTTAGAAAAATTTAGAAGTCCGAGATAAAATAGAATTCAAATTACAAGAAAATGTCTAGACACTGCTGAAAATTCTAAAAAAACTGTCAAAGCACTGACATACCACCTGGAAATCACCAGAAAGACTGGAGTCCAGTGAAGTCTTCAGGGTAAATATGGTGTCAGACGTGCAGGGGTGACACAAATTTTGTGGTGGGAGAAAAGGTGGTGGGGTGGATGGACCAATAATAGTTATGATGCTGGCAAATATTACAATACAGAAATTCTAAGGACAGGAGGGCTTAAAACATTTTCCAGTAGAAAAAGGAAGGATGTTGAAATATAGGAAATTCTTATACACACAATATAGAAAAAAGACTGCAAAGCAAAAGCAATTTTCTGCTATTAGAAGCAATCCGTAGATTTCATATTCCCTTATTCCACTATCCTCAAATCCAAATATTAAACTAAGAACCCTATAGGGCACTAGTAAACCAAGGATACTATATTTCATACTTAAATATGTATATTCTCAATATACAAAAGTTTCTAAACAATGAGGCTTTGTTTGAAATTTTTATACCCAAAAGATAATAGGGAGCCCAAGTGATAGGTATTCTCTTTTACTACTATAGCTGTTTCTTGAAACTAATGTTATCTATTTATTTGGGAGTCAACTGGGAAAGATTAACATTTTAAAACAGCCACAGTGTAGGAGTAAATGTTCTATTTGTGGGTATCAAAAAAAAATTTTTTTAAAGGTAACAAATAGCCTCACAGAGAGAAATGAGGAGATGAGATGACAACTAAATGTAATATGATATCCTAGATGAAATCCTGGAACAGAAAAAGGGCATTAGTTTAAAACTAAGGAAATGCGAACAAAGTATGGACTATAGTTAATAACAATGTATCAACATTGTTAATTTTAACAGATGTATCATACTAATATATTAATAATATGGATATGGGGTGAGGGGTAGGAACTCTCTACTATGTTTCTAGTTTTTCTGTAAACCTAAAGCTGTTCTAAACAAGTAAGTTTACCTCTACCTCACGCTAAAATTAACTCAAAATGTATCAAAGATCTAAATAAAATAGCAATAACTTTAAAATTCTTAGGAGAAAACACAGGTGTAAACCTTCATGACTACTTTGGACTAAGCAATGTTTCTTAGCTATGACAATGAAAGCGTAACCACCAAAAGAAAAAACAGATAAATGGGACTTCAAATTTAGAAACTTTTGCGCTTCAAATGACACTATTAAGAAAGTGAAAAGACAACCCCCAGAATAGGAAAAAATATCTACCAATCATTATTTGTAGTCCCTCCTCATCTATAGCTTCACTTACCCATAACCAACTGTGGTTCGAAATATTAAATGAAAAATTTCAGAAATAAACAATTTATGTTTTAAACCACATGCCATTCTGAGTAGCATGATGAAATCTCAAGCCATCCTACTTTATCCTGCCTGGAATATTAATCATCTCTTTGGCCAGCATAACCACTGTTTGTATGATAAGATATTCTGAGAGACTCCATATTCACATATCTTTTATTATAGTATGTTGTTGTAATTGTTCTATTTTATCATTACTGTTGTTAATCTTACTGTGCCTAATTTATAAATTAAGCTTTATCATAGGTATGTATATACAGAAAAAAAAAACAGTACATATAGGGTTTGGTACTATTTGAAGTTTCAGGCCTCCCCTGCGGATAAGGGGGTGGGGGGAGGAAGAGGGCTACTGTATCTGATAAGGTTCTATTATCCAGAATAAAGAACTTGTACAACTCAACAAAAGACAACAACCCAATTTAAAAACCGGTAAAAGAATTCAATAGACTTTTCTCCAAAGATACACAAATGGTCAACGAGCACATGGAAGATGTTCAACATTGTTAGTCTACTGCCTCCACCTCCCTCCGATATTATTCCAGTATTCTTTGTTGAATGTATATGCTTGGTATATACCAGACGTGAATACTCAAGCGACTGACTATACAAACTTGACAGGCCTGCAGGAGAACAGGGTAGAGCAGTGACAAATTACACACCAGCAGTAACTATGCCAGCAACACAATTTGTGGTAGGGTACACTTCTAAATACAATGGCTAAAACAAAACCCACCTGTCTAAAGACGATGAAGAGCTACTTTCTTCAATAAGCTGGAAACTGGGAAAATTCTTGGACTATAAAGCTTCTGGGAATAACTTTAAGCATTCAGGTAAAACTATACTTATTGTTCTTGAGAGCGGAGCTTTCTAAATTATTAATTAGGAGAGCAGGGCTCTTTTTTTTTTTTTTTTGGAGGCCTACAGCACCTGGGCTTCCTAAGTGGTCTCCCATCCAAGTACTAACCAGGCCTGACCTGCTTTAGCTTCTGAGATCAGATGAGATTGGGCTTGTTCAGGGCAGCATGGCCACAGACTAGAGGACCGGGCTTCTTAAATCAGTTTCATGACCTAAGGTCCACCTAGGCAAAAATAAGAGATCCTTTTCATGGGGTTTAAAGAGCTAATTCTGCTACCTTCTGGCAAAGTCTTAAGTTGCATAAGATGGTATCCCAGCCTGAGAGTGGAAGAGAGGAACCATGAGCTAAGTTAATACAAAGTTTTCTCTTTTCATAACTGTCCACAGAACATTTTCTGTGTGCCAAGCTTAGTGTCTAACATAGGCAAATGACTCTTGTCTCTGGTGCCAAGGCTCTCCAGTCTTTCAAAAGAAGTGTTCTTAAACCTGCTACCTCATCAAGAGCCCTTACTAGCAATTATTCCTGGAAAGGAACCCCTCTGTGATATTTTCAAAGAAAATCAACTTTAGCTAAAGAAAAAATACTTGAAAAGTGCTCACTATGAACTGGAAATGCTCCCTCCCTATAAAGAATATTTCTTTACTTTTGTGATCTGAATTCAATTCACAAGAGCAGAAAGCTATTTTAAAAATAATTAACACATTTTGTAAAAAAAAAAAAAAAAAACCCAGTTCTATTTCATTGTTAATGGTCAAAATACTCTAGAAGTGACCCATTACCTTACCTGTGTGCCTGGCTCTTCCTAAAGAAGGCAAATGTCCCTGGAGCAGCATTTGGGTTGGGTCTGCCTCTGACCTCATCTGCCAGTCCCTACTCTCCATACATCCACTTGCATTGGGTTTGGCCCATCAGACTCTCTGATGGTTGCTGACTGATCTGATATTAAGTTCTACTGAGTTACATGACTTTTCTGAAAGGATTAGTTTTAAAAATAGATCACAATGGAGTAATGGCATCCATAGATGATAGCCAAGGCAATGGTGAACTAACAACATAAGGGCACAAGGGAAACGTCCCACCATCCCCCCCATTCATGAGGTTTGTTGCTAAAGGGGCACCATTTAGAATAGTTCTTACAGGCAGGTCAGGATTTAAACTGGATCCTGCAGTTCATAAGCAGGACTTAGCACCTGGATTCACCCAAGCATCTAATGGTGGCTAATTTGATGCAAAGACTTTTTTCTATTAAAAGAATGTATTTGAAACTAAGAAGAATGGAATGGGGGAAAAAATAGGAAAGTCGATTTTTTTCTGTTGACCTGGTCAATGCAAAAATAAACCTTGACTTTTAAATATGTGTTTATCCAACTGACAAATGCAATGTAAACATTAAGTAGATAAATACTAGAAGGAAACTTAAAATCATTTTTAGGGTGGTGGCATGACATCTTTAACAGGACTTTCTGGTTTCATGTTAAAATAGAGATGGTTACCTTGAGATTTAGAAAATAAGCATCTTGATCTACACTCGGTATTTAAAGGAGGTATCTTTTAGTACCTCCCCCAACCTTATTTTATTAGGTCATAAGCAGTTTTCAGCACTTTTCTAAGCACTTGATATGCATTTTTCATTTACTCCCCACAAAAACCCTATGAGGTAGATACTACTCCACCTGCATATTACAAAAGAAAAGATTCAGAGAAGCTAAATACATGGCTAAAGGCCACACAGGTTAAATAAGTGATAGAGATGGGGGATCCTAAACCAGGCAGTAGGGCTCAAAGGCCTTTTATCCTCTTTACCTCTGCTCCTCTTGAGAGGACAAAGAAAGAAAGGCGCACAATCTTTCCCAGCAGCGGCCACTCAGTGTTATGTTTGTTCCTGTCCAGTGGGACGACTGGGAACCCTAAGCCAAATTGCTACCTCACTGGGCAGGCTTCCCCTAAGCTGGTCTCCTCTCATAGCCTCTCCTTTCCCGAATCAAAGGCCCTGCCCATAAATTTCTATGTTAAAGGTTCCAACTGTGAAATGACTGGTTCCAACTGTGAAATGACTATGTAGCTAGAAGTTCTCACCATGAGAGAGTAGGAGAGGATACTTATGATGGCAAGGGCCTTCAATCTTAACTTTTCAAGATGATTTAGAAATGAAATAGGTAGAAAAGAACAGCCAGAAGACAGTGTCTATGGTGTTGCCAGCCAGTCCCCTCTAAGAACTTCCAGTTTGCTAGGTTTTCTGAACAGTTGAAACACTAAGACGGTATAATGATTTTTCATACCATAATTCAGTCTTCCACAATATAAACTGGCATCTTTCTTTTATGCTAGCTTAAGAAGTTCTTAGCTAAGTGTATCACTGAAATGCCACCTGTTAGAGGTTACTACTCAACTCAGTTTACAAGAAACTTATGACGTTATCAAATGAAACCTTTGTATAGGAAAACCCGACCATCTGACTGATTTCAACCTAGGATTAAAATCAGTTACTCTTTTCTCAGAGGCTTGCTTGACTTCAAGTCTTGCAACTGATTCTCTCCAAGAATGCTAGGAGGATTACTCAAATCAGTTCACTTTAGTTGCTTATTTTCTTAACAGTTCTAAAGCAAAGATATAAACATGGCTGTACCACTGTGATCAACTGCCCATTAGTCAAAAATTAGAGTAGCCTCTTTTAAAGATCCTTACAGACACTAGTTAAAATAGTGCCAATTCATAACAAGTCAAGGTAATGAAGAGCACACATGAAAGTAAGCTCAGATAATCCAATACCTATTCTTTAGATTTAACACGCATGACTAACACTGGTCAGTATCAAACTGAATGTTTTGAGTGTCTTCTGCTTTTATTTCCTGTCTAACTGGCAGGTGACAATATTTATTTTATTTTTTAGGCAAGGCAACCCTTGGTTGATCTCACAGATTGCAAGGACCTTGTCAGTTTACAAGGTCCCTTACTTTTTTTTTTATTTTTTACCCCTACAGCACCTGGTCTTCCTATATGGTCTCCCATCCAAGTATTAACTAGGTTCGACCCTTCCTAGCTTCCAAGATCAGTTGGGATTGGGCTTGTTCAGGGTAGCATGGCTATAGATGGGTGACAATATTTAATAAGGAGCAAAGGAGAAACAGGACAAAGCATGTACGCTTTGTTATATGATATCAGTCTGTTCACTTTAAGAGAAAAAACCATGGATCTGAATAATGAGATGATCCAAAGCATTTCCATTTTGTAGTTCAATCATAAGATAGTATCACTAATAGAATAGCAGGTACTATACCTTAAGAACTAGTAAACAAGGACCTCTGATGAAGATAAGAAAAAGCTGAATGGGTCCCAAAGTTTTTCCACAAATAAGCACCCACTACTTCCTATGTTTCTGAAATCAATGGTTCTCAAATTTGAATGAGGCAGAATTCCTAGAAAGAGTTGTTAAATGCAGATGGCTGAGCCCTATCCTTAGTTTGATTCATTACCTCTGAGATTGGGCCTGAGATTTTGTATTTCTAACAAGTTACTGGATCATGCTAAATGCTAGTTCAAAGACTACATTATGAGAACCACTGTCTAAAACTACTTCGATATATGTCTTTATGGTGAGATTTCAATCCATTTAATCTCCAATAGTACTTCTACATAATCCAATCACTTTATAAATGCACATTTAAATACTACCAAAACATATGTTTTAGGCTTAGAAATCTGACCTGGCAAAATAAACCTCACTCGGTTTGTAAATTAAGAGCTCAAACCCCTCAAAGTAACAGGTGTATGTGATAAATCCACTTATAACCATCCCAATTAATCATCACTGAGGCTTATGGGTAAGCCTGAAAGTACCCAATATGACTCTAACTTGAATTCCTGAGACAGTCACGTAAGCACAACACCACTAACTGAACCTGGATTAACTACATCTGAGTTGCTTGACAAAATCAACACTGTATCAGGTTCTTCAAGAAATAGTAAAGCCTTGCTGTTCAAAGTATGGTCAGTGGACCAACAGTATGGGCACCACCTAGGAGCTGGTTAAAAAACTGAATTTTCAAACCCATCCATGACCGTAACAAGAATAATTCACACTTAACCAAGGTTCATAGGTGATTCCCAGACACATTAAGGTTCAAGAAGCAAGCTGGACTAAAGGACTCTGAAAACACAGGGAAACTCTAGTATGTTCACCCTGAAAAACACTTGGCCACAGATCTGGACTCCTCCATCCTCATGGGAAAAAAATTCTGAACAGACTATTATTGTTATCCCATAAAACTGATTTGGCAAACTAAGAAGGGTCAAAGATTAAGAAGCCTCTCATCTGGCCAATGTGTGTGTGTGGTTTTTTTTTTCACCTTGTAGTAAATTTCGCACATTTACAAGTGTTCACAGAATACATCGCTTATGAAAATCACTGAGGACAGTTTTCTTCTACTGCTTCTGAACTTCCTAGCCCATTAAGAGGTGGCAGAAATATTATTAATGCTTTACTTATTCCAATAGTTTGATCTCAGTATGTAGATAGGGAGTAGGCAGGCCCAAATATTATTCCAGTTGTGTAACTAACGGACCATTTATTATAATGCTTAAAACTCAGGATTGTTTTAAGCGTTCTTTAAAAGAAGGCAGGCTTAATTTGCCTCAAGTCTCACATAAAATTACTGGTGTTGAGAAACATAAAGCTAACACTGACTAAAGACAATGCTAAAACTACCATTAACTAAATCCTTTTGAGTGGAGTGGAAAGTAAACCTATTTCCAAATACTTCTGGTAGAGAAGACCATTAAATTTAAGCTCCACTGTCATTATCTAAAAAATGCTTTTAAAAACCATTTTAGGCACATTTATCTAAGTTGGCAGAATTGAGGTTGGACTGTCAAAAATGGGCAATATTGAGCTTCTTAATCTTTACTGTAGATATATGTAAGTTCTACCCTAACAGAGACTAGTAATATCTTTCTAAAAATTAAGCATAAAGATGGATGTATGTAAATATGAAATATGCCACCCTCAGATCAGTATGTGATTTAAAAAAGCCTGCCAGGACTCTATGAGTACTAGTCAGAACTTTTATTGAAAAAGTGCTGGCACAGTTTAAATTACATAGGCTTTTAAAAACAGAATCAGTTTCCCTTCATTTAATAAGCCTTTCTCCCTTCAGAATTCACCTGTAAACATTTTAGGTAATGAATTTAAGTTGTGAAACACTACTCAAGCACTCTCAGGTTTGAGAGGCACTACATTTGGGAAGACCAAATCTAAAGAAAATGCTTTCTATCAACTCACAATTGTTATGCCAAAACAGACTGTTAAGACTGCAATTAAACCAGGAACTATTTTACGCTTGAAAACATTTTTTTTTTCCTCTAGATAAGTTAAAAAAAAAATACTAAAAATGAATATTATTCTGACAGCATTTGATATTTCATCAAGTAGGTAAGAGTAGAGGCACCAATACACAAATACTAAGCAATCAGTATCCTGGGAAGCCAGGGACAATAACCACATCAGAGTCCTTGACTGGGTCCACACTAAGAAAATATGCCCAACCAGGACATGATCCTTTCTGTAACAGTCCCAAACAGTTTATGTCCTCCAGCCCAATGCATTTCAGGGAACCAGAAATGAATTCACAGCTGAGCCCTGTCAACCTCTTCAGAAACATTCAGCAGATATCCAGATATGCAGTTTATAATCACAAGTTTTTAGCTAAGAGAAATATACTTGAAGTCTTGCTTTTGTGATATCATATCCAATTTATGACAAGTGAAAAACAAAATTAAAAAATCTGGTTACCCTAAACACCTAGAATGCACCAAAGAGCGTTCCTTTGGGCTGTTCACCTCTTAAGGAAACATCAATACAGAAGACACTGATTTTTGTGAAGCATCTCAGAACTTGAATACTTACTCTATAGCATGTAAATCAACAATGTACCAGTTACACAGCTGTTACACAATTTGTGTGCCAACATATATTGATCTATAAATTCATATGGGATCTGAGCCAATACTCCCTTCACTTGAAAGTTAATTAAAGCAAATTCTAGTTTAAACTCTGGGTATTGAGATGTCTAGAAAAAAGTTCAAAGCGATGCTTTACTAAATGTAGTTAATGTTTAGTCCATATAGTGAGCCAGAATGACACTACCACATTAGATAATACTAATGAAATACCTACACAATGTTACTAACCTCCCCACATTTATAAAAAATTACTATTTCATTAGTAACAAAGCCTACTTTTGTATAGCGATGGGGGGATTTGGAGGCTAGTTGCTTCTTCAAGTCAAGGAAAGCATCTCCGTTTTCTGTTTCACCCACACTTCTATCCATGGCTTCTTGGTCTATAATTCTTTGCACCTGGAAGATAAATCAACACAAAACTGTCACTGAGAAAAACACATTTTCAGAAGTCTTGACTGTTCAGGAAACTGAAATTCTCTTATCTCTTTAAAATGACTACCTTTTTTTAAAAAAACAAATCCTCACTCAACAATCATAAACCAAAACCCAATTGGAAATAGAGCCACTGGTAGTTATCTCTTCTAGTAAATAAAATGCTCTAAGTATCAAAAGGTTACGGAAAGCAGAAGTGGAAGGTGCCCATAGCCTTTAAGCAGCTTTACTGCAAAAAGAAACCAAGATTAGTCGCTGCCACCCACGGGGACCGTTGAGGTAGTAGTGGGGAAGTTTCCCGAAGTGGGGACAGGTAGAAAACTGGTTGGGGCTGGTGATCCGGGAAGTCGGGCTGTAATAAAGTGCCTGTCACTTGCCAATGGACAGCGCCAGCTGCCCCTTGTTATCTTGGGGCCAGGAACTGGGGACGGAGCCCGAGCGCCCCTGGCCCTGTCGGCCGCACCTGTAAACATGTCAGGGGCGCTGTGGCAAGGAAGAAGCGAGAGCCGGCTTCAGCTCCGAAACTCAGCTTCCCCGGGCCGCCACCTCAACCCCCGGCCTCTCGCGCAGGCCCGGCCCAGCGGCCTCCTTCGGAGGAAGGGCGGGATAGTACTCACGAGGGCAGGCGGGCCGGAGGGAGCTGGGAGGCCGAGCTCCCTGGCCCCGGCGCTCTGAGTAGGAGCTGGCGCAGGCCCGCCGCCCTCCGCCCTGGACCGGCGGCTCGGGCCCGGCCAGCCCGCCTGCACGCTGCCCACCGGCCGCCCGGCTGGCCTCGCTTCCCTGCCCGCCTCCCGCGCGCGCCCCGGCGCTCGCGCTCACGCACGCGACCCCGGGAGCAGCGCGCCCGCGCCCCTTCTCTCCCTGCGGGCCCTGGCGCGCGGCGCCCCGGACCCCGCTGTCGCCACCGGGCCCTTACTCGGTGCCTCCGCCGCTCGGCGACCCTTCTTCTCGGCCGTCGCTCCCCTCTCCGCCGCCCGCGCGGGTCCGAGGACTGCTCCGCGCGGCCTTCGCTCTCGACCCCCCCACCCGCTCGAGCTGTCTCCCTTCAGCCGCCGTAACCACGGCCCAGCCCTTCGCCCCTCCTCCTCCCCGGCCCCCTCCCCCCCTTAATAACTCCCCCCACGCACCTGGTCCCCAGCACCGCCTTCGCCACCGTGCGCCCGGATGTGAGGTGGCCGTGGCGGTGCCGGATGGAAAAGAGAAACATCGCTGCGCGCTCCTCGGGCGCCGGCCTCTGCGTGCGCTCGGGAGCGGGGAGGCGGAGGCGGGTTGGAGGTGGCAGCAGAGGGTAGGAGGCCGGGCGAGGGGGTGGCGGGAGCCCTTCCTGGTGCGCGCAGGCGGTCGTCGTGGGCAGCCCCGGAGAGGACGCGGCGTTCCCACGCGCGCTTTGGGGCGGGGCGCAACGGGGCGGGCGGTGCTTGGAGCCTTCCACCCGGCGAGGCTGTTTTCTTGGGAAGGAGGTGGCATGTACGAAGTGGGCCGGGGTCCGCGGCTTGGCGCGACCTGGAAGTACGTGGACCCGTGCCTTTGCACGGTTCGCGCCCGCAGAGAACCCTGGGCGCTTAAGCATTGCGAGTCTTAAGTTTGGCGAACCTCGGGCCTTTCAGCCATCCGGGTGTGGGCTTGAACCTCATCTTTTTTACTAGTGTTGTAATCTTGGACAAAGCTCTGACTTCTCTGTGTTTAACTCTTATCCTTTCTAAAATGGCCTGTTTATGTAAATTTATGAGTAAACGAAATCACGCGTTGTTGCATTACTAGGCTAAGTTGCCACGATTGCTTTTGATTGAGCTAAGGGCGACAAATTTATAAAATGTACTGCTCATAATCTGAAGTCTGCATGAGAAGGAGAAGTTCGAATGTGTTTGGGTGAAAATGAGACGGCGAATGTCAAACGCTTAGTACTCAGTGCCGAGACTCTGGCTGAGGTGGCACAAATGCAAATGTTCCCCTACTCAGCGATATGAGTAACTTGTGCGGGGGAGGAGCGTTCGGGAAAGGTTTGACCGAGATCACCTGTGAGCCTGCTCTGCAGGATTATCAGGACCCTATTTCTGCCCAGTGGGGCCGCCTAGGGTTTGTGTTAAATGATACATAGGCATGGAGGGAATGGTAATTTTTCTCGCTGAATGGTATCGAAAGTCTCCTTTGAAGGGGTCTACTTTTAGCTTCACTTTCTTCACTTACGAAATCAGGATATTGGACAGCGAGTGACCTGTTTTCTTCTTATGAGTTTTGGCAACAGAAAACAATTGTGAAAACGTTTTTCTTTTCCTCTAATACTGAATAAAAAGTGTTTCTTACCAACTTTTCTCTGCAGGCAAGAGGCAGAGGGAAACACTTGCAAATCGGTGCAGTTTGCATCCCAGCCCTACCACATCCTACTGGCTGTGGAGAATTAATTAGGCCATTTATTCTTAGCTTTGATTTTGTCATCTGTAAAATTGGTAAGAAGCCATTCACAGGGCTATTGTCAAGATGAGATGAGGAAGGGTGGGTAAAAAGCCTTATTCAGGTTTCATAAAGCTGGGTTTTTTTTTTTAAGCCTATACAGAGACACATTGTAAGTGAGCAAACAATGATTTTTATTTTTAAAAACCAAATTGCTTTTGGAATCCAGGTTCTTATAATGCTGGAGAAATGGTCTAATCCCCTTGCCATTATGCAGTAGGGGAGAAGGCCCGTTTGAAGTTCTTAAGTCCTGATCTTTGACCTGTAGTATTAAAACTGAGCCAGTCATTTCACTTTTCTGGACCTGTTTACTCATGTGTCAAAAAAGGATAGCAGTATCTACTTTTTAAGCTTGTTATGGGAACTAGACATCACGTATTAAAAACACTGTTCTGGTTATCTATTGCTGCATAACATATCACCCGGAAACTCGGTGGCTTAACATTTATTTTGCACCCAAATCTGCAATTTGGGCTGGTTTTAACTAGCATAGATAATCTCTGTTCCCTGCAGCATCAACTGAAGCAGTAGAAGGCTGCGGGCTAGGATCATCTAATGTCTCGCGTTTGGTGGTTGATGGTGGTTTTTGGCTGGGACACTTAGACATTGCCTGTGTAGCCTGAGCTTCCTTACAACATGGTGGCTGGATTCTGAGGGCAACTACCTAGAGAGAACAAGAGAGTTAATTGATGAATTTTCTAGCCTCAAAA
Source organism: Rousettus aegyptiacus (assembly GCF_014176215.1). Classification (NCBI taxonomy): domain Eukaryota; kingdom Metazoa; phylum Chordata; class Mammalia; order Chiroptera; family Pteropodidae; genus Rousettus; species Rousettus aegyptiacus. Next base: position 15,700,091 of record NW_023416308.1, on the reverse strand, counting down.
TCATTCTGTCTGTTCTACATTCTGTTCTTTAGATAGGAGTCACTAAGACTAGCCTATATTCAAGAGGTGGGGACTTAGACTACATCTTTACATGGGGGGAGTGTTAACCAGGTTCTTCTTTTATGTCTTGTAGAACCTTGGTCTCACTTTTCACCTCTCCCTCTCAATTTGTCCTTGTGATAGAAGACAATTACCTAGGACTAAAAGTAATAGTTTATTATGAGGCCATGCAAAAGTTAGATGCTTGCAAACACCTGTTTCATTGTAGCTTTTGAATGTTGTTTTTCTTGGAAGGAATGATAATTTGTAATTCTAAATGCTCCTTTTTGCAACTAATTTGCAATATCAGTGTGGGAAATCCCTTGAAAGATAAATGATTTATTCCACTTGGTTACTAAATATTCCTAGAATCTTGATTAATATTCCTAGGAACACATTGTTGGTTCACACTTTGGCCTAAAAGGACTCAAAGATTCAGTGAGTTGGGGAAATTAGTCCAAGAACACTAGAGAAGCAAATGAAAATATTAGAAACCTGGAAAATGTGAGAGCAGCCTCAAGTCAAAAGTTGGGATTACACCTCAACTGTCATCTCTCTAAAAGGGCTTTTTTTTTTTTTTTTTTTTTTTGCTCTTAGGATAATTCTTAGTTCCAAGAAAATAGGATATGAAGTTTTACAGTTATAACATCATGTACTCGGGTTAAAGACTATAAAAAAAAAAGACCACTAAGGGACTTGTGGAAGACCATACAGCTAATTATTTGCAGAGCCTAGACCTGGCACTCTACATCTTTGATTTTTTGAACGGGAAGTACTTAAAACAGCTTGACATGTAAGTGCTGCTGCCTTAGCTATTATATTACTGTTATGTTCTAATCTTTCCTGACGGCTATTTTCAGTGTAACTCAAATAGGCCTTTTAGTCCTTTCTAAATTAGTCAAAGCTAATAGTGGTAAATTCATGTGACAAAGCACCAGCAAATCATTTAGAAAGCATACTTGCTTATTTATTATCTTGGATATGTCTTAATTTATATAAAGTTCTTATAAGAAAGACTAATTTTACAGTAAGTAAATATTACAGTGTTAACTAGGAGTTTGAAATTCACTCAATTATTTAAAACTACTTGGCCATATATCTTCAGATAAGAGGCGTCCTTAAAAGATTGGCTCCTATGTCCCGCTAAAGTGGAATTTCTCCTTTTAAACACTTTTAAATTACAAAAATTTCTCCTTTAAAACACTTTTAAATTAAATTACAAAAAATTACACTTTTAAATACATAGATAATAGAGTAAATATGAAAGTTATCTGTGATTTTCTTCCCGAGACACCCAAAAAGTTATTTTTCATTTTTTTAATGTGAAATCTTTCAAGCATTTACATGCATAATGCTAGCCTTTTCTTTCTCCACTATACATGTCTTGTGCTTTCAAATGATGTTTTAAAAAGCAAAGAAGAAAAGCATATAAGAATGCCTCACCTACCCTCCTCCATCTCTTTGAGATGATCAGTGTGGACCCAAATTTAAAAATTTAAGTATTTATTAACTAGAACTTGTTAATTGCAGTTTTTTAAAGGAAGGGTTAAGAGAAGAGATCAGCCAGGGATAATTTTAACTTGGGATCTGCGAAACCATACGCTCTCACCCCCCAGTCCAGATTGACAGCCTCCTGGTCCGCGCATGCGCGCGCCGTACTCTTTGCCGGCGGGCGCGCACTCCTCGAGAATTATGGAGAAGAGAGGTTTACGCGGGAACTGGAGGTAGGGGAAGGACTCTTCGGGCCGGCCTCCAGACGGGTACCTAGTGCTTGCTGTGCGAAACGTAACTCTGGGATCCGCTTCGAAACATCTCTCACGCCTCTTGTCCCAAGGGCAGTAGTAGGAAGCTGAGCTCAGAAGCTACCGGGCCAAGGACAGAGAGCCTTCCGTAAGGTAGCTCAGAGGATGCGTTTATCCACGCCTCTCCCGCCTAACTCGTAATCCCGGCGCTCTACCGCTCCCGCGGGGAGGCGTGTCACCTGCGGGACTGAGGCTGCGCGAACTCTTGGGTCCCTGGAGGGGCGTCCCTTACGCACGCCGCGTCGCCGTGGAGAAGTGGGCGGGGTCGGCGCGAGACCGCGGGCCGAGGAGCTGGAAGCGCTCTCGCGGCTCCGGCCGCGCGGTCCTGTGCCAGTCTGGTCAGCTTATATCGGCTCCCGCTGTGACTTTCTCTGAGGCGCGAGTCCAGAGGGCTTGGCGTCCCCAGGTACAACGTCCTGTCCGACCGTCCCGAACATCTCAGTGGCTCGGCCTCTCCGGTTAGGAGCCCAGCGGCGAGCGCATGCCCTGGGCTAGGTGGCTTTCCTGTGAGAGTCTCCGGTTGGGTGGGGAGTAGAAGAGACTTGAAAAGAGCGCGTAGGACTGCGCACGGGGCCCGCCCTCCTCGCCCAGCACGGAGCTGGCATCTTGTTTGTCGGGTGCTGCTTCTTGTCAGCGACTTGTCGTGGGGTCCGGGGACGCAGCATCCTCCCTCTGGTGCGACTAGTGCGCCGCAGGCGGGTGGCGATGCCCGCGTCCGTGCAGGGCTCTTTTGCGTGCGCGAAACCGAGTTGCGGGTTTATGGATTCTTACTGTGTAGTCCCGCGAGGGGCTTGTGTATACAGACTTTAGGGGTCCCATGTGAGCCGGGAGGGGCCAACTGGGAAAACATGGTGAAAGCTACCCCTCATTCGTGCATCGTTTTTATTTGCTGGGAGACCATTCGGATTTCTTATTAACCTCTGTTTAGATGTATAGTAAATATTTGTTGAACGAAAATGAGTACCAGTCCCAGCTGGTACACGTAGCTGGTGACCTTGTTTGGGTGGTTGTATTAAAAAGGTAATTAGTGAAAAGGTAATCGTACATGGCACAGAGTACCTACTACATAAATGTTATTTTGAATATAATCTCTGCGTTTTACATTGCATGCCATGAAAGCATGAGGCTTGGAGGTGTCAAGGAAGGCTTTCTGGAAGTAGTTGAAACTTATTCTGGGGCTTAAGATAAATTTAGGTATTGTATTTCCTTGCTTTAGTAGGATCATTCATTTCTGTTAGAAACTGCAAACTACTTTTAAAACCTTCTTTAAGATACTTCACAATTATGTTTTTCAAATTAACATCCATAATTTAAAAAACTAATATTAAAAGCTTATAGAAAACATCCCCCTTGTCTACGCCATGCCACCCTGAACAAGCCTGATCCCCTCTGATCTTGGAAGCTAAGCAAGTTTGGGCCTGGTTAGTACTTGGATGGGAGACCACCTAGGAAGACTATGTTCTGTAGGCGTAAAAAATAAGGAATTGTAAAATGACAAGGTCCTTTCAATCTGTGAGGTCAACAAAGGGTTGCCTCGCCTAAAAAAAAAAAAAAAAAAAGGAAAACAGAAAATAACCCCACGCTCCATTTCTAAGTTCTATTCTTCTAGCTTTTTCTCCTGATGTTATTTATAAATTGAAAATAAATATCCTTATAGGTGATATTTCTTTCACCTGTGTTTCACCTGTGATGTTAGTTTTACATATTAAGTGTTGACTGTTATTCCATGGGAGACAATTAGTTCGTGGTCTGTCTTCCATTATTATGGGGTTCTGTGGTAATTTGTTAGTGTTTATATTATATAGTTACAGCTCAACCAAGTGAAGTACTGAAACCCTTGTACATGCCATCATTTTTATCTGAGAATTAATAATTTGCCTAATAGTCCATGCACAGATCACTAAAATTTTTTTTTTTTCTGAATGTTTTAACGTTTCTCATATGGCTGTCTCTTTTTCTGCATACTCTTAAAACTGTCAGATTCATCTTTTTCTTGGAGACCTTCCTCTGCTCTAATCTGGTCTGGTGGCTCTGTGCCTCCTGTACCTTGTTCTAATCCAGGGACTTCTTTTCACATCTGCCTTGGGATTTGCTTTTTTTCTTTTGCAATCATGTGTGTTGGATTTGCTGTTGGCCAGATTCCCTTTAATTTTTTTCTTTATTTGCTTCCTTGGCTTTTGGAGTACATTCTCCTGAAGTTACTACTATTACTCCTACTACCACTTCCTTTTCTTTTTTTAACAGCTTTATTGAGATATAATTCACATTATCATACAATTCTCTCATTTAAAGTATTCAATTCAATTTTTAGTGTAGTTGCATAGTTATGCAACCATCACCAAAATCAATTTTAGAACTTTTTCATCACCTGAAGAGAATGTTAGTCGTCACTCAGCTGTTAGTAGTCACTACTCATTTCCCTTCATTCCTCTCAGCCCTTGGCAACCACGAGTTTACTTTTTGACTCTATAGATTTGCTCTAGACATTTCATATAAATTAAATCATGCAATGTGTACTCCTTTGTGATTGGCTTCTTTCACTTAGCATAAAGTTTTCAAGGATCATCCATGTTTTAGCATGTAATAGTACCACATTTTTTTTTATGGATGAATAATATTGTACAGGTAAACCACATTTCGTTTATCGATCCAGGGGTTGGTGGACATATGGGCTTTCACTTTTTGACTATTAAAAATAATGCTATTATGAACATTCATGTACAAGTTTTTGTAGAGACATTTTCAGTTCTCTTGGATATACTAGGAGTGGAATTGCTGGATCAAATGGTAACTGTCTTTTTGAGGAACTGCCAGACTTGTCCAAAGTGGCTGCACCATTTGACATTACCACCAACATTGTATGAGAGTTTCAGTTTCTCTGTATCCTCACCAACTTGTCTTTTTGATTATAGCCATCCTAATGGTGGTTTGGTTTGCATTTCCCCCACGGCTAATGATGTTGAGCATCTCGTATGTCTTCTGTGGAGAAACATCTGTTCACATCCTTTGTCCATTTTTAGATTGGTTATTTGTCTTTTATTGAGTTGTAGGAATTTTTATTTTTTTATTTTTATTTATTATTTTTATTATTTTTTAATATCTACAGCACCTGGTATTCCTAGGTGGTCTCCCATCCAAGTATAACCAGGTCTGACCCTGCTTAGCTTTCGAGATCAGATGAAACTGGGCACATTCAGAGTGGCATGGCCGTAGACTAGGAATTTTTAACATATAATCTAGCTATAAGGCCCTTAGCAGATTTGCAGATATTTTCTCCCATTCCTTGATAGAATCTTTGAGTCACAAGTGTTTTTAATTTTGACAATATCCAATTTTTGCTGTAGCTTCTTAAGGACTGTCTTATGCTTTTTCCTCTTGCTTATTGGAAAAAGTGTTTTATCTACCCTGATATTTGGTCTTAGTGCAGGACCTCTCTCATCTGAGGATTTGCATTCTTTAGTTTTGAGAAATTTTCTTTTCTTATTCTTCTTCTTCTTCTTTTTTTTTTTTTTTGATAATTTCTTCCTCTTTCATTATCTCTTTTTCTGGAATTCCTACTAGTTGTATATCTGATCCCCTGGATTGAGCCTCTGATTTTCTAACTTTTTCTTTATTTTTATTTCCTTCTGTCATTCTTTTCCCTTCCCACTTCCTATTTCTGGGACATTTCTTCAACTTTATCAGCTGCCTTCAATTATTTTGGCTCTCCTGCTTCTTGTTCTTCTTTTACCTAATGTCCTTATTTTATTCTATGGGTATAAATATGTTCTCTTATCTCTTTAAGGATATTAGTTATAGGGTTTTCTTTATTCCTGTTCCCCACTTTGTCTTTGTTTCTTCCAGAATTATTTCCTCCAACATTAAGAAAAATTACAAACATATAATATGTACCCAACACCCAGTTTTAAAAACTATCCATTCATGGACTGTCTTGTTTCATCTGTACCTCTCTGTCCCCACTGGATTATTTTTGTTTTAATTTTTATTTTGAAATAATTTCTTTTAAAAAAATATTTTCAAATTTACAGAAAAGTTGCAAGAATGAGACAGAATCCTCATACCTTAATTTACATTTACTACTTTTTACTTTTTTGCTCCCCCCTTAAACATTATTTTTTCCATCCTGGTTCCAAAGTGGGGGTTTTCCAGCTCTACAACTTCCTCCACATTCTTAAGTGGCCCTTCTGTGTAAGGAGGAGCCCTCCCTCCTCTCCCATTTATGTCTCTCTTCTTTATTATCAGCCTGGAATCATGAATTCCAATTTCATTTCATGTGTTATAATTTATTACTGTCTTTAATTATTTTGGTGCTCAAATTTCTCATTTTACCTGTAAAATTTTCTGTGTATTCTGTAAAAGATAAGGTGTCCTTTTAAAAGAACACCAATACCACTATAACAAAGAATGGTAAAATTTTTTTTTAGATTTTAAAAGTTTATTTTCATATTAAAAAATTGTGCATCCAATAATTAAAACCATTTTGCTAACAACAAAATATATGTGTATATATGCTTGTATATATATATGCATTTAACAGCCTGCAGGATACCTTAGACCAGCCTGGTATTTACTCTAGATGTCCCTGTTGTCCCACCCAGCTTCTGCCTTCACTAACATGCAGGTTATTTTCTTTCCCTGCCAGCCAGACAGGCAGATAGGAGAGGCAGATGTGGCCTTCGTTGTCAGTAGTTCTTTGATGTAAAAGGGGACAGCACAGCCATTTAAGCTTGATCCAACTTCTATGCATCTCACAAGGTTAAACAGAAGAAAATAAGGCAATGCTTGTGGAATGTACAGTACATATTGGCAATGCGTGCCTCATTGTGATTCACCTGCTTCCTTCTTTCAATTGTTTCTCTGAAGGCAGTGGATTTTTCTTTTGTGTTTCTGTTTTCTTCGACTTATCGAATTTCGTAATCTCAGCCATATTGGGTTTGTCAGACATGGTTGTAGAGGAAGTGGAGCAAGGTGCGTGAACTAGTGAGTCCAATCTGCCTCTGGTGGTCGTGGAGTTAATAATTTTTTAATAACATTAAACCATTTTTAAGTTAAAATTGAAATTTTCTTGTTCGTTTCATGGTTTTTGTTTGACAGTTCATTTGTAGTTTGTTAAAATCAAGATCTAAAATCAAAGTTTATACATTATATTTGGTTAATATGCATCTTAAGTCTCGTAATGTGTAAGTTTCCCCCTCCATGTTGCAGTTTATTTATTGAAGGAATTGGGTCATTTGTTCTATAACATTCCCACATCGTCGTTTTTGCTGATTGCAAAGTCATTTTATTTGTCCCCTGTGTTTTTTTGTAAGTTAATACTTAGTTCTAGATGAGGCTTGTTAATATTCAGATTCAAGTTTTTGGCAGGAATCACAGGTGGTGGTACTTTCTTTGATTCCTTTGTTTCGGTCTCTTTCTTGTTAGAGGTCATTTCCAAATGTCTTGTGATTCTAGGCTGTCCATTCATACTTACGTATCAGCACCTGAGAAATTAGTTGAAACCTCCGTGTCTGAGCAGGTGTAGGTTTGTGAGCTGCTTTGTAGGGGCAAGCCTGCCTTTTCATTGGTAAAAGTAGGGCACAGATATCAGAATCTGAAGGTCCGTTAATTCTTAGCTTCTTCTGAGAAGACTCTTCCATTCCCCTGACTGGGACCTCCCAGTTTAGCTGCCCGAATTTTGGAAGCAGGATGTAGGGAGGAAGCTGTAAACCTGCCTGGCCATGTTAGGCAGGAGACCAGGGACTCCAAATGCTCACCATACAGGCTTTCATTCAGTCCCCACATTTGGGCCTATGGCTTCAATTTTTGGAGCCTTTCTTTGTTCTTTCTAGTTCTGAGTTCTTCTGGGATTCTGGTGGCCTGCTTCTCTTAAGTATCTCACTCTTTGGTTTTTACTTCTTCAAATCTGTTAAGTCAGTTAATTTTCCGCTTTCCACTCTCGTTGCAAAATTTGTAGAAACCTTTCAATTCCTATGATTGCTTCTTCCATCTCTTGTATACCCTTTTATTGTTTACTGTCATCTTAGGAGGGAAATCTGTATGTTTAACTGGGAGTCAACACCTAATATTCTTTCTTTTTTGGGGGCTATCTTTTATATTTGGTTATTGTTCTGTGTACTCCAACTCAGAAGCAAGTTCATATTCATATCCTTACTGAGATCGAGATCAAACCCCTGTCCCACTCTTTCCAGTATTTATATATCACTCGTCAGGTTCCAGACATGGTTTTGGATGCTGAAGATATAGTGATGAGAAAGTCAGATATGGCTTCTATTTTCATGGGACTTATATACGCAAGTGGAAAAAGCAGATATGTACAAGTAATTAGAATGTTGGCATAGAATATATAACAAAGGGGAGTCTTTCACTAAAGATAACATTCCATAGAATCATTATAACAAGACATAAACCCATGTCTTGTTACAATGACCCATTTATTACGGCAGTATTTATCCAAAAATCCCTTTTCGAATCATCATTTAATTAAGTTTATTTACGGAAATAGTCACTAATGGTGACCTTTGTCCCTTGGAGTGTAATGCCAGAAAGACTAGTATGTAAGTTTGATCTCAGAACTATTCGTTTTACATGGATAAACTCTTTTGTAGCTAATTTCTTGTCTGATTGTCACTGAAATGTGTGACTTTGATTATAAAGGTGAACTTGATTATAAAGAGTGATTTCGTTTTTTTAGAATGAATGTCTCCCTAAGAATACATCACAGTTACCCGACACAGGACGTGTTCACCTAGTTAGCTTTGCTCCACCATGAACTTACTCCTTTGTTTTATCACTTGTATTAATTTCCAAAGGCTGCTGTAACAAAATATCACAAAACTAGGTGGCTTAAAACAACAGAAATTTATTGTCTCACATTTCTGAAGGTTAGAAGTCTGAAATCAATATATCGACAGGGCCATTCTCTTTCTGAAAGCTCTGGAGGAGGATCTGGTCCATGCCTTTCACTTAGCTTCTGGTGTTGCCCACAGTCCTTGGTGTTCCTTGGCTTGTGGATACATCACTCCAGTCTTTGCTTTCATTATCACATACTGTTCTCCTTGTGTCTCTACATGGCATTCTCCTCTCTGTGTATATCTGTCTCTGTGTCTCTTCTCTTTTTATAAATATGCCAGTCATATTGGATTAAGGGCCCACCCTATTCCAGTATGACCTCATCGTAACTTACATCTTAATTACATGGACAAAGACTATTTCCAAATAAGGTCAAATTCACAGCGCATCTTTTTGGGGAATACAATTTAACTCACATCATGCAATAATGAACATTATTGGTAGGAATTATCACCAAATGAAAATGAAAATTTTACACAGTACTGTACTACTGATCAAAAACTGCCGGAAGAGTCTTATAGGTAACATTGACAACTGTAAAAATTAATCTGGGAAATTTTTGGCATCTACTGGTATTCTTATAAAGGGAAGTTGAAGGTCTTGGAACATCACCTGGACAGGAAGAATGAGCCAGTCATAACTTTTTGAGTGTAGTTCACTCGCCTCTCAATTTCCTTTCTTAGAAAATAACTTCTTAAAAATGCAATTAATTTTAGATCAAAGATTTCCTATGTTCATCTAGTGTTGAATTAAGAAGGAGGGGCAGGAGACCTGGAGCTGACATGCAGGTTTTCAAAAGCTAATTTACTTTTTCTTTTATTCCCTTTTTCTTATAGTTAGAAGGGGAAGATAAAAGACTTTGATTCTTCATGAAGAATCTGCTCACTAAGAAGTATATATCAAGCCACTGGTTGAATGTCCATCAAAAGATTAAGCAGAGATTAAGTGGAGGATGGAAAGGAAAGTTGACTCCAGGTGAGTGATGTGGCGTGACAAAAAAGATAACTGTAATTATGGCCCATATAAAAGTCTGTAAACATTTTGAGTGTGAAAATAATAAAAATGTAGTTTTTTCCTAAATCATGAGTGCTGATAGAGGAAGTTTGGATAAGGATTTTTTGTTGTTGATTTTTAGGTTTCTCATCTAGAGTGTAATACATATTTCCTACCTAATGTTAACAGTCAAAAAACATTTTGCATGCGTGGAAATATCATTAAAATTTTATTTTGAGGAGGAATGAGGATGATTTTTCTGAGATTAGAAGTTACAACATTAAGGCTGGCTGGGTACTGTATCTTTCTCCTACTTTTAATCATGGTTGCTTTCAACTTGCATTAGGGTTCTTTTGATTCCAGATAACAATCTAATTCTGGCTAGCCTATGCAAAAGGAAGGAATTTACAAGACAGACTGCAGTTTACTAATAAACCTCAGACTCAAGAGTGGGTATATGACTCTCAGCTAGCCAGTCAAGTGTATTATATCACTGCCCTAGACACAGTGATTGGTTCAGGGGTGGGCATTTGACCACATAGGGCTAATCAGAGGCTTTTCTCTAAAGTTGAGACAACGATTTAAAGAAAGAGGCTTATCTCATGCTGAGGTTGCTATGACAGTGGTTGCAGTCTCCACTATGCAGAGGCAACAGGAAGCCTGTGTTGTAGGAGGTAAGCGGGTCAGCACACTCAAGAGAAGCTGCAAGACCTAATAATATTGAGACACAAGTTCTAGTCCTTGAGGCTGTAGTTCAGAATTATTCCAAAGTACATGAGCTAGGGAATTATCTTTGTGTTAGATATCTTCAATTTATCTCTTCAGATCTAATCTCCACTTGTTGGCATCCAAGCTTCCTGTTGGTTTCGGCTAAAGAGGAGCCCTGGCAGGAGGTATAGAGAGAGGAGTGGGAGGCCAGACTATTTATTCTCTTGGCTCCTTCCTTGAAAGATACTTAGTTGGCCATGTCCCTCCACTGAAGTTCGCAGTACTTTATAAGGCAGCAGATTCTGTATGACTGTCCTTCTGGATTCTGGTAATTATTCCTTCCTCTTATCCCTTTGAGCCTAGAGGTTAGACTAGCTTAGCTTCTACTAGCTTCAGGTTCCTGCACTGGCCCTTGTGGTTCATTTACACCCACAGCTTTGTAAATACACTGTCTTCAAATTATCCTGTTTTTAGTATACCAGCTGTTTTCTTTGGGACTCTTGGGAGTTTTATCATGACTGGGTTTTGTCAAATGGTTTTTCCGCATCTATTGAAATGATCATGTATAGTTTTTGTCCTTCTATTAATAGGGTGTATTGCATTAATTGATTTTCAGATGTTAAACTAGCCTTACATTCCAGTATAAATCTTACTTGGTCATGGTGTTTGTTATATGGTTTTTATATATTGGATTTGGTTTGCTAATATTTTTTGAGGATTTTTGTGTTTATAGTCATAAGGGATATTAGTCTGTATTTTGTGTATGTGTGCGAGAGAGAGAGACAGAGACAGAGACAGACCTTTGCCTTTGATATATGAGTGTGATACTGGCCTCAAATAATGAATTTTGAAGTGTTCCTCTGTTTTCTGGAAAAGTTTATAGAGTATTGATATCATTTATTTTTGAAATGTTTGATAGAATTAATCAGTGAAGCCATACTGACCTTGGCTTTTCTTTGTAGGAAAAATTTTAAATTACTAATTCATTTTCTTGTTATAGCTCTATTCAGAATTTCTATTCTCGAGTCAATTTTAATAATTTGTTTTTCTGGACATCGTTCATTTCATATAAGTCATCTAATTTGTTGGATGCTTAGCTCATTGACTTTCAGTCTTAATTACTTTGGAACACATGCATCTAATGCTGTACATTTTTCTCTAACCACAGCTATTGTTGCATTCCATATATTGATATATAGCGTATTTGTTATCATTTGAACATATTAATTTGTATTATGATTTTTTGACTTGTTTTTAGAAATGTGTTTCTTGATTTCCAAATTTATGAAGATTTTCTAATTACCTTTGATTTTTGATTTCTATTTAATTACAATGTGATCAAAGAACTTACTGTGTATGATTTCAGGCATTTGAAAAATTTTGAAACTTGCTTATGGCCCAGTGCATAATCATGTTAGTTTTTAATTTGGACAGTTTATTTTCACATATCCTTTTTTTATAATTTTTTCATTGATAAACATAACACAAGTATTGAAAATAGCATAAAAATATACATCTTGGTGAATTATTACAAGGCAAACACCTCTGTAACCACCACCCATAAAAAAAGATAGAACCTTGTCAGCCATTCCAGAGCCTCCTCCCAAATGTACCTGCCCATCCTCCAGAGAGTAACTGTTATCTTGACTTGAATGGTAGTTACTTTCTTCTTTGTAGTTTTATCATCCAGCTGTGTATTCCCAAACACTTTAGTTTTGTTTGTGTAGTTTTAAAGTTTTTTCAAATTATAGGCTATTTTTATTTATAATTTTCTAAATTTTTCAAGTACTCTAAAAATGGGCCGATATTGCCTTTTAAAAGAGTTTTTTGAGATACAGTTCACATGCTGTACTTTTCACTTATTTAAAGTGTACAATTCAGTGGGTTTTATAATATTCACTGAAGTTTTTTTTTGTGGCAAAATATACATAGCAAATTTACCATTTTAACCATTTTTAACTGTACGATTCAGTAGCATTAATATATTCATAATGCTGTGCTACCTACCATCTGTACCTAAAACTTTTTCAGCATCCCAATCAGAAACTCTATATCCATTAAACAATAACTCCTCATCTTCTCCTGGAAACCACTATTCTACTTTCTCTTCTTATGAATTTGACTATTCTAGGCATCTTATGTAAGTGGAAGCATAGAATATTTGGCCTTTATGTCTGGCTTATTTCACTTAGCATAATGTCTTAAAGGTTGATCCATGTTGTAGCGTGTATCAGAATTTCTTCATTTTTATAGCTATATAATATTCCATCGTATGGCTGTACCACATTTTGTTTATCCATTATCAGTTAATGGATAGCTGGGTTATTTCCACCTGTTGACTATTGTGAATAATGCTCTTACCTCACTTTCTATAGTTACATACTTCTGCCCTGCAAATGTGTTCAAGCTTGACTTTTATTTCTTTAAACATAGTTAACTTAGTTTTAAGATATACATGCCTGTGGGAGTGAGAGTATTTGGAAATCCTATTCTGCTCAATTTTGCTATGAACCTAAAACTGCTTTAAAAATAAAATCTATTAATTAAAAATATGTATATACGTTGCATATACATACACACATATGCTTGGTTCAGTACAGATATTCTGAAGCAAAAGATCTAGAATGAGATCAAAGCATCTAGGTTTTTAACAAATTCCCTAGGTAATTCTAATGTAAATCAGTCTGAGATCCTACTAGACTGCTTGGAGTTTCTTCACTTCTCCATGAACTTTTCTTCTACATTGAGTATTTCTACACAACTCCTTCTGGTTCTCATTTTGCACCCCAATTCCTGGCTAATTTCTACTCATATTTCCAAACTCAACTCTAATATCATCTCCTGGAAGCCTCTTCTGACCACGATTCTCAACCCCGTATAGATTAAGTACCTATTGTGTACATTCCCACAACACCCTTTCATTGGATTTAACAGTTGCTATTCTCATTGTTTGTCATCTCCACAGACTGTAAGCTGTTGAGAAACTATCTTTTTATCTTTATATATTTAGCACCTCACAAGCAATAGGTACTCAATAAACTTTCATTGAGTGAATAAAAGGTGTGTGTGTGTATGTGTATGTATATAAGATATAAATGTATCTTTAATATCCGAAGCCTTCATAGATCCATTATTTCTGTTTCCTTAATCACAGAGTCTAGCTTCATTGTGTGCTTGACATTGTATATTGAAAATTATGTATAGGAATGTCTTTAGGCTTATGATGAAGGTGACTTCCTCTAGAAAGAATTTACATTTTCCTCTGTTAGTTTCCTTGGTTCATTACTAATCTGGAATCACCTTATACCAGTTTTAAGGCTTGCACTTCCCTGACCTTGGTAGAACCCAGAATGTAAATTCCCACCACACTGCAATATTTCCAGTTCACCCACATCTGTAATTTTGTGAATGGTCCCTAAGTCTTTTGGAAGTGGACTTGTGCTTGCTAAACTGATGTACAAACCAGAATGCCAATTACTTTGAATCATTCTAATGTATGAAGTACTGGTTTATTAGTTTATAATCAGGAATATAATTGCCAGAGAGACTGGTGTTTGCCACCTCTCTCCCAGTAAGACACTCGCTGCAGGAAGTCTAGTTAGGGAAGATTTGTTAGGGAGTTTGAAATCAAAGTTTGGGAACATAATTTATAGGTCATCTCTGAATACTGCTAGAATAACATTAAAATGCAAATCTGACTGTGTCACCCCCTTTTCACTTAAAAGTCTCTTAGAGTGACTTGTCAGTGATTCTTGTTTGCCTTTGGGCTCCAGTCCAAGCACCTTAGCTTTCCCTTCAAGGCCTCTCCACAGCTCATTCCCTAGCTTCATTTCTTACCACTCCATGCTTCATACTCTTTGCAGTTACCCTTCGTTAGTTTGGATTAGGTTCAGAATATCCATAGTAATCGATACTAAACAAGATAGGAGTTATTACAGGAAATCTGGAGGTAAGTTACCCAGAGCTGTTATGACGGTTCATTCCAGGAAGGTCCTCATGGACCTGTGACCTTCCTCCCTCTACTCTCCCATCTCTGGGATGTGATCCTCATCCTTCCAGTCCAAGTTCACAGCCATTCCAAGGTAGCACAGTGGAGGAAGATAAGAAAAAGTGTGCATTGGTGGCTCTTAAGGCAGATTACAGGAAGTAGCCACCTGGTGATCCTACCTATGTTCTCTTAGCTAGAACTTAATTTCAGAAGTTAGTAGTAGGGGAGCCTGAGAAATGTAGTCATTATTCTGGGCAGCTATGTGCCCAGCCAAACATTCTATTATTTGGAAGAAGGAAAGCATGAATATTAGATGTGTATGGTGTGTCCTGTACTTGCGGTAAGCTACCAACATCTTGTTTGCTCCTTGTAAGACATCTTAATATTAAATAAACATTTTTCTTTGTATCCCCAGGCCTACCTTTGTTGTAGGTTCTTTTTTTTTGGTGAGGCAACCATTGGTTGACCTCACAAATTGCAAAGACCTTGTCAGCTTACAGTCTGTTATTTTTTTATTTTTACACCTACAGCACCTGGTCTTCCTAGGTGGTTTCCCATCCAAGTACTAACCAGACCCAACCCTGCTTAGCTTCTGAGATCAGCCAGGATCGAGCCTGTTCAGGGTAGCATGGCTGTAGACTGTAGGTTCTTAATAATGGGTAGAAGAATACACCACAGGATGCACTTGCAAAGTAAATCGTTAAATGAATTGGTCTGGGCATGCCTTTCTCTAGGCACTTTTGGATGAACATTTTAAAATTCTGTCTTTCTCCTCACTTTAATTTTTCTGTATATCTTGGTTAATCATACTCTTCCTTTGACATTAAAAAAATGTGTTCTGATGTTCTTAATTAAGCTAGTCTTCTCCCCTGTTCTTCATGATTTTTTGGCTTACCGTTACTATGTTTTTAAAGTGCCTTCTGTTTTATCCATTTTATATTTCTTTAGTCCTGTCCTTTCCATCCTTCTGCCCTAATTCAGCAGATGTTTTATGAGTACCTACTGTGTGCCTGGCAGTGTATTAGAGGCTGAGTATATATTAGCAAATATAAATGGTCCCTGTTGTCATGAAGCTTACAGATAGATTGAGGGAAATAAGACATGTAGGTAAACAGACAAACATATAGTTTCAGTCTGATCTCTTCCTTCAGGGGTTGATTTTGTTAGAATAACTTAGATTTCTGGGGCTACCTGATTTAACACCAGTGTGAATATCTTTATGGTGTTTAAACATCCAGAGCTATAAAAATAGTTCCTTTGCTGCTTATGAGGAGGAGCCTAGAGACTGATGAAAGGAGAGGGCAGTGGCCACAAGGATGACTTGAGGCTTGGACTTCCAGGTCTGTTGAGTGCAGACTACCTGTTTGGTTATGTAGCAGGGCTTCAAATGGGTACTGTCCCAGCATATGTTCTATCAATGTGCTTGTTTCATAGGCTTTTAACCTTTTAGGGCCTCTTTATTTTAAAGTGAGTTAGATGAAAGCCTTATTTAGTTTCAAAAAATTTTGTTAACCTTTTATTTTGAAATAATTTCAAACCAAGTTGCAAGAATATGACAAAGAACTATATACCTTGCTTCTCCTAGATTCTCCTACTGTTAACATTTTATCTCATTTGTCTGTCTGTCTATCTGTCTCTCTCTGTCTGTCTCTCTCGGCATTTTCATGTCATTTGCAGGCATGTGCAGAGGGGTAAAAAATTTTAGTCACCCAGTGTACACATGTTCCCAGCTGAGATGAAACAAGGCAGTGAGTGCTCTGTCTTCCTGTTTGAGTTCTCATACTGTAAACAAGTGTCACTTTTGCAGTTTATGGAGTGCCATATTTTCACAGTTTTGTGCACTTTGTTGATGATTTTGCTGTTTAAAATGGCTCTCATGCACAGTGCTGAAGTGCCGTCTAATGCCCCCAACCTCAAGAAGGCTGTATCTCTTTCTTATTTATTTTTATTTTATTCTATTAATTTTTATTGAGATATAATAGACATATTTAACATTAGCTTCAAGTGTACATGATGATTCAATATTTGTTTATAGTGAAATGATCACCAAATGAGTCTAGTTAACATAGTCTATTGCATTAGTCTACTTAACATAGTCACACAATAAGTCCAGTGTGTGTGTGTGTGTGTGTGTGTGTTTGCTGATTCATTGATTTTATGATGCTTTTTAAATTTTTTTATATTTTAAATTTTAATTAGTTCAAGTATACTATACATCGGTTAGGCATGTATGTAGTTAGTAGAATGATCCCCCTAATTGCTCCCTCTGATTAGTTTGTTCTTTTTCTTCCTTAAATTCCGCATATAAGTGAAATCATATGGTGTTTATCTTTCTCTGTCTGACTTAAATACCTTCTAGGTTCATCGCAGCAATATCTTTTTCCATTCTCTTCCTTTTCATATGTAGGGGTCTTGTTTTCTTATCCTTTCAGCCACTCCGTCTCTTGACTGGAGCACTTCATTTTTTTTTCATTTAAGGTACTTGTTGATAGGAATGTAGTTGTTACCATTCTTTATTCCTGTTTTTGATACATATTTTTCTTCTTAAAGAAATCCCTCCAACATTTCCTGTAATTCTGGCTTGGTGGTGATAAATTCCTTCAGTTTATTTTTGTCTGAGAAGATCTTTATCTGTCCTTCAACTCTAAATGATAGCTTTGCTGGATAAATTATTCTTGGTTGTAGATCCTCGGTCATCATCCTTTCATATATTTTTTTGCCAAGCCTTTCTGTCCTGCAAAGTTTCTCTTGAGAAATCAGCTGCCAGTTGTATGGGTGTTCCCTTATATGTAATTATTTGTTTTTCTCTTGCAGCTTTTAAAATTCTTTCTTTGTATTTGACCTTTGGCTTTTTGATTATGATGTATCTTGGTATGGGCCTCTTCGGATCCCTGATTTTTGGAAACCTCTGAGCTTCCTTCAGTTTTATATCCATTTCCTTCACCAGGTTAGGGAAGTTTTCCATCATTATTTCTTCAAACAGCTGTTCATCATCTTGATTTTCTTTACTTATGACGATCGGACAAATATTTGGAGCCTTAATAGTGTCGCATATCCTCCTTAAATCATCTTTTAAGTCTTGGCATCTTTTTTCTTGCTATTCTGTTTAAGTGTCCTGATTGGCTTTCCATTCTTCTGGATAAGGCATGTGATCCTCTTCTTTATTCACTTTGTTTATTCCTTTGTTTATTCCATTTAATATACTCATCTCAGATAATGTGTTATCCATTTCAGACTGGTTCCCTCTTATAATCTCCATCTCCATTTTTATCTCTTTGTCGGAGTTCTCTACATTTTCCAAAAGTTTACTGAGCGTCTTTATAACCAGTGTTTTGAACTCTGTATCTGTTAGATTACTTGACTCCATTATATCTGGATTTCTGTTCTGTTCTCTCGTATGGCTTCTGCTTCTTTGTCTTCCCATTTCGGCTGTCTTTCTGTGTCTGTTTCTATGTACTAAGCAAAGCTCCTAAGTCTCCCGGTCTTATTAGTGTGGATTTGCGACCTAGGTGTCCAGTGGCACAGTCTTGAGAGGGGTTCAGCTGAAGGCCAAATTTAGCCCAAGCCTCTACCCCTTCGGGGCCACCTATCAAGATTCAGCAAGCAATCCACAGATGCTGTGCTTATAGTTGCCTCTAAAGGCCACATCAGAAACTGAGGCTGCCTCTAGTGTTGAGTCTAAGCGCTGCTCAGCATGAAACACTTGACTTACTGAGGATATACCTAGATGTGGCTTGGGTGACACTCGAGTTGGGGGAGGCAGGGTTTCAGGGAATCCTCTAGACTGAGCGACCTCTATTATACAGTTTGGTGGCGCTGTGTCCGCACACTGGTACGGGGAAGGGCTCAACAGGGAACAATGGATACTACTGGCATTTCTGTACAGAGCAAGTCTCGCCTCAGCCCTCACTCCGACAATATCTTCCTATAAGTCCCTCGTGCACCCTGTGTGCAGCCGAACGAGCATTACCACTCAGAGTGAGCAAGGTCTGCACCGCGAAAAACTGCTCACGGACCTGGCCCTTTTAAGAGGCATCTGCTGCTGCTGCAGCCTCCATCTCACTCAGCTGCTTGGGACCGGCGGCCCCACATCCTCGCCCAATTCTATCTTCTGCCATTACAGGGTGATTTCTTGGATTTCTCCGTAGGTGTATAGCTTATTCATCTAGATCCTAGGCGATTTTTCCTTGCTGCTGCTCCTTGTTTCCATCACAACTTTTATTTGGTCGCCAGAGGGATAAACAGAGCCTCTATCATCTACGCCATATTTTTCTCTTCGTCCTGTGTCCTTTTCACGTGCTCTCATCATTCTTTGAATACTTCTTTATTTTCTGACCCAAAAAGATATTCCAGGCTTATCTTGTATTTGTCTTGTTCCAGACCTAAAATTTAGCCCTATCTCCAAGGAGTTCTGGTTTCGTTTAGTAGAGAATAGTACTTTATAATAAACAAGATTTAAGTCCTAGGTATGGTCATTGCTAATGGGATGTCATTGTTTTTAGGTATTTCCTGCAGGCAGAGCTCTGCCATGCATTTTTTTTAAATCATGATTCATCCTAGTAATGTTTCTAAAATGGAATTAAAAGTAAAAAATTTGCTGTTTAGTAAAAGTATGTCATTTCATATTGCTATAAAAGTCACATTACCTAAAAATCATTCCTAATTGTTTTTATATAAAGGAATCTTTCTAATTTGTTGATTACCCTTAAAATGACACATTAAAATGTTAAGACTAATGAATCCAGGTACCCTCTTAATCTGTAGTTTCTGCCTAGAGCCATCTCAGCAGTACCTACCCCCTGAGGCTGGCAGATATTTGTATCAGAGATTGGGCTGCTTATTGTCCTTGAAGCATAGTTATTATCAGTCTGTCTTAATGAGCTTATCTAAGTTAGCTTGTATGTTAAAAGGTATTTGCATCACATACAGAGATAATTCCATTCTGTCCTTTTTCCCTTATTCCTCAAATTTAAGGTCTTTTAGAGATGGTGCTGTTAAGAAACTTTATTCTCCAAAGATACTGTCCAACAAGAAGTCTTCTGCCTTCTCTGGGATCCGGAGTGAGATACCTCGTGCCCGTCATCCAGTGCAGTACCATGCCTCACATGCTTGGACCAAAAGGGGTCGGTTAAGAGAATTGCGCATCAGGTGAGCTTACAAGTGGTCACCTGCCTGCAGTGACTTTTTCATTCTCCCTTTTTGGTTAAAAGAAGGGATCATTCTTATTCTTCTATCTCAATTAGTTGGATACCTTGATGCCTGCTCCTCATGGTGGAATGTTCAGAAGAAAAGAATGGTTAAGACCCTGCAGACATAAAATCTGTGACTGAGTGTTCTTTTCATTCACATTCTCTGGTTTTACCCCACAATTATAAGCTATAAAGAGTCTTCCAGAAAAAGTCTAAATATAGTCCAAGAAAAATGATTATTTTCTTTTAATTAGGTCTAAAGGCATCCATTTATGCATTCAATAACATTTATCATGTACCTGCTAGGCCAGGTGTTGTGCTAGATGCTGAGCAAAGTGAATAAGACATTCCTGGTCCATGACCTCATGAAAGCTGAAAATCAAGTAGGCTTGACAGACTGGTAAACAAGCCACAACAACAAAGTATGGTAAGTACAGTAAAAGGAGAGGATGTGGTACTACAGACCCATGTGGCAAGGACGACCACGCCAGAGTAGCCAGCTGTGCCTTGCTGGAGGAAGTATAGTTGAAGTGGAATCCTGAAGGATCATGTAAGAATAAGAAAGGACAGGAGGAAGAAGAGCCTTCCCAGCCAAACCTAGAGAGTAACTGGCCAAGACAAGCAACTTTCTTTGTGTGTGTTCCAGGACTATGCTAAGTTCTGGGGATACTGTAAGACATAGTTCCTGCTCTCGGGGGCTCACAGTGCAGAGGGAACAGCAGGCACCCTGCAAGCCAGTGACTGTGATTTGGCGTCATGATGTTACACTAAGGGTTGGAACAGTGTGGTTGAGAGTACAAAGCTACTCTGTTTGGTTTGGGGAATGTCCAGCAGGGCATCACATTGGAGCAAGTATTAAAGAAGACTCTAGGTGGGTAAGTGGGCATTTGCCAGGTGTTTTAGGTAGGAAGAATAGTACAAACAAAAGCATTGCTATGTACTTTCTTTTCTCCAACTCTGAAGCCTTCCTTGACAAAATACTTGATATCGAAAATATTTTTTAAAATATTTTAATCTACTTGATTTTAACTTTATGTATCTGTCACATTTTATGCTCTGTGATGCAATATTAGCTATGATTCACCTTTTGACTTATACTAGCATCTCTCCCCTTGGGACCTTAAAGTTTCCCTCTCATTTCTAGAAAACTGATGACATAAGCCAAATGAAGTTTTAAAATGTGTATATCCTTTCTTCTTTCAGATGTGTGGCCAGAAAGTTCTTGTATTTGTGGATTCGAAAGACTTTTGGAAGAGTATTTCCCTCTAAAGCCAGGTAATATTAGCTCAGAACACTAAACTTCTACTGGTTAGTTCTGGGTTTTTGTTCTATATTAAGCCTTTATATAACCTTTATTATGATATATTTAACATTCCTCCCCAACCCCTCTCCCTGCCTCCAATAGCATATAATATAATGGTAATTTAACACATATTAGTTTGAATAAGTGTATGAAGGAATCATAAGTAAACCATGACAGTTAAGATCCTCTGGGAAAAAAAAGTATTTGCCCAGAAGAAGTAAATGAGCTCTTTCAGGTTAGTGGCAAGATGGTCAAATTGACTTGGTCCTAGGGTAGAACTTAGGGGGAAAGTTGGCATTGGTAATAGAAATGAAATTTTAATCAAGATAAAGTCCATCTGCCATAGCTTCATCTGTTATAAACCACCACTCACTGCCTCCAGTTTTGGTTAAGTTTTAGTTGCAGTGCCCAGAGTAGACTGCAGCGGGGAGCCATAGGGCTTAGGACCCTGTGCAGGAGGTAGTGGGGATGGAGACGAGGGGCTCAGTGTAGGGTATGTTTCGGAGGGAGAACTGGCAACCATTGAGAATGTAAGCATATTTAAAAAACCGAAATGTTATGTGTTATTACTACCTTCCCTCTCTCCTTACTACAACCTTTCCTGTTTCATTTTTCTTAGTCTGGCCTTCCTAGCCTGGAACATTTCCCAAGGTGTGTTGATTTCAAGCAAATTGGGCCTTCATGTGTTGTCTGAAATCTTTTCCAAATTTACCTTGTAGGGGGCCTTCTTGTTCCCATCTTCTGTGTGTGTTTTCACCATTGAAGCTCCCAGTGTGGCAACAGCCCATTCTAGCTGCAGATGTTAGGCATAGTTCACTTCTGCTTTCCCGTCTTCTCCTGTACCTTGGCCCTGTCCTTCGTTACTGCCTTGGTAGCTCCTCAGTGCCGTCAAATAATATTTTCTTGTCCTGCTTTTCTTGTCCTCAGTGGAAGAATTGATCTGAATTACCAAGTTTGCCATTATTGGAAGTCTCTTGTTTTTGTTTTGTTTTTTATTCTGTTGAGCATTTTACATAATTTTCCCTTTAACTTAGAAGTTATACTTGTATTCTTTTACTGACTGTGCTAAAGAATATATGTAGTAGTCCCTTGATCTGCAGTTTAGCTTTTTGCAGTGTCAGTTACCTGTGGTCAATTGCGGTAGGAAAATATTAAATGGAAAATTCCAGAAATAAACAATTGATAAGTTTTAAATTGCACTTTCTGAGTACTGTAATAAAATCTCACACCATCCCACTCTGTCCTGCCCAGGACGTGAATCATCCCTTTGTCTAGAGTATCTACCTGCTACCTGCCCTGATAGTCATTTAGTAGCTATGTCAGTTATCAGATCACTTGGGGTATCACAGTGCTTGTGTTCAAGTAACCCTTATTTTACTTAATAATGGCCTCAAAGTGCAGGAATAGTGATGCTGGCAAATCAGATATGCCAAAGAGAAGCTGTAAAGTGCTTCCTTTAAGTGAAAAGGTAAAAGTCCTTGACTTAATAAGAAAAGAAAAAAATTGTATGCTGAGGTTGCTAAGATCTACGGTGAGAAAAAATCTTCATGATACCGTGAAGAAAGAAGAAGAGAGAGACCACATTCACATAATTTTTATACCAGTATATTGTTATAATTGTTCTATTGTCGTTAATATCTTACTCTGCCTAACTTATAAATTAAACTTTATCATAGATATGTCTGTATAGGAAAAAAACATATATAGGGCTCAGAACTATGTGATTTAGGCATCCATTGGGGGTTTTAAAAAGTATCTCTTGTGGATGAGGGGGTACTGCTGTATATCTTTATTGGAATCTAATGTTAATTGGTCCTTCTACCCTCTTCCCAAATGTGGCAGGGTCCTTAGAACACTTTAACTTTGCCTATCTCCCTCCCCACGTATATGCCCTTTTTGTAATGTATTTTAAAATTTATAAAACATTATTTTCATTTTATAAAGCCAGTATTTACTTAAATTATTCATATATTTACCCTTTGTGTTGCTCTTTTTTATTTCTGCATTTTCAGGTTTCATCCGTGATTATTTTCCTTCTATTATTAGAACATCCCTGAACATTTCCTTTAGAGTAGATCTGCTTGTGATGAATTTTCTCAGATTGTGTCTAAAATGTGTTTATTTCATTTTCATTTTTGAATGATGTTTCACTGAGTATAGAAGTCTAGGTTACCATTTTTTTCCCCCAGTACTTTGAAGATCTTTTATTATAAGCTGTTGGTCTAATTGTTACTTTTAAGGATTCATCATTTGTCATATTTTTTGAAGTTACTGAGTTTGTTTTGTTTTTCTGATTTGCAGACACATCTTTCTGGCATACTTTCTTTTTCCCTAGGCATGTTATTCTCCCCTTTTTTTTTCTTATACAGTAACTTCATATAGGGTTTGAGCTCAATACTTCTCTCTTGCTCAGTTTTATGTGAAATAATTTTTCCAAACTTTTAGACTGAGGCAAGGTTCATTTAAGCTTTCCTAATTTCACAGAGCTCCCTCACATATATATCGTTTTCACAGTGTTCACAAATACGATTGCTTGCTCTATAGAATATGCTGGTTCTGTTCCCCTACCATCTTAGACTGATCCCTTTTTTTTTTCGATCTCCATTGTCCATGTCCTACTCACCTGTTTTTCATTTTTCAATTATAGTTGACATACAGGATTCATTTTTGGTGTCTTTTTGCTCAATTTCTGTTCTATTCCCAGCAGTTTCTCCTCAGTATGAAGTCCTGTTCTAGAAGGGAGCTTGCCAGGTCAGTTTTGAGGCTCTGGTGCTGGACTGCTCCAACTGTTTCAGTTCTTATGTGAACCCAGGTACTGAAGAGGACTAAGCTCTCAGCTTCAGCACTGGTCTCCAGTTGGGCCTCTGCACTTTCTAGTGACTACTTATTAGCTGTTTTGGGGTTCTCCACTTCTCACATTCCTCAGATGCCACCTCATTGCTCCTTTCTTGTGTAGAAATGTTAAAATCATGCAGATCTTTTGACTGTGGGTGGTTTGTCCTCACCTGCTTGCATTTTGGATTCATGGGGATATCTTGTCACCTAGTTTTGTTGTAATTGATACATGAGTTTTTAGTTTGGCTATATGGCTGTTCTTTGTGTTTTATGGGGATTCAGAGATTGAAAAACGATGTTGCTGACTCCACTATCTTCCACGAATTCTTTTTCTACTTAATTTAATTAATTTATATTTGACTCATTCTTAACTGGAAATCTCTTTTCAAATAGTATCTATTTATATTCCAAGTAGTTGAGAAATGCTGGTTATGTTAGAAATGACTATGAAAGGAAAGTCTGACAGTGGCTTAAATTGAGGTTTGCTTTTTCCCAGAAGCAGTCTGGAGATTGGTGCTGGTTCAGTTGTTCAGTGATGCCATCAAAGACTCAATCTTCTAGTACCTTACTAGTTCAGCATCCTTAGCATGTTGGACCTTTGTCCTCAGAGATGACACTGTGTAGTTATAAGATGACTCTTCTAGCTTTACATAGGAAGGAGCGGAAGGGTGGTGTCAACTCCATCTGTCTCTATCAGGAAAGCAAAACTTTTCTAGAAACCCCCAGCTGTATTCTGCTTCTGTCTCATTGGCCAGAACTATTCATTGGCCACCTTTCAATACAGAGGAGGCTGGGAAAGAAACCTTTCTAGTCTATTAATGAATTCCCGTGAGGAGGCAGAGGCTTTGCAGTGGGTGTTGGTTTAGCTAATGAGTGATGTCTGCCATACCACTTTACTTTCTCTTTTTACTTTCTTTGCTCTTGATTAGTGGCAAGATATAGGGGAAAGGATATTGGACTGGAGTTAGGAGACCTGAGTGTTGGTTTTAACTCAGACTCTAGCTAATTATGTGATCTAGGTGTAAGTTATGGCTTTGGGCTTCCATTTCTCAAATTGTAAAATATAAGGGGAGAATATTTGTTTTCTTGGCAACCACCAGAATTCTGATACTGTGTTTTCATTGACTTAGAAATTTGCTGTGGAGTGGTTTTCACTTTGCAACGTATTTTTTGAATCAGGTGGGTTGTTTGTTACTTTGGGGAGGGTTGACACTATTGATCTTTGCTTTTTTTTTTTTTTTTTTTTAAGTCTTTTTCCATATTGAATTCTTTCTCACTTTTAGGAATTTTGGAGGGGAATGGTATCATACCAGAAGCTGTAGAATATTACCTTATGTTTTTGGAGAATGTTTTAACTTTTATACACTGGATTTGCTTTGTCATTAATAAAACTAAACCAGCCCAAACCCATCTGATCTCAGAAGCTAAGCAGGGTTGGGCTTGGTTAGAACTTGGATGGGAGATCACCTAGGTAGACCAGGTGCTGTAGGGGTGAAAAATAAAATAAATAAGGGATTGTAAATTGACAAGGTTCTTGCAATCTGTGAGGCCAACCGAGGGTTGCCTCGCCTAAAAAACAAACAAACAAACCAAAATGACCACTGAATTAATTAGTAGGGCAAAAATAATACAGTATGTGTCCGTATCTGTATATAAGGCAGTCTTAAATATGAGCTAGTCACCTGTTTTTCTGAAGGGAAGATCTGAGCAAAAGCTTTTGGCTAATTTGGGAAGTAGATAAAACATTCATGTCCATTTATGGAATCAGTTTATATTTCTTCCTCATTCTTAGCTAACATCCTTGTTTTCTGGTTTTTTTCTTTTCTTTTTTTTTTTTTTTGAAAAAATAGAAGCAGCAGAAGAGACTTCCACAAGCTCCCTCTACTATATCTTCCCAGAGCCAGCATCTATTTACCGTAAAGCCTGCTTTCTCTACTGTTAGGCAGATGAACTGTCCATGCTCTCATTTGTGGCAAAACCCTTGATTTTGTATTATATTCTCTTGCTTACTTAAGGCCATCACCCTAGTAGTTTCTTTCTCTTTTTGCATCATTGGTTTTTCTCTCTTTACTGGATCATCTGTATCAGTGTATAACGCAGTTATTTTTCCCATCGTGAAAAAAAAATTCTCTTTGACCCTACTTCGTCCTGAAGCTAGCACTCCATCTCTTTGTTCCCCTTTACATCAAATCTCCTGGCCATACTCAGTGTCTTCAAAACCTTTTCTTGGAGTCTTTATAAATCCATTCCCAAAGGCTTTAGAGTCAATCAGTCCACTAAAACTATTTTTATTAAGGTCACTAAATTTGCTAAAATTGTTGGTTCTTAAACTTCTTTTTATTTGACCTACGAAGAAACATTACACAGTCCATTCTTCAGGAAGCCCTTTCTTACCACTTCCAGGTTGCCATCCTCTCATGGTTTTCCTTCCACTTCTCTGACTGCTTCTTCTGACTCTTTTGTTGGTTCTACCTCATCTAAATACCCTATACCGCGTCTTTTACTGCTTCTGTGTCTCACAACGGTAGCAATCTCATTAAATCTGATGATGATTCCTAAATATATACACCCAGCTCAGACCTCTCCCTTGAACTCTGGGCTACTACATATACGACAGTTCCACTGTGTGCCTAATAGATGTTATAGCTTAGTATGTTCAAAACTGAAATCTAGATCTTCCCCCCACAAACCTCTCTGCTAAGTCTTTCCCTCAGTTAACAGAAACTCCCAACCTTCCTGGGACTCAGATCAGAAACCTGGGAGTCATCCTTGACATCTTTTAAAATGCTAAATGCCAAAATTATGTTGATTCAACCTTCAAAATATATTCAGACTCCAACCGTTTTAGTACCTCCAGGTACTACCTTCCTGGTCCAAGCCATGTTATCTCTCCCCTGAATGACTCCATGAATCTTCTCACTGGTCTCCTGCCTCTGGCCTTGCTCCTAGTCAGTCTCTTCTGACAGGTAATCTGAGTTAAGTCAAATCACTCTTCTGCTCAGATCTCCCTCAGGTGGCTCCCCATCCTGCTAAGGGTAAAAGCCACAGTCCTTACTGTGGCCCGCAGGGCCAATCAGCTTTTGTTTTACCTGTCTAGGGACCTTTTTTTCATTTATGTTGTCATTTTTAATATTCAAGGGCTTTTTTTTTGTTCTCTGAATTTTTTTTTAATAGCATCCTGGAGGCTCATAATTTTTTGAGGATAATGTAGTAATTCGTTTTGAAGATTTTTTTTCTGTTCATATTATCTGTTTCTTTTAAGCTGCTTTTTTTGTGTGTGATTTTGGTCACTGTCTCATGTTGAAACCTTTCCTCAAATGTCAAGAGATCCTTTTATTGTCTGTTCATATTTGAGTTAGGTACTAAAACACTAATTTTAGAAGCTTTTATATGTATGCATAGAGACTTGTACATTGAGGGCTTTACTTTAGGCTTTTGAAGCAGAGAGCAGATTCTTTCACTGGAGGACTTCCTTCTGTCAGTATCTGAAAGCCTTTTCCCTTTGGTTAATCACTTTTCCCCAGAGGAGAGGAACTTCCGAACTTTATCTGGGGTAGTGTGGAGGTGGGTGTCAGTGGTTTAAGCTTGGCTACAAGCAGAGGAGAGGGAATGTGGGTCTCACTGTTCAGTAAGTAGACTCTTGTTTTAGATTTCTCTCCAGAGCTCTGCCTGGGATTCTAGAGTCCATTGTTCCTCCGATTCATCCTCTCCAGAGATAAACCTGAGTTTCTATTTGGGTGAATAATGAAATCCAGAGGCAAACTGCTTCTTACACACAGGCTTGCAAATAATCTTGTGTTTCCTCTCCACCCAGGACTCCCTCCTTCCCAATGTCTCTGGTTCCCACCCTTTTTGTGCCACCACCTGGTTACTTCTTGATTTCCCTACCACAAAGCACTTATTTCCCTGCTTTCTCTGAGCTGTTGATTTAGTTGCTACTTGTCTGCCCACTTTCCATCGTCTAAATCTGTTAACATCTCTTTTCATTTTTGCTTTTGTTCTTTGTCAGCTTACACTTTTGGAAATGTATTTGCTGTTACTTTAGTGGGAGTTTGGGAAAGGAAGGAAGTAGATGGATAAATAGTAGATGGTAGAAGGAAGTACGTGTGCAAATGGAAATAGTTCTTTCCCATTAAAATTTTAAAAAATTACAAAAAAGCTGTCATTAAAATTTTTTCAAACAACAGAAATGTGTTTGAAATATAGGATACACTAGTTTCTTATAATCCCAACCCGAGAGAGAACTAGTAATAGTTTGGTATTCCGGAGAGAGAAAGAACTAGTGGTAATAGTTTGGTATTCCGGAGATCTTTCCAGGCTTTGATACATAATATAATCATTTAGATATGTACACACGTGTGTTTATATGTAAAAACATGTATGTGTGGACATGAATTTTTATAAATAACACATATAGGGTATGTATTAAAAATTTCCAACATATAGGTACTAGAAATACAACAATATTTCTTAAAAATGGTATTATATACTGTGCGATAACTTAATTTTTTTACCTAATAACTTTGGGCATTTCTCCATTTCAGTATCCTTAGCTCTACTTCATTTATAAAAAAAAAAAAAAATGATTGCATGGCATTGATTGAATTTAACCTGTCTTCTTTGATGGCATTTGTAATGTTCCTTTTTTATTATTACTAATTGTGAGGTGAATTTCCCTAGGTAGATCTTTGCAGGCCAGATTTTTGAAGCTGTTAGTGGATGAGGAGGGGGTACATGTTAAGAACCTGGAGAACCATGAAAAGAAATTCAAAGCAACAGACAGGACCAGTGTTCCTGAGTTATGAATCATCTTGACAGTGCTTTGTTAGCATCAACACAATGTTGCATCTCTTCTGTTTTCTTCCTTATTACCTTTTTTCCTCTTTTATGTATATATATATATATATATTTGTTGTATAACTCCTCTGGCCAGATTTCAATTAAACTAATATGCTCTATTCCTGTTACATACAAGGAGTACCATTAGGAATTGGCTTATTTTGTAACTTTTACTCATTTATATACTGTGTATATAAATGAGAAGAGAACTAGTACTTTTTACTAATCAGAAGTATTTGATCTATGAGTGAAAAAAATTCAGAATGATAAAATTCTCAACTCACTATGGTATTTGAAAAGTCAGCTTTTTATTTTACTTTAATATTTTTGATTGTTAAGATTTGTAGTATAAAAGTTTTAAACTTCATTTCTTGTTTAAGTAGCTTTACGATTTTGATCTGAAAAAAATAAAATATGTCTGTTTTTAATCTATTTTGGTGTTATCAAGTAATGAGCCACACTTTTTTATGAGAAAGCAACAGCAATATGAAACCGTGATTTGGGAATAGATATTGACTCCAACATCATCATGTATCTCTTTCTGGTTTTTCCATTGTCTTAGGTTTTACTATGAGCAAAAAATACTGCGAAAGGTCTTTGAAGAATGGAAAGAAGAGTGGTGGGTTTTTCATCGAGAGTGGAAACTCTGTGTTCGAGCTGACTGTCACTACAGGTCAGATTTTATTTATATTACTTCAAGTATATTGATACATGTTACCAAATAATTAGTTGTTGGCATGTTTCTGGTTAGAGGGGAAAAGTTCTGAATCATTTTGTTTTTCTTCAAATTCTTTTTATAGTAAGCAAGATCAATATACTAAAATACTAAATTATTACATTAAATACTAAATTAAATTTAAGTACATGTGCATGTGAGCACACACGCTCCTTTAATTCAAGTAACCATTATGTGTTAGTTATGCTAATGATTTGAATAGAATTTTCTCCCTGACTTTCAATTCTGTATAACTTCTCATTCTGAGAATATTCTGTTCTTTAACATAAGTTGTTTTAATTTATCCTGGTTGGAGAAAAAAATATGTGCCCAATATATCTTACACATTGTATGTTTAAAATGGTGTTTACTGTTGTCATAATCACTTCTTTATTTAGGTTCTTTGGGGTAGGGGTTCTGATTTGTATATTTCAGATAAAATAGACATGTTGAATAATTCTAATAAGTTGGTAGTGTATGAAATCAAGTCTTAGGAAATGGGGTAGTGAAAATCTGGAAGGACTGGCGGTCTTAATGTGTCTAGTGTATGTGTCGAGAAGGAAAAGAGAAAGGAAAAAGTGTCAGTGACTATGTTTTAGTTCAAGAAGTAATGTTTTACATAGTGTGGATATGACTCTCATTCCAGACATCACAGCTTCGCAGATGTGGAAGGTAAAGTTATTCTCGAAGAAATCAAGCCGCCTTTTTTTTCTTCAGTGACACTCTAAGTTGTGTAGAAAATGCTCTGTCAAGGACAATAGGTTTCACTATGACTGTAGGAAATGAAATTTTAGCTTAGGATGTAGATATGGCTTTTTTGTATCATACGGATCCATGTTAATTTCTCCTGAGTACTGATCAAATTAGGAATTGTTTTAAAGAAATGCTATTTATTTATTTTTTTTGGCTCCTCAGATATTACTTGTATAACCTGATGTTCCAGACTTGGAAGATATATGTGTATCAGAAGCAAGAGATGAGGAGCAAGTACATGAGAGCTGAGAATCATGGTAAGAAGAGGAAGTGCTTGTCTAAAGAAAATGCCCACATTGACTTTTTTCTTTATAAAAACTTTATTTTTTTAGGAGCAGTTTCAGGTTCACAGCAAAATTGAGATGAAGATAAAGCAATTACCCATATACCTTCTGCCCCCACATGTAGCTTCCTCTGTTATCACTAGCCCCCACCGTAGTGTTACATTTGTTACAACTGACGAACCCACATTGACACATCATAACCACCCAAAGTCTATAGTTTACATTAGGATCCATTCCTGGTGTTGTTCATTCTGTGGGACAAATGTATAATGACCTGTATCCATCGTTATGGTATCATACAGAGCATTTTCACTGCCCTAAAATTCTTCCATGCCTCACCTATTCAGTTCACCCACCTACCAACCCCTGACAACCACTTATCTCTTTACTATCTCTATAGTTCTATCTTGGAGCCATGTAGCTTTTTCAGATTGGATTCTTTCACTTTGTAATATGCGCTTAAGGTCCCTCCATATCTTTAGTGGCTGGATAGGTCATTTCTTTTTAGCACTGAATCATATTCCATTGTCTGGATGCATCACAGTTTATTCGTCTATCGAAGGACATATTGGTTACTTCCAAGTTTGGGCAGTTATGAATAAATCTGTTATAAATATCCATGTGCACATTTTTGTGTGGACATAATTTTCAGCTCCTTTG
Source organism: Rousettus aegyptiacus (assembly GCF_014176215.1). Lineage (NCBI taxonomy): Eukaryota > Metazoa > Chordata > Mammalia > Chiroptera > Pteropodidae > Rousettus > Rousettus aegyptiacus. The sequence goes on along the minus strand of NW_023416308.1, from coordinate 15,669,134 downwards.
GGTAAATACTAGGGAATATAATTGCTGGATCATTTGGTAAGAGTGTGTGTCTAGTTTTGTAAGAAACCGCCAAACTGTCTTCTGAAGTTGCTGTACTATTTTGCATTCCCACCAGCTATGAATGAGAATTTCTGTTGCTCTACATCCTTGCCAGCATTTCGTGTTGTCAGTGTTCTGGATTTTGGCCATTCTAATAGCTGTATAGTGGTATCTTATTGTTATTTTGATTCGTATTTCCCTGATGACATATGATGTGGAGCATCTTTTCATATGCTTATTTGCCATCTGGTATATCTTCTATGGCGAGGTGTCTGTTAAGGTCTTTGGCCTGTTTTTTTAAGTGGGTTGCTTGTTTTCCTGTTGAGTTTTATGAGTTCTTTGTATATTTTGGATAACAGTCCTTTATCAGATATGCCTTTTGCAAATATTTTCTCCCAGTTTGTGGCTTATCTTCTCATTCTTTTGACATGAGCTTTTTCAGAGCAGAAGTTTTTAATTTTAGTGAAGTTCGGCTTCTCAGTTTTTTTTTCATGGATAGTACCTTTGGTGTTGTATCTATAAAGTCATCACTATACCCAAGGACATCTATGTTTTCCCCTATGTTATTGTCTAGGAATATTAAATTTTTGTATTTGCATTTAGGTCTGTGAGCCATTTTGAGTTAATTTTTATGAAGGATATAAGGTCTGTGTCTATATATTTTTGCATGTAAGTGTTCAATTCTCCTTAAACCACTTATCGAAAAGACTGCTGCATTATATTGCCTTTGCTGCTCTAAGATAAACTGATATTTATTTAGGTCTATTTCTGGATTCTTAGTTCTATCAATCTATTTGTTTATTCTTTTACCGATACCACACTGTCTTGATTACTGTAGCTTTGTAGTAAGTCTTGAAAATGGGTAGTTCCAGACTTCAAACTCTTTTGTTCTTTTAACATTGTGCTGGTTATTCTAGGTCTTTTGACTCCATATAAACTTTAGTATCAGTTCGTCGATATCCGCAAAATAACTTGCTGGGATTTTAAATGACATTGCATCATGTCTATAGATCAAGTTGGGAAAAACTGACACCGTGAAAATATTGGGTCTTTCTATCCATGAATATGGACCATCTTTATTTAGTTCTTTGCTTTTGTTTATCACAGTTTTGCAGTTTTGTTTGTACAGATCTTGTACACATTTTGTTAGGGTTATACCTAAGTATTTCACTTTTGGAGCGGTGCTAATGTAATTGGTATTGCATTTTTAAATTCTAAATACTGTTTGTTCATTGCTGTTACGTAGGAGAGGATTGACTTTTGTGTATTTACTTTGCATTCGGAAACCTTGCTATGGATTAGTTATTCCATTTTTTTGTTTTTATTGATTCTCCTGGAATCGCCACATAGATAATCATGTCATCTGCAAACAAAGATCTGTTTTTCCTTTTCCCATCTGTGTACCTTTTATTGCCTTTTCTTATCGTATTACATTAGCTAGAACTTCTAGGATCATGTGTAAAAGGAATGGTGAGAGGGACTATCTTTGCCTTATACCTGATCTTAGTCGGAAAGCTTTGAGTTTCTTACCATTAAGGATGATACAAGTTTTTTATAGATTTTTTTAAATCAAGTTGAGGAAAATCCTCTCTTTTCTTAGTTTACTGGAAGTCCACATTTACTTTTGCAGAAGCTCTTTGGAAGGACAAGCACATTGTCTCAGAATAATTCTAAGATTTGTTTCAGTCCCTCTCATGTTTTCCAGAATTTGTGATCTCAGAGTGAGGACTCCTGCATGATCACATCCCTGTGTTTTTCTCCATATGGCATGGTTTTGGCACCTGCAACTCATTTAAGCATGATCGTGTGAGCTTCCCTGCTTGTGCAGCATGCTGGCTGTTTCTTCCATGACACCTGGAGCTGTTGTCTGTCTTGCTGCCATGTGTCAAATTGCTGGGCACACTTTGCTTCCTTGCCCAGGTTGCTCTTTAATGATCCTGGCCTGTCTGGTTTCTCTGAGTTAAGCCCAGAAACCTTTGGGGAGTCTAAGTGAAAAAGACACCTAGTTTCAAAAATAACAATGCAACCTGAATTATCAGCTGCCTCATAGCTATTCCACATGAATGCCGGCACCTTAACCGTAGCAAGTCACAAATACAGTTTGTTAACTTGCCCCCATTTAGACCTTGCTCTTCCTCCTCCTTTTCCTAGCTAAAGGAGAAGCCTGACATAGGAATGGCTTGTGAATTCTTCATGCCTTATGTCATTCAGTTATCCATTCTTACAAGATCTCCCTCTGATATGTCACTTGAACTCATCCTCTTTTCTTTGCTACTGAGATTAATCCTTATCTTTTCCCCAGAGTGTTATAAGTACCTCTCATCTCCTTGCATTTATTTTTCCCCCTTCTCAATGTGTATGTATAGCTACAAAAGTGGTAAGACAGAAAACGTCATGCCACTCTTGTCCGTAAAAATGTGTTTGTCTCCTCTTTGCTTACAGAATAAAGTCAACAGTCCTTGTTTTGCCCTGCCTTCCCATACACACTAAACTGTTGCCACAGTGGATATGCGCTTTCATATCTTTACACCTTTACCCCTGCAGTTCTTTCATCAGGCCCATTTTAAATGTACCTTCCCATATAGAGTTCCCTCATCTCCTCCAGCGCAGTGGGTTCTTCTTTTCCCTGTCTCTGTCCCCAAAGTATAAACCCTCTTACCCTGGCCTCTTAGGTATACTGTGAGATACATTATTTCAATATGTATCTGGTAAGTAACTACATTGTTTCATTTACTTAATTTACACAGTAAGAGTCACTCTTTTTGGTTTATAATTCTGTGAGTTTTGAGGAATGCATATTCGTGTAACCAACCACCAGCACAATCAAGATACAGGACAGTCCATGGCTCCTGATAAATTCCTTTGTGCTAACCTTCTAGCACCCTCTCTCCACAGTTGACTTTTGGCAATCACCAATCAGTTCTTTATCACTATATATATTTTCTTTTTCTAGAACATCATATAAAAGGAATCATCTAGTATGTAGCCTTTTGACTCTGCCTTCTTTCACTCAGCAAAATGCACCAGAGATTTATCTAAGTTGTTGCATTTGTCAGTAGTTCATTCCTTTTTATTGCTAAGAAGTATTCCATTGTATGGATGTAATAAGGTTTATTTATCCAGTCACCAGTTAAAGGACATCTGGGTTGTTTTTAATTTAGACAATTATGAGTAAAGTTGCTGTAAGCATTCGTGAATGGTTCTTATGTGAGTACTTTTCTTGGCTAAAAATAATCTAGGCCTAGGATTGCTAGTTAATATAATAGGTGTATGTTTAATTTTATAAGAAACTGCCAAGCTGTTTTCTAGAGCAACTGTATCATTTTACATTCCCACCAGCAATTTGAGTGTTCCCCTTCCTCTGCGTCTCCACCAGCACTTGGTATTGCCAGTTAAAATAAAAATTTAACTACTAGTATCTCATAGCAAAGTTTTAATTTGCATTTCTCTAATGAATAATAATGTTGAGTATCTTTTCCAGTGCTTATTTGCTATTTATATATCTTTAGTGAAGTGTCTAAGATATTTTTATCCTTATAAATTGGATCGCATGTGTTCTCGTTGAATTTGAGAGGGTTTTGTGTTTTTTAGTGTATTCCGATTCCAAGTCTTGTCAAAAGCATAATTTGCAAATATTTCTCTTAGTTGGTGGCTTATCTTTTTATTCTCTTAACAATTTCCTTTGTGCAGAGTACAACTTTTTAATTTTGACAAAGTCCGGTTTATCACTTTTTTGTTTTATGGATGTGTTTCTGATATCTAGGAACTCCACCTAACCCAAAGTCACAAAGATTTCTCCTATGTTTTCAACTAAAAGTTCTCTGGTTTTACATATGGATCGCAAATATCCTGCAACGTTACTAAAATTCATTTATTCTAGGAGATTTTATGTAGATTTCATGGGATTTTTTCTCTGCAGTCATCTGTGAACAGAGACAGTTTTATTCCTTTCTTTCTAAATTTTTTTTTTTTTTTTTTTTTTTTTTTTTTTTTTTTGCATTTACTAGAGCTTCCAGTACGATATTGAATAGGAGTGGTGAGAGTAGACATCCTTGTTTTATTCCTGATCTTAGGGGAAAAGCATTCATTCATTCTTTAACCGTTAAGTATGATGTTTGCTGTAGGTTTTTTATTGATGTCTTTTATCAGCTTAAGGAACTTTTATTTCTAGTTTTCGGAGCATTTTTATTATTAGTAAATGTTGAAATCTATCTTTGTTTTTCTAAATTGAGATGATTATGTGGGCTTTTTTTTTTTTTTTTTTTTTTTTTTTTTAGTATGTCAATATGGTGAATTATAGAGAGTGATTTTTGGATTTTGAATTAGCCTACATTCCTCAGATTAATGTTATTCTTTACATATTGCTAGGTTCAGTTTGCTAATATTTTGTTGAGGATTTTTGCATCTCTGTTTATGAGGGATATTGGTCTATAGTTTTCTTTGGTTCTGGTTCAAGGAAATACTGGCCTCACAGAAAGAGTTGGGAAGTATTTCATGCTCTTCTGTTTTCTAAAAGAAATTCGTAAAATTGGTATTACCTCCTCCTTGAATGTTTGGTAAATTCTCTAGTGAAATAGATCATCAGGGCCTGGAGTTTTCTTTGTTGGAGAGTTTTAAACTTTGAATTCAGGTTTTTTTCTTTTTAATTTTTAATTAAGTTTTTTGGGTTAACATTGGTTAATACAATTACATAATTTTCAGGTGTATATTATCATTCGACATCTGTATATTCTATTGTGTGTTTACCACCCAAAGTCAAGTTTCTTTCAGCTATCACATGTTTGATCCCCTTTACCCACTTCATCTTCCCCCTAAACCCTATATTTGACCCTCTTTACCCCATCTACCTCCCCACTCCTCTCCACCCCACTAGTAACCACTAGTCTGTAGTCCTCTGGTAACCACTAGTCTGTATTCCATGTCTTTGAGTCTCTGTTTGTCCTGCTCATTTGGTGCTTTTAGGTTTATATCCCACATATAAGTGATATCATGTGATTTTCAACTTTTTCTGTCTGGATTATTTCGCTTAGCACGATTATCTCGAGGTCCATCCAGGTTGTTGCAAATGGCAGAATTTCACCTCTTCTTATGGCTGAGTAATAAATATTCTATTTTATATATGTACCACAGCTTCTTTATCCAATCATCTATCATAGGACAGTTTGGTTGCTTCCATGTCCTGACCACTGCTATGAACATCAGTGTGCAAATATCTTTTTGGATATGAGTTTTCAAGTCTTTGGGCTAAATACCTAGTAGAGGGATTGCTGGATCATATGGTAGATCAATTCTTAGTTTTTTGAGGAACGTCCATACTGTTTTCCATAGTGGCTGTACCAATTTGCAGTCCCACCAGCAGTGTATGAGGATTCCTTTTTCTCTGCATCCTCTCCAACATTTGTTATTACTTGTCCTGTTGATTATAGCTATTCTCATAGGTGTGAGATGATATCTCATTGTAGTTTTGATTTGCATTTCCCTAATAACTAGCGCTGTTGAGCATCTTTTCATATATTTGTTGGTCATTTATATGTCCTCTAGGGAGAAGTGTCTGTTAGGTCCTCTGCCCATTTTTTATTTAGATCATTTGTTTTTTTGTTGTTACTGAGTTGTATGAGTTCTTTGTATATTTTGGATATTAGGCCCTTATCGGAGGTGTTACTTGCAAATGAATTCAAGTTTTTAAATAGATATAAAACTATTCAGGTTATATAGTTCTTCTTGAATGAGTTTTGGAATTTGTTTTTTTCAAGGAATTGGTTCATTTTAAATATATTGTTGAATTTTTGGGCATAGAGTCATTTGAAGTATTTCATCATAATTTTAGTATCTGCAGGGTCTGTAGCAATAGTCCTTCTTTCAATCCTAATATTGGCAATTTTTGTGATCAGGCTTTTATTTTTGGTCAGTCTGGTGAGAGCTTTATCAGTTTTATCAATCTTTCAAATAATCAAGTTTTACATTCATTTATATTTTATATTGTTTTTCTAGTTTCAAGTTCCTTGAGTTCTTCTGTATCATTATAAAACTTCTGCAAAGTCTGGTTTTAGTTTGCTCTTCTTTTTCTAGTTTCTTGAGACGCAAGCTGACATTGTTGATTGAGACCTTTCCTTTTGTCTAACACATGCATTAGCTGATATACAGTTTCCTGTAAGCACTGCTTTAACTGCATTCCATAAATTTTAATATTTTGCAGTTTTGTTTTTATTTAGTAAAAAATGTTTTCTAATTTCCCTTAAGACTTCCTTTTTGACCCAAAGATTATTTAGCAATATGTTTAGTTCTAATATTTAGGATTTTCCACCAACTTTCTAGTATTGATTTTCTAGTAAATTCCATTCTAATCAGACAACTAGACTTAGTATGATTTCAGTTCTTTAAATTTGTTAAGGTTTTATTTTGTGGGCCAGATAATGTTCTATTTTGTGAATGCTCCATATTTACTTGAGGAATGTGCATTCTGTTGTCTTATATTGTTACTTATCGTATAATAAATACAGCCATATTACAGAGTAGAAGGCAAAGATACTTGGATTTTTAAGATAAAAAGTTATTTCTGACATATGGTATGGTTTCAAGCTATGTCCACAGACTCCAGGGAGTGTCCATTCACTCATGCACTGTTAAATAAAAAGCCCGTAGGTACTTACAGGCCTTAAGGAAGGATGGTTCTCAAATTGTCATCAAAATCATGGTAGAAATGGTTACTTTAGATTCCTGGTCTGCATGCTTGCATTTATTAGAGACGCTTTTTGTAGATAATCTCATTTACTCTTTGTAAACATACACCTAAGGGAGGTACCATTTTACAGTTGAGGAACTTGTGTGAAGTTACTTAACTAATAAGTAACAAGGTCAGTATTCGAACTTGGCTTGTCTTACTTGGGAGCCCAAACTCTAAACTGTAGCACCATATTAGTCCTCCTTGCCCGAGATATGCCGATTCCTGAGGTCTGGTGTAGACCCGAGGAAGCGGCTTGTAAATTTTCCTTCATATTTTGAGTTGACTTGTCAACAACTATGAAAAATAAAATGTTTAGCTCTAGGCCTACTGACCACATTTTGCAGACTGCTCTGAATATGGTTTACATCAGGGTTCCCCAACCCCTGGGCTGCATAGCAGGAGGTGAGTGGGGGTGGGATGAGCAAGCGAAGCTTCGTCTGTATTTGCAGCCACTCTGCAGTGCTAATCTCACCATGTCAGCTCCCCCTCAGATCATCAGTCATTAGATTCTCATAGACGCACCGGTCCCTGGTGCCAAAAAGCTTGGGGACCACTGGTTTACATAATTATTTTCTCCTCTGTATTCTAAAAAGTAAATAAATATACTTCATCGTGATGACTTTCATAATGAAAATGTAATTTACCACAAAGGGACACCCGTGGACCTTTGTACCTCCATATCTAGGAAATTTTCTTTCCTTCAGGATAGTTACTGGTCCTTTTTATTTTGTTTCTCAAACAGATACAGACAGATATAGCTAGTATCCTTTCCTTTTGTCTTGTTTATGCTACTTTACAATTATTGTTTCAAACAGCAAATTTTATAATATGATTTTTTCTTCTTTATACTTCATATTGTAGAAAATTTTAGATATCTACAAAATTGGAAGATGGAATAATGAACCTTCACATGCACCCACCCAATTTCAACAATTATCAACTCACACGTCCCACTTCTTTGCTTCCTGTTATTCTCATCACTTCATCTGTAAATATTGCATAGTCTATCTCTAAAAAATAAGGACTTTTAAAATAAAGGATTTCCAAACAGTGCAGTGTATTGATTTTCTTTTAAACATTTTGGAAACGTCATCACGTATATAACCATTTTTCATATGCACTTGCCTCCTTATTAATTTTGTGGAGCTTCACAGCTTTTCCAGCAGGGGGCATTTGAAGACTGGAGAAATTTAGATATTCAAGGAAAGAATGATTACAGAGAGCCTATGAGCTTTTATTGTAACTCAGAGTAATCCATCTTCCCATAATCCTTTTGAAAATCTCTTTGGTGCATCTAGATGCAAAGCAAAAGATGCAACAGGCCTGGAAGTCCTGGTTGATCTACGTGGTTTTTCGAAGAACCAAACTTCAGATGCAGACCGCCGCCCTGCAGTTCAGGCAGCGGAGTATTTTGTGGTGAGTGTGCTCAGTTGCCCTACAGATCAGCAGCTGTCATTTTACTTCAGCCTTGCTTTATGCTGCTGGAAAGCAGCATGAAAACTCACTTTAAAAACAGTTTCCAACATTATCGATACCTAATAAATACTTTTTGACAACTTGTTCAACTGTAAGATGAGGTTTTCACATAATCATAAGTAATGCTATTTGAGGTTCTAAACCCTATGTTAAGTTTGTGTGTGTGATTTTTTTAATGCAAAGTGTCTCATTTAATCCTAACCATAAACTATAAAATAAGTACTGTTATTGTACAGATTAAGATACACAAGTCTCAGAAAGGTTGAATAACTTGCCTAGGCTCATGTTAAGTTGTAATTGACAAAACTAGAGCTCACCTGCCCATTTTTCGGATGCCAAAGCCCATGCTGTTAACTGCTGCCCTGCACTGCATCTCATCAGCTTTTCCTGCACAATGGAGGGACATGATTTAGTCCATTTCAAAAGCCAGATATGTGTAACAATGAGCTACTTTATAATGTGACTGATTCCACTATACATTGTCTCTAGTGGTCTTCTAGTGTCCTGAATAGCAGGACACTATTTAGAGCCCAGTTCTGGCCTGAAAGAGCTAGGCCCTGTATATAGTCTGGATAAGAACACAGGCTTTGCAGCTAGACTAATTTGAGTTCTGATCCCTGCTTCAGCATGTATTTTTGCATCATTTTACCTCTCTAAGTCTCACTTTCTTCATCTGTGAAATAGGCACACCATGAAGTATCTTTCAAGGTTATCATGGGAAATAAATATAAGGTAATATCTGTAAAGTAGTATAGTATCCTGAATATCAGTGAACATAAAGCAGTTACTTATTTTTTGAAGTTATTTAAAAGTTATTCAGCAAATATTTAAAAATGCTTAATAAGTATGCAGTTCTACTAGAGTCTATAGGAGATATTTTTACCTAAGTTTATTTATTCAATCTATATGTATATTGAGGACTCAAAATGTTCCTGGTATTATATTGGGTACTGGGACTGCATTCAGGGAATTTATGATTCCCTAAGTGCTTAAAAAGATGATAATGCAGAATAGCTTGCAATTTTAAAGTGAGTGATGTAGCTAGCATGGCCTAGGTTAGGAGGAAAGAGAGATTTTGATTAGAGTGACCAAGCAAAGTGAGTGTTTTTGTAAAATAGATGTTGGAGACTCTCATTTTTTCATTATTGTTTTCCTATAGCAAATAAGAAAATAAGAAACAAAGACCGACATGAAACCTGGCCAGGACAGTAGGAAAAGATGAGATCCATCAGGGCTGGAAATCTAAGAGTCATTTTTTTTGTAGATTGTTCTGTGAATGCTCCTGATTCTTTAAATTTTGGCCGTAATTCATATATATTTTTTAAACCTGTGTAGGCCAAACAGCGTGTATATAGTCTCTAAGGCTGTATCTGGCCTTAGGAACCATCAGTTTCCAACCTTTAATTGGCAGCTCTAGGACTGTTTCTTGATTGTGTTGTTCAGCAGTGGCTCTAACAGATATCACTCTAGAGATGGCACCATGAGGGAGAGGGGTTTGAGCTTAGGGTCTGAGGCCCAGCTCTTCCTACCCTTCTTTTTTCTGAGTGACTTTTTTTCTGACTGGTTCTAACTTCAATTTGTTCTTTGACAGGGTGTGGTGGAGTGAGTGGAGGCGGCAACTAGGAAAGGTCCGTATGGGCCATGCTCTCTGTGCCTCAGCTATGAAGCACAGGAACCTGAGTCTCCAGCTGAAGGTGAGTCCAGCAGACTTGAGTTTTCAAGTCCTCTGTCCATGTTGTCAAGTCAAGCCCCACACCCACAGAGAGTGAGGTCAGACTCCCAAGCAGAAGGCCAGCCATCATGCTACTGCTTCTCTGCTGGCCCCTCTCTGCAGCTAGGGGACTGAGGACGGGGAGGAGGGGCAGAAGCAACCTGAAAGGCTAGGCTCTGGGCTCTTCAACAGACAGAGGCTGCTAGATGTGATCAGTGGTTTGTAGAGAATGGCTAATTGTGGAGCTGGAAAGGGATATATGAATTAGTTATAAATATGTTTAAAGAAACAGTATATTCTTTATTTACTCATTACCATTTTCCTACAGCAAATTAGAAAATAATGAGGACAGAAAAGAAACTAAGACTGAAAGAAAACCTGGTTTCTTTTTTCATATAATCTTGCTTATCTTAGAGGTTTCTTTTGGGAAAGCTAGTAGCTTTTGATCAGTAAAAAGGCCTTACATCTCTGCTGTGGTGAAGCTCTTACAGCTTTTGATAGACTCTCTGAATTTCTGTCACTTTTTTGTGTCTATGGGACTGCTAAGTCAAAGAGACTAGAACAGGGAAGAAGAAAAAAAAGTGCCTGTTACTATATGTAGGAGTAATATATATATATATATATTTTTATTATGGTGACACTGATTAAGGAAATCCAGTAAAGTGATATCTTTTTATTCTGACAACATTTTGTATTGTCCGTGCAAGTGTATATAGTGTATGGAGATCACATGCAAATAGCATATACAATCATACAGATCATGGGGTAAGCAAACTGGCTTATAGATCATATTTGGCCTGCTGTCTGTTGTTGTAAATAAAATTTTATTGGGACACAGTCATACCTATTCATTCATATATTGTCTAAGGCTGCTTTCAGGCTACAGTGGTGGAGTTGTTGAATAGTTGCAGCAGAGAATTGGTGGCCTGCAAAGTCTAACTGTTTATTCTATGCCCTTTTAGAAAAAGTTTGTCGATTCTGAACTCATAAGAACTTCTGAGGCAATAGCAAGGAATCAGAGATCTTTGCAGTTGTAATAACAGTAATAGTCACAGCAACAGCAATAGCATTTGTTGTGGTCTTGTGCTAACTGATAAGTGCTTTACATGCATTGTCTCATTTAATTTGCATAATTCTTTATTAAAAATTTCATTATTGAGGAAACTAGGAAGTTTAAATAACTTAAATAAGGGTGTACACCCAACAAACATTGGAGCCAGGATTTAAACCCAAGCATCCAGAAGACTACAGAGTCATTCTTTTAACCATCATGCTACATTGCCCTTAGTAGGCTTGTAATATCAGGAGGGAGATGGCACTGACAAATGTGAAAATGCTATAAACATAGGAGCATAATGAGACTGATATTTCTGTCACTGATGGACTACAACTTTGTAAGATTTCTTTCCTTTCAAATAGCCAGTTTGGGAGCCTATAAACTCATTCTACTGATGGCTGCTGTATCTCAGAACATTTTTAGATTTCACTTTTAACAATTGTCTTTAGAACTTGCAACAACAAATTCGATTGGATATGTTTAGTCATAACGGATTTTTATGGTTTGAGGTTGGATTTAACTTATAAAACAGCTAAATCATTCAGAATCAAATCCTATGAAAAATGTGAGTAATCAAGATAATATTGATATGGGCCAAAAGCTATGTGAGATTCTAAGACACAGATTTTATTGTGCAGATTATAAGTAATAATGCTTTGTGCCTGATAAGCACCATATCATTTACCAAGGACTTACATACTTAAGTCATTTCTCTTAAACCTTGTGTCTCTGAACTACATAGGACAGACATCATGAGATGTGTGAAGTTTTTAAGAATTCAATTTGTGTAGTTCAAACATAGAAACATTAAATATGAAACATTTATAAAAATGTACTGTACTAACATAATCCAAGTACCTACCACCCAGATTTAAAAGGTGTTAGCATTTCCCATACTTGCCCCAGAATTTATGTAAATGGACACTACTCAACCCCTATTCTTTCTCCCTTCTGCCATCTTCCCTTCTCAACCATAGCCACTACTGTGATACTGAAATCATTGTTCTCTTGTATTCTTTTTACTTGTAAAAATATGTGCATGCAGATCCATAAAGAATAAATGTTATGACTTTGTGTAGTTAGGAAACTTATGAATGGTGCCATACTGTACATTTACTTTGAAGCTTGCTTTTTTTTTTTTTTTTTTGCAACAGTATTTTTTTGAAGTTTATCCATGTTGATACATATAGATCTATTAACTATGTATAATATGGCTCAACTTATCACTGTTGATGAACTGTTGATTACTTTTACTTTTTCGCAGCTACACATAATGCTGCAGAGAGCATTCTTAAACATATATTCTTGTGTAAGAGTCTTAAGAGTTTCTTTCATCTGGTTCCTAGAAGTGAAATTGTTGCATCATTGGATATTCATCTCTTCATCCTTATTAGGTATCACCCAATAACTTGCTAGTGCTGTACCAATTTACATGCTAATGTTTCAGTTCCCATTTCTTTCAGCCTCACAAGCATTTTGCATTGCTAGATTGGTAATTTTCACCAATTTGATGTGTGTAGAATGATAAATTCATTGTTGCTTTAATTGATATTTCACTGATTCCTTATTTGGCCCAGCATCTTTTCAGAGGCTTGTTTGCTGCTTGGTTTCTGCTTTTGAGCTTGTTATAGCCCTCATTCCTCTTTTCTGTTTGGTTATTTGGCTTTTTCTTACTGATTTATGGACATTGTAGATTCTGCTTACTAATCTTTTGATTGTTATGTATGTTGCAGCACTTTCTTACAGTCTTATAGCTTGCTTTTTACATTGTGGTGCCTTTTTTCATACAGATATTATTTCAGTGAAGCCTAATTTATTTTATGGCTTGATCTTTAATACATATTGGGTTTACCTTATAAATTGTGTAAAACAGGGTCTTAGTTTATCATTTTCCATATGGATAATTAATTGCTGCAGCACTATTTACTGAATGGTCCATTCTTCATCTTTTTTATACTTACTATTAATCCACCTCCAGCATAGGGCAAGTTCCCATTTATTCATCGATATGTTCTGAGTTCACCATTCCGTTGGTCTGTTTGTCTTACTCTGAGCCAATACCACACTGTATCAGTTTTGATTTAATGAGGCAGGAAAGAAAAAGCAACGGTTCTCTAGTCAGACTGCTGAGATGGAAATTCTGCCTTTGTTGACTATTAGCTTTGTGCCTTTGAATGAGTTACTTAATCTCCCTGTACCTTGGATTTCTTACTTGTAAATATTACTAACTACCTAATAGGATTGTTGAAGAATAAGTGTGATGATACTTGTAATATGCTTGGAGTGATGCTTGGAATATGGAAATGCTCAGTAAATGCTGTTTATTACCACTCCTGATCTTACTGGACAGCTCTAAGTCTTCATCTATGGAAAGGGATCTTCTTTATTCCTGTTCTTTTTAAAAATTGTCTCAGCTATTCTTCTTCACACTTTCTTATTAATTTTAGGGTCAACTTCTCAAGTTCCACAACAAAGTTTACTAGGAATTGTCATGTGTATGATGGTTATTTCATCCATGAACTTGATAAATCTCCTATTGTTAATGAGCATGAGAAGGTGTAATATTGTGATATATAAGAAATATATTCTGGGTCATTCAAATGACCTAGTGTATATTTCTTGAGTATATGGGATCATCCACAATTCCTAGCTCAAAGCTCCTGGAACTCCCAGAATTTTCTAAGCGTTGAGAGTGGGAAAAGGGGTCTTTCGTTATATTAATGAGGTGACTTTTTGAAGCATCTAAGGATAAGGGTTGGTTGCCAGTGGAACCAACTGAGATTAGAGTTTTGGAATTGTCACTCACCACCCCCCACCTCTGGGGAGGAAGAAGGGCTGGAAGTTGAATCAGTTGCCAATGGCCAGTGGTTTAATCATTCATGACTATTTAATGACGCTTTCATAAAAACCCAAAAGGATGAGGTTCAGAGATCTTCCAGGTTGGTGAATGTGTGGAGATATGGGGAGAGTGGCATGTATGGAAAGGGGATGGAAGCTCCATGCCCCTTTCCCACACACCCTGCCCTATGTATCTCTGCCATTTGGCTGTTCCTGAGTTACATCCTCTTATAATAAACCAGCAATCTGAGTTCTGTGAGCTGTTCTACCAAATTAAACTTACAGGAGGTGGTTGTAGGAACCTCTGCTTTATAACCAGTCATCAGAAGTACAGGTAACAACCTGACCTTGCAATTGGCATTCTGAGTTTGGGGGGGGGGGGGGTCTTTGGAACCTCCAGTCAGTGGCCAGTGTGTCAGAAGCACAGGTAAGAGCCAAGGCTAGAGGCTGGCATCAAAACGTGCTGTTGGGGGATACAAGGCGGGCTTGCAGGACGGAACCCTTAGCCTGTGGAATCTGACATCTGATGTTTTCTCTGGGTAGATAGTGTCAAAATTGAGTTGAATTCTTGGACACCTTGCTGGTTTCCAAGCAAACTATAAGGCTTTGTAGGCTATGCCCATAAGGCTTTGGCTATTATTCCAGGGGAAGTGGAATAAGCAAAAGAGTGATATGATCACACTTACCTCTTAATAGGATCCCTCTGGTTTATTATGTGCTGCCTTTTATTATTATTATTATTATTATTATTATTATTATTATTATTATTATTTATGCCTATAGCATCTGGTCTTCCTAGGCAGTCTCCCATCCAAGTATAACCAGGCCCGACCCTGCTTAGCTTCCAAAATCAGACATCAGGCCTGTTCAGGGTGACACAGATGTACACCATGAACTGTGGCTTCGTTGGGGCGTGAACCTAGGACCTTCTGCGTGTAAAGCAGACATGCTAACTGCTACACTATGGAACCATATCCTGTGTGCTGCCTTTTGAAAGGAAGGGAGAGAGGGGTGTGTGTGCGTGTCTGCAAGAATAATGGAAAAATAAACCAAAAAACTAACAAAAGAAGAGAAGAAGAGAACAGTGTGAGAACAAAATATTTTTGTGAACTTATTTTGTTACATATTTTTAACTTCAGAACCATGTAGATTTTTTTAATGTAATTAAAAAAGCAAATCAAAAAAGGTAAAAAGCAATCCCTAGGATTTTAAAATACACCGAAACAAATATATCAAGTTTGTAGCAATAACTACACAGAAGAAATAATTACTTCAAGTAACTTTAAAATATAATATTTTTGACTGTTCGTCCCTAGTGGGATGTCAGGACACAAAGAACTGCTAAGAAATCTAAAACTGTGTTCAGTAGTCTTATTGTTAGTAGCGGGTCTGGAATCGTTACATTAAAATGATAATAGCTACATCGTAAGATAAAGCAAGTAACTGTGGCAATGTCATTAGGAATCAGCATTTTTCAGGGTAAAAGAAAAGATTACAGGTATAAAATCAAAGAAATTAAATAAGAGCCCTGTAATCTGAAACTGGAAATGTAAATATCAATATGGAGTTAAATTGTTTTTACCTAAAAGATCTATTTCTAACTTTATTTACTGAAATACCTAGAAGCAGTGGCAATAATAGAGCATTTAGCATCTCCAGTGACCCCAGTCTACTGTTTTCCACTAAAGGGAACTGAGATTTTTTTGGAGAAATGGCTGATTCCATATCTAGAGCAGGAAATAGACATCATAATCCTAAAATATAGTGGCTGTAAAGTGAGAAAATTAATAAAGGTTAATGGGGTTGTGTCAGGGATACCATAGGCTTAAAATACAACAATTTGAGCATCAAAAAGATAATGACTACAATGGATTGAAAATATATCAAATATATAAAAATTAATGCATTCATAATGAGAAATAAAAAGGAACTCATCAGTCACAATTTTGGGTTGTTAGAGCATTAACTCATTTCTTTGAAAATTAATGAAGGTAAAGATTAATCATTTATCCTTCCTTTACTGTACAAACTAATCTCTGAGAAACCAGAGGGTTAATGAGAGAGTAGACTTCTTTATAGAATTCCAGTTAATAAATGAGAGAGCACTGAAATTGGAAAGTCACTGTTTTGCCACCTCCTAATGAGAAAATGGATCTAGGCAGCAATCACCAGGTGAAAAAATGATGGGAGAAGTATAATGGAGGGTTTGGATTGATGCCACCTGAAGCTGTGGAACAGTTTTGGCACTGATAAAACTGGCAGCCAATCATGATGTGCTTCGTGATACAAATAATGGGAAGACTTAGCACCACTTGAGAAATGTTCTTGTCTAGAAATTTGAACATGACTCCAACCAAACCTAACATGAATCTAACAATCAGTTCATGGGAAGAAATATAGGGATCAGAGGAACGAGTTTAAGGAAACTTGTGACAATCAGCCAAATCTGAAATGTGGGACATTTTATAGGATAAATGACCTTGTTTGTCTAACAAATTGGTGGCATGAAAGAGAAAAAAGGCAGGGAAGGAAATTTTCTCATAAAAGGGAGAGATTTAAGTGATAAAACAATCAAAACAAATGAGATAGGACCACTCTGGTTAAGAATAGACCATAGTAGAAGATCAAGGATAAAAGCAGACAAAACAGTTTGGAAGCTGTTATAAAATTCCAGGTGAGATTTTTGACAAGGATGATAGCAAGATGGTGTTGGATTCTGGATATTTTTTGAAGGTATTGCCAGCAGGATTTGCTAATGGATAGATAAGAACTGAAGTTTCAGAGAGGGTTCAAGATGACTTCCAGGTTTTTGGTTTAACTAGAACGGTGGAGTTGCCATTTACTGAAATGGGGAAGACAGAGGAGAGGCAGGTTCGTGGGGAAGGATTGGGAGGCACTTCATTCTCAGCTCCGTGTCTTCAGCCTGACAGGCCTTTTGAGCATCCACGAGATGTCAAGGAGGCAGTTGGATATGTATGTGTGGACTGTTGAGGAGGGTCCAGATCTGAGATGTAAATTTGTGAGTCCTCAGCATGCAGATAGTATTTAAAGCTATGAGACTGGATGAAAGCACAAAGGGAGTGAGTAGCTAGTGAAGAGGTTCCAGGACTGAGTTTGTGAGATGGGAGTCCATAGCAGGAACAAAGGAGAAACCTGAGAGGTATCCCAGGAGTCAGGTGAAGGAAGATATGATCAGCTTTGTCAGAAGTTTATGGCAGCTAAGGGAAAACAAGGACTAAGATTCGACCTTTGGATTGAGATGTGGAGAGTCCCAGATTCACTAGATAAGAGCAGTTTGAGAAAGCCTGAGGAAAAAGGATTCAAGGAAGCCTCCCTGTGAGAAGAGAAATTAGAAAATAGCTATTTTGAGGAGTTAGCTGGATTGCGAAGTGTAGTCTGGAGAGGGGTGTTGGTGGTTTTGAGAGTTACTGATTTGTTCCTTTTTAGAAGTATTTTTGTGACAGTAATCTTCCCTCCCAACTTTTTATTTTTGACAAATACCAAATCACAGAAAAGATAGATACTGTATACTCTTCATTAGTTTAACTGTTGTTTACATCTCACTACATTTGTTTTCTCTAGGTATGTATTTTCTGAGCCACTTTAAAGTTGCAAAGTTTACCCTAAATATTTAAGTTTATATCTCCTAAAAATAAGGATGTTCTCCTATATAACCACAATATCATTATCATATCCAAGAAACTGAATGTCAATATGGTAATATCTAAAATATAGTTTATATTCAAACTGTATATTGTTGCCATTATAGTTCAGGTTCAGGTCACCTGTTGCTTTTGCTTGGTGAGTTTTTTGAACACTGTTCAAACGATTTATTTGCCAACAAGAGTTCAAAAGTAATAATACATAGGCTGGGAGAAATAATAGCGCATTCATATGCTGATTTAAAAAAAAAAAATCTAATGGAGAGTGAAAATCAATGCTGCAGAAGTAGGGGAAATTGCCAGAGTGATAAACTTGAGATAGAAAAGATGGGATGTATCCATTGTGGGAGAGGGGTGGCCTTTGATGGAAGCATGGACAGTTTATCCAGGAGGGAAGGCATATCCTGTAGTCAAATGGGTGGGTAGAGTAGGGGGAGCTTGATGATTGTTTTTATTTTCTTGGTGAAATAGGAAGAATGATACTCAGCTTGAAGGAAAGGCAAAAAGGTGTTGCAAGTTTAAGAAGGTATGAAGTCGTTGTCTGAGACAGTCATCTTCAAACTAGAGAGTGCATATTGCTGAATGTTCATGAAGACTTTCCTAAGGGGGCATGTTTATGGATAGTCTTAAGGGAATCCTTTCGTAGACCCTCAATTTTTGTAGGCATGCTTTCGGGAAACTAATGTGTCTGAGAGAGGTCCTCTAAACAATAGGCTTCCTCCCACTTTGGAAGAAAAGGCAGATCCTCATCTATCTCAAATCTAAATTAATTATATCACACCTTGGATTGTCCCTGCTGCTTGTCTACTCATTGATTTTCTTATTTCTCTTTATTCTTAATCCAGAAAAACTTACTTTCTGGAAGCAGAATGTACTTAAAGATCCTTCCACCCCAAGTGCCCATACTTTATGATCCTGCTTAGGGATTGCTACTTCCTTGTTTCTAATTTGAGCCTTTCTAGTGTGTATGCCTGTCTATTTTTTCTCTTCTCTACTTCACCTCTGCTTCCCTGCTTCTCCTTTGATCAGTGTCTTTTCTCTGGTTTTCAGGCTTGGTCACAGTGGCAGGAACAGCTCCTGCATGTACACAGGGAGAGACAGAAGGTGATCTCTGCAGTGAAACATCATCAGCACTGGCAAAAGTGGAGATCCCTGAAGGCCTGGCTTAAATACCTACAGGTCCGAAGAGTAAAGAGACAGCAGAACGGTGAGCAAAATGTCCGGGGCTTGAGACAGGGTTGGATCACAATTTCCACTCTTTTTCTGCCAGTTGTACTAGGTAATTAAGGAGAAATGTAACCCTATTTTTTTTTTTTAATGCCACAAATTTTGAAAAAAGGAGATTAAGGAGGAAAATATATTATCCTTGGTACACATTTAAGATATTTCCATTCTGGCCTTCTACACATATATTTTATTCAATAGAATTTTAATTATGCTGTAACTACTGTGATTATTATGATTAATATACATACAGTTTTATATATTGCTTTTTTTTTTCACACAACTAACCAACACCTTTCTATGTCTAAGTATTCTTCACAAATGTTATTTTTTTAAAGATTTTGTTTTATAGGATGGCTTACTTTAATCTATTTAGTCATTCTTCTGTTGACATTTGGATTGTTTCTCCCCAATAATGCAAATGCATGTGATTTATGATGGTGAGTTTTTTGGACACTGTTCAGATGATTTATTTCCCAACGAGAGTTCAGAAGTAATAATACATAGGTCATGATTGTAAGTACTTTGTACTTTTGTTCTTTGGTTTCTCAAGACTATGCAGATGTGACTCAAGCACTGTTCTAGATACTGGGTTGGGCTCTCCAGCTTTGACCTAGGCCTCTCTGCAGATATTTTCCAGGCCAGTGGTCCCCAACCTTTTTGGCACCAGAGACCAATGTTCTTATGAGAATCTAATGCCCGATGATCTGTGGTGGAGCTGAGGTGGTGATGCTAGAGCTGGGGAACGGCTACAAATACAGATGAAGCTTTGCTCTCTTGTCCACCTGCTGCTCACCTCCTGCTATGTGGCCTGGTTCCTAACAGACCATGAACTGGTACTGGTCTGAGGCCCAGAGGTTGGGGACCCCTGTTGTAGGCTGCTAAAACTGTCTCTTGGGAGAATTTGAATGAGTCAAGTTAAGAATAGTGATAGGGGACCAACATCTGGTTGCCCAAGCCTATAAGGTGAAGGTAGTAAGCTATTAAGCATGATGAGCTGCAGACTAACACTCCTCTATTACAGCATTCAAATTCCAGGACCGACTTCCTTCTGCTTCCTGGACTTTAGCTCATCAGGCCATTAGCTAATTAGTGTTAAAAGGAGGTGAAGCTGACTGCTTGGATCAGCCTGACTGAAAGTTCATAAAAGCCTTTGCCAGCATGTTGGCTACGTTGTATGTCATTGACTCAGTCCTTAAAGTCTTATCTAGGAGACATCAGTAAAGAGGCAAAAGTAAAATCAACTCTTTAAAAGCAGCAGTCACCATTTTTGCTCATTAGCAGTAACTAGGAGCCTCAGCGTTTTGATATTACTGATTTTATAGCATTCACCTCCCTAAAATTACAGACCTTTTCTCTTTCCTTGGAGAGAAGAGATGCAACTAATGGATTCCCAATAACCCTCCCATGTTTTTAAACAAAATGTTTATCCTGAGATTTTTTTGTGAGAGCAGCCTTGAATATCTGCTGTCTGCCAGTAATGGACTTCAGCTTGTTTTAAAGATGCTTCCAGCTCATTGGCCAACATTTGGGGAGGTGGGCGGAACTTTAGTTATTTTCTCTGTTGCAGAGATGGCTGAGCCATTCCATCGAGTCACTGTGCTCCAGACACATTTCTGTGATTGGCAGTGGGCCTTGGAGCAGAGGGAGAGCTTGTATGCCCACCAGGCACAGGTGGAGGCACTGGCCAGGAGGATGGTGTTGCGTCGAGCCTTTACTCACTGGAAACACTGTATCCTTTTCAGCCACCCAGCCCTGTCCAGCGCCTCAGCCAAGACAATGTGAGCTTAGCAGTCTGTAAGACAAAAGTCAGGAGATACAGGGGAAACAATTGCTAAGTAGTTTGACAGTCCTGATCTGCGTTGGCTTCTTTTTAATTTTTTTGTTTGTTTGTTTAATTGGGAATATTTACACAAAATGGTATGTATAACATACATTTATAGTTTAAAGAATATTAAAATGAACACCTGTGTACCTATTGCTAACACCCCTGTCTGCTACTCCCTGATTGCATTCCCTTCCTCTTCCTCAGAGGTAATCCCTCTTTCCTGAATTTTGTGTTATTTCATAGCTTTTCTCCACCCCCTAGATGGCGGAAACAGTCATAAATGTTTCTGCTTCAGAAATTCATTTTATTTCATTTCTGTTTCGGAAAGCTATTTGTTCTTGGTGGACCTATCATTACGATCATAGCTTCTATTTATTGGGCTTTTACGTGTAGGCATTATGCATTATCCTTAATCCTTATAGTGACTCTGTGGAGTGGGTATCTCTATCTCCATTTTATAGATGAGGAAACAGATTCAGGGGAGCTAAGTGATTTTCACACTCACAGCAGGTCATTGACAGAGCCAGGATTTTTTACGTGTAAAGCTTTGACTCTAATGCACATGTTCTTGATCACTGCCCCTACCATGGAATGTGCCCAGGCGTGAGGATCTAGACTGCATGGGATGTGCAGCTATGCGTTTGTTTGTCCATCGAGCTCTTGCTTCGTTTTAAACTTCTGCCTAAGATTTGGAATATGGGAAAACTCAAAGACTAACAGTAGTTCATTGTCTAGTGGGGAAAATAGACAATGAAAATGGGTCTTTACAATATGGTATGATAGTGCTGTCATAAAGGTTTTGTATCAAGTCCTGTGAGAGCTACTGTGGCAATTCAGCCTAGGAGGTGATGTATGAGCGGAATTGAAATCTTAGGAGATGACAACTTTCTCAGGAGAAATCTGGAGGGCATTTTTGGTGGCAGGAATGGCATTTACACAGGCATAGAGGAGGAAAAGCAAGTATGGCAACGGGGTCAGTAGTGAGTTGAGGGAGGGGTTAGCAGTAGGGTAGTGCAGGCAGATGCAGGCTGGGGATCCTTATATGCAATGGTTAGAAATTTGGGCTTTATCCTGATGGCACTGGGGATCCTCTGGAAGTTTTCGAGAAGTTGTGCAGCAGATTTGTACTTTAGAAAGGCTAAATCTAGATTGAAGGAGCGAAGCTAGCACAGGGAGACCAGTTATATGAGGAGGTTCTTACCATAACTTCAGAGTTTTTGGCTGAAATGTCTGACTGGACTGTCAGAGAATGTGGGAGAAAAGGTATATTCTGCTTTAGATGTGGCAGTTTTGAAATGTTTACTGCAATTGGTGGTAATTTACCTCAACTATTTTTGCCTCGTGAAATGAGCATGGGGGAAAGGCAAGGCCAGCTGTTTGAAGTAACTCACATGGTTCATCTTTGCCTACTCTTCCTTGAGTCATCAGGAGGAGAAAGAGGTGGACATCCTACCTGTCATATTTTGTGATCCCCTGCAGCCAGGGAATCACTAGGATTGTACTGTGCAGAGGTGGGAACCTTGTTGAGACGAGAGGCCTTAACTCCTGGCAGATGTGCTGCTGTGTGCAGAAGAAGCTGCCCAGTGGAAGGTGGCAGAAGAGCACCATGGGCGCAGCTTGCTGGTAAGCTCGTCAGCCTTGCTCAGGCATCCACTCTGGGGGGACCCGCACCTACATCATCATACTCTTTGTATCTGGTCATGTGGTGAGCTTCAGTCATGAAGCCTTCCTTCATTGTGGGTGTCTCTTTTTTCATTTTGGCTCAGAGATGGTAATAGTGTGGGGTCAGAGGGGTTTGGAACTTACAGGAACCTTAGAGATGATCTAGCCCTGGGGTTTTTTACGTGGCGGGCCCCCTTTTTAATGGCTGAAGCCTAGTCTGTGAAATTGACCAAAGTAGAGACAGTGTGAATGACGCAAGGTCTGGGGAGTAGTCACTCTTCTATTGGCTGCTCTTCCTCTGTTCACCAATACTTTTAGTATCCTGTGTGGTTCCACAGAGCGCAGTAAGAGAATCCCTGAGAATTCTGTCTCAGAAAACTGAAGCGCAGGGTGTGGGGGGATGGGCTTTGCTTAGGTCACATGTGAGTCATTATTGATGGAGGCAGGTATGTATGTCCTTCCTTACCGTGACCCTGTACTCACCAAGTATTTCTTCTCTTCCTTTTGTTTTGCTCTCACAAACTGCATTTATAATTGTGCAGGTAAACACAGTGACCCCACATGGTAAAACAAAACACCATAGGCTAAAAGTTCTTTCTGAGAGGCAAAGTTGATGTTTTAAATCTTTGTAATGTTCCCGTCTGGGTCAAGGGACCTCTTCTGGTCAGAAGTGGTGTATTTGTACCAGTGCGTTATCTGTGGATGGCAAGGGGTGGTTCGAGAGCTATTAAGTACCTACTGTACGGCCTGGCTTGTAGCAGGCTCACAATTAAAACTCAAAGCACAGTAACACTCTCAGGGACATGGGCATAGTTGTAAATAGCTGTGACTGAGCTCGCCAACTGATTCAGGCACTGCCGTTATTTTTATAGACACTACTAATACTGGTTGTATCCTTGTTTTCATAGCACTTTTGCTTTAGAGCCCTAAAAGACAATGTGACCCATGCCCACCTCCAACGAATAAGGAAGAATCTCGCTCACCAGCAGCATGACATCACGGTGAGGATTGTCTTCTGTATTAAGGGACCTCTTCTGATGGCCATTCTCTTTTTAACCTTTGTGATTACAGATTTCTCCCTAGACCTTTAGACTCTGAAACTTTAGAGTCTATTTTCTTTAGCAATCCATACTAGCTGATAGAGAAACCCTTGTTTTTACCTTGTTGAAGCCCGTTTTTTATCTGTTTGCTAAGAAAATTGACATTTGAGTCCAAGGTCAGGCATAGTAGATTACAACCCTGACCTAGGGAATATACTTTAAGTCTATACTCTAGGAGGCTGTGATTGTGTTTGTACTGTAACTCTATTCTCTTCAGGGGTTCATATACCTGAGGGCAACAAATGTTCTATGCAGATTGTGTTTCTTGGCGTAGAAGGATGGTTTTTTGTTTTCTTTTGTTTTTAATTATGAAAATGTTCAAACGTAGAAAATATAAAGAATAATGTAATAAACCACTATGTACTTACATCTGAATTCAACAATTGGTAATATTTGCTTTTTTTCTGAATCATTTCAAAGTTAACTACAGATATTGTGACATTTACATCTAAATATGTCAGCATGCATCACCCAAAAAGAACATTTTTTTACATAACCACAGTATCATTATGATCCCTAACAAAATGAATACCAGTTCACTATTATCTAGTACCCAGCCCATATTCAAATTTCCACTGTTGCCTTCAAAATCTTTTAAAGCTTTTTTTTTCACACCAAGATTCAATTAAGTATTGATTACTACATTTAGTTATATCTCTTAAGGCTCTTAATAACAATCTTCCTGCCCCCTCACTTCTTCTGTTTAACATATTTATCGTTTAACTGTGATAAAATACATATAACAAGATTTATCATTTTTAAGTCTACATTTCAGTGACATTAAATATATTCATATGATTGTACAACCATCACCATTATCCATCTTCAGAATTTTTTTCATCTTGCAAAACTGAAACTCTTTACCCATTAAACAGTAACTCTCCATTCTCCTTCTCCCCAGCCCCTGGCAACCACCATTCTCCTTTTCGTCTCTATAAATTTGACTACTTTAGGTACCTCATATTGACAGTGTTAGTAGCCCTTTTGTGACTGGCCTATTTCATTTATCATAATGTAGATTTTTTTTTTTTAATGACATTGACTTTTTTTTAAAAAGACCAGTTATTTTGTACGGTGTTTCATATTCTCGATTTATCTATTTCCTTTTAATGTCATTTGATTTCCTTGTTTTTAATGTTGTTCCTATAAAGTAGAAGTTAGATCTGAGGGTTTGATTAGATTGAAGTTAAACATTTTTTGGCAAGACTACTTCATAGGTAGTAATATGTGATAAGATCACTTTTAATTTCTAAAATGATTATTGATATTGTCTTCCATGAGACCCAGATTAGGGATCTCATTAGGGGTCTCTATTAGCTCTAAATAGCTTCTAATTTTCATAGACTGAAAGATCCTTCTTTTTGCTTTTTTATGTTGGTCCAGAATAGCTCCATATAGCTTAGCCATAATTATTTTGCAAGCCTGTTATATGCTGGATGCTCCATATTACTTAATTCCTGCTTTTGGAGTAAGAATTTGTTAACTAATAGGTTGAGAGAGATTGTTTTACCTTTTTCCCTAATAAACTTCCATTTCTTTCCTATTTTGCTTCAGCTGCTACGCAGGTTCTGGAAGCTCTGGCAGTCTTGGATTGAGCAGAGGGAGGAAAGAGAGCAGCTCCCCTTACTGCAAGCTGCCTGGGAGCACTACAGGTAGGGCCTCTGTCTTCCCCTTATGCCTTTCAGACACCTGTTGTGACTGACTCACTGTTCTCCAGGAGTGATCACTTGCCCTTCCATGTGTTACTGCAGCAGATTCAGAAAGACCCTACTGTAAGCCAGTGGTTCCTGAGCTTGCATTTTCCTTTTGGTTGATCAGGGGAGAGGTACTCTGAGAATGTTCATATTGGTTCTTAACCACCATAGCTTAAAGTGGGTGCCTGCCAACTCAGTGCCTCAGCCCTTCAGGCTTTAGTGATGATCATGTCTTCAGATTCATGCAGCAATACTGTTAAAGAGGAAACTTAGGTCAGGTGAATATTTGTGGCTTGGTTTTGAAGGGTGCAGAGAATATCCTCAATTTTTTAGGATTAGTCATTTAATTAGTCAGTGTGAATCCTAATATTTAACTGACTCTGTTTGGGGTTTACCATTATTCTGAATCCTGATTTACAAAACTGAAATGTGGTTCTCACTCTCAGAATCACTGTGTGAAAGGAGCATGTCCCAGACCTGTGTGCTCATAAACAAGCCCCAGTGTTTGGCCATAAAACCAGAAGGATATTTGGGGGGGTTCATGCATATTATCTAAGTTCCAGAGACACTGTGCTCAGTGCTCTAGTTAGGTTTATAAGAAAGTCGTCAGAGTTTTGGAGCAACCCATAGTGCAAAATCAGGGTTGACGGATTTCACGTTAGATATCAAGTTCTTATTTCCCTCTCTCCTAGAATGAAACCTGTGGGGTGCTGTTAACACTAAAGATGTAACTACACCTAGATTTACCTGTCTTAAAAACAAAACAAAAAAAAAAACAAAACAAAAATTTTAAAACTTAAAACCTGAAAGTGCGATGGGCAGTACCTTTGTGTTCTGTGTTTTATTTCAGAATAACATTGCTGCGCAAGTGTATCAAGTTGTGGTTACAGCACACTCAGAAGAGGCGATGCAAGCAGGTATGGAGTACTTCAGAGCAGATTGCTTTTTTGGCGTACATTCTTGGATCCATTCGCTTTGGGAAGATTCTTGGAAAAGCCTATGCCTAAGAGGTATTGGTGCTCAGATTTGGAAGATAGGGTGCTGTTCAAAGCTCAAAGGTATTTTCCCCTCTACTGATGTCAGGAAATATGCGTAACAGTCATTCCTTCATCTGCTATGAAAATGCAGATGTTCTCTGAAAGTGATCAACTCTTATCAGCCATTCATTCTGTTCACACCTTTATTCAAATTAATTTCTTATGTTAGTTAACCAGCCCATCACCCAGTGCAACCTTTAGGAGATTTTAGGAAGGGTGCAGAGCATAAATGCTGTATTCTAGTGCTAAATAGTGTGAGACACAGGTACCCACAGTATGTGAGAGGAGATGAGGGTCAGGCTGACGAATTGGCAAAGGCAGATTAAGAAAGAGAGATTCAGTTCCATTTAAGAATGACTTATTGAGCAACTCCTATGCCTCAGACACTGCATTAAGCACTGAGGATATGGCTGTGATACAAAGCAGACAAAGCTCCTCCTCTCACAGGGCTTGTTATTTAGCCTGAGGGTGGCACATTAGTATGACCTTTCAGGCCAGCTCTAATGATGAGGGGCAGCTGTCTTACGTATTGAACTGAGCAGGATTTCGAGGCCATGTTCAAGTTCAGGGGAATGTGTTCAGCTGATGTCTACATGGGCATTACGGTCGGAAGTACTGCACCTGCCTCTTTTTGGCCGTGCCTGGCAGTGAAATGGGGCAAGTCACAGACCAAACACCTCCCAGTTTTTTTGTGCTGCCCTCTCTATCCTTACCTTAACCTGCTGCTAGAGTCTTAATATGTGAATCTAAAGATTTTGGCTGATCCCTCATAGTTTTTTGGGAGAGAATCCAAAATTTTTAGTGAGACATACAGACTCCTTTGGGAGCTGCTCCTTGTCTCTTTCTCTGCCCTTTCCTATTACTACTGTCTCTGTTCCTCACTATTGTACCCTGACCAATTAAACTGTCAGTCCTTCTGTGAGTGTATTCTGTCCTCTCCTGCTTCTCACTGTACCTGCACTTCTCTATTCCTTGCTGCCCTTTCAGTTCATGAGTCACCTCTTTCCACAGCTCCATTCCAGCTGAATTTTTATCAGAGTATTTATCTCAGGGTCGTTTACAAGCTTCTCTCCCTGCCAGGCTGTGAGGTTCTTGAGGGTATAGCCTATTTCTTCTCCTTAGCCCAACATAGTGGTTGGCATAGGGTAGGTGCTGACTAATGTTTGGATAAATGAATGAATAAATGAGTGAACTGAAGAACAAACAGCCCTTGATTACTTAGAGTATTCTCTAAGGGTTGACTCAGTTCTTGGAGTTTGAATAGTTAGCCCAGGGCATGGCTTGCTTTTGTCATGCTTGCCTACCATACCTAGAAAATACTTAGAATGGCTGCACTCTGTGATGTCCCTTTGGATTATGTGGCTGTTTCTGAAAGATCACTGCCACTTGGTTTCTTAAGCTCATTTAATGCAAACTCAACAAAATGTAAAGAGATCTATTAGAAAAAGGTTGTGAGTGCCAGAGTTGACAGATATGTTTATTCAAAGTGGAAAAAAAGCAGAAGGTCTCTTTTAGTTCCATCCTGGCAAAAGAGAGCTTCTTGACACTGGGGCCCAGCATTGGTAGAAGGTCAGGGGTCAGTGCTCTTATCTGTCATACTGTCAGCATGGCCTCATAGCAGAAGGTCCGGAAAATAGTAAGAGCCCTGCTTAGTTGTTACTTTTTTTAAATCTTACTTAACAATCTGAATTTCATCTCTTTGTTTAGATATCCAAGGAGCACATCAGTTCTTTCTATTTCAGGAACAGATAAAAATATAGCTTTTTTATTTTTATCTTTTTAATTTATTTTTACAGATAAAATATTAATTATGGATTTCTTTATTTTTAAAAAGTAATATGTAAAGAATGGCATATTTGCCAATCGTTAAGCTGGGCAATAAGTTCATGGGGATTTAGTATACTGAGGCTTCTACTTTTGTTTACATTTGAAAATGCCCATAATAAAAATAAAAAGAAAATAGTATATAGACATTATTGAAAATTTTACAAGTGTAGAAAGACATAAAGAAAAACTAAAAACACCCATCCTCTTGCCTCTTACGATGACATTTAGTGAGTAAACCTGGTATCTTTTTTCCTCTGTGTGGGTAGGAGTGTATGTACCCATGTTTTCACCCACATGTTTGCATACTGTTCAGTTATCTATTGCTGTATAAAAAAAATCACCCCACATTCAGTAGCTCAGGACAACCATTTTACTATGTTTGAGCATTCTGTGGGTCAAAAATCGAGATGAGACATAGCAAAGATGACTAATTTCTGTTTCATGATTATTGGGGCCTCAGCTGGGAAGATTCTAATGGCAGAGAGTTAAAATCATCTCGAAGTTTCTTTACTCACATGTCTGGTTCCTGGGCTCGAATGACTTGAAGACTGGCCTCAACTGGGACTATTAACCAGAGCGCCTGCCTGTGGCCTCTTCAAGAGGCTTAAACTTCCTCACAGCACGGTAGCCTCCTGTGTTGCCGCCCAGGGCTCCAAAAGTGAGTATTCCAGTAAACAAGACAGAAGCTGTATGGCCCTTTATGGCCCAGCCTTGGAAGTCACATAGTGTCACTTTCAGCATACCATGTTGGTCAAAGCATTCACTTTCCCACCCAGATTCAAAAGGAGAGAACATACACCACTTCTTAGTGAAGGGGAATCAAAGACTTTGTAGTCCTGTTTTAAAAATTGCCACACATGCATACATGTTTTTTCCCCACGAGGTTTTAGATTATGGAGGCATATATATTCTTATGTCAGTTGTCTGTCTTCCTGCTGATATATCAGTGAAATAGTAGTAGACTTTTATAATTACATAAAAATTTAAAGAATCTATTACAAACAAACATTTTAAACAAAATCAAAAGATATTATTACAGGGTGGGAACAATATTGATAACATACATGACAAAGGACTAATAAATTTCTTAAGGTTTGAAAAGCCCACATATATATCATTGAGTTAAATGCTGACATACTAAAACAGGCAATGGGTATGTACACTTAGGCCATAGGAAAAAAAATTAGATAAATATAAATATACATACACACATAAATATATGAAAAGATGCTTAACCCACTTTTAATTAAAGTGAAAAATTTTTACCTATAGTTTTCACCTGTGTGATGACAAAGATTAAAAATAATGTTTTGATCTTGTTCTCAGTTTTGTGTAGAAAGCAAGCTTTCTTCAAGAGTGTGACCCTGAAAGGTCATTTTCTTTTTTAGTGTAAAGTATAAATAAAGGTCATTCATCCTTTCCCTTTAGCTGTTGCAGGCCAGAGCTGACAGTCACTTCCAGCGGAGAGCCCTGCCTGCAGCCTTCCGGGCATGGAGAAGACTCTGGCGATGGCGCCAGCAAGAAAGTGTTTTTAATGCAAGAGCAGTGTGCTTTCACAGGTATGCTCTATGGCCCCTATCTGCATTGGGGCAGGCTACTTGGGTCCAGTTCTGCCACCTTTATAGCCATTGGCTTTTTTGCTTTTCAGCCTCCCAGCCCCCTAGGCCCAGGTTCCTCCTGGTTTTTCAATAATGTGGGCTCATTGATTAATTTAGCGGAAGACAGCCAGTATTTTCCCCTGGGAAAATTTTTGTCCATCTTTATTGCACATGCTTTCAAAAGAGCCTAGGTTTTATGCCCCTTTCCTCATTATAAGCCACAGGGAGCTCCATTAAAGCTGCCCATTAGCTTTCTGGATCAGAGTGTGGGTGGACCTTTGGCAAACATTCTTAAGTATGATTTCCCTGAAATGCTTGGCTCCTGTTCTGCTAGACATGGCTTTTTGAAGTCTTGAAATTGTAGCCATCAACAGAATTAAGAAAGGCAAGGAGCAGAGCTATATCATTTTAGCTCCTGCAGGGGCAAATTTCCCCATAGCAGGTCCATACTACATGTTGGTGGAATGTAATGAAGAAATTATTAATCACTATAGAGTTCCGGTCAAGGTGGCAGAGTAGATGACATAAAAATTACTATGCCAAATTATAACAAATTAATGGCTTTTAAAGGAGAAAACCTGCTAGAATTAAGGACAGGAATGGAATAATCGTGTCATTTAGATGAGCATTACTATAAGTGTGACATAAGTTTTTAATCATTTGAAATTATCCAACTTTGCAAAACTATAAAACAACTCTAATAAAAAAATTATTAATCACTAACTGTGTGTCTGCTACTGCGGTGGGCATGGAATGATGGGAGAAAGGAAACAAATAGGCTCGTTTACCTATGGTGTCATCATCTTCATTAATAATTTCCTTCTCACAGCAGACCTGAGAGAACAGCTTCAAAGTGATAAATGTAACACAATCAGTAATCAGAGCCAGGGTTTAAATTCAGATCTCCCTGATTCCAGAGTCTCTGGGGGAAGATCTGTTTAATGACTTTGTAGGAACTTTACATCTTTGTGAGGAGATAAGACTGTTACACAAGAAACAACTGAAGAACAGTTCAGGGGAATAGATCCTTGTGTACTCAGTTATGTCAGCTACAAGTTCTTCTGGAGCTCAGAGCTAGTGCTTAGGGTAGAAACTGGAGGAGACTCGGCTGTGAGCTGAGGGGGTGAGGATAGATGGTGGGAGTGTACAGGATGAGGAGAGCCAGACCGAGGAGACGTCTGATCTATAGATAGATAATGTATGTTTGAGCAGGTGCATGCATCTAGTAAAGTGACAGTTTTGGAGATTGACCTGAGTATGGTATATATCCACTTAGGACAGAGAGACAAGAAGAGAGGGACATGCTTTGGGAGAAGCTGCAGTGATCTTGACTTTGGAAGACTCTAAATACTTAGGAGATTAGCCAGAACTTAGGAACTCCTTAGCACAAAGTCCAAAGACATATTTTTAGTTTCCAGTCACAAGGAATAGTGGCTGATAGGATGATATTTATCTCTCTGCCTTTTCTCCTATAGGGAGTGGCTTTGCTTTTACATAGTTTCTGTATTGAGGTCTGGTATAAGATTCATTCAGAAAATGGCTTCATTACTTAAAACACACACACCCTTTGTTTCCTTTACAAATAAAGTCATGATTAATTCTATTGCTTTTTTGTATTTTGGCATGCCGCAGGGACCAAAAATTGAGGGTTCCTTAGAAATAGCCAAAAGGAGCTTCTGAAAGGATTATTTGGCGGAGCGGGCTTGAGTGAATTTACAACTATACTCTTGAGACAAAGCTTAGAGGGTGAATTAGAGACAGGGAGCAGCCAGGAGACTTGAAGGATTGCAAAAGCCTGGTTTAGATTTTATCTTATTTGGTTTAGTTGGCTCTTTGTAGAAAACTTAGTTTTCTTGTCCTCCTGGTTCATGAGGGAGCATAGTACCTAAGAGCCTGCCTTGGAAGCTGGACAGGCCCAAGTTCAGACCCTTAGTCTGCCACTTGCCAGCTCTGTGACCCTGGGCAAGCCACTCAGTCTTAGCTTCAGTTTCCTCAAATGTGAAATGGAGATGAATTGATAATAATCCTTATCTCATAGAGTTGTCATGAAACTAAGTGGGATAATCTATGTAAAATACAAGCAGAGTGCCCCGCACAAAACATTAATTGTCCCATGAACCCCCTTAGAATTGAGTTGTAATTCACGGTAAATTAGTTTTCATAGGTTTGGTTTGGAGTTTAGCATATCAGAGTTCCAAATAAATACGTGTATTCTCCCTTCCATAATTCTTAGGGTTTTTTTTTTTTTAATGTTTTAGGACTATGAACAGAATTTATGGTAGAATCTCATGAATTATGGATAAAAATGATAGTTTATTAACCTTCCAGGGAAATTGTTTTTCACTGAACTAAATTTATGTACTGTTAAAGGCCGAAATGTTAAGTAAATGATTTGATGAGTTACATACCTGGATAACCAAACCCAGTCAAGATATAAAACATGTCCATCAGCCCAGAAAGTTCTTCATGTCCCCTTCCCGTGGAGTTCCTGCTTTCAATTCTTTTGAGTATATACCTAGGAATAGAATTATTGGATTATATGGTAATTCTATGTTTAACTTTTTGAGGAACCACCAAACAGTTTGGTCCTTTTTGTAGTTTTTATTTTTCACTGAGATTCCCTGTCTGGTAACTAATTTCGTTCATCTTGTCATTTAAGAACTCAAACTCATTTATTAGAGTCATTCAGTTTTTGTTGATTCCAACATTTAGGTCATTGTTTCTGTTGACAGCATTTTTCCTTTAAAGGGTGTTGCATTTTGTTCTGGTGGTTCTTGTTGATCCTGTCAAGTCTGGTTTTATTCTTCCTTTGTGTGGGTCTTTTTTGATTTCGCCTTCATTGTTAGGGCATGGCTCTTTTTCCTAAGGCTTAACCTTTCTGAGTTCAGAGGTTCTCAGTGAGCTCTACTCTGAGTGGGCTGGAACTCCATCTTCCAATCCTGTCCAACCTCTCTGGTGTTTCCATTTAGCTCTTAGCCCTCCAGCTGCCACCGTGTACTAGTCCTCGTGGAGTTTACTTGTGTATCCTCAACTGAGGATCTGGGGCAGCCTCACATAGAATTTTGGGCGTTTCTTCTGTGGACTGTGCAAGATGTCCATGTGTGTGCCCGCAGGTGAGAAGGCCTCCCTTGGCCACAGGCACTCAGGCACTGTGGCAGCCTTGAAGGAGACAGGTGGTTGGGGTTAGGTGTACAGCTGCCCCGGCTTAGGAAGGCCACGCAGGCCCACACAGTTTTTCTCCTGTGGTCTTGAACACTAGTCTTCTGCCTCAGCTCAGTTAGGCTAGTGAGGCTGTCATGCTCTGCTTGGACTTCCTCTCCCTTCCCCTCACTGTCCATAAAGTGCCCCAGGCAGAATTCACAGTCTGAATCACCTGCTGTTCAGGATCTGAAAACAGTTGCCTCATGTATTTTGCCCCATGGCTTTGCCAGTGCATAGCCCCTGGTGACTGTTGACCAGTTATCCCAAGGCTGTTTTTGCAGGTTTTGACATCAGTATGGTGAGCAGGAAGGCTGAGGCAGACGTGACAAAGCAGTGGTTCCCAAACCTGTCTCCCTGTCTACCTCACTTGGAACTCTTGTTTTACATACCATTTCTGGGGTAGCCTTAGACCTTCTTAGTCAGCCTTGGGGGTCTGGCATCTGTTTGTAACCACTCCCCCCAAGGATTTGTGTCCCGCCTGATCAGCATAGTCTAGGACAGCTTTCACTAATGATTGTTGGACATTTTTAGTAATTTAGGTAGAATTGATGAAGAACTAGGGTCTCAAAGTCTGAGACTTTTACATACTGTCTGAGTGCTTGGCTGATACTAGAAATAACTTAGAAAAGTATTAGGCTGTTTGTGGGTTTTTTAGCTATTGTTTTCTGCTTTCCTTCCCCTCCCCTTTCCTTTTCCCCCATCCAACCTTATTTGTCTCTTAGTAGCACAGTGTAGGAAAAAAATTGAATTATTTGGAACTTTTCATTCTTTTGTAGTTTTGTTTCATTTTAAGTGCTTTATTATTATTTTTTTTTTTATAGGGAGACATTAGAGAAGCAAGTATTTGCTATTTGGTGGCAAAAGATGTTTCGGGTTCGAGAAAACCGCTTGGCAGAAAGAATGGTAAGTGATTTTCCCTGAGGAGGTGCCTGCAAAGGGCAAGACCTGTTTCAAGCCTTTGTGGTCACTGTGTCCTCTCCTCAGGACATCTCCTGGAATCCAAACTCACACTGAAGCATGTCCTGCCTGTGTCCAGGACTCACAAGGCAGGGCCAGGGTCTGGGACATCTGTTTGCTTTGTATAGGTGGCTTCTGGGCCAGGGCACCTAGCTCCTGAATGTCCATTTCTTTTGCCTTGGTCGTTATTTATGGCATGTTGATTCTTTCTGGCTTCTGTACCCACTCTTTCTTGACTCGTACTGTTCTTTCCTTGCCATCTTGCCACAGGCTATCCTTCATGCAGAGCGGCAGCTTCTGCGAAGGTCCTGGTCTACGTGGGAGCAGCAGGCTGCAGCACATTGCCAGGAGCGGCAATGGCAAGCAGTGGCCTGTGCCCACCACCGCCACAGGCAGCTCAGGAAGGCATTCTGCGTCTGGAGGGATAGTGCCCGAGGGCTCAGATCAGAGTGAGTGGCCGCTTCCGCCTCAGGAGCTTTTCCCATCTCAGACCAGTTTTGACATAGTGGCAGCACTGTCAGCTCTTGAGTGCCCATCCAGAGGGTCATGTTAGCCTAGACTCTGGTTTTAAGTGCCAGAAATTCAATCAGAAACCATCTAAGCAAAACCAGGGCTGTAGGGAGAGGATCCTGAGGTACTGCCTGGAACTCCCATCCTCAGGAACTTGACGTGCTCCTTAAAGTGACCATGGCCAAGGAATGGAGTAATTGGCCCATTTGGGGATAGTGGACCCCTCTTCCCTAGGAGCAGCAGCTACGCCCAGGGGCAGGCTGTGGCACATGGTCAGGAGGGCAAGACAGACGGGCCACGTGTCCACTGCAGACATTGTCCTGCTTTGGCACCTTTCTGTATCTACTTTGTGCTCTGAGGAGCTCCCTACTTCTCAGACTCTGGCCACATTTAATCTCTTCCTCAGTCGCCCGCACATGAGTACGTGTCCATGATACTTGAAGCCCTGTGAGGTTGTCCATAAAAATTTGATTATATGTACACTTTTCTGGGGGGAGAACTCATCCTTTGGCAGCTCTTCTGAGAGGGTCTTAACTTGCCCCCACATTTAAGAACCACTAGATAGGAGCCAGGGACTGTGAAGGGATGCCCATCGAGAGGGCCCTAGGCAGGTCTGGGCTGCAGCACTGAGCTCTGACTCTCTCCCCGTAGAAAGGTGGGCATGATGCTGGCTGCAGAGTTCCACTCAGCACGGCTCCTGCGTTGGGCTTGGAACAGGTGGAGGGAGGTAAGTCTTTGGCACAGGCGCCACCCACGTGTGGCTTGTAGACAGGTGGAGCTGTGTGTCAGCATGACTCAAAGCAGACATATGGCCTCCTCCCCAGTCCCTCAGAAACCACCTGCCTCTGAGTGGAGGGAAGAGGCCAGGCAGAAGATGAAGAGTTTTAACCTGGTTTTGTGAGATGAACTTACTAAATCTAAAATTCCTGGCCTAACCATTTATAGGCATCCTACTCTGGGTAAAAAATATTTATGCTAATTTGTTGGAGCATTTACCCTAAGTCAGGCACATGCCCCATTCCAGTAAAACCCTCAAAGATACCTATTTATAAATGAGAAAGCTGGGGCTCCCAGGTTTCGTGCACCCGAGCTCACTCAAACTGCATGTAAGTGGAGACAAAGCTGAGTCTGTCCTACTCGGCCCTCGGTGGCCGGCTCTCTCCTTTGTCTACAGTACCTGGCCCTGCGGGGTGCTGAGCAACAGAAGCTGATGCGAGCAGACCTGCATCGCCAGCACATCTTGCTGCACAGGGCGCTGCAGACCTGGGGGGTAGGAGCTGCTGCTTTCCTACAAATCTCCTTGCGTTTGCTGGGTAGGGGAGGGGCAGGGTTCGGAGACTTTGTTTGTCTTTCTTGTTCTTCGTGCCTTTCTCAGAACAGTCTTTCACCAGCTTCAAACAGAACAATTACCCTGGAACTGGGTCTTACAGCCACAGGGTTAAATTCTTCCATCCTTGCTCAGTAGAAAATGAAAAATAAGTGCTATCTGGGGTCACCAGCTATACCATCAAAATGGCCCCTTGTCTAGGAGTCCAGTGGTTTGATTTATTAGATGAGGACTTAGCAAGACAGTCCTCTCCGTGTTGTTTGAGTGGTCTCCTGGTCTTAGACCTCAGGCCTTTTGGCCTCCCTCAACTCTCTTGTAAGCTCTGGGCATTATAGTCCCTGTTAAGAATATACTTCTGAGGCCTGTCTGGGACTAGGGAGCACTGTGGGCCCAGGGGCAGCCTCCAGTCTTCCTGGTCTCTTGCAGACCTACCAGAGCCAGGTACGGAGTGTCCTACAAGAGGTGGCAACCAGGGAGAGCCAGCACAAGAGGCAGCTACTACGGTGAGTCTCCCAGTGTCTCCCAGGCCCAGCCTGAGGATTGGGGAACAGATTCTAGACT
This sequence comes from Rousettus aegyptiacus, assembly GCF_014176215.1. Lineage (NCBI taxonomy): Eukaryota > Metazoa > Chordata > Mammalia > Chiroptera > Pteropodidae > Rousettus > Rousettus aegyptiacus. The sequence goes on along the minus strand of NW_023416308.1, from coordinate 15,633,101 downwards.
CAGGCAGGTAGGGAGTTTTATCCAGGGCCAGGCAGAGGACAGGCCTGGCTGGCTACCTTGTGCTGTTCATAGTATAGCTTTGGCTTTTTCACAGCAAACACTCCATTCACTGGTTCACCTCTTATGTCTTGAATCCAACCTGTATGCAAAGCAAAGACCTCTGGGAAGCAGCTCTCACCTGAATATCTGTGAGATCTCCTGTTTATCTTGCTTCTCTGAGTACTTTACCCTCCCCATTTCAGACCTGGAAGATTCAGCTTCTCAAGGGGCCATTTCAGCACCTCTCCTGCTCTAGAAGCTGCCTCTCAGTTTCCAGTCAGTTACCAACCCCCTTGGCTCTCTGGGCCTTTCACTGACTCTGCAGAGTCATCTCTTCACCTTTAGGACCATCTGTATCTGCGCCACTCTTGGAGGTCACTCTTACTGCCTTGGCTCCAGCTCTCTCATGAGCCCATCCTCCAGCACCTGCTAAGCCAAGCTCTAAACTCATTCCTCCCTGGCAGGCCTCCCTCATTCCTGTCAGTTCCTTCTTCTGATTTGTTCAGCACACGCTATTTTAGTGGGTGGTGCCCCTGGTGGACTTTAAACAGTGCCATCCCTCCTTCAGAGTCCCATAAAGTGCCTACCCGGCTCCTCAGAGCAGCGTAGGAAGAGGGAGTCCCCAAACTAACTCAGCACCAGGCAAGGCTCTGAGGTTCCAGTACCCTTCCTCCAGCTTCCCTGTCTTTCTATACCTCCCTAATCACAGCACAAGTCACCTGTGTCATCATAGCCTGGTTACAGCTGTGTTCTCCGTAGCACATAAATGGGTGAGGATGCAGTGTTTGGTCTTGTTCACCATGGTGTCCCCAGTGCCTGACACAGGCAGGTGCTCAGCAACTGTGTGTCGCACATCTTTGTCAACATAATCCTGGCTGTCAGTGAAACACACTCGCAGACATAAGGCGTTCTTGATTCAGGAGTGAGTCACGGAAACACCCACTGTCTCTCCACACTGGTGTCACCCCTATCCCTGGCCTGTGTACTTATAGGGATGTATTACATCGCTGGAGAGAGAACACCATGGCCCGTGTGGACGAAGCAAAGAAAACCTCTCGAGCAAGGGCTCACTACACAAGGACCGTGTGTTTCAAGGTGAGGCACGGAGAGGCCATCTGGTCACCCAGGAGGGTTTGGGACCGGGCTCCTACGAGGCGGTGGTGTGGGAGGTGGTGCCAGCGATTTGAACAGAACAAGGAACCTAGAAAATGGGATAACTCTTCTCTTCTACCATGTGAGCAGTTGGATTTTATTTTATTGAATTATTATTCAGTATTTATTAAAAAAAAACAAAACATGGCACATGGTGAACTAGTTCTACACACGTGGAATTTTCTGCTGCGACAGACCGTGTCTATCACCACCCCTCTCTCTCCTCTGTCAGAAGAGACTGCTTGTTCCTGCTCATAGGCTTTCAAGTTTCGTGGCTGTAGGACTTTTTAGAAAACAGAGAGCATCCCAGGAATGTGAGGCCATTGGTCATCGTTGGTGGGAAGTGGCCCCAAAATGCCATGTGGCGGGATCTGGTCCTAAGCGCTAGGGGAGGGAGGGAGTGGCAGGGCGTAGCTGCGGGAAGAAGGCGTATTACAGGATGGAGGGGACACCTACAAATGAAATGACAGGTGGTCTCAGGGATGTTTTAGAAGAAGGCCGTGTGCTGGGATCCTGTCGGAAGGCCAGAGTGGTCCGGACAACTTCAAAGCGTCCCACAGATGAGGAACGATTGCATACGGTCAAGGCCCGGTCTGTTCAGGCCGGTGTGTGAACCCTGCTCTGGAAGGGGGGTCAGGACTCTCTGCTTGGCTTCCTGGCTCAGAAAGGAGGAGGCCTTTTAGGGAGGACTGGCGTTTGTGACTGTGTGGGGAGAGGCGCCAGGCATCCCCCTGGCTGCTGCACTTCCTTTTTAAAGGGTTCCGTTAGTGTGATTTCATTAAGTCTCATGTACAAAAGAGTGCATGTAATGTTTGGCTTCTGTGTAACAAATAATATTAGAACGAGTCTACGGCCATGCCACCGTGAGCAAGCCTGATCCCATCTGATCTCAGAAGCTAAGCAGAGGCGGGTCTGGTTAGTACTTGGATGGGAGACCACCTAGGAAGACTAGGTGCTGTAGGCATAAAAAATAAATAAGGAATTGTAAGCTGACAAGGTCCTTGCAATGCGCGAGGTCAACCAAGGGTTGCCTCGTCTAATACATACATACGTACATACATACATACATACAAAGTCCATTTACTTCTTTATAGTATGAAGTTGAACTCCTTCTGGTAGAAAAGTCCCATCCACCCGAGATACTGGGCTTCCTCTGAGGGGACTGGAGACTGTGTCCTGTTGCCTGTGGTCTGTATGGATGGTGGGCGCTTCTGGAATGTGTTGGGTGCTGTGAGTCCATCACTTGGCCTCATTTTATGAGGAGCTGCCAGTAAAGCTGGGGTGCCCCCATAAGTCAATATGCTGTGCTCAGCTTTCTTTTTGTTTGGCGTTTAGGTCCTGGTCCAGTGGCGGGAGGCTGTGGCGGTGCAGATATACTACCGACAGCAAGACGCCTGTGCCATCAGGGAGGCCCAGAAGGTGCTGGATAGGGGTAAGCGGGGTCCGGGAAGCTGAGCACTGCTAAGGACCTGGATCTGCAGTGGTGTGCTTATGTATTTCCCCCAAGTCTTTGTCTCCTTATGTATATTAGTTTCCTGTTGCTGAGGTAACAAAGCACCACAGACCGGGAGGCTTAAAACAACAGAAAATTGTTCTATCAGAGTTCTGGAGCCCAAGTCCAAAATCAAGGTGTTGACAGGGCCATGCTCCCTCCAAAGGCTTAGGAAGAACCCTTCCTTGCCTCTTTCAGCGTCTGGTGGCTCTCAGCAATCCGTGGCATTGTTGACTTATAGGCACCACTCCAGCCTCGGCCTTTGTTTTCACAGTCACATGGCTGTCTTCCCTGTGTGTTTGTGTCTCTGTTTATAAGTATACATCCAGTCATACTGTAGGCCCATCCTACTCCAATACAATGTCAGTTAATTGTACTGCCCTGATCTTTTTTCCAAATAACATCAATTCTGAGGTTCCAGGGTGGTCATGAATTGGAAGGACATAACCGTTCAATCTAGTACATCATAGCATTCTTCTCCCGACTGATTGCCAATCAGTTTATGTTAAAATAAAATGCCAAGGCTTGAGATCTGCAGGCGAATAAGGAAATGAAGGTGAAATGAAGGAATTCAAGGTGGTTAGGGTGGGGTGGTTTTGAGGGGAAAGGCCTTCAGTGGCCGATGCCTGTCAGGTCAGCCCCATCATGAGGGGTCCTGCTTCCTCGCATCCTTGGGCTCTTGTATATTTAGAGAGCAGGACTTGCTCTGTTGGCTTCAGTTAGTCCCTCTGCTGAGACGACAGCCTGGGGAAGACGGTCTGGATGGGAGCCTCTGCTCACAAGACGGTGGAAACAGACCCACGGCCTCACAGTGTGGGGATCCAACACTCTGAGGAGACACCCATGGTTAAAATAAGTGAAAATACAAATGGAAATGGTTTAAGTCAGACCATAGTGAAAACACATCAAGTTATGTTGGCTTGATGGAGTTTGCGCTAGGACAAATTGATCAGCTTTGGTTTAGTTGGCTGTAGGGTGTGTGTGTCGATGAACACAGACTCCATTTTCCTCTAGACAGAAACCTGGGGTCAGATATCTTGTGCCTGCTCCACCTGTGATGTGCTTCTCTGTGTCCTCAAGCTGCCCTTCACCCCAGAAACGAGTGCTGTGTTTCTAGTTCACTCCCAAGAAAGAAACTGAAGGGCTCAGCCCATCCCTTGGCCTCTGGACAGAGCTGTGGCACCCAGTGCAGCCCAGGCAGCCACGTGGGGAGTTAAGGTTATAGGTGCTGCCCAAAGCCGATTGTCTCCACAGCACTGCGGGGCAGGCAGTGTTCCTTAGAAGGGAGTGGCAGTGTGAGGCAGTCCTTGGGATTGCCATGATACAAGGGACTTGGAAGACCATGTGACAAGACACTGTTCTCAGTACATAGTAGATGTGCATTTAATACCTAGGACCATTTCTTGGCTTAATTAAGGCCTCTGAGTTACAGGCTCACCTTGGCAGTCCAAGCATGGGGCCAGGTGCTGGAGGACAGACTAGAGGCAGAGTGTCATATGTCTTGTTAAACAGAGTGCTTAAGAAGTATCAGCAGGGTCATACGCTAACTGTGTGACCTGGGGCAAGTCCTCTGCACCTCAGTTTCTCCGTCTGTAAAATGGGGATAATGGTACCTGCCTCTTGGGGTTGTCATGAGGATCCAGTGAAACTAACGTATATGCGCTTAAAGCACGGACCAAGAAGTGCCAACACTTAGTACTAACATTTGACCTCCAGGCTTGTGAACACCACCTTCCCTGCCCCCTCTGGCGGTGCTGGAAGGCACCCCATCTTGGCATCAGTGCCCTGGTATCAACTCTCTTCTGTTGTCTTTGAAAGAAACTGCTCTCAGGGCCTAAGAAAAGAAGAAATCCTAAGTAAAATCAGCAGAAGAAAGTGTTTGCTTCCTCACAAGACAATCTGGTGACACAGAAACAAAATGCAGGATGTGGTTCCTACCTGTGAAGCCCGGGCGCCAGAGGAAATGGCTCAGCAGACGCCGCGCCTCTTCTGAGGCCCGGCCAGGGCTGCGTGAACTTCTCTGAGCCTCGTTTTCCTCTCTGGCAAAATGGGGACGTCTCTTCCCACTCTGTCAGACCAGAGGTCTTCTAGGCCACCCAGCAGCATCTTGCAGGTTGCTCTGTGGAGCCCCTGGCACACCCGTGTTTGTTGTGGCTCTGGTGGGCCTTTGTGGGGTCGCAACAGCAAACAGCAGACTTGGTTCCAGTCCCTAGGGTGCTCAGTTGCTGAAGGTGACCAGAGCTGTCCTTAGTTGAAGAGTAGCCACCAACCACACGTAGTGGTTTCACCACGTGTGCACTGACACCCCTGCTCTCCCCACACAGCCGTCTCCGTTCTCCACTCTCTATACTTTGACCATGGCGTAGTCATTTGTATAAATCCTGTAAAAGAGCAAACTGACTTGAATCTGCCTTAGGCCGTCTCAGGACCTGGTTTCGGTGCTGGCGGGACCTCCACCGGAGGGCAGCCCGGCAGAGAGCCCAGCTGGAGAGAGCGGCACAGCATTACCGCCGGCGACTGCTGCTGCAGGGCCTGGCCAGGTGGAAGGTGCACCATCTGGGCTGCCTGAAGAAGAGGGTGAGTCAGGCAGCAACTCCTGTTCCCCCGTGTGGCGGAAATGTCCAGGCCAGGAAACCACCTCCCAGGAAGGAAGAGGTCCTTCCTGTAGACCTCAGAGCAGCCAGTGTGGGTGCTGGGCGGCTTGGGGTCCTGCGGGCACAAGGCTGCAAGAGCCCTTCTGGGATGGCTAGGGGAAAGCCAGCTTCGGATCAGGCCTCTCTGGGTAGAAAATGGCTCCACAAAGAAACTAGGTTTACTCTGAACCATGGCTTGTTAGAGCTGGGGGATCTGCGGAGTCACCTAGAAGCCTGGGGCCAGAGGCCCTTAGCTTGACCCAGGACCTTTCACTTGGGCCCGCAGTCTCACCCTGTGGCTGCTCCCTGGTGGCCTGGACATGGGGCACCCGATGTGCCTCCTCACAGCTCCCCATACGCATGTTTTCCCCCCAGATTCTGCAGAGACAGGGCACCCAACTCCTGGCCCAGACACTCAGCCGGACCTGCTTCTACCAGTGGAGACAACAGGTGGAAGCTGTTGAGCCCCTGTCCCCTCCCCTGCCCACTACCCCACCAGTGACTTCTTTGCATTGCCAGCTTTCTTCCACCTATGACCTGTATAAGGCCAAGTCATTTCAGAGCCTTCTTTTTAAAGTGCCACATTAAAAGAGTATGTCAGAGTACTCTCCAAAATTTAATATGACATGCATTTTAAGTCTGCCGAGGCCTGATAAAATACCAGGCAGGATTGCATCCTGCTCAGCACTGGATTGTCTAGCTTTTCTCCTGTGAGCAGGGCACCCTGCCCTTACTCATTTCCTCCTCCAGAGCTCTTTGCCTTTCTTCTTTCCAGAGGATCATTTGTCACCCACCTCCTCAGGGTTTGGTAGGGAAGGTTCTGAGAGTGACCCAGGACCCCCTGAAGGTGATTTTTCTGTAATCTCTGACTTCTGGTCTGCAGCTGGTGAACAGGAAGCAGGAACAGCAGGGCACAGCCCAGGCCCTGTGGTTCTGGGCCCTCTCCCTACAAGCAAAGGTAATGGAGTCTCTCCATCATATCGCTCCTGCTTCTCCCAGGAAAGGACCATGCCTCAGTGGAGGGCAGGGTGGGCACAGCCCCTGGGGGAGCCTAAAAAGGGAGAACTGGGCCTCACTTCCTCCTCTCCCTGGAGGTGTGGGCTTCGTGGCTGGGCTTTGTGCTGGAGAGGAGGAGAAAGAAAGCGCGGCTGGAGCGGGCAGTGCAGGCCTACCACCGGGAGCTCCTCCAGGATGGTGTCACGCGCCTCCTGCGGTTTGCAGCTGGCATGAAGGCCTTCCGGCAGCAGATGCATGCCCAGCAGCAAGTGCAGGTAGACCTGGGAGCCCCACCTTCTCATGGGGAGTGGGCAGGACATAGCATGATCTGACAGTGGCTGTTGCAGGCAGCCCACAGTCTCCACCGTGCAGTCCGTCGCTGTGCCATGCTCTGGAAGCAGAAGGTGCTGGGGCCAGGCAGGGAGCCTCAGCCCCCCACCTCCACCATGCCCAGAAGGAGAGTGACATTTGAGGTTCCCCTTCCTGACCATGTCATTGCCGCTGGGGATGCCACCTTGGAGACCATGAGACCACGAGCTCCTTGGCCTCACGGGGCTCTTGGCAGCCTGGCCCTGGATGCTGGGGACCCCCAACTCCTGGAGCTGTGAGTAGCTCATCTCTTACTTCCACCCAGGACAAAAGTTTGGATTATAAAGGAGGGAGGACCCTGAGAGTCACTGCTGAGATGCTGGGATCCCTCTCTCCAGCAGGCTCTGTTCCTCCCAGGTACTGAGAGAGAATGCACTTAGCAAGAGGAATAGCTGTAGGGCAGCCCTCCTGCCCCCAGGCCTGCCCGTGTCCCACTTTTCCCCTTAGAGCCAGGAAATGGGCTTCCTCTTGGAAACCTCACTTTCTGTGCCCTGGCCCTAGCCCCATCCCCACACACCATGCTGATGTAGCTGTTGGCTTTCAGGGTGACCAGTGCTTCCTGAGCCAGGGAGAGAGGTTGCCGGTGGGGAAAGTCAGCATCCTGGGCCGTGGTCCTGCTCCACTTGCCTTACCCCCAGCTCCTGACCCTGACAAGCCTGCTCCCTCATGACATGGGACCAGCACCTGCATTGCCTGGGTTACTGTAGAGGTCAAATGAGAGGACATGGGTGAGGCAGCTGTGGCATCAAGCTTGCTTCCTTGGAATTGCTAGAAGTTCCATATGGCCCAGGCCCACACTAACTCACGTGCTGACCTTGGGCAAGAACCTCTCCTTTGGCCGTGAGTCTCCCGATAGGATTGGAGGGGTCAGACTAGGTGACCCCCTTACCCCACAGATGTCTCAGGCCCCCAGCAGCCCCTGAGCAGCCTGGAGGAATAAGCCCATGTTTCTTCCCAGCAATGCTGTGCGCTTGGCAAGGAAGCAGCCACGACGCCCAGACTTCCTGCTGGAGCCCTTACAGAGCCAGAGGCCCCTGCGGTATGGTACCCTGGGGAGCAGGGTTAGGTCACATGATCCTGGGCTACCTTTACCCAGGGCCTGTGACTTGGGGTCTGAGGGTGGGTGGCCCCCTTTCCTTCCTGCTCAGGATACTGCAGCTTGACCAGCTCCTGCCTTCCCTCTGCTCAGGCCTGAGGTGCTGAGGGAGCAAGACCTCGGCATAGCCCAGCCAGCAAGCCCTTCCCCGACAAGGCCCTTCCTGGCAAAGGCCCAGAAAGCACTGATCCCAAGCAGCTCTCTGCCCCAGCCTGGTGCTTTGCCCAGTCCTGCTGGCCTGAAGTTACCCCCCACAGCAAGTACAGGCCTGGAGCTGCTGCCGCCTTCCTCCTTCACGTTGCGTGGGGTAGATGCACCCACCAGAGTAAGTCCTCCCTGGTCACCTGGGGTCCCATTTTCTCGTCTGGACTTTGGTGCTATAGCCACAGCTATGCTTATTGCTTCTGGGATACTCCTGGCTCTGGAAGATGCAGGGAGGCCGCTCATTCATTCACCAAGTGTAGATGCCAGTGTCCTAGGGACACAGTAGTGAATGGCCTGTGAGGCTCCTTGCTCGTGAGGCTAAATATATCTTTGTCTGTGAGGATCCCCACTCAAATAGAGGCTGTAGATGATGCAGGGCCATGCAGGCCCTGGTCAGTTTGGATTTTAATGAGTAGGAAGTAGGGGAAGATGGTGGCTGCTGTGATCTGATGACATTGCAGAAGGTGCTAGTGGCTGCAGACATGGCTAATACGGTGGTGGGAGACACTAGGTAGGACTTACTTTGAGGGGTTTGGTAAAGGTGAAAGAAGGAACCTGGCATGGCTCCCAGGTGTCTGGCTTGGATAACTCAGGGAATGAGTTCTATCGAAGGAAGGAAAATAGGGTGGGGTCCTACTTGGGGAGAAGCATGAAGAGCATTTTTGAACCTGTCAAATTTTGAGATAAAGCAACAGGATTGAAGTTGGCCTTTAGGGAAGGGGTCAGGACTAGAAATCAAAACTGAGAATCATATTGTAGATTGATGGTAAAGCCCTAGAAACCAACGAGGTCACCCGGGAGGAGCGGGTGACATTGAAGTTGAGGACTTGGCATGGAGGAGCGAGAGAGCATGAGCTCTCGGTAATGGAGGCGATATTGGGCCACCCCAAGGAGCTGGTGCCTGAAGAGAGCTGTGGCAAGGCTGAGGGGGTGAGGGGTGATAGGAGAGAGGACACTGTTGTCACCAGGAGGGAATGGAGAACGGTTGTAGGTGGGTGGTTGAATAAGAACAGTTGCCTCTGCTTTTCTCACTGAAAGGCAGGGTCACAGCTCAGTTGAGGCATGGGTGAAAGGTCAGTAAGGCTTGAAGCTGATGCTTGGGGCAGTGCTGAGCCAACCTCTAAGGAAGGGGTAGGACAGGACTGCGAAGGTCTGGTTGCTTGTGAGACTTTCTCCACTGGTGTCAGGTCATAAAAGGCAGAGCCAGGCCTCTGAGTGAGCTGGCTGAGTGAGCTCACTCAGAGGCCTGGCTCAGTGGAAGCCCAGTTCCTGGGGCCTCACCTACCCTCCCCCTGCAGTGGGCGGCCTTGGCTTCCTCCAACTTCCCTGCTCATTGTCCATCCTTCCTTTACAGGCTTCAGCACAGCCAACCTTCCCTGGGCCTACACCCCAGACCCTTCCATCCCTAGCCAGTGTCCCCAGTCCCCATCTGCTCCTTCCTGGAGACTTCGCAGGCACCCAGCCTGGCTCTGAAACCAGAGGTGTGTACCTGAGGCCTGTCAGCGCAGCAAGTACTCAGGCCACTCCCGGCACCTGGGCTCCCTCAGTTCAACCTGGGTCCAGCCAGGAGGGTGGTCAAGATAAAGTTTACTCTCTTATTGCCATGGGCCACGCCAACCTGGAGGCTGAGCTTGAGGACATCCAGCGGCAACTGCAAGATTACCAGACCATGAAGCAGAACCTCTGGTAAGAACCGGAAACGCCCCTGCTCTCCACCCACACTGTGCACTGCCAGTCCCCCATATACAGGTACCTCTAAGTCCTGCTTAGGAAGGCCAGGTTGGCCTTACCTGTGGGACAGAGGACAAAGCTGGGCAAATGGTCTACCCAGTGATTGTGACATGGGACAAAAAAGGTACAAAGACAGGCCTGGGCCCCAGCTGACCACAGTGGATTGTCACGTCTTTCCTGTGGTCTGGGTCTATAGCATGGGTCCTCCCGGCTGGGGACCCTCACCGTGAGTAGCAACGTTAGAGGGAAAGGGAGGGTTTCTGCCTGGGCCCGTCAAAGTTGCAGTCTGCTGGAAGGTGGAGGCTGGAATAGGTGCCCTCCTCCCTCCACCCAAATCAGAAGTAGCTGTGTGTTTCTCCCCAAGCCTCCACCAAGGGCCCAGCCAGGCGGACAGCAGGTGTCTCACTTCCTCAGGTCCTACAAGCGGCAAGCGAGTAGCTTGCGCCGGTGGCTGGAGCTGAGCCAGGAGGAGCCCAAGTCTGAGGACCGGGAAGCAGAGCTTAAGGTGCAAGAACAGCTGCAAGAGGTGAGGCCCCATGTGGTCCTGGGATGGGCTCTGGCTGTGCTGCCTCTCAGCTCGGCCTGTCCCTTCCTGGCCCCCAGGTGGAACTGCAGATCCAGCAGCTGGCTGCAGAGCTCCAGGCCCGGCGCCAGCCTATCCGCACCTGCATTGCCCGAGTCCAGGCCCTGCGGCAGGCTCTGTGCTAGAGCCGTTGCCCCAGGGAGGCCTCAGCCCACCTCCAGGAACAGACTGCAAAGCTAAAATGTTTTATTTTTTTTATTTCAAAATGTTGCAATTAAATGAATTACTGTTCAGAAGTCTCCCACTTTTCATACAAAAATACTGTGCTACTGATACAGTTGAAAAAGTTCAAATGGCTTCTCCTGCAGGAGAAATTCACAGAGTCCCCAGGAGACATGGACCTGGCCCTGTCCCCATTCATCATCAGTGGCTCCCTAAGGCCTACATACCTGGGGACAGGTTTTCTAGGCACTGACCCTGCCTCCCCACCCAACCCAACATACAAAGGCTCCTCTGCCACCAACAGAAGCCCCTGAATCAATAGCAGCAACTTTCCCATATTTAACATAGGTCTAGATCTGGGGGAGGGGATACAAGCTCTCCTTGGCCCAGCCCAGCCACCACTGTGCCTGTCCCCTTCAGATGGATTCAGTAATTGGTCTTGCCTGCTGAAAAGAACTTGCCAGCTCCAGGTTGCTCATCAGGGTCTGCAATGTGCCTTGCCATTAGTCACCATCCGCAGAAGACGCTAGCAGCCACAAGTGTGAAGCAGAAAGACAGCTTTTCCCAGTGAGTAGGGTGGAGTGAATTTGGGAATAGAAAGTGGTTGAGTTAAAGGCCCTGCTCTAGGGACAGGCCCACAGTCAGTGCCAGGAGGCACCCCATGCTGGGTAGGCCAAAAGCAGTTATAGGAGGAGCAGCAAGAAGGTACATTATCACTTACCGTCTTAAACGGAAACCAGACCAACTGAATACTCAGCCAGGAGACGAAGGGTCTCCAGTTTATACAACAGAGGTTAAAACCTCCAAAAGGGAATTTGAGATCATCCCGGCACTTAATTTTCTCTTTAGGGTGGGAAGAGGGGATGAAGTAGGTCTAGGGCAGAGTAGGGGCTCTGACCTCATCTGTACCTCTGGGACAGCAGGAACAGAAGTCACCCAGGTCCTGCCTGGTCAGACCCCACAGCCCTGAGAGTCCCCTCTCTGGCTAGCCATGGAGGTTCTCCTCAAAAAGATCCCCCTGTTTCTGTTTGGAAAAAAAAATCCCTCAGTAGCTGAAGCCAGGAAAGTCACTCTAGAGGGAGCCCAGAGCCTCTCCGAATCGGATTTTCTGTCCCGCTTTCAGCTTGAAGTCGAAGTCCTTGGGGGCCTCGAAGATGAGCACGATGGTGGAGCCCAGGTTGAACTCGCCCAGGTGCTCGCCCTTACGCATGGGGATGCCCTCCTTGTTGGCGTGTGTCACAAAGCTGAAGTCGTTGTAGGAGCCCTTGCTATACTCTGGGCTGTTTGTGTGCAGGTCCTAGGAGAGGCCAGGTGCAGAGCATGTCAATACCTGCTCCCTAGACCTTGAACACACCTCTGCTGCCTGTCCCAAACTCAGCTTGGAAAGGGAGGTAGGGACAGCAATTCAGCCCATAGGCTAGGTCTAACCAGACAGTCCCGGATACCAGCTATGAACTGGGCCACTCAAGGACATGGAGGAAGCAGGTCTCTGTTCTCCAGCATGAATGGTGCTGCAAGACCAGCACCCAGGGTGGGCAAGGGGCAGTCACAAACTGACACCAAGAAAGGCAGTGCTCTGGGCAGTGACCACCGCCTCACACACTGGGCCTCCAGTCAGCACACACCACCAAGAACAATATTCCCCTTTGGTACCCAGCAGAAGCAAAGTGCCAAGCCGGAAGGTTAAGTCCTTCCCTCTCCATCCACCTCCAGAAGGGCAAGTAGCAGCAAGTGTGTGTGGAGGGGCACAGAGCAGGAGCTCAGGGCCTGGCCCTTCCTAGAACTTAGTCATGATGGATCTGGCTGCACAGGAGACAGGGCAGGGGGACCCCAAGTGACCCAACTGTTGGGCTTCAGCAGGGCCTGAGCTCTACATACCCGGTCAAAGTAGATGCGGATGGAGCCGACATTGGTGGCCCCCACAGCTGTCAGTGAAAAGAAGCCATGTTTCCAGTCCCCAGTCAGGACTACCCGCTCATTGTGGCAGAAGAGCTCTTTGATCCAACGGGCCATGCCAGGATTCACAGACATCAGGGAGCCTGTAGAAACAGGGACACTGTTACTCCCCACCCAGCATGAGGACCAGCTACCCAGAGCACGGTGTCACCCCTGTGTCATTCCAAATACAGAGTAGGCTAGATCCCAGCCTACCCCTCACTTCCCACTCCTGGCCAGATTATAAAGCAGTCACCTCCCAGCTTTTGCACCCCAAATCTGCAGCCTGGATCCTTTGATACCTAGAAGCTGAGGACATTCGTCTGGGGCTCATAGAAGTAGCTCTTGGCCACGTGCCAGCCCTGGCCTACCTGGGAAGTGGCGCCGGTGGGACACAGTCCAGTCTGTAGGGGAGTGGAAGCAGTGGTAGTCCCCAGGGGCCAGGTAGATGACGCAGTGGTAGAGCTCGTTTCCTTCTCGGGTGACCAGCTGGCTCTTAAAGGAGCCGCAGGAGGTGTCTGGAGGGGGCAAATACAGGGGCCAGGTTCTCAGACAAGTGCCTAACACGGGCCTGTGTGCAGTCTGGACACAGGGCGGCGCCGAAGCGCTGGGCAGAGTGATTCCAGGCCCAGGGCCAGCTCTCAAGTTCAATAGCCTTCCCAGCATCCCTCCGCAACCTGCTCCCAGCCTTCACCCTCTGACCTCCAGCCCTGCCACAACTTGCAGGACCATCTGGCTGCGAGCAGGCCAGGACCCACCTGGCGAGAAGGGCAGGTCCCCTGCTGAGGTACGCGGGCCCAGAAATGACTCCAGTGAGTAGGTGATCCCCTTCACCTGCTCTACCTCACAGTTCTTCACCTGCCCAAAGTTGAGGATCTTCCCATCTGATGGGCTGATCTGGAAGACAAGGAGAGGCTTGCTGACGGGGAGGGGACACAAGAAGGGAAGGGGACACAAGGCAGGGCCTGCTCCTCCCTGGGAGATACACCCCTCCCAGGCCACCCTTGGAGGCTGCTGGGACTGGTTCCCAAAGGCAGAGGCCAAGATCACGTTTCTGGAGGGAGGAGTGGAAGGGCAGGGTCGAGCCTCACCACGCTGTGCAGGCCACACACAGGCCGGGCCTGCGGCTTCAGCTTGCGCCGGAAGAACTCGCTGAGGTTGCGGTAGTGGTGCAGGTCCTCCACGGCGGCCTCCTTCATGTTCACCCCGAAGGTCCAGATGTATAGGCTGTAGACGGGCCCGCGCAGCCAGTGGGGCAGCTCCACCTGGTTGAGGCGGCCCCAGGCCCGTGACAGCAAGCGAGTTGGCACCGACTTGTACAGGGCCACCTGCAGGCCACAGGCAGGAAGATGAATCGACCACACTTCAAGTCCGCTGTCCCCCCACCATGGAGGTCACCTCCAGAGGCCTGGGCACCCCACTGTAGCTTTGTGGTGTGGTCGTTTCTCACTAGGAACCAGACTGAGCCTGCCAAATAGTCTCACAAACTTGAGTACTGGCCGAGACCGTGACAGTAACTTACAACTCAGGTGTTTCAGTCATTTTATGCAGAAGTGAACAGCAGCCACTGTAGTCCCTGGTAAAGACCGCCCAGCACAGCCTTACGTCTTGAAGCGGGGCGGGGGGGGGGGGGAGTGTAAATGGATCTGATACCGTCACAGAGAGGCTGTGGCAGGAGGCAAGTGCTGCCTGTGTCCCAGACCACAGAAAGGAGGAGGAGCCCCCCGGGCACACGGGAAAGTCTACAGCCCAAAGTGCACATCCTTGGCCTAATAGGAAGCAGGAAAACACACCCCCTCCTCCCAGAGTCAGGGACTTTGGCATCACACAGATTCACTGTATCACTGTCACCAGGGCCAGCCTCAGGGCTTGCAGAGTCCTGCCTGGCACTCCAAGTGTTCTATGACGTCTAGTCCACAAAGCTGTCTGCACCTGGGGCTCCCCCCTGGAGACACAGGGAATTGGCCCCCTCAGCCAAGCTCTTATGGCCAGGAGACTCTTCCAGGTGCTGTTGGTGCAGTGGGACCTGCATCTAATTGGCAGCTGCTGCTTGTCTGAACACAACCAAGACATCAAATCCCCAAGGTGTAGAAGTAATTTCATTCCACCTTAAACACCTTGAGGAGGTATCCCAGAGCTCCTCCCAGATGAGACCTGTGCACTGGAGCAGCCAAGGCTGCTGTGCAACCCTAGGTCTAATTAGCCAAGGACCCCTCATGTACCCTTGACCTTCCAAGCCCTCACAACACCCACCTGGGCTCTCCACGGACCCAAGAGCAAGGTTTCCTCCTTGGGGTCAGCCTGTCCTCCAGAGAACTGCCTGGGGCTCCCAGGTCCCCAAAGGTATCCCCACCCCACAGGGCCCAAACAGGCTCTAGGCTTCCCAAACAGGCTCTGGCATCCAGGAATTAATTTGGATTTGTCTCAACATCACCTCTAAGGAAATCAAACATCATTTTCTGAATGCCCAATATGGGTTCCCTCCAAAAGCACAGTCCCCAAATGGCGCAAATGCAGGCAGAAAGCAGGTAGTGAACAGTGAGCCCTCAGTCACCTTCCTGCCACCCACAGGGCCACCAACCAGCCCAGCCCTCTCAACAGTATCACCTTTCAACGTGATCCTACCAGAGGGCTCAGCCCCTATAGCCATCACCTCTAATCTGACAACTGTCTCCTTGGCTGCCGGGGGGCGAGCCAGGTCAGCAGCCTGTGCACACTTACCCTGCTCACGGGCCTCCATCCCACCCGGCTGAGCGGTCTGAGGGCACCAAAGGGCAGGAGGTAGTAGAGGACCGTCAGGGGCCAGGAGCGCAGCTTCAGGGCAGGTCTGGACATGCAGCTCAGCTGTCCCAACCTCCGCCTCAGGGCCAGCTGGGGGAAGTGCAACCTGCAGGGTACATGTCCCATCCATGGCCAGGGTCAGTGGCCAGGGAATGGGAGCCCCCTCCCCACCCTCAGCAAGCTCACCTCTCGACAGAATCTGGCAGCATTGGCCATGCCCCTCGTCCCAAGCCCATTCTGAGTTAGGAGCATGGCTGCCTCACTTCCCAGTCTCCCACCTGCCTGCCAGCTGAGGGGAACACAGGACATCGGCAGCCGAGACACAGAGGGTTGGACCCAGCTCCTAACCTCTCTGAGAGAGCAGCTTCTGAACATGGGAGAGGCTCCAGCAAGGTCCTTCAGGGCTAAGTACCACCTGCGCCTAGCACAGGGTCAACAGGTAAGACAGGTGCAGAGCCAGTTTCATAGCACCACCTTCCCGGGGTGCCAAGAACAATCTGATCTCCCAGAGCTCCTACCGGAGTAGCAGCACATGGCAGTGGGGATGCAAATGCTACCACTCAACTGTGGGATCTGGGGAAATCTCTTTACAGCTCCAGGCGTCTTATTTCCTCATCTGATAAATTAAGTGGTTGGGCCTGACAAGATCACAAAGGAAAAAACACACAGACATAACCCTAACAGCTACTGCTCCATTCATCTGCATGGCAGTCTATGTTAGATTCTCCAAAAACGACCCAGAGGTTGGTAGGGGTAAACTGCCCTCACCCTCAGGCCTTGCAGGTCTGCTGGGGCTACCACTTGACCCAGGCCCCTCCTTTAAGCAAAGGTGGGTGGGCTTTTCCTCAAATTTCATTAGCCCAAACCCAGTACAATTAGCACAAGCTCAACCTTTCCACCAGAACCCTGGCCCCCTAAGGCATATCAGTGAGGCTCAAGTCCCCCTGTCACAGGCCTAAGCACTAGAAAATGCTCCTGAGACCCCATCGTAGCCAGGAGGAGACCACACTGCCACCCACTCTGAGAATGCCCCCAGGCCTCGGTTTCCTCATCTGCAAAAAGACTGCATTCAACTGGATAATCTAAAGCTCCCATCTGTGCCTGTGCATGCTCAGAGAAGCTGTGTTCACTGCCCCCACTTGCTGAACAAACTAAGGAACAAAGAGCCACCTCAGCTGATACTAAAGAAAAAATGGAGAAATGAGCCGATGGCCGATGGCCGGGCCCAATTCAGTGATGGCAACAAGGTGCCGCATATTCACTGCACCTCACTCCCTGCCCTTCATTCTCCCATCCCGCCCCATTGTGTTTTAAAAAGGTCCCAGGGGTGGTGGGGCCTAGCAAAGCCCGAACAGATCACTGCTCCCCCCTCCCACTGCCCCCACCACCCTGCTCACTGCAGAAGCACAGGGACCAATCCCTGAAGAGCTGTACACGAGTGGGGTGGGGGCGCCCAGGGGTGAGGGTGGCGGGCAGCAGTTAAGGTGCAGCACACACACTGGGCCACCAGCCAGATCCACCTCCCTGAGTACCTGAAGCGGGCTCTCCGACTCAGGCCCCCCGGGCCAGGCCCCTCCAACCTGAGGGGCTGATCCCCCAGGACCCTGCGACCATCTCCACCTTGGGGCCGCTGGACGTGAACTCTGACCTTGCGGAGGTCGTGGCGGGGCACAGCGCGGTTAGGAGGCCGCCAGCAGCATCTCACCATTTCGCTGCTCGGAGCTCCGGTCCTCGCCGCGCTTCTGACTGACACATGGTGGGCGGGCTGGGAGGGCGGTGCCAGCGCGCTCGCCTTTGTTCCTCCTCCTCTCTCCCTTCCCCCCAGAGGAGCTCCTGTGCTGTCACTGCTTCTCGGTGGCTGGTGGGCTGCTTCCTTGGCTCAGGGGCGTAGGGCAGAGTCAGGGCTATTGCGAAGATAGGCACTGGTCATACATTGGCTCTGGGCCTGCAGCACCAACCCTGAGCTCAGCCTACTCTGCCCCAAGCTTGGCCACCTGCCTGTTCCAGTGAGCTGATGGCAGGGAGGGGACCGGGCGCCTCTGGGCCCAAAGAGCACAAGCGGGAATCTGAACCCTGTGCTCTAGGCGGGCACCCAGCGTCGCCCTGTCTGCTGCTCAGGCAGCCCCTCCCTTGCCAGGACCTGACCCATTTTCCATTCAGGTGACAAAGTAGCATCTGAGGAATGAGGGAGAGAAAGTGGGAGAGGTGTGGCTGATGAGACCCTGGGCATCTGACCAACTCTGGCTCTTCCTCACGCACCCCTTGCCTCAGAGCCCCCAAGAAGGCAGCGACCCCCCAAGGCCTTCTCAGAAGATGAGCACCTGGGCGACCTCAGGGAAAACTGGCATGGAGCTGGGGACAGGCCAGGATTGAGGTCCATACTCACTCCCCCACCCCACCCCCATCTTTCCTTAGGAACAGGGACAGCTCTCTGGCCAGGGGCCTGCCTGCCTATCAGGAGAACATGCTCCTCCACAAAGCTCTTCAGGTCACCTCACAGATAACAGGGGAGGAGAGCAAACATTCCATGGCTGTTGCTGTCTCAGCCCCAGGAGTCAAGGCCCCAGGGAGGATGCACCACTGGCCAGGCCTCCAATCCCAGCTACAGGATGGCAGGAGGCAGGCACCTGACCATCTTCACATGAAGAAACACAGCTCCAGAGTGGTTCTGAAGGCAGAGAACTGACCCAACCAGGACCCAACATGGCCAACGTGCTGTGACCAGAAAAAAGCCCCAATTCCTATGTGGCTCTACCACGCAAGCGGAATGGTCTGACACCCAGCAACCCCTTCAGCCATAGAGGTGAAAACATCAGCCCAGTACCCACCTAGGGAGCTAGACACCCCAGTGTGCAGGGGCCTATGTGACCCAGGACAAGGCCACCTAAGGTCTGGATATAAGCAGAGATTTCCGCCCTGACCCAAGGAAGTGGCAAGGCCTGGCCCACCGAGACCAGAGAGAGTCCAGACCCCTCCAGCAGGTTCATCTTCCTAAGCCGCCTGTCTTGATGAGTGGCAGGGATAGCTCACTGTGGGTGGGCCAGGCAGGAAGGTGCCCAGCCCATCCGCCAGGCCTCGCCTAGAAATAGATGAACATATAAGCTTCCTCCAGCTCTAGGGGCCAGGCCTATGGCCCCATGGACACCCTGCTCCAAGTCCTGCTGACCTCCTGCTAACAGTTTCATCCATGATGTTTAGGTCACCTCAACCAGACCACCTATGTGCTGAGCAAACCCTCCGCCCCTCTGCAGTAGGCCTGGACCCCACGCTGCTCCCCAGAGGAACAAGCCCAAAGGGGTGACGGGCAGTCAGAGTTGAGTCTAGTTCTTGGCTCCCAGGACAAGGCCTTCTCCTCACCTCTAGAACCTAGAAAATTCTGACTGAGTGCATATCTGGAATTCTTGGTGGGGGCCAGTGAGGCCTCGTGGGAGGGAAAGGGAGCCCCCACCTCCTCCTGACAGTTTTCCTCTTTCCTACTAGGCAGGATGGCGACTCCTGCGGCATGCTGTCAGAAAGGAACACTCGGGAGCCCACAGACAAACCCAGCTTGGCCTGAAGCCACTGCACACACTTGTACTTCATTCTCCCCCAGGGCCTCTGGCCCAGGGGCTTGGCCAGGCAGCCCGTGGGGCAAGGCAGACCTTCCTCACCACACACACAGTAGAGGGAGCTCAAGGGGGACCAGCCCAAGGAGCTGCTGTCCTGGAGACTAAGAACTGGCCTAAGGGGCCAGGCAAGGGGTCCTTACCCACTCAGTACCATCTCTGCCACTTTCCACCACCTCTTCTAAACGAGACACTGAGACCGGGTGTCAAGCTTCTTCCACATCACCATCTGTGGGCCCCAAAAGGTCCTCAGGGAGCAGACATGAATTCAGTTGTCCCCCCGGAAATGAGGCTGGCACCCTCTGTCCAGCTCTCAGCTGGGTGGAGGCGAGGGGGGTCCTAGGTCACTTCCCACCTCCTCAGCTAGCAGCACTCCAGCCCACCCCATCCACCCATCGCAGAGACCCCTTTCCATCCCAACCTGTGACTGCCCTTGGAGCCCAAGCCAGAGTTCCTCTCCCTCCAGCTCCCTGAGTGTGACTAGGGTGCCCAGGCCAGATGAGGTACTTGCAAGGAAAGTTCCTGAAGCAGGGAAGTGTGGACACCTTCCTTCCCTCCTGAGAGTCTCAAAAACACTGTGGAGATGAATTTGGGGTTGTAACCAGTCATTACAAGGCTTAAGGGCCAGCTACATGGAACGTGAGAACTCAGAGTGGGTTTGGTGGGGGACAGGGACACTGGTTACTGCAATCCTGGCTACCTTCCCACACCTGAGAGCAGGGAAAGGCCTTGCAAGTCACAGGCCTTGCTGGAATGGCCATTCCCCTTGCTCCCCCTCTGCAGTTTTAGATCACAGCAGTGACCAAGGCCCAGAACATCTCTGCTCTGAAACCCCCTGCCTCAGTTCCGTGCAAGAGCTCCATACGGCCTCACCTCCCTTTCTGCTCTGGGGGGATAGAACGTTTGCTCCACTGGGAAGGGACAGGGCTGAGGCATCAGTTTTGAAAGAGGAGCCCAAACCTAGGGGCTGTGGCTGCCCCTGTGAGTAGGACAGGGTGGGGGAGAGAGGAGATAGGAGGGGAAAGGGAGGAGTCACCTTTGTCAAGACATACTGTTTATCTGCATGGAGCAATGGTGCGACGACCCCACCCACCTCTCACAACCAGGATGAAAGGAACAGTCCCCCCTCAGAGGAATGGAATGTTCCGACTGAAGTGGACCAATCGGGCCAATTACCAGTTACTGGGGGGCACATATGGGCACCGGTCTGGTTCTCAGACGCTGGTAGATTCAAGTTTCAATCCTGGCAAGATCAGAAAGGCAGTGAGGGACTGAGGGCGCTCTGCCCCACAATGAGGCTCTCTGCTGGGGTTCAGCCTGAGACCACCGAAGAATTTGCTCTCCTGCTCCCTGAAATCTCACTGGGTGCCAGGGTCAGCAGAAGCCTAAGCAGAAACCCCAGGGCCCCCACAGCATGTGCCCACCAGCCTGACTTTCGGGTCACACCCACCCTGGAGGGCAGGGCTGCTTTCTGCCGCACCTCCCCTTGAACCAAGGCAGATTTGTCCAGACAGGGCCACCAACTCTCCCTCCCCCATATTCCAGGGCTAGAAACAGACAAAGCTTCACAAGTAGGGAACAGGGAAAATGAATCTCCCCAGTGAAACAGGTAAGCCATCTTGGGGAAGCCCTGGGCAAGAGAAAAGGAAGCAAAAAGATGGGCCCAAGGATGCCTTTCAAGCTGGCTCTTGGGGAAGCCCAGGGTAGGGTGGGTGGAGGTGTGGACAGGACTCTCCCAAAGGAAAGGGACCTCCTCCAGCAAGCCCCAGTGCCAACAGGTAATGGGGCAAAGGGCAGCATGTCACCCCCTCCCCGGCCCTCGGGGGGTGACATGGTGACATGTATCAGCACGTTCAGGTTCCAATAAAGACAGCGCCACCTCCCTCCCCCTCTGGCACCTGCCCCAGGTCCTTTTGGCAGCATTGAGAAAATCAGCTAGCGCTCTCAGCCCTGGAGGCCGAGCAGCCGACCCCCCACCCCCCTTTCCCCAGCAGGGCTGGCACTTCCCTTTTCCCCTCGCCCTAATGCCAGGAGATGCTACAAGAGGGAGGAAGTGAGCTCATCCAGCCTGCCCCGTGACCGCCATGTGGGGCTGGGGGAAGCCTACAACTTGGTCTAGACCGTAGGGTGGGCTCATCGCGCCAGGGCCTCAGGCTCCAAGCTGTAAAGGCGTGCCCCCAACTGCAGGGGGCTGGATGG
Source organism: Rousettus aegyptiacus (assembly GCF_014176215.1). Taxonomy (NCBI): domain Eukaryota; kingdom Metazoa; phylum Chordata; class Mammalia; order Chiroptera; family Pteropodidae; genus Rousettus; species Rousettus aegyptiacus. The sequence goes on along the minus strand of NW_023416308.1, from coordinate 15,612,124 downwards.
CCCTCCTGAACCTAAAAGCCACCTCTCAGGCTGGACAGGCAGGCCCTAAGGAGCCGGGCTCACTCACCCGCAGGTGGTCCCGTCTCAATCAGCTTCCGGGCGCAGCGGACTCCGGGAGGCGCCGCTCCTCCGCTGAAGCCTTGGGTTGGCGGGCGGTGGCTCGGGCTCCAGCCACTCAGACTGCCAGGGCGGGGGCAGGAGGGCGGATACTAAGCGCAGAGCTTTGCTCCGCCCCCTAGCCCCGCTAGCCCTGGGGGCCCCTTTAAGTGAGAAGGGACCAGCCCCCTGGCGACAGGGGACTTCCCCAAAAATGGCTCCCACCTCCTGGTCTGGGAGCTGTCTGTCCTCAGCAGGGGCTGGTCTCCTTGGGGCTGCTGTATGATTCTCACTCCCCCTCCAGGCAGGCTCGGGCCTCCAGGTGCTGTCAGGCTTCTCTAGACTGAGCAAATGGCCACCTGCAACCAGCCACCTTTCCTACCCCTCCAAGCGACAGAAGGTATCTAAGTCCTTGCTCCTTCCCATAACCCATCCAGAAGACAGGTTCCCCCGGCCACACACCCTGTCCCACTTCGTCTCCTCTAGGCAGACACACCCCTGCCTGAAGTACAAAATCCCCTGACATATAAAATCTCCTGTGCTGACCAGCAAACAAAATTCAGGGGGCAAGGCCCACCCCTGGGCCCAGCACGCAGGATGAAGAACCTGTGTGGTGATCCTGTGCCCTTTCTACCTTACTAGATAGCAGAGGCCCAGCCTGCAGGGTCAGCACCTTAGCCCCATACCCCCCAAGTCAACATGGGATGGAATGAACCAGCTTAACATTTTTCAGAGGGGGAGGATCTGACAAGGAACACTATTCAACCAAGAAAAGAGTGGCATTCAGGAGCCTGGTTACTCTGTGCAGGTCATGCCGCAGGGCAGCACGCCACCCACTGGTCAGACTGCCTCAGATTGCTCTGGGCTATTCAACAAGGAACCAACCCCAGCTTCTTCTGACCACTGAGCATTTAGTTCCTATAGCAACACTCAGAACAGGAAGAGAGAGCCTACAGGCTTGTGAAGGGATGAGCAGCTGGGCCAGGGAAGCCTGGAAAGGATACAATGGAGTACAGACACAGCCCACACACCTGTCCTCATCCGGACCCAGCCCAAGCAAGTGCTCCATGACAACCTACAGACCTGGGATGCTGCAGTGGGAGAAGGGGAGACAACAGGGAGACCACAAGGCCTGCCATGGTATTGCACACCTACAATGCACCAGAAGGAGCAGAGAGGCAGGGGTGGCGAGCCATACAGAGTTCCAGCCCTATGGGCTCACAGTACTCTCGGAGCTGGGGAGACTTCAGACCCCTGCTCACCTCAGAGCTCCAAGCAAACATGAGAAATGGGATAAAAAGGAGTTAACACATAAGATGCTGACACAGAATCCTATCAACACAAAATACCCGAACCAGAAAGATCCGGGAAGACTACGTGGACATCCCTAAAGCCTCCAGCACTTCCAGATCAGGCCCAGCCCCGGTTAGACCTTTAGAGGAAAAATAAAAGTCCGTGGATTAAAAGCCCAGCTTCTCATTTGCTGAGCAGCCTCTGGTGCCAACACTCTTCCCTCTAAAATGACCAACTGGGGGCTCCAAGTCATCTCCCAGAGTTCCTTTATGACCACTCAAAGCCTATCAGGTGACTGGTGTTCAGAAAACTCATAAACCAGCCCAAGGTCCTCCCTGAGATCAGCCCTCCACCTGACCTCCACCACTTGGTGTTACAGTAGGGACATGCCTTCCAGATTCCCAACAGCAGCTGACAAATCATTTTTGGGAAAAACAAAAACATTTGGTAAGTTTACTTTCCTACACTGAATGAGGCCCCTTAATTTCCAGTCCTCCCTAGGTAGGAGTGCCACCTAGTGCCACTGCAAGGCTCTGCAGGCTCCAGGCCACTTGGCTGCCAATACCTGTGAACAAACCTCCCTCTCTCTAGGTCAACCACTGCAGCTCCCTACAGAGTGATTTTCACACACAACTGTGCCAGGGAACAAGACAGCTGTGGGACAGGGTTGGGAGGTGTTTTCTGCTAATTCTCACTGCCTGAGGGCGGGTTGGGGCCCTTGAGGAAGATCTATGATGGCTGGTGTCTCATGGCTCAGCCCCACAGAGGACTGTGCAAGGAGCCGGGACTAGCACGAAATGCCCTCAGACGACTTCTTCATCCACAAGCTTCACTCAGCCCTGCCAAATTCTGCCCTCATGTTTGCAAAGGTTTCTTAGCAGTCGCACCAACCCACAGGACTTCTCTGATGCCCCTCGGCCCATGCAGAGCCCCTCTGGGAGCTCCCTGGGGAACGGAGGTGGCACCTACAGCATGATGAAGAAAACAAAGTACTTTGAAGAGGAGCAAGCCCAGCAGAAAGGGCCCTGTAGGTGGCTGAGTTGCCACCTTGGACTCTTTCCAGCCCCAGAGCTCAGCCTTGTCTTGTTCCACATTTTCAGGCAGAGACCTCTGCTGCTCCATACACTGTGCTCAAAGCCACAGGAGGCAGTTCCCCAGCGGTACAGACACAGAGCTGTCCCGGGGTTAAGGAAGGCAGGGAAGAGGCAAAGACTGGAGTAGGGGCCTGGGCTACCTGGGGGTGTGGCTGCCACAGTTCCCACCATTACTGTGAAGGAGGAGCCCCAAGGCCTCTGAGCTCACCTCCTGCCCTAGAACAAGCCTAAGAGTCTCTGAGGACGGAGCTGGGCTGTAAGTAAACTGCACCTGAGCAGGCAGGGAGATCTACTTCCCTGCCAACTTGACTATTTGCCCATTTTAACAGCCACAACTGTTTTCTCAACACCTATTAGGGAAAAGTACTTACTGAATCTCTACTCCCTGCCAGCAGGGAACCAGGTAGTTAGACATACATTGTTCTCATTTAACTACTTTACGAGGGAGTTAATAGCAGCCTGTTTGCAGACAAGAATAAAGCTATAGCAAGTATAGAGTTTAAAAACATACAGAACATGTTCACTGCGGCCCAGAGGCATGGACACGCAGTACAAAGGAGCTGCTTGCAGGCAGATGGGGCTCTGAGCGGTGGGCGGGCAAAAATGAAGACACAGGGCAATGTGGGAGATTGGATGGACTGATCTGTCTTCATTCCTGTTCAGAAACTGAAAGGCTGCACCACGTATTTGAAAAATTCTACACTGAGGCTAGAAATAAGGCAGTAGTGCCTTCAGAGAGAGTGAGAACAGAACGCAGCCGCTCCTGACAGGCCTGTTCACACGGCCGCTTTCTGAACGGCTGACCTCACCATAAACCCCCCATGGCTAGACTCAAATGAACAAAATGGCATTGTTATTGTGCCCAGATGTGGACTTAAGTACTTAGGGGGTCAGCAATGTACTTGCAAATGGTTCAGAGGAAATATTATATAAAAGAGATAAAGCAGGTATGATAAAACACTAACAACTGTTCGATCAAGGGTGTGTATACGTTTGCTTTAAAACACAGAAAATGCTCTAAATCCTATTACTGGGGAGAAAAACCCAAGCCCATGCTCCCCACACAGCACTTCTCTTGCTCTGAGGTGTGGGGGAGGGAGCAGGACCTGCTTCCACGGTTCCCCGCACACCTGCCACGACTGCTTCACACATAGCAACTCAGGACCCAACCACTCGGCCAAGGTGTATCCGGCACTGTCTGCCTGGTCCCTGGCTGGGGGCTAGCATTTGTACCTGATGGGACAGGCCGACTGCCAACCACTCTGCAGCTACACTGCGGCCACCCTGCAGCTACAGGCTCTCCCATCTCCATGGAGTTACCTCCGAGGCTTGCAAAAGGAGAGCTGTGTGGACTGCTTCTTCCCCAAAGTGTCCCCCATTTCCATCAGGCCAGCTTTCCCACAATATGAACCTCTGTCCTCAGATAAAGGAAGAAAGGACACCTCAGAAATACCAGAGGCCAAGAAGAATCTGTCACCACATGTCATCCTGCATGGGCCTCAAATCACTTAGGCGCTCAGAGGAACCTTGTCGCTGTGTACTCAACACACCTGACATCTGACATCACCCGGTAACTTTAGGTGTACAGATGCTACACACCTTCCTCCCTTTTCATTAAGAAGTAGTTAATGAAGGTTTTATTCCCCCTTTTTGACTTATGAGGACAAAAGGACAGCATCTCTGAAATCACAACTGCCACACAAATGCAGACCCTGCCACAGCTCCAGGCCCACCTGGCTGCCTTCCCTCCCGTGTGTGTTGTTCGCTCAAAGCCAGCTCTCTGCAGAGGCCCGTGTCAACCGCCCTCCTCCTGAAGGCCAAACGCCAGGCCTGGGCAGCCCGAATGAACAGGCTCTCTGACCACAAACCCCGAGCTTTTCCAGGACGTCATGAGTCCTGAAAAGAAACTCGGGAAAGTGGCTCCTCCTCTCCTGCTCTCTGCCTGCCTGCGGCTCCTGCTCTAAGGGCAGAGTGTCCTCGCGGTCTCACCAGGGCTGAGAGCCTTGTTCCTGAGGAGCGTGGGTTCCTCATTCTGTCCATTGCATTTAAATATTAAATTTATAAGTACTCTGAGCCAATATAAACAGAACAAACAAGTGAAAAATGTTGAACTGAACCCACATTTTTAAAAAAGCAAATTACAAACCATATTAAGGTACCAGTCTTGTGCCCTATTTCCTCTGAGACCATCAAATGAAGAGCCATAAGTCATTTTCCATTTCTCTCTCCTCCCCCATTCTAACCATCAGTGCATCCTATCTGCTTTCCCCTCAAAAATACCCAAATTGAGTCCCTTCCCCCCACCCTGGTACCCACCACCCCCTACCTTTTCTCGCTGGGATACTGTGAGAGTCTCCCGAGCAGGACCCCTGCCTCCACCCCAGCTCCCCTACAGTCTGTCTCCACAGCAGGCAGATACATCTGATCAGAACCCAATCCTCACTTTTTAGTCAGGCCTAATGTGTTGGGGTCCTGCAGCTCTCCTACCTTTCTTCCCTTTGCACCTCTAGCCATGTGAGCTCTTTGCTCTTTCTCAACAGTGACAAATATACTCTGTCCATATCAAGCCTCGGCCTGGACTGCTCTCCCTTCCAACGCCCGTTGGCTCGCCCCTCTGTTAATGCAGTCTCTGCCCATGTGGTTTCAAATGAAGCCTTCCTTCCCTGACTGCCTCAGTCCCAGCCTGGCTTACCTGTGCCCTTTACCTGTTTATGTTTCCTCCATGACACTTCAACCACTCGATATGTCCAAGTGTCCATTTGCTTCTTATCTATCTGTCTACCCACTAAGGAAGACAGGAGCTCTGGTTCTATCCACAAGTGGATCCCCGGCATTTCAGCAGAGCCTGGCATTACAGGAGCTCAAAGGTTTGAATGAATGAGTGAACTCAAGAAGAAATGAATTATGTTCACCTATGACAACTTCTGTTTTGCTAATATCATAACCATAGTGTGGTTAATGTGCTCAACAATGCTAACTACAGCTCAGCAACAAAAAACAGGTTTTAGAAGCTGAACACATACGACAAACTGTATAGGTGTCCAAATCTTTTCAGACAGCAATTCTACTCCTAGGCATTCACCCTGAGGAAAAGGCCTATGTGCAAAGAAAGATGTGCTCTACATTATCCACGATGGCAAAAACCACTGCTGCGCCAGAATCGACTGTAGTAGTATAGCCACTTAACATGTTTTCAAGCAGTCATGCAAAATCACATGTAGCAATACGCATAAGGCAAGAAAGGCAAAATACAAAACAGGTGCATCCATCTAAAAATAGGGACAAACATAAAGTCTGTGACTATGCAATCATAGACACACAGTGAGAACAGGTAGGAATCGTGACTGTCCTCTGTTTTTTAACATTCTATCAAAGTATTATATCATTTCTGTTATTTAAAAAAGAATGAGATTGATTCAACAGGTGCCCCAATACTGTTCAATGGAAAAAGGACAGTCATTCAATAAATGATGGTGGGAACACTAGATGTCCACGTGCAGAACAGAGTCAGACCCTAATCCTACACCATGTAAAAACTTGAAGACAAACATAAGACCTAAAAATATAAAACTCTTAGAAGAAAATAGGAGAAAATCTTCAGGACATTGGATTCAGCAATGATTTCTTAGATATGACACCAAAAACACAGGCAATAAAAGTAAAAATAAACTGTACTTCATCAAAATTAAAAACTTTTGTACATCAAAAGATATTATCAAGACAGTGAAAAGAATAGAATGGTAGAAAATATTTGCAAATACACATAGCTAATAAGGGTCAGGTATCCAGTATATATAAAGAACTCTTACAACTCAGCAACAAAAAAACAAACCGCCTAATTTAAAAAATGAGCAGAGAACTTGAATAGACATTTCTCCAAAGAAGATATATATATATATTGCTAACAGGCATGTGAATAGATGGTCAACCGTCACTGGTCATTAGAGAATGCAAATCAAAATCACAATGAGACAGAACTATAGGGGTTAAAAATGAGTTACCCCAAGATATGCCTCTGTGGTATATAGATTATTTTGAGCTACAGGCAACCGAGACCCTTTGGGCTCAAGAGACACTTCTATCCTCCCCTTACCTACCCAGAAGAATTTGAATTAGGGGGCCTTGCCTATAATAAGAGATCATCTGAGATAACCTTTTTTGACCTATCTATATGGCATGGCAAACTACTAATTACTAAATATCAGTTCTTTTTATCCTGCACTGACCCTCTAAAGCCAAGGTGCTTCACCTCATCCTTAACTCAAAATACTATATATACCTCATTTTCCCTTTCTGGCTCATATATGCAATTTCTGCCTTTCATGTATGTGACGTTCCCATATGTACATATGTAATCAAATTATTTACTCTTGTCAATCTGTTTCATGTAAATTATTAGACCAGCAGAAAGAACCTAGGGAGTAGAGAAGTATTTTCCTTTCCCAAACCATTTCATACCTATTAGGATGGCTATTATAAAAAGTAAATAAATAAACAACGGCTCGTGAGAATGTGAATAAAATAGAACCCTTGTGCATTGTTATGGAAATGTAAAATGGTACAGCCACTGTGGAAGTTTGGCAGTTCTTCAAAAAGTTAAACACGGAATGACCACATGATCCAGCAATTCCACTCCTAGATATATGGCCAAAAGAACTGAAAGCAACATCTCAGATACTTGTATGCCAATATTCATAGCAGCACTATTCACAATAGCCAAAGTGGAAACAACCCAGTATCAAGAGATGAATGGATAAACAAAATTCCACACAATAGAATATTATTCAGCCTTCAAAAGGAATGAAACTCTGATACATGCTACAACATGGATCTTGAAAATATTATGGTAAATGAAATAAGCCAATCGCAAAATGAGAAATGTTGCATGATTCCATTATATGAAGTACCTAGAATAGTCAAATTCATAGAGACAGAAGTAGAACAAGTGGTTACTAGAGGCTGAGGGCTGAGAAGAATAGGAACAATTGTTTAATGACTACAAAGTTTCTGTTTGGGACGATGAAATAGTTCTAGAAATGGACAGCAGTAATTATTGTGCAAATACTGTGAATGTGCTTAATGCCACTGAATTGTACACTTAAAAGTGTTTGAAATGGTAAATCTTAAATTATGTAGATGCTATGGACTAAATTGTGTCCCTCGACCCAAATTCATATGTTGAACCCCTAACCCTCAATGTGATGGTGTCCAGAGATGGGGCCTTTGGGAATAACTAGGTTTACATGTGATCATGAGGGTACAGCCTTCAAAACAAATTAGTTCTATTAAAGAGAAAACTAGAGGTCTAAAACAGTATCATTCGTGTGAAAGTCCATGATACCAAACCTAGATTTAATACCTGACCAAAACAGTGTTTCAACTTCTCCCAGAAATACAATTTTAATCAACCAGTCTGGAATCTACTGGTCAATCACATGGTCCCCCTCCTTTTCCTCCCCCAAAGAAAGAAGAAGCAATCTGCGTGATAAAAGATACCTGTCATTCCCTTGCCCACAAAAGAAGATATCTTGGTCTAAAAATAATCTTATCTTCTCTTTCGCTAATAGCTTCCTTGCCCCACCTTCCTATAAAAACCTTCCATTTTTTACAACCTCTGGGAACGCTTTTTTAGTGGCTAGATGGGATGCCCCCCAATTCACGAACTGTTTAATAAAGCCAATTCGATCTTGAAATTTAATCCACTGAATTTTTTTTTTAACAGTACCCTTATAAGAAGAGACATCAGAGAGCTCACACTTACTTTCTCTTTCTTTGTCATGTGAGGACACAGTCTACAAGCCAGGAGGAGGGCTCTCATCTGAACCTACCATGTTATCATCCTCACCTTGGACTTCTGAGCCTCCAGAACTGTGAGAAAATAAATTTCTGTTGTTTAAGCCACCCAGTCCATGGTATTTTGTTATGGCAAGCTGAGCTAAGACAGTATATTTTATCAGGAGTATAAAAAAAAAGAGAGAGAGAGAAGAGAAAGAAGTACGCCTAAGACTGAGTTAGTATACATCACCAAAATATTTTGGAATGGTTTCTTGGAGGAGGGGAAGAGAAGGTGCCATTAGTCAGAACAGACAGCAAAGTAACCCAGGAGGAGGTGATGAGAAGGGACAGATTGAGGGGTGGGGGCACATGGACTGACATGAAGACAGAGGACATGAAGACAGAGGACACACACACAGAGGGGTAGGGGTAACAAGGACAGATGGTGTGAGACAGGCAGAGATATGTAACTTTCCAACAGCAAAACTTCCCCAAGGCAGTGGATCCCCACAACTGCATGCGCACGCAACCCTGAGCTGACCGCTGTAAAATCTTCCTGGTGTGGTGGTAATGAGCAGCACCACCATTTTAGGCCTATCAAGCAGGTGCCAGGACCTGGGCATCGACTGCATGCCTGCGTCTGCGCAAACACTGTGACCAGGAAAAGAGAGGATCACCCAAGCTGATGTCAAGCCCTTCCTCGCTCTGCCCTATATAATGACCCAAGAGGGTTCCTTTGGAGAGCCAGCCAAAGAACTTCTCTTATTATCCCCTTGTGCTCAAGCATAAGCCTCAATGAACCTTGTCTGAGCTTATGGTTTGGCCTCGTCAATTTCTTTTACAAAGAAAGCCTAAAAACCTAAGGTCGGTAACAAATAGACAACAGAAGCAAAATGAAAGAGGGTGATCTCCAGGTCCCTCTCCTCTAGCTGCACTCCCCGGGGATTGTGGGGCATCAGTCTTATTGCCCCCAATCCAATGTTTTATGTTAATGTGACCTCTGACCTTTTCTGCTCTCCCATACACTTCTCTCATCCATTGAGCAAACTGAAATCACCAGCAACACATAACGAACTTCAGGATGCCTGAAGCATGTAGAATGTGCCCTTGGCCTATCTGAACTCAAAGCGCAGGAGCAGAAGAGCAGCTGGTGTCTTATAACTGCAACATGGGAGCTGAGGAGCCTTAAATGGGTGGTGACAGCTTCTATGAGCAATCATTTCCAATATATAGTTGTGATGTTACAATTTATCAAAAATACATATTTGATGACCAAAATATATTTGGTCATAGTTCTAGGCTCGCAGCTCTCAAAACCCTTGGAATTTCCTGAGTGATAAGAACAATGGGGGTATCTTTTGTTACAATATTTGGCCTTTCGTCTAGGGTGCTGAAATCTCCAGAGCCATAAAGGTGAAATGTGTATCTTGTGATTCATAGCAAGCTCTTTTCCATCACACTGGGTTTATTGTTAATGAGGTGACTACTGGAAAACACTTAAGGATGGCAGCTGGTTGCCAGGGGAACCAACTAAGAATAGAGAGTTGAAACTTTTCCGGGGGGCATGGAGGGGGGAAGCTAGGTGCTGAAGGTTGAATCAATCACCAACAGCCACTGGTTTAACCAATCATGTTTATGAAGCCTCTATAAAAACACAAAAGGACCCAGTGTTGAGAGCTTCCAGGATGGGGAACCCAACACTTCCATGTGCCACTGAGCAAGGTCCCAAACTCCACGAGGACAGAAGTTTCTTTGTTTGGGACCTGGCCCTATGTATTTCTTCATCTGGCTGTTGATTTGAATCCTTTAATAAGCTTTGTAATAAACCAGTAACCTAGTAAATAAAATGTTTCTCTGGGTCCTGTGATCTGCTCTAGCAAATTAACTGAACCCAAGAAAGGGATCATGAAAACCTGACTTAAAACCATTCAGTCAGAAGCACCTGGACTTGCGATTGGCATCTGCGGTGGTGGTGGTGGTGGTGGTAGGGGTAGAGATGGGAGTTGTGTAGTACTGAGCCCTAACTTTGAGGAATAGAGCAGAGAAATAACATGGAGTCACTGTGGTTAAGCTGCTAAATTATCAACCTCAAGTGGGCTGGGACTTAAGGAAACAATTATTTTTTAAAATAACTCTGGAAACTTAAACTTTTGAACTTTCTAATCCTGTGTCAATATCTAGATGCACATCAGTGAGTTGGATGTTTTAATGCCTGGACATACATCAAACCTTCGGTTAACCATATGAATGAATGTTCCCTTGTATAGACCACCAGACATCTGCTGAATACCACCATGGACCAAACCAGGGGCTAAGAACTGATTCTTCTCAAGAATGTACTTTTTACTATAAAACTCTCAGACTTTACTTTCTCCTTCAGAACACTCTGGGTATTGCCTAGTAGTGTTTATGATTTGCAAATACTGAGACCCTTAAATAAATCTTTATCACTTATTTCTAGCTAAAGCCCCCTCGCTCTTTTTGAGTACATTTGAAAACCTGTAACCCAAAGAGGGGATTATTGTCAAAAGCACCGACGACAATATGGGTTTGCGACTGGCATCTGAAGAGGAAGGCAGTCTTGTGGGACTGAGCCCTCAACATGTGGAATCTAATGCTATCTCTGGGCAGATAGTGTCAGAATTAAGTTGAATTGTAGGCCACCCAACTGGTGTGAATTGTTTGCTGGTATGGGAAACACTCCGCACCCTCACCTCCATGTACTGGAATTGGTTCCAGAACCTTTTAATAATAAAGACCCCTCCAAGTGTCTATGCTGAAATGAGTTCTGCTTGTTTGTAATGGCAGTGAGGTGACTGCACCAACTATGAGCTACATTCTCTAAGACAGAAAACAAGAAAGGAGACAGTTATGCAGAGAAGAACTCCATAAATCTACAGAGGGGTTCCCCTGACTCTCTTATTGAGTACTAAGCCATGCTATCTAGGGTAAAATTCATGAGGCTCACAAAGAATAATTAGAGCGCTGTCAGCCAAACAATTCCCAGAGCTCACAAGGGACCAGGAAACATTTTCATTTCAACAGGCCAGATGGAAAGTCCTCACTGAATATTTGGGGCATTTAGTAGATATCCTAGAAGGGTCACACCCTTAGTACAGCAGTAAGGCTAAACTAGCCCGGAGCAGAGGCTACTCTAAATTTATCCTAACAAGCCTAAAAGGAACAAAGTGATCCACAAATAAGTTAACTTCCTGGCAGAACAAAATCTAACACTATTTGAAAGAAAACAACAAAATCTAGCATTTGACGAAGTAAAACTCACAATGCATAGTACTGAATCAAAACCACTGAACATGTGAACAAGCAAGAAAAGGAAGAGGAGAAAAAAATTAGTCAACAGAAATAGGCCCAGAAATGACAGATGATGCTGAAATTAGGAGAAAAAGACTTGGATATAGTTATGTGAACAAGCACAGTAAGCTCAAGGATTTAAAGGAAAATATGAACATAATGAGAGAAATGGAATATTAAAAAGAACCACCTGAAACTTCTAAAATTAAAAAAGAATATCTATAGTGAAACTGCTACAAATAAGCTACTAGAATATTTAGTAAGATCACTCACATATTGCTAATGAAAATACGTACACAAACATTCATATAGACTTTACACACAATAGTCAAAAGTTGCAAACAACCCAAATGTCCACCGACAGAGAAATTAAAAATAATTTGTGGTATATCCACCCAATAAAATACTACTTGACAATAAAAAGGAATGGACTCCCAATATATGTAATAACATGAATGAATCTCAACATTATGCTCAGTGAAATAAACCGCATATGACAGAATATTCCATTAATATAAAATTTCTTAAAAGACAAATCTATAATGATAGAAAACAGATCAGTAATTGCACGCAACCATGGGTGGACAATGACTATAAAGGAGCACATGTTCTCTATCGTAAGTATGGCAGTTACTACACAGGTATATACATTTATCAAAAAACAATGAACTGTATGCTTTAAAAAGGCATTTTAACCGAATGTAAATAATACCTCAGTAGAGATGACTTAAAAATTTAGATCACGCAACATTATTTATAATAGTTAAGGCATGGAAACAACCTAAGTATCCACGGATGGATGACTGGATAAAGAAGCTATGGTATATATGTATATACACATACACACACAATATTCTTTTATGGAGTATTATTCAGCCATAAAAGATTAGGACATCCTACCATTTGTGACATGGATGGACTTTGAAGGCATTATGTTAAGTGAAATAAGTCAAAGACATATACTATGTGATCTCACTTACATGAGGGATCTTAACAACAACAAAAAAACAAACTCATGAAAGACATCAGAATGCAGGGGTCGGGGAGAGGGAAATGAAGGAAGGTAGTCAAAAGGTACAAAATTCCAGTTATGAGACAAATAAGTTGAGGGATGTATTTGTACAACACAATGACTGAACACTACTGTGTAACATATAGGAAAGTTGTTATGAGAATTCTAAGAGTTCTCATCACGAGAACATTTTTTTTTCTTTTTTTGTTTTATTGTATCTACATGAGATAATGGAGGTTAGCTGAACCTACTGTGGTAATCATTTCACAACATATGTAAATCAAATCACATGTGCTATGCCTTATCCTTATGTAATGATGTATGTTAATTATTTCTCTATAAAACTGAAAAAATTTACGTCAACTTTAAATATGAAAAATATAAGTATGGATAGACTTTCTGGAAAGATCCACAAGAAATATTAAAAATGCATATTTGACTCTAGAGAGAATGTGATTAGTAGATAAGAGTGGAGAGTGGAAGATCAGTGTAAATCCTTTATTATTTAAATTTTTACATGACTATATTTTATTTAAAATTTTAAAGACTATCTCATTAAAAATAAAAATTAAATTAACAATACATATTATTAATTAAATACAGCCAAAAGCCTGGAAGGGCTATGTTTCCAAAATGTCAACTATGGTTTCCTGCAGGTTGTGGGATTATGGGTCGTCGTCATTTTCATCTTCATATTTTGCAACGCTTTCTGATTTTTTTAAATGAACACTGCTCTTTATAATTAGATAAAGGGCAAAGCTATTTCCACATTTGGGAAGGTGAGGCTATATACACAGTCATGCGCTGTATAAACATTTCACTCAACAATGGACCATATATACAATGGTGATGTATCACACAGCCCACATGTGTAAGCACACTCTTATAACATTCGCACAATGAAATCACCTAAGGACACATTTCTCTGAATGTACCCCATTTGTCATTAAGCAGCACATGGCCATATAAAGAAAGACTGAAACCTCTGTTTAATAGGTTACACTGTTGCTATTACAGAATTCCCATAATCCCACAGTAGCAAGCATTTAGGTTTCATTTTGGCCAGTTACAAGTTTTTCTTCCCAGCATAGAAAGAATATAAGTCCTAGAACAGGCAAAGATCTTGGAAACATTTTCTTAAATATGTAAAAACAGAACCCGGAAAGTTTAAACATGGTCAAGGTCACAGAGCTGATGGCACCCAGAGCTCAAGCACCTTTATACCCTATCCAACTCTCCTCTTCCTCACTGCCCCTCTGTAAGAGCTGTGCCCTTTGCCTGCACCCCAGAGTGCAGCTTGCAGTGAGTGAGGTGGCACAGATTCCGGAATTATGGTTTCTTTTATACTGCTAACAACAACAACAAAAAATCTTATTTCAACAAAGAAAAGCTATTGGTGTAAATTCTTCAGGAGCGGCTTGGTTTGCTGGTGGAAGACCACCTAGCATGCATGAGCATCTGCATCACTGAAAACAACTTTTCAAGTCAGTGCAGTCAAATTCACCTCACATTTAAACAGTCAGAGCCCTCAGAGCATGGAGGCACCTCAAATACACAGCATGCCCTGGTGGGCAGGTAGCTTACCTCCATCCCTTGCTGTCACTGTCTAAATTCTGTACTGAGAACACTTTTTACTAGTAACATGGTATCATTCAAAGAGTATGGGATTTGGCGTCAAAAGATCTCTGTTCTGGAACCCACTCTGCTACCAAATGGTCTTTCCATTTGTAAAGTGGCTCTACCATTTGCCCTGCCCACTTCTGTGAGCTGTTGTTAACTAAAAACGTTCAGAAAAACTGAGGTGCTGTTCAACACAGGGTATTACAACTAGGCTCTGACAGAGTTTTGATACAGAGGGATAACCAGATGTTTCTCTGGCACAAGAGAAATTTTCAAATGGAAAAGGGAAACAAAGGCTTCCTGCTGGCACACTGACCCATAGGGGCTAACAGAAGTGCTTCATATATAGGGAAGGTTACATTGCCCCTTCCACCTGTGTTTATCTCTTGGAAAGCCAGAAAATGCTATTTGGTGAAATAAATCATCCAATCACCTCAACTATGGCACTGACCCCAGGGGCTCATTTCAGCAGTAATTATCAGCCTGTCTTCTCGCTCAGCTCCAGAAATGTCAGACTGGAGCTCAGGATATGAACAGATTATATTCCAACAAAATTGCCACCAGAAGTTTCCATGTGCCATTTAAAAACAGAGCCTTGAAGGGAACCTTACAGCTCATCTGCCCACGGTTCCTAAATCTGGCTTGTCATCAGAATCACCTAAGGCACTTTCTGAAAACAGAGATCTTGGGCCTTGTCCAAACTCTCAGGGTAAAACTAAAGAATCCTTAATTTTTAAAGCTCCTCAACAATTCTGATGGTCAATCAGATTGGGGCGCCCTCTTTTTCTGCATGAGGTGACAGTGATCGGGGGGGGGGGGGGGGGGGTCAGGGATAGAGCTAGGATCCAGCCCCTCGTTGCCAGTTCAGAACTCTCTCTCTCACAACCAGTCGCCTATCCTGAAATCTTAAAATGTCCACTCTGTGTCCATTTCCCTTTCATAAAGTGAAATGCTGCAGCGCTACTTTGAAATTCAGGAGCAGTCTTGTTTCCATTTTACTCAACCAAAAGAACAGTATCTAACTTAAGCCCAGTTCTTTACCAATAGGGGCTTCAGACCTCACGCCACACTAGGCCACTCCATACCAGTATCCTGTCAGTATTCAGGTCCTAAAACTTAGGAGCTAATAAACCCCATCCTCTTTACAAACAATCATCTTTCAGGTACTGACTCATATATGACAGTAATCTCAATTATATAAGCTGTGGATGTTAAAAAAAAAAAACTACTGACATTCTTCTTTTATGATTCTGGAAGTAGCAATTTCTTCCAAATGTAGATTCTCTTGGGATACTTTTGAAATGAGTGGGAATTTCCTAAGAGCATGCAAGCTTATCACAGGGTGAGGCAACCTGACAAATGCCTGGGATCAGAGAAAAGCTGCTTTGGGTCTAATACTCGAGTGCAGTCATAAGATCACAGTCTTACGAATTACTTTATTAGCCTAAAGGAGAAGGGTATGTTTATAGGGAACCATCGATGTTATAGGAAATAAACAGCACAGCATACACTCAAAGTGTGACTCAGATGCTATGCAATTACCCTTCACCAAAAGGATTTTGTGATTACTGGAAAACAGAAAATCTCTTTTTTTTCTTTTGGTCTGACAAAGGTTATTGTAAAGTCCAAAGCATACAAACAGGCCAAAAGACGGACACATAGCACACAGACCTCTTAGAGTAATGGTCACATCTGGATCTGTATGGTCAATTCAGTAAGTCACAGTTTTAGGATTGCTTCAAATCAAGTGAAACCTTATGCTGGATTCTGTTGGAGGAAGAGGGTCAAAACTAAAATTCACAATAGGATTTTGGAAGAAAGCCTATATGTAGCACGTAATGCGAATGTCAACAGTTCCTAGATAAACTATGTCAGAGCAAGAAGAGCTCTCAGAGTTGGGTTCCAATCCAATCCACTGTTTTACAGCTGAAGACACAGAGGGCCAGATGGAAAGCGACATGTCCAAGTTCACACAGCTACTGAGGAGCATGGTTGGCACTTGCCTTCAGAACCCAGATGCTTTGGCTACTGGAAGCTGAGCTAGATTAGCAATACAGAGTGGCTCATGAAGAAACTCAAAAGCATCGTTTCAAATACTATAAAGTCTCTACTTTCACCCCTCTTTTGCCCAGGTTACCAGGATCTATTGACATTTCAGATTTTTCATCTGTTAAATTATAACTGAAAAGAAGGCAATTTTAAAACTTATGGCCTTTATACTCAATTTCAATATTTGCTGAATATCTCCTCTGAGTCGGGTATCCCCCTGGGCCACGAGAAACACAGACAAATAAGACGGTTCATTATGTATCACACTTGGTTTGACAGCATCGCAGCTTGTCCCTATCGTGTGACCCTATTGTAAGGGAGCATTCTGAGCAATTAACGATAAAGGAATTTCATTATTTCAGTCTGGTTCCTGGTGAGAACTTGTCCACAACCCAAAGTCCAACCGTTTTAGCACATTCTCAGACTGAGAAGGGCACGAACAGCCAGGATGCCAGCCCCAACATAAAGCATGAACTCTGAGGATTTCGGGAAATTTCTACTCAGAGCCCTTGGGGAAACAAAGGGTAGGTATGAAGACAGATGGGAAACCTGGCATGATGCTGAAGATATAACTTCTATAACTGGCCAAACGTCCACTGGAGACATGAGCTCCAAGAAAACACATTTCACTTTTTTAAACATTTCAACTTTGGGGCATTTAAAAGTGACAGACAGTTGTGCTAGATGAAAAGTCAAGGTGGTTCCACCTTATTCCTACCTCCCAGTAACTAGCGAGCTTGGGCGGAATCTCCAATCCCAGCTTCTCCAGCTCTCGGTCCCTGTACTTCTCATACTGCCGGTAACCTGCATACCCTCCACCTGTAACAAACAGTAAGCGAAGTGGGCGCAGCCGGAGAAAGGTTCGAGCAGGGGCAGTGTGGACTTTTCTGGCATCTGTAAAAACAATGAAAAGAAAAATGGTGAGCCTGGGAAAAGGACAAGAATGAGTCATGCAAACATAGCACCAACAGGAGGGCTAGGAAAAGTCAATGTATCTTTGAAGTCTTCAGTAATGGTGACTGGACTCTAAATGGCTGACAGGCAGGTGCAACCCTGAGTCACTACTAAGACCCTTCTGTCTCCAAATTCTATCAATAAGTAAGGGACAAGCATCTTTCCTATGAAACTATAATGCACCTCAATTGCCACCACAGTCATGGAATTTAAGAAGAAAACACCAAATCACAAAGAGGTCAAGAAACTAACCAAGGTTGCCCCATTGGTCACCAATAGGTTCAGGACTGGGATTCAGGTACCACTTCTCACCCAGGGCTCTCTGATCTTAACAATCCAGGCCAAATTCTGATTGGACACTAGTATTCTCAAATGCAAAATCTCATATGCTCTCACAATTCAACAATAAAAAAGGCAAATAATCTAATTAAAAAATGTACAAAGGATTTGAAGAAACATATTTTCAAAGAAGAAATGTCTCCCCAAAGTTCGCATGTTGAAGCCTTAACCCCTGGTAACTCAGAATATGACCTTGTTTGGATACAGGGTTTCTAGAAAGGTAATCAAGTTAAAATAAGGTCATCATGGTGGGCCCAAATCCAATGACTGGTATCCTTATAAAAAGGTGAAATATGGATATAGGCATGCATACAAGGAGAATGTTTATGGGAAGATGGAGGCAGAGATCAAGGTAATGCTTCTGTAAGCCAAGGAAGCCAAAGATGGCCAGCGAACCATTAGAAACTAGATAAGTAGCATGGAACAAGATTCTCCCTCACCGCCCTTAGAAGGAAGCAACCCTGTGACACCTTGATCTCAGACCTCTGGTCTCCAGAATTGTGAGAGAATAAATTTCTATTGGTTAAGCCACTTGGTTTGTGGTAATTTGTTACAGTAGCCTTAGTAAACCAATATAATATCAGCAGTAATCTGGGAAATGCAAATCAAAACCACAGTGAGATACCACGTCATACCCACTGGGATGATTATAATCAAAAGGATAAGTATTGACAGGATGTGGAGAAATCTGAACACTCATACACTGATGGTGGGATGGCAAAATGAGGCAGCCATTCTAAAAACCAGTTTGTTGGTTCATCAAAATGTTAAACATGAAATTACCATATAACCCTACAATTCTGCTTTAAGGAACATACCTAAAAGAAGTGAAACACATATCTACACAAAAACTTGTACAAGAATGTTCAATAGCAGCACTGTTCATAATAGCCAAAAGATGGAAGCATTCTAAATGTACATCAACTGATGAGTGGATAAACAAAATGTAGTCCATCCATACAGTGGAATATCACTTGACAATAAAAAGGAATGAAGTACTGACACACTATAATATGAACCCTGAAAACTATGTAAAATTATGTAAAAGAAGCCAGCCACAGAAGGCTGCATATTGTATGAAATGTCCAGTATAAGAAACATCGTAGAGACATAAAGTGGAATAGCGGCTGTCAGGGGCTGGGGATAGGGAGAAATGGGGAGTGAGTTTAATGGGTCAAGTATTATTGATGAGGGATGCAAAGAGGGAACGTTCTAAAAATTTGGTAGTGGTGAAAGTTGCACAACTCTGTAAAAACCACTAGAAATCACTGAATTGCACACTTAAAAGGATAAATTTTATGGTATGCAAATTATATCTCGATAAAGTTATTAAAGTAAAATCTCAAGAGCCGAATTCTTAGCAGCCTGTGCAAAGCGAAGAGCATACCCTTTATTCTGCCTTTGACTTCCAATGGAAGGAAACTGTCCTGCTCCCCACGTAACTGTCCATGTTTTGGTTGTTGCTGTTTCTTTTTTTAATGAGAAAGTGTGGGTGTCATTACTCTCTCCCATCTTCTACATACTCTTAATGAACCCTTACTACTCAGTAACAAAGTATTCTACCTCTGACCTAGAAAGACTTGCCAAAAAGTGATAAAAAAATTGTTTTGTCTTTCTAAAATATTTGGTGACAAGAGAACTGCCGAATGTCCCCTGCCCTGAGCCAGCATCCTAATCTGACTAATCCCACTCTACTCAATGTGTCTGGGACACTGGTCCTTTCTTCAATCATAGGTCTCTTTCTCTGTTACTTTACTCTTCCAAAAGGAGATAATAAATAGAGTGCCCTCTACGCCTGACCACTGCTGTTTTTTTTTTTTTTAAATAAAAGCACAGCTTTTCTGCAGATCCAAGATTACAGCTTAATTTCTGAGGCTCCCCACCTTTATCTTTCATGTGATTCCTACATGTTCTGGCATGCAAGTCCTAATTAAATGACACATAGATGTGTTCCTCTTCATTACAAAAAGCTTTATGTCTTTGTTCTCATCAACCATCTCATTTTCTTCTTAAGGTACTCTATTTGGCAGTTAAAAACAGCTTTTGGTATGACAGAATAAAAAGGGTATTTAGATTCTAAAGACAAGACACATTTTCGGAAGGGTTCAAATAGCTGCTTGCAAAATCAAAAAGGTTCATGATTCACAGTGTGGATGTGGGGAACTGATGTACTCATGAGCACTTCCTGCTTATGTGAGGGTAAACTTGGACAAGCCTCTTTGAAGAGCAATTTGGCCTAAAGGCCAAACTGTAAAATACATAAACCTTTTGATCTAACAATTACACCTCCATAAATTGATCTTAAGAATGCACAAAGAAACGTTACTACAGAATTGCCTGTAGTGGGAAAACTGAAAAAAATGCAGAACACCAAATGATACAGTCATACAAACAGAATACTATGCAGCCTGCAAAAACGATGAGATAATAGCTAGTTCTTCAGTAATCACTACATGCCAGGCACATTATAAACACCTGATGAGTACGATTCTACTTAATTCTAACAACAAATCTACAGATTAGGTGCTATGTGTATCCCAATTTACTGAAGAGCAAACTGAAGCACAGAGAGGCCAATATCACCTCTAATTGTTACTTACTTGTAGAAAAGGCTCTAAGAGGAAGCTTCCTTAAGGCTTGTAGGAAATGGCTCGGGGCAGTGATTTCACAGTGAAGGAGGCTATAATCAAGCAAAAATGAACCATTAAATATTTTTCTTAAAATTAAAAAAAAATTAGATCAACTAGCAAAATCTGAATACAGTCTACAGGTTCAACAACAGTACTGTATCAGTCTTAATTTCCTGGGTTTGGACATTGTACTATGGTCATGTAAAAAAATGTCTTGTAGGAAAAAGACTGACATATTTAACGGTAAAGGGGCATCAAGTCTGTAACTTGCTCTCACTTGTTTTGGAAAAAATATATATGCGTATGTATATATATCAAGAAAGGAAGAGAGTAAAGGAAAGGGAGAATAATAAAGCAAATACAGTTGACATTTGAGGAATCCACGTAAAGGGTACTTGGGAATTCTATGTATCATTTTTATAACTTTTCAGTAAGTCTGCAACTATTTCACAATAAAAAATTAGTTTTCTTAACTAAGCGTAAGATCATAATAGGCAGGAAAGTCAGCGCTCCTACACAAAGCCATGTTTCTGCATCACAAAAGAAGAGCTGTATATAGCCTTGTAAACACCTAACCCTAAATCTAATACTGCAGGTGGCTGAAGTTTTAAATTTTAAGTGTGCTGGGGGGAAAAAAAGGCACAATCAAGTCATATTGAACTATTCTAATCTACTTCAAGTCTGGAAGGCTCGATGGCTTAGAACTTTTGAATTATCTTTTGTGGCTACTTTGCCACAAATGCTACTTTGACACAGTGAATAGGTTTCAATCAGTCTAAGGGGGAAAAATCAATTATTTT
The DNA here is from genome assembly GCF_014176215.1 of Rousettus aegyptiacus. Taxonomy (NCBI): domain Eukaryota; kingdom Metazoa; phylum Chordata; class Mammalia; order Chiroptera; family Pteropodidae; genus Rousettus; species Rousettus aegyptiacus. Next base: position 15,591,150 of record NW_023416308.1, on the reverse strand, counting down.
CATAGCTTTGAAACGCTAAGAAAATATTTGATTTAGTTTCTCTTCTCTGTTTTATCTTCAGCCAGGGAAACTGACATATCCCCAGGAGCAGTAAGTGACAGTGCCCATGAGTAAAGTAGTAATGACTTTTTGGTTAACAGTTGGATCTCCCTTAAAGAACAAATATCCCACTTTCAACTCAGATGGCGCTTCAGTTTCCCCATACACTGACTTGAAATCTAAAGAAACTATGTCCTTGTCAATAAGCCCTTCTGTTTTCCTTGAAGCCCTTTGTGATAGAATGATTTATTATAAATGTCTAAATTGATATTTTTGTGAAAAACTGCATTTATACATACAATAATGTTTATTTTCATGGGTATTTAGTAGTTATGTCTTATATAAGTATCCTGTAAACATTATCAGATGTAAGCACGAAATTTCCTTGACTTAAAAATACCCTCAAATCATGGCTAATGTGATGAATCTGATCCTCCAATAGACAAATAAGATTTGTATACAGAAAAAGCATGAGACCATGATAATCGAATCCCTCAAGCCAGAAAGATGTACAGCTATTAACACAAAGAAGGTCTATGACCATTCTTTCAGCATTCAACAATATTCATCTTGGACTGGATACACCCACCATGAAAGCTAAAAGCCTAAAGCCTGGCTTTCCAAACAATCAGAACAAGTGTAAAAACTGATTAAAAGGTACATTACAGTGTTCTGTACACTGCTGTATTGTGTTCCAGAATTAATTCTGACCTCCCTAAAAATAATAGAATGTTTGTAGATTGCTGAATGAGTTTTTTTGGTTTTTGTTTGTTTGGCTGGGGGAGGTACAAATGGAAGATAATCGGTTAGCCACTGTAACCGATGCAAGGCACTCAGGTCAAGGCACTCAGGCCGTTTGAAAATGGGTCTTCCCCCATCAGCAGCCCTGCCTGAGAAAACACAGAGTTTGCCTCTCCTACAGTGCTGTAGCCCCAGCTCCTGGCAAATGACCCATTACATTACATCAACTTGTCTTATTACTGGATCATTCCTATCCTCATATAAATGTTATACTTCCTCCAAACATACATAAACATTGTCCACTATATATCCTTCTCTTTAGTTTCCACCCACTTTTCTGCTCTCCTTCATATCAATAGCTCTTAAAAAGAGCTATGTTCACTGTCATCACTTCTCACCTCCCACTTTCTCTTAATCCAACTCAACCAGGTTTTTATTCCTATCATGTCACTTTGCCTACACCAACGCACGTTTCTTGGGCCTCAAGTTATTTGACCTCTCAGTAGCATCTGCCACAGTTGACCCTTTATTCCTTTCTTTAATCCAGGTATAATTGACATATAACATCCTATCAGTTTCTGGTGCATGACATAATTTGATATTTGTATATATTGCAAAATGACCACCACAATAAGCCTAGTTAACGTCATTCACTATATAGTTACATGTTTTTTTTCTTCTGAGAACTTTCAAGATTTACTCTTAGCAACTTTCAAATATGCAATTCAGTATTATTAACTGTATTCACCATGATGTACATTATATCCTCATGACTTATTTAATAATTGGAAATTTGTACCTTTTAACCCCCTTCACCCTCTTCTTCGTGAAATAAATTCTTCACTTGGCTTCTGGGACCCTGATTTTCCTCCTACCCCTCTGGTCTCTCCCTAACTTCAAACTAGTGCCAACCAAGGTTCAGACCTCTGTCTACGCTCTCTCCCTAGAGATGCTCATTCGGTCCCATCTTTCAACAGCCACATACTGGTGATTACCTCACTGCTCCTTCAGACTTCCAGATCCGTATTTCCAACTGGCTACCCAAAATCCTCACTCTGAGTCATCTCAAACTAAGTCTGCCCAAAACAGAATTTCTGACCGTCCCTCACTCCTCTTCAAACTATTCCTCCCCCAGAGCTGTCCATCTGTGGCAGAACCTAGCCAAATGTCTACCAAATCCTCTTCTTATTCTTCCTGGGAACACAAGAGACTACATTTCCCAGCTTCCTCTGCAGTAGGGTGTGGCCACAGAACTGAGTTCTAACCAATGTGAGGACCATGCAGGCTTCCCAGGCATCCACCTCCATGTGTTCCCCTTTCAGCCTGCTTGAGGCAGACAAACACACAGACCTTGAGAAGCCATGTGCTAAAGATGACAGGAGACTGGGTCTTGGAATCACTGTTGTCCCGCCTATCAGGAGCTCTCACTGGGACTTTACAAACTTTTACTGTTAAGTCACTAGGATGCTAGGGTTCACCTGTTATATATAGTAGCAGCATTACTAAAATTGGTACACTACCTCAGAAAAAGGCACCATCATTTACTTAGCTACACCAGTCAAAACCCTACGGCTCATTCTTAAGTCCTTTCTTACTATCTACATTCAATCCACTAGCAAAGCATTAAGACTGTACCTTCAAAAATATATCCTTATCTCCCTATTTCTCATATCCCCCATTACCTAAGAAATATTGTGGGTTCAGTTCCAGACCACTGTAATAAAGCAAGTATACCAATAATGTTGTAATTTTTTTGCTGGTGAAAGGTCTTGCCTTCCATTTGTAAAAAACACAACATATGTGAAGCACAATAAACCAAAGTACAATAAAACGAGGTATGCTTGTACTCTAACCCTAGCCCAAGCCATGACCTCTTACCCATGACTAAGTAGCCTGTTCTCTCTGCTTCCACTCTTGGCCCTCTATATTCCGTTCACCACAAAAAAGCCAGAGTGATCTTTTCAAAAGAAAAAATAACACCAGACCCTATATAATTGGTAGTTGCTGAGTTCTCAGATCTCCTGCTGCTTTCCCTCTCCTCCTCACTCACTCCTCTTGCCAAACCTTGTACACACCACACCTGTGCCCCCTTCCACACCTTCACATTTGCTGCTTACTCTACTGAGCACACTCCTCTATGTGGATTAATCCCTTATCATTCAGGTCTCTGCTCAAATGTTTCCTCCTCAGTTTGGTTTTTCTTGACCGCCATATGCCCAAGAGTTGCTCCTCCCAAGCACTCTCTAACCCCTGAAATAACATCCTTTATTTTTCTTCACAGCACTTACTATCTGAAACAGATTCTAAATATATATATATATATATATATATATTTTTTTTTTTTTTTGCTTATTTACTGTCTGTACATCTCAGTGAACGAACAGGTTTGTCTGTCTTCTCACTGGAGTACAATCTCAACAAAGAGATTAAGTCCCAGAGAGATAGATGAATGGATAAGATCAATCAGATATCTCTTCCACATGGTGAATTCAGGTGAATATCCTTAAAGCAGGCAATTAAAGCCTCTAAGCACTCAAGTCTGATCAAGAAGCTCAAATCTCAGTTCTGCCATTTATTACCTCTTTGACCATAGGAAATTTCTTAACTAATTTTAAACCTCAGTTTCTCCACATGTTAAGACAGGACCTATATATCATTGGGAGTGAGACAATCATATAAAACCCTAAGCCCAGGACCTGGTACCTAGTTCTATATTACTATTATTAAAATAGAGTTAATATTCATCTGGCACACACTAGGATAGCCATATCAATTGTCTATAACCAGTGTCCATGCTGACTGGTCTGTGCCCATATTGTCATGCTTATAAACATTCCTAATATCAGTAGTGTGTTTCCTCTCTCTCCTACTAAACTGCAAAGTTCTTTAAACATGAGGCCTATTTCAAATATATCTTTTAAGTCTTCTCATTCCCCTCAATTCCTCCTTGGTCCCTGGCACTGTGGTTTGCAGTGGTAGGAATGTCATAATATTTCAGAATGAAAGTCTTGCAAAAACAACCACTCCCTAGGTTCTATGTCCATACTTGCCTGAACCTAAGTATCATCTGGGACATTTGTAGCCTTCACCTACACCTACTGAATCTGAGTTTGGCAACGAGGTAAAGATATATCTGGGAATCTCTATTTCTAATAAATAACCACCTCATTTTTTTAGCAAATTTAATTTTGGGAAACATGGCTCTAAATCATCACCCAAGATGTTGCTTTCTCTTTGTTCTACCACCTATCACAAATCACCCTGTCACTGAAAAACTTTTCTGCAAATATGAGGCTTTCATCTATGTCTCACAGATGCTGCTTTGCTTAAAACTCAAAAATGTTATCTTTTTGTTTTCTGCATGTATCAATAGTTTCTTGTCTTGCTATTAATTAAGAAAATCAAGAGTTGTTATTATACACAAACCCTCATACCTCCCAACCACTGCACCTAAATTGTCTTTTCTACCTACGTTGGCACTAAAGTGTGACTTTCCTCCTTTTTTTAATGACGCTGAGTGAGTACATCCTCCTAGTTTTTAAAAAACATTTTAGGAGTGTCCTTTTTTAGTCATTCCAACTCATGACACAGTTTAGAAGAATTCATGGCTGACTACAGCAGCACACCTGGTAATGATGAAGCCACAGAGCTCCACCTGTCCAAATCCTAATAGTTAAACCACCGCATTGCAGAGCCCCCTCCTGAGAGAGCTACACTACCTCTGAATAATAATGGGAGAGTTAAGCTTTCATGACAAAACCAGTGACAGTTTTTGTTCCCTCTCAGTCCAAATCCAGTGTACTTCTACTTCCCAAAATTACAATGATAAGTCACAAAGCGAGCTTAGGTCACGCTGATAAAATGAACCCTGCTGGAAACACAAAAGTACCCTGCGTCTCTTAAACTGTCGCTCTTTGAAATGACACCCAGCAGCTGACTCTGAGTCACAGCTACCAACATTTTAATCCATTTTTCGAGAGTCCAAATGCTACTAAGGTATTTGAGATAATAATAAAACGCCCACACGGTGAGCAGCCTGAGGGAAAAGTTCTTGCATGAGAGATAGGGTACCCGGGTCGGGGTCCTGGCTCTGCTACTTTCTGGTGAAGTTGAACAAGTCTCTCTCTTAGGGCCTCAATTTTGCCAACTCCAAAAAGAGGTGGGTTCAGATGACCCCTCAGGTCTCTCTCAGCTCTAAGAACCTAAGGTTAGGAGTCACTACAGTAACCAAGACCCCAACTCCATAATAGACTACCAAATCTAAACCCCTCGCTTCAAAGAACAACAATCCAAAGCGAAAGCTGCCGGACTCTCAGTCCAGTGCTCTTCCCACATGACATCGCCCTGTCGAATCCGTTGGAGAGGATTCGAATCCCCGAGAGAGGCGTCCGTCCACTCCTGTCTTGACTCTAGTGGAGGGGACGCAGCTTATTCCATTATTTTTCTTGTCCCTTGTGCCCTTCCACCTAGCTGGAAAAGGCAAATGGAGAGTGCTTAAGCCAGACCCTAACTAAACCCGGACCGCCCTACGCGGCGGCAGTCGTACCTGCTCCCGAGCTCGAGGTGAAGGTGAGCAGCTGTCTTCACCCGAGCTCTCCTCAGAGTGAGCCCGCGACAGAGAAACGACTCCTTTCTACACTTTGGCCCAGGCCACCCCCTCCCCGAGCAGCCTCCCCACGCACCATACCTGTTCCGCCCCGGCGTGACCCCGCGCAGCAGTCTTAGGTACAGCTGTCCCACGGGAGACACCATCTTGTGTCCTCCTCGGTGAGCCGCGCCCCCCTTTCACACGAGGGGCGCACGCATGTGACGTCACGAGCCTCAAGCCACGGAGCCAATGAGGGACGCGGAGGATTGTGGGCGGAGCCGACTGAGCTCCTCCTTCCGGTTGCTCTTCGCCCCACGAGCTTCCGAAATCTGCAGTCAGATTAGGTAGGTTGCGGGGGGAGATGGTCGCTCCCTCTGCGGTAAACCTGGGTTTGGGTGCAGTGTTGCCAGTTGAGAGAGAGATGTTCATATTTCCAACTATAATATATACTTGTTTATTTTTATTTTAGTTCTTATAATTTTAACTGAATATATTTTAATATTTATGCAAATTGCAGTTCGGTATATCTTCCTTCTGGATTTGCCCTTTTTACCATTATGAACGTCCCTGTCTCTAATAATTCTATTTATCTTAAAGTCTAGCTATATCTGATATCAGTACACCTATGCCATCTTTTTTTGTTGTTGCTTAGTGTTTATATGTTTTTTTTTCCATTATTATGTCTTCAAATTCTATGTGTCCATGTACTTATAGCATGTCTTTTGTAAACAGCATATTATTGGGTCTTGTTTTTAAATTTATCTGACAATATTTATCTTTTAACTGGAGCTTTTAGTCCATCATTAAGTTACCAATAGATTTTCATTTAATTCTACTATCTTATATTTATTTTTATTTGACCAAATTGTTCTACATTCCCTTTTCTCTCTATTTTCACCTACTTTTGGATAGATCAGGTTTCTTATTCCATTCTTTCTCATCTATTAACTGATTAGTTATAACTTTTGTACTAGTCTTTTAATGGTTACCCTATAGATTAAAACATGTATGTTGCCTTTTTTACTTAGGTAAAATTTACATACGGAAATGCAAAATTCTCAGATATAATTCAATGAGATTTGATAAATGTATACAGGCATGCAACCACTATTCACATTTAGAACCTTACCATTAGCCAACAATGTTCCCTCAGTCTCTTCATTTCTGTTTGCCCTTCTCCTTTTGATAGGCATTTGAATTCTCTCTGGTTTGGGGTTATTATGAATAAAGTTGTCATAAACTTACTTGTACAAGTATTTTTGTAAACAGAAGTTTTCATTTTTCTTGGGACTGGCATTACTGGGTTGTAGGGCAGGAAGATTTTTTTTGATAAGAACTTGTCAGAGTTTTCCAAACTGGTTGTATTATTTTACATTCCTACCAGCACTGTATGAGTTCTGATTGCTTCACATTTTCACCAATGTTAATTTTAACCAATCTAATGAATATGGTATGATATCTCATTTTGGTTTAAATTATATTATCCAGTTAGTGACGTTGAGCACTTTCTGTGTTTATTGACCATTCATACAGCTTCATTCGTGAAATGTCTACGCAAATTTTTTTCCCACTTTAAAAAATTCAGTCATTTGACTTTTTATTATTGAGTTGTCAGGGTTATTTATATACTCTGAATATAAGTTCTTTGACAGATACATGTAGTGCAAGTATTTCTCCCAGTCTGTGTCTAGTCTCTTCATATTCTTAATGGAGTTTCTTTATGACCAGAAGTTTTTAGTTTTAATGAAGTTTAAGTTATTAATTTTTTCTTTTATAGTTTTTAATCCTAAGAAATTTTTGCCAACTCATGGCTGTAAAGATATTCTCCTGTTTTTTTTTCCTAGAAGCTTTGTAGTTTTATCTTTTATAATTCAGTATAGTTTTATATTTTACATTTCTTTTATATTTCATCTCAAATTAATTTCTGCATATGAAATTAGGTTCATTTTTCCATAAATTTATCCAATTTTTCCAGCACTGTCACTGAAAAGGAAAGGTGCATGGGAGAACTTTCTGAAGCAATGGCAATATCTAGGTGGTGGTCACAGAGGTGTATACATTTATCGGAATTCATTCAACAATACATAATAGTTTCTGTGCATTCTCTAGTTGGTAAATTATATTGATAAAAATGAAAAAACACGGGAAAGCCAAAAACAAAGACAGCAACTGCTGAATTAAGCTTGGCCAAAGAAGTTTGCTCCATGAAAACTTCAGTTTCTCTCTGACTCGTCCACAGCCTAAAAAGTTTTAAAGAAAAAAATCAGCAGTTTTCTACTTTCCTTTTCCAGAGACCATTTCTGAAATGACCCTTCTAAATCCCAGACTTGATGTGCAGGTGAGGAATATGACGTCTCTCTTCCTTCCAGCTCATGCACTGTCACACCAGGTCCTAGTGGAATTAAAACGAGGAAATACTGCAGCTGCTTGAGATAGGTTTGAGGGAATTTGCTATTGTCAAGAAACCCTCTACTCCAAACTCTCTAGCTACTTCCCAGCTGCCTTTGATGTGCACTGGACCAAAAACTTCCAGTTACTTCTGTGTTGACAATGGTCTCCTCTGGTTAGGGTAAGGAAACAAACAGTATATGGATTTCGTATGTTGACAGATTTTGTTTCATCTCATTTTTCCCTTATCATCCCACATAGAAGCACATTGGATTGGTCAGTCTGCTGGTAAAATCTTGGCAGGAGGAGTTTCCTGAGCCCAAATAGAGATGGTCATCCTTTAGAGCAAACTAGGAATCCCCATGTTTTTTTCAAATAAAGCTTTACTGGAACACAGCCATGCCCATTTGTTTACATATCATCTATTCCTGTGTTCCAGCTACAACCAGAGTTAAGTAGCTGCAACAAAGATTGTATTGCTTGCGAAGCCTAAAATATTTACCATCTGGCCCTTCACATATAAGTTTGCTAACCTCTAGTCTGCACCCTGCATGGCCACATAGAGTGACTGGGGGCCTCTGCCCTGTCATTCAGAGTGATGGTGGCATCGGGGTCAGGGGTGCCAGCCACAGCCTCAAGAGAAATGTGGTGGGAGGTGAGGGAGGGGCGGGGGGAGTCAGATGTAGTTCATAAAGAAGAAAGAGCATCTCCACCGGATGGTTTCTGGTCTTTGACCTTCAGTTACTACCTCAGGGGTAAGAGGGATTTGGATCAGGTTAGTTGTTGTAGGGATCAGAATGAGTCATCCCAAAATGTGCCACTTGGGCATATGAATTATTTTGAGCTGAAGGCAACCGAGACCTTGCAGGTTCATGAGAAACTTTTATCTTTACCTTAAAGAATTTAAATGAGGGGACTCGCCCTTACTAAGAGTTATCTCCAGAAATAACTTTTTACGACCTAACTATATGGCAGGACAAACTATTACTTACTGAACATCTGCTCTTCTTATCCTGCGAATGACCTTCCTTTCCCCCGGAAATCCCAAGGTACTTTACCTCATTTTTAGCCCAGAGTGCCACATATACTTCATTTTCCCTTTCTGTCTCTTACTCATGTGTGGGGTCCCATACATATGTATGTGATTAAATTTGGTTATTGTCTCTTGTTAATCTAATCAGTCTCGTGTAGATTTAATTATTAGACCAGCAGAAAGAAGCTTGAGAGTGAAGAAATTTCTTCTTCCCCCAACACTGTCCTAGAATATGTGGGGGAAATACCCAGAGGGCTTGCTGGAGAGCTGGACATCCTTGTGGAAAATGCCAGGGAGGACTTGCTGATGAGTTCAGAGGCTGCTAGGGATCAAGTAAGTACTTAGCCAATCCAGAGAAGCAGAGGTCATGGTTTCCAGCAGAATCTCAGATCTGACACTCATATCTGTTGGTTGTAGCCTCAGAAAATTCCTGTAGAAATCTTAGCACAATTTTGCAGAGGAGGGTAATCATTACAATTCATTTCAAGAGTGAACAACAACAAAAAATAAGACACCAATATACAACCTCTTACGTTTTCAGAATGGATGCACATATATTCTAACTCTCTTAAGTTTTAAGAATATATACATATATGTATATATGTTTGCATGTATGTGTATAAAATCTTTACGTATAAAATCTAATGCCTCCTTCCAGCTATGAAGTTCTATGGTTTTAAGACAATATGTGCCTGATTTGGGACTCTGTTTCATAAAATTTTCAAATAACAAATAAGTTCTGGGTTGTGTCTTTTCAAAGAAGATAAAGGAGAGGGGTTGGACAAAGAGAGGGAAAGAGAGAAGTGGGGATAAAAAAGAAAGATGCAGTGTTAGAAGCAAACATCCATCAAGATTGTAAGAAGGGCAGGCGGGGTCATGAGCCTTCACCTCCAGCCCCTGGGCTCTCAGAGAACATTACTAAGTTCTTCCAAAGCTATGCTGCAGACCTAAATGTGGTACATGACCTGTAGGCAGATAAATGTAGGTAGTGGGGCCAAGTTCACTGCAGGATCATGGCCACCTTCATTGGCCCAAGAGAAGCTGTCTTTGTGCAATAGGAATAGAGGAGAACTTTTAAATGGTGGTAGCTTATTTACCTGAAACAGGTATGTGCCATTTGCATGATGCAGCCAAAGTGAAGACATTACCCCAAAGTAGCTGACTCTTGGACAACAGTAACCAAATCCTAGCCCTTCCAGTTTCCATTGATAACCCCTGAATATATCAATCTGTTGTAATGTAGATGGGTTAGAGAGAACCTATTTTCCAAGCTTATGGGAAAAGAAATGGATAACTGAATGGCTTTTAAAAGTCTCAAACTTTAAAATATGCTCCCTACCCATCAACACTTGCCCTTGCTACCCACTTCTACACCCAGTGCCTTTCTTTCAGAGAGGCTTGGTGGTGTGTGTGCAGAGTGGGAAGAAAACCATCAGTGCTGTGTGTGTGTGACAAAGCTATTCATTTTCCCTGTGCATGCTTAATACTTGAATACTTACTACTATAGACAGTTTGACATGTGATTCCAAAGAGCTGTGAATGAGGCATCAAAGTCAGATCTCTTCTCTACTTTGAAAATGTAACCTTAGATGACTCCGATAACTTGTTACATTGTTACATTTAGAAACAGTCCCCGTATAGTTCCCTCAGCACAGTCTCTGGTTCTAAATAAATGCAAATAGGATATGCTGACTATGTAAAACTCACCAAAGGTTCTGCTTTGTCTCCAAACTGTAAACCCTCCACTATTAATGTAATTCTCATCTGCCTGAGGCTCCCATCTCGATGATGAATAATCCAGATAAACTGTATTCCCTGTAGTCCTAGGCAGGGATTGCAACCCTCCACTAACTAGTAATGTAACCCTGGTTAAATGACTCTGATCCTCGCTGACTTATGTGGACATCAGATACCGCTTACCTCACGAAACTGTGAAGATGAAACGATGCAGTACATTTTCAAAGCACCCTGGTAGCTGCGAATTATCCAGCAGCAACTGGGCAGTAACGTCTTCTGAAATTTCCCTACTGCCACGAGGGGGCAGGATTAGCCTAGGATTTAAGAACCAATTTGCAATCCCCTGTGATTCAACTTTCAGTTTGCAAAGTAGTTGTTGTGCACACTGTGGATGGTGGTGGCGGAGCTGTGTTAAGGCTTTTGTGGGCCCTAGGCACGTTAACGTGAATGGATCCCTTTCTCTATAAAAAAAGTATTAAAAATTATAGTTTATAATATTGTTGATATAAAGACAATAGAATCCAGGCCTTGCTCATTATTATATTATTTTTTTCTTATTTTAAATACAATTAAAACATTGCTATGTGACCCTAGCAATAGCATGGCCGCTAGCATTTTTCCTAATGTGCCTACTGGTCAGGTCAGCCCTGGGTGGTGATGGGGAGGGCATTCCATCACTCCTGATGCAATAAGAGAAGCTTGGGCTTTGGGAGTATCTGTGTCGTGGCTGCACCTCTTATAAGTGGTAAGTATTAGTTTTCTAGAGCTGCCTTAACAAAATGCCACAGACTGGGTGGTTTAAACAACAGAAAGTAATTTTCCCACAGTTCCCCAGAGGTCAGAAGTCAAAGATCAAGTTGTAAGCAGGTTCGGTTTCTTCTGCAGCCTCTCTCCTTGGCTTGCAGATGGCCGCCTACTCACTGTGCCCTCACACGGTTTTTCATCTGCATGTGCACATCTCTGGTGTTTTTTTGTCTGTCCAAATTTCCTCTTTTTATAAGGACACCAGTCATATTATATCAGAGCTCACGCAAACTATTTCATTTTAAGTTAATCACCTCTTAAACACCCTCTCTCTCAATACAGTCAGACTCTGAAGATTTCGGAGGTTAGAACTTCAACATATAAGTTTTGTTGGGGACACAGTTCAGTCCAAGCACAGTACAACCTTGAACAGTTGCTTAATGTCTCAAAGCCTGTTTGTCCATCTGTTTTAATGGGGCAACATTAGTAACTGTTTTGTGGGCACAACAGAATTTTATTTTGGGGTGATAATGTTCTTAAACAAGACAGAGATGGTTATACAATACTTTGATTATACTATATGCCACTGAATTGTTCACTTTAAAATGGTTAATTTCAATAACACAAAACAATCCAATTTATAAATGGGGAAAGGACCTGAACACCACTTCACACCCATTAGGATAGTTACAATTTAAAAAAATAAAATAAAATAACAAGTGTTAAGATGGAGAAATTGGAGCCCTTGTACAATGTTGGTGGGAGAGTAATGGTGCAGCCACTGTGGAAGCCAGTTTGCAGTTCCTCAAAAGGCTAAAAATAGAATGTATGTTATGATCCAACAATTCCACTCCTCAGCATATACCCAAAGTAACTGAAAGCAGGTACTCATCTGTGGTCTTCATTGAAGCACTAGTCACAATATTCAATAGGTGGAAACAACCCAGTGTCTATCAACAGACAGATGGATAAACAAAATGTGGTCTGTATGTACAATGGAATATTATTCCCCTTTTAAAAGGAAGGAAATTCTGACACATGCTACAACATGGATAAACCTTGAGGAAGACATCATGCTAAGCGAAATAAACCAGACACAAAGGACACATTGTGTGTGATGCCATTCTTATGAAGTACCTAGAATAAGCAAATTCATAGAGACAGAAAGTAGACTAGGGGTTACCAGAAGCTAGGAGGGAAAGAGGATGGAGTAGAAGTTTTGCTTAATTGTGGTAGAGTTTTTGTTTGGGACAATTAAAATTTTTGTAAATAGAGGTAATGATGGCTGTACAACCTTGTGAATGTACTTAATGTCACTGAATTATAGACTCATAGACTCAATGATTACAATGACATTTCATGTGAGATATATACATAAAACTACGATAAAAATGCAATGTAAACCAAAAAAGGAAAGAAAAATATTTTTATTCTTTAACCAAAAAAGGTTAATTTTATGTTATATGAATGTCAGCTCAATTTTAAAAATGGGGACATCAACCATGAGTTAGATTTGGGGTTCAAACAGGATATTGAGAAGACAAGAGGACCATTTGGTGCTAGAAACAAAGAAAAGCATCTTAGGTGTCCTGGAAAAGTACAAAAAAAGGAGATTAGCCTTCAACAAGCATTGCTGAGTGTCTCCTTCATACTCGGCCCATAGTTAGACCCAGGTATCCCAGTTGTGGTCCCAAGTTTTCTAGGTGTTCACCAACCTTGAGGTAGATATACATCAACTACTGCCGACAGGACAATGTATTCTAGAATAGCTGTCAATGTAGAAGGGAATTTAGAGGTGGATGGCTATTAGCCTGGTTCTAGGGTGGAGGCAGTCATCACATGGAGGGCTATGTGGCTTGGAGGGTCCAGCTGTGGAGGCTGGCTAAGGTTCTCTCTAGCCTCACTTTACAGAACCGAACAACCCTTCTCACTGGCTAGAAACAGTGGCTTCAAAATGACTTTTAGGATTATACAAGAAATTTGGTGAATAGCAGTGCTATAAGATGAAAGGCTTGGAAAAGATCCCATTTCAAAAGAAGTAACTATGGCTGCTGTAACATTTATGGCTAGATCTGTGGGGGCACGCTCCAGCTTACAGGTGCTGGAGAAGCTACCTCCTTGGAAACCTACCTGCTTGCCTGCTATCAGTGACACTATGTTCTAATGGTACCTCCATCACTCTATTCTTCAGCTTTTGTTCTTCATAGGCCTCATTACTACATGGCGTGACATCCTATGATTATCCACTTATTATTTTCTACTGTAATATAAATCCCATACAGCAAAACATTTTTATCAAATGAGTTCCCAGACCCCTTAGGTTTCCATATGTGACAAACTCAAGGAATGGGGCTGCAGCTGACACACTGATTAACACCAAACTTAATTCTCTGTTTAGGTCTGAATATCCTGGCCTATTCTGTATGTATAATTTGAGATCAGTAGACTTTTTGGTAATAGAGGCAACTTAGATTGAAACAATATCATTAGTTGTGAGCGAGAACCAAAACCCAATTTTAAGCACATTTGAATAACCCAAATATAGCTAACTCTATGAGCAAATTTGTTTTTTGACATTATACCCAACACTCTCTAAAAAGACTAGCCAGCTTGTTACAAGTTTACCAGTTCCCTATATTTTTCCTTTAGTAGCACTCATCACAGTCTGTTATTTTCTAGCTATGTTACAATTTTAAAATTACAATTTAATACTCTCTCCCCTCAGAAGAGAGAATCCATTCCTCTGCTCACCATTAAATCCCTAGAGCCTACTACAAGGGGACATGGGACAGGGGAGGTGCTACGCGAATGCCTGTAGAACAAATGAACCGAAGCAATCTGGACGCCAATCGTCTTAAACCACAACCCAAGTGCTGGAAAAGATGAAGCAAATGCTCTTAGAAAGTGCCATCCATGCTTTTTTTGGGGAGGGGCAGGTGTCAGTCAACTGAATGGGGAATTTGTCCTGTTCCCCACTGCTACCTGACTTCCTAGAAGTCCCTCCTCAAGGTTGCTGCACCTACCCTCACCTGAGACAGCCATTGAGGCCAAGGAAAGGAGTGGAGTAGCTGATGCCCCTTCATTCATTCAAGGACAGGTTTTTCAGGGCCCTAGGACTGTTGGATAGAGAGGGCTCTCCTGCCCTGCCTCCCCAAAGTAAGAGCAGCACCCCCACAGGACGGTGCTTCAAACCAGATCCAAACAAGGTAAGGTTCCAGCTCTCTTGGCTCTTCACTTCTTATCTCCCTCCTCTCCCTTCGGTGTCCTTCAAAGACATCCACTACAACCACACTTAGTCCTGAGCACACCATGCCACCTTCACTGGTTCCATGTGGTAGAAAGAGCACAGGCTTAGGAGCTAAATCGATTCCGGTTCAAATGTCAAGAACTCAATTTGATTCCAGCTCTGCCACAACGAGTCTTTGACCCAGAGCAACTAACTCAGCCTCTCTGCAGTTTCCTCACCTTTAAAATGGGGAAAAAGCAACTAGCTCATAGAGTTATTACGAGGGTTCCCAATGACTGTATCCGTGCGAAGCACACAGGAAGTACTTGATGAGCGGGGACTGCCATCTTTGATGTCACCACCGCTGTTATTGCGGGGCTGCTGTTCCCTCACTTTGCCCCTGCCCCTCCTGTTTCCTCCTTTCCCCCAGCTGCACCTGACACCTCTGGTGCCTGTTCATTCACCCACTCACTCACAGAACCCAACATCCCTTCTCATTGGCTAGAAACACAGTGGCTTCGAAATGACTTTTAGGATTATACAAGAAATTTGGTGAATAGCCGTACTATAAGATGAAAGACTTAGAAAAGATCTCATTTCAAAAGAAGTAACTACGGCTGCTGTAACATTTATGGCTGGATCTGGGTGGGCATGCTCATTCACTCAGTGAGTATGTATTTGCAGAATCTCTTTCCTAGGTGTGGGGGTGGGCATCTTTGCCTTCATGAAGCTTATATTCTAGTGTCAGGGGACGTCAGAGAGAGGCGTTTCTTTATCTGTGTTCTTAGGCTTCGATACCCCCCAACAAAAAAATTCGTTATATCCTATGATGTTTGTTGCATAAAGGAAAATCATTATTGAAAAATGTAAGGCACTGTGTAGCTTTTGAAGTTATTAGCTATAGTCTGAAGACAAGTGGTTACACAATTTAAGAGTTGTAACCAATTCCAAAAATTATATACCACATGTAACATGATTAACTTTACGTATGGTCAACGCTGTTAGATATTAGGAAGCACACTCAGAAGTACTGCAGCTTCCTTAATTTGGGTTGGCAGCAGTGACTGGTACTGAAAGCTCCCAGAGGAGGTGATATTTGCAATGAGACCTTGTGCTAGCTCTTGTGACCGCCAACCAAGATGTCCACATCCTAATCCTCAGAACCTATGAATAAGTTGTTACATGAGAAAGGGAATTCAGGTTGTGACCAGGATTAAGATTACCCAGGTGGGCTCAATGTAATCACAGCATTCTTAAATGTGGAAAAGGGAGAAAGGAGAGTGAGGGATGAAACATGAGAATGATTCAAGCAGCCATTGCTGGCTTTGAAGGTGGAAGGGAGTCAAGAGCCAAGGAAAGTGACAGCCTCTAGATCCTGGAAAAGACAAAGAAACTGATTCTCCTCTAGAGCCTCCAGAAGGAATGAAGTTCTGCTGGCATCTTCATTTCAGCCCAGCGAGACCCATTTTGGACTTCCAACCTCCAGAAGTGTTAGATAATAAATCTGTAATGTTTTAGGCTACTAAATTTGTGTAATTTGGGACAGCAGCAAAAGGAAACTATCGAGCCTGAAAGAAGAGTGGAGAAGTAGGGGAAGCAGGAAGGCACTATGGAGGAAATGCTGCTGCTCCATGCAGCGTGAACAGCCAGTGCAAACCCTTCAGCATTGAGGAAATGAAACGTACCTTGGGAGAGGAGGAGAGAGGAGCCAAGATGAGCCTGGTGAGAGGATGGCAAGGGAGCAAATGAGGCAGGAATTTCGGGTTTATCTTAATATCCTGAAGTATTTGGAGCAGGGAAGCAACATGATTGGCTCTGTGAATAAAAATCTTACGCTCAAAACTTCCACTTCTGAGGAGATAAAGTAGATTGTCTTTTCCCTAGTCTTTTCGCTTTGTGCAATAAAATATCTGGGCATCATTTATAAAACATAAGAAGACTCTGAACGCTAAACAAAGGCAGAGTGGCTAGCTGGCTCAGAGCATAAGGAACGACATAGCAGAGAGTTGCCTGGGTTTTCTTTTTGCTTCATACATCCCAGATGTGGACCCGAGAAAGCTGGCAACCAGAAAATGCCATTGGGCAGAAGAAAAACATCAAAAACCTGCTCTCTCCAGCCAAAAGACTGGGAAAGGGGAAAGCTAGCAAGACAGAAAGCTTTTATTAGACAATAAACACTCTACTCTAGCCAAACATCCCAGAAAAAACTTTGGCCCCACCCCCACCAGCAAAAGCTGAAATGGAGAGCCTAGACTTCCCCTTTGGCAGGCTGTAATGAGGCACCTCAACCTCACCACTGGGGTGGTGTCACAAAAGGCCAAGTAGGGAGCTGGGACTGTTGATGTGAACTTGGCTATATGACTTGCTTTGGTCAGTGGAGCATTTTGAGATATCAGAACAGAAGCCTTAACTGTGCTTGTGTGAGAACAAATGCTCAATTGTCCTCCACTGAATTTGGGGTGGTTTGTTATGTAGCATTATTGCAACAATAGATCACTAATACGCATTAGGAGAGCACTTCTAATTTAAATTTTGTACATACGATGTAGGAATGAACAGTTTATATTCTATTTCTACGATTTTTTCTTTAAGCCTCAGTTTTCTAATCTACAGTCTTTAACAATGAATAATTTTTGATCATGCTCATTTTTATTTCACAGTTGTCTTAATCTTGCAAAGAATCTTATTAAGATTTTGAGATGGCCAATTCTTTAAAAGAAAGTTTCTTTTGAGTTTTGGAGTTGGCAGATGTACCACATCAACGAAGCCAAATGGAACATCACAGGGAAATAAGGCAATATAACTTCTAAAGTTATTTTTCTTCCAAGGCCAAAAAGAGGAATCAAGACTTTGACATCTTTGCTCTAATGATGGGCTTATGCTCATACTCAACTGGAATATCCTTTGACCAGAGAACCCAATTTGGCCATTGCTTTCCTGAAATAGTGATCTACAGACAATTCCAGGTCTCCTCCAATAAACTGCATCATCTTTCTAAATCCCTGTGAGTGATAAAAGTCTACAATTATCTTTCTATGATGATCTATTCTATAGCAATGAAATGATCTACATATATCGACCTGAGCAAATCTCAAAAATAAAATGTTGAATGAAAATAACCAAGATCCTAAATTATACATACTAAGTACTCTATGTCCTCACTGAATGTCATTGATCAGTTCCTGGAAACTGTGACTTTAAGTGAAATGACACATAATGAATCCCATTTTCCCACAGGCTAATTGATATAAACAAAAGCGTAAGTTCCTACAGCATATTTCTGGTAAACAAAATAAAACAAAACACATTACTCAACTCCCAAACAAAGACCCCAAACATTTCTAATATTAAACGTTGAAATAAATGTGAACTATACATAAATTTAGGAAAGATGAATAAAAACAAGTAAGATCATTATTTTCCAACCTCTTATTCCACTTCAGGGTCGTCAGTGGCCAGAGCCTGTCTCAGCAGCTCAGAAGCAAGGTGGGAACCCACCCTGGACAGTACGCCATTCCATTGCAGGGTGCACACACTCACACCCACCTTCATTCATACTGGGACAATGTAGACACGCCAATTTACCTCATGTGCACATCTTTGAGATGAGGGAGGAAACCGGAGTTCCTGGGGAAAAACTGCACAGACATGGAGAGAACATACGAACTCCACACAGTCAGTGGCCCCAGCCATAACTGAGTTTCCACCCCCCATTAATGTCATAATAAGATAATGTTGAATGAAACGTTATTCGAAGACCTGCTGTGTAGGATTCGTGTTCTTTCTGCCTGTGGATGCTGGTGACTAAGCATCGATTCTCTCCACCCACTGTTGTCACATCTAAGCCAGTTTCCCAGGAGCTTTTCATGGGAGAGTTGAACTTTGAAACAGCTGAGGAGAGTCTGTGGAGCCATTCTGAGCCGTGCGGAATGCTCACAGACTGTGTGGTAAGAAGATCCAAACACCAAGCGCTCCAGGGGCTTTGGGTTTGTCACGCATGTATGCCACTGTGGAGGAGGTGGCTGCAACCATGAATGTAAGGCCACACGAGGTGGATGGAAGCATTGTGGAACCAAAGACAGCTGCCTCAAGACAAGATTCTCAAAGGCCTGGTGCCCGCTTCACTGTGAGAAAGATTTTTGTGAGTGGCATGAAGAAGACATGGAAAACCATCACCTAAGGGATGATTTTGAACAGTACAGGAAAACCGAAGTGATTGAAATCATGACCAACTGATGGACTAGCGAGAAGAGAGGCTTTCCTTTTGTGATCTTTGATGACTGTGACCCTGTAGACGAACTCACTCAGAAATACCATCCTATGAATGGCCACAACTGTGAAGTGCAGAAGGCCCTATCTAAGGAAGAGTTGGCTAGTGCTTCGTCCTGCCAAAGTGGTTCTGGAAACTTTGGTGGTGGCTGTGACAGCAGTTTTGGTGGGAATGACAACTTCAGTCATGGAGGAAACTGCAGTGATCAAGGTGACTTTGGCAGAAGATGTGGTGGTGGTGGATATGGTGGTAGTGGGGATGGCTATGATGGATTTGACAATGACAGAAGCAATTTTGGAAGTGGAAGGATCTATCGTGATTTTGGCAATTACAACTTCAAATTCTGGACCCATGAAAGGGGAAACTTAAGAGGCAGAAGCTCTGGCAATTATGGTAGTAGAGGCCAATATTTTGTAAAACTATGACCTCAAGGAGGCTATGGGGTCCAGCAGTAGCTATGGCAGTTTTAATTACTGTCAGGAAACAAAGCAGGAGAGGAGAACCAGAGAACTCGCAGGGAAGTTACAGGTTAGAACAGATTTGTGAATTCAGCCATGCACGGTGGCGGCAAGGCCTTGCTGCTGTAAAGATGACACGTTTCAGACAATATTTATGTGTATGGGTGACAAACTCAAGGACTTTGACTAATCGTATAACGGGTTATTTTAGTTTCTGTTCTGTGTAAAGTGTAAAGTGTGAAATATTACAACAAAGGGTTTTAATTTAGATTTTTGTGCCCATACTGTTGATTGCTAAATGTAATAAATAGTCCAATTATGACACTGAATAAACCTATCCTTTAAAAAATCATAAAAATGTTTTAAGTTGCTTAAGGAGAGAGAAAGGAGATCGGGCATTGAGGGACCAATACTAACCTTCCGATAGTGACCATCTCTAGGATGGAGAAGGAGGATGTAGCAGGGACCAACAGTTTATTGGGACTTTGGTGATACCTGTAATGTTTTATTTCTTCTAAACGTGACTGGAAGCAAACTGAAAAATGTTAACCCTTGATAGTGCTGGGTGGTGGAAATATGTGTGCCTGTTATGTTGTTTTTTGCTCTTTGCTGCAACTTTTATGTTCTGTAAAAAACAAACAAGCAAACCCTCTTTTTAACCTTATCCCCTCAGTACTTCTCTCTGAATCATAAAATTTGCCAGTCTGCCGCCTCTCAGTTTCTGACCCATGTGTCTGTCTCTCGCACCTGTTCATGACCTTCCAGAGAGCTGGCTTGATAGCTCCGTGCCACAGGCGCCCAGGTGAGTCACGATCTGTTCGGTAAATAGAGATCGAGCACCTGTGTGCTGGGGCTGCTCAAGAGGCTGGAGATGGCAAACGAGACCTTGCCCTCCAGCAGCTCACAGGGTAATGGGGAGCAGGTGAGTGAGCAGGCAGTTCGGACGGCAGGGAGTGCATGGGCAGGGAGGGACAGGGCTGGGGAAAACCCCCAGAGATCTAAAGAAGTAGTGACCATCAAATGGAGAGGTGGAAGAAAATACTTCCAGCCAAGGGTACAGCTTTTGTGCAAAAGCTTCAAGAGACAGCAGGGAGGATTTGAGGAACTAGAAATTCGGGGTGGTAGAGTGCCAAGGAGAAATGGGGCTACAGAGGAAGGTGTGGGTGGAGGTGCAGGGTTTGGGAGCACGGCCTCAACGTCAGCAGACTCAGGCTCTATCGCTTACTCCAAAGACACATCACTTAATCTTTAAGCCTCAGTTTCCTAATCTACAAAATAGGGATTAAAAACATCATTTCATCAAGTTGTTGTGAGGCTTCAAGGAAGCAATAAATATAAAATATTTGGCACTTGGTCAGGGCTCAATACATGCTAGTTTTACTATCTTTATTTGGGGTCAAAGAGAAAGGCACCAAAGGATTGTAAGGGAGTGGCTGTGACTAGTGCAAAACTATTTTCACAATGATCAATTAGGCAACAGTAGGGGAAGGACCTGAGCGGTGCCCAGAATCGTCAACTGCTGAAATACTAAAGGATATTTCCCTCTACGTTTGTGTTCTTTCAGGGGCCATTTCCCCCATTTTCAAAACTCCCAGATTAAAATTGCAAAAATGAGAAAAACAAAACAAAACTCTCCAAACAATACCAATCCACACGAGCCTTTGCCCCTACCACCCCGCCCAGACATGCACATGCCACGGAAGCAGGTTCCAGTTTAGGTCACGAGCACCTACCTTGCCAGACGCTAAGGCCCAGCCCCACCTGAGCTATGGCCAATCAGACAGCGCCAAGTCAGCAGTGGGTGTGGCTGCATCAGACACCTGAAAGTGCCCTGTTTCACCTTCTGTTTGGGTAGCCTCCAGCTCTTGAAGAGTAATTGAAGGGAGAAGAATTAAGAGGTTTTCAACTATTTGGAGTTGGGAGGATGAAGAGGACTTCCTCAGGTCTATCAGGCAGCAACAAGGTCTGTGAATGAAAGTGGCCTTTCACCCATGAGCTCCTACCACATATATCAGGCACAATTTTAGGTTTCTCAGGGGCCAGAGCTTACAGTGATGAACATAACACAGGAATGTGGTGGTAAGTTCTATAAAAGCATCATAAGGAGGATGTAGAAGAGGAGGCGACACACCTTCAGGAAGAGTGATCTGGAAAGGCAAATGTGTGAATAAAGTGCCCGAGGGAACCATGTAGAAGTGTGTGAGAAGAGCATTCCAGGCACAGGTGACAGCAAGTGAACATATCATAAGGTGGGAATACGCCTGGTCTCTTCAGGGAGCTGCAATGGATCCATTCAAATTGCTACTCAGTGAAATGTGAAAGCAAAGGTATCGGCTGATAGAATTCAAACATCTGAGAAAGAGGTCATGAAAGACTCACCTATAACCATGGGAGCTGCTTGAAGAGTTAGTTTTCTAGAACACTTCTCAAAAGAAATCCCAGAAGAAACTGCAGAAATGAAGTCTCCATTACTGGAAGAGGGCAGGACACCAAAGAGGACTCTTAAATCTATTTGGACTAGTCCTCTTATTCTCAGGAGGACCTACCAACGCTGAGGTTCTGTGATGGAAGACGCTAAATGAGTTAACACTGCCATAACCCACTTCCTGTTTGCCCCGAGAATATTTGCTGGTAGTGCTTGTGGCTGCAGTGTTTACCCTGAGATAATTCACAGATTACAGTACTAACCTTATCCCAAAAGTTTGCCACAAAATTATCTTATTTTTATTATTTCTGCATCGCTCTAGTATACTGAATTTTTGAAAACAAATGACATTATTCTATGTATAGCATTCTGTTGTTAGTAGTGGTATTTCCATTTACAAACTACAGTAATACTCAATCACTGAAAATGTCAAATCCTAGAAAATGTATCATTCTTATGCATGATGTTTAACATTGTTTTCAAACAGTCGTTAGCCAAAGATTCATTTGATGAATCTGGTTTATGTTACATTGTTATATTAGGATTAGAGACAAGTCAAAAATTCATTTGATGAATTCTATTTATGTATACATTTGTTACATTAGGACTAGAGACAAGTTATTTAGAAATAACTCTTAGAACAGGTTTTATATTTTTTCACATTGAAAACCAGTCAGATTTGCTTCAGCCTCAAAAATGTTTATGTAAAATTAAACTAACAGTGGCAGCGAGCTGTATTTTTTAGTTCTAAATGGCAAATGGGTTAACTGATAACTAGCTTTGACCTCCTAAATGAAAGGTATAGGAGAGTACTCTTCTCCAAGTAATCACAAAACCAAACAAGCACAAAGACAGCTGTCAGGCAGAATGCTCTCCAAATGTAAAAGGTGACATGAGCAGAATTCTTTACTGTAGAAGTCCAAGAACTGGAAGAAGGCCAAGAAGGGACACCGGTCCTGCTTTTCCTTTGGACAGAGGAAGAATCACCTCAGGAATCATGCTTCTTTCTGGAACATGTCGGTGCATTGTTGAGCCATGTTCTCAGTCATTCTTCTTCTTCTTCTTCTTTTTTTTTTTTTTTTTTTTTTTTTTTTTACCAGTTTCCAATAGTTAAATAAAGAGATGAGAATCAGAAGACACACAGCCTAACCTCACATACAGCTGAGAAGGATCTGTGCTAAAAGGCGAGAACGTTTTTACAAGTAAATGAATGTGCTCCACCAGATTTGTACTCCCCCAATATAGTCTCCTTAGCAAGTCAGGCTCTTATTCCAAATAGGTAGCTAATATTTGAAACACATTTTGACTAGAATTTATAACTGCTTTTGGATTTCCTGGCCATGTGAGAAAAAGTAAATCACACGACTTAAAAATCACACCTAAAATACTTGCTCAGCAACCCCACCCAATTTAATGGGGTATGACTGGGATCTGAACAAGTCTTGGCTGTTTCTAGTACCTAATTTCCTCATAAGAGATATCTGCCACCACTGAGTCAACTGAAAAAGGTCCACTGCAGGCTCAGAAGACCAGCGAAAGGTGGAGTTCTGCACGCGTCTCAAGCACAGAATGGTCCTCAGAAATCGGTGACCGTTTGGAAGGGATAACGCATGTTGTAACTTCAAAACTGTCTATTAAAAAATACAATCTTATGACATTACAGATAAAATTTTCACTCGTTTCTAAGCCATAAGAAGAAAATAACAGCCTTAAAGAGTTATTTGAAAGGTTTTCAAAAAAATTTTTTTATTTTCATAAATTAACACACATAACAGTGGGAATTTTAGAGTCACAAACTACCAAACAAAAAAGGAACTGCAGGGGCATCATGTATGCCAATGTTACCAAAAAATGTACAAATTTCACTGAACTATTGACCATGATAATATATAAACACAGGCAGCTAGCTATGTACTGGCCCAGACCAGCCCAAAAAGATGCTGAGACCTCTCACCAAGAATTCAAATCCAATTCAGCACCAGAGAAGGGCTTGTGAAGACACAATGAACAAGCATCGAATCTGAGTATGCTGTACTAGATTGGTGGGCTACATGGGGACCCTCACTTTGCAATTAAAATAGCCTTTAGGCTGCTCGATTCGTGGCTATATAATATTAAAATCTGATTTTAGTTAAAATTGAGCCTTCCTCCCCAGCCAGCTTTTTACATAAGAAGCTCAGTTGTGGTAAGAAGCCCTTCCCTTGCATGAATCCAAGAAAGGTCACTCCGCACCTCTGGCCAATTTAGACTTTGGAACAGCCACCCACAATGTGGTGTCTAAGAGGTCCTTTCCATGATACCGAGGGAAAAGCTTACAGAAACAAAACAAGGGAATTAAAAGAAAGCACCAACTGCATACTCCCCCACCACCCCCGTAATGGGAGAAAAGCATCACTGCCTAAAAGTTGGTCTTTCGCGGATCTTAATGTACATGGTATTGATTATGAGATGGACTCCCAGCCTGGAGGCGACCACTGGCTCTGCGTTCCACCAGGCTGCACCGAAGCCTGCACTCAGTGCTGCTCGTGGCCGGGCAGGCTGGGGATGCGCCATGGGGGAGGATTATGCCCAGAAGGTGGGATCTGGAATTTACCTCAGGTTGGCCCTGGCACCCGCTCAAAAGACCCTTTCAGGCAAAATTGTGACAAAGTGTCATGATTTTCACAGCTCTTGGAGGAGCGCTGAGTTTTGGAATTCACAGCATGAGTTTCTGAGCTCTTCAGGCTCCAAGTAAGGCAAACGCTACATATCTTTCCACTGTACCTCCCTCAGCTGTAGCTCTCAGAGTAAGGTCAGTAAGAAAAAGTGGACATAATCTGCTATTGACAGGTGATAAAGTACACTTAAACTAATTGAGAAATGAAGCTGGAAAGGAGACCAAAAGGGGAAGGTGGGTGTTGGGGGGGGGCAAATATAGCTATAAACTAACTGATAGATGAAAAAAAAAAAACATAGTTGAAAGTTTCAGTGAAAAACTGATAGGCAGAACCCTGATAGGACCTGAGATTTCTCCTCTTTCCCGTATTAACAATGCCAAACCTCCAAAGTTGAGTAAGTTATAGTGAACTGGAACTCCCCATCACTTCAGTGGGAAGTCCCCAAACTCAGAAATTGTACCAACTCCCAGCCCGGAACCAGACCTCCTGTAGCTCTGGGCAGGTGGCAAGCCAGCAGCCAACTAACGTCTCCCATCATGGGCAGGTACCACAGGCTCCGAGGACCACAGATAGCACTGCAGCTGGTTAGGCCAATGGTGAAAACAGATGTTAAGACAAGTGTGGCTGAGCATGGCTAGAACCCGATGTACCAACTTCAGGTAAGCAATTTCAAGTTTGCAGCGGGGAATGGCAGGGGGCGGCCCTTACCTCTAGAGCAGGAGAAGGGCCCTAGCCATAGGGCAGGACAAGAATTTCAAGGACAGACAGGTTTGGCCTCAGAACAGCAGCCTCTCTCCTACATTCTTGGGATAAAGGAGGAGCCCAGATCTCCATTTCCTCCAGTTCTCCCTTCCCAGACAGCAATGTTCCAGATCACTGCTCCTGGCCCTTGCAAATTATAATGAGCAAAGTCGAAGCTGTATCTCTATGATGGTGATACCACAGTTGCGCTCACCTCAACTTTAGTCTGTGAGATGACACGGCTGCCACATCACTGACTCATCTACACTAGCAATGGAGCTAGCAAACAGGGTTCTGCTAACTCACTGGGAGCTTGTGAGCGTGTCCAGCAGCAGTTCCCTAAAAATGTTTGTACAACGGCACAATGTATTACTCAGTCCACTCCCTTAAGTAAAAAGACAGAGAGAAGCATTTAATGTCTAAGAACCCTGTTCCAGGAAGGGAGAGGTATTGAGGTGAAACACAGGTCATGTCTATACAGTCTAGGCGAAGGGGATATAGAATGGTAGAATCTGGTTCACACCATTCAAAGCCAGAGTGGAAACTTGGCTCTCTTCTAATGCTACTTGGCCATGGCCTTAGAAGCCGCCGTAGATGACCAGGTGTGTATTTCACTTACTAAATGCTATGTCTGAAGCAGTGGGCCTAGAAGACAGACGTGGCACTTTGTTTTTTCTTGCTCATGTCAGGTTTTCTGCTTCAGTGTGGCATAGACTGTCAACCTGCAAAGGAAAGGCACATAGAGACCCCCCCACCCCACCCATCCTCCACCCACTGACAAATAGGAAAACAAAAGAAACCTAGGAGACACGTTCCAGGACGGCACCACTCTCTCTCCTCTAACAGGCTAACTTTAAAATGTCTCTGGAGCTCTGACAGTTGGATTGGCGGCTGCTTCCCAGCAGTGGCTCCTAGGAGGATGGGAAGAGGTGACCAGTGTCCTGAGGCTGAATCTGGCATCCCACTCACCAGCCAAGGAATGTTAGTTCTCTGAACTCTTGTTTTGAGAGAGAGAAAAAAAGGATAAAACACCAGGGAAGGAGAGGAGGGGAAGCAGGGTGAGGGCGCACAGAGGTTAGTGGAAAAGGAATGAAAGCTCTGGGCCTGCTGACCCACACAGCATCCTTCTACCCACAAACTCTTGTGGGTACAAAAGAAGAAACTCACCGAACTCTAGGTTTGACACAGGAGCCCAGAGTACAATAAGGTGTCCTCGGAGAGGGCTGGCCATGGAAATTCCGTGATCCCAGCACAAAAACGCATCACTGGGTTTGAACCACAGCGCGTCACCTCTCCCCAATCTCAGAGCAGGTT
This sequence comes from Rousettus aegyptiacus, assembly GCF_014176215.1. Classification (NCBI taxonomy): domain Eukaryota; kingdom Metazoa; phylum Chordata; class Mammalia; order Chiroptera; family Pteropodidae; genus Rousettus; species Rousettus aegyptiacus. Next base: position 15,564,789 of record NW_023416308.1, on the reverse strand, counting down.
GCTCTGACTGCTGCAAACACTCTGGGTCGGCCGGTACCACTGCCCAAGCTGTCAGCACCCAGCTTTGTTACATAACACTACTTCAGATAAAACCCATTAAGACCACACCCAACCTTCCTAGTACTTTTTAAATGACTGGGAGAGAAACTTGTTCTTACTTCTGTCATTAAAATAAATCCATCTATTTAGTGGGCAAGAATGAGAACCCAGATGAAAAAAATGCTCCCTCTAATGAATTACACTAGAAGGTGGAGGTGGGGAAGGAAATGCTTGAAACGTATGAATGGAAAAATTGTCCCATACCATGCACTGATAAACTGGGTCAAATGCCTATATCATATATTCTGAAGACATGTACTGTCTTTCTCCTCAATGTCTTAAAAAATTTTGTTTTAAAATCACATTTAAAGGCTCCAAACATGCAGCAATTAAAAAAAAAAAGAAAGAAAACAAATGAAAGTAATCTACACCACAACATTAAAAAGTGCAACTTATTTTGAATGGGGCCTGGACGGGCTCCTCTGGCACTAGTGACCCCCCAGTCACAGAGGGGAGAAAAAAAATGATGGGGAAAAGCAACACACACACACACACACACACACACACACACACACACCCACCCACCCACCCACCCACCCACCCAGGTTCTGGGCAGACGAACTCAAAGGATTAGAAAACACCACAGACTCATCTTTCCTCAACTACTGAAATGAGCCAGTGAGACCACATAGGACAGGGACGCCAGGTCCACCTCCCTAGGCAACGTCTCTAAATAATCTTGGTCTAGCACCACCGTAAACAATGCAGAACTTTCACATGGACGTGCAAATGCTGTGAGTCCTTGGAATCCTAGTGTTACTTGAAGGTATGCTGTGTCCTCTTTCCGTGGATGCCAGAGTAGGAGGAGGAGGCAAGATGTCATTCGGGACCATTTCCAGGAGAAAGGAAGCATTCCTGAGGTTCTATACTCAGCAGTAGAAGTAGAGGACTCTCCTTCACCAGTTCCAAAAAAGGCTGCTGCATCTTGAAACAGGTAAAAATCCATGGACTGCTTTTTGAGTGGTTTGGGCATACAGCAAAATTAGGCAACCTCTTCCAAGGAGGCCCAGAAAAATCTAACACTGAGACTCCCAAACCAAACTGCTTCTCAGCAACTGGATGCTTGCTCCTGCTCCTCTTCCTTGGCAAAGAAGGTCTCCAGTTCCATTAGTTTCTGTATCAAAAGGGCATCCAGCTCTCGACTCTGCAGCGCCGCCTTCTGAGCCCTGGTGAAGCTGCCTGCCACCTTGACCTTACCGCGAGCTCTCCTCTTTCGTGGGACTGTAAAATCCTGAAATTCTAGAACTCGCTTCCTCTTCTGTTGGCTGATCGAGATTAGCATGCCATTTCGTTCCTTAGGTTCCTCAAAGATGGTCTCTAAACACCTAAGGGTGGGGCATGAAACAGAATCACCAACACATTCACCAACACACTGGCGCATGGCGAAACTGTTTTGGTCAACAGAGGCTGAAAGTTACTTGAGTTAAAAACTCCTTCTTAACTGTTTCCTATGGCCGGTATCTATTTTTTTTGTATAAAAAATTTTATATATATGTGTGTACATAGACACACATTCACACATATAGATATGAATATGTACTATAAGTGTGTAGTGAAAAAATTGAAACTGACCAAAAGGGTAAAGAATAAAAGATCGACGCCCCCCCCATTGACAATACAACAGTTTTTCATGTATCATTCCAAAAGTCATTCAATGTACAGACATGCATAAATATATAAGTCAGCCCTTTTTTGTGAAGGTCCAAATAGTAAACATTTTAAAATTAATGAACCAGATAAGTCTGTTACATATTGTTTTTAAACAATTTTTTAAAAATATAGAAACCTTTCTTAGCTCACAGGCCACTGGCTGGATTTGGCCTGTAATTCTGCTAACCCACTGCATACATACTTTTTTTTTTTCCAATACCTAAACAGTAGCAAACCGCATACTTTGTCCCATGCACTGTGCCTCTTTGACCTCTCTATAATTAAGATTGTTCCAATTTGGTACAAAAGTATCTAATTTATTTTGTTAAATGGCTATACAATGTATTCCATTATAAGAATGAATCATAATTTAATCAGAACCCTATTAATGGATATGGATATTTTAAGTTGTTTCAAATCCTTTTCTATCATTTAGCAATGCTGCAGTAAATAGTCTTGTATGAATGTCTTAGAGAGACTTTTAAGTGTCTTTTAAGATAAAATACTAGAACTCTCCTGCTAAATATATCCCAGATGACAGGAATTTAATAAATGTTTGATGACTTGAACTGAATTCACACCGAAAGGTAGCCAAATGAAGCTCTTTCAGCATTAGGGCTTGGAATCATATCTGAAGATCCATGATTATTAGCCTTGAAGAAGATAGCCAGAATATTTAGTAAATACTCAAAACAAAACTAAAGACTACATTTTCTGTATCTAACTAACCTAACACGCATTTCTTTCCAAGACTCCCAATTCAAGTGGTGGAAGCTAAAAATATCAACTCAAGTTATTTCTAAGACTTGACATTAGAAGAACTGAATATACCCTTTCTGAAATTAAAAAATTGGAGATTTACACTGATCATTTCAGAAGCCCTCCCCATCTTTCATTTCATACTCATATGTACCTACCTGTTTGCAGGAGGAGACTTGTAATTCTTGTTGGTATATATTTCTTCTAAACTAAACTCCTTTTTCTTTAACCTGAAAAGTGAACAAAAAAAATTTGTCATGTTCCCTGAAGAGAGAGATTAAGACTGGCTTCCCAAATCTTTCCTTTCAATCAGTTTACCTTTGATCTTTCTGTGGTACGTTTTAGATGAGTCTCATGTGAACATGCACTGGATTTTCTTTTCCAGGCTCCCATTCTTTAGCTTTATGAAATTTAGTTCACTTATACTTATTGGGAATGATATAATGACTTTTATTTATTATTTTATTTGACAGCTTCTTTTGGTTCTACCTTTTCAATGTTTCTTTTCTTATCCTTAATAGAGTGCGCCCCTCTCTGTCTCTTACCTCCCCTCCCCTGGCTTAGAAATACACTTCTATTTTTCCAGTGGTTGGCAAAAATTTTAACGAGGATATTTAACTTAGAAACGTAAGTGCATCAATATTTTTACCCTTCTTCCACACAACACAAGGTCCTTGGAACTTTAAGGTCAGTTTGATACTGACCCAATTTATATGTTATTAGTGTTCTATTTTGTCTCCTTTTTTATTTTGTAATTTATTTGTTGAAGAAACTAGGTCATTTGGCCTGTGGCTTCCAGTCTAGGTTTTCTTGATTACATCTACATGGTGTCATTTAACATGTTCCTCTGACCCAAACATATGGAAAAAAAACTGTAGGTACTTTCTAGAGATTAGCAATTATATACAGGGGCACAGATTTACGTGTTTCTGTTTTGATAGATTTTTAAATGGCGATGTATACTTCTACCTCAAGGGACATGATACCTTTTGTCACATTTTGTGATATTAATAGTCACTTATAAATATGACTACACTTATTATTTCTTTAGGGCCATACAAAGTGACAGTCTATTACTCCTTCTTCTTTCAGTAGAATTCAATCTAAAGAGAAACTTCATGCTCATCAGCTTTTTGGTAACTCCGAGGTACAGCTTGCACAGGAAAAGCAGGTCACATGCTTGGTTCTTTTCCTTTATTTATCCATTTCCAAAACAATTCACTGGTTCCCTAATACCATTCAAATGTAACCGATGAATTTTTTCAAAAGTGTTACAAACTACTGGATTTAAACATATTTGATATGCTTCAATCTACTGTAGTTATTATTCCTTTTGATGCTCAGGTTGATTCATCTGTGGCCAGCGGGAGTTTCATATTGGTTCCTGAATCTCTCTGACATGACCCAAGCAGCCTTTAAGAGTTCCATCACTTTCTGGTATGACAAGGTATTTTACACCCATCTTGCACATTTCCTCCCCTAGACCTGTAATCAGTCTTCAAGGAATCCTAGTTCATACACCATATAACTCACCCTTTTATTTATTTAAGAGTATATTCAATTTGTTTACTGTTAATTTTTGCTGCAGTGTAGAAGATAATAGTCAACTTTCAGGTCACCACTTGTAGTAGAAATTTCAGAAAATGTAATAACATTATAAAAGAGCAAATCACTAACAAAGTTTCTGTGCCTCAAACTTGTTTCAGATAAAAGGAGAGACTGCAGAGCATGACAATTAACTTTTTGGCACCATGTTTTAGTTTCTTACTGGCTTTCTGAAAAATCTTAACTGAAGGTTAGTTTGATTAAATTCCAATTTAGCAAGAACATGCTGTGGAAACCATACGCGAATAACATGAACATGATTTTCATAGTGATTTAGCACTGGCATTCCAAAAACAGCAGCTACTTTGCTTAAACACAGTAATAGTTACATTAGATTGAGGATGTTGGATAGGCAAACAGAAAGTGAAAGATCAGGCTCCCAGGCGGTCACTCCAACTTGCAAGTCAGAGCAGTATGTATATATATCCAGTTTCTGAGCTGAGGTGAAGGGCTGGTGAGCCAAGACTGGATTCTGGAATTCCAGAGCTCTTGACAATCTTTGCTTTCTTCAAAGGGACTTTTCTCACCAGAAGTGGTGAGACAATAGTCTACTTCAAAAGCACAGACACTTTCTAAGGAGATGCCATCTTGCCTGGAGTGACTTTGTTGAGAGTCTACACTTAAATGTCATCCGCCTGGTGGTTTCTCAATCCCCCTATCACTTGATCTGTTTTATGACTTGATTTCCCTCTAGTAGGAAGCATCTTGATATATAGTTGTTATTCTAGTAATATCGAAACTGCCACAATGTCATATAGTTGGAAGGAAGCATCTTGATATATAATTGTTATTCTAGTAATATCAAAACTGCCACAATGTCATATAGTTGGAATCATACAGTATGTAGTTTATTTCCCTAAACATATACTAAATTACATTCTTTAGTAATTCGAGTATCATAAGTCTTTTCGGATTTGATTTGCTGTTATTTCCACTGGCACTCATGCAAGGAATTTTGCTTCCCTCCATGCTTTGAGATTTATTTTATTGGGAGTTGTTTTACATTCCCTTAACTTTTAGGTAAGGTCAGATTTGGCAGTGGATTCCTTGAGAAGCTATGTGTTTATTTCAGGAGCCAGAGGGCACTACTAACCTGGGACCACTGTAAACTAAATTCTCAGCTTAAAGTCTTTTCACTCTGCCTAAGCCACATGGATTCAGGATACACATCTGTGAGAAGGCCAGCTGGTGGCTGTTAATGCTCAAGGGTGAACTCTTTTCCTCCATCCAGTGACAACTCTTTTCTTAGGAGTTGAGGCAGGGTTGGAACACAGGTTTAATTTTTGGTTCATAGTGAAGTCATAGTCCCATTTCTACCCCCATGTGTGTTGATTTAATGTGTATGTGTATCTCATATTAGACTCTCATTTTAGTAATGGAATAGATTTTGTCTTTCGTCCACTGCACCCACGAGGCCAATGAAAACATAAGCTCGGTATAACCCTGATTTTGTAAATGCCCTCGAAGCAAAAGCTGGCTTTAATGATCACTCACTTCTTTCCTCTCTGGATTGCTACTTTCACTTAGCTTTTGGTCTCTAAGAATTCCTTATTCTCCTGACAATTTACTGATGCATGTAAAAGCTACTATTTATTGAGCATGTTATCTGTTTTTTAAAGGAAAGTTAGCAAGATAATGAATGCACCTACCACATTGCTAAAAAAGTTCTAGCACCTCATTTCTACCCCCACATACACCTAAAGTCACAAGGATGATAAAATGGGAATTAGGAATGGTTTTATTTATTTTTATCTTTGATGTGATAATGTTGAAGTGGCTGCTTCTTTATATCCTTAGTTAGAATTTCTGTTCAGCTAGTCTTCGGATGGTTCCCCAGGTTGACTCTTCCATAATTTAGTTGTAATTTTAATGTGGTCATGAGAAGAGGCAAGCACAACGTTTACCCTCTCTCTGCCATCTTGACCAGACTCTGGTTGTATAGGTTTTAAACTATAGCTCTGTTCCTCATTGGCTTTATGGCGAAAATCAGAAGTTAAACATTTTCAAGGTTATTTTTGGCCATATCATTTTATGATGAAATTGTGGTAAATTCACCACCTAAAGTTCATGCATTTTATAGGACAAGTTGCTGCTTTTTCTATCATGAGTAAGACAGATTCAGAGCTATCACTGAAAACTCTTCAATAAGACATGGTCTTGATGCTGAGATGTGCTGATACATACATCCAGAATATAACAATTTCTGATGGCATCTCGCTTTTGGCCTAGAAAATGACCGGGGCACACTAAATCCCTAAGATGACCAAATTGCTAACGTAACGATGGTTTTTATTCTCTGACCTAGAGAGAATAGATCTATAAATAAGGCCAAAGATAAAACAGCAAGCACTTGGGGGTGGGTACAAATTATTTTTGAAGAACTATGTCTCTTTTTTACAAAGTTTATAGAAGACACGACTACAGAAATAATTTATATAAAACAAAAAAGTCTTAATAAAATTTTCTTCCCATGAAACCTCTATAAAATGTTGTAACTTCTATCTCCCGTTAATGACAAAAATCATATAATGAGCTGTTATGCCAGGTGGTTTGTTGCAATGTACCTTTCTCTTACAATAGATACTGAAGCACTCATGAGATTTATATAAATTAATGGATTTACTTCTGATTTTACATGATTCTTATTGTTCCTAAAAGTCTAATAACAGAGTTTGATTCATGTATGCATACACTTACTGAAGCAAAATCACGTTTTCTACCATACTCTTCACTTTACAATTTATTATTTTTATTATACATTACATTGCTTCATTATGAATTCAGTAATGAGAAATAGCACTGCCATGTTGTTTTAATAATGTATTAGTAAAATGGATAAATTATGTTTTTTTATACATGGTTTTGATTTTACAAATCTACCTTATAAGATGTGTTTCACAATTTATTTCTTGACAGTGTGTATAATTTTCTTAAAGGTGAAAATTAACACATTCATTTGAGTTGGAAAATAAGAGTTGAGAAGAAGGAATTGGCTGATGGACTTATGTAGTAAAAATTGCCTTTGACAATTTAGTTGTATATCAAGAATTTTCCATAAATTTAATACACTAAATCTGCAATTTCAAGGTTTTATGACAAAAGAATACTTTAATAAAAGCATTTTATCAAAGATATCTCAGGCAAAGATTTATTAAAATTGTATTTTTTCACCTCTTTTCTTTAGAATGGATTATATAAAGTACTTTTAAGTGTTAAGAGTAACATACAAATTAGGCATCTGACACTTTAGTGGTCAGATCTTTCTGACGTATTTCCCTCTGAAACACTGACTGCCTCCAGTGTCTGAATAACAGAACTTATCTAAATCATCACTTTTTGATCCTTTGCTTTCAAAAAAATTAGGTGATAAACTGTTAATATAATTTGATGACAGTTGGTTTTTCTGGCATATGATCCGAAAGTTGATAAAAAATTAAATGTCATAACTATATTAAAACTCTCTCCACTCCCAATTACTTATTTATATAAACAAGGTTTTCGGAATTTATATAGCTACATATGAATGCAAGATTGAGTATATCTGACTCTGAATCCTATTTCATCCTAGTAATAAAGTACTATTCAACCTAGGATACCTGAAATATTTAAAAAATACCTCTTGAAAAGACATATGGTAGGATGATCAATAAAAAAGCTATAAGATAAAAATACATTCAGATAAAAACTACATAGGAAAAGTGGAATGTCAATCAAGATCACAGTAATAGTTAACTCTTGCATTTGTGTTATGTGAAGCAATATAACAGATATAGCACTCATTTTTTTCTCAATTGGACTGTACAGCAATCTCAAGCATTGGGAATTCATATTTGCATTTTACAGATAAGTTCTGGAAGCTCGGCAAAGTTAAATAATTTAACTTTGGTTACTTGAGGGACCACTGTTAGGCTTCCATTTGCCAGTGAGAAATGAATGAAGTAAAATCCACCACATGAAAATAGCACTCTGGAGATCTTTCTTTAAAAGTTTACATTTTAATAGTGTGTCTGTATAATAATATGCATAATTCCAAAGCTGGACTCATGCCAAATACGAAATTTGGGATCATTCGAAATACATAATTTGGTAATCTACCTTTCTTTCTTCCCACTTCATTTTACGGGTTTAGCAATTCTCTCAGCCATAAACAATAACTCTTTAGAAACGAAAATTTAAAGGCTATAATATAGACCATAACATGGACCTAGCATTTTCTAGAAAAATTACTTAAACTTCTTTCCCTCATGACATTGAGGTCCCTTCTCAGTTTTGTGCACAGAATGTTGTGAGCTTGGGTTGTAGGGTCAGGTTGAGACAGAAACCACCTGTGCCATGACTGGCACTATGGCCTAACACAGGTTTCTTAACCAGAGCCTTAGCGCCCTCACTAAACCAGGGGATGACAGCGCTTACCTCCCAGCATCACTGGAGGGTGAACTGAGATTTTGTATGCAAAGGACCAGCACAAACGCCTCAATAAAAATGATTAAGAATGCATTAAATATCCTTGCATAAGAATGCATTAAATATCCTTGCACATAAATCTCTGTGATCACACTGCAAATGAATTCTTTTGAATAAATTCCTAGGGGTATGATAAATAGCTCAGAGTATATATTAATTTAAAAGGTCATTTTATTCTGCCAAACAATTTTCTAAAATAGTGAAGCTATGTGTATTAGAGAAAAGAGCTCACCTTTTGGGTCGAGGAAGGCCCATGGGGGTAAGATTAGGGTCTGGCTTTGGAATGGTTTTCCGGATGCGAATCTGTGAGACTTTCTTTGGCCTCTTCTCTGGCTCAGACTATTTTTAAGGGTTAAAAAGAAAGATGGTCATATAAAGCCCTTTTCTTCACACTCAGGTTTATAGATGACTCTAATAAGTAGTTTATGACAAGGTTTCCCCTCCTATTCCTGACAACAGTGTTTTCAACAACTAACTCCTTTTATAAAAAAAGAGATTTATACATTCAGTTTAGATACTGAGTTATCAATATGAAAGTGTGCAATTGTTGTAGGCAGTAGATATTGCAAAACTAAAACACCATTGTTCATTAATCCTCTTTAAATCCAAGAAGCAGCTCAGCAGTCTAATTCTCTAAACACTGTTAAGCTCTCTAAACACTGTCCTCAAGAAAAAAAGAGTCTGGGAAACAAAGTAGATTAAGATTAAGAGATCCAGGGTATCCTTTAGTGGCCAGATGGAAAACCTCCTGTCTTGGTAATGTCTCAGCTGAAGCTAAAGATGGTAAATAAAGACACTCAGGGATTCTCTATCATGTGATCTGCAGTCATGGATGGACATCTCCAGTGCCACTGTCACCTGACGCAACCAACACTTTACATTTACCTCTTTCTGTTCTGGAGGGCTACTCTGTGGATGGGGGCACGCTGCTGTCACTCCATCCAGTTCATCAAATCCTGGAACCTGGAATTCAGAGGCTGAAAGCAGGAGCTTGCTGACAGCTGAGTCTGTTACCAAGCAAGACTTTGGTACCAAGGCAGGGAATGGAGGCTCTAACCTAGCACCATGGAGAGAAAAACAGAAAAGAAAATATGAGCGAGTTTACTTTATTTCTCAGCACATTCAATTTCTTAATACTCAGACCAGAGCTGAAGCCTTTTTCCAACAATGACATTTCCAGCCAACCTGTTCTCTAGTCACTTCTGGGCACAGGCCCTGTCTGCACATGTAAAATTTCACAAGAGTACAGGCAATCACCTCACTGGTATAGAGCAATAAAATAACAAAAATGTATTGAATAAGGAAAAAATGTAAAAAGAAACAGACTTTTTGAGGGGAGTGGGAAGAAGACATCTAGTGAACTAAACAAAAGAACTATGCTCAGATGAGGCTGATCTCATTCAGACACTGAAGTTGGCTAAATGAGCAAGAAATAGCTCGAGAGGGAACTTATGGTACAATGAACTGGGTGAACGATATTGACTCTCCTCCCCCATGTCTGGCATTGATCACATATTCTTAAATGCTACTTATAATACAACACATTTGAATCTAAGGTTCAATTTGAGATTAAATCTCAGATGTTCATCTGAGAACTGTAGATCAGGTTTAGAAGAACAGGAGCTCAAAATCATGCCATGCCTGACCTACGCCATTCATTAGCGCTCACTCACATGCTCACTCGCGTGCGCTCTCTCTCACTCACTCACACACACTGCAGGCCCTCAGGTGCCAGGTGCCACTGGAGGCTTACCTCATCTGACTGCCACTGGTGTTGTAAGTAGCTTCCATGCCCGGAAGAGGCACATATGGTAACATGGCGTGGCTGAAGTGAAGCAAAAGTACGAGAACAACAGGTGAGGGCAGAGGAACAACAGGAAAAATTTTGATGCCATTGTGAGCTTGGCACAGCACATTCGATTACAGCTTAGGAAGACAAGAAATGTGTTAGTCACTCAGAAAGACGAACACCTCCCAGTTAGGAGAATTACATTTATGTGCCTGTTGCTGGAATGGAGGCAAGCTGACAGGAAGTTTATTTTCCAACTGAACTGGAAAGAAGGTAAATTAAACAGAGGATAGTAAGAGAAGGAGGGGAACAAGAATAATTCTAAGACTTATACCTTCTAATCGAGCTGAAGAACAAGTATATTAAAGTTTCCTTTTTAATTACAGATAAGAATCGTATACTATATTCAGCTTGGTAGTAACTCTATTAAAATAAAAGCTACCAATTTCTATAACCTTACACAAAATTATGAAGAAAACCTTATTTCTTTAAAGCCAAGTTCCACATAAAACATGGCTATATAGAAGGAACAGGATAGTCGGTTCCTTTATAATTAATCTTTCAATAATTACAATAGTATTAATAATCACTTATATAGATATATTAATATGCAATGTTGGAGAGCTTTTCATGTCTCTCAAAATAAAACTTGTATCAGTTTCTACTGAATTTAGAACAGTACTTAATAAGATGTCTGTATGATGAACTTACAACCACCTCCTCTTAGAAAAGAAATTTCTTCTATGGCTAGGAAAAAAGAGATAATTCGGGTTTTTAGGATGTTTAGCACCAACTTAAGATTCCCCTAGGAGTACTGATACAAGGAAAGAACAGTAGGGTAAAATCTTGAAAAATGAGCTGACCAAATCAGAAATCAGGAGACCCTGGTTGCAGGAGAGCTCAGCTGAAACACTAACCAGCTAAGAGATCTGGGTTAGAAAAAAACCACGTGCCTCAGGCTCATCATCTATAAAAAAGGGCCAAAAAAAAAAAAAAAAGGCCTGTTCAACTGTTCAACCTATATTATAGAGTGCTGGAGAATAAGGCTCAAATAAGAATATTCTATGAAAACATAACTTGATATTTGTTAAGTCTTGCTTTTTGGGGCTACCCAATTAATTACGCTTAATATTTCTAAGTGGGCTTGAAAAACAGAAGACTCCGAGACTCAAAGCCTAAGCATATGATGTTAAGGTCCTTTTAGAGCCAATGAAAAGGAAAACACCACACTTCCACTTTCCACTTGAATTAATATACAATATGTTAAATTTTAAAAAATTAAAGTTAAATTAAAAAAATAAAATAAAATGCCAGATATAGAAAGTGAGGGAGAGAGAAAATATCCCACACTAGGAAACAGAAGCGTCAGGTGGGAAAGAGTTCTGGAAGAAAAAAGTGCCGAAGGGTCACACCACCTTCCCAAGATGACATGAATAACTACCCTCCCTCTATACTAACCTCAGGAATAAACGTTTTTTAAAGGACATAGAGTAGAGAGCAATTAAGAGATTGCAGCGGCATACCAATAAACTAGATAATAAAAACAGTATATCATCATTTAAAACAATTTGGTTCATTCTAATATATTTTTATGATTGCATTATAAAAAGTGAACATTTTTCTATTAACTATAGGACAAGCACTTCTAATAGTAATTCATCTTTCAATTTCAAACAGCTACATTCAGGTTCTGGGGCATTTTTCTGAAAACCCTTAAATTTATTTGCTTAGTTTTCTGCTAAGATGCCTGGGGGACTTTATCACATGCACCAGCAGCTTTTTAATGACACAGTATAATTCTGCTGAAGAGACTGCCCACACACAAACAGAGCTCCCAGGCTATTAGGAATGTTAAGGCTTTTTCTGTTGTTGAATTTTTAAACTATAGCAATGAAAAGGCCAAACTAAAAATGTTCAAAGTTTCTGTTTATCCAAAGTATTACAAATAGGAGGATTTATCTATTATGTCTAAAGCAGATCTTTAGAGATGTAACTCAAATTCTTTTTCTTCTCCTATTTTCAATTAGAAGTAAAAATGATATTGGTGAAATTATATCCAACTATTTTCAGGTTGAACCGCAAGCACTCTTTTCTAGCTCACTTAAATTTCTATAAATTTTACAACTATAGTATACAAATGCCAATTTTTGAAGGCTCTCTGCTCCAGAAAGAAATGCAGAGGTTCAGATATACCTGAAACTAATATATCATTGAATGTCAATTATAATTGAAATATATCAATAAAAATAAAAATAAAAAGCAGACGTTCATAAACTAGATTTGGTGATATCCACATAATGAACTAACTTATTTAAAAGTATTCTTCTGTATCCATTATGCACCAAACACTGAGTTAAGTGCTAGCTGTATAATACTTTGTGAACAAGTTATAGTTACAAACCATTATTTGTCACTACTTAGAATCTTTAACTTATAATTGTGTTTGTTCTTGGCAAGGTGGGGACAAGAGGAGAAAAAGACGTTCAAAAGATTTGAGGGTTTGCAGAATAAATGGACAAATAGTACAAAAAAAAAAAAAGATTCTGCAGAACATCCAGATTCTGCAGGAAAATTAGAGGGATCTGCATTTTCTCAGCAGAGATTTGGCAGGTTATAAACAGAAAACGCAGACACAGATTCCAAATAGCCCTGCATTTCTAGTACTGCCCCTCTCTCCTCACTGGCAGGAAGCAAACACGGACATTTGCAAAGAACAGGGGACAGATTTTACCTGCTTGTGCCCAGAGTTGGCTGCTGCTTGCTGTGCGTGGAATGAAGAGCGGAGATTTCGACAGGGCAGGCAGAAGGCCCATGCTGGCTCCAAATGGACAGCACTCGGCCCACCGAATAGGGCAGAGAACAGAAGACCTTGTCTGCTATGGAGGCTGGAGACCGTAAGCCTTTCAAGCCCTGTGTAAACTGGGTCATGAAGAGCCTCTGCATGGTAGGCATGTGACTGGAGAAGCTCCGTTTTTTTGTCCAGATTCGGTAACATCCAGGGGAACAAAGTGCTAGGAGTGTGTGAAGGCCAAGGACAGAGCAGCCTGCTCTGGTCTGGACTATGGCAGTGCCTCCACAGTCTTGGCGAGGAACTGGAGGCTGTGGAGGAGCTTGGGCATGTGCCTGACCGTGGAGGCCAGTGTCTTCCCTGAATGTGGCCATCCCAGGGCAACCGTGGGACAAGAAGAAAGAAAAGGTCCACTTGGGAGGTTGAGAAGGGCACCGGGCAGTCTCTCCTAGGGCAAGCCTCGCTGGAGCGCAGTGCTCAGGAAAAGCCCTTGGGGACTCGGCCATGCACTCGGAGCCTGGTTTCACATGAAAGGATACTGAGAAGATTTCGGAACCAAACAGTAGTGATGGCATCTTGTTGCTCGAGTCTATGAAGCTCATTTTGATGGTTTCGAGTGGATAAAGTGTCAAGGGTTTACTGTTAGGCTGCTTATCCCATCCAGCAGCTGTCAAATATGGACTCAGCTGCATTGTACTATGTGAAAACCCATCCAGGAGCCTTTTGTATCTGAGCCGCTTGTAGCTTTTAGCCACGGGAAGTAGTTCAGACGAACACCGCTGATATCTCAGTTTCTGGGTCTTTGCTGCTGGGACCAGTTTGGAGGCAAGGTTGGATAGCTTGTTGAGTAAGGCTGATTCTTTGGTAGGCTTCCTGACATTCAGGCTCCTGAAGGGATGGCACGGAGTAGCCTTCTGCTTTGGTATGTGGCAGGCGAAGCTCCTGGCAGGTACCGTTTCGGGTTCCTGTTGCGTGGGCGCAGATGTAGCATGCAAACTGAGAAACCTGTGTGCTTTTGTGGGGATGGTTTCAGAGGAACTCTTTAAAAAGGCAGAATTTCTGATCTTGCTTATTTTTCTCCCCACGTTGACTTGCTCCTGACAGTAAACTTTCTTACATGTTCGATGAGGCTGCTTCTTTAGGGGAAGCACTCCTCTTTGACGTGAGGCATTCCCAAAGGCACCATGTATTTCAACACATCTAGCAGAGTTGGGGTCTTGTGCTTTCCGGGGGGGACCATGAAGGCAAGGACCTATGCACAACTCAATGTCCTTTTTAAACGGATGACCTAAGTTTTCCTCCTCTGGGACTTTCAACTTCTGACACTGTGCAGCGGCACTGCCCTTGGCCAGCTTTGCTGTGCTGATTTCTTTCATCGCGGTGAACTCATCTTTACAATCTTTAGGTTGGTTCTCGTTTTGCACTTCATCCAACAACATACTTGATGATGTGCATTGTTCCAATAACATATGTGCTTCTTTCTGGTGTATATATTCCTCTTTCTTCTGTAGCACGTAGTCCAAAACCCTCTGGCTTTTTTCATCAGCATCACCAAACATCCTCTGGGATTTCAACTGGATCTGAGAAATCTCACTCCTATTATCACCATGATCATCTTCTCTGGTAATCATCTCCCCAGAGTCCTCCCCAACAGCTAAGTGACCCAGTGGTCCCCTCTGATGCTCTTTAGTTTCTCCTCCTTTCACTTTAGTTTCTGTTTCCATTGTCGAAGGCAAATTGTTTTCACTGATGTCTATGCTGTTTCCTTCACTCGGACTAGTCCTATCCCTTTGTGCTCCTTCCTTCATTTCAGGAAGGCCTGAGCAGTCCTTTCCATTTTCACAAAGCATTTTACCATCTTTTGGTTTCAAAAGATATTTCAGGTCAGTTTCTTCACTATTAACATCTGCTTCTGAATTTTCTTGAGAAGATGGATACAAAGGCATTATCTCAATGGATTTCAGGCTCCCTGGGGGAACAGAGTTCTCACCTTGGTGTCCAGAAGATATTAACTCTTTTGAGGAAATTCCAAGGGTTTTTTCCTTGTCAAACTCAGAATTTATTTCTAGTCTTGATCTTTCAATCATTTCTTGTGTTTCTGTCAGAGATGCTTCTTTAATTTGCTGTTCATGATGAATATAATTTAAAGACACATTTACTTTATCCAATATTTTGATATTTGTTTCATGATCTGTAATAGACTCTATCTCATTGGCACAAGAATCTGGACATACTTCCATTTCACAGTCTTTTAATGATCTGCAGACTTTCTCTTCACATGATTTTCTTAGTTCAAGAGATTCCACTGTAGAGGAAGTAGCCTCTGGGAAATCTGAATCCTGGTCAATCATTTCTACAAATGAAGCATTCTGTTCTCTCTGAGACAGGGTACTCCTTGAGGTTTCATGTGGTGCCAGTCTACCTTGCCATGCACCACCATCAAGTGTGCTAGATGCTCTTATATCCAGCACGCCTTCTGTACTATTATTACTACGGCCTGCAAAGGCGATGTCTATCATACCGTCTGTGGACTCCTCACAACCAGAAATCTTTTCAAAGGCTCCTTTCAAATTGCCTTTCTTTAAACTACCATCAGATGAGTTATTGTGATTGCCTGAACTGACTAGCATATCTTTTTGGTTGTGGCTTACCTCTCTGATAGGCTCTGTGATGGTCTCTCCCTGGTCATTACCTAGTGTCTCCTTAGCTGATTTATCTTCGCTTCTGTATTTATCAGGTCTGTTTGGGTGACGCTGGCAGTCAGGGACTTTTTCTCTGTTCTGATCAAGAGTTTCAACTGCCTGGTTCATGTTTTTAAAACTGGAGAACATCACAGTAGGAGACTGGTCCAACAATTTCTCAGGATTTGGAATGTTTACAGATTGGTTTAGTTCTTGTGTGGCACAATCAAAGATATTATATTTATAAAACATAGTCTCTCTGGGTATATCCTCTTCCTTCGATTTTAGCCCTTCTTCACTGGGTTGGATGTGATTAGTGGTATGAATGATTCTGTTTGAAGCTTCACTATTTAACATGGCTGCTGTCCTTTTGTTTCTGACCTTACCTCCCGAAAGGCTGCCTTTCATTTCTCTTCCATCAAGTTCACTTTCCTCAGTGTCTTCTCTTTCCGGGGAGTGGAGGCTGCTGTGCTGAGACGTAGTTTCATACTTGGTTATCAAAGAGTTTTCAACATCCAGGATGATTCTGCTGGACTCAAAAGCAGCACCAGCAGAACATATGCTCTCTTCTGGTACATTTTTTCTTACACAATAGCAGCTAGAGAGATCCTGAGATTGAACACTTCGACATTCCATGACAGAGATCTTCGAAGGCAAGCCTGCTGTTTCTGTTCTTAAATTAGCCATTTTGTTTTTTCTTCCTAGGCTTCCCGGTTTGATGTTTAAGGTAAGATTGCTTGAAGAGGCACCACAGGTTTTGTCACTTAGTGGAGAGATGTCTTTCATTTTTGTCTTCATGGGAATGGTTTGGGTATCAGCAATGACATCTGCTCCATCCTCTAATGGAGGGTGATGGCTCTGTTGAGAATCCTTGCTTGTTGCTAAAGGCATCTCTTTGTCAGTTGGCAACTTCGCATGCTCTTGAGAATTAAGGGACACTTGATTTAAAACACATTCACTTTCCATTTTGCTTACAACCATTTCATCAGTACGAGGTGGTTCATTCATCTCACAGGCAATGTTCTGTTTATCTAAATATGGAATATTGTCAAATGAGGTCTGTCCGGATTTTTCTAACTCAGGTCTGTAATTAAATTCTAGAGACGGTGATAACTGAGCAATATCTTCCTTGGGTTTTGATTCCTCATTTACAGGACTTATCTGATCCTCTGGCATTAAACTCACAGAGGATTTTTTTTCAATCATAACTTCATTATATGCTTCATTTAACTGGGCGTTGCCTTCCAGATTTCTCTGGATGTTGACTAAGGAGTTAGAGTCTTTACTATAAATCTTTTCACTTAACATACGGGGCTTGATAGTGGTTGTCTGCTCTGGCTCTTCGATCTGCATCAAGGAGGAAAAATTGCTCTCTTCAGAGTGTCTGCCAGGATGGCTCATATTAGTAAAAGTCTCTCCATGGTCCTCATGGTTTGTTAAGCTACCTTGAATGTCTAAAGTGATTTTCAAATCTTTATTTTTAAACATTATTTCTGTGGCTTCAGTAAAAGAACTGGGCATTAAAGAACTAGAGCTGTCTGTATGGATATTGCCTTGAGTGCAACAGCTGTCATGAGTATTTTTTGTGAAGGCAATGGTCTTTTTTTCTCCAGAACAATGACCACTAGCATCCTCTTCTGGTTGCCTGGCATTAACAAGAAAGAGGTCCCCTCTTTCACTCCTGGGGTTCAAAAACTGTTCATTTTCTTCTCTAGAAGCCAAGTTCTTGCTTTGATCGTCCTCGACAAAACAGGAATTGTCTGTCTTTTCAGCAGACCTCTTCAGCAAGCCATCACCTTCAAAATCATAGTTTTCTAAGGATGTTGTTTTGGATTCTAGACCAGATGAACCTGATGTGAAACATGAAGCTTCTGAATTTTCTTCTAAGGGTTCTACAACGGCTATATTTCTCATGGGTTTGGGACTGCCATGTGCGGAACCATGTTTTTCATTATGGTGGCCAAGAATCTGTTGGTGATTGTCATCTGCTTCATAGACAAGGCTTAACTTACACAACTCTTCCTTCCCATTGTCCACTTTGGAAATGGCACTGTTTCCTGGTAATAATGACAACCAAGAAGGACAAGTTTTTAATTCTTCACATTCGTTTTCTTTAGGAGTTGCTTCTGTTAATCCAGGGTCCACAAAGTTTAAAGGCTCTAGGGAAGCTAGCGTGCTGGTTTCTGAAACCTCACCACTGGCCATGATTTTGTCTACTTCTGGGTATTCGCTGCACCCAGCTGACAGACCTTTACTCACATTGCCATTCTTGTGTCCTTCATTAGTGTCCGTCTCAGTCCCATTGACCTTCATACCTTGTACTTCTTTAGATTTTAGCATAGTTTCAGCTGTAATTTGTACATTTCCTTCTGCACAAAAGAAATAAATCCAAATCAGTATGCAATCATAAAAAAGTTTAAAAATTTGCTCTACCTTCATGAATTTAATTGCACAATGAATGGTGACAAGAAAATGATCCAACTCGCAAAGAGAATTGCAAAGTTAGTGCATGATACCATTGGTTTTCTTCTTCTTTGCAGGACACGATGGAGGGCCAAAAGTGTACCTGGCAGAAACAGATAATTCTGAACAAACACTTTTCTCTAAATGTTACTTACTTAAATGTACCTACTTAGCTAAACGAAGGACTACAAGATGGACCTGAATGTCGTACTCAAGCATCGTCAGAAGCTTCCATTCTAAAACATTAATAATGCAGACTCACAATACAATGGCTTATATTAGATGACATTAGATGACCACTTCTTATACCTGAACAAATACTAAATAAGTTACCTCTTTGAAAGAGGAGTTATACATAAAACCTTATATAAAAGAGCTTAATCTGTAAGTTGACTATCAGTCTTGAACCCAATTTATAATAATTGGTTCCCTACAAGATTGGTCATGAGTTGGTAATCAATGAAGCTGAGTGATAGGTACAAAAGGTTTAGCATGCTCACCACTTTTAAATAAATTTGAAAATTTCCATTATAAAACATGAAAAAAACAAAAAATAACTTTCTAAACAGAATGTAAATACAATTCATAAAGGAATTTTTAAAGAGTTTCTCTGTAATCCTAAGTACAGGCTTCAGTATAAAATTTCCCAAACTTTTTAACCTACCAAAAAAATTTCATTCCCCCTTCCTTTTTAGTAAACAAATGCAAAATTATACACACTCATGTGATTATGTGTATATACAAAACAGAACACTTAAAACAGATAAAGCAAAATGCAAATCAACCTAAAAATCTAATTCCCACTAGAATATAAACTCCATGAGGGTAAGAATCATGTCTGTCTTGTTCTCTCCTCTTCATCAGAGTCCAGCATAATACCTGGCACATAATAGCACTCAGTAAATATCTGTGGAATAAATGAATACAGTTAGGTCAAATCAATAAAACACTGTCTTCCTAAGGCTTTCATTTCTCACTTGGTAGTGAAAGAAGCAATTTTGAGACAAAGGGCAGCAACTGAGCAGCAGGCCAACTGGGCCTTGTGATATTACTTACCTCTCAGTCTGTTGCCTCCTTTGAAAAAGAGGGGAAGTACACTTACCTCAGTGCTAGTTTGAGAGTTAAATTAAATAATACATGTTAAACATCACCTGGTACAATGTCTGCCATTTAAAGGAAAGGTGCCTCTCCTTTGTTCTGCTTTCTTTGATTCTTATTTTATTGGACCTGATATTTAAAGTGATAAACTTAATAACTAGGCTATAACACAGTATTTAAAAATATTTGGAGTCAGCAAATATTAGTTGGATAAATGTACACTGGATTTGGTTAAGTTTTCCCAGTCACTGACAAAAGGTAACCTCAAAATCTTAAGGCCACACACAGTATACAGTGTTTTGAAACTAGTCCACCTTCCTCATCACAGCAATTTTACCCTATGTATCAGTTTCTAAGCCTGAATACTCCAAATGGTTTGATCATCTCTCTCCATTGGATGCTATAGCATTCATCAAATCATTCATGTATATTTTGGACCTTTCCACTCCATTCTTGCACCATCCTAGTTGTATTCCTGATTATATCTGCTCAAGAAAACTCTAACACTCTTCATCCATCACCAAACTATCTACTGTACAAGGCACTTAAGGCAAAACTCTCCCTCAGAGCCCCTACCTGATAGAAGAATGCCTGTTTTCCCTATAAGTCAAGGTTTGGGAAGGAGGCAGGGGAATACCCAGGCAGCATGGCAGAAGGCTGGGTAGGGAAGATGCATAACATATAGCTTGAAAGCAAAATGATACTCTGCCTACTCTTGAGCTTCAGCAAGTTTGAGGCAACTTTGTTTATTAGAAAGTTTTCATATGGCTGTGGAATACTGACATCATCTTCATCAACAATATGGGGAGAAAGACGGTACCTATAAAGACTTATAAAGAGTGGGTGAGTTAATATACATAAACCTCTTAAAAGTGCCAGGCAGAGTCCATGCTTGGTTAGTGCTAGCTAGCCACTCCTTGGATCCCCAACATTCTTGCACAACATCTCTATCAAACACCTCTGTAATACTGTTTCTCAATTATTTATTTACTATATAACCTTCATAAGACTGGAGCCATTTGAGGGAGGAAACTGGATCTTAATGATCACTGTGGACTCCGTACACAACACTGACTTTGGTACATGGCAGGCACATAAATAGATGTTGGTTGAATGAAGAATTAGAAGATCAGGGGAGTTGTAAAACTATTAGGTATACTCAATCCAGTAACTCCACTTCTGGGTATATATCTTAAGAAAATGAAATCATTATCCTGAAGTTGCATCTATACTTCGAGTTCACTGTAGAATTATTTAAAGTGGGCAAGGTATGGAAAACAACCTAAGTATGCATCGGTGGATGAATGGATAAAGAAAATGTGGTACAGATATATTTTAAAAAGTGATCAGGTATACTGTAGGGTAAAATGTATTTCTTTGAGGTATGGGCTCATTTAAGAAGCATAGGAGTTTCATGAATTCAGCTGAAAATCCTGGACTTGTAGTTTTATAACAACCATTTAAAAAGTGCTTATGTTTACAGAAACTGATGAACTAATCCTAAAACTCATATGAAAATGCAAGGGTCCAAAACAGTCTTAAAAAAAAAAAAAAAGGTGGCAGACTCACACTTCCCAATTTCAAAATTTATTACAAAGCTACTGTAATGAAGAAGTGTAGCACTGGCAAAGGATAGACATAAAGTCCAACAGAAAAAACTGAGAATCCAGAAATAAACTCTAACATTTATAGTCAGTCAAAATTTGGACCCTAGCTCACATCATAGAAAACCATTAACTCAAAATGGATCATAGACCTAAATGTTAAGAGCTGAAATGATAAAAACAGAAGAAAACACAAGAGTAAACCTTCATAATCTTGAGTTAAGTAATGATTTTTTAGCTAAGATACCAATAGTGCAAGTGATAAAAAAAGACAACTTCACCTGTAATGAAGGATAAATTGGACTTCATCAAAACCAAAACATTTGTGCTTCAAAGGACAATAGCAAGAGGTGAAAAGACAACCCACTGACCAGGAGAAAAAATATGTAAATTATCTATGTGATAAGAAATTTGTATTTAAAATATACAAAGGGTCCTTACAACTCAATAATAAAATGACAAAAATCCAAATTTAAAAACAAACAGAGGGAGCATAACTCTCTACTCCTTAAGTGTAGGCTGTACGTAGTGACTTTCTTCCAAAGAGTACAGTGTGGAAAGGAAAGGGAGTAACTTTACAGTGGAGAAACCTGCTAAACATAGACTTACCTTATAACCCAGCAATTCCACTCTTAGGTATTTATTCAACAAAACTGAAAACTTACGTCCGCACAAAACCTGTGCACAAATGCTAAGAATGGTATTATTCCTAATAGGCAAATGTCTATCAACTGATAAATGGAAAAAATTGAATATTATTCAGCCATAAAAAGAAATGAAGTACTTATACATGCTACATCATGGCTGAACCTTAAAATCTTTATGCCAAGTGAAAAAAGTCAGTCACAAAGGATTACATATTGTAAGATCTCATTTATATAAATGTCCCTAAGAGGCAAACCTATAGTGACAAAAGTAGAAAAGTGGCTAGAAGCAGCTGGGAGTAAAGTGGAATGGGGAATGATTGCTAATGGGTATAAGGTTTCTTTAGGAAGTGGAGAAAATTAAATTATGGTGATGGTTGTATATGAAAAACCATTGCATTGTATATTTTAAATGGGTGAACTTTACAGTATATAAATTTATTTCAAAAAGTTGTTTTTAAAAAACTGTTTGTACTCAAATTATCATAAAAGTACCATAAAATTTAGATTTTTTTGGGTGAAGCGGCGGGTGTTCTCTCCGTATAACCGTAATTTGAGACAGACATCCTACAAGGATGCAATAGTATTTCTGTCCACACCTTTTCCTGGGTCAAAGAATTAGCTGGCTGGACTGTGGAAACTAAATATGATATCAGACAACCCTACAAGCTTTTGTCATCTCCTAAGTTTCTGTTTACCACTGAACATCTGGCTCTCTAAATTACAAATAAATTAACAAATAATGAAAAGGATTCAACTCCTTAATTGGAACTCTAATAAATTGCTGGTAGGAATACAAAATAGTACTAATACTCTGGAAAAGAGTTTAACAGTTTCTTATAAAATTAAACATATACTTTCCAAATGACCCAGCAGTCCCATGCCTAGGTATTTGCCCTAGGTGAAATGACAAATCATGTCCCCACAAAAACTCACACACAAGTGTTTATAGCAGCTTTATTCATAATTGCCAAAACTGGAAACAATTCAAATTTCCCTCAAATGGGAAATAAACTGTGCTACAACCAGACAATAGGATATTCTTCAGCAGTAAGAGGCAATGAAGTATTGATACACACAGTAATATGTATGAATCTTAAATGCACCATGCTAAATGAAAGAAGCCAAGACTCAAAGGGTACTCCCATATGATTACATTTATAAAACATTCTGAAGAGGTAAAACTTTATGGACAGAAAACAGATCACTGGTTGCTATAAGGGCTGGGGTTGGCAAGGGGACTGACAATAAAAGGAGCCTATGAAAAATTTCTAGGGTGATAGTAGTTACACACTGTATGTTTGTGAAAACTCACAGAACTGTATATACACTAAAAAGAGTGAATTTTCACTGTAAGTAAAATATACCTTAAAAAAAATTCAGATCCCCAAATGTCTAGACTTCTTCCATGTTGTCTGGTATAATTTTTCAACTTTTCATCCCCTGAAGTATAAATTATAGGAGGATAATGACATAAAAAGGGAATACAGAACAGGGAATATTCATTCCAAAGCATAAAAACAAATCAATAAACTCCGCGAATCTAGATGTATATAAGGTATAAGGGCTTTATTGATAGGTTCATTCCATCTATACTGTTTAATTTAATCACATAACAGAAATAGAGGCCTTTAAAAGATTATTTCAACTTTAATCGTTCTAAATAATTCAAAATATCTTGTCCCCAGAATTACATAAGGTAGTTTTCCCCTCCTGGACTGCTTTCACCACTGCGTTAAAATGTAATCCCATAATGCTCTTCCAATTTCTGGTGACCCTCCTATTTCAGAGAATTCCCAAGACTGCTGCTGTGGGAACTAAACTAAGTCCTATAGTAATGAGTGGAAACTAATATTTGTTTTATTCCTGGTGCCCATTCCATCTTTCTTCTATATACAACCTTCCCAAAGGAACCTAGTATAAGAAACTCTCTGAAAGCAAAACAAAACTTGATAATGTCAGTTTGTAAAACAGTAAACAGAAAATTATGGTGCAACAGCCACATTAAAACTCAATGACAGAAAGGAAGAGGCACCAGTCAGAGTGTCTGACAGGAAGACATTCTTGCCTTGTGAAATGGTCTCTCAACTAATACCTATCAGTGCTCCCCCCATGCTGCTTCTCTTGGGTGTGCCCTACAGCAATCACAAAATAAGGAATGAAATATAAAATAGCATCCTACCACTTAAAGACTCTTTTTGGTTAACACAAAAGTCCTTTTAAAGAATTAAGCTTCTTCTCATTTCACCAAAATGAGCCACAGCAGACATATGACTCTATAGGACCTCAAAATTCTGGAATACCACGTAACTTGGGAGTACTGTGAATAGGATGTTTATATTGAAAAGGAAAAACAATGAACCAAGGGGAGACTTAGCTGCAGTTCACTTAGTAAACAACTCAGTGCAAAGTATCCAAATTCATGCCTCAGAAAATTTATAAACTATTACAGAACAGACCTTCGAGGTACCCCATTCAGAGTAATCAAAACTTAATATAAATAAAACTAGTAAAGCAGTTTTCACAGTGCTCGACAGGGCAGACATTTAAAGGTAGCAAAGCTATATTAGATTTTTATCAGAAAAACTTAAATCCAATATGTTCAGGACTAGGAGCTATGATCTGGGGCCAAGTAAAAATGTGGCAGCTGGGTTCCTAGGGAGGAGAAACATAATTTACTTCTCAATCCTTTAGTGCATAAGTTGGTAGATGCTTGACCTTGATCTTGGCAAAACAGCTGAAATGCTGGCCATGCTACCTTAGAGCATGTGCATCTTTTTAACTCAGATCCATGGTGGTGGTGGCATGTCCTGTTTGCGTGCTCCCAGGGCTGAATTCTTTCACAGACCTGCCTTCATAGAACTTTCCTTTCTGCCTTGCTATGACTGGCTGGGATTCTGGACAGCTGAATTTGTTTCCTCATGTGTAACAGAAGGACACTTTGGAAGGTTCTTGGGGGACTGGATGGAAGAACGTATCACAGTCAGGTATTAAGTCACTGTTGCTAAAAACTCTAGGAAAACCCTCATCTAAAATGACCTTGCACATGGCTTGGGAGGAGGGGAATAATTCATTTTACCAATTTAAGTCATTAAAAAGGAATTGTATTTGGACAGGAAGAATAGTTCCACCAAATAGTTATATCTGAGTGCATTTTAGAAATGCTCATCTTATCCACAGTCCAATGCACACCAGGTTTTAGGGGAGAGTAACCAAGTAAGTCTGAGAAGACAGATTTCCTCATAGAAAATAACTCTGGTTTTCCTGTTTAAAAGGTCAGTTCAATTGTTAAACGAAAGTGTAATTCAACACATGGGCAATAAATTTTGTGGTTAAGATGTAAGTGAAAACTTACGAATATACCAATACTGGAGTCCCACCAAAAAAATCTTTGGGGGAGGGGGTGTTGGTGCATTAAATACATCCCTTGTTAGGGCCCCAAGAGGCGGGTGAGACTTATATACAAAGCAACTTTTCTCATCTTCAGAGCTTTAATCTACACTGGACAGCTGAGCCTTTGAGCCACAGAGAAAATGTCCAGCAGCAGGGAGCAGGGTGATAAACTGGGACATGTGTCCTTTCTCATAAGGACGATCTGTGCTTCCTTTTCTGTCCAGGCTGCCAAAAAGCAGAGAGTCAAATCTGATGTTATATCATAGTAACAACATGTTTACACAATTAAACATTATTTGCTGTATCTTCTTTTTTTGAGGTTCTGATTATTCTATATTATTAAACCTTAATTGTACAATATATACATATAGTCCTCTGTAAAGTTACCTACGATTATTTTCAACCTGGGGCAGAAGAATAATCCTGGCTCTCTTTCTCCTGGGCTTTGGCTTCCTCCTCAATCAATCGACCAATCAGTCAAACAAAAGGTAACATCTCAGATACCTATATATAACCAGTGCTTTGAGGAGCAAAACAAAATAATGGAAAGGAAACTGCTTTGAAAACTGTCCAGGCGACCTGGAGTGTACGCTCTCTCCTGTCCCTGCCCAGGAGGACAAGAAGAGTTGCAATGCCACAGTGCTGACCGCACTGGGTGGATTCTTCCTCTATCCACGTTAACCCTTCCATACAGGCAATTCTGTTTTATAAAATCAAATAAAAGATTATACATCAGCAATTAAGGTGCAACACAATGTCAATAGGGAGTCATGGAAAAAATGGGAAGCAAACTATTGTCAAAAAATAAGACACTGCTCGATAATACAAGGATTCTTCAAGTGCGTCCAGGGGCAGTATCGAGAATTTCTAGAGTTGAGTCCATATTGTAACGCAGGGACCTATAATCCTTACATTCCCAATGCAAATGGAAAGTGAACTGAAACAGTGTGTAACTAGTGGAAAAGGAAAATATTTGGGGGAAATAAATACCTTTGCTCCTTAGACAATCTTCAGGGAGGTCTGTGCATAAAAGTTCTTTGCTTGATGGCATCAGGTCCTCCTGAAGTAAGAAAATTAGTGGTCAGGGAGGATTCAGAGATAACTGTGGTCATGCATGCAAATTATCCTGAGAGACTTCTATATGACTCTGGGAAATTTACCAGCAGTTGCAAAGATCTGGAACTGAAGGAAACCTCAAATTTAAATAAATATAATCAACAAAAACTTCCTCATCTCTAGAACTGAGCTTGGAAAGCTAAATTTCCCAAGGTCTGGACAATAACAGAGGTTTAAAATGTTGACCTGCAGATCCATAACTTCTGAATTAAGAAACAAACTGCAGCAGTATAACCTAAATTTCATTTGAAAACATCAGGAAATTAGATGTATCTCAGTCCCTAACCATCCCAGATATCATACAGTCAATTTTCTTTCCAAAGGTCTTTGAAGGGCTATTTGTTTCTTTTCATCCCTCTTCATAGGAGAAGGGGATATGGGAGAACACCATTAACAACAACTAGTTTCCTCCTTCAAAAGGAATTCAGAAAAATGGGAAGGGGTAATGACAGAATACACAGTGTGTGGCAGCAAATGGCTTGGAGCCCAATAAGGTAAGGGGTTCAACCCGGTTTACCAGTTGGAAGACACCAAGACGAAAGATGGCTGCTCAGAAAACTTTCCTTCTGAGTCACCTCTTTTCCTTTGCCCTAGGATTAAAAGACTTCTTTCACAGTGACTTAATTATTAGGTACTAGATTCTGACATTGCATTCATCTGAATCTACAGATTCAGTGAAATTATTGCTACAACTTTTAATAATTTTTATAACACATTTTTAAACACACACACACACACACACACACACACACACACAAAACCATCTGGACTCTAAGCAAAGTTCTGTAGTAGAAACAGAGCCCAGGAAGGACAGAGAAGATAAAAGCAATGACAAGTACAGGTGGACACAGGTAGAAATAAAACATCATCATTGGAATAGACAGATAACTAGCATAGACTGTCATATATGAAGCAGCACTATTTTTTCATTTTCTATTGAAGCTTTCATGTGCAATACTATTACAGAGCATGAACTTAGAAAAAACATCTTTTAAATAACTTATGTGTAACACTACCATGTCTGCAAAAAAAGTATGAATTCTAGCATGATGCCAGGGTGAATTTATTTGTAAACAGAGAAAAGAGAAAGCTCTTAGCATAGAAGGATGGAATTAGAAAATCACCATTTGGCAATCACCACAGTAATAATTATCTTAAGTAGGAAGCATCAATAGATGTTAAAACTAGTGGTAAAAGTTTGAATGAGAAACAAACATTTACACACTTTCAAAGTATCTTCCCACAAGATAAATATTACACAGGAAAAACTAAATTCCACTGTGGAGAAATCTGGCAGACCCTACCTGAACCAAGTGATGGAAGGAATGTCATGTGCTTCCAGAGAGGATGCACTGAGAAGAACTAGCATCACTTCTGTGGACTCCTGCACCCAAAATGAATAACTGGAATCTAATCAGGAGGAAACACTGGACAAACCCAAATTGAGAGAATTTCTACAAAATAAATGGCCTATACTCTTCAAAAGTGTCAAGGTCACAGGCTGAGGAACTGTGACAGATTAAAGAAGACTAAAGAGACATGCCAACTGAATGCCACAACTGACCTTGAACTTTTCCTAGATCAAAAAAACATTTTTTTTCTTTTGCTATGAAAGACATCAGTGTGACAATTGGCCAAATTTAAATGGTCTGTAGATTAGAGTACTTGGATCAGTGTTAATTTCTTAATTTAGATGATGATCATTTAATAGAATGTTTGCTAGGAAATACATATTGAAGTATTTAGGCATCACATCTGCAACAAATACTCTCAAATTATTCAGGGAACAAAAGCAAATGTGGTAAAATGTTAACACTTGAGGAATTTGCATAAGGGTCTATGGGAATTCTTTGTACTATTCCTGCAACTCTTCTGTAAGTCTCAAATCCCTTCAAAATAAGAGGTAAAGAAAACATCTTTATTTGTAGTTAAGTTGATCTTTTCTCCAAAATGATACTATTCTCCACTTTTCCATTTCTCAAGCTGAATGAGATGAAATCAGATGCTATCTGGAATATTTTTCAGGTTAATACTTTATGGAAAAGGCAGAGTCCCAGAACAAAAGATTATGGAATAAGTCAGACAGAGCTCGATTCCAAGCTCAGGACTCCTACCTACTAGCTACAGAGTGCTGAGAGCAAGCTTACAGGTGGTTGTAAGAATAAATAGGAACCATATAAACACCTAGAGAGACATCCCTTCAGGACTAGGTGCTCCATGAGCAGAAGCTATTATTCATTAGATCTTAGACACATTATTCTTTTCTGTGAGAAAAGCCAACAGAACTCTTACCAACAGATTCTGCTGTCATCTGAAGCTTTCCTAGGCCTACAAGGAGCCCTATAAAGGGAAAGCTAAGCTCATGTTAGCGACATACAGGTTCTTTAACATTCCAAAGGACTCTGGTGGGCTTCTGCAATTAAATTAACCCCACTGGCTCTGGCCCCTGGAGGGGCTGGTATGATTTTAATTTTGTCCCACCTGCTGCTCTAAGGAGGTGTACTTAGATGGAGGCCCTAAAATACCCTGGTAGAGTGCCATTTCAACTGGTAAGGCCATTTCCCCTTCTCCTTGATTAGCCATGATTTCTAAGAGAAAGAGAGAAGCAGAGGCTATGTCCCTGCTTTGCTGACTTCTCTTAAAATGTTCTGAGTTTAGAAAAACAAGGGCTGGAAATCCTACAATGTTTGAGATCTCAAATATGACCAGGAATTGACTAGGTTGAAAAGGAAACAGTGTGAGGCTGAGGTCAGATGTGAGGGACCCCCTAACCATCACCACCACCACCACAGATGTGGTCAATCTCCAGATCAGGCGGGAGCTCTCCCAGTCTAGGGCCTCAAGGGCACATGAGATAGCTCACCTGCAAGCTATGGACGTACAGCCTAATAATCCCATAATTCCTCTCACCCTCTCAAGGTCAGCCAATCACATAATGAACACTTGCAGAAATTTAGTGGACACAATTTCCTTTTCCTACAATATTTTATCAGCTAAATTCTCTAACTTCTAGGATTCCCAGAGGTAGAATTTGAAACATTTCTTCTCTACCACCCAGATTTTGTTAAATATAGACATCTGATCATTAATGTACCAACATTTCCTGCAAAATATCTTGAATGAATAGACATCCATGATAAAAGTTCACATGGATCCCTCTTTCAAACATCGAGTGAGATAAGTGCTATAGTTTATAGCATTCTATCAACTATATAACATAGAAACCCCATATAATAATTTTTTTTAACTGACAGCAACAAATTCTTTGCCTTGCACATCCAACAAGTCATCCCCCTGCCCACTGTTTTGAAATCGAAATCAATTTCTTATGCTTCTCCAAAGTTTTGGCAGATTTTAGGAGGGTCTAGAAAACCATTCTTACTATTCATCTGTAATCTTATTTCCCATTAAAAGTTGGCTGTGTGTCCTGGAAAAACTACAATTCTCTGACTCATTCCTATCAGACCAGTTTAGAGCAGGAGAAAAACACAAATACCTTAAGGAGAGAAATTAATATACATTAGGCTCTTCGGCTTTTGTAAGCAGGATAGTTAGAAACTCCTCAAGGCCTGATGTAAACCTAAGCCGTGGGCCCTGCTTTAAACCAGGCCCCAGAGAGCTCCTCCAAATCTCAGCTTCCTGAGCTCTTGAGCTGGAGGCAGAGGCAGATAAGGAAGGGCAGTGATGGCCCCATCTTCAGATGGGACTGCCTATACACTGAACTAACTATGCAATGACGGGTACACAAAATGGAGCAAATGAGGTATTTCCTACTTACTGACATTTGTGGAAATAGCTGTGATTACATTCATAGTAAAGAACACTGAAAATAAAGCAAACTTTGTATTTCTAGATGTATCTTTCAGTTTCCTACACTTGCATATCTAGAGAGGAACAGCTGTAGAACAGTAACTTTAAATCTTTACAAAGCTGAAAAAAGGAATTTTCTTTCATGTACCTCAATTCAGAGAAACTGATGACTTTAAGCGTCGATCAAGGTAGCTGGGTAAGACATTTAATATCATTTCCCCATAATGAGCTAAGAGAATTGTTAAAATAATTAGGAGAAAGTTCAATCTGAAGTCTCAGCAGTATGCCACTGGTGCTTTGGTCATTTCTTTGCCAAACACTTTTAACACTATGACATGAGAACCACAGGAAAATCACCACTGTGAGGACAACAGTGCCCTTGCAGACCTGGAAAACAGCTTATGGCCACTAATTTTACTACTGAGTATGAAGTTCAGATTTTTTCACCTTTATGTTACTAAAAATGAATTCTTTCCAAAAAGATTCCCTTTTAAGCAAACGGTAAACACTTTCGCACCACTGCAATTTCCCTTAGGGTCACAGACTCTTACAGCAACAAGTAAATTCAATGGATATCTAGTCCAACTGTCTTTCACTTAAGTAGTCATACAAATTGCATAAGACTGCCATTAAAAAACAAGTTTCTCCAATGGCATAACATGCTTAAAGTGATCAATAGCCCTTGTGCTTCCTTACTTGATATTCCCTGTCCAGATACCTTCAGGATCTGTCAAAAAATGATACTGAGCCTTCATATGTTACAGCTAACAGTTCAAAAAATTTTCTGTGTTGAGCAAGATTAAAATACTGTATTTTGGAACCAAAGCTATTACAATATATTCAACCCAGGCGTACCTACTACTATGAGGGAGGGAAAAAAGGGAAAATATATAAACATTTAAACAAGCTACAGCTTGTATCTAAGCACCAAGTAAAACAACAAACACAATGTACAGTTTTCAATGTTAAATCATGTTGTGTGGCTGTCACATACCATCTCTTTATATCTTAATCTTAAGTAAGACCAACCTTTTCCACATTCTGGCTGGCAACCTTCACGTGCAACAGTTTTCTTCTCTACAAATGTGGAGTTTGGAACTGAATACATTCTTTCACCATTCAGTTTGGCTTGTGCAGCTGTCCCTTCCACGGCGCCTGTTCTCACATAGTTTCCCTTCCTTTTCGCCTTCCCTCTCTCCTCCCTATTAACAGTGCCCCCGATCAAAGCACACTATTAATTACAAGCTTTTATACCTTTTGGACACAATCATAAGGCAAGCAAGAATAATTTTTTCTGGCTTACCTTTTCATGACTGAAACATTTCATGAGTAAGTGCAGTCACAAAAGGACAAAGACTGTAAAATTCCACTTATACGAGGTACCTAGAGCAGTCAAATTCACAGACAGAAAGGAGAATGGTAGATTCCACAGAGTAGGGGGAGGGGTAACGGGGGGGTTATTGTTTAATGGTAGTTTCACTTGGGGAAGATGAAATGAATTTTTTAGATAGATGGTGATGATGGTTACACAATGTGAACACTGAACTGTATACTTAAAAATGATTAAAATGGTATATTTTATTATTACGTGTACTTTTCCATATTACAAAAGCAAAAAAAAAGACCAATGCTTAAAAATAAGTTGCTTCATAAAATAACTACTTTAACAATAACAAAAGCAACAAAGAAACTCTGTAATGATTTTAAGAGATGTTTAATGAGTGAATGAAATGAATATTTAATAAAACCAGTTTAGGCTTCATCAGAGCCCAAGAGAAAAGTGTAAACCTCTAATCTAAATACTGGAGCACTTCTCCATGAAATGGGAAATTCACCAAGCCAACTTAATTTTGTTATACTCATTCAGTTCATGTAATACATGCCTGGAGAGCCTAGGTGGCTGTCTTCCACAATTTCAGCAAGTTCTTATTACTGGAGCAGTGCTCCGCTGAAATCACTACCTTGACTGATTTTGGTCCAGAGGAAACGAGACGTGGGCAGGTAGTAGGAATCTCTGAGTACTTTCCCCAAACTTGAGCCAGTGCATGAACGTGGGCCTCTTGTGGGTTTTAGATGAGAAACGGCTGAAGAAAAACATCTTTGTGGAATTCTGCTAAAGGCAAATCATGGACTACTAGAAAAATCAGAATCTCAGGGTGGAAAAGAACACCTCTGAAGTTGCTTGTCCAAACTAGAATCACCTTTGCTATACTCCTGACAGTCACTTAGTCTTTTGATAAACGATTTCCCCACGCAAGCTAATTCATGCCTAGATTTGTCTGTTAAAAATTACTTCTCCTATTGAGTTAAAATGTCACCCTCTAACAAGAGTATTTTTTACAATTATTATATTTAAAAATTTTTGCGTTTATAAATACTTAATTCAGAAGTAATTTCTTTCAGATGTACAAATCTGTAAATATTGTTCCAATATGACCTTATTTGAATCTTAATGGATCCACAACATCCTTTTCTGGGACATAGATCCAATCCAGGGTCCCATGATGCATTTAGTCGCCACGTCTCCTTTAAATTGAGTTTCTTAGGTATTCGTCCTTCATGACTGACTCTTTTGGAAAGAAACTCTCTCGATGTGGCTTTGTCTGATGTTTCCTCAGTAGTCTCTGGTTATGCATTTGGGGACAGGAATCCCACAGAAATGACCCTTGCTCTTCTCAGCACTGGGGTGTCTCATTCCTTGGGGAGGTGAATTTCCATCTCTGCTTCCGGTGGTGTCTGCCAGGTTTCTCCATTATGAAACCTTTGTAATTAAATACCTCCTGAGGTGATACTTTGGAACTATGTAAATATTTGTTTCTCAAACTTTTAGCCACTAGTTTTAACATCTATTGACAATTCTTGCTGGAGATGACTACTGTGATGGTTACCAAATGGTGATTTTTTATTTCCAACATTCCTTCTATATTTATTAACTGAAATTCTTTAAAAGGCTTTCTTTTTTTCCAAGTTATTTACAAGTATTTTATATCAGCATGGGCTCATAATTTTGTTTTACTCTATGGATTATAATTCATTACCATTTAAGTTCAAATCATCTCAGCCTTGACCACCAGGAGTTCCTTCAAATTGGTTCCCATGTTCTTTCGATATGTCCCCATAATTTTCTGAGCCTTTCACCATGAATTGTTCTAGGTTATCTTGTATTCTTCCCTGTGCCAGCCCTAGAACATCATTTTCCCAGAGTCTTGGTTCCTTTAATTGGAAGATGTTATTTAGAAACCAAGACCGGGTGCTAGGTGTGCTCATCGTTATGAGGTGTCACTGCTTCTAGATTCTATCTCACATATGCACATATACATTTCTGTATTTATCTGTATACATTAAAAACTCTAAGTTCATACTGCTTAGTCCAACTCCAAACCACAGGTTCATACTAGTCCCCTACCCCCAATTTATAAATACTTTATCAGTGAGACCTAGCTCTCATTAACCACAATATTTACCTATCCATTCAATTTCAGAACATACATAAAGTAGTTAAGGAACTGTTAAACCACAACACTGTGAAAAACAAATTTACTGAAATGTTTTGTTCTTTTCTGGCTTTAAAGTATGTAGCCAAAATGTTTGTTACTTAGGTTACTGTTTTCCATTTCCCCTCCCACAGTGTGGTTTCATTATTTATTTGTTAAGAGTAATTTGTTACAGTTTGTATTCAATTTTGGGTTTCCACCACATCCTGGTTGTCTATTTACTTTTCAAGTATGTAGTCAGAACTATATAAAAAGGTGTGCTCAGAAGTGTTATTTCCTCCTGTCCCCTCTTCCACCCTGCTGCCACCTGCTCCCTGTACGCAACCAAATCCATTTGTTTCTGGTTCGTGCTTCCTGTGTGCACACGTGTATTATACAAATGAGCAGATGCTTGCATACTTGCTTATTTCTTTCTTTCATGAGAGGATAGTACATATACTTGTTCATGTTTTGCTCTTTTCCCTTAACAGTATATCCCAATTTGCGGAAAAGAGTTAACACAGCAGGCGTGTTATCCTTAGGAAGTCTTGCTTGCAAGGGTGGCTTCACCGGCAACTGGAAAGTTTTATTTGGGGAGCATTTTTAACCATTCCCTAAATGAAAGAGTAGCTCACTGCACCTATACTATAATGTGGTTTATAATAAAACTCTTGCTTTCTTCCTGAAGTCCTGAATTTTGGTATGTGCTAGCCAGAGGATATCTATGTGACCAGTGCCCAATAAAAACTCTGGGCTCTAACAAGCTTCCATGGTAGACATATCCCATCTAGTGAATCACCAAACCTAGAGGTGGTCTTGGGGACCCCTGACACACCTGGGAATCACTCCACATGTATACATAGATCTTCATTCTTTATTACAGCTGCATAGTACTCCATGTATGGATGTTCATATATCACAGTATAGCCAACCTTTCTCTTATATGTGGACATTTAGGTTGCTTCCAATATTCTGCAATAATAAATAATGTTTCAAATAAATAATCTTTCAGATATGTATTTTTATATTTTAAAGGTGTACCTTTAGTATAGATGCCTAGAAATGAGAGTGCTGGGTGAACAGTTCAGGGCATATATAGTTTTGTTAGGCATAGCTAAAGTCCTCTTCTGAAAGGTTGTATCAGGTATTCTCACCAGCAATGTTGTCATAACTTTTCATTTTCACCATCCTCATAGGTAAAAAGTGGTATCACATGTCGTTTAAATTTGCTTCTCTAGTTTTGGGTGGGGTTGATCATCTCTTCATGTGTCCACCCCACTTCAATACACACAGTGAGTCATCCGAGTCTTTCTTCCATTTTTCTACTAAGGTTTTCACTCCTCAGTGAAAGAGTTCTTTATATATTAGAGATAAGCCCTTTGTCTGTCATATATATAGCACATACATTCTCCCAATTTGTCAATTGTCATTAGACTATGTTTGTGGTGTTCTGCCAATCTAGAAAGAGTTCTTGAAGCCCAAGGGCATCTGGACTCTCTGCAAACTTTCTGAAATGGTATGTCTGCTTTTCTGAGAGGTCTGTAGCATTCATCCAGATTATCAAAGGGTCCTGTAATCTGAGAATGATTAGGAGCTTTACTGCCATGTCTGCCATTGAGTCTAACTGTGCCCAAAAGAACCATTTCTGCTTGACAGCCCTCCAAATTCTTGAAGACTTCTCTTGATTTTTCTCTTGTCAGAGGAGGGCCCAGCAACTTGGCTTGCAACAGTGTATTTTCAGTGTGCGTTCTTATCCATGAATACATTCCCGGTTTTTTCTACTCCTTCCACATATGACATCAGGCTCAGCGTGGGCAGGAGGGCATAGGATCCACTTTGGCCAGGAACCCCAACACTGACACATTCCTTGCTTCCTAACATCATCCTCTCAGCCTGGGGCATCTTGAGCTAAGCTGGGTGCCAGGGAAGAGGAGAATGAGATTATGATATTCTGGATATAGGCAACCAGAATACAACAGAGCACAACCACTACCTCTCAGTCCAGGCAACACATTTCTGTTAATGTGTAGAAAAAGCAAACTGGCTTCTAATGGGAGTCGTACTACAGTTAACTTTAACTGATCAGCTAAAACCTGTAGGTCTGCTGTTTCTCCATACACATGCTTTTTAAAAAAAAAAAAAAAAAAACTAGTGGAGTTCAATTTATAAAACCGAATACAAAATCTTACATTTATATATATAAAGTTCCATTTTGTTTTACACAAATTAGAATAATATTTACTTCTGGTGGAGCTGGAAGGAAAAAAGGGATAGTTGTGAAAAAGGAAGAGAGAGACAGTAATCTTATAGTTCCTAGGTTAGGTGGTATGTGTGTGTACATATATATAGATACATGTATGTAGTATTCATTACTTCATAATTTATATGTGCACATTTTTATATCAAATATTACATTAAAAAACTTTCATCTTATTAGACTCAGCCCACCATATCAAGAAGAAACTTTTAGATTCTGAATCTGTTACCTAACTCATTTAACTATATTTTTACGAGTAGGTCATCAAGGCATAAAATGTAATTATCACATTGAACTGCTACTTAATATTTTATCCATTCCTAATTATGGTCAATATATGCAGCCTACCAATAATCAATGCCCTGTAAACTGTGTAAAGAAATGACGTATTTATCAGGTGGGGAATGAAGCCTAGCCCAAGATGCCCAGGGAATATGAATTTATTAGTGGGTCTAGAGCAATGGCTGGCAAACTACAGTCCGAAAGCTAGTACCTGTGCTTACAAATAAAGTTTTATTTATATAGCCACACTCATTTGTTTACAGACTGTCTGTGCTTGCTTACACTTTACAACTGCGCAATGGCAGAGCTGAGTAGTTTTGACAGAGACCATACGTCCCACAAAGCCTAAGATATGTATTTACTATATGGTCCTTTACAGAAAAAGTTTGTTAACTCCTGGTCTAAGGCACCATTCAGAGGAGAAAGTAAGTTTTCTAGTCCACTTGGCAGGTATATTCCTTTAGGAACTGGGGTTCCTCACAGCCGACTAACCATTAGTCTCACCTAATTAACTCCTCTTAACTCTTAAGTTCAAACTCACAGAGATGTGATATCCCACGTCCTATGAAGTAATGATTCTACTTTTCACTGTGTAAAAAGTGGCTTTCTGATTTATACTTTAGCTTCTCATGAAATGGTTTAGCATGGGTCAGTTCTTTGGAGACCACTACCTCCGATGTACTTTAAGAAAAAAAAAGTCAAGTTTCTGAACCAACAAAGCTAAGGACTTGTTTCCAAATAGAGGCCTCTTGAGGGTATCCATCCTACGACAACCTACTTGGATCGACAGCCTCCCTCAAAGATACCTCAGTGACATCTCGCTCTGTGATACTAATCATGATACTAGCAAAACTTCAGGAATAAGTACAGATCATTTCTTAACACCAGATGCAGAAATACTACATAACTACCATAAAGAGACTCAACAGTTCATATAC
This sequence comes from Rousettus aegyptiacus, assembly GCF_014176215.1. NCBI lineage: Eukaryota > Metazoa > Chordata > Mammalia > Chiroptera > Pteropodidae > Rousettus > Rousettus aegyptiacus. Next base: position 15,527,876 of record NW_023416308.1, on the reverse strand, counting down.
TTCAGAAAAGTGACATCTTTTCATTAGATAAGCACTTCCTCTCAAGTGTTTGATGTGATGCAAATGTTTTAAAAGATCATCAAAAGAAAGTTAACATCCAAACCAACATTTTGGAAATGTTTCAATAAATCATAAGCTACCTGTCAGCATCCGTACTTTATCATATGAAGTTACTCTGGAAAGCTGTCATTCACAGTCATCTCATCTGAATCAAGTTCTCTTTTCTTACCTGACTTGGGCTGATCTTTTCTTCAGCAGCTGTGGAATGTTGACACAGGTCTTCCTTTGTTCCCTCACAGGGGCCTCTTAAAATTTCCACCTGGTCCCCTCGATCTCTGAAGACCTTTAGCTCCATGCTCTTTGTTTTCTCTTCCCTATCCAAGATCCCAGAAGCCACAGAACCTGCTGTGAAGTCCACCAGCCCATACCGCCCAGGCTCACCCCCATGATCCAAGGTCTCAGAGGTTTCTTCACAACAACTTTCCGCATGAGTCCTCTGCAGCTCCAAGGGCACTGCCCTACTCTGACTTATAAGAGAGCTTGAGGCTCCAGGTTTTACATCTGGAATCACACTTGGCTCAGGGTCAGCATGAAGCTCTTTGGAGACACTTACTGGGAGTTCAGAGTATAATTCCTGTACCACGGCAGACATGGAGGAATCAAGTGGAACTGGCTGAGTCTCTACTCCGGATGACAGCATTAGGGCAGATGTAGATTATGGAGTCAAGTCTTTAACATCAAACGGTTCACCCTGACACAAATCAAAGGAAGGGATAAAAGTTTAAAAACTTACAGGGTAGAAGAAAGGTTTTCTTCCAAGCTCAAGCCAGCTACTAAGGATGATAAATTCTACCTCAAATGCCAACATTATCTGGCACCAAAAAATTCTCCTTAATAAATTGCCTTATGAAAATTCTCAATTTAAACCTGGAGGGCCAACAAATGCACATGAGAATATGTCTGAGCGTCCAAGGATAGACCTGATGTAAATTAGAAGACAAAGACAGGTTTCTACTTGTTTTCAGAGCATGAATCTTGCTTGTTTTGTTCACTGCTATGTTCCCAACTGCCTGGAATAGGTACTTGACATACAGTAGGTACTAAGTAAATATTTCCTGAATGAATATATACTGAAGGACTCTGAAGAATGTGATTCACTGGCTTTTCTTCATTAAGAATTCTCTTTGAAAGGAGATATAGAGAAAAATTAATTCCTTCACTGCTTACCAAACACTTAAGTTCTATCTACCCGGGCTGGCATAGACATTCTTTAGCAGAATCCTTCTTTTTATTTAGCATCTTGATATTTTCCAAGTGCTTTCACAGACCTTCATTTGATTCTCACAACAACCCTGTGAGCTAAGTAGGGCAGCTATCATCTTCCCATTATAGATCTTAAAATCACACCTTAAGAAGTTAAAAGTGACCTAAAATATTACATGGTTATCTGAAAGTAAGGAGAGGGAATACCCAGGGGACTTCAATTGAAATGGGAACGTTTAATTTCTTCTATTGGGTGATGGAAACAGGTTGTTTGCTATAATATTTATATCTAGATAGTTTCATAATACTATATTATTAGTCAAACACATGCAAGTGAGTACGTGTGTGTATGCATGCCCGCGGGTGCGCGCGCGCGCGCGCGCACACACACACACACACACACACACACACAACCAGGATATGGTACACCCGGTACACCCAGAACCAGGGATTCCTGGCTGGTAACTCTGCCATTTTAGTCCACCAATAATGCGTGCAGTTTCCACAAAATCCCATTTGACCTGATAAAGGTGGAAACTGATTAATCAACTAAGACAGCACATGCTTTAACTCCTAATGCTTTCCCTAACCCTAAACAAGGAGAGAAAAGAGGAGAAATGTTCGGCAACTCAGAGTTCATAAAAAGGATTTATTAGGGGCATTGATGACAAATCCCTTTGGCCAAAATGCACATAGGAAAGGATGTTTCAGAAAGCTAGCTGATTTTCCTACCACTTCGTAATATTCATCTTTTCCCCAAATAAATATACCACATACAAGTAAATCCAGTGTTGGCTATGGAACTGTTTTGAATCTTGAGCTGTCTGACCACAACCAGATTTCTGAGCATACAGATCTCTACATGCTCAATCTCCTTGGTCCCTGCCTCGATTCTTATTTTATCTTGGGGAACCCACGGACTTCGCTTACACAAAGGCACATGATCTGTCTCCAAATGAAGAAGCTCCAGTTCTTTAAAAACTCCTAGGCTGACAATTGTTCCTCCTTGCGCAGAAGGTCCCATCTTGACCTGTGCTACCTGGACCCAACCTAGGGGTGAGGAAGCGCAGGTGACAGGTCCTCTCACTCTGGACCATTCTGCCTTCCTCTTGGTTTTCCAAACTGTGGTGAATGGTTTACTCATGTTTCTATGCTTTCATCCACTGGGAATCCTTACTGTTTTTAAGGAACCCTACAGTACTTACTTAAACACTAGAAATTATAGGAAATTAGGCGCTGGTCCATAAAGTTTAGATAACAGAGGAAGGATGATGAGGAAACTTGAATTCGAAAAAGGAAAGAGAAATACACTTTGTGTATAGGAATCCGGCAAGAATCAAATAAGACTCATAAACAGTGCTGAGAAAAATGCATTCTTTTTGAAGCTAGTCTTCTCCTTTCTCCTCTACCTCCCGGATTAGGCTGCTTTGTGTGCATGTGTGAGTAGGTGGGGGTTAACGGAGATATAGTGAGATTGCTATTTGATGCCCTTGCCCCAAAGGTGCTCAATTTTAATTTGGTTCTGTTTCCCTTTCTCAACAACAGACACAATCCAGTTTCTGGCTGTCATACCACATATAGAACAGAACAGTACAGTGAAGGACACTGTGAAAGAGCAGGTTTGCTGATGGATATCAGCTCTGTGGTCTGTCCACCAGCTTACGCTCAAGAGCGCTTCTTCCTGTGTACCACCAACGTGTGGGTGTTCTCAAGTTTACTCCTTGATGTGCCTCCCTTTGCAAGCTTCACTTTTTTGAGGACCTCACCTTTTCTTGCAGATTCTCTGCTTTGGGGATGAGACAAAACTGTCCCTTTTAGCCGAGTGACCACATGACCTAGCATGTCTACTCCAAAGTATATGCGTAAAAAACCCATGTGTCCACACAAAAACTTGTACAAATGTTCACATTCACAAGTGCCAAAAAGTGAAAACAACTCAAATGTCCATCAACTGATGGAGAAACAAAATGTGGTCTATCCACATCAACACGACTTTAAAAAGAAATTAGATGTACTGATTCATGATACAGTATGGATGAACCTTGAAAACATGGTAAGAAGCCAGTCACAAAGACCACAAGTCATAAGATCCCATTTACATGAATGTCCAGGGTAGGTAAATCTAGGCAGAAAATGGATTAGTGGTTGCTTAGTGCTGGGAGAGGTAGAGACCTAGGGAGTGGCTGCTAATGGACAGTTTCTTTTGGAGGATAATAAAAACGTTCTAAAATTGATTGTAGTGATGGCTGCACATTCTGTGACTTCATGATTGCCAAAAAACACTGATTGTACAATCTAAGCTGGTGAATTGTATGGTATATGAATTACATCTTATCAAAGCTGATTAGGAAAAAAAAGAAACGAATCCCCAGTCCCCACCTTTCCTCAAGTTCCTGACCTGTTTTACTCATAAGGATGTACCTCCCTTAAAACCTAACATGTCTAAAATAAATCACTCAACCCAATGAATAATTGAGCCTTAATACATGCAAAAAACTCTGAGAAACAGGAACGAATAAGATGCCCTCAGTAAATTTATACGCTTATTTTTGATCCTGTTGCCTCTCTTGGTAATGGCATCTTACTCATTATCCTAGAACTCCGACTCGAATCCACAAATGTTAATTATCTGACCTTCCACTTGCTTTCAGTTAGCACTTTGTAGCTCACAGACTCAACTCAAGCAGTGTTTCTAACAAATCCCACTCCTTTCCATTGCTGTGGTCCTAACTAAAGATTCTGTTCTCTATAAACTCATGCAAAAATATACATTCACTGAACAGATCTTTATCACAAAGAGGTAATATCGATAATCACGAAATGGCTCAAAATATTCCTCAGGGAAAACAGCGCCTTTCTTTTTCCTATGCTTCACATACACTGTAAACTGGCATTGGTTGAAACAGAATTTTAAATGCGTTGGTTAACAAGAGATAACTTCCAATTTACAAAAGCCAAACATCACAAAGCTATCGTCACCTGTTGATACTCTTATTTGGTAGAAACATAATTCTAAGAAACTTCAACCTGTAAAACAACGAGGCACATGGGCTGCGGAAACAAAACAGATACTCCCTCCTCTTTCTCCTAGCCCAACTCTGGGTCCTCAAGTTTCTCAGCAGTATCCACAGTTGAGTCACTACGAACAGCTGAGTCCCTTGGCTGGAACCCTCAGAGATGGAGTAACATTTAGATGCAAGCCTAGAGTAGCAGTTTAAAATTATTCTCAGCTCACTATCTATCAAGATATTGGTCATGCCACAAGACTGCAGAAAAGGAATGAAAATTTACGATTCAAGTCCTTTAAATCTCTGAACACAATGGAGCAATTTTAAATGGTGCAGACATGTATTTCTACAGAGAAAGCTCCCTGGGATATTTTATCAAACTATCTAACAACAGGACTTTTTTTTTTTTTTTTTTGGCAAAATACATATGCATACAGGAAAATGAAAGAAAACAAGCCCAGTTTTAACAGTGTCATGTGGGGTAATGGGATCACAAATGACTATATGTTGTACTTTTTTTTTTTTACAATGAGTATGTTATATATGTTGAAATTTTTTAAAACATTATTTCCCTAGATCCAAATATGTAGCAATAAAAAAAATAACTAACTGTATATCCCTTTATTTTATCAGTATCTTTCCAAATGTCAGCTCTCTGCCTCAATCATAAGTTTTCACATTAAAATGTTAAATAAACTTCAAGTAAGAGAAAAAAGTAACACATGACTATAAAACGTAGACAGGGATTTAGGGCTTAATTCTTATTAATGACTTATAACCAACCTATTGGGTAAGGACACCAGATAATTACCTAGTTTGAGGCAAAGCCAAAAATAATCCAAAGATTCACGACCAATTCCTGCCAGCTGCTACTTTGGCTTGTCATCTTTACCATAACACAAATAATTACATTGTTTAGGGAATTGATGACTAATGTTTGTAGGGAGTATGCAGTACAATTCTTCCAATAAAAGCAATTCTCTTGAATAGAGAACAATCATCTCCAGATCTTCATGTTTCTAACGCAGAAGCAGTGCTGGGAGCAGTCTAGATGCAGGTCTCCACATGGGGAGGTCCCTATCCTGCCTTGCACTTACTAGCTGCATGGCCTGGAGTGTGTCACTTAATTTTCTTGGGCTAGTTTTAAAAGTGTAAAACTAACAAGTTAAACAGAATAACCTCAAAGATCTTGCCACCCACTAAAATCCTATGGTTCCAAGTAAAACTTTTCTATTCACTTTGTTTCAGCAAAGCACACCCTTGGGCACCAACAACTGAACACAGCTCAGACTAATCGCCACTGCAAGTACTGAAGGACAAACAGAGGTAATTTAAGAACATTTCACATACAAAACTGGAAAGCTTTTCTTTAATGTGTCTTCAGGTAATTTGACAGTATTAATTCCTATCTCACCAAATAAAAGCAACAGGAAAAAAAAAATTATCAGTGAAAGATTAACATTGCAGCTCTCGATCTCATTAAAATACATTTTACAATACTAAAAACCTGACAAAGTCAATTTTTACTTTAGTTGTTCAAATACTCCCCAAAACAAAAGTTCTGGGGGATACAAAGTTTATAGCACTAAGCAAAAAGTAGGGAATAATATCGAACGAAGAAAACAGAACAGAAAACCATGTGCCCCAATAATCCTGAGTGTGAAAGTCTCCCCTCCCTTTAATTTCAATACAAAAAGGTTGCTCTTAATGAAAAGAAGAATAGTTAATAACTCTGGGAGCTGCTACTTGTTTCAAGGGACAATACTCACAATAATGATAAAGCCCTCAGAAGTTCACAAGACTCTTTTCACCTTCAGAAAAGGACTTGTTTTTCCAAAGATTCGGACATTGTGGCCAGTTCCTCCACGAGGGACTTTGGAGAAGGGGCCTCTTCTTGAGGGACAGGGAGAGAAGAATCTTTTAAGAAGATCTCTAGACAAACTGAAAGTGGGGAAGGGAAGCGCATATACTGAACAGTGCTCAGCTCTTCAACATGGAGTGCACAGGAAATCTCAAAAGCATCAAACTGTTTCCCTTTTCCTCCCTTCACTAACATGCTGAAAAAGGATCCGTTTCCACATGGGGAGTGAAAATGCTTTTCATTTATACTGACAGACTCAGCATAAAAGATTTTAATTTCTTTTTCAAAAGAAGAGAAAAAAAACCATCTGTGTCGCTCTAAATATATAGTATGACAGAGTCCTCTTCTTTAAGGTATAGTCTTATTTTTCTTGGAAGCGCAAGAGAAAGAAGTAGTAATCTCTCTCTCGGGAGAGGAGGCATGTAGCTAAAAAGAAGCTTTTTTGTCACTACAGCAAGTAGGGGGAGTGGGAGAGGACATCTCTAACCAGTGAGGAAGAAGTGATAGGTTCTATGAACAAAGAAAAGGCTGGCTTTAGGTATCAAGTCTCCCACATCTAGGAGTACAGACCTGTTTGCAAAAACAAAAGTCTGTTTTCCTGATTATTCTAATTGAGGCCCTCTTTGTTAATTGGGGGAGTGTGGTAGGGTCTAAGAGGATTAGAAGTGCCTCTTTCTCCACCCCAAGGGAAAAGTCTCCTTTCTTTTGAAAAAGGGTGGATTGAATACTTGGGATGGGAGGAGACAGGCATGGAAAAATTTGTTTTTCTGTAGAAGATATTAGTTTCCTTTTAAAACAAATTAAGTAACAGTAATAGCAACAATTTACCAAATGGTTACTATGTACTAAGCGCTTACACAAATTCTCTTATAGCCCTTATGACAATTGTATGAAAAGAAGTGCCCAAATTAGAGATGGGTTGAGAGTGAGAAAGATTAAACGATTCGTCAAGGTCACAAAGATGGGAAGTGGGAGACACAGGCTTGCAACTATTACACTCTAAACGCCATGCTCCTAATTGTGCAAAGGAAAGGAGCTCACTGCTCCAAGAGACTTAGGGAGAAGAGACGCGAGGCTCCCTCTGTGGACATGATTGGGGGAGGGGAGAAAGACTGACTTCTACCATGAAGTAAATTTAGGGTCTTTTCTATATCTCAGGGTAAAAGTGAAAAATAAAGGAGGGAAGGTAAGTCCACCTTTCATAGGGAAGGATGATCCCCTCTGCCACTTTTAGGCAAGTTGAGTCTCGCTCTTCACTTGGGGGGCGGGCGCTGACCAAATCGGAGAAAAGGTCTTGTTGGGGGTTATCTCTTGTACCTCTTTAAAATAAGTTCGGAATCGCCCTCTCGCATCGGGTCAGGTCTCGCTCTGCTGATAAATGCACTGGAGCTGGGGAAGAGCGCCCGCCCACGACACGGGGCGTCGCCCTCCTCGAAAAGAGAAGTTGGGGGTCCCCCGACGTATTGAGATTGAAGAGGAGTCTCTCTCCCCAGTCCGAGCCCTGACTCGGAGAAGCCGTTTCCCTCTCGCGACGCGGGGCCTGGTCTCTTCCCTCTCCCTGGGTCGTTCCGCCGCCCGCAGCGCAGCCTCTGTTCCCTTCGGCACCCCAAGAGGGCGGGGGTCCAGGCTCCCCCTCAACCTGTACCTCCCAGTGGATGGTCCCCTCAGGGTGGACTGGGGCGGAGCGGCTACGCCCGAAGCCTTCCCGTCCTCAACCTCTTACCCTGAGGCCTGCTCCGCAGCTCGTGCTCGCCGCGCCAGACCGGCCTCTGCAGCCGCAGCTCCGCTGCCGCGAAGTCTACCTGAGCCTACCGAGCCAAGAGAGCCCAGGGGCGCTCCCGCCGCCGCAGCCTCTTCGTCTCTATGATCCTCCCTCCGCCCCTCCCCCGCCCTGTACTTCCTCATCCGGGGCCTGAGCCAGCCATGCGGGCTCGCCCAAGTTCCGCCCCCGCATGGCGCGCGCGCGCACTCCTAGGAGCGGCTCTCCCAGCGTCTGGTCACCAGTCCTGGGTAGACCCAGGTCGCTTTCTGCCCCGCCCCTGAGGCCTGCACTCTTAAAGGGGAATACACTTTTTGACCCTGCTCCTGCTGAGCCCCAGGGCCTTGTGTCTGTCTCTACCGCCAACACCGTCCTTCAGTCCACCGTTTCGCTGGCCTGGACCTCCAGCTTTCCACTATGGCAGCCCAAGAAACCTTTATAACTGGAATTAGAGTTTTAAGTCCTGTCACGCCGCTGCTCTTTCTCATCACACAGACCACTAAATCTAAATGGTACCTTTTCCTCCAGTCCTTTAAGGCAGCAATCCCCAACCTTTTTGGCATCAGGGACCAATGTTCCTATGAGAACCTAATGCCTGATGATCTGAGGGGGAGCAGAGGCAGTGATGCTAACGCTAGGGAGCGGCTGCAAATCCAGATGAAGCTTCTCTGGCTTGCTGGCTGCTCACCTCCTGTCGCGGCCTGGGGGTTGGGGTCCCCTTTTTTAAGACGTCTTGTTTTAATTTATTCATAGTTTTAACACTGGCTAAAGTTGCCATGTTTCATCTCTATTGGCTCATTTATCATCTGTCCCTTCCTACCCCGTGTGTTTTGTTCATTTTTGTTCAGCATCTAGCAGAGTCCTGCTCAAGTAGATAATTGACAGACATGTGAAGGAGTGTTTATCTAAGAGGAAATGGAGGCGGTCCAGAGAATGCTGTCGCCTTGCCCCAAATCACACAGCTTTGCATTAAAAATAGAAATCTGTTGCTTCTTGGATCTTAGAGAAAATAAAGGTTTGGGGGCGACTTTAAGTCTCCCTTTTCTGATCATGATATCTTGAGCCACTCACCACCACATGGGATATTATGGCTGAGATGATGGTTTTCCCAGCTTTAGTTAACCCAAATGCCAATCCTATTGTTTACAAGTACATGTATAGCTGCATAAATGTACAGTTTATCTATAGGCTACTACAGAACCTATATATGAATTGAGATGAATTAACTAGAAATGTTTTAAAACATCTCTGTGATTACAGTACCCATGTCCTCAAGTACTTTCTCAAGCAACTATTTGCCTATAGAAGGGAATCTGAAAAACCCAGACGCTAACCATTTTGCATGGCACCATTATGGATCTTGTCTTTCTTTAAAAATGTGATATTTTATACATGCCGGATTTCTGTATTAATTTTGACTTTTAACTATTGCATTAATTAAATAAATATCATTTATTTTGCTGAGTTTTTGGGCACATCGTGCAGGTGTTTGCAGCACAGTGGTTGTTATGAACAAGGCTGTTGGAGTCCTAGTCTGAGAACTCTAGTCTCCCTTCAACTTGACCAGCTTTAGACAAGTTTTAAAAAATCTCAAAACTTGCCAACGTGTATTAAAAGTTTTAGCCAAATTAAAAACTGGAATATTTGCATTTGTAAGGTATGATATCAATTATGGATGTGTCTTGGAAGGAAGAATCAAATTCCCCTGAGGACTGGGAGAGAGAAACCTATTAGCTCCTTCTAAGATGCAAGAACTTCTCACCTGCCATTGCAGCTGAGAAAAAAAGCCTGGGGGATCTGGGTGTGTCCCTGAATTAGCAACATAAAAAAAAATCTTTTACATTTAACATCTTTGAAAAAATTTGCAACTGTTTCAGCCCACGTGATTATGTTTCCTTTTAATACAAAAATTACAATTATTTAATATTTAACTTCTAATCCTAAAGTAAAAGCATGGATCCTTAAAAAGCTCTTAACACAGAGCCCTTTCACCCTTTCCACTCTCCTTGTGATATGCAATGCTTTTTTCTTTCAGCATTCAAAATTATCCGAAAACCGTAGATCAATTGCATGGAGCTGGCAACTGTCAGGAGACTTTGGCCAGCTTCAGGAACAGTCTACACAGCTCTAATTTTCTCAAGGAAAGAAAAATGTCCCGCCCTACAGAAGCTTAGGCTGAACCCTTGGATGTGACGTGAGGATGCCCGTTAAATGCTTGAGCCAAGTTGGACTCCATTGGGTAAGGATCTATCCTTTCCCCAATGTTTCCCCATGTGTGAAAAACGATAGGGATGTGTCACCTAATAGGGATGTGACGATAACATAAGGATGTCTGTAAAAGCTACGGTACCTATTATTAATAAACAAAGAGGCACAGGACATCATTTGGGGTTTGGAAGGATTTGAAAAGACCTCCAAAATGGACACTTCCTAGCAGGGGCCAGCGCACTAAGTTGCACGTGCTCAGCCCTTTGCATTTTACAAAAAGTTCTCCCAGAAACTGTTTTGTCCCTCTCGGTAGCCCTATGAGACCAGACAAAGGTCCATAACATTCCCTTTATAGATTCGGGGAGACTCGCCTGAGTTTGCCATGTTGGGAGATCATTAAGTAGAAAACGAAGCTTTTGGGCTTGGATCTACTTAAGGAACGTCTACGTAGAAAACGATTTCCTCTCAAAGGATGGCAGCCGTTCAGCAACCAAGCGTGATTCGTAGGGGGCCAGCCGAAGCTGGAGGCCGTACGCGATGCCCCGCCCCTGGCGCAAGCCCCGGATGGGGAAGTGGCACGGACACCGAGAGGAGACGGAGGCCGGGCTAGAGAGGCCCAGGGTGGGTGGGCGGTAAGGGGGCGGGGCCCCGGGGCGGAGCCACCGGAGCGGCGCGGGTTCTCAGGTGAGCGCTCCGTGGCTGGGGCGGGCGGTTCGGCACCTAGAGCTCGGGCACGAAATCTGCACACGCTGTGGGGGCGTAGGTGCGCCGTCCCGAGGAGGTGCAGGACACCCAGGTAGGGTCCTGCTCTCTGGGCCCTGGCCTGAAGCGGAAAGGGGCTCCGGAGCTGCGGGTGAGTGGAGCTGCCATCCCGGGCCCGGGTTTGGGGAATGTGAGGGAGGGGGCCATGGTTTTGGTTAGTCTTGGCTCCACTTCCAACTCGCGGTGTGACCTTAGACAAGAATTTATCTAGCTGAGCTTCAGTATATTCAGCTGTGGAATGAGGGTCAGAGAGAGGAACCTCTGTGAGTTTGTACAGACGGGGAATAAATCCTTGCCTTCCTCCCATTTGTATACCCAGGGAATTGACGGCGAAATGTGAGGTGGGAATGCCTCTCAGTCTCTGAGTGACCTTGGCCAAGACCCTTGTTCTGGCCCTCGCGTTCCTCATCTACAGAATGAGTGTGCTTACCTCTTACTATCTTTTCATTATTTGAGTGTTACTGGTTTAGATAGAGGCAAGGTAATGAGTGGACCATTCACTACAGGTTTCCCTTTAGGGGTGTGATAGAGAATGTCTTCTTGGAGGTTGGTCTAGACCCTGGCCAGAATCCCCTTTAGTTGCCAGATTCTGTTCTCTATCTGCGCTTATACTTGGAAAGTGATTTCATCCAAGGGTTAGTGCTACCTCTTAGCTGAGCAGCGCACCAGTATTTTCAGTACCCTACAAACAAAGAGCAGTTGCAAATAAAAGTCTAACATTCTAGCCTTTTTGTTTGTTTTTCAATGGCAGGGAGGCAAGATGACTTCTCTCCTCCAAGCTTGGAACAGCTGAAGGAAACAACTGTACAAGATGAGAACAACAAAGGTCTACAAACTAGTCATCCACAAGAAGGGCTTTGGGGGCAGTGGTCAGTATTAATTAGTCTTTGGGGGTTGTGTCATTGGGCTGTGGTTCTAGTGTGTCCAGTGCCTTGAAAATTACACACTGGCTCATGTGACAATTGAGGCTAGACAGGCCATTTAACTAAGTGAAGCATCAAGTATAATACAGTAGCTGGAGGGCAGTATGACTGGAGAGCACAGGCCTCTTCTAAAAGCATTTGCACTCTGACTTTTAAGGAACATTGTGAATATTGTCAGTTTGCTACCATTCATTTATAATTTTTATTACATATTTACTGTATATGTTCCATAAAATTCTAGTCCATACTGGTTTGGCAGAAAAGAGAAGCTTACATTCTATGAAAGAGAAACAGCAGATATGCTTAAGACAGGTATGATCAAAGCATGAACCTTTTCATAGTGACAATGAGAAGGGACAGAATACAGCGTACTGTCCTGCACTAAACCAGAATCCAAAGTATCAGCTCTGCCTGTTAACTTTCCTTGCAACTTCAGGCGAGCCCCTAGTTTACCTCATCTACAAATTCAAGCCTTCTAAAATAGTTTCTCTGTTTTTCTTAGCACCTTGAGCCTAAAAATCTACAGAATAGGATGACACTTAGTAATGCATTTTTTTTCTTTTTGTAAATGAATCATTTTTGCTCCTGTCCTAACAACTTTATTTTCTTCAGAAATTAAAATTAATACAATAGGTTTTTTTAAAAATTGTATTTTAGTATGCATTTACTCCAAAGGCAAGACTGTCAAAAAGTGAAAACAATAGTTTCTATATCACAAGGTATTGTGGGGATCAAGTTAGATAATGTATATAAAATATTTAGCAGAGTACTAGGCTCATTAGTACTGTTCAATAAATGTAGCTATTATAATGACTAAGAAAAGGATATATCAGGCATTGCTAAATTTAAAACAATTTCTGCTAAAATGCACAATCTGTGGTTAACACTATATTTGGTATGCAGTTGATGCTGCCTAAACATTTATAAAGTAGAACTGAATAGACAGCAGAAGTAACTTTTGGCAGAAAAAAGGATGCAAGGATACAGTGTATGCAATGTATATACAATGTATATAATTCTGTTTTTTCATGTACATAAGACAAAGGTGGCTAGATATTGGACTTAGTTCCCAGGGCTATGAACAAAAACATCCAACAAATATTAAATGTATCCAATAAATAGTAAATGTTCCAAACATAAAGTTTATGAACATGACAAGGTCCCTTGTTCCTCAGCGGCTTTCTGCTCTATGAGAAAGGTGTGCAAAAAGGAAATGATAACACGATGCAGAACAAAATACATGCTCAGGGAACTTAATTTAGACTGGAAGTTTGGGCAAGGCTTCACAGAGGATTTGGCATAAAACCATCAATAGAAACAATATACCAAATAAAATTTGGGATAAACTCAGTGCTTTACTTTCTTAGGCTGAATTTTTGTTTGATCTGATTATATTTGAAATCTGGATGTACTTGTCATGGTTTTAGCATAATTAAAACTTTGTCTTTCCTCCCCAAATTAAAACAAATATCACTATCTGTGTGTTTCTGAGTATATTTGAAAGAGTTCTCCCCCACCCTCATGGCGGGGCATGGGTAAATAAATATATAAAACTATGTCTTCCATATATTTTAAGGATCTTATTGGACTGTAATGTGAACTGATATCTGAAGGTTTTTCCTGATCAAGTGCTGCCTTTCAAAGTCCAAGTATTTTATTTGACTTGATTTTTATGACATGAGAGGCTTTAGGTAGAGGGAACCCTGGATTAGTCATTAGTCCTGGCTATGCTGTTACTAGCTGTCTACCCTTAGGCAAATCGCTTTATAGTCTAGGTGATTTCTTCATTTCCACTAGATCCAAATATTTATTGTGAAGATCACATTAAGACAGTATTTTTGGATAATTTTGAATAAATATAAGGGATTGTACTATAATACCAACCTGATGGGATTGTGAGGACCCAACATGAAAGCGTATACCACAACCTGTCAAGCAAGTGAGTGAGTGTGTTTTCTGCTTGAGATTGCTGAATTGTCTTTCAGATGATGAACTGGTCGTGAACCCCAAAGTGTTTCCTCACATCAAGCTTGGAGACATTGTGGAGATTGCTCACCCCAATGATGAATACAGGTGAGTGAGTGACTAGAATCAAAGGAACTAACTGAGCAACCTGCTATTTCCAAATGAAATTTTGTCGAAGGGGCTTGAAGGGCAAGATGGCTCTTTGCTTTTGGATAAAAATGCTTCTGTCGTCTAGGATTGATAAACCAATAATCATTTTAAAAGTGGTCCATTTTTTTTTCTATTTCTAAAGCTGAGATGACAAGTCTTAAAAATCTGTAGCATTTATCCATTTCCTTGAATACAAGTGCAGCGTTTGTTTCTAAAACTTTTTCCCATTGTTGTGCTGCAAGTTATATTATGTCTTTTTGCCTCTTTTGGAGTGTGAAAAAAGCTGGTTGTTACTGCTTACAATATCCCATCTCTTTCTTCCTTTTTTTTTTCTCCCAGCCCTCTGCTTTTGCAGGTCAAATCACTTAAGGAAGATTTACAGAAAGGTAAGAATTCTGTCTCTCTAAGAGTTTTATACTTTACTGTCCCAGAAACTGTAAGAAACGTCTCTTCACAAACCCAGGGAATGAGGGCACAAGACTGCTCTCCTTATCAAATTGTGTTCTCTTTTAAAAAATGGTCAGGTATCAAAACTGCCAAGGAATCTCATTTGTCAGCATCTGTTGCTGTCTTAATTTAAAGTCAGGAGGAAAAGTAATTTGAAGAAGTGAACCTTTACACTTAACTACAAAAAAATTGTTGGCAAAGCATGCTTCCTTTTATTATTATTATTATTATTATTAATTGTTATTATTATTTATGCCTATAGCACCTGGTCTTCCTAGGTGGTTTCCCATCCAAGTACTAACCAGACCCTACCCTGCTTAGCTTCCCGGATCAGACATTGGGCTTGTTCAGGGTGGCCTGGCCATAGACCATAGATTGTGGCTCCACTGGGCACAAGCCCAGGACCTTCTGCATGTAAAACAGACATGCTAACCACTACACTATAGAACCACGTCCTTCCTTTCTTAAATATTATGTTTTTGCACAAAATATTTGTTAAGTGCCTACTCTGGGTGAAGCGGGGGAAGGAACTTATTGATGGTTATGTACAACATGTGCAAGACACTGTCCTGGGAGTTTTTTGTAATCTATATCTTCCCACCAACTCTCGAGTGAGATGAATTGGCTTGCCCAAAGTCAGTAAGTAGAGGAACCAGAGTGATGATTCTGCTTACTTACTCTGGATGCAAATCCTTTCTTTTTTTCTCTAATGACTTTACCATGCTGATCAAGAAACCAAAATGTTAATGGATAGCAAATAAAGTAATACTTTAAATAGTACTTAAAGGAAAAACAGACTTCTGATATGCTCTAAAAGATTTTGATGTCAACTACTTTTTTATATTTCAACTTGATAGGAAAACATTCTGTCAAAACCCAAATCCTGAGTTAAGATTTCTGTGAAACCGAAATCCTGAGTGTCCTTCTTACCCTCACCCCATCTCCCACCACCTGTTGTGTTTCTTATTTACCAAACTTAGGGGCTCATTAAGAAGTTTGTTTCTTTCATAACTACCACCACTGTTTCATACCAAATAAGAAACACTCTCTTCCTCTTCTGAGTTTTCACAGCTCTTTGAACATTTTTATGTTGCTTTTTAAATTCTTTATTTTCCATTCTCTCTGTGTCCTATTTCTGTCTCTCTCATTTTTTAATTGCCTGGGCTCAGGTCTTATTTCACGTCCTCGTGTCACCCAAAAAGGAGAGAATTCTAAATTTTAAGCTCCTGAAAGGCAAAGAACAGGCTTTGTCCATGGCAAAAAGTCAATTGTGTTGCTTGTTGAGTGTCTGAGTATTCATAGGTTAGAATATATTTACCTGCTATTTTTTGGAAGTTATATTATGTCTGTTTTCCTCTTTTGGAGTGTGAAAAAAGCTGGTTGTTACTGCTTACACTATCCTATCTCTTTATCTGATCCAGATTTCCTCTGATCCAGATTTCTTCTCTGTTTCAGAAACTATCAGTGTGGACCAGACCGTGACCCAAGTGTTCCGTCTAAGACCTTATCAAGATGTCTATGTGAATGTAGTAGACCCTAAGGTATGTTTTTGTTCTGGACTCACATGTCTTTTGAAGGTGATTAGCACCCTACCTCAAGATGGGGTCTCTAAGGAAATAATGAGTTACTTAAGTATAGTGTTGGGCTATTAAACATATAGTCATATGTAGTTTGTTTATGTTATAGGTAGTATGTAGGTTGCATTTAAAACCATCCTCCCCATTTTTTAAAGCTTGTGTTAAAAAGATTTTTATGTATATATGTGTGTGTTTATAAAGCTAAATGTAAAATTTCTATTAAAATACTAAAATTTTCATCATGTATTCTTATTTTTCTTCTAGAAAGGATGCTATAATAGGTAAAAATTATTGTCTAAAAGATACTATTGACATTATCTAGGGAAAGAAAGCATCCAGTTCAATGCCATGTTTGTGTTCCAGAATCAAGACTAAAGCACAGAATTAGTACTTTAGTTCTCATTGAACTTAACCATGATACAGCTACTGTAACATCTATTATAGACTTACCATCTACACTCAGTAGCCATCTCTGACAGGATAAAATTCTGTTTGTCAGGGTTCTGCTACTGAATGATCTTTCTGTAGTTCTTTTTTGCCAAAATGTTTCTCCATGATGAGTGGGCATGATCTTAGGACTGTAAACTGTGGCAGAGTAATGCAGAGAGATATATTTGATTCTCTTTTAGGATGTTACCCTTGATCTAGTGGAATTAACCTTTAAGGATCAATATATTGGCCGTGGGGATATGTGGCGACTAAAAAAAAGTTTGGTAAGATGTGATTTTGAAAAATTTTTTTCCCCATTATATTAAGAATTCATGTTCATCATAAAAATTAGATCTATTAGGGAGACGAGTTTAGAATAATTTCAAATTCCAGTATCATAAACCATTATTGTTAAATACTTTGTGTGTCTTCCATTCTCTTTTCACAGTTTTTTTGAGTTTTTTATTATTATGTTTTTGATTTTTGTTTATTATCAAATTTTTACTCTGCAATTTTGGTTTGAATGGGAAATTTTAATATTATTTTACTTTTGAATGAGACTTTAGTTTTCACATCTTCATTTGATCTCATTTGCTCCTCACAGCTCCTCTTTGTGGACAGGTATTTGTTACCCCTAATTTATAGTTGTGAAAACTGAGATTGAGAAGTTAAGTAATTGGCTGAGACTGGAAGGCTAGTAGGCAGTTGAGACTGGGCTGGAATCCAGATCTTATTTCTTCCAGGTTAGACTACTTTTGCTGTAACCTCCTTCCATTTTCCTTATTTATTTTTAATGAATATTTTTCACTTAAAATGATGAGTTCATCAGAATCATGAGCTCATGCTGAAAATTCTTATTGGACTTTTTGAGTATCATGAAACAATAAATTATAGGTAGATTTTCCATACAGTGTATATTTTCAGAAAAAAAAAGTATCTTTGCTCATTTTGATGGTGGGAGGAGGGTTCTGTTTTCTAAAATGAGAGATAAAATGAGAAGTAAATATTTTTTATTTACATGAATATGTAAAGGTAGATATGTTATGCAAACATATGTGAAGATAAGTATATTGGTGAAGCTGGCCACTTATCCACCTGGTCTTTACTATTCTCGATACTTGCCAAACTCTTAAGAACCTACTGTTATACCTGCCTGCCCCAGCAAGTTCCCCTCTGGGATAGTTCTATTACTCCCATGTTAGTTGAACTTGAGAGATTAGAAAGCCAGGGGAGTTTCTTTGTGACTCTTTTATGGCCTTGATGTGTTATTGAATCTCTCTCTCTCTTCCCTTAGGTCAGCACATGTGCCTATATCACTCAGAAGGTGGAATTTGCTGGCATCAGGTAGACATTGCATCACTCTCAACTTATCTGCTAGTAAACGGGAATAGGATCTAATACAGTAGCGGGGCTATGAACAGCATTTGAGGTTAATGGATGTGCATATAATAAAATACGTGATAGCTTAAAACAGATTGTTATAGCTAAAACAAACCAGAAAACTTCAAAATGCATTAGAAAAGTTTTAAGATGAGTGGAAGTTGCTGAAGCCACTTGGGATTTTGTAGCAATGGAGATCTAGATTCCTAATTTTGGAACTGGAAACAGCTTTAGCTGAACATATTTAAATCAGACTTTCTTGTTTTACAGATTAGGAAATGTGTTTGGGGACAAAAAATGACTAGCACAGTAGTTCCCAGTTTGCTGCCTTTTTGACTGTTTTGTACTGCTCTTGATTTATTAAAATTATGTATTTCAATTTGTGAAGAAGAGAGAAGAAGGGGCTTTTTGAAACCCCTTTTAAATTTAAAAAGCATAACATCTACATGGTAAAGCCTACAGTACAAAGAAGTGTATAATGCAGTATAATCTTTCTTACAAAAAGCTATGTCCTTCCCGAAATTTACTGTGTATAGACAAGTACATTTGCATTTGAGTCACTTTTAATGGTGCTAAGATTGACCAATGAGTTCTGGTGATGCAATCTGGTCCCCCATTTTGAAGTTCCCCATGAACTTTTCACCTATTGGTTTCATCCATTGATGATTGTTGATGGATGGTGGTTTTCTAATTCAATAATTTCTTCTACTTTTATTGGCCACAGTCTTTTGAAAAGAATTTTCACCAGCAACTAGGGTTATTCGATTAATCTGAACTACTTGATCGGGAAAGAAAGAACAGATGAAGGATTAATTTTTCCAAAAAGGAATGTTATTAAAGTTGTTGGAGGATCAAAATTCTTTGAAAAATCTTAGCAGCTAAAGCACAACCCAAGGGACTAAGTCTCGAGCAGAACAGGAAATGCAACCTAGATTTATGCCTTCCAGTACAAGCTAGTCTTTTGGAGGCATGGACCAGGAATCAAGAAACCTAGATGCTACATCTGCAGTTGCAGGGATTAGCAGGGTGGTGTTGAGCAGGTCGGAGAGTCTTGGAGCCTACTCATCCACAAAATGAAATGGTCTGTTTAGAATCTTTTTCTGTAAAGGACTAGATAGTAAATATTTTAAACTTTGAGCCACATGGGCCTCAGGTATCTGTTGTAAATTGTTTGCGTTTTGAAACTATTTTAAAATGTAAAAGTTGTTCTTAGGGTTGGCCATGCAAAAACAGAAGATGGGCTGGATTTGGCCTGGGCTATAGTTTGCTGGGCCCTGGTTTAGAAACTTCAGATTCCTTTCATTCTTAAATTCCTAGTTTTTCTATATAAATGTCCTCATACTCATATAGAGAAATGAAAACATTACCATAAAGGCAGATTTAGACTTTTAAAGATCTGTCCTAATATTTTGCTCATTTATGGCTAAATGTAAACCACAAAGTCTTCTACCGTTTTCCAGAATACTTATTTATGGTCTTTCTACACTGACTCAAAAGTCGCTTTTCCTAGCTACATGAAGGCATGGAATGAAAAAAAAAAAAGTCTGGGCCTCATATGAAAAAAGAAAATATAGTAATTATTTATATAAAGTCATAATAAGTTATTAAAGAATTTCTCTATAATTTAGCTTTTTTAACCTGATAATTTAGTCAGTAATTAAGGACATATGAGAGTATTTTATTACCTTGAGACCCTGCCTTTGAAACATTATTTTTTCCTTAAAAGATAAACATTTTGATTTTCTCTGAGTAAATTTCTAATGTATTCTCTAAAAGGTTAAAAATAAGTCAGTATTTAAAAAAAAAAATTAGAAAATTTTATAAGAAAAATATTGCACCAAATCTTACCTCCTAATGATTAGCATTTTGCTTTTTTAAGATATCAAATTTACAAATTTAGTCTCTTTGATCTTATTATGAAGAGATTTCTTTTTTCCACATATAGTTTTTGGGGGTGTCTGCTAGCTATGTTTTGTGTTTTTTGTTTTGTTTTGTTTTGTTTTTCCACTTAAACATTTTTTTTCTGACTCATACTCCAGAGGGAACAACACTGAATAATTTCTGGCCCTGACTTCTCAGCTGTCCAGGCGCAGACAGAACTGGGTGGAGAGTTGCACTTAATTAAAGCCCCTTGAGTTTAGGTGTTTTCCTGCTGGATCCACCTCACTGCAGAGGGTCTCCTAGGATCTTCTCTGACTTGAACTCTGACTCTATGGTGGCCATTCTCTTAAAATGTTTTTTCTAATTATAGAATTGAAACTATTAAATACTAGCTTTCAACACATGCTATATACAAGACAATAAACTAGGTATTTTTATATATAATGCTTGCTCATTGGGGAGAATTCGAAAAACAGAATAAAGAAGGAAACAACAATATTACTACTCAGAAGCAACCACTGTTAACATTCTGACATAGTTCTGTCAAAATGTCTTTTTATTTCCTTTTGGCTTGACCATGTAGCATGTACAATTTTATATACTTTTTTAAAAAAATAAAACCAAAACCCTTTGTATGTGCCAAATAATTTCCTCAATTATTTTCACTTTGGCCATGGAATCTTGCCAGGACATTTATTGTTTCTTACTGTATCATAGCTTAGTGATCACATAGTCAAAACTTCATCTTAGAAGTGTTGGTAAGACTCACATAATAAACTTACATCATCATCGTGGGGGGAGAAAAAACAAACTCTATTTTTGTAATTTAAAAAATACATATTCTAGAAAATTTGGATAATACAGGGAGTATAAAGATGAAAATTTACAATAGGATGTAAGCCAACTATGTACAGATAATTCGTATTAAATTTTGGTGTGACCTTCCAATATTTTATTTGCATACGTAGAAGCACATACATGTATCTTAAAGATAGTGTGTAATAATAATACATGTATCCTAAATAAAAATGATACCGTGTGTGCTATTTTGTATCCTTTTTCCACTTAAAAGCCTATAAACATTTCTGGTGAAGTTAAAACTTCTTGTAAACATTATTTTAATGGTTTTATGATATTCTATCATCTGGATACCTTATAACTTACTTAACAGGTTTACCACTGCTGGACATTTACGTTGTTCAAAAATGTATAATGCAAATGATACTACAGTGACCATAGTTTGCATTACCTCTTATTCACAGAATGTTGGAACTTAGCTATAAAGGATAGTGGAGATCACTGACCCCTAACAGCTCACTTGATAAATTGATAGAAAAGGGAGGGGAAGTGACCTCAAGATCTTAATTAGGAGCTAGTTCCCCCAGGTTGCCTTCATCCTGGTCTGGGGTTTGGCAGTGTACCATTCTGACTCTCATGGGAAGCCCTGTGTGCTCTGGGTTGTATCCTAGGGGATATGGATTTGACCTTACATCTGTCTGTGAAATTTCTTTTTCTGTTGAACTAGTAGAAAAGAGGAGATTGCTGCCTCAGGGCCATTCTCAGTTCCCATTCGGGTAAGAGCTTATTTAGGCTTAGCGAAGGTCAAGATTGCATGCTCTTTCCGTGTGTGTGTGTGTGTGTGTGTGTGTGAGAGAGAGAGAGAGAGAGAGAAAGAGAGAGAGAGAGAGAGAGAGAGATAGATATAAAGAGATAAAGAACCATTTCCTTAGGGATAATAACTAATGTGCAGTTTACCAAGTCTTCTCATTTATAGTATCTCATTGGGTCCTTCCAGGAGCTTTAGATGCTTTAGATGATGGATAAGGCAGGATTCTTCTTAACCACATTACTGATTTTTTTTTTTTTTTGAGGTTTAGAAAGATAGAATCCAAGCCTACATTTTATAACACCACCTTGTCTATATGTGCTAGTAGGAGTTGGTGAGTGACTGCACTAACAACAAGCTCGTTTTAGAGGTAGCTTATATACAGAGTACTTCCTGCTAATAGATCTCATAGATCATGGAAACATTGAATCCTTCCTTATAATAAAGAAACAGGAGTCCTTGCTCAGGTCAAGCTTGCTGCAGTTGTCCCTCACAGACACACTTGGGCAAAGGACTACCAAGAATCACTCCTCCTGGCTAAAGCAGCACTGAGACTCTGAGAAGCATATTTGGAAAACGAGCTCGGTCCAGCCTTCTTCATTTTACAGATGGTAGAGAGACCCAGGGAGGCTGATTGGTTGATGGTACAGTGTTTCCCAGGTCACCTGAGCTGTGACTCATGCTACACAGCATTTTCCTTGCTTTTATTTGATCTTTTCCTTTTTTTTTATTTTTATTTTTTAAATGACGACTAATTACTTAGGGCCAGGCAGGCAACTGCACTGGAGTTGGTAGAAGAGAAAGGTTTGCGTGGTTGATTGAGAGATGATTACAAAGTCCTCAGGTAGCAGTTGCCACTTCCCCTCTGGGATAGCCTCTTGTGTTACTATTTTCCCATTGTTAATGTTCTTGCTAATATAAATAGGCACTAGTACTCTTAACTGAACATCTCCTACCTTACACCCCCCGCATTGTCCTGAATGGTTTCCTTACATTAGAAACAGGTCTGCAAACGAAGGCCATTCAACTAGTAAAGTGACACTCAAAACTAAGATTTCTGCCTAGACCAATTTTATTCTAGGCTATTCAGCTCCGAAGGCCATGCTCTTTGAACTGCACTATCTATTTCACACCCTTAAAAAGTTGCAGAGGAGAAAACAGCAAACCTCAAAATGCAATAGCAAGTTGCCATGAAAATTATTCAGTAGAATGGCCTCCATTGAATTGGGACTCTGTCCCTTCATGCCTCCCAACTGTTTGTCTTCTATTCCTTGTATTACGATAGATTTTGTTTCTGTTGAAACTCATTGTATCAAAGTTAGAATTAGCAAAATTGTTTGTTTATCAGTGTTCCTTAACTGTTTTTGTGATGTGGACCCCTTTTAAAGAGTTGACAAAAGCTATATAATACTCTGCTCAGAAAATTATGCATCGTTTCAGAGGATTCATGGGTTCCCTGAAACCTTTCCTCAGTCCCACATGTTGCCTATGGGCTCCCAGATTAAGATCTTCTGTTGTACATACTCAGTTTGCTCTAGGAATTCTTGATATTGCGTAATCTGTTCGTGGTGCTATCTCTAGAAATCCGTACTTGGCCAGGTCTGGGTATGAGTAACTTCAGAGTGAGCCACCCTGAAATCACCCTGTTTCTTGGTGCTTTATGGAAGACTTGTAATAACTTGTGTGTATATCTCCTTTCAGGGCACAGGCTGGTGAGCTGTGGGTCAAGAACGAGAAGGTCATGTGTGGTTATATCAGTGAAGATACCAGGGTAAGACTGATAAAATGTTTTTTGGTTTTGTTTTCCCATACCATTATGTCTGAGTCCTGAAATCAAAAACAAAACAGAGAAACAAGCGAAAACTTGATAATCTCATGATGGCTACTACTGTCTGCCCAGGTTGGGCCATATTGTAATATTGTCAGGGACTCAAAATTCTACTGTGTTACAGTTGGAGCTCTCCAGTTTGGGGTTGATCTTTATTTTCTTCTTCTGAAGGAGGTCTGTTTAATATCAGACATAGACATGTGTCTAGCTTGCAGGCTTCTGTGCCCACTAATACTTAGCCAAAGTTAGACTCGATGTGAGATTGCATTGGTAAACACGGAGACCTTTACAAAGGAATCTCCTTTGTTCTTTATTCTGGTTGGAAGAATCCAACCTGAATAGCTACGAACATTACCCATGCTGGTGAAGCCACCCACCTGCTCTTCCTTGTTCTCATCCCCAAGTAGTGCTCAACTGGGGATGATATTTCCTCCCCAGGGGTCTTTTGCCAGTGTCTGGAAACATTTCCGGTTGTCACAAGTAGAATTGTGTGGAGGATACTGCTAAACACACTTCAGTGTATAGGACAGGCAAAAAAGAATGATCTGGCCCCAAATGACAATAATGTTGTGGGGCCTATTTTGCACATTGTAGGATGTTCAGCAGCATTTCTGGCTTCTACCCACTAAATGCCAGTAGCACCCTCCACCCCCCTACCCTTCAAGTCATGAAAACTAGAAATGCATCCACAGTACCTGAGAGAGCCAAAATTGCCCCTATTGAGAACCAGTGCCTTTAGAGGTAACCTCTATCTGAATTTTATTTTTGTAATTTCCTTGTTGTTTACATAGTGGTAATATATATGTACTTTACCCTAAGTGGTATATTTATTTGTTTTGTTTATTTTGAGCTTTTTTAAAGTAGAATAAAAATGTATATAGTCTTTTTTTTTTTTTTTAAGCTAGCTTGTTTGTGCTCAGTACTATATTTTGAATCTGATTAAGAGTGTATTTGCTAGGTCATAGCTTCCACTCTGTAGGATAATACCTAATTATTTTTCAAATTCTTTGTACTTTTCACTTTTTCCAACACTTGGTTTTAAATTTTTAAAGCTTTTGCAACCTTAGTGGGCATAAATTGGTATTTTATAGCGATCTTAATTTGCTTTTTCCCAGTTTTCTAGACATTTACTCGTTAAGCATGACTTACAAAGATAATGATTTGGCATGTGCTTACACTTTCAGCATCATTCATTCTTTCATTTAACATGATATGGACGCGCCTCTTGTCTGTCAGCTACTGTACTTTTTTTCCTCCCTTTAAATGGGATACAGAACAGTATCAGTGAGTAACCTTCGTTCTAGAGAGGAAATCAAAGAGGGAAATCCCCATTCCCTGGAGATCCAGGGGTGAACAGCACAGACCAGATCCCTCCTGTCAAGGAGCTTATACCCTAGCAGGGAGATAGATGTAATTGGACACCTAGTCCATAAATGCAGTAATTACAGACTGTGATGAGTACTTCAAAGGAAATTAATTGGGTAGTGAAGCAGACTAACTGAGGGTGGCTTCCTTAGTAGGTGAATAAATAAATTAAAATTTTTGAAGGAAATAAGACATTGGCATAGAGAACAACAGGAGACACTTCTTTACAAAGGTGGGCAGGGACGTCTTCTCTGAGAAGGTACCTGAAAGGTGAGACTCAGCATGTGGAGGTTGAGGCAAAGAGTGTTTCAGGCCGAGGAAATAACTGTAAGAGGCCAGTGTGACAGAAGCAAAGGAGAAGAGAAGGGAGAATGATGTCAGTGAGGAGGTAGTCAGGTTCCAGCTAATAAATACAGGACTTTGAGGGCCATTTATTCTAAAGGTAGTTCGAAGCCATTGAAGGATTTTAAGCAGGGTGTGATATATGAATTATGCTTTTAAAAATAACTTACTCTTTTAGTTGGATTTTATTGGAAAATAGCCAGCATAACAGTGGCTAACTGATACTTAAAGGTCAGCTTTTTTCTCTCTTATGAAAGAAGTGCATAGGTAGTCAATTCATGGCTGGTATGACTGTCACAATTACTGGTGATATAAGGCTCCTCTGTCATTGTGTTGGACCATTCTTAGGATAGGGTTTCCATGATCCAGCTGGAGCTGCTGAAACCGCATCCATATTCTAGGCAGAGGAGAGAGGAAAGGAAGAAAGACAAGAGGGGAGCATTCTCCAGCCAAGTTTGCTTCCTTCAAGGACACAACACGTTCATTTACATCTTACTGGCCAGAATTTAGTCACATGTAGCTGCTCAGGAGGCTGGAAGGGTTCGTCTTTTGGTTGGGTCCCTTGCCTCCCAGAATAGAATCAGTTTCTTAGGAAGAAAGGATGTTAGGTAGGCATCCACAGTACCTGCTGTAGTCTCTCTGGCCCTGGCGTAGAGAGTTGTTTGTAGGGGCAAGAGTAGAAACAGAAAGATGGTTAGGGAGTTAAAAGATGATGGCATGGAGTAGGGTGGGAGCTGTAGCAATGGAGAGATGTGGGCAGATCTGAGATACATTTGAGAGACACAGAAATTACTGTTAGATTGATGTGAGGAGTGAAAGAAAGAAGAATTGAGCAGCTGGGTAGATAGATGGTGGTGTCATTTACGAGATGCTGAAGACGGGAGAATATGGTTCGGGGAAATTAATAAGCTCAGTTTGTGAGGTGCCTGTTGGACATCTGAATAGAGAAATCAGGGGAGACAGTTGAGTCTAGAGCTCATTTTATCACTTCTGTATATCTGCCCAACTGTGTCCTAGTCATGGGAACCATTTGCTGTTCCTCAAACATGCCACATTCTTTCTTGCCTCTGTGTTTTTGCACAGGCTACTCTTTTTTGCCTGGGAAAGACCTTACCTTCCCCCTTTCCCAAGCCACTTATTAGCCTTCAGTGCTAGTCTCAGGCTTTCATGCTTCCAGAAAGTCTTCCTGGTCCCACTGACTGGAAGTGCCCCCATGACACCTTGGATGGGTGCATATGTTAGCATTTATTACGCTGTGATAGATACGTGTACTTGCTTGCCTGCCGCCAGGCTGCAGACACTTTGAGGTCAAGGAATGTATCTTTTGCCTTTATATCTCAAAGTTCTTCAGCATGGCTCCTGGCACTTAATAGTCTTTCAAACATTTGTTGAATGAAATTTTAGTCATGCTTTCTTCACTCAAGAATTCACAATCTGTTTAGGTAAACAAGAGTTGAGTGTTTGCAAAGAAATTAGCACTACAAAGTTTAGTTAATGGCACATGGCTCTCTTACTTTAGATAAACTTTATAACCAGTTAAATTATCTGTTTTTTAAGCCCACAAAAGATTAGAAGTAGCAAACGTAAAAGTAAAGGAAGTGTTGATGTCCGAAATTTATTTTTATACAGAAAAAATAAGATGGATTGATTGATACATAAAGATATGGCTAGATGACAATAGGTAAACGATAAAACAAATGTCACATTCAGTATAGGATTTACGTGGTGGATATGTAGGTGTTGTCTGGATGATTTTTTTCAGCTTTTTTATATGAAAATTTTCATAAAAAAATAATAAAAGCACCCCAAATTCTAAATTAAGAATTGCAACATTAACTGCATCATACAGATATAGCTGGTTTTCTATATAAATATTAAAATATAATTTAAAAGTTGTAACCAGCATTAACTAAAATTTTTCAAAGTCTCTTTGGAAAATATTCAAATACAGTAAATGGTTAATTAACTTAAAAAAATGAAAGAAGGCAAACAGCCAAATTGAAAATGAGCAAATGGTTTGAATAGGCATTTTTCCAAGAAGATATACAAATGGTCAATAAACACATGAAAAGATTCTCAATAGCATTAGTCATTAGGAAAATGTAAATCAAAAACCACCATGAAACACCATCTCAAACACACTAGGGTGACTATAATAAAAATAAAAAATTTTCCAAAGGAAAGTAGCAAGTGTTGGAGAGGATGTGGCAATGTAAAATGGTGTCACCACTGTGGAACAGTATGGTAGTTCCTCAAAAGGTTAAATGTAGAATTACCAAATGACCCAGCAATTCCACTCTTCAATACTATCAGGTATACACTTGATAGTATTGAAAATATGTGTTCACAAAAAAACTTGCATACAAATGTTTGTAGTAGTAGTAGTAGTCATAGTAGCCAAAAAGTGGAAACAACCCCAAATGTCCATCAGCTGATGAACAGATAGATATAATGTGGTATAACCATACAATGGAGTGTTAACAAAAACATAATGAAATGATGATTCATGCAGCACCATGGATGAACCTTGAAAACAGTAGGCTAAGTGAAAGAAACCAGTTACAAAAGACCACATATTGCATGATTCCATTTATGTGAAGTGTTCACCATAGACAAATATAGAGACAGAAAGTAGATTAGTGGCTGCCAGGAAAGAGGGCAGTAGGGAGTAACTGCTACCGGTATGGGGATTCTTTCCGAAGTGATAAAAATGTCTGGAATTCGACAGTAGCGAAGATCGTGTAATATTGCAAATGTACTAAAGACCACTGAATTCACTAAAATTGGTGAACATTATGTGATGTGAATTTTATCTTAACAAAAAAATCTACATTAAAAAAAAAAGGGACCATTGGGAGGGTAATTTGAATATGACGGTAATTGATACTTTTGCAGTTTTAAAGTGGAAGACATACTTAAGTTCTAACCAGAGTTAACAGGAATTTTTCAAAGTACTCTGAAAGACTTTCAAATACAGTAAATAATTGACTAAAAAATATAAAACAGACATAACTAAAAATATCACTTTATAGATTCGTGTAGATGCACACACACTTAGTAAATACAGAGTGTGTTAACCAGATTTGGAAAGTGTCTTTTAAATCAACTTAATAAAACATAGTTTTCATACAATAAAACATCCATTATATGTGTATAGTTTAATTTTGACAAGGGTGTATATCACAGTCAAGTATAGAACATTTCCATTACCCCAAAAAGTTCCTTCATGACCCTTTGCTGTCAGTTCCGCCATACACACAGGCAACAAGTAAGCTCCTTCTATCTCTAGAATAATTTTGCCGAAAAAGGTATCCTTAAAAAAATAACTTCTTTAATTATAAGAGCATTGCATGTTTATTATAAAAAGTTTAGACAGTATATATTTTTGTTTGTTTCTCAGAAATATTTTAAGCTTTAGAAGGTAAAAAGATAAACAAAAAAAGCAAAATCACTCATAATGCCAATACTCAAAGACAATTACAGTGAACATTCCGAAAGATAAATTTTCTCTTGAGTCTTTGTGTTTCTATGTGTTAGGGAGGGAGAGTGAATTTATTGAGTGTTGTCTGTTATGCCCCAGAGACTGTGGAAAGCCCTGGGAAGTGCATTGAGAACATGCTTCTGTCTTTAAGGAGTGAGGTCTCCAATAAACTAACGGATTGTCAGATACTTCATTTTGCTTTCTCACCAAATGTCTAGAGCCTTGTAGAAGAGGAAAGAACTGGGTAAGGGGCTTTGTGGTAAAGCATATAGACTCAGAAAACCACTTACGCTTTTCCTGCAGGCAGTCTGGGTGTGGAGCTGGGGTACGATGTGAATTATTTGTTATACCCGGCAACTCATCAACTGGCATGTCTTAGCCCAAGTTCTACTTCCATTATGAGGTTTCCTTGACTTTCCCAGGTAGATTTGCTGCCCTTTCTCCATTTATTGTGGGAAGCTTCAATAGAATATTTGTATATGTTTCAATATTCTGCATGTCTTTATCTTCTACGATGAACTCCTAGAGGGGAGGGATGGGATCCTCTCATGGCCTATAATGCCATGGATGAAGCTTGCTTTTAGAAGTCCCATGTTGCGATTAAGAGAAATCCTCCAAAATCTCCAATCATTGATTTTTTTTTTTTTTTTGGTGGTGGCAGTGGTAAAAAACAAAATTTATCATCTTAACCATTTTTAAGTGTGCAGTTCAGTAGTGTTAAGTATATTTACATTGTCGTGAAACAAATCTCCGGAACTTTTTTATCTTACAGAACTAAAACTCTATATACATTATTGCTTTTTTAATGCAGTTATCTTTTTGTTTATTTCAGGTGGTGTTCCGTTCTACGTCAGCTATGGTTTACATATTTATTCAGATGAGCTGTGAAATGTGGGATTTTGATATTTATGGTACTGTTCCCAAGTGCTTGTTGTAACTGCTAATGGGGAAAAGTCTGCTTTCTCTTTAGTTTACAGTGAGCTCTTATCATTCTCTAAAGATATGTCTTGAGATTTTTACAAATCCTCAAATACTAAAACAAACATTTTATACATATAGTGGATTAGAGGAACTGTAATAAAGTATTAATGAAAAATCTGAATTCTCAGATCTTTAATTATTTTATAACTATAGGGTTAAAAGTCAAAGGGTGATTCTGTGGGTAGGAACCAACACTTTCTCTGACATCTTTCATTTCTCCTATCATAGAAATCACCAGGTTTATCTCATTTTATTTGAATTACTACACAGTAGAGAACAATAAAGCTGCTTTGAGGTGTGGATGCTATGTCCAACATAGCAGCCTCATAGTGCCTGCAATTCAAATTTGTGTTTACCAGAATTATAAATTAATTTTTGCTGTGGGTCGTCAAGGTCATTCAGAAACAGCAGGAACTGAAAATGGTAACTTAGTGAATGCCCAGGGCCTACCAGATCTTCTAACAAACTGCAAGCATTGCTGTGAGAGTAAATTGTATTTAGAAGTTAGACGGTTCTCTCATTTTGAAGCTACGTCATATTTTTCCGTCATCAAAGTTCTTTTAATCTTGTATTTTATCTTGAAGCTATGGTCTCTTATTGAGTGAGGTAAGTATTAAATTTGGCTCCATAGAAAGTCGAGGTTGAAACCATTTTTATACATCTGGCTTTCATGATCTTGTTTTAGGGTATAGCAGAACCTACCTTCTCTGAGTATACTAAGAGAAGAAATTATGAACAAGAAATAAAGACACTCCTTACCTTCTTGTTGTTTCTTTTCAGGGGATCTGTATTTTGAGAAAGCTGTGAATGGTTTCCTTGCTGATCTCTTCATCAAGTGGAAGGTATGTTTCTTTTTATGCACTAAATCTTATTGAGTAAACATTATTCAATGCAGATTTTCAAAATGCACTAGGCATAGGACCTGAACAGATGCTTCTCCTAAGAAGACATAAAAATGGCCAACAGGCATATGAAAAGATGCTCAACTTCAATAGCTGTTAGGGAAATGCAAATCACAACCTCAGTGAGATACCACTTCGTACGTGTTATAATGGCTACTATTAATAGGATAAGTAATAACAAGTGTTGGAGAGGTTGTGGGGGAAAAAAGAACCCTCATACACTGCTAGTGGGAATGTAATTGGTACAGATGCTATGAAAAACAGTATGGAGGTTCCTCAAAAAATTAAGAATAGAATTACCATATGACCTAGCCATTTCTCTTCTGGATATCTACCCCCAAAATTTGAAAACATTTATTTGTAAAGATATATGCACCCCAATGTTCATTACAGCAGTATCCACAGTGGCCAAGACATGGAAGTAACCGAAGTGCCCTTTGATAGATGATTGGATAAAGAAGATGTGGTACATATGCACAATGGACTATTACTCAGCTGTAAAAAAAGATGAAATACTGCCATTTTTGACAACATGGATGCATCTTGAGATCATGCTAAGTCAGACAGAAAAAGTTGAGAACCATATGATTTCACTCATGGGAGATATGAAACTGAAAGCAACAAACAAGACAAACAAAAACTCACAGACACAGACAATAGTTTAGTAGCTACCAGAGGGAAAGGGTGGAGGAGCGGAGGTAGATAAGGGTAAAGGGGGTAAATATATGGTGATAGAAGGAAATTTAACTTTGGGTGGTGAACACAAAATGCAATATACATATGATGTATTAAGTTATACACCTAAAACCTATATAGTTTTATTAACCAATGTCACCCCAATAAATCTAATTAAAAAAAAGAAAAATGTGCTATTTCTATTAAGCCACATTTAATTGATATATCTTAACTAAAGCCTAAATTGATGACTCTAGATTTAAATTACTTCAATTTCCTCAACGTGGTAAAGGTCATTTATGAAAAACTCATAGTTAACATCATACTCAATGATGAAAGGCTGAAAACTTTCCCCCTTAAGATTAGGAATAGGGTAAGGATGCCTGCTTTCAAGAGTATTCAGTGCTATGCTGGACATTCTAGCCGGGCAAGAAAAAGAAATAAAAGACATTCATGTTGGAAAAGAAGAAGTAAGCTTATATTCACAGATGATATCCTCTACTTAGAAAAACTTTAAAAGTTCATAAAAATACTACTAGAGCCTAATAAATGAATTCAGCAAAGTTGCAAGATACAAATTCAACACATAAAATCGGCAATGAACAATCAAACAGGAAATTAAAAAAAAAAAAACAAGAAATTAATTAATAAAAAGGGAAGTAAAAAACAATTCCAATTACAAGAATATCAGAGAATAAAATAATTTGGAATAATTTATCCAAGGAGGTGCAAGACTTGTATACTAACACCTACAAAACTTTGTTGAAAGAAATTAACAAAGGCCTAAATAAATGAAAAACAATCTGTGTTCATAGATTGGAAGACTTAATATTGTTAAAATGGCAATACTACCCAAAGCAAGCTACAGCCCAGTATAGTCCCTATCGAAATCCCAATGGCCTTTTTTTTTTTTTTTAGAAATGGAAAACCTGATTGTAAAATTTATGTGAAATTGCAAGGGTCATAAATAGCCAAAACAATTTTTTTTTTTCAAAACACTCTTGAACAAAGTTGTAGGACTGTTACTTCCCAATTTCAAAATTTACAATAAAGTCCAAGTAGTCAAAACTGTGATGCTGGCATAAAGATATATATGTATCAGTGGAATAGAATTGAGACTACAGAAATCAATCCATACATCTACATTCAGTTGATTTTAGGCAAGAATGTCAGGTCTGTTCAATAAGGGAAAGAATAGTCTTCAATAATGATATCTTCTGAGGTAATTGAATATCCATATGCAAAAGAATGAATTTGGATTCTTACCTCAGAGCATATAAAAATATTAACTCAAAATGGATCAAAGACCTATATATGAGAGCTAAAACCATAAAAGTTTTAAAAGAAAGTATACGGGAATCTATGACATTGGTTTCTTAACTATGGCACCAAAAACACAGGCAACCAAAAAAAATAGTTAAGGTGAATGAACTTCATTCAAATTAAAAACTTTTATGCGTCAAAGGACACTATAAGAAAAGGGAAAAGACAACACAGAATAGGATAAAATATGTGCAGATCATCTGTCTGATAAGAATCTAGTATCCAGAATACATAGAGAACTTTACCAAGAACAAAAAGACAAACTACCCAATTAACAAATAGGCAAAGGACTTGAATATACATTTCTCCAAAGAATATATGCAGGTGGCCAAACAAGCACATGAAATGATGCTCAAGATCATTAGTTATGAGAGATTTCCCAAACCAATACCACAATGAAATACCACTTCACATCCACAAGAATGACTATAATATTTTTAAAAAATGGAATATAACAAGCATTGGAAAGGATGCGAAGAAATTGGAATCCTTGTACATTTATTTTGGGAATATAAAATAGTGCTGAGGAAAACAGTTTGGTGGCTTCTCAGTAAAATAAACAGAATTACTATATGACCCAGCAGTTCCACACTGGGTGTATACCAGAAAGAATTGACAATATGTTCACACAAAAACTTATACATGAATCTTATAACAGCAATATTCATAATAACCAAAAAGTAGAAACTGCATAAATGTTTGTCAGCTAAATGAATGGATAAACAAAATGTGGTATTACCTATAGAGTGTAATATTTTTCAGCCATGAAAAGGAATGCTACAAAATGGGTGAACCTTGAAAACATTATGCCAAGTGAGAGAAGCCAGATACAACACCACATATTATAAGGTCCTGTTTATATGAATGTCCAGAATAGGCAAAGCTATAGAGACAAAAAAAAAATAGATTAGTTAGATTAGTGGCTGCCAGGGGCTGGGGCTGACGAGTGACTGCTTAATCAAAATGGAGTTTCCTTTTGGAAGAATTGAATATTCTGAAACTACATAGTGATCATTGCACATTGTTGTTAATGTACTAAATGTCACTAGTCTCTCTGAACCCCTATTTCCTTATCTACAAAAGTGAGCTAATAATAGTTCCTACCTCACAAGGTGTTTTCAAGTATCTGTACATAGTAAGGTCTCAATAGGATCTAGGTCTCAATGGAATCTAAGTCTCATTCTCTTTTTTTTAGGAATATAGGAGCACTATCTTTCAGCTCAGAGGTTAAAGAACTGGAAATAGGATAAGTTCCCTCAGACTTTGCAGACTTCCTGGGGAGATTGGATATATGTATTTGAAACAACAGCTAATCTAATATTTTAGGGGTTGGAATTTTATTTACTTTCAGGATTGGACTTGGAAGGCTGATGAAGGTTTAGGTTGTTGGAAAGGAAGACAGAGAGGGTGTTTCAGATGAAGAAAAGTGTATGAGCAAAAGGATGACATGGGCATGAGAGTGGGTTGTGGTCTTTGGCGACTCCACAGAAGATTTGTGAGGGAAAGAGTCAAGAGATAAGATTAGATTCGAAGGATAGGGTCAGGTCAAGCCAAGCAGTTTCGACTTGAATTGATAAGAAGCGGGAGCTATTAAAGGTCTCAAGTAGAGGGTCAGAGTGATTAAAACTGGGGAAAATTTGAGGAAGAGCAGTCTAGTGGCCAGAAACAATTTGATGAAGAGTCATACTAGAATTAAGCAGAGCAGTTCAGAGGCTTCTGCAGTCATGTGGCTTAATGGCAATCAGGCCTCTGAGTCTGCCTGCGTATGGGGTTTGGGGAGAGCACAAACAGCAGGGGCTGGCCTTAGGGGTGGGCTGAAAGATGGTTCAGTTTGGACCGCCTAATGGCCATTTCGGTGTTGGGTCCATGAAAACCTCCACTTTAAGTCTGGCTCAGTGGACTTTCAGATGTCTCCTAACCCAAGATTTTGTGAGTGTATATGTGATTAAACATAGGGACAAAGTATGTCATAAGCCCAGTCATTAGTTTTAGGACTTTGCTCTTAGGATTTATTTTTTAAAATCTAGACCTTGATTGTCAAGCAAGAACTTAAAAATGAATTTAAATAACTTTCTGTAATCACTCTATTGATTTAATGAAGACTAGTGAAAGTTATTTATATATACTATTGAATAACTTAAGACTGATACTGTGGGTAGCAGGATAGAGCATGGGAATGTACGAATTCATTTCTGAGCCCAAAATATAGTGGTGATGGAGGTAATAGTGGTCCTAATTAACATTTGAGTATTTTGACATAGCAGGTATTATGGTGTTTTACCCATATTGTAACACTAAATTTTCTTGTCCCTATTACGTAGGCAGGGAAAGTACAGCTCTAAGAGGCTAGATCACTCACCCATGAATAGCCTGCAAAAGTAGGATAAGGATTCTAATCCTTTCTCATCGTAACCCCTGTGCTGCCCTGTGTATGTTTGTAATCCCAGGCCGTGTCTCCGTTGTATATTATCTCCATGACATATGATTTGAGACACTCATATGCCCACACCAGCCCATTTTCAGGCATTATTTTCTGTACATCGCTTACACCAATATCAGATAAAGATGCTGAGTTTGGAGCACTAGGAGTCCAATTGGTGACTAATGAAGGTCTGTTCTTTTGTAGCACTCTGCTCTTGGTACCGGGGCTTGTATTTAGAAATTTCTGTCCACTTGAGGTATCCATCCATGGAAGGATATAAAGTCATATAATGTACAGTATGTTGTATACCTTATATGGTGAACGATGAATTGTTTAGTCAGTAAGTACAGTTGGGTTAGAGATGGGGTTGGTCAGTATAGGCTGATGTCTTCAAAGACCCAAGAGGAGCTGAAACTGAGCTTGCTGGCTCACTGATACAAGCCAGATTTCATGGCCATCCATAAACACCCTACTTCCAGAACACTGATCTCCAAATTCCATGGAAATGTTTATTCTCACCAGCCCTCATCCCAGTCCAAAGGTGATTCATTGCCTTAGCTTTGACCCCTGAATCTCGAGCAGCCCTCAGTCCTCATCCTATGACGTTGGTAGGATTTGGGAGTGTCCTTGATTCTTACATCTATCACCATTGATTCTGTTCTTGTTCCCTAAACTACAGTTCTGAAGAATTAAAAAACAATATGAAGGAGGTGCAAATACCATGATCCTCTGACATTAGGCTGATCTATTTCATGCCAAATCAAGGGCTGGGAGGCAGGGGCCTGTACCTTTTGGTGATTTGCAGTTTTCAAAGCACTTGGCACATTCCTGGAACTTTAGGTAACTTGTCCAAGGTCACAGAGTGGTAAGCTTCAGACCCAGGACTCAGTCCAGGTCTTCTGACTCCCAGCAGTGCTGTGTCCACGGCATTGTACGATCTACAATCAGTTACCTGACATTATCCAATACTGTACTGCCACAAAACCTCATAGAACTGAGAATATTATGTTTATGCTGGCTACTTCATTGTGAAGTAAATGGAATAAACTTGAGCCCTCTTTTTCTCTACTCATACCTAGGAGAAGAACTGTAGTCATGAAGTGACAGTGGTCCTATTTTCTAGAACTTTCTATGATGCAAAATCTGTTGGTGAGTAAATCTTTATCCTCATTATTTTTTGTTAAGCTTCTCACACCCTTACCCCCATCCATTCTTTATCATCGATCCCTTTGCTCTGCTCTTTCTCACCATTTCTGCTATGAGGACAGGGTAAAATAGAAAATAGCACAGTCCATTGTGTATGCAAGAAGTCTGTAGGATGTGATTCATGTTAAAGCCAACTTAATAGATATATAATTATCTTTATTTGTGTGTGTGTGAGAGAAACGTTTAACCCGGAAGAGGGAACAGAGGAACCGAGTTTCTCTTGTTGATCTGCTCTACATTCTTTGTTTTCTGTATTTCAGATGAATTTCCTGAAGTAAACCGAGCCTCAATTCGACAGGATCACAAGGGGCGATTCTATGAAGACTTTTACAAGTAAGTTTTGAGTGCTTTACTATGCCCCCCTTTTTTGTCTGTTTCTTTCTTTTTTAAAAGATATTATTTTAGAATAATTTTAGGTTTACAGAGAAGTTACAGAGTTCCCATATACCCATCTCCCAGTTTCTCCTGTTAACATTTCATAGCCAAGGTACATTTGTCAAAACTACAGAACAGCACTGGTATATTCCTATTAACTAAATTTCAGACTTTTTTTCAGGTTTTACTAGTTTTTCCACTTACACCCTTTTTTAAATTTTAAGTTCCAGTCTAAGATTGTATTTAGACTTTGCAAACTGATTGTGAAAAATTTCAGTCTCACAAAAAAAGAAAAATGAATAATATAATGAACCCTATACCCAACACTTGTATTTAATAGCTGTTATGCCCTATTTGTTCACTTGGTTTTTTTGGCTAAATTTTGCTTCGTAGTAAATTATCGATATTATAACATTTTATTCCTATGAATAAAGAATAAGGACATTTTCATATATAATCACAATGTAACCACATATATAACTACAATATGTGACCACAATCACATTTAACAGAATACTAATTCTATAATATTCATTATCTAGTATGTATTCATATTTCCTTAATTGTCTCCAAAGCAAGTTCTTGTTTGGTCTGTTTCTTAAGTCTAAATTTAAAACAATTTCCTGTTCTTTCCCTCCTCTTACCCCCACCCCCAACTGTTGATTTGTTGGAGAATCTGAGTCAGTATCCTATGGAACTATGCTTCTCAAAATTCAGTGTGTATATAAACCATGCTCAGGGGATCGTATTAAAGTGCAGATTCTGGTTTGTTCAGCAGGTCTGGGGTGGACCTGAGAGTCTGCTTATCTAACTAGCTCCTGTGCTTGCACATTTTGCTTTTCTTTGTACCACAGTTTGACCAGGGAGGCTGTAAAGGACCTTTTCTTGATTTCTCTAATTGGACCTTGTGGTGGTGTTTATTTTCTGCAAACCAAACAACTGGACGATTTTGCTGCCCTACCCCCTGACGTTTGCCAGTGTCTAGAGAGAATGTTTAATTGTCAAAGTGGTGGAGGGTGGGATAGGAAAGAGATTATGCAACTGATATCCAGTGGGTAGCCAGCGATGCTAAACATTCTCCAATGCACAGGACAGCCCTTCCACCCTTCCAACAAAGAGTCATTTAGCCCAAAATGTCAATAATGCCGAGGTTGAGAATCTCTCTCTAAAGACTTGATTAACTTTATGTTGGACCTTTTAAATAAGACTTACCTCATTGCTGATCTCCTGGACTTCATATTGCATCACCAGAGAATGCAGTCAGCCCAGTTGTCCTAACAGTCACTGAATAAGGGGACACTTTGCGAGTTGATGGACATATCCTAGGTATAAGTGTGTTGCTTAATGGCATGGGGCTGTAGGACCTTGACCTGTTCTACATTCTCCAATGTGTGGAAAAATTTACCACGTGATTATTGGCATTTCAGGTGAAGGATAGAGCAGACATCAAAGTGGATTTCAGAAAGCCTTTTGCTTTTCAGAACGTGTTTTATTCTTGCCTAATACACAAAGATTTTGTGTTTAAATCAAAACCAACCACTTTGAGAACTCTTCCCTCTAACTCACCACCCTGTTACTGATTCTGTCTTGCTTCCTCAGACTATTTCCTTTGTAACTAAAAGAAGGAACTTCCTTCTTAGTTTCCCCTCCTGCCTCGGAAACACAGTGTCTCTCTGTTTTGCTGTAACAGTTTATTATGTCAGTTAAATTTTTGTTTCAAATGGGCAATCTTCCCTCTCCACCCCTGGCATCTGGAGGCTTAAATATATTCCTTTGTAGCTAGTTCTTTCCTATCAAGCTAGCACCAAATGCCAACTTGTATTTTTTTCCCTTTTTTATCTTTGTAATAACATCCTTAAAGAATATTTTGTCTTTCATAACCATAATTTAATATCAGGATTGTGACAAGAGTTGTGGGAACTTTTAAGGCAGTATTTTGGATAACCTTTTAAACTTCATATTTCAACACTTTTAAATCTCTGGGAAAATTGAAAGAAGAATATAATGAGTATCTATACTTTTCATCTACATTTACCAGTTATCGACATTTAATAGGTACATGATTACATTATACTTCATTATGTATCTTCTAAGAACAAGGGCATTTTTTTTACATAACTAAAATATAGTGGTATTCAGGACTTTTAACATTGATATAAATACCATTATGTAACATACAGTTCATATTCAGATTTCTCCAATTGTCCCAATATTCTTTACTGATATGTTTTTCATGATCCAGATTTCTCTCTTGAATGTCTAAGAATTCTCTCTAGAATCATGCATTCGTTTTAGCTTAGATCATCTTTTGTGTTTGTTTTCTTGTATAATATTGTATTTTGAAAAATTTCAAACATATAGAAAAGTCGAGAGGATTGTCCATTGAATACCCATATATCCACCACTTGTATTTTGCAATGAACATTTTTCTCTATTTGCTTTACCACTTATCAGATTACCTTTTTATGTCATTTAAAAAATAATGCATATTTATTGTAGGAATTTTGAAAAATATAGAAAAGCACAAGATAGAAAATGATAGTGGCTCCCCAATCCTATTGAGATAATATTAAGATGGTAACAGTTATCGTTTATTATTGAGGACATACCACTGTTTTAAGCACTTTATATATCTTGATTCATTTAAATATTCCAACATCATATGAGATAGTCACTGTTATTCATTTTACAGATGTGGAAACTTGATCACAGTTTAAGTAATTTATCCAAAGTCCATGGAAAATTAAGTGATGGAGTATGCACTTGACTCAGGCAATCTACTTCATAGTCTGTGCTTTTGACCACTATATTCAACCTCATACGAATTATACTTTAAATGATTTGTTGATCTTTTGGGTCCTGTATCACTGTGAGAATTTCATGCAGGTGATAAGCCGTCTTCTTCCCTGACATCACCATTCATCCCTTTGTGCAGGTGAATTCTTCATACCGCTTCAGTGGATTCCTGGAACCCTGAGAGCTCTTTAGGCTTAACAATATATGAAGTTATGTCTACATAACGAGTATGCATTCATTTGAGTATAATTATGGATATATTAAAATATACATAAATCATGAATTAACGAATTATGAATGTAGATTTATATATGTATATGACTACATTAATATATTAAAATTCCCCCACATCATTAAAAATCATCCCTAAATTTCATAGGTTGAAAAAAGCTTTGTTTTTTTCTTACCGCAAAAGCAATATAGGTTCATTTTAGGAAAATAAAAATGTATCAAACCTTATTCTCTGTTTATAGAGATAAAAATTTATTTTCACAGAGATGTGATCACAGACTCTCATGATTTTTTTATGTGATGTTTTAAACCAGCATTTTCCACTTAGTAATCACTAATGCCATTCCACGTCCGATACTCTGCTTCCACAGCATCATTTTTATTGCTATATAGAGATTGAGTTGCCAGCTGTTATTGAACACTGAGCTGATTTTCAACTTTTCACTATTGTCAATGGTTCTACCGATGAATATTCTTACAGATAAGTCTTTAAGTATACCCTGAGTCATTCCTTAGTACAAATTCCTAGAAATAGAGTTATTGGATCAAAGGATGTTCTATTTTTGTCTTAAGGCTTTTCATTTGTACAGCCAAATAGCCTTCCAAAACCATTGTAGTAGAAAATCCCATTTCCTAACAGTGTTATTTCTCTGTCCTCACCAACACTGAATACTCCTTTTTGGTTGGGGGCAGTTCTTTCCCAATTAGGTTGGAGGAAAAATCCTTAAGATTGATTTATTAATGATAGTAAATGTTTTTGCATGTTCATTGGCCTTTGTGTTTCTCATTCATGAATTGTCTATTCATCTCCTTAGCTCACTTTTCCATCTTATTTTTTTTTTTTTTTTTTTTTTTTTTTACCACTGGTCTGACTTGCAATCCAAAGTGGAGCACTTCTAATACTATGGTATATGTTTCTCCAAATGTGTTTCTGTTTAGCCCATTTTAAAATTGGCATGATCTTTTAAAATTTGTTTTTAATAAAAGAAAGTGTACTTAGAGAGAATAGCATTGTGAACTTCCATATGCCTATTCAACAATTATTGAAAAGAATCACATAATTTTTGATAGCTGTACAATATTTTGTCATCTAAAATATGTAATTTAATTCCTTATTGTTAGGTCTTTAACTTTTTTCTAATTTAAAACATTATCTATAACACTGTGATAAATAAACAGATACATAGTTATGTATCTGAGTTTTTAATTAAGATTTTTTTAGAGCAGTTTTAGGTTCGCAGCAAAATTGAGAGGAATTTTCAGAGATTTCCCATCTACTTCCTCCCCCTGCACATGCACAGCCCCTGGTCTGTTATCAACATCCCTCATCAGAGTGCTGTATTTGTTACAACTGACGAACCTATGTTTATACATCATAGTCACCCGAAGTCCATGGTTTACCTGAAGTTCACTCTTGGTGTTGTGTATTCTGTGTATAGACAAATGTATAATGACATGTATCCATCTTTATAGTGTCGTGCAGTATTTTCACTATCCTAAAAGTCCTTTGTGCTCCAATTATTCGTCCCCCTACCACACTCAATCCCTGGCAACCCCTGATCTTTTTAGGGTCTCCATAGTTCTGCCTTTTTCATAATGTTACATAGTTGGAATCATATAGTATGAGTCTTTTAATACTGATGTCTTTCACTCAGTGATATGCAATTAAGGTTCCTTCATGTTCCTTCATGTCTTTTCATGAGTTGATAGCTCATTTATTTTTAATGCTAAATAATACTCTGAGTGTACCACAGTTTGTTTATCCTTTCACCTACTGAAGGATATCTTGGTTCCAGGTTTTGGTGATTATAATTAAAGCTACTATAAACATTAGGTGCAGGTTTTTGTGTGGACATGTTTAAGCTCATTTGGGTAAATACCAAGGGGTGTGATTTTTGGGGGTCATATAGTAAGAGTATTTTTAGTTTTGTAAGAAACCACCAATCTGTCTTCTAAAGTGGCTGTACCATTTTGCATCATCACCAGAAATGAATGAGAGTTCCTGTTGCTCCATATTCTTTTCAGGATTTGATATTGTCAGTGTTCCTGATTTTGTCTATTTTTGCAGTATATAGTGCTGTCTTCTTGTTTTAATTTGCTTTTCTTTGATGACATATGATGTGGAGCATCTTTTCATATGCTTATATGCCATCCGTATATCTTCTTTGACAAGATGTCTGTTCAGGTCTTTTGCCCATTTTTTAATTGGGTTTTTAAATTGTCTTATTGTTGAGTTTTAAAGTTCTTTGTATTTTTGGATGATAATCCTTTATCAAATGTGTCTTTTGCAAATATTTTCTTCCAGTTTGTGGCTTGTCTTCTTGCTCTCTTGACATTGTCTCTTGTATGGCAAAACTTCTTTCATTTTAATGAGATCTAGGTTATCAATTTTTTCTTTCATGGATTGTGCCTTTGGTGTTATATCTAAAAAAAGTCGTCACTATACCCAAGGCTATCTAGGTTCTTGCCTATGTTATCTTCTACGGGCTTTATAGTTTATGTTTTATTTCTAGGTCTATGATCCATTTTTAGTTAATTTTTTTGTGATGGGTATAAGGTCTGTGTCCAGATTCTTTTTTTTTTTTTTTGGCATGTGAATGCCTAGTCCCGGCACCATTTGTTGAAAAGACTGTCTTTATTGTATTGTCTTTGCTTCTTTGTCAAAGACCAGTTGACTATTAATGTGGGTCTGTTTCTGGTATCTCTATTCTCTATTAATCTATTTGCCTGTTCTTTTGCCTCTACCTCACTGTCTTGATTACCGTAGCTATAGTAAGTCTTGAAGTTAGATAGTGTCAGTCCTACAACTTTCTTCTTTTTCAGTCTTGTGCTGGCTATTCTGGGTCCTGTGCATTTCTTTAGAATAAATTCTTAGCATTATAATTACTAGATTAATAGAAATTTAACGTTTTCTTTTAAAGTTTATTTAATTTTTGGAATACATTTACATGGTTCAAAATTTTAAAGGTATAGACCATATACAGTTAACAGATTCCCACCCATCTCTTCCCACTAATCTAGTTTTCTGATCGAGATCTGTTTATTGGAT
The DNA here is from genome assembly GCF_014176215.1 of Rousettus aegyptiacus. Classification (NCBI taxonomy): domain Eukaryota; kingdom Metazoa; phylum Chordata; class Mammalia; order Chiroptera; family Pteropodidae; genus Rousettus; species Rousettus aegyptiacus. Next base: position 15,485,681 of record NW_023416308.1, on the reverse strand, counting down.
GTGTGTGTGTGTGTGTGTGTGTGTGTGTGACATAAATATGGATGTTCTCGTTTAATACCTTTCATATATCCCCCCTGATTATAATTCAGTATATGAAACTGTTCATACCTCTGCTCAACAATATTACTACAATCTCAAGGCAGTTTTTAATTATTTTCTTACTTTTTAAAAATTTTCAATCTATATTACTATCGATATGATTACATTTCTTTGTTAATGTTTGTTAAATACATTTGACTCTATTATTATTAAATGATAAATTCCCCTACATTTGGGAATCCCATCTTTTCCTTTCCTTGAAACCCTGTAAGGAACCTTGTGTCCTGTATATAATAGTTGCTCCGTATCTATTCTATAATAATACTCCTTTCAGAGTGGTGGTACAGAATGAGAGGAGAGAAGAGTGGACTTCACTCCTCGTGACCATTAAAAAGCTCTTCATCCAGTATCCAGTGTTGGTGCGACTGGAACAGGCAGGTACTGCATCCATGTGACAGAAGGTGCAGCAGGGAAAGGAGGTATAGGTGGCAGCTGGGAGGTGAAGAGGTTCATGCCTGTTTCCCTTCCAGCGCTGTGTATAGTTTCTGCTTTCGGTCAGGTTTCTATTTCTGGTTGGGTCCAGTTGTTTATTATGTATGCAGTAAGTTCAGTACTACTACAGGGTGGGGGGCCCTATGGAGCCAGTTACCTTCCACTTGTTTGTTTGTTTGTTTTTATGGTGACATTGGTTAACTAAATCCAATAAGTTTCAGCTGTACACTTTAACAGTAAGGCATATATATATATATATATATATATATATATATATATATATTTACAATGTGCGTTCACCTCCCATAGTTAGATTTCTTTCTGTCACCACATATTTGACCTCTTTTACCCTGTCTACCTCCCCCCACCTCCCCTACTTCCTACCCTCTGGTAACCACTAGTCTATAGTCCATGTCCATGAGTCTCTACTTGTTTTTTAAGAGTTCATCTTTCGTGAGATGGTTTTCCTTCTCTTGCATCTTTTGTTTCAGAGGGCTTTCCTCAAGGAGACAATTCTACCTCAGCACAAGGAAACTACCTAGAGGCCATCAATCTTTCATTCAATGGTGAGTAAGGACCCCAGGCATCTTGCTTACTGCGCACCTACGAACTTCTCTTTACTAATGTCCAAAGATCAGGACCTAGTGGTGATGCCCCCACCTCCCTTTGCCCAACATTAATGGAAAGTCATAACTTCTGATGGCCAACATTTAGCTCTTATGTCTTCTGTTGGGAAACTAACCTGCTGTTCTCATCTGTTTCTCATGGTAACCCAAGAGTAAAGAGCTGGAGGGGTCTTCCTTTCACTCTTTGTTTTACTAAACTGTGTTCTTATTTTTCACCCTATCCCTCTTCTAGGTAATTTTTTTTCAATCTACTTTTTTTTGAATTACAAAAGTTGCCCACGTGCCTAGAATTCAAGGAATAGAGAAGTGTATCAAGTAAAACTGAGTAGCTCCTCCCTTACTCCACTGTCAGCCTCCTTCCAAGGAGGACCATGGTTAAGAGTGTAGTGTGATTTCTTTTGAGTGTTTGTCCCTTAATTTATGTGTTAGCTGACATACTGTAAACAAAAAGGGAAATTTAAGGATGCATGGGCTCAATAGGTTGCCAGGAAAGGTTTGAACACCATACTGAAGAAGATGAGGGTGCCTCTGGGAACCCCAACATCAGGAATTCCTAGAGCCATATTCATCTCCCAGCAACCCTGTCTCTGCATCTGATCACCCCAAGTCCAATTAGCTATCTGTTCTGCCCTGGCCAGTGGCAGAAATAATGATGAGTGGTGTATATTGCCTTCCCACGTGTCTGTACTCAGGTGCTAGGAATTCTAGAGCATGGGTCTTTTATTAGTAAATCTTTTTGTCATATTTGAATATCATTGATTTTCCAAAGGAAGAATTACACAAGCCAGAAATAAAAAAAGAATTAATTGCCAAATTTACAACGTCATCACAAGATTCTGATCCACCTCTCAAATATTGTCGGAAATTAATATTTTATTCTTATAAGTTTCAGTGCAGACTCATTTATGGATGGAAATTAATGGCATTAAATTTGAGCATTTAAGTATGCACAAGGCAAGGATTGATGGGGAAAGATTAACAAAGGTGACAATGATATAGTCTTCTGATAAAGCAGTTTTTAATATAGAAGAGGAAGACAGATGTGCATATGACTAATGAGAAATCAAGTTAGAATGTTGCAGTTGCAGTAATAGAAATATAGATAGATCTCTGAGAGCATAGAGATGCTTGCCAGTAGCTGGTTGCTGATATGCCGTAACATCTTCATTGGAAGACTTTTTGCTTTTGTTCAAGTGTTTGACAAGCACTATATCAACCGCAACTTTGACCGAACTGGCCAGATGTCTGTGGTGATCACGCCTGGGGTGGGTGTGTTTGAAGTGGACCGGCTTCTCATGATCTTGACCAAGCAGCGGATGATAGATAATGGTAATGCTTTCTGGTTCGTGTTGTCTCTGAGTGTTTATAGCTCGACTTAACTTTAAAACTATGAACTTTCCCTGGCACTGTGCGTGGAGGTCTGGGGATGTGAATAATGATAGGTGACAAAAAGAGTTCCATTGTCAAATTGGTCTGGGAAATGCTGGGTCGTGCACAGTTAGGCCCATTCTTTAATTGCAGGTTTTATTATGTTGGTGTATCTTGTTTATCTCCAAAGGGCATAACTGGTACTCTGAGTTTCCCAAATATATGTGACACTGGAGAACCCTTTCTGGGGGAATTGTTTGAACCAGTATCCATGAGCCCATCTTTGGAAGTACCCTCAGGTCACCAAGTCCAGGCCTCCTTTCGTGATATGCCATTCTTCCCCAGCTCACACCTCCACGCTCCCCTTTAATTTGTGTTTCCACAACAAGATGGAGTTGGGAAATAAATCCTGATTGCCAGTAATGAAGCTCTGTTAAGTGATGTGGATCATTTTGCTTTTTACTGAGATGACAGAGTTCCTTTTCCTTTCTGGCCTTGCCACTGCAGTAATGGAGGCCTGGTTGTCTTTTTGACAAATCATGATCCACAAGACAGTCAGAGGCTGATTGTCAAGCATCAAATAGTGGCAGGTGTGACAGAACTATTTACTTCTTCACTGTGTAGGCAGCACTGAGGAGGTTATAAATCATAGGATGGTAAGTTGACTTTGCCTCATACCCTCACCCAGTGGAATAACATCAATAATAGATTTGGAGCACTTACCTCTGCCTCTTCCCTCCTCAACCACTCCCCCCCCCCAAACTATTTTTGTCTTTTCTTTTTCAGGAATTGGTGTGGACTTGGTGTGCATGGGGGAGCAACCGTTACATGCTGTCCCACTGTTCAAGGTAATTAGATTCTGGATTTTATACTAAAGGCCTGTTTCTAGCACCAGATCAGGTGATCTTGAGAATAATAAAACATAGAAGAGTTGGAGCAGTTTCACATCCTACTTAATTTTTAGCTGATCTGTGCTCACCTATTCCTTTTCAGCTGCATAATCGGAGTATTCCTCACGATTCTCGTCAGGGTGATGACTACAATATTCCTCACTGGATAAACCACAGGTGGGTGTGATCTTGACTCATAGTAGATGATAAGACTTCCTTGTCATTTTCTCTTCAAATCTTTTAAGTTCTTACTATAATGTCTTTTGTCAAGAAAATGTAGAAACCAAAGTTCCAACATTTGCTTTAAGCTTCTCTACATGTAATGCAGTAGCAGTAACATAAGAACAATCTATGATGAAAAAAATAGAAACAAATTTTAGAGGACTTATTTCCACTGCTATTCCCAACTCTTACTATTCCCCACTCCCACAAACCGTAGCAGACCATCATTGTGCCTGGCCTCCTCCACTTATAGAAAAATCGCCATGCCTCTTCTTCACATGGGACGAGGCCGCAGTGTCCCTGCCGATTCCAGCTCAAGGATGGTGTCTCTCGTCCCTCTGCCAGTGCCTTCATCTTTTTGAACAGCTGCAGTAATCTCTCTTGTTCAGTCCATCCTTTAGACCAGGGTTTCTCAATGTTGACACTATTGACATTTTGGCCAGATCATACTTTGTTGTGGAGGGCTGTCCTGTACATTGTAGGATGTTGACCAACATCCCTGACCTCTACTCTAGACGCCAACAGCACATACACTCCCAGTTTTAACAGCCAAAAACGTCTGTAGAAACAGTGGCTAAGTGAATTTCCCTATCAGAAAACCTGGAGAATGATAAACTGTTTCTTTGAAACACTGCAGGTAGAGCTCATACCTCTGGAAACTAATTATGAGAACTAGATGTCCTCGAATAAACATGCCAAAAGTGAAAAGATTTGGGCTATTACTTCTTTTTAATGTTTCATGATTTTTTAAAAATGATTGCAGATTATAGAGAATACAGGTAAAACCATTGGAAGCTGGGGAGTGAAATCATTTAAATTTTAAAAAAATTTTTTTAATGTCTGTAGATATTGCCACATGTACCCCCCCAGGTGACAAAATTCTCCCCATCTGCCCATTGAGAATCACTTCTTTAGAACTGTGCTTTCTTCTTTCCTTTAAATTTTTTTTTCTTAAGTAACAGAGCCTTTTCTTCAAGTAAAAGTCTTACTTGGAACTAAGTATATGAAAACAAAACATTATTAGTGTTCCTCTCTGGCTGTACACAGCAGGCCCTGATACAGCACCAGGGAACCATGGGGATCTATCAGCCACTGCTGTATGTGGTTGCCAGAGTCATTTTTCATGAAAACCAAATCCTACAGCTCTTGTCCTGATTCCTCATGCTGGCTTGATAAAGACGAAAGTCTGACTGACGTCTGAGGCCTACCACTTACCTCCTTTCATTCTTCTGCCTGGCAGACACCTATCTAGAGGGCCTTTCCACCTGCCCTTTCCCCGCAAATGCTGTTTATCCTCTGACAACCAGCCCCAACATCTCTCTTTGTGAGTTCTTCCTGTGCTGCCCCTAGTGCCAGTAGCCATGTTCTCTTGAGTGCTTCCAGAGCACTCTAACCTTCTCTGGGTTGTCTGTCTTCAGGCAGAACTCCCAAGGGGCAGACGGCCACTTGGCTGATGCCTCAAGCTCAATTTTGGCTTCTGTTTAGTTGGAAATCTTTGCTGGAGACCAGCTTGAAAATGTTGACTTCAGCCTGTAATATTTTCTTTATCTTGGTCATGGACCACGTTGTCCTAGTATAGTAGTTGCCGCTGGTCAGTTATAATCATTCATCAGTGAAGAAACAGTTTCATGAGCAAGGAATAGTCATTTGGCCAGCTCGTAAGGGTAGAGTGGTCACATTGTAATTATCCTGTTCTATGTATGCCTCACTCTTCTCTGGGAGCCCAGTGAGATCCTCTCCGGTTGGTCATCCATGCTATTCCTTTACATATATGTATATAAGGCTGTTTAATGATGCTTAATTTTGTACATTGTCATTGTATCGTCTGATGAAGTCACTTTAAGAACAAGTGACTGCTTCATAAGAAAATGCCTTCAGAATCTTCCTCATCTTACATTTATGTTATTGTTACTTTAAAAATTTGGTCGAGGTAAAATAGGAGCATTTTGAACTTATTTCTTTTTCACTCTAGAGACAAATGTATATTCTTTGTTAGTCAGCCCTCTAATTGTTTTTGGATTTGTGATCTTAAATAAACATTCACTTTTTTGCCAGTAAGAAAATAGCTGCTGTTTACACACTGTTATTTCATGGTTTCAAGTTTAGTTGAGGAAACAATTAAAGGAAAAGTAGCCTTAGCACACTCAAAATTATATACGAATTTAAGTTTTGCAGTTTCCTCAAATTTTACTAATAACTTGAAAGTTTCCTGATTTTTCACTTTATTTTTAATCATAAATTGGCTCTCTGATGCCAGTTAAGATAGAGGATAGATCCATGTGGGAAGGGGCTTCAGGATGAGAGCTGGGAAAGGCCCAAGGCCTGTTTTTCACATCTTATTGTGAGCCTTGTTTACTTGAACCACTGGGGAGGGGAGCAAGAGGCCTGGTGGCCTGAGACGGACGGCTGCTCACTGGGGCCATTATTCTCATTCTGTCAGCAAAGCCTCTTCAGAAGCGTGCAAAATGTTTTCACTGTTTAGTATGGTCAGAGACCCTGCTCAGCATAATTAAATTTTCTTCAATGAGAACTTATTACTCCCAAAGTATTACTGGCTAATAATAAAAATGGATTCGAAAGTTAATTAATACTAGATCCATAAGAATTATAAAACTGGGATTTTGGGATATCACAGGTTGTGACTGGAATCTGCTTGGACATCATAGAGAGCATCTTGCCACATCGTGCAGGTGAGGAACACAAGATCTAGAGAGGTTAAATGGCTCGCCTAGAGTTGAATGCCAAGTTCATGGCAAAGCTGCAGCTATTGATATGAACCATTCGAAATTATATTAGATTTTTATTATTGTTATTATTATTTATGCCTACAGCACTTGGTCTTCCTAGGTGGTCTCCCAGACAAGTACTAACCAGGCCCGACTGTGTTTAACTTTTGAGATCAGACATCAGGCTTGTTCAGGGTGGCATGGCCATAGACCATGGACCATGGCTCCACTGGGGTACGAACCTAGGACCTTCTATGTGTAAAGCAGATGTGCTAACCACTACACTATGGAACCATGTCCTATATTAGATTGTTTTTGACCTTCAAACAGCAATCTCATATGCTTCAATCTAATAGAAACTTATTCTTCTAGCTGACATCACTTCACCAATCAGATCTTTTACAATTAGTGTCTGGAAAGAGAATAACATCTTTGACTTGGTACTTTTCTTAGTACCACTGTGAGAGGCCAAGTCCAGAGACTGGTTGTACTTCTGGTCTGATTGCAGGCAGTATTCTTAAATTCTTATGTACCTAATGTGCCACCAGTTATCTATTGATACTGGCCCCTCCCCTTTTTTTTGTTCATGATCAGTTATGATGGAAGGTGGGGATTGGTCAATATTCAGTATTCAATTTTTAGCACAAGTTGTAGATTTAAAAAAATACAGAGAGATGCATAAGGAATAGAAAAGGCTACGCAGCCTCTATTCACTTATTCATTCATCATACCCAGGGCAAGGCTGCGTCTCCAGTTTTCTTGTGTATCTGACATGACTACATTATGATATGATTTTCAGAGAGATTGAGACTTGATGGTTTGTTTCTGCTATCTTTTCTCTAGTGCCACCTTTTCTTTTTTTTTCCTTTTTTTTTTTTTTTTTTTTTTTTGGCCTGGATTGTTCTTGCTTACTAAGTGCTGATCAGTCAAGGAGTGATAGAAACCTCCCTTGTGCCAGCATCATGCCAAGTATCTAGGGGAAAAAGTATTATGGTATAAATAGATTTATCTCTGCTGTAAGGAGGAGGTTCTAATGCAGTTAGGAATCGGGAGCTAGCATGAAATAATTTATGGGGGAAAAGAAGAATAGAACACAATTAAAAACTTAATTAATGTTTTGTAGTAATTACAAAAGAAGTTAGAATTGGGAAGACCAGTGAAGCCCAAGACAAAGGCTTTCACAAGAGGACTGATCCATAGCTGGGATTTCAGGTTTTTCTTGAGGTTTAAAATGAAAGGAGTTTAGATTAATAACCCCATTTGTTTCTTTTACAGTTTCTACACGTCCAAAAGCCAGCTCTTTTGTAACAGTTTTACCCCACGGATAAAACTGGCAGGAAAGAAGGTAGGTGTTACCAACCAGCAGAGCCTTCAGGGACTGTCACACACCCACATGGTTATTTTGGTCCTAAGACACTCACTTACCCCCATGATGATAAATGAATTTAAGAAATTGTCTTAGAACTTTATAATTTTCCATGTTAAATAATCAATGCAAACCCCCAGACATAAGAAATATCTTTGATAAAAATATGACATAGAACTATTTTTAGTTCTTTAATAATAAAAACTATTTTTATTATGATGTAATTGGTTTATTCAGACACGAAGACCTCTTAGATACTGGTAAGAACAAACACATAGACGCACGTTGCAGCAAAGTAGAAATATAATTAACAGATCACATCTTAGTGATAGGTAAAGACAGATTCAAATAAGAATGGGAGTTCAATTTTTGCATACCAAATATGTTAAGAACATATTAATATTTATACCAAATGCTGGAACAAAGTGTGGTGAAATTGGTACCTGAGTCCTTGGTTGGTGTCCATTACATATGAAAAGCATTTCAGCCATGTGTATCAAGAACAGTACAAATGGTCATGCCACTTGACCAGATAACTACGTTTTTAGTCATGTGGCCTAAGAAAATAATCAAGGATATTGAATGTCAAGAGATCTTTGTCTAGTTTTATTCACTATAGTGACATGTCAAAAGTAATAGGGAAATGGCTAAATAAACCATGAAATATCCACTTGGTGAAATATATTTGCACCCAATAAAAATGCTATTCTAAAGAATGTGAAAAAAAACCTTTCTCATGTAATATGAAGAGAAAAACAGGCTGTTAGGTATATAGGCCTCACACTAGGGTGCTCTCTTCCATCTGCCTTTTTCTGGCAGAGCTGAACCCTCTGAAGGTTGCCCCACTGTGACTTACATTAGTGGTATCAGGGCCATTCCTTCCCTTTTTTGGAGGGGAGGAGGTTGACGTTACTTTCCTGATAGGGAAAATACTAATTTGGAGGAATATGAGGACTCCTAAAAATAGATTATATCAAGTAGAGAAGTGCTAGAAGAGTGAGACTGCCTAGAAAGGTCCTTCTCCTGCCTCGTGAGGTTTTATGCCTTCACCACAACCATTCTTGGCAAAGTGGGACATGGGGGAACTTCTCTGCAACATGATCATTTTGAAGGTTAAAATGTTACGGAAGGACGTGGTTCCCTAGTGTAGTGGTTACCATGTCTGCTTTACACGCAGAAGGTCCTTGGTTCGCACCCAATGGAGCCACAGTCAGTCCATGGTCTACAGCCATCGGTTACAGTGAGGGCTAAGACATGGTCTCTGCCCTGTGGAGCAGCCACCTACATTACTGTGCCTGTAATAAGTTCTGTTCTATCAGAGAATGGAGTGATTAATTCTCTATTTAATTTTACAGCCTGCCTTTGAGAAAGCAAAAAATGGCCGTGATACCTGTGAGTATTTTTCTCCTTTTATCTTTTTTAAGAAAGAGTTAGCTAACTCATGACAACAAGATTATGTAGGGACACAAAAAGTTCACAGCCAAGTTGGGAAACCTGAGTTTGCTTTGTGTGACCTTTGGAAAGCCCCTTAACCACTTTGCATATTTTTGTCCTGTCAACTACAAAATTGAAGATAATAAAACCTTGGTGTTCTTTTTCATAGATCAATAGTAGGTGTCTGGTAGAAAGTGTCAAAGTACAAAACATACATATTAAGATGACATTTTAAAAGCGGGATCACAAAAGAATTACTGCTGTCTGTCGCCTTGCCTTTACTTAAAACTATATACTATTTCTACATCCTTTAACATATAAGTCATTTAATATCAATGACCCGACGAAAGGTTTTTATCCCATTTTTTTCCAGGAGGAGAGGATGACGATGATCACCTGTGCCTTGCAGATTTTGATGAGGACCCTCTGAAGGCATCTGGTTGAAATGTGTTTTGATGACAGTTTGTATTATTTGTGCATTTCAGCTCTTGGGACTCCAAAAGAACCTGAGAACGCCCTTCCCATCCAAGTGGATTATGATGCCTACGATGCTCAAGTGTTCAGGCTGCCCGGCCCATCCCGGGCTCAGCGTCTCGCCACCTGCAGGTTTTATTTTGCCAGATTTACTTTGGGATGGATGTTTAGGAAAACCTGAGGTCCAGTAGGGACTTTCATGAGATCGGCTTCAAAACGTTTAAAATTAAAATGAACCAAATGGAAGCCATACCATATAGATCATTAGGGATTCTGTTCTCAGGCTCTCTGGGCCAACCATTTTGTTAGCTATGTTTGTTATGAGATGTCTCTCCAAATAGAGCGTTGTGCATTTTCTACTCAAGAGAAGCAATTCACAAATTCTGGAATCATCTTTTCACTCAGCTGCCACTAATATATATAGATCCTAAGGCCCAGTTTCTTTTAGGTTTATTATTCCCAAAGGGCAAGAGACATTTTTCTTTTTCATTCCTGCTTTTTAAAATTTACTCCATGGTGTTTTAGTAATATAGTAATTGTGATATAATCAGATTTATTAATATATTCATTTCTGTGTTTTGTATAAGAGTTCTACCCCAAGGTTAGAGATGTATAGTTTATATATTTTTCTAATACTTTATACAGTCTTGGGTTTTATGCTTAATTCACTGTGTAGAAAATTTGTTTTTAAAGCGTAAAATAGTTCTAGCTTATTTGTTTCCTAGTTGACCAAATTTACCTAAGATTTCTTAAATGTGCAAGTTTAAGCATAACTGATTAGAACAATATTCTGTCTCTTTGCTTTGTGACAGATGAGCTTGTAGTGGCCACATAATTGTGTTCTTGCCTTTTCCCTCTTCCCATCTTGATGTCTTGTTCTGAGAATGTTTGGATCTCAGAATAAATGCTGTTAACAGCAGCTCCTGTACACAGGTTCTGCTGAGGGGCGCAATAGTGCTGATCTTAACATGCTTTCATAGTCCAAGATCCTCAGTTTTCTTTTTTCTAATCAAAGATGGCAAGACCTGGTGTTTCAGACACCCAGGCTGTGTGTTCCTGAGGGCCTAGACCATATCTCAGTCGGTGCTTTGTTTCCCTTGCAGGATTGAACATATACTCAAATGTTTACTGTCGAAATAATGAACCTGCAGTCAGCCTCGGGATCTATTTTTCAGGCTCTTGTTAAGCTCTTACTTCAAACAAAATCCTTCCAGGCAGAAAGAGAACAGCTCTGATGCCAGAGGGGCAGACCTATCAATGGCTGCTGACTCTCATTCTGGATTTTTCCTGCCGACTGGGATTTTTCTTCTTCTGATCCTTCTTCCTACTGTTTCCAGAGGTTTTTCCCCTGAGGGAGTTTCCTGTTTTAATCAAGGTGTACTGTTTTTTAAATTTTTATTAAGGAAATGTCCAAACATGTTCAAATAGAGAGACTAGTGTAATGAACAGTTACCAGCGTGTTGTCAGTCTCGTTGCATCACTTCCCACACATTTCAGATTTTGCTCGAGTCGTCTAAAACAAATCCCGAGCATCCTATTTTTTTTTACCTGTAAATATCTCAGTATGTGTCTAACAAGAATTTTAAAAAGCTACATTATCACAGGACCCTATTGCTGGTAACAAAATTAACACTAATTCCTTAATATCCTTAATATCCTCTGATAGCCAGTCCATATTCAGATTTCCCAATTGTCTGAAAAGTGTTTTTACAGCCATTTTGTTTGAATTGAGATCTAAAGAAGATGCACGTGTTGCATTTGGTTTTAATGTCTTTCTTCTATGACTGTAGAGTATCTTGCTTTCTTCATTTGAGTGATTATTTCCTTATAAAGTTTAACTTGTCCTCTGTTCTCTGAATTTCCTGTAAACTGGCAATTATTTCTAGAGGCCTGATTAGATTTAGGTTCCGTTTTTGATGCAGGAACACTCCTCAGATGGCGCTGCGTACTTCCTCTTGCATCATGTCATATCATGTCTGGTTACCGTATTTGCAGTGATACAAGATGAATTGGTGGGGTCAAACTGGAGCGATCATTTCTTCACAGTTATGATGCCGGGACTTTGGCCATTTGAGAACTGTCCATCGTTTCCTCCCTTTCTTACCAGCTGCTCAGGGCAAAGCACCTCCTCTATTATTTCCTATTCATAGGTCTCATTGGGGATTTTTAAAATTGATTTCCCAAGTAGCTGGAGCTGGTGATGGTTTTTGCAATTTTAACTGTAGGTGAGGCAGCATCCCTTACTTGGCGGTAACTTATCTCTCTTGGTCAGGTCTGTGCGAGAACGGGAGAGTCACAGTCGAAAGAGTGCCAGCTCCTGTGATGTCTCATCCAGCCCTTCCATGCCCAACCGGGCCCTGCCCACTGAGGAAGTAAGGAGCCAGGCTTCCGATGACAGCTCCCTGGGCAGGAGCGCCAACATCCTGATGATCCCACACCCCCACCTGCACCAGTATGAAGTCAGCAGCTCCCTGGGCTACACCAGCACTCGAGGTCAGAAAGCTGAAGCATGGCAGACCTGGACAGTAAAGGATGGGGCAGGGAGGGGTGGCCAGCTGTGGGGTGTACATCCCACATTTAAATTATTTCCATGCCAGCGCAATGAATATGAATCACCTTAGCCGTGTATATGTGTTTGTCATACTAAGTTTGTTTCTACTCCTTCTTCCCCTGTCACTATGACTATATGCCTTTCATTGTGTTAACATAGAGCTTTTCTTAGGCCTGGGGTCAAAGGCGTTTGTTTATTTCATCATCATTTCTATGTGTGCCACACTTAAGACAGCCTCTGTCCTATGCTCTACTTCTAGTTTCTCCTCGCAGTTACCTGTTAACCTGGCTTGCACTAAAAAGCACAGGTGCTGCTTTTCCTGTATTATCTTTCACATCTAGCAGCACCTACAACTAGAGTATACAGGCCCCTCCTGACTTTTTAAACTGTTTATTTTGAAATAATTATGAATACATGGGAAATTGTAAAAAATATGCAGAGAGGTCCTATGTACCTTTCACTCATTTCCCCATTGGTGACATCCTGTATAACTAATACAATGTCAAAACCAGCAAATGACATTGATACAAATCACAAAGCTTACTCAGATTTCATCAGTTTTACCTGTAGTCATTTGTGTGTATGTGTATGCAGTTTTATCACCATAGTTAAAATCTAGAATTATTTCATCATAGCAAGGCTTCCTCATGCTACCCCTTTATAGCCGCACCCTCACTCTAATTATTCTCCTTCACCATAATTTTGTTATTTCAAGAATGTTATATGAATGGAAGCATAGCCTTCCTGACTTGATCACTGACTTGCAAATGTCGTGGACACACGGCTGCGTCTTGTTGCCCTGGAAGGATTCCCGAGGGGCAAGGAGTGTTTTCTGTGACCCAGCGTGTTGAAGAGGGGAAGCCACTGGCGGGGCCTCAGGACAGAGGAGCGGGGCGCTGTCATCCGTAAGGCGCCATACACACTGTGCCAAGGGCCTAGGAGAATTTCTCATTGCTGAGAAAAGATTTTGCTTTTTTTTTTTTTTTTTACTGGTTCAAAGTATAAAAAGGAAATTCCGAAAGAGAAAGGAACAGATATGTAATTACATGACTATAGAAAATAGCTTATGTAACCTACATCAATTAGAGTTAGTATTCAAAGGAATTTTAATACATTCAAAAATTTCTAGGTTAGCTTTTCCCTACCTCCTAGAAGTTTCTAAGTTTATATGACAGTTACTACCATTTTGCTGAAAATATTCTTAGAAGGGTCTGTTGCAAAAGCTAAATTAAACTAACCGTTAATCCTTTAAAAGCCTTCATTTTAAAAGCCAGCTCTCCTCTGAGGAGATAATGTTGGCTCTTAATCCAAGTAGCTTGAAAAGTTTTTTATAAAATTATCTGAATAGTAGAATTGATTTCAGTGTCCCGTAGTGATATTTGGGAGTTTATTAGAAAAGCCTAATCACTGGGATATGGTAAAGCAGAGCATCTACAGGCCTTTGGTTTCTTGTTTCTCTGTTATGTTTGGGTGTTTAGGGGTTCTCACCCATGTACCCACTCCATGTGACATAGGAAACATTTCCCATTTCCTCTACACATTTTTGACCCCCTTTATCCCTCAGTCCTGTTTCTCATCCCTTTCAAAATATGTACTAATCTTTTTTAATTGGGTTTTCTCATTTTATTTCCATGATAACTAACTAGACCACATTCTTTTTTATTTGAGAACTGTCTGTCATTTTATTAATTTACAATGAAAAATGCAGCTTTCATGGATATCCGAATGTTCTCTTCTTGCCTGTAAATCGGCTTGAGGAATTAAATATTGAGTCTTATTGGGTAGAACCATGGATTCGCATCTGCTGGACCCACTTTCTAATCTCAAGAATTGCTTAGTGAACATAGGATGCACACAGAGGAAGTTGGTTGTGGGTTTTAGCTCTTTGATCCACTCAGGTTCACATGCTGCCTCCTTCTCCCGTAATAGGAACCATTAGACAGGACAAGTCACATCTAAATATCATGTCATCTCTTCGCCTGGTCAAGGCTTGATACATCCATTTTTTCATTCTTTTCTCCCCCTAAAACATTTTTAACACAAAAACATTTGATTGCTTACTTATGTTCCAGGCCACCGAGTCAATGAGAGGGGTTTCTTAATCCACCCAGTCATTCAGAACCCCAGGCTCCTTTCATCCTGGGATGCCATGATCATCAACAGGGGAAAAGAAAATGGAGATCTTGTGTAGAGATATCTGTAGTCTAGGTCTTCATTTAGAGCATGTCATTTCCATCAGTGTTTTATTGGCTGGAAGTTGGCTAAGTTATTGGCCCCAGTGCAGAAGGGCTGGAAACTATAGTCTTGTTGCATGCCTAAGAGGAAAATCAAACAAGTTTAGCAAACACATCAACTATCTTTGCCAGGGTCTGCCTCTTGGTCACCAAATATATTTTTTTATTATTCTTCCCACATACAGTATATACCCACCCAAAGGAAGACAAGTCAGGTCCTACCATTCACTCATTGTATCCAGACCAAAGTCCAGGGTCTCCAGGCAATATCTGGTTCTTCCCATTAGGTTTGGGTGTGGCTTCATCTGGCCAATAATTTGGGAACCAGAACTCCCTTCTCCTAAGTATTTAAAAAGTAAACAAACCCAATATTTCATTTATTTATTGTTTGGTGATTTTACTCATTTCCCTCACTGTCTAACATGTATGATATCCAAGATCCTTGTTAGCCTTGGCCAGTCAGTCTGCCTAGTTGTGGTTTCATTGTGGCTCTGTGCTCTCTCTTTGTGCCTCAATTCTGCAATACCTGGTAGATGTCCTGGAGAACATGATGGAGCCACCTCAGCGAGATTCCAGCGCACCGGGGAGGTTCCACGTAGGCAGCGTAGAATCCATGCTACATGTTCGACCTGGCGGATACACACCCCAGCGGGCGCTGATCAACCCCTTTGCCCCCTCTCGAATGCCCATGAAGCTCACTTCAAACAGAAGGCGCTGGATGCACACTTTTCCTGTGGGTAAGTTGGTGGCTCAGGAAAGGGCCCTGGACTGGGAGCTCCTAGTCTTTATCCTCAGCACTGATCAACCATGTGGTCTTGGTCAAGTATCTAAACTTCGCTGCACCTCTGGTGCCCCACCTGTGAGATGGGGGTAGTAACCATGACCATTTTGCCTACCAAAGGGTTCTTATTGGGATCTGGTAGACACACTTGGGAATGGGCTTTGCAACTACAAGTAGCTGTATCAACCTGAGGGCTTCTGTTTTTCTATTTGAAAGAGACTAGGCTTTGCCACCTGCTTTCTTTCCAAAGACTAACATCTGTCATTCTTGGTTATTCTTGGCTCTCTCTAGATATTGTATTGCTGTTTTGATTACACAGTTACATTCCCTTGTTTTCTCTCAGGGATCTGACAACTGAAAAATTATTTTTTTCCTCCAAACTCGCTGTTTTTCATAGTCCATCCTTTTTGATCTACATTCTGCCCTAAAGATGACAGTAGGGTTTTATAAAGCTGTGGCTAAAATTAAACTTCAGCTTAATGGGCCCTTACTGGGCTGGGAAGGAACAGATGCAGTGAACTCCAGGGTTTTTTCATGGAAGCCATCTGCTGCGTGCCTGGAAATGTTTAGTTGTTGTTGTTGTTGTTGTTGTTGTTTGTACTTGCTTATAGAATTAAAAGTTAAATAAGTGAGCAGTGAACCTGGTTTTCTTGGCTGTATTTGGGGGTCATTTCCCAAAACCTCCTTTGCCCCCCTCATATTTCTGCCATAATCAGTCATATGACCTGTTTTTTTCTGGTGTCTCTTTGGTGTCATTTCCTTTCTTTTTTTATCCCCACTGGCTCCTTTGAGTTCTCGTACGAGAACTATTGATGTTTCTTCTTCAACTCTTGTTGCTTTTGTGCTTTTCCTCCTAACACAATTTTGTACTTTTTCCTCTTTTTACTAAAACAGCGTTCTTCAAACCCGCATCCTCTTGCCCACCTGGCCCTCTAATTGCTAAGGCCCCACTTGCCAGGCTCCTCAACGTTCTGTCTTCTCATTCCCATCCTCAGAGGTTCTTTTCTTTCCCAAGCCAATCTGGTGGTCGCTGGCATATGTCTTACCTCTTCTGCATTTGGGGTTTCACCCAGATTGTTCCTTTTTACCCGGATGCCCTCTCCTTTAGCCCTTCTAACTCTATTTAACACTCAGCTCTGAAACTTCTCTTTCTCTAGGAAGCATTTTTTGGGAGACTTATTCTGATTTATCTCCTACTCGATGTCTTTTTTGCACTTACATATTCTCTGCTCCTTAGAGTCACAGTTGTTGCTCGTTTATGTATTAACAGAATTATTGGTGTTTCACTTGCGTGTTCCTTTTCATTTAGTCTTTGTTAACTCTCCCAGGAAGGGCTCTTGCCTCCTGCACTTCTGTATTTCTCTGTGGCATCTCAGTTAACATGCCTGAGACAGAAGCTCTTAAATGTTCTTTGGCTGAACAGGATGACAAGCATAAGGCCCCACAGGAGGATTGAGTCCTGCCCAGAAGAGGAGGTGTCCCATGTGGGAGCCAGAGGGTCATGTGTATAATGTTCTTCTGTGTGTGTAGTCTGTGATGTGCTCTTTCAACCTGTCCAACACCTGTTATCTCAGCAGCTAGAAAGCAGGGAGATGGAGCTAAGTGCACAGCACTAGCTGTCGGGTGGGAATGATGCTCAGTGGATCTTCGTCTGGGTAGGACCATCCGGAGAGGCCATCCAGATCCATCACCAGACCCGACAGAATATGGCGGAGCTACAGGGCAGTGGGCAGAGGAATCCAACTCACTCCTCTGCAGAGCTGCTGGAGTTAGCATATCATGAAGCTGCTGGAAGGTGAGACTGTGCACAGGGCTCTGGGTGATACTTTGAGAACATTCTCTGACACCCAGGACAATGTGCGGAACAGACTGCTGACAAAATGTCATGTTTATAAGACTTGAGGAGATGGTACAAGATCAGGGCCTTCCTTTGTCAGTCAGTGTCATTTCCTTCACGGGGCCAAGTGCAAAGCAAACAGCCTGACATTTTTCCCAGAAATGTTACTTTGGCCCTGCTTTAGCTCTGGGTTTAATTTGAAGTATGCTTTGTAAACTGCAGACTTGAATATTTTCTAATCCTCAGTCAAGGGTGAAAACGGGGGCTGAGATAGGTGATTCATGCTGTGTGTTTTCTGCAGTCACTCTATGTCTTTATCATTTTGGTCACTGAGAAATTCCATGGTTGAGTTTAGAAGAAGTTAATGCTGAAAGCAATGAAAATCAAGGCCTGCGTTTATGGAAATAACTCTTTTTGAACCAGAGTTCTGAATGTGTTACAAGGCATCCAAAGAATCCGTGTAGAAAGAAAGTCATTTAATCCTTGACAAGCATGAGCCCAGGTTACACCTGGACTTAGTGTAGTGCTTTAGGAAATACTTTGCAGAGACCAGTCTTTGGCCCCTTTTTCGCTTACCTCCATGTCCAATGGCATGGATGAGGGATACAGACAGGGCATGGCCATCTCTACTGTATTAACTTGGTACCTCTGTTTGCGTACCTCATATCCTCCTGTTGGTGTTAGCAGGAGGAGGCTTAGGATAAGAAGGGTAGGTGGTCTAGTGTGACAGTGGCAGCTAAGGTGCCAGGACAGGAGGAGCCTGTCACAGGAGGCCAGAACTAGCACACAAACCAAGCACTGCAGCCTGGTAGCCTGTGATATGGATCCCAGTGGTTGCTAGCCTATGTGGCTAAGTATTCACACCTGTTTTGATAAAAACCCCTGGGATACAGGGTGAGCAGGATAAAAGAGGTGATGCTGTGCATTAAGCCAGGTGGCTGGGCTCTGTTTTCTGCAGGCACAGCACTTCCCGCCAGCCTGGTGACAGCATGTCCTCCTTGAACTTCAGCAGAACTGAAGAGCTTTCTGTCAACCTGCTTAGCAACAGTGGTACAGGTAACCAACCCAAGAGATAACAGAGTTGGGATGCTCAGAGCAGGCTCACATCTAGAACGACACAGAGACTAGAAAGGCAGGTCTGCGTCTATTTTGGAATCATTTCAGCCACAATTTTGGGTGACCTATTTAGAAGCAATGCTTTATAATGCATGGAATTATAAATGGGCCGCACAGTACATTTTTAGCTGAGAACATGTTGGTCAAGCCACATTTATCATCAGTCTATCAATGAGTCGTGATTGAGGGAGGCTTATGAGTTTGGTGTTGAGGGCAGGGCCAGGGCCAGAGCAGGAGTGGTCTCTGCTCTAGAAGAGTGTTCAATTGTGTACGTGTTGGGGGGTAGGGGGGCGGGGGCAAACCCATAAAAATAATCAGGAGAAGGGAATACCATAGTTTTTTGTCCTTTTATTTCTTTGCATAGACTAGTCACTCTGTATGGAATATGTTTTTGTCTTATCTTTGTCCTCTGATTCTTCCTGGGAAATGTCCGCTCAGTCTTTATGAATTAGCTCCAACAATACCTCCGTTTTGAAGCCCTCCCTGGTGCTCCTCGCTTCTCCCCAGGAGATGTTGGTGTGTTTCCACACAGTTTCACATGCATAACGCAATTGTACCACATGGCACATCATGATCCTGCTGTGTGTTTACATGTTTGTGTCTCTGCTGGACTGAAAGAGCTTATCGTTATTCATTCCCACAGTGAATTTACTGACACATGAACTTATACTTCCAAGACCAAGCAAGCATTTAATGATTCACAAAATTAGTCGAATTGGTGTGTAAGTGTTCAATTAAATATATTCTAGAATGTTTAGCTTCTTAGAGAAGGTGTGGGCACCTCAAGTTGTTTTTCTAGTCAGGGTGATATAGTGGAATAGGGTCATCCTTACTCTTGCCTAGTCCCTTTATGACAGGTAACATGTGTTTTCAGAGGGGCTAGAGGTCATCAGGAGGGGGTCTGTATGTCTGACATGGGAGTTGAACTCTCATCTTTGATCTTGTTCTTCCTGATCGATTATGTTAGTCACAAAGAAATTAGATGGAATCATTCTGATTTTTACTACCATGTAGAATACCCAGCTAATGTCAGATTTACCTTCAGGATATATGTCCAGAAGCTTACCTTATCTTTTTACCTTTGCCATTCCTAGCCTGGTCCACGAATCCATCGTCTTTCACCTGGACTGTCTCAGTAGCCTACTAACTGGCCTTTTTTATTTGCATGTTTTTCTTTTTCTTTTGCTGCACCAAGAAGATCCATTTTTGTTTTTTTTAATTTTCAGCACAGCAATTCAGAGTGACCCCTCAAAAATAGAAGTCAGATCATGAAACATTTGCACAAAACTCTCTGAGGCCTCCCAACCCCCCACTGCAATGTACTCAGAATAACAAGCCAAAGGTATTGTAGTAGCCAGCAGAGAGCCCCCTGCATCATGTGGCCCCTGGTCACTCTCAGGCCTCATCTGCTTTCTCCTCTCTCTTTACTCTTGTGATTCCCCAAATATATCAGGCACATCTGAGTCTTGGGTCCTTTCTCTTGCTTTCTCCTCTACCATACTAGAACCACTCACAGTTCAAGTCCCTGTGACTGAGGTTCATATGGCTGAGTTTGTCCAGTCCTGGTTTTAATTCATTGTCCTATATGGTTATTAATAGCATCCTCTTTCACTCTCAAAGGTGTTCTGGGTTGGATGATAAATTATAGGGCCACTGTACCACAGCTTTCTCTCTTCTTTCAGGTCTTCCCTGAATTGCCATTTTCTATCTTGGCACTCCCCACCCATCTTTCCTGCCTAATGTTTCTCCATACTACCACCTGACATAGTAAATATATTTTTTATTTTAAGCTCCATGAGGACAAGGATTTTTTTGTTCATGGCAATATCTCCAGAGCTTAAAACTGTTCCCGGCGCATATCAGGTAGTTGAATGAGTGCTAAAAGCCTTCTGAGGTTATCTTTCTCTCTACTGAAGAATGTTTTTCTTTTCTCTTATAACCTTATTGAACAGTTACCTGGATTCCTTTCCTCAAAGAATCAGGTAATCTTTACCTGCCTTGCTTGGTTTTGGATTGACTTTCCTTTCAAGCCATTCTCAAGCCTCATGAAATACGGTTTGCTTTCTTTATACTTACTAAACTCTGACCCATTCCAGAAATGTTTCTTGAACTCTAGGCACTGTGCTACAGCCTGAGAAGAAACAAAATGATTAAGATGCCGATTCTCCTTACTTCAGAGAGCTCTGGCTTGTCATTCACTTGAGATCCTAGTTAAAGCGGTTGCATGTGGGGTAACAACCATGAAAGGAAAGCTTTTCACAGGGACTTGAACTGTGAGTGGTTCCAGTAATGCCACGGGGTTCAAACACGGGAGCTCGATTATGATGTGGTAGATGAGAGAGCGTGCTATGATGGAAGCGACCAGAACAAAGTGCCAGTCCCAGCTTTGGAGTTTAGCCTTCAGCCTTTGCTGAGCTCAGGTTCTTCATCTGTATAACTGGCATAAAGATCTTCACTTGCCTGCATTCCTCACAGAGTTGTCAATAAGGATCAGAAATAGATTGAGTTCCTTAAAGGCAACATTTCATATTGGGTCCTTGTCTTGGGACAGGGTGAAATCTAAACAAACAATTAGGTAACATTTCATTCATTAAAAAATAGAAAAGAAACAGGAAGAACTCATCCATGACTCCACCTTCATCTTTTGGGCTTGACAGTTTGCACCATCTGCAGGCACTCAAGCATGACTAAGATTTTCTCCTGCATTTGGACTTGATTTGTATGTGAGTCACAGTTCTCAGGAGTGGTATCACTGGGTTTCCCTCCTGGCCCTGTCAAATTTCATTTTGAGCATTGTTGGCAGGGGCCTCCTCGTGCCTGTACTATTTGCTTGTTTTTTACATACTGCCCAGCAGGGACCAGGTAGTTGGTGGGACTGGGCAAATAGTTTTTATACTTGTGTCTTTAATTAGGCCCCAATTTATAAGACTTTTTAGTCATATCATTCCCTTCATTGGGAGTAAGTGCTCTAGAGAATTTTGAAAAAATAAGTGATGCCAAGTCTTCTTTCTCTTTGGTACTGGGGCTCAGAATCTTTACCTTGGTGTGCGTATTAGGCCATGGGGCAGATTTAGCCTGAGAGCTAAAGGTAAAGTCTTAGAGTCACTTATTTAGGCCAGGTTGGGCTTTTTATGGATAAACGCTCTCTCTGTATCCCAGAGAGGAGAAATGACTTGACTTGCCCTAGGCACAGGCTTGTAGTTGTCCTCTAGAACCAGCCTCAAAGGCCTCACACTGATTACCCTTTTTGGCCTAAAATTAACAACCAGAGAAGATGGTCAGACTTCTCAACTCTGAACAGATGTCAAAAGAGCCAGAACTGAGATGACCTTCTCAGCTTTGGCTCCCCAAGTTGTATGTCTGGCTTTGAACTTTGAGAGTAGGGTTCATTCCCAAATGTCAGGTTGGAGCATAGCTGACTGACCAGAAGGTCTCACCTCTGTCCTCTCAGGTTGTTGGGGATTTTCACATGCCAATAGCAAGTCTATTTGCCTAAAAGGCAGAGCTGATGGGAGAGGCAATGAATTGGGCTTGAAATGTAAATGTGTACGTTTAGTAGAAGTCCTTAAAATATTTATTTCTTTAAACTTTTTTCATTAGTATTGATTTAAAATAAAATTGTGTGTGTGTGTGTGTGTGTGTTTGTGTGTACATACATAGCATCAGAAGCTGATGGCCTTGAATGTGCTTGTATAAGTTAGAAATGGTACAAGTCTGTTTTTGGCCTACAAGCAAAAGCTGCTCCAAGAACCCTTTTATTGGTTGCCTCTTTAAACAATTGCATGAGCAATTGTAAGTTGAACTGTTTTTATTATTAGTGTGAGAATTTCAGTTCTTATAGACCAAGTCTGGATTGGGTTTTCTTCCAAAAAAAAAAAAAGAAAAAGAAAAAGAAAAAGTGATTGAATGATTAAACTTAGCATCCAAACCTGTGTGGTGATGCATTTAATAATTCTCCTATTGCTCAGATTGTGTTGGGAATGCCAATTTTATAATTTCCGTTATACCCATTCTTAGACTGAATAAGAAAATCCACCTCTTTGCTTCTTTATAGTCATGCTTTGTGTTTTCATGAAAATGGATGTAATCAGCCAAGACAGATTTTTCAGAAAATTTAGCTCCAAATGGCTTTTAGCTGTTGACAAAGAGCAGATGACATTTTCAATAGCTGAAAACTGGTACCGCAGATGGATAGCCAGGAAATAGAGCATCTGAAGAGTTGAGCAGGAGTCTAAACACAGGTTTCACCTACTTACTGTGTGATTTTCAGTAAATTGCTTAATTTCTCTGAACTTTAGTTTCTTTATCTGTGGAAAAAGGATAATACCTACCTCCTATCTGCCTCATAGCCTGCGTTTGAATAAAATAAAACACTGTATTTGTTTGATTTAATAAATCGTATCTTATTATGACAACTAGTAATTTTTTAAAATCTGCTGGAGGCAGTTCCAAAAAAGAAGTTCTAAAACTGTTTTGTCCAAGTGACATCATCTTTTTAAATTTAAAAATATATATTAATTTTTAAATTTATATACAGTAAAATTCGCTGTTTAGTGTACAATTCTATGAGATTTGACGAATTCATAGAGCCTTAACCACCGACACAGCTACCAAGACACAGAACATGTCCATTCCCCCAGGTTCCTTTGTGCTGCCCCTTGTACTCAACCCCCCTCCCACTCCCTGGCAACCACTGATACTGTTTTCTCCCCCTTTAGTTTTTGCCTTTCCCAACAAGTAATGCACCTGGAACCACACAATATGTAGCTATTTGAGTCTGGCTTCTTTAACTCAGCATAATGCTTGCGAGATTCATCTAAGTTGTTGCATACATCAATAGTAATGTTCATTACTTTTTATTGCCCAGTCATATTTCATTGTATGGATGTACTAGTTTGTCTATCCCTTCACCTGTTGAAGGACATTTGGGTTGTTTCCAGGTTTCGGCAACTGTGAATAAAGCCACTTTAAACATTTATATAACAGGTTTCGATGTGAACATAAATTTTCATTTCTCTTTGGTAAATTCCTAGAAATGGACTTGCTGGGTCAAATGATAAATACATGTTTAACTTTTTAAGGAATTGCAAAACTTCTTTCTAAAAATGGTGTACCATTTTGCATTTTTTTATATCAATGGATAAGGGTTTCTGTTACTCAACACCCTTGTTAGCACTTGGTGTGACCTGTCATTTTAGCCATTCAAAGAGTTCTCAGGAGGTATGTCACTGTACTTTTAATGTGCCATTTCTCTAATGACTAATGATGAACGTCTCCTGTGCTTATTTGCCTTCTGTATATGTTGTTGGTGAAATGTCCATTCAAGTCTTTTGCCCATTTTCTAATCAAGTTGTTTGTTTTCTTGCTCCTGGGTTTTCAGAGTTCTTTATATATTCTGGATACAAGTCCTTTGCCAGATCTGTGGTTAGCAAATGCTTTCTCCCAGGTAATAGCTTGTCTTCTCAAAGATTTTATAAGGGATTTTAAAATATTTGTTCTTGTTATAAAAAATTCAGATGACATAAAGTAAAAAGCACAAGTTCTCATTTACCTTCTGCCATCTCCTCCAGCTTTGTTCTCAGAGATAGTCACCGTCGATAGTGTGGTGAGGATCTTTCTAATCCTTTTTATAGTATCATAATTTTCTAGTAAATATATATGTTTTGAAAGAGACATTTATATATCTGTATGTATGTTTTAAAATTAGTTTTATTACTTTTCAGTCAATATGTTGCATGTCAAAGAATCTTTGTTTTCCTTGCAGCCCAGTAGGTAAAATCATTGTTTTTTTCTTTTTTTCTCTCTTAAAGTATTGAGTTTCGATGCCATACTTCAGAAAGCCATGATTTGGGGAAGAGAATTCCAGAAGATAACTGTTTAGTGAACTGAATTCAAATAGGTCATTTTATATTTGCTAAAGATTGTGTTAATTGGTTGAATGACTTTGAAATATGTCCCTTTTCTTACTATAAGTGGTAAATTGCTTTTTGCTGTGCCTGTGTGTATACATGTGCAGGTCTGAGCATATACTAACGGCCTCATTGGGCAAAGAATAGTATTGATAACCTCCGAGTAAAATTCTGACTCATTCCCAAATTTTAGATTGCTCATTTTTCTTCCATTGATTCTTTCGTCCTGTTGGAAATATTCAGCATAGATTTTATACTTGGTTCACATTTTTATTTTCAATTACAGTTTTGGACTTTTTTAACCACAACTGGTCAGAACTTTTTTGAAGAATGAGCTTGATTAAAGCAAGTTGTTTTCATCTTTCCACAGGTCTGAATCCTAGAACCCAGAATAAAGATTCTCTGGAGGACAGTGTTTCTACTTCTCCAGAGCCAAGTAAGAATGGGCAGCTGACTGTGGGGGTGGGGAGTGGAAAGGAGGTGGGGAGATGGGGTGGTCTGAGCATGAGGAAGCAAGAGGGAGCCCTGTGGGAACAGAATGGTCTGGAAGTCCACATGACTCTGGGCTATCAGAGGGAGGACTCTCCAGCCTCTCTAGAGGAATGTGATTCAGAGGAACATAAGAAGAGTAACAGAAGTCCCATGATGCCTTTGTGGCAGTCCAGAGCTGGTCTTAGTCTTTATATGCCTAATGATGGCTTTGGGGAAAATTCAGGAAGAAGTAATAAGAAGAACTGGAACTGTTTACATACCTGTAGCTGAAAATGTTTGGCTGGGTTGCATTTGTTTTGATTATCCTTATCCATTGAAATTGCTGGACATTTAAATACAGCTGACCCTTGAAAATGTGGGGGTTGGGGGCAAAAATCTGCATATAACTTCTGACACCCTCAAAACAACTACCAATAGCCTGCTGTTGAGCAGAAGCTTTAGTGGTTTCATTAACAGTTAATTAACATGTATTTTATATGCTATATGGATTACATACTGTGTTCTTACAATAAGGTAAGCTAGACAAAAGAAAATATAATTAAGAAAATCATAAGGAAAATACATTGATAGCATTTATTGAAAAACATCCACATATAAATGGACCCCCGCAGTTCAAACCTGTGTTATTCAAGGGTCACTGTATTTAAGAGAACATCTAATTATTTACAATAGCGAAATACCAGAAAAGAAAAAATCCTGCCACCTGATAGACTTTATTTTACTTAGCTGTGACCAATGAGTATACATCACTGAATCTTTTTGTTCCCACTTATGGTTAACTTAATGATCTTTTCACTACTTCTTCAGGTCCCTCATATTAGTCATTTTTAGTGTCAGTATCAAAGAAGTTACTGTATCTCAGTTCGAGTAATCATTTCTTATTGGTGTCTATTTGGGTGGCTTCTAGTTTTTTTTGTGATAGCTTATAATGCAGATATAATGCATTATGCAGTCGGCATATTTTTTCTTTTGGTTCAGATCCTTGGAACATATACCCAAAAGTATAGTTGGCAGATTATATTCTGGAAAGCTGCTAGCAATGAATAGAATGTTTTTCTTCAATATAACCCCAGCACTGGATTTTATCATCTGTGTTTATTGTTGTTAATTTAATGGTTCTGAAGTGGAACCTCGTCGGAGATCTTTGTTGGGCTGAAGATACTGGAATTAGAAAAGAGACCACACTTTTCTCAGTGAAAGAGCATCATTAAACTGAGAATTTGGGACTTTTCTCACCATGGGATTTTGGATCAGGCATTTAAATTCTCTGTATTTGGTACATGCCAGCAGAAAACTTTTCTTAAATGTTTATATAATCCTGAGTCAGGAAGCTGATGAGGTCCGGAATGATCGAAGAGGATATAAAGTTATAACTATCTTCTGTTTCTGGCTTTCCTACTATGGCTTAAATCAGGTGTCTTTCTTCTGGTGCTGGTTCTAACCAGGAAGTAGAAGTAAGTTTACCCCTTCGTTTGCCATATAGAGAAATTGGGGTAATTGATAAGGCTATTCTGGGCTATGTTTTGATCTTGACATGTTAATGAGTTAACAAGACTTGTGCAAAGTCAAACTCATAGAATCAGAGAGTAGAATGATAGTTGCCAAGAGCTTGGAGAGAGGTGGAATTGGGGTGTTACTAATCAATGGACATAAAGTTTCAGTTATGCAAGATGAGTAAGTTCTAGAGATCTGCTGTGCACCATTGTGGCTAATTAATAATACTGTATTATACACCAAAAAATTTGTTAAGAAGGTAAATCTCATGTTAAATGTCTTACCACAATAAAATAAAAGTCAAACAAACTAAAAATCACCCCAAGACCCGTATAGACCATGGAGTTAGGCCTGTCTTGGGTCAAATCATCTTCCCTAAGGCAATAGTGCTGCATGGGACATACTTCCTGCTGTGACTTAGCACACAAGTCCTCTTCTTGTCCTTTAACTCCTGGTTCAGTAGGACTCTGTTGTACTGGGTAGCATCTATCATTATATGGTAGAAAGATTCATGAACAGAGCGACCTCTGGTCCTATAACCTTGGGAGGTTCAGCTCGGCCAAGTGTTTAAAGGGGTTGATGATTTCACCAAACCTGCTCCAAAGAGGCGATGTGCGAGCAGATGAAATGACAGAGGTACACCAATGTGAAAGCCACACAACATTGCTCAAAGATAAGGTGTATGAGGATCTCACTTGGGACTCAGGCTGAGGCATGGAGTGTTTCTGCTTCATATTTTTCCCTCATATAGAAATTTGAAAAATATTCTGCACTAAAATAACTTTTAAAGAGATAACTGACCTTATTACTTTAACTCAGTGATTCTCAACTGGGGGATGATTTTATCCACTAGGGGACCTGTGGCAATGTTTGCAGACATTTTTGGTTTTTACAACTAGGAGATGTTACTGGCATCTTGTGAATAGAGTCCAGGGATGCTGCTCAACATCCTGCAATGCATAGAACAACTCCCCACAAAGAATTATGGCTCCTTTAAAGCAACTCTGGCCAGAGGATCAGAGAAGCATGGTTTTGTTAGAGGGAGCTTAATGGTCATCAGTTCCAGGCCCCATTGTTTACCATGAAGCTTTGACCTCCATCTGGATTTTCTTTGAAAAACCATTATGAAGAATTATCTGGTCTAAAATCTCACTAGCGCCGAGATGGAGAAAGCCTGCTTTTAACTAAGAGCAGGCAATTTTGGGCAGACCCGTGTGATCAGGCCCACTCTACCGATTGAAGCTTTCATTTCTGGATTAAACTGTTTCTTAAAGTCTTGGCCTTGTAACTTTCCCAAACATCCTTGATTTTTTTTCCTCAAACCCTTTTGGATGTATGACTTATTTTTGCAGTTCTGAAAGAATTCCTGAATTCTGCTACCTTGTGCTGTTTGCTCCAAAATCTGGCTAAGCTCTCTCTTCCTTTCCCTACCTAGCCACTCTGCAGTCCTCAGGAGAGGCTCTGGCTAGAGCTCTCTTCTGTTTTTGGAATGTTGATTTGCTTCAATGTGTAATTCTGCCTTCCCTGCCCTGCAGTAACCTCCCTGGCATTGCAGCTTGTAGCTTTAGATCAGCAGAAAATGAAAAGTATCAGCTGTGAATCCCATTTGCATGATGGGATTGAATAAGCACGCGCACCGCATTGTCTAACAACCTGTTTCTCTCTTTCTCTCTCCCCATCCCCTTGCCTGGCAATTTTGTCACCTTTCACCATAAACATTTTTCCCTACCCTCCCTTTTTTTTCCCTCTCCTTACCTCCCACTTCCCACACCCGTCCCATGCCGTCTGTGGTGACCACACGTACCTCTTCCCCGTTTACATGAGGCAGTTCTGACGCTGTCTGCTCCCCCTGTAGTGCCAGGCTTCTGTTGCACAGTTGGAGTGGACTGGAAGTCTCTCACTACTCCGGCGTGCCTCCCCCTCACCACCGACTACTTCCCTGACCGCCAGGGCCTGCAGAACGACTACACGGAGGGCTGCTATGACCTCCTTCCAGAAGCAGACATGGACAGGTAACGGTTAGAGGAGAGGCTTTGTCTGTGAGGGGCTCTGGATATGGCCAGGTGTGTGTCAAAACACTGAATTTTCAAACCAGTGTCTTCTTACATTTAGGAAATTTTATGAGGCAAGAACTGTTAGTTTTTTCTTTAGACTTCTATTGACTTGCCTCCTTTAACCATTTCTCCTCATTGATCCTTTCTTATATTTTCTATTCCAGTTGTTCTGGGTACACTAAATCTAGTCTTTTCTAAGATTACTCATGTGGACATCAGATTACCTGCTTTCTTTCTCCACCTCTTGAACTGA
This sequence comes from Rousettus aegyptiacus, assembly GCF_014176215.1. Classification (NCBI taxonomy): domain Eukaryota; kingdom Metazoa; phylum Chordata; class Mammalia; order Chiroptera; family Pteropodidae; genus Rousettus; species Rousettus aegyptiacus. Next base: position 15,457,323 of record NW_023416308.1, on the reverse strand, counting down.
TCATTTTTCCCAAAACTGGGTTACAAATGATTAGTTTTATAAACCATCATAGAATGGTTATCAGGGCTGGCTTGTGGGATTGAAGCAAAGGAAAGGATGGGACTGTGGACTCTTGGATGTTACTGTGCTCTTAGCCAAGCATATTCATGTGAACCATTGTTCATTTTTTCAGGAGGGATGAGGAGGGTGTGCAGATGACGGCCCAGCAGGTGTTTGAAGAGTTCATTTGCCAGCGTCTCATGCAGGGCTACCAAATCATAGTGCAGCCCAAGGCACAGAAACCCAACCCTGTCATCCCACCCCCACTAAGTAGCAGCCCCCTCTATAGTCGAGGTGAGTTTTTCATGTTTCCTTTTCTGCTAAATTTGCATAAGTAAGCTCTCAAGATGTAGGGAATAAATTTAGGAGTAATTGTTTTTCAACACAAAATTTTTGTAAATTTTACTTTACATGAGGAATAAAGTTTCAAAGTCTTAAAACTCTGTTTCCTCTTCAACTCTCCTTTTAATGAAGAGGATATGGCCAAGTTCAGGAATGTTACCTAGGAGTAGTAGGCAGCTGGGGTAGGACTGAGATATCAAAGATCATAGTGAATATTCTGGACCCAGAAACCTATATTTATTTATAGTACAGTACCTGACACATACTAGGTCCTCAGATATTTATAAACCTGAAGTTTATACTTGTCCTTTTTTTCCTATACTGGATTCCTTTTCTCTTGTTTGTCACTGAGGCTTAGTGACTTGAAGCAAGAATGGGTCATTTATGAGTGATAGAGGCTAATAAGTGACAGAGACTCAGTGATGCCAACTGAGTTGGAGCCAGGCTCCGGAGAGCTCTTCTAAAATAAGCCAGGGAGAGAAATTTAAGTATGGGCGCCCGGAATCAGAAAGCAACAATCACTTCCTGGAATAATCATGAGCAACCATTAGTCTCCTGCTTTCTTCTTGGCAGCTACCCTAACCACTCAGCCCCAAACCTCAGATCATCTTTGACTCCGTTCAAGTTCCTCTGACCAGAGGATCAGAGACGCGTGGTCCTATTAGAGGGAACTTAGTAGTCGTCAGGTCCAGGCCCCCGTCGTTTGTGATGAAGCTGTAGACTCTGTCTGGATTTCCTTCGAAAGCCCCTTGTGTTACTTTTCACATGTTGCCTCACTTTCATTTTCTAGACTCTGCGAAATAGTAACCTTTCTGAGTGCCAGGATATTTAGCTTCATCTTTTTATCCTCTAAAATGGAAACCACTATGCCTAGCATACAACATTATGAGTTGATAAATATATGAATTCATTTATTCATTCATTCAACAGTATTTTTGAACCTTCTGTTTTGTGGGAAATTTTTGGTCCAGTGGAAGAAAACATTAGTCGAAATTTTTGGTCCAGTGGAAGAAAACATTAGTTGAACTATGAAATATAATTCCATGTTATGATAAAGACTGTGAGGAAAAAGTCAAGGGACCTCATCTGGTCTTGAGGGTCAAGGATGGCTTCCTTGAGAAGGTGATGTTTGAGCTGAGACATGAAGTATGTGCAGGAGTTATTAGAGAAACAGGTTAGGGGTGGAGAGAAGGAGTAGATAAGAAGAGCATGCCAGGCTCGTGAACGTTATCCCGTGACATTGTCTTGACAGCTAGTAGGGTGCTTGTTGCGTGAATGAAAGAATGCTGGGATGGGGACAAGCCCTCTTTCTAGTTTTAGAAAGTGAGACTCAAGAGATTTGGTACCCAAGATCACACAGCTGGCAGGTGAAAGTGTTAGAGTTTAACCTGGGTTCCCTTGAACCTCTTTTATCTGTAATCTGCCTGCCTCTCCTTTGCCATTATCTGGAAAATTCCCCTATGCAGAGTGCAGATATTTTCAGCCTCTGCGGTCCTATCTTCTGACAACTGCCATGCTGCCTACCACTGAACAAGGGGTCTGTGTTTCATTTCTTTTTAGATCACAGAAATCCTGCCTTGGTTCGGTTGTTCATTAAGGCACTATTGAATACTTGTAGTTTTTTTGATTCTTTATTATTTTCCTCTTTCTGATGTTCAACGCAATTTAGCCAAAATTTGTTGAATACCCATTTTGAACATGGCGCCTTATCAGGTACTACTGAAAATATAAAGATTTGGGCCCTGGCCGCCTGGCTCTTTTAGTTTATAAGGGTGTGAGGCACACACATAGGACCTACGTTCAGACTGCTGATGGGGTCTCATAGCTTTCTGGAGGAAGTAGCATTGATTTTGATGGTAGCCCAGGAAGAGAAGGCAGAAGAAACAGCAGAAACAAATGCTTGGAGGTGGAAATTACAACAAATAAATAAGTGGTCCTTTAAGACTGAAATGTGTTATGTCAGTGAGGGAGTTGTGGGAGCTCAGGCCGGAAAGCCAGGTTGGCTGCCACCCTGGAGTGAAGACCATAAATGCCAGAGTGGCAGCTCATACTTAAGTGGAGTCCCACAGTCATCTCAGCCTATTAACATCTCTAGAACTTTCTGGAACGATATCAGGCTGTTCCGCTTTGACTGTGACATCTAGGTGCTATCAGAATCTCCAGGCCCTAATCTGCTGTTGGTTCAGTAACAGAAAAATCTTCCCAAATCTGCCAACTTTGGGATTTCTTTTTTTTTTTTTTAACCAAGGATAATTTTTTTCCATGAAACTACCCCTCAAAAGAAAGTGTTGCTTCTTTTATTTCTCTGTTTCTGAGTCTGTATGGAAAAGAAGTAATTGCCTATTAACAGAATGATCCTCAACCATATGGAAGAAATTATTATTATTTTTCTCTGGTAGGCCTCGTATCCCGAAACCGCCCTGAGGAGGAAGACCAGTACTGGCTGAGTATGGGCAGAACTTTTCACAAAGTGACACTGAAGGATAAGATGATCACAGTGACACGATATCTTCCCAAGTGAGTCCTTGGATATTTAAAGTTTTCAGCTACTGTTCTGAATTGTGTCTATACACTGTCCACATACTGAATTATGTGTATCACACATAATTCAAACTGGAGAGGCTGAGTGGTTTGTTTTTCTTCTGGAGTTATTGGTTTTTGTTTTTGTTTTTTTCCTAGGGTTATCTTATGGCTATAGTTCCTCTACTTCCCAAAGGATTTAATTCAGCTTATGATATTTAGCCTGATTCTTAACAAGCTAAGTAAAAATAAAGAATGTGAGAAAAGAAAATGAGAAAGTTAGGAAGATCCGAGAAATCTCCATTACCAGTCTCCAGGGATGAGTTGTTTACTGTGGTTATGGGTTGAATACCAAGGATGATGCTAAGTATATTGAGATGGAAAAGATAGAGAAGGATTGGGAAGGATTCTCTTTTGGACTTCTGGGCATCCCCTTTTTTTTTCAGGTACCCTTATGAGTCTGCCCAGATCCACTACACCTACAGCCTCTGCCCTTCTCATTCAGACTCGGAGTTCGTCTCCTGTTGGGTAGAATTCTCCCACGAGCGGCTGGAGGAGTACAAGTGGAATTATTTAGATCAGTATATCTGTTCCGCCGGTTCTGAGGACTTCAGGTCAGAGAATGTGCTTTGGCTTTCTATCCTGGCTGCCTTGGGTGTGTCCATATTTTAGCAGGTCCATCCTTTTTTTCTGATTACAAAATGATCTCCGTTTTAGAAAATAATGGAAAAACAAAAGCATATCTTCATTGGGTTAAAAACTCAGTGATGAGATGGATGGTGGTGATGGTTGCACAACGGTGCGAATATACTTAATGCCATTGGAATGTACACTTAGAGACTTTTAAAGTGGTAGACTTCTTTATGTGTATTTTATATAAAAACAACAAACTCAGTGATGATATTCTCTTATGGAATGTCAGTGCAAATCATGTTCTTAACATTTTCCTGACTACTTGTGGTGTTGCATTTTGAATTTTTATGCATGATTTCTGATTAAGATGATACAAAGCCACAACTTCACTGAGCCTGGGTATACAGAATCTTTTGACATCTCTGGGATATAAAGTAAACACAGCCTTTAAGTTCTTCCTTCTGAGCTTGTGTTTTTCTTGCTTTTGTTTTTTCCCATTTAAAAGTGACATACAGTGAGCTTGTGTTATTATCTACTTTTTCTCGCCACCACTTCCTTTTTCTCTTTTGGCCCTCCGTAGTTTAATTGAGTCTCTGAAGTTCTGGAGAACCCGCTTCCTGCTGCTGCCAGCCTGTGTCACGGCCACTAAGCGCATCACGGAGGGAGAAGCCCATTGCGACATCTACGGGGACAGGCCCCGGGCAGACGAGGAGGAATGGCAGCTCCTGGATGGCTTTATCCGCTTTGTGGAAGGCTTGAACCGGATCCGCAGGCGCCATCGTTCAGATCGCATGATGCGGGTGAGGGCTCTGTGGGGACCGTGCTTTGGTCTGGGATGCAGCAACTGTCTCCTATCTCATGGGCCTCTCACTGGCCAGTTTATTTACTCCACAATTGCCCAGCATTTATTGTAAGTCCAAAACAGTGTGTTCTCCATGGCAGGGCAAAGGAGGGAAGGATTGGGTACAGACAGCCACTGGGCAGTGTTCTGTGGCACAGGACAACCTGAGGAAGCAGCTTCTTGTGCTTCCCAAGTTGGAGCTGGTGTCATTCACAGCTGCTTATGTGATGTGCTGAATTGTTGAGTAGAAGCTCTCAAGAGGGTAACAGCAGCAATATCACTTATATCACTTTTAGATTTTCCAGCTCCGTTGGGCATTCATTCAACCACACACTCCCCAATGGGGACACTGGGGCTTAGGGAGGTTAAGGGATATGTCTGAGGACACCCAGCTCTGTGTGTGTGTGTGTGTACTGTATACAGATCTGTGAATTTTACAAATACACAGATTCATGTAACCACCACCACCACAATCAGGATGTGGAATGGTTGCCATCACACCAAAAAAACTTCCTCCAGCTACCTGTTATGGCCACACTCTATCCCCATCTCTCACCCCTGGTCTGTTTTCCATCACTATATTTTTTTCTTTTCCAAATGTCATGTAAATAGAATCATGCAATATGTAACCTTCTGGTGTGACCTTCTTTCACTCAATTTCCTGTCTTTTGGATTCATCCAAGTTGTCACTTGCATCAACCCTTTGTTCCTTGTCGTTGCTGAGTAGTGCCCATCATTGGCTGTGTTTTTATTTTTTGTTTTGAATATCAAGTTCAGTGTTCTTTAACCCACCCGGCTGCCTTCTGTACACAGCTTCACTTATGATTATACATCATTTCCAGGAAAGCTTGGTTATGTAGTAGAAAAGAACCTTAGTTTTGAAGTCAGATGACTAGTTTGAATTCTGCTTCTAGTGGGATTTGAGATAAGTTAATTAACTTCTCTGAGACTCAGTTTTTTCTTCCATAAATCAGATATAATGTTATTTACTCCCTAGAGTTGTGATGAGAATAAAATGAGATAATATGCATAAACCACCCCAAAGAGGCAGTTTGTTTTGAGTCAGTAGGCATTAGGGACCTTCAGTTTAAGTGAAAAGCAGTTTTCTAGCATTTACCCAATACTGAGAACCCATGTTCCTCAGTTAACTGACTCCCAGAGCCTGCAGCAGGACAGATGCAGCTGCATATGCTGGGGCATGAGTGGCGCCTATTGAAGGGTCCACTCGGGCTGATGGCTTTGTCTCCTCTTCTCTGCTTTAGAAAGGGACAGCCATGAAAGGCTTGCAGATGACCGGACCCATCTCTGCGCATTCCCTCGAGTCATCTGGTCCCCCAGTTGGGAAGAAGGGAACCTCAGCTCTGTCTGCCCTGTTGGAGATGGAGGCCAGTCAGAAGTAAGTGTCTTGTCGGAAGAGAGATTTGTCCCCTCCCTGTACTCCCTGAGAGTTTTCAGTGCTCCATTCTTGTGAGTGGGGTGAAATATGATTTCTGTCTGCAAGGAGCCTATAATTTACACAAAGATACATACATGTAAAGAAAACTGGGTTAATACCTGGTGTCAAGAACACAAAATAGTCTGGAAGTTACAAATTTGCAGGCTGGGCCTTAATTCAAATTACAGATACATTTAGTTTGGCCTGCAAAGTGATTATTTTTGTTAGCTTTGTTTTTCCAATAGACTTTATTTTATAGAGTAGTTTTAGATTCAAATCAAAATTAAGTGGAAGGTCAGGGATTTCCCGTACACACCCTATCTCCACACATGCATAGCTTCCCCTGTGATCACTATCCCCCACCAGAATGGTGCATTTGTTACAACTGTGGAACCTACATTGACACATCATAACCACCCAAAATCTACGTGCATCAGTTTACACTTGGCGGCATACATTCTTTGTGTTCAGACAAATTTATAATGACGTGTAGCCACCATTAACAGAGTAGCTTCACTGCCCTGAAGACACAGTTATTTTTTAAATTTTTTTTTGTTTGAAGATTTCCTATAAAAATGTGGACTTTATATGAATTCTTACTTGAAAAAATATTAGTATACATAACATGCTGCATAGTTGTATTATATAACACACAAGACAATATATTATAGATAACATAATATAAAATTATAGGTAACATATAAAATTCAGCTTTGCTTGATGTAGTACAGGCTCAGTTAACACCGGGTCCACAGTCATGCCCAGGTACCATGGGCTGGCACTTGAGAATGGACATGTGCCCTCTGGTTTACAGTAGAACCAGCACACCCTCTGGTTTGGACTTGTCTTGCACCCTCAGTCATGCTACGTGACCAGCTTCTCTAGGCATTTGAGTGTGTGGTCCTTTTATAAACAGTAAGTGCTACAGCTCTCAGGTTGCTGGTGGGACCACATCTTACTTGGGAGGGCAGGGACAGTGTTGCAGGAGGTAGAATTTAAGCTGGCCTTGTAGAGAGGGAAGCATTTACACAGAGAGGTGGGACTTGGGGAAGGGGAGAAAACATTGCCATGAGCAGGTAGGACCTGCCCTGGGATGCATTCCATGCCCTCTTCATCCTCCCAAACAGACCAGGTTCTCTCTGTGCTTTCCAGCATCCTGGGCCTACGTCTGTCTGAGCACTTTCCTGTATCCTTCTGAGGGCTGTAACCAGTTTACTCATCTTCCCCCCGACTTGTCTGTGCTCTGAGGGCAGAGGCTGTGTGTGTGCTGTGCCTACTATATAATTGGTGCACAATAGATGAGAATGATGGAGAAAGGGATGCAGAGGGTCCCTGTATAAGGGGTTAGAGGAGACTGTCTGTCTAGTGTGAGAGTCTGTGTCGCACTCAGCAGGAACCTGCATCCATTTGGCTTTCAGAAAGTAACATGGAATAAGCATGAGGCATAGTGGGAGTTACAATTACAAAGGCTGCGTGGGAAGTGGGATCCAGGCGGTCCTTACACATTCTCATAGCAGAAGCAATCCTTTGAAAGTTTATTTTAATGGAAAATTTCGAACATAAAAAAGGTAGATGCACTAGTATAATAAATCCCTGTTTACCCATCACCCAGCTTCAGTAATTATCTTCATGGCCGATGATGTTTCACTTATGTCCCACTTGTTCTCATCTTCTTTTTATTTCTTATTAAATCCCAGACATCATATCCCTTCATCTGTAATATTTCAGTGTGTATCTCTGATAGATAAGTACTCTTTAAAAAAAAAAAAAAAAAACAACCATAATACCATAATTTACCTAAAAAGGTACAGCAATTCCTTAACATCACGAAATATCCATTCAGTGTCTTTACCAGAAGTGGTGTTTTCAGAAATGAGCCCCATGTATAGGTGGCCCCAGTGGGTGGGCCCCAGGAGGCAGAGACCCATTGGCGGGCTCTCACTAGTGCAGGCAAGAGGCAGCAGGCTGGATAGAGGGTGATGATGACGTGGAAAGGAAGGGATGCAGGGGGAGAAGTGAAGAGCATAGTGAGGTGACTAGGGGCTGGGGGAGGGTGGGCTCATTACCAAGGGCACCGGGTCTTCTTTAGAAAATATCATCACCAAGGAAAGACCCCAGAACTCTGCCTGGCAGGTTCTCCCTATAACTAATCATAGACCTTTCCCGCTGAAAAAAAGAACAAGGAACATATGTTGCTCGGAGGGGCGTGAAGCTGGGGGTGGGGGAATCTTATTTTAATTTGTCAGTGAGTCACCATTTAGTATGCTCCAAGGAGCATGTTTCTGCTCAGGTTGGAAGAGGAAAGATGGCTTGGGGTGGTGGTGTCCCTGTGTAAGGGATGAGACTGTCAGCTAACCCCATAGCAAGAGGCAGGACAGAGTCTAAGCTTTATTCCTTCCCCTGGATTGCTGCTCCTGGGTGACATAGTACATTTTCTCCATGCTAGAGGTAGAGAAAAGGGAGCCAGCCCTTTATATGATGTTTGCGCACATGGCATTTTTTACTTACGTGCTTTTCTTTTTCTTTTGTTGCACCAAGCAGATCCAATCTTATGTATTATGAAAACAATATGATAGCAACAGGAAAAAGAATTTTTTAAATGTCACCTGTAGTCCTGCCATAACTATTTCTTCCACTTCCCTTACAGTCTTTCTCTGTAGGCATATACAGAGTCAGACTCTGTAGGCATATACAGTCAGACTCTCATGGAAGAAAGAAAGTCTGGCTCTCCCTGGAGTCTTCGCCTTGTGCTGAATAACTGTGGCCATGAGCAGTCTGGGCAGCAGGTGCTGGTCAGGGGCCTTTGCTGCTCCTGTTAGCTGGGGATAATCTTATGACAACCAAGTTAGAGCAGAAGAGACCTCCACATGGCAGTTGTCACTGCCTCTGTGGAAGCTTGACTAGTGACCCCTTTCCAGCAAAAGGCATATATATTCTCACACATATACATATACAATACATATAATTGGTCATTTCATGACAGTACCCTCCGCTGAGCTATTAGGCAATGAGCCTTCAAAGGCAAGGACAGGGTCTTCCTCATCTCTGAATCCCTGAATCCACAGGTCAGCAAGTAGCAGGCAGCTCAGTGAATTATCACGTACATCAGACGACGCATCTGAGGGGACACTGCGGGGTAACCATGGCTTCCTGCTACTGCTGTCCCAGTAATGGCCTGCCGCTGCAGCCTTCGGGAAGCACAAGAGCATGTCGCAGTGTGCGTTTGTGAATGAGGCTCAGAGGAAAACAGTGCGATGTGGTAGAAAGGGAGACAGAGTGATATAAGTGGACAGGGGAAGGAATCCAGCATTTATTCTGCTTTTCCTATGTGAATTATACCTCAGAGTAACCAAGTAATTGGTGTAGGGAAGTTGCTGGGTTTTTTTTGTTTGTTTGTTTGTTTGTTTTTTGGTTTTCAGTGTTCCAGCTAATAGGTACAAAAGGAATGATAGAATATTACCATGTGTGGTTTTTAATGAACTTAATGGGTCCAGCAGAGATCATCAGCGACAACCGTTATCACCAGAGAGAGACCACTAGACATTGTGGGTCTCTAGACAGAAAGAAGTACACGACACACTTAGGAAGAATTCATGCCCCAAAGTGAACCTAAATCTGCTCAAACTTTTAGATATAATTTCTGATTGTCAGGAAGTGTAGGGCACAGAGGGACATGATAAACAATAAAGAGACATAATCAGTTCATCCAGACTGTAAATTTACAGGACGAACCAGCTACTTTCTTCAACAAATAAATTGCAAGGATGGGGAAAGATGAAAAGGAATTTATATCTTAAAAGAGACATAAGAGACACAATTTATTATAATGTAGGGGCCTTAGCTGAATCCTGTTTTGAACAAACTGTAAAGGAATTTTTTTAAAGATAATTAGAGAAATATTTATTAGAAAATTAAAAAAATGTTTCGAGTCTAGTGATGGAATTTTGATTATATATTTTTTAACTTATTTTCTTTTAGAGATACAGTATATACTGCAGTGTTTATGGATGAAATAATATCATGTTTGAGTTTTGCTTCAAAACAATCAGGGTTAATAGGTAGGGTGTATAGATGAAACAAGATTGGTTCTAAATAAGTAATTTTGGGGTCTGGGTAGGTATGTTTGAAATGTTTCCATAATAAAAACTAAGAAAGAATGTAACAGGTTACTATGGAAACTGATTTTTAATCTCTGGGATAAGATTACTTCACTGTCAGTAACAAACATGTCAGAATTCAAGACTAAAGAAATGTCACAGGTTGGGTTCCTGGGGAAGCAGATTGAGATGGAGTCTAACATGTAGGATTTTTATTAAAGTCTTAGGCTCAACACCTATGGGAGGGAGAAGGGAGAAGTAGAAGTGGACAAAGGGAAAAGCCGAGATGCGGTGAAGACCCAGTGACAGCCTCAGGCCACCTCACTCTTGCTCTGGAGCTAGAACAGCCTTCAGAGATGAGCCGGGTTGGACCAACATAGCCAGGCCTTTCCACCCCCTCACTGATCATTCATTATCTGCTCGCAGCCCGGGGAGGGGCAAGAGCTTGCATGAGGCTGCTCTGCAGCTGGGGCTATCCCTGAAGGGGCTGACAGCTGAGCCAACTGGACAACACATCCAGCTACTATGGCAACAAGGCCACAGCAGAGGAATCTGGGTGGCACCTTATAGTGTCCACCACAAGAAGTGTATGTTGCAATAATAATGAAGTGTTTAAGACTATAATGAGAGCCTTCTGAAACCAAATAAAATTTCAGTGATATTTTAAAACTAATTTGGGGGAGGATTTAAGTTATAATAGTTCATAGTAAATTTTAGTATGGAATAAATTAGGAAAATAATATGTACACCAGAACCAGGATGAGATGAGATGTCATAAGAAAACCACAATTGTCTTCTGTTATGAGATCATGTCTGTTAGATATGTCTGGGGTTTTTTTAGTGGGGAGAGGAGGGATGTAAGTATGTATGTCTGCAATATTAACATGTAAACCTTCAAAGTGTGTAGAGAGTCAACACATTTCCCCCCATTAAGTTTATGCCACATGTTAATGCAGCCCTAATTTTAGAATGCGCTTCTTTCTCAGAGGATTAAAAAAAATGATGTTCATGGATGGAGTCACTCACACCGTGTCACTTGCCTTTTCAAAGTTATATGTAGGCACCAGGTGCTGCCAAGATGCTTTTAAAATTGGGCTGTTTTCCGATTTACTGTGGAGGGCTGGTGATTGTTCAGGCAATGAATGAAATTAAGGGTGTCATGTAGGGCCTGAAGGAGAAACAAAGCAGAAGTGTTGACAGCAGCAGACCTGCCCTCATTGCATCTTGGCTAACGGGGGTCCTTCACCAGGAGACTCTGAGCAAGCCACGGTCGTGTGTGTTTCCTTCTTTCAGGTGCCTGGGAGAACAGCAGGCAGCTGTGCATGGCGGCAAGAGCTCTGCCCAGCCAGGCGAGAGCAGCAGCGTTACCATGACTCCCACCTACGTGGACAGCCCACGAAAGGTAAAGGAGGCCACTCCAGCAGGGAACGTATTCTGAGACCCAGTGTGGAGGATAGAATGGATAGCCTCGAATGTGCTGAAGATTTGGGTGAATTCTACCCTGAGCCCTTTTAAGCATTCCTATTATTAAGGAACTTTCCTATTCACAGCTGTAAGGAAGCAAACTGTTAGCTAAGTGCAGATATACAGCAGTCAGGCCAAACAGTATTGGTCAAGGCCCAGGATCCGGCTTGAGCTTTGAAATTGGCCATCTGGTTTTCCTTTAGTTGCATCTTTGGCTCTCCCAGGGAAGGTAGGGGGTGGGGAGAGGGAGAAAGCTACTGAAGCATGCTCTTTTTTTTCTTTTTTTTAACTCCCTTCAAACAAAAGTCCAGGACCAGAGAGCTCACTCTTTGGTAATGCTTAGAATCCTGAGAAATATAGTCAAACAAGAACATCCTGTGGGGAAAAAACCAAAACCTGAGTTTTTGAGCCTCTATATGGAATAGCAAGTAGAGCAGAGGGGCCGAAAACTCCGTAGGTCAGGCTTTTTGTGTCTTTTAAGACCCATAGCCTTGGCTCTATCAACCCTCTGGGAAATTCAGAATCTGAGATCATTCTGACATGGTAGGATGAGCTGACGGTATGTTCTTATATCTGGTCCCTATCACTAGGAAATGAAGGAAATTTAATAGATGTATTTTCTTTTCAGAGCTGTGGCCAAATAGTGTATCTACTCATGTGTTTATTTTACTTCCATATCATGAACATTTCCCCACTGATGTCATTAAGTATTTTTCAAAAGCATGATTTTAAGAATTAAAATATATAGTATTATATCATGTGAAAAGACTTTATAACTTAGAAAATTTTTTGTTCAAAATGTAGATGATGTATGATTTTTAAAAATTTTTGATAATCCATAAATTATTATTATTATGCTATAATGTATCAATTGTAAATAATACTGCAAATAACATCTTTGCATATAATGATTTGACCACATCTTCGATTATTTCTTTAGGATAAATTACTAGAATTAGACTATTAGAATGGAGGGATTAAAATCTGAGAAAAAGTGTAACAGGCTACAGGCAGCTTATATAATATAGAGATCAGAGGTTGGCAAATCTTGATAAATATGGGCTTTGTGGGCCAAGAGGCAAGATCAAGGCTTTTGCGTAGGTACTTCCATAACCGTTAAAAATTTTAAAAACTACTCTTATCTCATAGGCTATAATAAACCAAGGGCTGGATTTGGCCATTAAGCTGTAGTTCACTGACCTAGCTTCAGGCAGTGACATTAGGTGCAGTCCCAAGGATAGTCTGTGCACAAGGAATGATCTCTTGGTCATGGAAGAGGCTTCTCACCTGTCCTCCCTCATGTGTACATAAATTTCAGCAGTATCAGCACCTTCACTCCTATATGTTCTGGCAAAGAAAGGACATAGATGGAACAATGAGAGCACATGAGTATCTTGTGTGTCGTCCATTAGCTTTGACCTCTGCCTATTGCCATCTTTGAGTATTAGCTACAGTGCCAGGGACAGAACTGAAAAGTAGAGAAATTTTAGAGCACAGGTGTTAGGTTAAGATGTGCCAACAACCAAATATTAGATTACTATTTAGAACGCTCTCCTAATCTCCCAGTTGAAACTGAACACTGAAATCTACATGGATGGCCATGGGTCCTGCCGGATGTAGATTTCATGTGGTCAAGGAGAAGCAAAGGTGTTATGAGATGGCCAAAGTGAAGAGCCCAGCTGGCATATTCAGAAATGCCCAACAATGTCTCTAGTCAGATTCTTTGTTTGGGACGTGTGGAGGGGTACCTGAATTTGCATCTCTACCACCACATTTCTGTGGTTTGTTACTTGAGTTCGTAGTAGTTTGTGGAAAATAGCAGCAGTATTGATTTAAATGAACAGCCAAATATTTCAGTGATTCTAATTTTAGAATTGAAGAAAGGTTGTAGGAAAACAGACCTTCAGTTTTATCAGTGCTTTTTTCCAAATTTCAGTGGTAATAATAGTAAATGCATAAAAAGTAAAAAGATTTTAAAGGGACAGAAGGACACTTGACCTTAAGAAAGAAAGAAGGAAGGGTCTTTGGAAATGTCCTCTATTTCATTTTTGTTTCAAATTCATGGCAACTTGAACTCCACAAGAACAGGGTGGGGAGGGGAAGATAGCTTCAGGGAACCCGCCCGCCCCAGTATGTATGTATCTGACATCGCAGCTTCTCGGTGATTTTGTTACACAACCAGTGGAGGAGAAGGTATTGCTGCTTCTGATCCCCTGTTTGCTTAGAGAATTCAGCAAGAAGTTTTCCTGCACTGAATCCTCCTCCCATCTGGCTGCCATGTTTAGTAACAGGCAGAATTGAGAACCTCAAGCCTCTGTGTATCTCTCCAAGTGGGCTGCTGGTAACTCAGCTGACCACTGAAGCCTGTCACCTGCAACTTTCTGCAAGCTGCCCTTTGGCCTGTTCTCTACTTCTTGGCTTAGGTCCCAAGGAAGTTCAGAGCTATGTGGGAGGGTGCAGGCATCCAAGACAGGCTCTGAGGAGACCTGAAGGAGCTTGGATGTCCCTTCTAACCCAGGTGCTTGCTTCCACATGGATGGGATATTCTGCCCAAGAAGGTGTGAGTTCCTGCTAATACTCTGAATTTGGATATTGCCTTCCTGGGTGGAAGGCAATATCTTTCGCTTCCCCCCACCCCACCCTCCGCCTCCCCCCCACCATTCCCTTCATATTCCCTTGTTTCTCTCCTTCCCTCCTTGTTTTTATTTTTATTTTTTTCTTTCATACCCCTCTCCTTCCCCCTATGGTTCACCACTGGTCCACATTCTGTTCCTTCACTCCCTTGAACCTGCTGCTGCCGCCGCTGCATCCTCTTCTGACTTCAGGATGGGTCCTTTTTTATGGAGTTTGTCCGCAGCCCGCGCACAGCATCATCTGCCTTCTACCCTCAGGTCAGTTAAACTCTGCAGCCCATGCATGCCTGTCCTGTCAGCAGAAGCCTTCTGCTCGGCTCTGAACAGATGGAGTTGGACTGCAGCTGAGTTTCAAGGGCAGGTGAAACTGAATTTGGTCCCAGAAGTGTGCATTCCCATTCATAGATTTGGCGGCTTCAAAGCGGGATGGAAATGATTAATGTCAGGGAACAAGTGATCTCACCAATGTTGACTCAGTGTTTCCTATCTCTGCCTGTTCGTTTCACATATTGCCACTGATTCTCTGCCATGTGGCCGCATCTTCACTTTTAGGTGTTTTTGTCCATGTCATATAAGCAACATGAAATATGCTTACTTAATGAATGAATGCTTAGTTTTTTCTTCTCAGTACAAACAAGATAAATTTTTAACAATGTGGCAAGAAGTGAAAAACAGAGCAAACATTTACTAATAGGCATGTGCTTTGTCAGAGGCTAGTGGTATGTGACCCTGGGCAGCTCATCCAGCCTCTGGACTTCACTTAACTCATCTGTCAAATAAAAGAGTTTGGACCAGATCTCCAAGGGCCTTGCACGCCCTAACATTCTTCATTTACTCTCTGCCAAGCACGTAGTATTATCTCATTTCATCTTCACAGCATAACTTATGAGTTAAGTAGTTTTATTGCAGTTTTACAAATGGAGAAATTGAGGGACAAAGAAGGTGTGTTGGGTTAATCTAGGACCAGCAGGCTTAACTCATGACCCCCCTCCTCCCCACTCTGTAACTACCATTCTGACAGGTCCTAGGTGAAGAGAAACTAGGCTCCCTGCCCTTTATCATGACCCTTAAGTATATGAAATTGGCTTAGTTGCAGAGATTTGAAAGGGTTACGAGGGTTCATGCAGAGCAAGGCAGGCTAAGGGGAATGGGACTTGCAGGTTCAAGGGCAAGTTTTGGATTTAGATTAGAATTTAACATAAGAAAAATCAACAGAGCTGGAAGAAAAGAATTGTTTTATAAATCCTAAAATAGTCCACATAGTTTCACATGGTGAATTTGCCAGTATAACAAAAGCGGACAAGTTAGCGTAATTGGAAATAGCAAATAGAGATGGATGTTAGGAGAGGCACATGAATAAAGTTTATATTACCCACCAGGTGTGTTGTTAAGAAGATAAACAATTAAAATTATCTATACTCATACTCATATTAGTAAGGGAGCTCTTTATACTTACACAAAATTAAGTTATGCTTTGTTTATTTTTGTTTTATTTATTGTATTAAAATATACATAACATAAAATTTGCTTTGTTTGCTTTCTAACACAGTTTGGAGAGTGAAGGGGGTCAGCTCCTTTCAGATCTTGACTTCAGCACCATTCCAGGGAGCTGCTTTAGGCATGTTAATTAACCTCCTGAACCTCAGTTTTCTCTTTCATAAAAGGAAATAAAAATAATTTCCTCGTAGGGTTGTTTGAGGATTAGAAATAATTTCTGTTTCTCAACAAATTTCAAGGGAATGAACTCGCATAGAACATATATACAATTAAGTTATGTGTCAGTGACACAAAGATGACTAGAAAAACCCCATGTATTTAGAAAGTAAGTAAGACACTTCTAGTAATGCATGAGGCGTGAATGATATGTGTAAGGCTGCTGGCGTGGTGTGTGGTATGTGCTGGCCACACAGTGCAATACTAGTTTGCATGAGGATTACTGCAGTGCCAAATTTCACTGTACATTTTGCACATTTGTTTATTAGTGCCTACTCCCAATTCCTGCTCTACTCTCCACCCCAAAAAGCGAAGAGTGTGCAGTGAGCTCCTCAAGATAATGGGGCTACTTGTTAAGACTGCCCATGCAGGCTCTGGCGTCAAGCTGCCTATGACTCCACGGACTGGCTGTGAGCCTTTCAGCAACCGCACTAAGCTTTCTGTACCTTGGGTTTCTCTTCTGTACAATGTGACTAATAAACATGTTCTGCTTATGTAAAGTTACTATAAGAGCAAAAGGGGATGAGGCATCTTTGTGGCTAGCCCAGGGACCCTGACATATAGTAGATTCTCCATACATTTATCTGCATGTGGGAGAGGGAGAGAAAAAAGGGGAGGGGAGAGAGGGAGGAAGGATCAGGCAGGGTACAAACTAGCGAATGAGCTCAAGTGAGCCAGGCAGCTCTTTTCTCTTCAGTGTGTGTGTAAAAATGCACTTAGACTAGGTGACCTATCCTACGCCTTTTATCTCTGAAATTCTAGGATGACCCTATTGGACCTTGGAGAGTAAGTCCTCTAGCTCTGGCTGAATCACAAAGGTGTAGCCTGCGATTTCTGCCCCTCAGTGCAGCTCTCTGCTAAGAAGAGGTTCCTGTTGGCCAAGGGGAGTGAGACATTACCCCAGACTTTGATTCTGCTAAGGAAAGGAAGTTCCTGTAAAATTAAAATAGACAGCATTGCACAGAGCTGGTATCAGAGCTGTGCACCAGGTTTGGGAAATGGCTCTTTGTGCTACCAGTTTATCATTCTAATGATAATGTGTCGCTTTCTGTCTGATAACCAGAGTTACTTAGTTTTCCTCTCCATTGATTTTTATCATCACAGACTTACAAAAGAATTTGGAGGGCATGAGAAACAGTTACAGGATTTTCCTCAGAAGTCAGCCTCATGATGTCTTTTGTGTTCAGTTTGGAGCCTGAAGGAACCTTGTGGTCAGGGGGACAGGCTCCTGCTACAGTGTTAAGGTCTCTTCCTCTCCCCTATCCCCTTACACCCCAGAATTACTCTCTCAAGGATGCTTGACTTTCAGCAACTCAGTCCAGCATGTCTCCTTGGTAAATGTGTCTGGAGTCATCTACTTCTCTCCATCCCGTCTGTCACCACCGCCTCCACCCCCCACCCCCCACCCCCTAGTACAAGTGACCATTTCTCACCCTGATCCTCCAGCAGCCTCTGGCGCGGTCTCCCTGCTTCCATCTTGGCCCTCTCCAGTCTGTTCCCTAGCCTGCCCCCAGGATTGACCTTTTGAAATGAAAATCTGATTGTGTCAGCCCTGATTAAACCTTTCCATGGTATATTAATTAACTCGGAATGCTATAGCAAAATACTATAGGCTGGGCGGCTTAAACAACACATGACTTCTCACAGTTCTGGAAGCTGAGAAGTCCAAGATCAAGATACCAACACATTCACTTCCTGGTAAGGGCCCTCTTCTGACTTGCAGATGGCCACCTTCCCACTATATCCTCACATGGCAGAGAGGGAGAGAGTGCGCATGAGCAAGCTCTGGTCTCTTCCTACGAGGACACTCATCATCATGGCAGCTTCATCTGCATGACCTCATCTAGACCTAACTACCTCCCGAAGGTTGCACCTCCAAGTACCATCACACTAGGGGATTAGGACATCAACATAGGAATTGGCAGGGGAGGCACACATTCAGTCCGTGGTACATGGCTTTCTTTCCTTTACGATAAAGGCCAAAATCCTTATGATGGCCCAAAAGTCCTACATGATCGAGGCCCTGCTTCCATTTCCAGCCTCATCTCCCACCATGCTCGTCCTCACTCTTGCACTCCAGCGACACAGGCCTTTCTCTAGACCACTGTAGACAACAGGTTTCCTGCTGCCATGCCTTGCCACATGCTGTCCCCCTGATCACACCTAGTTAATTCCTACTCATCTAGGCAGATCTCGCTTCTTGAACTCGTACAGTGCCAGTGCTTGTCCTTTCAGCACGTCTCATCGTCCTGCTTTTGTGTTTGTATGACTGAGGTTAATGCGCATCTTCTCCATGTGACTGTAAGTGCTGAGAGGGCAGCTGCCATGTGTGTTGCTCACTGCCGATTCTTCAGCATCTAGCAGTCACTTAAGAGGGACTCAGTAAATACTGCCTTGGAGATGCCGATGTAGGAGATGGACATAAAAAGTTTGTTTAAGCAGTGGAACACCTTTTTTTGATAATTTACACTAAACCCTGAGCTATATACCCAATAAACATGGAACCATCTGGCTTAAGTTTATAGGGAGGGCTGGGTAAAGAAGGCTCACAGTCCCCAGCACTCATACCCCACGATGGCCCCAAAGATGCTACCACAGACCCCCAACATTGTGCAGAATGCACTTTGGGGCCATGACTGTCAGGGCAGCAGTTTCCAGCGTGCTCATGGGAGCACAGAGGGAGTTTTCTGGGGAGTCAGAAGTGATGTGACCCAAAGTGGACTTTTCACCTTTTGACCTGTTTTCTCTCTTCAGAGACATGAATTGAAAGGTTCATGTTCCTAGGGGCTCAGTCCCCCCAGCGGACCCCAGGGACATACTAATCAACCTTTGCCCTAATCTAAAACCTACCCCACCAATTGGGTACTTATCAGAGGTGTCTACATGCAAGACTTCCTCAAGGAGCATGGTGGGTCACCTGAAGGCTGATCGCTCCATTCCCAGCTCCTGAAAACATGTTCGGCCTTGCTGTGTTTTTAAAATTTTTGAATTGGTTGGAAATATTTCAAAGTCAGGAGATTTTGTACAAAAATCCAGATTTCTATCTTGTATTGTAAAATAAGCTAGACATCAGGCCTGGATTCCTTTCCCACAACCACAAAGCAGCTTGTGGCTTTTCCTTTTATATTTTTAATACTTAGCCAGCTGTGCCAATATATACTTACCGGCCCCGGACACACATTTCGTCTGCAGCCTTTGCTGTGGAACCGTGTCATCCAGTTGAACTTTCTGCCGAAGTGGAAATGTTCTCTATTTACACCGTCACCACAAGTCACACATGGCCAGTGAGCATTTGTCAAGTGGCTGGTGCACTGAGGAACCGAATTTTACATTTTATTTTAATTATATTTAAATTGCCACATGCAGCTAGTAGCTACTGTATTGGATGGCACAGCTCTAGACATCGAAAATGTTATTGTTAGAGTACTTATGACTTTAGAATTTCACACTTTTCCGAAGCATTTTTTCTCTCTTTTTTTTCCCCCACACTTTTTCTACCCTTGTTTACAGGATTTTCTTGTGTATTTATTTTATCTCATTGTTTGTCTGTTTATTGTAGCTTAATCTCCTTTTTTTGGAATGATGTAAGATAGAAACATATGAGTAACCCATTCAGAATAAGGAGTTAGGATGGACAGAAGGAGGAAGGCTGTACTTGGGGAGAAAATTCAGTTCAATTGAGATTGCACATCCTGAGCACCTGCTGGCTGTAGGGCTGTGCCACACGCCTAGGGAGACAAGGGGTGAATATGCTTTATGGACATTACTTATTTAATGTCTTTTTTCCCTCTCCACCTCCAAATGGTAAGCTCCATGAGGGCAGTGGAGAGGGCTTTGATTTGGAATGATATTCCTTCCTTCCCCGATATTATAAACCTTGGAAAACATCCTGGCTATCTGGCTGGGAGTTATTCCCAAGCTCTTCAGCTCTAAAGGGTATATGGGATTCTGTCACAAGTGCTTTTACCGTTTACTTATGAGCCTCAATGCACAGTGGGAGAGCTGGGCTGGCAGATCTGGCTTCCTGGTGGTTGATTGTCCTCCAGCATGACAGGTTGGAGGCCTGTGGGGGCGCGCCTGTTATGGTTGCTGCTAATCTCAGAGGCATCCCTGGCGGAGCCTCCTCCCTCACCATCTCCCACAGCTTTGGGTGTGTGGGAAGGTGGGAGGAGACTGGTGATTGGTGTTGCTGGTGAGGGTTTGTTTGTTTAACTAAATGCCAGACTTTGTTTGAATTTCACCAGTTTTCCTATTAATGTCCTTTTGCTGTTCCAGAATCTAATCTGGGGCCCCACATTGCATTTAGTGGTCATGTCTCCCCAGTCTCTTCTTGTCTGTGACAGTTTCTCCTTGTATTTTTATGGCCTTGATAGTCTTGAGAACTCCTGGCCAAATATACCATAGAATGTCTCTAAATCTAGGTTGATCTGATGTTTTTCTTATGGTTAGACTGGAGTTACGGGTTTTTGGAAAGAATACCACGGAGGTAAAGTATGCCTCTCATCACTTCATATCGGGATGCGCAAGATTCACATATCACCAGTGACATAAATCTTCATCACGTAGTGATGTAGTATTTGCCAGCTGTCTCCACTATGAAGTTATTATTTTTCCCTTTCTATATTCTATTCTTTAGAAGCAAGTCACTAAATCTAGCCCACTCAAAAGAGGAGGGAGAGATTAAACTTCACCTCCTGGCAGGGGGGAATATCTGCTTAGGTTAAATAGAATCCTCTCTGAGGAAGATTTTGGATGAAGTTCCTAAAATGAAATGCATTCTAGCCAAGCACCTCCCTCCACTTGGCTCTTTCCAGGCCTCTGTGTGAGAAGACTGCCATTCTGTCCATCCAGCCTTCCTTGTCTTTTCGCTTTCTACTGGTCTTATTCCAAAAAGTTATTTCAGGTGGATTATGGAAGTAAAAGCAACCTCCAGAATAAAAAATGTGACTAGATTTTCACATTCAGGGGAAATACAAGAAATGAAAAAGTAAGACATAATGTGAGGTCTTATAAAGTACCTAGATCGAAATTCAGCCCTAAACTTCTAGGTTTCCAAAAAAAAGTGGGAAACATCTGTTGCAGGATTCATAGTGGTCATAAGATAAAGACAAAGCAGTTGCTCGAGAGAAGCATCACTTTTCCTGGTATTAAAATCTGAGCAAAATGCCTTTCTATGCAGCCTCTTAAAAGATGGACATTGTGTGATAGAGAGCAGGGGTCAGGAAACTGGGGCAAATCTGGCCTACCACCTGCTTTTATAAATAAAGTTTTATCAGAACAGAGCCATGTCCATTCATTTACATTGTCTATAGCTGCTTTTGTGCTTTTTCGTGCAGACTTGAGTTGTTGCAACAGGCCTTCTGGCTCACAAAGCCTAAAATATTTACTATCTGGTCCTTTACAAAAAATGTTTGCAAAAAAAAAAAAAAAAGTTTGCCAATTTCTGATGTAGAGGATAACTCCCTAACCACATCGCTAAGATAAAACAGTAGGAATCACGTAACTTTTGGTAATATCCTGCAGTTTAGGCCAGTGGGGCAGCTCTCAGGGTGCAGTAGATGAAAGAAAGATAACCCCATTATAGGCATGTAGAAGGCAGCACGTAAGAGCCACTCTTATGTCCCTAAGAGCTGTGTCTAGTCTCCTTCAATTAGTTTATTTTAATTTAAAATTAGCGTGCACTACCTGTTCCTAAGTCTTGCTGGTTGGAGACAGATGGTGATTGGTAATTGCAAGCTGCCTCTTATCACATTTCTCCATGGCAGAGTCTATGTAGTTCTTTTTTTTTTTTTTTTTTTTTTTTTTTTGCAAATTATTGAGCCTGCTATAGGCAAAAGGGTTCCTTCAGAACCAGGGGCAATGTTGCCTCTCAAGGGATATTTGGTAATATCTTAAGACATTTTTATTTGTCACAACTGGGATGAGGGAGATAGTGAGGGGACTGTCACTGGCATCTGGTGTGTGGAAGCTAGGGATGCTGCTCTATATCCTACACAAGACAGCGCCCCTCCGCATAACAGACTCATTTATCTCTAAATGGCGGTAGTGTCGAGGTTGAGACACCCTGTTAGAAGGAGTGATTTTTACATCATACAACAAAATATCTGATAATATAAGGCTCCATTCTGGAAGTACCCAAGCGCTCCTAGTCCCATGTAAGAGAGACTAGGAGTCTTATATTTTTCCAGAAATGCTCTCACAATTTTATCATTCTTTCCAGATATTTGCTGTGGGGTACAGCCTTTCAAGGTGAGCAGGTCATAATCCTGCTCTCCAGGACATTTAAAAGGAATGAGACAGATACAACACCAAAATCCAGCAGCTACCAGGGGAAGGTCATAGAGGTCCAAAGTGGAGAGCAAGATGGCTTCCGTTTGGGGGTCGGGGTGGAGTGATTTAGGAAACATTTTACTAAGAGAGCAGCATTTGAAATGGCCCTTGGAAAATGATGGGTTTTTAGCCCGTGGTTGTGGGGAAGGGGATCTTACGGTGGCCAGGTACATAGACAGAACTAAACGTGCAGGGTTTGCTTTAGCTAGATATGTATACATAAGTGACAGTGCGGTGGGGTCACGGGTTGGGGCTATTTGTGTAGGACCGTCCTCATGGTGAGACTTGAAAGGTTTCAGAGTAACAGTAATGGGATTGGAACTGTCCTTTGGGGAGATGAAAATGGAGATAACTTGCAGATAGGGTTTTCAGAGGAGAGGCTGTAGTCAGGGGAGTCAGGAGACTTGTATAGCCCTCTGAGTGTACAAGTGGTAGAAAGGGCATGACTTGGAAAGACATATGAGTTGGCAGAGGGAAGGCCACAGGATGGGGCTTCTCTTTGGAGTGAAGCTAGAGAAGGGAGCTATCCAATGCTCCCTGAGGTTTGAGCCTGGGCAGTTGAAAGGCTGATTGTACCACTGACAGACGCAGGAAAGGAGGTGGAGTCAGAAAGCATGAGCCAATGTAAATGTAGGGTGCCTGCCGTAATACCCGTTTGTCTCTGTGTTTTCTCTCTCTCCTCCCAATCTCATCATAAGAAATGATTTTGACTTCTTTACTTAAAATTGATGATTTTCTTTAGTGTAAATCTTATTGTTCAAGTCAAGAGCTGCAGCCGTTTCTCTGGTCCTGGAGATTTACTGTGAACAGTGGTCTCCTGTTGCTCTGATAGAAAGTCATGCACACAAGGCTGTCAGTGGTCCCTAGACTCCTCTAGCTATTCCATCAGGGACCAGTGGGACTGGAAGTGAGAGAGGACGGAAAGGACCCTGGATGTAAATAGCCTTAAAAAAATGCGTGTGTGTGTTTGTGTGTTAATTTTTAAATCTCCTACAGGTATCTGTGGACCAGACAGCCATCCCAGTGTTGGACGGCACCAGTTTGGGGGTAAACACAGGCCAATCCATGGATCGAGGCAACAGCCAGACCTTTGGGAACTCCCAGAACTCAGGGGAACAGGGCTTCACCTCTGCAAACCCCAGTGACAGCAGGTGAGATTCAGAATTGCCAAACTTATGCACCTGGGCAGTGGGGATGGTCTAACCACAGAGGCTGTGGAAGCTGGGAGTCCCAAGTCCATTATAACTGGGAGACTGGGCCACTCAGTCCCTACCAGGCCCTGTTTGATGGGGCTAAGGATCATTTCCCTGCCTTCCTCGCAGGATAGCTAAGAGGTTCCCACAGAAGCATAGAACAGTGTCAGTAACTATGCAGGGCTGGGCTCCAGGTAGGGGGCCCAGACCAAGTCCGTCCTGTTTAACGTGGCACTCATGGCATGATGACTTACATATGACAGCGTGCAGTTAGTACATGCCACTTGAGGAAATGAACACACAGTGAATAATGAGTCACTAATAGTGGCCAAACATGGTGGCTCTGTTCCTATTCCTGCATGCACAGAGGGAAAATAAGCTGCTTGGGCCTCATTTGCTTGAGAAAGTGCCCCAGTTTTTAATACTGTGGTCAAATCTGAGTAACTTCTTTTTTTATTTCCTAATTGCTTTATAATGATTTGCCCAGTCTGTCCTCATTGCCTCACCATATTGACTGAGCAGTCCTTGGCTAAGTGGTCTGAGAAACTCGACTTTTGCATCCCTTCACCTGAGAGCAGAGGGTCCTCTGGGAGACTCACTCAGTTTCCTCTGTGTCACACGTTCTGTGCTCACTTTTCCCGTGTCTCATGCACGTCTGGCTTATTCATACTGACCAGTAGAAGTGATGATCAGATGCATAGGCAGGCCTGGGCTTCTCTAGTCTCTGTCATCTCCCAGGCCCAAATCGCCACCAAGTCTTGCTGACTTTTCAGCTCTGGCCATGGAGGGGATTGGAGGGGCTGCCTGGTACACGGGAAGGGAAGGGAGTGCATTTCTCTGCTTCCTCATTGCTTACAGGGTAGAGTGGCAGGTTTTCTTCTGCTTTTTGAAGAAAAGAGGAACTGGGGATGTTTAGGCTGGAGATAAAGAGACCAAAAATGACACGAATCAGGATCAATGGCTGAAAATTACAGAGAACAGATTCCATTTCATAACAAAGAACTTACTAGCTGGTACTGCCACAGGGAAATGGGCCTCCTTGGAGGAGGCTAGTTCTGTGCCCTTAAAGGTTTTCACACAGATGGGACAACCTCCTGTCCAGATTCTTGTAACAGGGGCTTAGGCGTTCGAAGGAAATTCACTTTCAGGGTCCTTAAAGGCTTGTTTTAATCCTGAGATTTTGAAATGCTTGAGTGGGTCCTGGACCCCCCAAATAGGAAGAGGAGGCGGGGCTAAGGAAAGGGAGAAGTTTTAAGGAACTTGAGGAACTTCCGGATAAACCTCAGATTTGGTATGGTAGGTGGCCATGTGTGTTCCATGCCCAGTGATCCTGGCTCAGTTTCTGAGTATTAAGCATGTTTAAGGGATAATCGTACCACTGAGGAAGAACTCAGGCAGCAGATGATAGAAAGATCTGGGCTCTAGAGTCTGACAGACCTGGATTCAAATTCCGACCTTGACACTTCCCAGCTCTTTGACCTTCACCAGCTCCTTTAATCTCTGAGTTTCAAAGGGTTGATGCTATTATTATGTTTAGTGTTATTTATTGTCTTGGACTTTGTGTCAATCCTACACTCAGTATTTTACACACATTAACCTCACAGCAACCTTGAAAAACAGGAATAGTATCATCTCCATTTTTCAAATGAGAAAACTAAGGCCAAGGAAAGTTAGAGAATCTGCAGCTGGGGAGTAGTGATGCTGGGATTCTGTCCCCTATGCTCTTATGA
Source organism: Rousettus aegyptiacus (assembly GCF_014176215.1). Lineage (NCBI taxonomy): Eukaryota > Metazoa > Chordata > Mammalia > Chiroptera > Pteropodidae > Rousettus > Rousettus aegyptiacus. Next base: position 15,432,353 of record NW_023416308.1, on the reverse strand, counting down.
TGTCACCTAGCGCTCTCCGGTGAGATTAAGCAATGTGACTTGTGAAAGGCCTTAGAGGTAAAACCAGAGCAGTCCAGCTGTCCAGGGAGATTTTTTGGAAGTGCTTTGGCCTGAGGCAGATTATCAAAAGGTGGGGGGTTGGGAGATGCCTGTTAAGGATAAGCAGTTGTGGACACAAAACCACTTTGAATTTTTTTTCACTTTGGAAACGGAACCCCCATGAGATATCCGAGGACTAGCTATCCAGAATTTCCTGGAATGCCTTCATTGTGAATGTCATCCTGGTTTCCAGCTCCTAAGATTCGTGCTCTTGACCACGCATGTGCCCTCTTACTTTGCTGACCAGACGCTCTGTGTTACAGCTCTCAGCAGCTGTCGGCAAGCTCCTTGACGTCGTCCTCCCCCCTGGCGGAGATCCTGGAAGCCATGAAGCACCCCTCGTAAGTGGCTCGGCGCATGTGTGAGTGCAAGGGCGGGAGGGTACCACAGGCCCAAGCTGGGCTGGTGCCAGGCAGTGTGCTTTGCTGGGTTCACACGTGACTCTACTGCTCACCAACTGTGAGGCCTTGGGCAACTTACTTGCCTCCCTGAGCCTCTGTTGCCTTGTTTATAAAATATCATGATAGTGGTTAAGATACAAGGTTGATATGAGGATTAAATGAAATAATTATGTAAATATCTAGTAGAATGTCTGGCAAGTATAGATATTCTCTAAATGTCAGGTCCTTTTTCCTTCCCCTCTTTTCCCCTTATTACACCATTTTTTTGTTCCATCATAGAGATTTCTCTGGGTCTAGAAATAGTGTAGGGAACGTGCACTATGGGGACCCTCACTTCAGATATTAAATGCTTTAGTGGCAGTCCCTTCTTTGTCACCTCTTTCTGCTTGTTGCCACCTTGCACACTCACATCCTGCTCCCTGCCCACTGCATTGGAAACCAGGACAGGAGTCCAGCTGCTCTCTGAGCAGAAGGGCCTCTCGCCATGCTGCTTCATCAGTGCAGAGGTGGTGCACTGGATGGTGAACAACGTGGAGGGCGTCCAGACGCCGACGATGGCCATCGACATCATGCAGGTGAGACAGCAAGGGCAGGGCCTGCAGAGCCGTCCGCTCGGGCCCCCGTCAAGCCAGTCTGACTCTGAAGCAGCCGCCCTTTTCAGTAACAAGGTCTGCAGGTCGGGGTGAGGATCTGTTTTTAATAAGTGTGAATCCCGTCTGGAATAGATGAAAGAATAAGTCTTGCTTAGAAAGATATGATACCTTGCCTTCAAAATCTGGTGGAATTTATTGTTTGCACTGAAAAATTCTGAAAAGAATTTGCGTTTTTGAACCTCGAAGGGATCTCGGTGAAAGATTCCCAGGGAATGACCTCCCTCTGACCTTGAGCCCCTGTTTTCCCCTGCTCACTGAGGACTGGAGGTTGGATTCAAGCCTCTGCCTCAGGGACCTTCTGGCCCCTGTACTTCCTCTGTCAGAGCACTTAACAGAAGGGAGTGAAGATTGTCTATATCTCCTTCATCTCCCACCTCAACCAGGCTCCTGAGGGCAGGGCCACCTCTTACTGTGCATTTCCCTATCGCTAGTGCCTGGCAGGTTGTTTGGCACTTAGCAAACACTTGCTGCATTTAATTATATTGTTCAGAGCTGGAATTAAACTGGAGAGGAGAGGAATGGCGAGTTGGCTGAGGCATTCCACACCATCCTGTCTATACAGAGGCCCCCACTGGTAATCAGTACCATTTGCTGACGAGCTGGGTTGTCATCATCGAAAAGTAAAATCAGTAACTGATTTGAATAAGCACGTAATTTTCAGTTGTCTTTTTGAGGGTCTCTCAATAGGTTGTTTGCATGGCCTTTGCCTGATTATATTCCAATCTCCCTAATAATTGTATTTCCACGTTCATACAATGAGTGCTACCATAGCAGTTAAAATGTACAAGCTGAAGGTACATTCATCAACGTAGATAAATATCAGAAGCATGATGTTTAGTCAAAAATCCAATTTACAAAATGATAATAGTATTACACCCTTTATTTAGAATTTAAAATCCCTTGAATGTATCTCCTATCTTTTATCAGTATGTGTCTATATAATAAAATAATTAAAAATGTGCATGAGAATAACATTACACTCATCATTTGTTTCTGGAGAGAGAAGAAAAGGACTGGGACTTCGAGAGTCTATAGAGATATATTTTTTAATAAAAAGATCTTAAATCAATGTAGCAAAATGTTAAATTTGCTGAAGGCACATGGCGGTATACTTAGAGTTTCTTTATACTTTTCTGTACATTTGGAATATTCGATGACGTTATAATATGCATTCGTACTTTATAAAATCATTTATACCAGGCACTACATTTAACGAACAATCATCATCACTGTCGTTCTCTCAGAGCCCCTATCATTCCCTTGACTCTAGGGCATAACCAAGGGCTGCACCCCTAAGGTGCCCCTGTGCAGGAATCTCAGAGTTTCAATGTCTCTCCCTCCAGAAAATGCTGGAAGAGCAGCTTATCACTCACGCATCTGGTGAAGTCTGGCGGACCTTCATCTACGGCTTCTACTTCTACAAGATAGTCATGGACAAAGAGCCCGACCGAGGTCAGAGACAAGGCAAATGCTGTTGCCCATGGGGGCTGGTGTTTTGCCTGGCGACTTGCTCTTTCAAATGACACTGCTTCTTGAGCTCCTCATGTCACTTTGTATTCTAAGTTGATGGTTCTGTCAACTTCCTTGAGCATAACCAAAGTGATAAGGGTTTTTTAAAGCTATAGTATGTTCCTTGGTGAGAACAGTGTAAATGGAAGATACACCTAAAAGAGGCCGAGGGACCTGGTGTGAGGAAATCCCCATGGGTCTTATTTTTTGGTGGCTCTTTTTAATTGGAGTGCCCCACACCCAGTGCGAGTGGTTCAGATTATGACATGATGGGCTCTAATCTGCAACTTCTAGCACTTTTTCCTTGCTAGGCCGTCAGACTCCATTTCTTCCTCCAAGAAGACTATCAAGTCCTAACAAGTCTTCTAAGATATACATTAAGTTTTTGTTTTTAATGAAAAAAAAAAATAACTCCCAAGAGGGCAGCAGTTTCCAGCACGGTCAGAGCTGGCTCGCATAGCTCTAGAGGCAACCAGGATTCAGACCAGCATCTCCAGTCTACCCAGAGCACACGGAGCCTTGGCTGGGAGTGACTCCCATCCTGCAGACAAATGGCTTCTCAGCCTCTGGGTCTTAGGAATCATACATCAGATAAAGCAGCTAGTGCCATCACCGAGTTCTCTTTTCCAAGGATATGTCAGAAGTGGATCTGCATAGATTTTTTTAACCTTTTTAGCTACTAGTGTGTCCACTGCCACTTCTCCCCTTAAATTCTAATTTTGACCAGTACATACGTATTTTATCTTCAGGTTGAAGAAATCCCGGTCACCATTGCATGCTGTGAAATGAAAGGTCTGAAACCAAGAATAAAATCTTTTTTTAAATTGAAATAAAGTTCACATAGTGTAACATGAGCCATTTTGAAGTGAATAGGTCAGGGGAATTTAGCACAGTCTCATGTTGGGCAACCACTACTTCTGTTTAGTTCCAGGTCGTTTCCATCACCCCAATAAGAAACCCTGATTACCCATCAGCAGTCACTCCCACACTGCTCCTTGCCCCATTGCCTGGCCATTGCCAGTCTGCCTTCTGTCTCTAAAGATTGGCCTGTTCTGGACATTTCACTTAAGTGGCATCATACAATACCTGGCCTTTTGCATCTGGCTCCTTTTGCTTTGCATAGTGTTTTCAAGATTCAGCCATGTCGCAGCATGCATCAGTAAGAAAATAAGCATTTGTGCTGAAGGTGCTTCCTCTCCCCAGTGGCCATGCAGCAGCCCACCACCTGGCACACGACAGCAGTGGAAGACTTTGCCAGCTTCCAACGCAAGTGGTTCGAGGTGGCCTTTGTGGCCGAAGAGCTCTTGCACTCTGAGATTCCTGCCTTCCTCCTGCCCTGGCTGCCCAGCCGGCCGGCCTCCTATGCAAGCAGGCACAGCTCCTTCAGCCGCAGCTTTGGGGGACGGAGCCAGGCAGCTGCACTTTTAGGTAGGTGTCCGACTCACATGGGGCCTGGGAGGTGCACTGGTGGGTGGGTGAGGGAGAGTGGCTGCCAGCCAAGGGTACGATGACCTGGGGACCAGGATTAGAGCCGCAGTGGCTGTCACACTGGACACTTGGACACTCTGTCAGCACTGTGGGCTCCTGTGCTGGCTTCTACTTGCTGAGTGGGTCAAGTTCATTATTCTCCCACCCAGCCAACAGTGTTCAGCAGTTCTTAAATCAGGGCATGGCACTAAACCTGCACAGAGAGGAGAGAATAGACATTGTGGCCACTTTTCCCAAGAGGCTGTCAGGATTCAGGGCATATGAGCTGGTGCTCACTGCTTATTTAGTTTCTGCAAGACATCTTCCCTAGGACTATAGTGTCCTAGGACCTCAGAAGAGGAAGAGACTTCAGAGGTGGTCCCTTCCAAACACTCATGCCGAGCATGAATTTCCCTCTGCCCTTTCTCCCCAGTGTGTTTGTTTACCCCATCAAGGGATGTGAACTACTTATCCTGCCTTTCCTTGGTTCCTACAGCTCTAAGATAAGGGTAAACACCTGCTTATTGAATGACAGTGACCTCTGATAGGTAATGGGGACCTCTATTCTTGAGACAGAATGATGGGATGAAATATGAGCATCTTTAGAAAATGCATCACCTAGCAAGGCATCATGAGATCTCAAAGGCAGGTTGGAGAGATTTTGGAAACCCTCTGGAATGAAGGAAGCAAAAGTTAAATAGATCAAACCCCAGTGAAAGTCTACCTTCTAGTTAGTTAGCTTACAATTGCCCAGCTAATTGAAATGCTCACCTTACTAGTAGAATGAAAACACTGAGTCAGATTTTCTTAGATCCAGGTGTGGCTTTGACCTTACCATAGACCCTCACCCCAGCATGCACAGCACTGTATGTGAGAAGTAAAGGGGAGTGGAGAGGACAAAACCTTCTTCTTTCCCACAGACAGGCACCACTTACCTTTCTTTCTTGTGTTGTGTTTCTAATTCTCCACCTCCTTGAGGTCTTCTGGAACAGAGAGGCCACATACTCTCTGTTAGCCTGGGATGTTCACCTCCAGCAACCTAAACCACCCAGAGCACCACCAGGGCTTGATACCAAAGACCTTTGGGCCCCTGAAAAAGCAGGCAGCAAGCTCATGCATCTTATACCACGGAAGGGCCTAACAGCCCATTAGAAGCAGCAAATAAAAGGGCAGGTACACCGATGCCATTGAGAGGCAGAAGCCAACTGTCTGACAATGAAGGTAGAGCCAGGCAAACCTATTACAAAATAGATTTTGTAACGAGCCCAAGAACTCCTAAGAAGAGCATTAGTCATTCATTTCTAATGCTGGATTGCATATGGAAAGCTCCTCAAGAAATTAAGTTTTACACCATCCCTCCCACCTCACCCCTAATCAAGCTTATTTTTACTAGTTAACTCTTAAAGCTTACTTTTTCCTTATAGGTAAAAGTTGAGAATTTCCATCTTCTCCTAGGAGCAAGGAGATAAGCCTGAAATCTAGGTGCTCTTAGACACATGCTGAAGAGAGAGTTGAAAAATCAACATCCCATTCTCTTCAAGGTCACTTTCTGAGACAAACACACAATGAATTACTTTAAATAAATATCAAATAGTGTATGGTGATACTTTATTTACCCGAGAGCTGAAGGAAGCAAAAAAGATTTCCAAAAAACCCAAATAAATACCACAACCGAAGTGTCATCTCTTATAGTGAGAGTCCCCCCTAATAACACATAGAGCTGCTTGCTCTTACTGGGTTCTTGCAAGTTTGGTTATAGGTCACTCAGTAACACCCCAGGTTAGAGGCAGAGCATTAGACACCTGATGACAGCGCATCTTAGAAAAACATTTTGCAAAACAACCCTATTAGATTTTTGTTTTTTTAGGGTAAGTGGTAACTATTAGTTATTTAGAGAACTTCCTTTTCTTTAAAATGTTCAATAAGGTTTATTCTGATGTGAGTCTTCTGCAGAATCTACAAAACCACAGAGCAGGGTTTCTCAACCTTGACACTATGGATGTTTTGGACCAGATCATTCTTTGTGATGGGGGCTGCCCTGTGCACTGCAGCATGCTTAGCAGCATCCCAGACCTCTACCCACTGGATGCAGTAGCACCCCGCCACCACCACCCAGTATGACAGAATGTCTCCGACATTGCCCAGTGTCCCCAAGGGAGTGCAAAATTGCTCCCCGTTGAGAATCGCTGCTGTAGACTTAAAGGATTCCAGCAAGAAACCGGGATGGGAGAGCTGAGCAAAACATGAGAGGTGCAGAAGCTAAGTCAGTAGCTTCCATTAGCAGGTATCAGGCTGAGAAAGCGTTTTCAGAGCTGGGGGTGGAAGGAATGGTGAGAGGTAGAGCTGAGCAGTTCTCTGGTCTGTCTTGGCCCTGGGCTCTTGTGCTTTCTGAAGGTGGTTTGTGGTTGCTCTAGCCCTGCCTAACATAGAGAGGTGATGACAACATTCATGCCGAGATTTCTAGATTACTTGTGTGTCAGGCATTGTACCAAGCAGAAAATTACCTCATTTACTCTCCATCTCTGTCCTGGGATCGATGTTATGATTTACGTTTTAGAGTTTTTGAAATTGAGGCTTAAAAGAGGTGAATTTGCCAAAGGCTCTGCTTCTCTTAAGTGTTAGAACTGGAGCTTCTTCTCAGGACTGCCTGGCCCTGTAGCCTGAGCCCTCACCACACTGCACTATAGCCTCAGGAAGACAAAAGTCAAAGCCTGTCAGGACTTCAGATGATTGGCATGATGGCCCAGGTCCAGGGGCAGCGGCTGCCCTACGTGATGAAGGACACTTATGCCCCAGCCCTTTACTAGAAAACCACAACTCTCTTAACAAAAGTGTGGCTTTTGTTCCCCTCTCTGCTACTCCTCCTGCTCTTTCCAGTACGCTTTCTCCAGTAGCCACTTCAGCAACTTCGAACCCACCAGAACTTACAACCAGTGTCCTTGCCATCTCGCCAGTCTCCCCACCCACCTCCGGTCTTCACTCTTCTCATTACACAGCTCAGAGCCATCAAGCCTCTAGCCCCTGCTTCCCTTTCCCTCCCTCAGCATCCTGTCACTGAGAAAACTGAGGCAATCTGAAGGAACTCCAGATTCCCACACGCTATCTCCACAGCCATGTCTGTCCCCACCGTGAATGAGCTACCCCCTTTTCTTCTCTATGGCCAGTGTCTCCACTTGCGCATAAGACTTCACCCTTGCAGCACTCGGGGCAGTACTCCAACAGTCACCCCTCTCTCCGAACTTCCCCCTCTACTAAAGCATCCCCACCACTCTAATTTGCTCTCTCATTGGCAAAAACAAAGCAAAACAAAACCAAAGCAAAAAAGGGGGGAAAAAAAGCTCAAATCAGGTTTCTGTCCATCCTCTGCACTGGAATAGAAGTTTCCATGGTTACTGGTCCTCCACATTGCTCAGTGTAGTGGTTGGTCCTCAGTCCTGGTCCCCCTTTCCCTGTTAGCAGCATTTGTCAGATACCCCCGACTCCTCCTCTAAGTATTTCTTCTTCTTGGCTCTCAGACTGCCAGGCTTTCCTCCTCTCTCATCTGTCTCCTTTGCTGGTTCGTCCTCAGCTCCCTGATTTTTTAACATTGCAGCACCCAAGCCTCTGCCTGAGCCCCCTCCTCTATGCCTGATGACACCTCATCCGTTCTACTAACCTTCATTACTCCTAGATCCGATCATCCCCAAATCTGTCTCTGTACCAGATTATGCCTTCCAGTTTGAGACTCAGCCATCCATCTGCTTACTTGGTATCTTCACTCAAAAGGTTGAATGTGAGCTTCTGCTGTCTGTTCTTCCACCTCCCCACTCATACCTGCTTCTCCCTTAGTCTTCCCTTCTCATTCGAGTTACTTAGGCCAGAAAATTCAGTCAGGTTCACACTTTTGCTCTCCCAACCTGCATCCAGTCCAATACCAAATTCTTTCTTCCTTATATCTCCCTTCAATGAGATCCAGGATTTGACCCCTGGTCCAAACCGCTGCCATCTGCATGATCGCAGCCACCTCTGATGGGCCTCCAACTTCCACCCTTGCTCCGTGTAATCCACTTTCCACAGAAGCCAGAGAGACCCTTTCAAATGTATGTTGGATCGTGTTCCTGGCTCATGTCATGTCACAGCTCCCGACTTACTTGGAATAGAAGCCGGAGTTTTAGCAGCGCACTGGCTGTCCACGATGTGGCCCACTCACTCTGCCTCCTGCTTGCTCTGCTTCACCACATGGGCTTCTGTGAACTTCTGCACACTCACCAGCACCCTTCTGCGTTAGGTCCCTTCCTTTGGCCTGTGGCATTGTCCCTCCAGGTGCTCTCAGGGCTCCCTCCCTCACTCGCGCCAGGTCTCTGCTCCAGGATCACCACATTGAATGAAGCCTTTCTTGACCACCCCCAGCCTGCACTCTCTGGGCCCCTGACCCTGCTTCTTAGTCTCCTTTGCTCTTAACTCTGCCTGCCCTTGTGTGTATTTATACTGTTTGTGTTTTTTCTGCTTCCACAAAGACCTCAGCTGCTGGGTGATGAATTCTGTTTCATTTGCTAGCTGTCCCAGCACCTATAACAGTACTTGACACATACAAGGTTCCAATAAATGTTTGTTGAATGTACGAAAAAATACGAGTGAATATAGTTTGGCAGAATTAGGGAAAGTTGAATTTGGGACATTTGATCTGGAGTGAGCAGAGCTTCTGACACTAACCAATTAATTGTCAAATTGTCAGAAAGACAGTCATTTCATCATTTATTCAGAAAACAGACAAGACCTGTATGGTTCCAAACCATTTGCTGCATTTACGCCTTGGTTAGAGTTACTGCTTCTGGAAAATGCTTCAAGAGCTGTCCCCTTTGTACCATCATTTTGGTTCTGGAGCCTGTATTGTCAATTTCTGTATGCAGTCCTCTTTTCTAGAGTCTTCTCCTCTGGCGGGCTGGGAGAACCCCCCTTGACTGCCATAATCCTAAGCTCAAGGTGAGATTCAGAGCACTTCAGTTTAGCTTTCGTTCTTCAGAAAATTTTACTTAAAGAGGAGTGTATGGAAAAATAAGTTCCAAAAAAGAGGGAGGGTTATGTCTTCAGGAGATAGTTTATTAACAAGCATTCTTCACCTTGGGTTTATACAGGGGCGTTAGGGGGTTGGTGAGTCTGAAATTCGGCAGAATCTTGCGCGTGCACATGTTTTCTGGGAAGACATCCTTCTGTTAGCTTTTCAATGGCTCCATGATTGTTAGAGTGGACTTTCATTCCATCTGCTTCCTTTCCAATCACCCCTCCCACAGGAAATGTGTTTCTTTTCCTTTTAAACCTGACACAACTATTACAGCTAATTCTATAGAGTAACATCCCCCAGACCTTTGTATTAGGATATGAGATACTTCATCCCAACATTTTTTCAGATTAGAATATAGACTTTTACTGTGTCACTTACTTAAACAAGAAAGATCAGTCATCAAATTGGACTATCTTTGGTGTTAGTTTTGTCCTCAAAAAAAAAGTTCGCATGATGTGTAGAAGGAAGCAGGCCTGCGTATCATTTACGACCTGCTCCCTTTTTCTGTTTATTCATTTGACAACTTCCCTTTTGAACGTTTTTAATTCTCAGTTGGAGGCCAGCAGTGGAAAGTTGTTTCGAAATGCATGACGGTGGCACAGGGTCCTATCTGGCTTGTCCCATGGTGGCTCCCACTTGCCCCCCACCCTTGTCATCCTGTGTCACTGAGCTGTGAAGCTGCAGAGGCATCTGAGACTGAGGAAGCAGCACACTGTGTCCCTTAAGCCCCCTCACACCCCTTGTACTTCTCAGCCTTTTCTTGACAACCCACTGGATCTCAGGGTCAGAAGGTAGTGCGCCTCAGTCCAAACCCTGACACTTGAGCATTTTCCATAACACTCCTGATAAGTGAGGAGCCAGCTGCTCTTTGAAAATTCCTGCCAATGCAGCACTCACTCCTGAGACCACTTGTTCCATCACTGGACAGCTCTAGCTGTTATGTTGAGCTTCAATCCCCCTCCCTGATTTTTTTTTATTTCTCCTCCAGGGACACCGATCCCCTCCCTGGCTCATTAATGGCCCCCTCTCTGTGACCCGGGTGAAGGATGCCCAGCCTGCTTCTCCTCTGGGTTCACATGTGTTTATTGGACTCGCTATATCTCCCCTGTCCCAGGATGAATAAATAGGTTCTCATGGGACTTAAGTAATGATTCAGAGAGCTCACCGAAAGCTGCAACTCAGCCGGGCTTGCACTTTTGTCAACATCATAAGCCCGCTGGCAGCATTTCTGCTGTCAACTCTGATTCCTGAAGTAGGAAGCCAGTGGTATCTTGAGCACTTAGCCGAACAGTACACTTCCTTGGGCTTCTTCAGACCAGCCTGTTCTGAACTTGACATGCCAGATGGGAGTGAAGCAATGTGTGAGGTCACTGCTGGTATTTATCGAGTGCCTTTTGTATTGTGACCAGGGGCTTTTCGCCTTGGAGGAGTACACAGTGCCCCAGACCAGAGGGCAAAGCATTCTTCCTGTTAAGTGCAGAGTTACTCTAGCAGTGTCAACGAATCAGGAACACACGCAGAAACTCATTTTAATGAAAATTTTAGCATTGGAGCTACCAAGTTCTTTAAGTATCACAGACGGCTAAGCAGTGTCCATGGGATTCGCAGACAGGCCTCAGACTGACCATTAGTGAGCTCGCGGCTCCAACTGGGAGGGAGGAATAACAGTAACAGGAGGAAAGGAGGAGAGTTGCAAGTGAGGGTGGCTAGAGGAGAAGGCAGGAGGGGAAGGCTGTGACTCATCTATGTTTTATCGATTCTCACCCCTCTGTGAAGTAGCTGGTTGGTACCATCTCAGCTTGCAAACGAGGAACTAAACCAGGGAAGAGGGGACAGTGTTCTCAGGGGCACATGGCCAATAACTTATAGAGCTTAGATCTTCCGACTCCAAAGTGAGATGCGAATGCTTCCCATATTGCATGTTCTGGTTTCGAAAGAATGGTAAGCCGTACCCTGGGCAGCTGTATATCTTCTGCCTGGGTGCCATTCCGTGTCCTATCTGTAGCTCCACTGCCTTCCAGGAGACGTTCATTAAAATTGCTGACTCAGGAGCCGTTTGATCCTTGTCAGTGATAAAAGCCACTCAGGGCTTCTACCTGGAGAACCCAGAACTAAGCTGACTCCTTCAGATAAGGAAATGCCATTGGACTCACGGGGGCAGCGGAGAATGAGGGGCTGATAATGGTTATAGAAACCCGAGGTCTAGTAGTACCCAGGCAGAGCAGAGCCCTGATCTTTTCTTTACTTCTGAGCCTGTTTCGGGCACTTAGTCTCGTCAGGAACTTGATCTCTGACGACCCGTCTCTAAAACATCTCGATAAGCTTCATTATGAGGTTTCATTTCTTGAAGAAAGATTATAGAACTATTGCCTTCCTAGGTCGAAACCAGAAAAACAAGACTTCCTCCTTCCTCCTCTCTGTGGTCTGGGTTGCTGGTCCAATTGTGTTACTTTGTGGATCACTGGGATTAGAAGATCAGGGGTTCAGCCCGGCTGAGCTTCTGATTCTGTGATCTTGGCCAGTGCATTTCCCTGCTTGGGCTGCTGTTTCCTCTTCTGTAAATGAAGGCGTTGGGTTAGATCAGGGGGAGGCACACTGTGGTTTAACTGGCCAAATCTGGCCTAACATCTATCTGTTGGTTCGTTTTATAGGAAACTATATTTTTAAAGCACTTTCAGGTGCTCTGTTGAGCAAAACTGAGCAGAAAGCATGATTTCCATTTATTCCCTGCCCCAACACACACAGCCTCCCCTACTATCAACACCTTGCAACAGAATGGGACATTTGTTACAATCGATGAACCTACATTGACACATCATAGTCACCCAAAGTCCATGGTTCACATTAGCTTTCACTCTTGGTGGTGTACATTTTATGGGTTTTGACAGATGTATAATGACATATATCCACCATTGTAGTTTCACACGGAGTAGTTTCACTGCCCTAAAAGTCCACCTTCTTTTAAAAATAAAGTTTTATTGGAACATAGCAGAAGCCATTCATTTCAAATGCAATGTCTGTGGCTGCTTTTGCACTATAATGGCAGAGTTGAGCAGTTGAAACAGAGATCGTATAACCTGCAAAACCTAAAATATTTATTATGTAGACCTTTACAGAAAAAGTTTGCCGACCCCTGGACCAGGCGATTTCCGGAAAGCCTCTAGAACCTATGATTTTCTCTTCGGCAATTTTGCAGTTTTGTATCTGGAGGCGTCATTGTCTGTTCTTCCTCCTCATCCCACTCCTTCTTTTTCCTCTCTCCTGGGGGCCCTCCTATGTGCTGACATAGCGGCCACTGTCCCAGAACAGAGGACTGTGACCCTAGACGTGGATGTGAACAACCGCACAGAACGCCTGGAGTGGTGCAGCTGTTATTACCATGGCAACTTCTCCTTGAACGCAGCCTTCGAGATCAAGCTGCACTGGATGGCAGTGACCGCTGCGGTCCTCTTCGAGATGGTGAGAACCTCCTCTCGTGTGGACTGGGCCTTGGCTCACCACCTTGCAGAGGGGGACAGTGGATGAATAATATTCATGTCACTTTGTTTTTAGTTCAGGCTTCTATTACGTTTCACTTGGATTATTGAAATAGCCTCTTAAAAAAATTAAACATTGGAAAAATTTCAGTCAAAAAGGGGTATAGATCAGAGTTTCACAACCTTCGCACTACTGACATCTGCGACCAAATAAATCTCTGTCATGGGGGCTGTCCTGTGCATTGTAGGGTGTCGAGCGACACCCCTGGCTTCTACCCACTAAATGTCAGTAGTACAACCCACCTTGAAATAACCAAAAATGCCTCCAGATATTGCCACCTGTCCCCAGGGAAGAGGGAGTAATGTCCCCAGTTGAGAAACATTGAGTGAAAAGTAAATCTCTCTCCCACCCTTACCCTGTTCCCTGGGGTTTCCATCGAAAAGCAGCCATCCTGCCACTTGGCCGAGTGCACTGCCAGACAGATTCTATGCGTACTCAAAGTCATGTTACCTTTTTTTTTTTTTTTTTTTTTAACACATTCGGTCGCTTGGGATATATACTATTTATATTATGTTTTTTTCTAATACCTATATATTTCCATACCAATATAAATAAGTTGGCTCCGCTGTTGGTTTTGTTTTTGTTTTGCCTCATTGTTTTTAAGGGCTGCAGAATATTCTACTATTTATTTGTATCATAGTGTACTTAACTAATCCCTAGTTAATGAACACTCCTGCTTTTAACTCCAGTCCTCATCTGGAGGGGTAGGGGGTATGGTTTTGCCCCTACAGGGGCATTTGGCGATATCTGGAAACTTTTTTACTTGTCACAAATGGTGGGGGAGTGCTCCTGGCATCTAGGAGGTAGAAACCAGGGATGTTGCTCAACATTCTACAATGCATCGCGTAGGACAGCCTCTACAACAAAGATTAACCAGCCCAAAATGTCACGAGTGCCAAAGTTGAGAAGCCCTGTTTTAATTGGTCTTCTGCCTATCTTTCCTCTGTCTCTCTCTCTAATGAGGTCATTTATTGTTCCTGAACTAAGAAGCCACCTTGGCCAACACCCATCCCTAGTTCCAGTGTCTTACAGAATAAACACTCCTTATCCAAGCTGCCAGGAGCCCTCTGTAACCATCTTCACAGTCTGCTACTCTTTATATACTCTGTCTTTTGGCCAAAAATACTATTTTTCTGTGGCTTCAACTGAATCCCTCTTCCCTCCAACAGTGGCCCCAAGTATCTCAAATGAACAGCTGAAAGCAGCAATAAAGTTCAGAAAGAATTATGAAAAGCTAAGGAGACAACCGAAGAGAAAGGAGCACAGACAGCCTCAGCTGGCAACGTAGAGTCTTCTCTTCCGGTTCATATAGGTCTGATTTTGCCTCACAAGCCATGGTATCCCCGGGTAGAGATTTGTCCAGGTTTCTGTCTGCCCAGTCCCCGTCTGTCTCCATATGGCATTAGCTCCTTTGAGGACCCCTCCCCTGGAGAGAGTCTCATCAGGGGAACATTCTTAAGGTCCAAATTTAAAAAGACGCCCAGCTCCCTGCGCTGCCTCAGCTTGCAGAAGACACAAGTTCTTCCCCAGCCGGTTGACACTACCACTTCCTCCAGGCAGAACTAACCCTTGGACCCAGTAGACTAAGCCTTTTCCTTGGAAACCCTACCACATAATCCCGTTTCAAAACAACATGACCATACTATTCACACACATGGGTAATTACCATTTGCCCAGAAGAAGAGTCTTTATTTCCTGAGGAGAATTTAGGAGCTATCTTTAAAAAGACATTTTTCACATCAATTTATGTAAAACCTACTGAAAGCTGCTAACGCATTTATCATTATTTTGTTAAGTTTTTATAAATCTCCAGTGCGTGTTAATTATTATTTTAAGGCAATGTCTAAAATTATTATAAATCAGATTTTATTAGGATAAATATTACATAAAATAAAAAGGTCATCGACTAAGCCTTAGAGATAATCTTGGTCAAACAGAGAGCTCGGCTTTTGTTGTACTGTTGCTGTGAGTGTTCCTGGGAAACTAGGAGTGGTCTCCTTCAGTTTTTAAATAATCATATTTGTCTAAGTCGAGATAGTGGCCCAAACTGTAGTTTTGTATTTGATACAAATTTATCTGTATGCCAGAGGCACATGCATCAGTTTAAATATATATATACATATGAGCTTTATTTTTTAAAAAGTATCTTAAAACCTAGAAAATTGCCACTCTTCACTAAGAAAATGTTAGTAATGAGAAGCTTTGTCCTTATGCCCCAGCCCCTTTCATTCTGTCAGTCGTCAGATGGGCAGCTTTTGGGAGTTTGCTGGAGAGCAGCTCTCATTCTGCCAGGTCAGGCCTTATTGCTTTTGGCCAGAGGCCACCACAGTCATCTTGCACCCCGCATCATGTCCCACTCAGCCAGCCCGAGTGGATCATTGTCCTATTTGATACTTTGGACTTAGTAAATTTTTTATAAAGGACAAAATTAAAAGGACTTAACCTATATCCTGTGACCTTCCTCCAACATCCTGTGGAATGAGAAGGGTTTTTAGGAGGCAAGAAATAGCTTTTTCCAGTCTCTTCCTCCCAGAAGAAACACTGAAGCTGCAGATGCTTGGGCCAGGAAGAGGACCTATGTGCTCAACTCAATTTTTCCAGTGTTCCTCAGGAGGTTAGATTGTGCATTTTCCTGCCCTGGACCGGTTTGGAGCTAGCAGACATCAATAAACATGGCAATCGATGTGTGAGACGCCACCCTGGTGGCTTCACTCCTTGGGCAGTATTTTCTCTTGTCTGAACAAACTTGAAGATGACACTGTTTTTTTCTGTGCTTTCACCAGGTCCAGGGTTGGCATCGAAAAGCCACCTCCTGTGGCTTTTTGTTGGTTCCAGTTTTGGAGGGTCCCTTTGCACTGCCCAGTTACCTGTATGGCGATCCGCTTCGAGCCCAGCTCTTCATCCCACTCAACATCAGCTGTCTGCTTAAGGAGGGCAGCGAGCACCTATTCGATAGTAAGAGATACTCCCCTCTCAGGGTTCTGTCTCCATGAGTAAGATTCCCTCTTTCCCTCAAGGACGCCTCTCTAGGTATCTGATCCACACAGGCCAGTGCCTAGAGGAAGCCTTTGGACAGGGGTGGAAAGGACCTGGGTTTTAATCCTCATTTTTCACTTAGTGGCTGGGTGACCCTGGACAAATCACTTAATGTCTCCGAGTCTCAAATTCCTTATTCCTAAACTGGGGGTGGCTTTGAGCTGCTCTGCAACCCAGGAAGACCTTGGTAAGGCCTGGAGCAGAATGGTGGCTAGGAGAAGGTGTGATACCCTATAAATCATGAGTGACCCTGGTGTTCTCCCCACACTGTCCTTCTTGTCTGTGCTCCAACCGAACTGGTTTGGGCTGTGGGAATTTGAACCTCACAGGAGACTTAAATCTGCTGTTTCATGCAAAAAGGCTGAAAAGGGGAGGCATTGAAAGCAAAAGAGGAAACAGTGTCCTTTTGTGCAAAGCTGTGGTGTGTCAGCACCTGGAACATTGCACATGGCTTGGGTCCCGAATCTCAAGGAAGACAGAGCAGGAGGAATCTCATGGAGGACATCAGGACCCACATGGAGCCCTTCTCTTAGAACAGGGTTGTCAGTCTGAACGGGGGAGCGCAGGGGCCACTGACCCTGCCCTGCTGTTCCACGCAGGTCCACCAGAACTCTGAGGACAGGTATAGGACAGCTCGAAGGATGCATCTTCACACAGCCCAGAACTTTATACTTTATATCACCAAGTGCTCATTGCGATGAACATGTAAATAGCTCCTCCAGAGCTTTCGATGAACTTGCAGATGAGCTCTTTAAAAATGGAAAGCTAGAGTTGCTAATACATTAGGAGCCTCCTTAGTTTCTTAGATACAGACATTATCAATGTGAAAGAAAAAGCTTTAGGTGTGAGAAAGATGGTTTCTTTTTGGGCCCT
Organism: Rousettus aegyptiacus; assembly: GCF_014176215.1. Classification (NCBI taxonomy): domain Eukaryota; kingdom Metazoa; phylum Chordata; class Mammalia; order Chiroptera; family Pteropodidae; genus Rousettus; species Rousettus aegyptiacus. Next base: position 15,415,737 of record NW_023416308.1, on the reverse strand, counting down.
TGTAAGTCTGTGTTATGGTTGGTGGCAGAGGACTGGCTCAGAGGTCTCACCGGGCTGGGGAGGCCAAGCTAAGTGTTTCTGCGCTTTTCCTGAGACAGGCCATCCCTGGGGTACAAATGGTTTTCATTCTAATGGGCCATCTGTATATTCTCTGTTTATGTCTTGGAAGATGTTTTTGTACAGATGCAAGGTTTTAAGTGATAGCTGGGATTCCAGGGGAGCCCCACAGTGATCCTTAGAGTTTACAAAGTGCTTTTCTCTTTCACTCCCTCCCTCCCCCCGCCCCCCCTTTCTCTTTCTTGCACACACACGCTCATGTGCCTTCACTGTGTGGCTGAGACAGGACCATTTTTGCAGTTCTGAAATGCAAAATGATTATGTTCATATCTGACCATTTTAAGCCAGATACCGCCTCATACTGCTGTTTTTAATATGTTGAGGGAACAGAGAGATCGTTCCCCACACCATCCAAAGATTTTCCTGGGGTTTTCCGCCTTCATGGTAACAGCACAGCATTGCTTGTGGGACTGGCATGGGAGGACATTTTTATGTGAGCTGGTGGTTTTCTCTGCCAGTTGTAACCTAGTCTTCAAGACCAGCATCCTCTGTTGGTTGCCATGGTTACAGCTGAACGAAAGGAGCCCTGGCTTCAAGGAATAAGGACTTAAATCTAAAAATTGATTTTCTTGCTTCTGTGCTTCTTCCCTTCCTGTTATCACCCCTTCTGATAATAGTGAATTCAAAACCTTAAAAACCTGACAAGAATCTTGTTTGTGTTTTTTCCTATTAAAGCCAAAGTCTCTTTTCTCTCTTGCCCTTAGTTGACCAGAATCTTCGAATCTATCCTAGATAGAAGATTTCAAATATGGAAGGAGTAACAAGGCCACTGCAGGCACCCCTGATCTTTGGGATGTTGTGTGCCGTTGCTGCTCCAGGCCTCAGCATCTCAGTCCTGAGAGCAGCCGGCCCTTTGCCTGTTGCCGTGTGACAGGCTGCCCAGCCCGCCCACCTGCTCCCTCTGTCCTCACCAACCCTACAGAAGGAGCAAGGCTGGAGCAATGAAGTGGGCGATGGCGGAGGCCAGCGGTACGCTTCATTTCCCCCCAGAGATGATCACTTTTCCCAAAATCATTTTTTTATGTATTTGCTTCAATGTTCCCACCCCTAAAATCGAGCTTATTATATTGCCTTTCCTTATAGAGAAATGGAAGATTGGTAATAAAAATTTTTTTTTAATAATTTTTTTGTTTGCTCTTTAGAAGCAGATAACATGCATTTAAAGCTTATCCTTTGTCTGTACTTTAATATCATGCTGCTTTCCACTTTCGACATAGTAGGAGGTCATTGGCATGAGTCTTCTACTGAGTTCTGATAGCTCACACTACTGAGAACTCATATTCATGCTCCTTCTAGATCCTGATAGAACTTGGAGGAAAGGATGGTGAGAATGCACGGCTGTCACTTTCTTTAGGGTGTCCCGCCTTGGGATGGGGGCTGGTCTTTCCTAAAGTAGGCAGTGTGGAAAAGCAGAGCCTAAGCTCAAGGGGGAAGAAATGCCAAGAGTAGTGAGAAGGCCAGACCCAAGGAGAATTACAGACCTCGACGTCAGAACTCAGCATTTATTCTTTTCCTTTCAGGCTTTGAACCGGAGACATACTGGGATCGAATGCACCTTTTCCAGGAAGCCATTGCACACAGGTTTGTCCCTTAGCAAGAGAGAATAGTGGGAAGGCATCCTTGTTTGTCTCGAATAGCAGTTACCAAAGCAAAACTCAGCTTGTTTTATTTCGAGGGAAACAGATCTAATCCACCAATGGCAGATTTGCTGCTTATCTCTGATAGGATCCTGGCTTTGGTTTCAAAGATAAACACTACCTTGCCAGTTCCTGCGGCTGTTGTTTTTCAGACCTCAGAGCCCCTTTCTTAGCTTCCAAAAAGACTCTGAGCCAAGCTCTCCAGGAGATGACATGAGTTAAAAAACCAAAATTTGTCAAGAGCCCTTGCCACATGTTTAAGAGACAACCAATGGTTAAAAAGGGATAGATAAATCAATAGGTATTTACTGGCACTGAATGTGTGTTCTAGGGAGAGCCTTTCCTAGGCTTAGCTGTCTACCCCTCAGGCCAGTCTAGCTTTGTCTCCAGTGTCAATTACTGCTGCTTGTTAATCATGGCATAAGCAAAGCCTCTTGTTCCTGCTTGAGTAATCTTCTTGCTGTACCTTCTTCAGTATCATCTCCTTATTCAAGCATCTTCAGCTGTTACCATCCCCACCATGCACACGCCTGCCAGCCCCAGCCACAGGGCGAAGTCCAGACTCTTCATCCTCTCCTTGCTCAAGTTGACCCCGGCCTTCCTTAGACCTTATGCTTCCCTTTTCTTCGTAGACCTAGCTCCGATGCTCTGTAAAGGCTGTGGAATGAATGCCAGAGCATCTGGTTTCCTCCTTCCAGTGGGAGGGGATGCCAATGTGGGACAGAAGGTAGGGAGTGCAGTGGTCAGTGGGAAGGGCATCGATGTGCTGCAAGCAGACAGGCTTGGTTCACCTCCGCCTCCACCAGCGTCTGGCTAAGGAACCCTGAGTGAGTCCTAGAACTGCTTCACCTTTGTCTTCTCACTCCTCACAAGGTTGTCGGGAGGGTTCTCTGATGTTTCTGGCCCCTAGTAGGCCCTCAGTAGACAGCAGTTCCTACTAGGAAGACCCCAGGCAACTGACAAGTTGATTAGCAGATTTGATGCTGCTCAGCTCATATGTCATCAGCAGTCGCTGCACCTTGCTGGCTGGATATCACTTGGGATGTAGCCTTTGTCAAATCTGCTTTCACAGCATCCTCCTCCAAATCTACTTTGGTCCGGATTCCAGTCATGACTTCTTTAAAATATTGCTCTAACCTCTTCAGCCTGCTTTTCTAGCCTTAGATTTCCTCATATGTCTCTTGCCCAGTCCCCATGCATCACTGCTCGGGACTCTGCTGTGTGCCTCCTCCCCTAAACCTGCTTCCCCTTCCTCCCCTAGACCCCTTCCCCCACCTTCCCACCTAAGCCCCATCCCCTTCTATACCTTCCACTCTGAATCCCTCCTTCCCTTTTACCTAATACACTCTGCCTATCTATCATACTAATTTGGGGGGCCCTGGAGGGCAAGCGCATGCATTTTCCTCATTTTTATTTCTGTCTACAAGGCCTAGCAAAGTACCTTGCCCAAAAATGTTGTTTAACATGTAGCTTTTTACAGAGTGGAACTCTAGGTGGGAATGTGGCTCTGAGAGCAAACAAAGGTCCATCTCAGAAAGAGAAAAATGTGTGGCATTCCAGCCCCTCCTCCATCTTTGGGCAGTTAGCATGAAATTAGTGCATCCCCTTCCTAGAGACGGGATCCCCCTGCCCTCACTGAGATCCTGGCTCGTGTGCTCCCCAGGTGGTCAGTAAAGTGGCCAAGGACCATGTTTTAAATTACCTTTTTAAAATTAAACATTCTTCCTAGAGACCCACGGAAGAAATGAGACAAGAATCAGGTCAGGCTGATGCACGCTGAATAAATAAATGGCCTCGACTGAAAGTAGAGAGGAAGAAAGGCAAAACCCAGGGCTGTTCCCATATTTGATAGAATCAGTGCATGTTAGCCTATCTGTTTGATTTGCATATCTGACTTCATGTGTTCTTCAGCAAATAGTCATCAAATGCCAGTGTAAAGCCAGCAGCTTATATAGAGCTACAACACAGCACCTCCCTGAGGACCTCAGTCCAGGAGAAGAGATAGACATTTTACCTCCTTGAGTTCTGCCTACATCCTTGCCTTCATTACATAAAACCCTTCAGGCTCAGAGCAAGGCTACATCTATTAACACGTCCTTTACAGCACTTAGCAGGTAGAGCTGTAATAAATGTGCTTTATGGAAATAGAAAAACCAGGAATAGAACAAGCCATAGACGAGAAATGGAATAGAACAGCTATAGATGAAAAATGGTCCCTCCTGCCCAGAACACAGTGAAGCGGACACCACCAGATTGGTGTTTCTCAATTTTAAGAAAAGAATTTCAATTAAGATACTTTGCTTTAATGACTTTATTGAGAACCTACTATGTGCTTAGTGTGGGAGACTGAGGACAGGGAGAGAGGTGTGGTTAAGGTAAATAAAAATAAGGACCATTTTCTGGAGAACCTGACAGTCCCAAGGATGTGGATGGGCACAGTGGGAAGGTCTAATGGGATGGCTGGGGGTGCACGGGATGGAGGGGGTGCTGGACAGAGATGAAGGCTGGATGAGAAAGTGTGTGGCGGGTGAGAGGGCTTTTACTACCATGGAAATGAAAAGAGGCTGGGTGGGAGGGGATCTGGTGAGCCATTGAAGCGGCAGAGATTGAAGGGGCAGAGACTGAGATGTAGAAGGATAAAAATTAGCATCTTGAATGTTCTATTTTGAAAGAGATCTTTCCTTTAGCCCAGACTGCCAGAGAGTCCTGTTAGCCACACTCTGTCCCCTGTCCTTTTAGCTAAGGCAGCTAATCAGTGTGTCTTCCTGTCCTTCCCTTAGGTTTGGCTTTGTTCAAGATAAATATTCTGCCTCTGCTTTTAACTTTCCAGCTGAGAACAAGCCTCAGTACATCCATGTTACAGGTGAGGCACTCTGTGCAAAATGTGGGCAGGTGGGCCCCTGTGGTGGGAGTGTGAGTCCCAGGAGAGGTTTGGCCCCATGCTCCGGGGTTCTTCCCTCGCACCAAGCCTGTGGCCACAGAAGCACCCCAGCCTAGCGCGGGCACCTCCTCGGTGGCTGTGACACGGTTCCTCCTTTCCTGGCAGGAACAGTGTTCTTGCAGCTGCCCTACTCCAAGCGCAAGTTCTCCGGGCAGCAGCGGCGGCGGCGAAACTCCACCAGCTCCACCAACCAGAACATGTTCTGCGAGGAGCGGGTGGGCTACAACTGGGCCTACAACACCATGCTGACCAAGACGTGGCGCTCTAGTGCCACGGGGGACGAGAAGTTTGCTGATCGGCTGCTGAAGGACTTCACGGACTTCTGTATAAACCGCGACAACCGGCTGGTCATGTTCTGGACGAGTTGCCTAGAGAAGATGCATGCCAGCGCCCCGTGAGGCCAGGCTGCACTGGGGTCAGAGGATGGCGCGGATTCCCGTCTTGCTATTGATATTCAATAGGATCCGTCAGGCTCTGGGCTGCAGATGTCAGTTTGCCACTGTCGGCGAGTGGGGGCCGCTGCTGCTGCCGCTGCTTCCGCACTGGTGTTCTTCCACTCGAGGAGAAGGATTTTGGAAGCAGCTAGCGCCCAGAGCAGGTGGGAGGCCCAGATGGCCTGTGGGAAGGCTTCAGTACTGGGGAAGGGGGCAGGCAGCCCCCATGAATGTCCTCTGAGCGTCCTTTTCCTCCACCATCCGTGGGCTGTTCGGAGCAGAATCTGCCGCTTGCCGCCCAGGAGAATGCACAGGATGTAAGATAATTTTGTGAAATAATGTACCATAAGCTCATATCAACTGTATATACCTGTACATATCAGAAGCGGGAATAAAATGTCACGTGCGGCGTCTCTGTCCGCAGTCTGGTTTCTGGCTGCAGCAGTCCCATCCTCTGCTGGAAAGTCGTGTCCTGTTGCCAGGGCCATAGTGGCCAATGAGGGTGTTGCACACAGTGAGGAGGACTTTAGAATTCACTATCTTAGAGACCTTGGCTGGGAGTTTACTAAAAGATATCTTTCCACAGGCCTGTGGGCCAGAGCAAGGAAAGTTTCTGTCAAGCCTAGAGAGCAGACAGTAGAATATACTTGGAAACTGCCAGTTTGTTCAGAGGCGTGTCTTGCCAAGTAAATGAGCCCAGCTCTGGCTCGCAGAACCTCAAGACGTTCTGAAACAAATCAAAGGAACTCCTCTCTCAGCTCTGACTGAGGTTGAGGATCTTAGCACCCTGCCCTAACCTGCCGAGAGTGTGGGGGTTACTGCAGGCCAGACGGGTCCCTGACAGTTACCGCCGCTTCTCCCTCCATCTTGCCACACCGAGTTCATCCCAAGCCCTGTCGATTTACCTCCTCAAGTGCTTGCAGATCCATCTACTTCCTCCGAGGCCCTCTGCTGCCACTCTCAGCCCAGCCCTCTCTCGTCTTCAGCTTCCTCTCGCGTGGCCGGGAGGGCCTCCTCAGTCAGCTCTGCTTTCACTCCAGGCCATTCTCTTGGCAGAGTCCTTTTTAAAAAACCACTCACATGGTGCTCGCCACTTTTTTAGACCTCTGGTGACTTGAACCTCAAGAAATCTTAGATGTGGCCCTGCACGATCTGGTCCCAGGCTCTTTCTCCAGCCACCTGGAAAATCGCAAACTCTTTAGTGGCTCAGCTCCTTGTGCACTGTCCCATGCGCCTAGAACACTCCTCCTCTCCACACCCAGTCCTGGGCATCATGCATCAGCTCAGCTCATGGCAGTAATCCCCCGTGACGACTTCCCACAGCCCCTCGTAGTTCTCCAACACACGACACGTTGACACTCTAGCATGGCAGAAGCTTGCCTGTTGCATTCATTTCTTTGTTCCTCAATGTGCGGCATAATAGTAGATACTGGAGAAATGGTTGCTGGCTGAATGCGTGGACTGAATGAGTGAACTCTGGGCTCGAGTGTCGGGCACAGCGTGTTACATCCGAATCGCTCCCTCACTAGCTGGGTTCCTAAGTTACTTAGTGGAGGCCATTTTCGCATCTGTAAAATGAGCTATTGATGCTGCATGTACAGACTTTGAGAGAACAGCTTTGTTAATGTATGTGAAAGAGCACGTGTTGATCCTTAGCAGGGTGTAGAACCTTGATAAAAGCCCATTCTTTTCCTGTTACACCTTCCCTTCCCTCAGACAAACCTTTGCTCCTTTCTAAACATCAATATCCTTTAATTGCAATAGGAGAGGCCGTCTCCCAGGGTGGTTGGAGGATGAAGAGATAGCCATATGTGAAAGGACCTGCTAACCAGCAGGCGATAAGCAAACGTAGGCTACTCTCACATTCCCAACTGGGAGCCCCCTTCATAGCCACCTGTGGTCTGTGATCCCGTAAGGCCAGCAATCACCCCTGCCCTCTTCCCTCTTGCAAAGACGACCAGAGAGGAGGCCCAGAGAGTGATTCGGTGGAAGAAGAGAAGGCTAACAAGTTAGAATACCAGGTCGCTATCCTTCAGAGCCGGCCCTGAAATGCACATGCCTCGAGCCCGTTTCCCCACCAGCTGGTCCCCCTGCCTTCCTCCTCTCTGACCATTACCCCCTTCCACCCACTCGTCCAAGCCAGAATCCAGAAGTCAAAATCCTCCTCCGCCATCATCCAGTCCTCCCACCTATGCCTCCTGCCATCGCTCACACTCGGCCACCTTCTTTCATCCCTGCCGCCCAGATGCAGAGCCTGGCCCTTGGGGAGTGCGTGGTTTGGTTAGATATGGAGTACGTGTGTCTGCTGATGGCAGTTCCACCACCAGATGATAGATACTAATAACCATTTCTTGTTAGAAGAGAGAAAAGCAATAGGCTTGGACCCAAGAGGACCAGAGTTTAAATTCCAGCCCTGCCATTTCTTAGCTGTGAAAATTAAGGATAGTTCTGTCTCTTGAGCCTATTTTCCCACCTGTTACAGATGATGTGGCTTCATCTTTCTCCCCAGCCATCATCATACATACACGCACCTGCACGTGCATGCCTCTGAGTATTGCTCTTCCTCCTGTGCTTGTGACACTGTACTTATTTGCTGACCTGTTTCAGCTCACTAGGCTGAGAAATTCTTCTGGCACACTCTTCTGTCAATGAGAGAGTTGAATGAGTGAGTCGGTGAGATCAAGGGAGCAGGCGGATGTGGTAGGGTCCCTCACTGAGCCCAGCATGAAGGAGGGGACACATGAACTGTGAGAAAGACCTGGACAGGATCACCTGATCTCACTCCCTAAATCAAATCATAGAAGGTACTTATTCATGTTGAGAAATGAGGCCATTAAAGCCAAGACGTGTGTGACCCCAGTGTGGATGAGGATGAGGGTGGTCCAGTAAGAGCTGTAGAGCAGAGGGGTTCTTGGAGATCTGGTCCAACCTCTTCATTTTCTCCCAAATAAACAGAGTGACCTGTTCCCAGCTCTAGATGGAACCAGCAGAGGACCCGGGACCTCTGGCTCCCAGCCAAGTGCCTTTCTGGGCATTTGTATTTTTAGTCAGTTGTGTGGCGGTTCAGAGGGCGGGCTCAGGAGACAGGTGACTGGATTCAGATTCCAGCAGCGCCACTTGCCAGCACATGACTCTGAGTGAGTCACTGCACCTCTCAGAGCTCCGGTTTTCTCATCTGTAAAATGAGATAACAATACCACCTCATGGAGCCATGACACTCACATGAGAGAATGTGGGTAAAAAGCCAAGGCAGTGCCTGGAATGTTGTGACCCCGCCTTAAACATGAGCTGTGATGATGATGATGGCCCTGGACCCTGGACCCCAGGAGTTTAGAGAAGGGAATAACCACAGTGGGCTAGAGTGAACAGGGTGGTCTTTAACCATTTCCCGTTTGCCCCGAGACTACTCGCCAGCAGTGCTTGCGGCTTCAGTGTTTACCCCAAGATAACTCACGGATTACAGACCTAACCTCACCCCCAAAATTTGCCACGAAATGTCTCGCTCTTATTATTATTTTTGCATCACTCTAGTATATCAATAGTCTTTGGAAACAAATGACATGATTCTATCTCTAGCATTCTGTTTTCACTTGTGGTATCTCCATGTACAAAAGAAAATAGTAATTCTCGATCACTAAAAATGTCAAATTCTAGAAAATGTAGCATTCCTACGTGTGGTGTTAAATTAATGCTGGCAGGGAGCTGTACTTTTTTCTAAACTGGAGAAGGGTTAAAGAGGAAGCAGCCTCCAGCCTTGTGGCATGTGGCATGTGTGGGAATCAGAGTGGTCAAGAGGTGGGACTTCTTGTTCTGTCTTGAGCAGGACGGCTGCTCTCATCTAGCTACTGTGGTTGTTCTGTCTTATCTGGGTTCTAAGAAATTCCACTGGGAAGTTTTTTCTTTTGGCAGAGACGCCATGTTGCCAAGAGCAGGAAGAAGAGCCTCCTGACAATACTGCCCTCATGAGCAGAGTTTTTGCCCCAGGCAGACAGCTCTGAAGACATTTCTAAGCCTTTTGGTTGTGCTCGGGGGTACACACAGGCCCCAGTACACCTGGGGCAGCATGAGCTGGCCTCCAAGACTTTGTAATGAGTCTGAGGCGAGGAACCACACAGGGCGTGGGATGCAGAAAAACATGATGGGAAAAGAAATGAGCTAAGGTAACATGTCCCTTTACCAAAGGAACTAGAAAAAAAAAAAAAAAAAAGGCCTCAAAGCAGAAGTAGCTGTCTTAGTCCCCTACTTGTGGTTCTCCAAGGCTACTGTGCAGAACTTCTCGCTTAAATCGCAGCTTCCACAGCCTTCTCCCGAGATTCAGATTCAGGAGGTCTGGGACTCTGCATGACACTCCAAGTGATCCTGCTGTCACTGGTCCACGTGAGAAACCCTGCCCCAGATTCCTTCCGGCTTCCTCCTGCCTACTTTATACACAGTTCTAACCACCCTGGAAATCCGATTCTCAGACCAAAGCAGATTAGAAGCTGCACACTACAGGCAGTGTAGTAGAGGCAGAGGACTCGGCAGCAGAGTGAAATGACAACTGACAGCTCAATGGATAGCTACAAGGACCATCACAGGTACAGGACCCCCAGAGGTATAGGACTGCCAAAGGCTGAGAGTTGGGCCAGGGAGTGCCAAATCTTATGTTGGATGGGCACTGAAGTCTGTATTCCCTTTGTAGGAAGTGACCTATCAAAACAATTAAAATGGAACCTTTGGCTATTAACAAGGAAGAAATACAATTGACCCTTGAACAATGCAGAAGGTAGGGGTGCTGACCCCCACACAGTCAAGAATTCACATATAATTCGTCAGGCCTCTGCATATGGAGATTCCTGCCACAGTTGGTCAAATTCATGGATGCAAAACCCAAGATATAGAGGGCCAACTATATATTTATCGAAAAAAAAAAAAAAATCCTTGTGTAAGTGGCCCTGTGCAGTTCAAACCTGTTTTGTTGAAGGGCCAACTGTATGTGAAATATACCTGAGACATGAAGGAAATCTGTGAGGCTTCGGTAAAGTGGATGGAAATTGGGGGAATAGAAAGCTGAATAGGAGCCGATTGACAGCCCTCCTCAGTTACCAGAAAATTTCAGATACATGGAATAATAATGATCAGTCCATTTCTTGAGCAATTCCTGTGTTCTGGGCATATAGCATACTTTACATGCCTTTTCATTGTGTAAACTTATCATCATACCAGATGAGAGGCAGAAGACCCCAGAAGGTGGGGCCTAAGACCCCACAGCCAATGGGGGACCCCAGAGCCCAGCTCCCGCTCCCTGTACTGTCTCCCTCGCCTTCTGAGAGTGCTGGGTCAGCGAGGCACCGCCTGCTGCTCTCTCCGGGGCCCTGGCTGGGGCCTCTGTGTTCCTCTCAGCAGACTATCCCGTGAGTGGTGCAGTCCTGCTCGGGTACAGATGCTCTGTAACGTGGACATAACCTCACATACAGGCCCTCTGGTAGGGAAGAGTCACTGCCTCTGAGTAGGGGCCAGTGGCCTTTCTTCTCCCCCAGGCCCTTCTCTGGAAGGAACTGTCTGTCTGCTCCTTCCTTTCTGGCTCCCAGCCCCTGACTTCGGCCTGCAAGCACTTCAAGCAGCTCCAGGCCTTCACACTTGCCCGAAACCTTTTTGGGGACAAAGCAGGTGCTAAGAACTCAGTCCTATCTGCCTTTAGATTTGACTTCTATCTATCTGCTTCTCTTGCGGCAGCAAGATTCACCTATTTCTCAGTGAATCAGCACATACTCCTTCCACAAAGAAAAGGTCTCTGTGAAGGTAAGGGGAGACGGGGAGTTGCTGTGTGATCCCCAACAAGTTCCTTTCTCTCTGAGCCCCAACACTTTTATCTGAACTCAACCGGCAATGAGACTGGGAGAAATCTTGTGTATGTGTGGAGGGGCAGGGGGCGGGGGCGGCACAAGATTTCAGACCTTTTGTCTACTCAACTGACAGGAGATTCCCTGCCAGTCTCAGGCAGTTCATGGCTGTCGTGACTGGAACTGAGTCTGCCTCCTCTCTGTGAGCTTTGAATTGTACCAGATTGCTTATCCAGATTGAATTTCCCCTCCCCCTTTAATCCTCAAGTATCTCTTGAGACAGAAAATAAAATTTTTAAGCCCGTGGCATCCTGGGAAAGAAACATTTCCTGGCGCCTTTGATATTCATCCAACCCAAGTAGCTCACATCCTTCTCTCCACAGCCTGAGAACATCTGGTAGGCATGGCCAGGTGCTGTCTTGGGAATGGGGCCCCTTTACATGATGAAATATGCCGCTGCTGCTCAAGCCATGTGTCCTCAGGACCTGAGAAACACAAGCTGAAGAGGGTAGGCAGGGCTCTGCCAGAAGCGACCCTGTGAAAATTTATCCTGACACTTTCAAGACATGCCTCCCCTTGCCTTTTCCAGGCCCCTGCATACTGTGCTGGAGAAGAACCAGGAACTGACCAGGGGTTCTCAACTGAGGTGGGGCGGGGGGGGTTGGCCCCCATTTAAAGGACATTTGGCAACATCTGGAGTCACTTTGGGTTGTGCTACTGACATCTAATGGGTGCTTCTAAACACCCTATGCTGTACAGGACAGCCTCTACAACACCCCCAAACATCAGTAGTGCTAAGGTTGAAATACCCTGAACTAAATTCTGATCGGGTAAGAAGTTCCCCTTCCTCCTGTGACAGACGAAGAGGGACTTGCTAGTAGCCCCTGACTGTGGAGTTCTAAACTCCTGGATGGCAGCCCAACCCCCAATTTCCTGTAGTGATTACTCTTGCTAGGTTCCAAGGTCAGTGTGGCTAAGAGACCTGCTTCAAGCCACACAGCAAGTTATGGGCAGAAGCAGGATTCGAATCCTGGTTGTGTTCAGCACTCATGTGCTATGGCGTGGCTCTTGTGTTTCCTTCCTCGCCCATGTAGTTTGCCTCTCCAATTGAATAGAAGCTCCTCGAGGGAAGAGAACCCAGCTTGCTCATCCTTGTATCCTCCACTGTAAGTGCCCATCATACACAGGTGCTCCTTTAGAACCGGTTGAATTCATTCAGCCAACATTTATGCAAAGCTGAACCAATGCAAGAGCTGCCCTCTTGGTGAAGGGTAACAGACACGCAGAGCAGCAACTATGGAGCTCTAGGAAAGGCCTCGTAGGGGCTGTGTAGGAAGCACTACAGAAATAAAGGAGGAGGCTTAATGCTGCATAAGGGAGCTGGGGAAGACTGGAGAAAGGGGCATTTAGGTCGGGATTTGAAGGCTGTGTTAAGAGTTCTGGTCAGTAAGGAAGAAGGGCTGGAGAGGGAAATTCTGGAGGGGTAAAGAGCTTTGGCATCAAACCAAACAAGAGAAGGTGACAGCCTGGAAACTGGAGAGAGATTTCTCCAAACCTCCCCCACACAGCCTGCACTTTTCAACAACCGATTTCCAGAGGGAAGTGAGTGTCGTCAAGTCCAGGGTTCAGAGTGACAAACGGGCCATTGTCTGGGAGCCCTGATCCAGCCTGGGCCCTGGGGTCACATCACAGGGGATGGTGGGGGAGGGCCACACCGTGCTCACTTGTCAGGCTTTGCTCTTCCTGGCCCCGGACCTGGGTAGAACACAAGTTTAAACACTCCCAGGCTCCGAGGGGGCTGGCCGCCATCTCGGCTGGAAATGATCCCCTTTCCTCGTGCCCTCCCTCTTCCCAAAGCCAGAACCCTACTCTCATTCACCTGCCACTTCTTCCCCATGTGACCCTGCCCAGGCTCTGGAAACTACGCCGAGCCTGGGAGTTGGCGTGAGAACTGGAGAGATAAGGGCTTTGAAGCATTCTGAGAACTGAACCCCTGTGCGGTCCGAGGGGAGCCCCGCTGTTCCCCGCTGTTCTTGTCTTACTTTGGCACCAACTACCTGTAGGATCCTGTGCAAGTCTGCTCACCTCGTTGGACCTAATGTTTGGGGGTGAGGTGATGACAGTTCCTTCTGCCTCCCTCAAGGGGTCATGGTGAGGATCTGATGATGTCAGCTTTGTAAAGGTGACTGGCTTCTGATGGGAGCCATCTGATCCTTCTGTTCTGAATATGCCTAGAAGTCCTCCGGCACCACCAGCTAGTCTGAAGCTTGGGAAGGGTGGAAAAGAAAGCCAATTATATTTATATTACTTTTATGTTGAAACCCAAGCATGTGTGAGCTCAGTGTCCTACTCGAGCCTGAGGACAGCCCGGAGGGAGGCAAGTGGGTGATGGTACCCCCGCTTCTCAGAGGAGAATCTGAGTCTCAGGGGAGTAGAGAGACTTACCCGGGGTAACTGAGCGCACACATGGCAGAGGAAGAATTGAACTCAGGGATTCTCTACCCCAGGGCTCTTCCCTTGGTGAAAAGGAGTTGGGGTGTCGGAGGAATAAGCCCACCGCTGGTGGCTTCCGCAGTGGGGCAGCCGCATCTGGGAAGGAGGGAGGGCAAGGCTTGGGGCCTGGGCTCCCTGCACAGCAATGAGAGCCATGTCTACGGGGCCTCCAGTGCCTGATCGCCACGCTGGCCACCGTTGGTGGTCGGTTCAGGAGGACGGGATGACTCTCTGGGTGGTCTGACACACAGGATGTGTCTCACCTCAAAGCAGAAGTGAAACAGGGCATGCTTCCCCTTGCAAGACAGGAGGCAAGTCTGACCCCGCCACTGTCTCCTGCGGGAACCAGGAAACTGGCTGCCACTGCTGGGGTCGGAGATTGGGGGATGACGAAGAGAAGCCAGCCTTGTCTGGGGACCTACTCCATGTCCACCTCCCACCACACACGTCTTGAGGTCTCTTTGCACATCTTTCTTTGGGCAGCATCCTTTCAATTGAAAGATACTGTTTCTATCAGGTTTGACGATTTAGACTCTAAAGGAGATGGCCCTTTGTATAAGTCTCCCGTCACCCAGGAAAATCACAGCCAGTCCGTAACTGCGAGAGGGAGATTCATTTATGGTTTATTCTCTCATTCATTGTTCTCCTATCAACAAATATATTGAGAATTATCCATGTGCCAGGCATTGCGCGGATATATAAGGACTATAAACACAAAATTACACGGCTCACTATTGTGGTTGTGAAATAATACCTATAGTTGTGAAAAGTACTCCAAAGGCCAAGCAGATGTTGCTATGAGAGGATTAATGGGGCCTCCCAGTCTGGGACTCAGGGAACACTTCCTGGGCATTTCCATGGAGACTGGATGGATGGCAGGGCTTGTGAAGGACAGAGATGGAAGAAGAAGGGTAGAGCTCCTGGCTCTGAAGGCCCTGAGACCTTGAGATGGAAAGAAACTTGGTGGAACTAAGGGAGAGGGCGGAGGCTGGTGTAGCTGGAGAAGGAAGCAGAGACCAGATCACGCAGGACCGTGCAGGCTATGTAAGGGGTTCCGCCTATTTGATGCATCTTCAGGAGAAGGAATATCTTGAAGCCTAGGTGACCTCGGGCAAGGCTTTCTCTTCTCTCAGCTTCGATTTCCACATCTTTTCAATAGGAACATGTTCTCAGTCCTTGCAAGGTTGTCGAAGAGCCCTTAGGTAAAACGCTAGCACAGCAGCTGGCACAGTGGAGGTGCCCGAGAAGTGGAGCCATTAGTCTAATTTTGTGACGGAGCCAGACCAGGAATCTGGGCTCCCTGCCCAGCTTCCCCTCCGGCGGCTGCGACTGCAGTTCCTGCCTCCCCGCTAGGGCTGCTTCTAGGAGACATGGAGCCAGGTGCCATCATCAGGGCTGAACACATGGGCCCCAGCTCCAACTCGCTCTCTGAGGAAGTATTTCTCTTCTGTCATCACTGCCCTATGCCGGGCAAGCTAATGTAGCCTGGGAAAGGCTCCAGTCTACAGCTGTGGTCAGCCCTAGAAGCTGATGCCCCCCCTTCCTCCTGCCAGCCCCCAAAGTGCCCCTGGCTCTGGCTAGATGACTTAGTCTTTGCAGACTCCCGATTCCTTTGATGGCAGCCATGTGCCATGCAGGTAAGGGGCAGGGTGGCACAGAACCGGCAGCTCTGGGTTGACAAGCAGCAGGACTATATTATGCTGAAAGGATAGAGCCGACATGGACTCTTCTGATCCAGGGAAAAAATCCTCCTACAGGAGAAAGATGCTGATGTTGACCACATGCAAGTCTGGGGCTGTGCCAAGTGCTTTGTCTGCTACCTTGCTTTATTCTCACAACAACCCCTCATAGTGGGTGTTATTGGCTGCCTACCCACAGCTGGGTAACTGAGGATTGGGGTCACCAAAAGTTATCCCAGCAGACAAGTGGCAGAGTCTGGATTCTACTCCAGGTTATCATCACTTTGCCCTGACCCTCAGAGGTAGGCCTTTGGATTATGTTTCGTTGTATTTTTGCATTTCATCCGGTGCTAGTTGAGTGTAGGAGACCTGGAAATGAAGTGGGTGAGCCTGAGCTTTGATTTCTTCATCTGGCAAGTCGCCTCAGGAGTGTCACAGGATGATCAAGCTGAGGCCACCTCAGCAATGGCAGGGCCAGCTCAGTTTTCTTTCTCAGAAAGAAAACTGAGTCCTCCAGAGGGGAACCAACTTACCTGAGGCTACAAGGCTGGTCAGCGGAGTGCTCGGCCAGGCTGGACTCTCCTGTGGCCTCCTTAGTTGGCCTTTTTTCTTACCCTCCTTTGCCAGCCTCTACGCCTCCGTCCAGTCATCACATATTGGAGGATCCCAGCCTGTGGCCCCTGGATCTCTTTGCTGCATCTCATTCCCCTGGCGACCCAGTGCTGTGTTTCTAATGACTATCTACATGCCTGTGAGTCTCAACCTGGGATCTCTAGTCCTGACCCTACCTCTGAACTCCAACCTGTCTGTCCAGCTGCCTTCTCGGCCTCTCCTTAGAAATCTAAGAGGATAACAAACTGGAGATGTCTAAAACATAACTCTTGATTCAGCTGTGTCCTCCTAGCTCCCATGCAAACCTGCTCCTCCCAGTCTTCCCCATTTGAGTCACTGTACCATCATCTACCTGGTTTTTCAGGCTGAAAGTCTTGGAGTTATCCTACATTTTTTTTTCCCTCAACCCCCACATCTAGTCCATGAGCGAAAATATATTCCGAACCGACCCTTCTCTTCATTTCCACCCTCACCCGATACAGCAGCAACCTCGCTTGAAAGCTCTTTTGCCTTCACCAATTTATTCTCACAGCAGCCAACAGGCGCTCTTTTAAACACAGCACATGCCGCATCATTCCCCTGCTTGAAAGCCTTTCAGTCAGTCACTTCGCATCAATTAAAGATGAAACCTCAGCTCCTTCCCAGGACCCGCAAGGGCTCCTGGGAGCCTCCATCTCCAGTCTCCTCCTCCTCCTGCTCACTCAGGATGTTGCAGCATCTCCTCTTTCTGTTCCATGGACACCTCCGAGGTTGCCCCTGCTTCGGGGCCTTTGCACAAGTCCTCCCTCTTCTTGAAACCCTCTTCCCAGGATCGTGGCCCAGTGGTTTCCTCATCGCCGGTGTCGCTAGTTCCTTCCCTGACCACCCCGTCCTCTTCGCCGGTCAGCGCCCGTCACCGTGCCCTGCTAGCTCTCCCTCACAGCCTGTCGCTACCTGAAACCATCCGGATTATTTGCCCACTTGTCACTGTCTTTTCTTCTCACTGGAATATAAGTTCTGGGACTGTTTTCCGTCCCTGCCACGTCCTCAATACCTATAACTGTGGGCCTAACATGGCAGATTCTCAATGGGTGCTTGCTCACAGCACCACCGCACGGACCAAAGGCCTAACTTACCTATTAAGTCCATTCCAGGTTGCTTGTCCCCAGATTCTCTTTTGCAGGACAGCATTTCCCTATCCTATGACTTCTTTAAGACTAATTTCTTTAAGTCTCTGACCTGCCAGCTCTCTTGCCTACACGCTGTGTGACCTTAGACAAGTTACCTAATCTCTCTGTGCCTCAGCTTTGTCAGCTGTAAAATGGAGATAATAACAGGGCCCACCTCAGAGAGTGAATGTGAGGATTAAATGAATTAATGCATAAAGAGTGCTTAAAACAGTGAGTGGGACATGGTCAGAGTTCAGTAGCATTACTTCTATTACTATTTACATCATCATCGCCACCACAATCATGTTTTTTTTTTAATTGAGATATACTTGAATATAACATCATATTAGTTTCAGATGCATAACACAATGATTTGATTGCAAAATGATCACCACGGTAAGGCTAGTTGACATCCATCACCAGTCTGACTCTCGGAAGAGTCAATTGTTATTTCTTCTCTGCTTTCAAGTAATAATATATCAGGCCACTTTGCCTGCTCAATACCCCTCAGTGGCTTCCTATGTCACTTAAGAAGACGGAGCCCCTTTAAGTAGCCTGTGAGGCCCACACCTACCTTTCCAGCCTCATCTTGCTTATCTTTCCCCATTGTTCAACCTGCTGCAGTCACACTGGCCTCACATCTGTTCTTCGTGTGATTTAATTTCATCCCATACCAGGCACTTTGCCTGAAATTCGCTTGTCCTCCTTCTTCACCTGATCAGTGCCTGCTCTTCGTCCCAGTCTCAGCTTGGTCATTACTGTCTCAGTCTCCCATGACCACTGACTAGGGGACTTCCCTTATTTCATGCTCTCCAGACGTGGGCCTTGGCTGGAGTGCTTAGCACAGTCATTAAGTTGTACTCATTCCTTCTACTTGGATTAATATCTCACTTTTCTCCTAGACGCTCAGCTCCATGAGAATAAAGACCTAGTCATTCTTTGCTCACCTTTGTACTCCCAATGCTAGCAGGGTGTTTGCACATAGGAAATATTCAGTCAGTATTAAATGAATGAGGGTGAGTTGGAGAGCAGCCTTTTAGATCCAGCAGGGAACGGCCCTAAGAGAAAATCTGCCCCCCGTCTACCTGACAGGCCTTCCTCGCTGGCCTCAGGCTGTGGAGCCAGAACAGCCCTCCTGACTTCCTGCAGGTTCCACTTGCTAGCAACTTAACCTGAGGCAGCTCCCCCCTGCCCTGCTGCTGTCACGGGGCGCCCACAGTTTACCCGAGTAGGAAAAGGTTTTCCTTGTCTAAACTGAGATAGAAACTGGACATGAAGCTGGGACACGTTGGAGAAGTCTGTCTAGCTTCCTGAGCTTTGTTGTCTCACTGCCAGACGCTTTCAGCCTTTCCTTCCCTCGCGAAACAGGGACACTACGGTATTCTGATGCTGGAGCGCTCTGTTCTTTTTTTTTCCTAGCCGATGATGTTTTCTTTAATTGGTTGGAGCAGAGTTCCTTGTAGGCTACAGACCTGGGCCAGCCCCCCTGTAGTCTGCACCAGGACTCGGCAAAATGAGAGAAATCGGGACAATGTAGGGAGTGTTCAGAAAGCTCAATTAATTCTCAGATTGTCTGCCCTAATTTTGTGCATCAGGATGCCCTTTCTTTTATAAAACAAAGGCGGTGGTGATAGGGTTCTTTTTCATTTTTTCCTAATGTCCTTGCTTGTCAAATCACCTACTTATTTTCTCTTGCAATTTGCTGGTCTGGGGACAGCAGCTGAGCCAGGATGAGAATCCGGGTTTTCTAGTGCCAGGTTAGTGCTCTCCCAGCTCTGCAGCACTCCCTGGAGAGGATAACATTTAGGGGAGACATGAGAGCTGGTTGTAAATTATTGATAGGCTGCCGTGCAAGAGGGGATGTGCTTACTCTGGTTGCACCCAGGGGACAAAATTGGGGTAGCGTGTGGCAGCTTCAGACAGGCACATTTCAACTGGTTTAGAATAAAGTTTCTGACAGGCAGGTATTCAATAATAGACAGGCTGCCCCACCCCGCAGTGTTCAGGTGCAAATAGAACAGCTATATTCGGGGGTGGTGGGAAAACTATTGGGGCCTGGGGTCCCAATGAAGGATTTCGGTCTTAGATTCAACCTGGTTTCAACACCAGTTTCGCCGTTTACTATCTGTATGACCTTGGACAAATCAGTTTCCTCCTATTTAAAATGGGAGTCATCATGCCTCCCTCGGGGTCCTCTTGAGGATTTAAAGAATGGAGTGTGTGTACAATGCCCAGCCCACAGACAGGTCTTGCATGAGACGTGAATCCTCAGGGAGCTTCCTTAGTGTCTGGTAGAGAGTGAGAGACTCACGGGGAAAGGATAACCTGCAGCAATTTATGATCAAAGACCAGCAAGGTGGCCCAGACTTATGCGCTGGGACATATCCGAAGATGGGAAATCAGGCATGGGTTGATCAGGGAAGAATTCCCATGGGGAAGCGATACCTAAACAGAATCTTGAGACACTGTTAGGCTCTGGATAAGTAGAGAGGAAGGCGTGGGAACTTGCCAGGAAAAGAGCATACAGTGGTCTCTGGCACATAGTGCAGCTGATCCTTTGAAGAACACGGGTTTGAACTGCACGGGTCCACTTATACATGGATTTTTTTTTTTTCAAATGACTGTAGTTTATTTGAGCTGAGCAGTTCAAACCTGCATTATTCAGGGGTCAACTCTGGTTGGGAATCCGTTTATGTGAAGGCTGATTGTAGTTATATACGGATGTTTTACTACATGGTCAGCACCCCTAACCCCCACATTGTTCAAGGGTCAACCATAGTAAGTATTAACTGGAAGTAGCTATTATTATTAAGGTTCAAGGGCATGGCAATTTCTCTTTCCTAGGGCTTCCACAGCACTGTGGGCACATTCCTGGCACATCAGAGAAGCTTGGTGTATGTTGAATGAACAGACAGATGATAAGCTAGGCACAGAATAGAGGAAGACATGATTAGATCTAAGTAAGCTGGGAAAAATGAGAGCATCCATCCACATATCCATATACCCATCCATCTATATACCTGTCCATCACCTAACATCACCCACAGACATACATACACATACTCATCCATCTATCCTTCCATCCATACACCTGTTCATCTGTCCATCCACATACCTATCCATCCATCTGTCCATCTATATATCCATGCATTCATCCGTGTGTTTCAGGCAGAGGACCAGACAAGGTCACTGCCCTTGTGAAACTTACTTACATCAAATGGGGCAGAGCTTAGAGAAATGAATCAAATAAGTACGTGAATAAGTGTAAAATTGCAACTGTGATAAGTGTCACAATAAAAGGGATACATGGTGCCAGGAGAACCTGAAACAGGGAGATTTGATCCATTCAGGGGGGTCGGGAAAAGCTTCCCAAGGAAGCGACCATTGAACTGAGAGCTGAAGGGTGAGTAGGAGAAGCTAGAATAACTGAGAAGGAGAACGGAGAATGTTTCAAGCAGAGAGGGAAGGGCACGAGCAAGGGCAAGAGGAAGTTAAGGGTGTCAGCGTAATGACACAGGGCCTCCGGGGCTTGCTAACATTTTTGATTTTTATCCTTAGAGGTTCTAAGCAAGCATCAGGTAACATTATCAGATTTGTATTTTTAAAAGATCGGCTGTGGTTATAAAAAAATCGAAGTGGGGGATGGGATGAGCAAGCGTAAAAGCAGGAAGCCTGTGAGAAGCCAGTGTGGCCGTCCACGAAATCCATACCAGAACCTTGGACTGGGGGAGTGGGGCGGGGTTGGGGGGAGGGGAAGAGTGAATGACTTGAAGGCCATTTAGGGGATAAAATGGACACGACCGAGCAGTGGATTTGGTGAAAATAATGAGGGCGAGGGAGCTGTCTAGGATGACACCAAAGTTTCTGGGTAGAACTGTTGCCAGGCAACAGAGAGAAAGCCAGGAGAGAGTCGGGGGAAGGAGCGGGACCCACTTTCTCTTGCAGTTGTTATTATGCCCATGTTTTCAAAATAAGAGGTGTTGGGGATGTGGGCACTGTATCCTAATCTCCTGCCCAAGGGCGAGAAGACTGGCTGAAGGAGGTTGCGTGTTTCAGGCTGGAGGGCTAGGCCTGGGAGCCGGGGCTTTCAGTCTTAGCTCTGCATCCATGTCGCTGTGTGACCTTGAGGGGGCAGCTCACCCCTCTGGGCCTCGATTCTAAAATCCATGGCCCAGCTGGTCTGGCATTTTAAGGGCACAAAGAAATTTGTCTTATTTGCGTCCATCAGCACTATTTACAAGGTTTCCTCTTAGAAAGTTATTCCTTGTAGATCCATTTTGTCCAGAGCCTGAAGGTTAAAACAGCATTAAGTCTAGGATATGAGATCTGAAAGGAATCACAAAGCCCATTTGCTCCATCTTCTAATTTTACAGAAAGGGGCAACGCCTGTGTCTGACCCTTATCTCTATCCTCCAGTACTATCCTGTACGTAGAAGTGGAGCAGTTTGTGCAAAGCCACAAAGCTATAGGGTGGAAAAGCACTATTTTGGGGGTGAGCTCCACAGTTCTTTTCTTACTTTGGGGGTGGAGACTTTTCTGCAGCCTACAGCCAATTCTTAGGACAGATGGGACTGAGCAGAGCTATGGGGATGGACTAAGATAATAGACACAGGTGGTGCTGAGTGTCACGGGTGGGGGGCAGGGGGCAGGGAGAAATGATTAAGGGGATATCTGAAGCTGTACCCTGTAAAGCTTGGGTCCTTTCTGACTCTTTGAAGATGCCTCTTGTCATACACCCCTGCTGTGACTCCTAAATGTCCTCCCTGGGCCACAAGATACTCTTTGCAAGGAAAAAAAAAAAAAAAAAAGGACTGCAGAAAACTCAGCATACCCCTGCAAACAACAAAAACCTGGTTGGAACTTCGGGCTGAGGTTTCCATGGTGGCTCCACTCTGCCACTCTTCCCATTGGCCAGGCATTCTGCTTCGGCTTTAGCAACAGAGGTTCAGATATCCATCTCCTTCCTGATTGGCCAGGCTGTGCTGCAGCACCATGGCAACAGGGGCAGAGAGGGACCAGCTCTGCAGAATGACTTGACTCACCATCTACCTGGGGTGGAGCTGAGAGCCAGATGCAAAGGGGAACAGGTAGCCCCCACCTCTGGTCACAGTCAGGTGGGGAATCCTCCTCCTTAGTTGAGCAGAGTTTGGGGAGGCTGGCAGGCATCTTCTCCTCATCTAGTTTATCTTATATCTTACAGCATCTTCCCAGCCCTTCTCTTGCCCCAGAGTTCCTATCTCTGCAGAAGAAAAATCAAACCTCTGGCAGTGCCAGAGATTAACATATTTGCCCAAAATCATGCAAGTTGCAAACCAGTATTTGAACCCATATTGTGTTGCTTGACTTAAAGGCTTTAGAGGGTCTTGCTAGAAAATCCAGCTGTTCTTTTTCTTTTTTTTTTTTTTAATAGACATTGTTTAGATTAGTTTTACAGGTTCACAACAAAACTGAACAGGAGGTGGAGATTTCCAACTGATTGCTTTCAGTTTTAACGGCAATCACCCTTTATTTATCAAACAGCTACTGCTTTCCAAAGCACTCTCCCATATGAATCATTATCTGATTCTCCCAACAACCCTGTGAGTTTGGTAAGTCAGGGATGAATGACCCATTTTATAGAAGAGGACACCAGAGCCCAGAGAGAACAAGTGATTTGTTTCATGTCACACAGCATATTGCTGCCACAGCTAGACCACTTAGCCTCCTGAATTCTTGTCAGGGTTCTAACTCCAAATCATTGACTTGCCTATACCAGGTCTGCTCTGAGGGACCCTCTCATCTGTTTAGAGAACAATGCCAAATAAAATCAGGCATTCTAATGTGGACCAAGGCTTTCACACTATAACCCTAGTCCCTGTCACACAACTCCTAAATGTGGCTCCGGCCCCTGGGAAGGGTCTGTGTTTCACTGCGAACCTTACCCTCCATCACCCCTTCCCATACATCAACAGGTAAAGCAAAACTCATAAACTTAATACTATCGGTTTAACTATGTGGTCGAAGCTGTGCCGACCGTGCAGGATCTCAGAGTTCTCATCACAAGCTTAGGCATTAGGTCTTCATCGTCTACCATTTATAGATGCAGAAATGAGTGCTAAGGAAGGTTAGGTGGCAAGCCAAGGTCACACAGATAGCAGTGCGGCCAGGAGTCTAACATGAGACTACCTGACTTGAAAGCAGACTGGTTTGAACAGCAGTGATGCATGCTCTACTCCTGCAGAATGCAGAATGTACCTCGAAGAGGCATCTGAGAGCAGATTCTTTTGCTCTTGGGTGTACATTTTGTCCTCAGTTGAGGCTGCTCCTAGACCTATTTTTTTTTTTTTTTTTTTTTTTTTTGGCACTGGAACAAAGCAGACTCAGAGGATCTGCTTTGTGTTAGGGATTTAGAATGCTTGGCCCCCAGGAGTGACTCAGTGTCCCCAGCACCGCCTCCCATTGCCTAGTTTCTCAGCTTTCTGATCCTACAGGAGGGTGTGGCTGGGCTGCTAATAATCGGCAATAGACTTGGAGGAGAGAAAACTCAGAGATCTTCTTGCTTTGAATCTGAGCGCCTGCTGAAAATGAACATTTTACCAGTTTTCCTTTCCTCCCTGCTCAGCTTGGGCTCCCTGAAGTCTTGTCCCTGAAACAGGACCGAGCCACCCAGCTGGGCCTGCCCTCCCAAGGGCACTGTTTTTGGAAGATAGAACAGGGAGGACGCTCCCGCCTGCCGCTCTGCTCTCCTAAGTGCCACAGCAGCCAGGGGCAGGCACATAATTTTCCCACTAGCAACATTTCGAAGCATCTTCCCCACACTAGACACCACAAAGGTGCTAGGGAGGAGGCAGGGAACTGACCATTAAGACCCCTGCCCTCACAGAACCCACTGCCTAGTAGAGCAGATGGACAATAAGTCCGCAAGTGAATAAATCATGATTTCACATAGCGATAAATGCCTTGGGTGGATGAAACAGCATGATGGGACAGAGCGTGGCTGGCGGTGGGGGCTGGGGCGTGCACTGTTTCAGCCAGGATGGTCAGGAAAGAGAGGACTCTCTGAGGAGGCGACATCTGAACAGACACCAGACCGAGGAGGAGGCAGTTGTGTCAGTTACTTATGACCGTGTAACAAACCAAAACTGTGTAACAAACCTCCAAACTTAGTTGTTTAAGACCATCTATTGTTTCCCATCTGGGTGGTTCCTCTGCTCATTTCTCCTGGTTACACATGTGGCTGCCTGCAGCTGGAGGCACCGCTGGGCTGGAAGGTCCAAGGCCTCACTCTTGTATCTAGGAAATGGTGCAGGATGTTGGCTGGGGCGTCTCAGCTCCCTGTCACAGGCCTCTCATCCTCAAGTTAGCTAGAACAGCTGCCTGACATGGTTGTCCAAGAGGGTGAAGGCAGAATCTGCAAGGCTCCTGAACTCATAAAAGATCACTTCTGTCACATTCTGTTGTCAAAGTAAATCACAGGGCCAGCCCGAATTCAAAGATTAGGGAAAGAGACACCCCCTCTTGATGGGAGGAGTGGGACAAAGTATTTGTGGCTCTGTTTAATCTGGTACTAACTGCATGCTAAGATCTTTGGGAAGAGTATTCCGGGCAGAAGGAAGAGCAGGTGCAAAGGCCCTGAGGTAGGATGGGGTCCAGAGACCTGAGCTTTAACCAATAGGTTCTTCTATTTCCTCGGTTTTCTCTTCTGTCAAATGGGAACTAAGAATGCCTCCCTGCCTCCTTTATAGGCACATAGGATATAGGAGGCATTGCTCCAAGTCAGGGTTAGGATTTTGGTTATTGGCCATTGAGTGTGAGAAGAATCAAACACGGAAACTCAGTCTGGCATCCTCCAAGCTCACTAGTGTTTGTGAACCACCATCTGGCAAGAAGGCACAGTGGTGGGCACTGTAGGTCATAGGAGAGTCTGAGAGGTGATGATTTCGCTGAGCTTATGGGCTGAGAAGATTGCTCATTGAGCAAGATGGTGACTGAGCTGGAAGGACTGCAGGCCCCAGGGAAGACCTAGAGGAGGTAGGATTCTAACACCTTGCAGGACAATAGAATTTGGCTGAATGAGGGGAAATTGTTGATAGGGGAAGTGTGTGGGGGGGGGCATTGCAAAATTTAGCAAATCGATGAAACAAATGTTTGCTGAACCTCTAAGTGGCCAGAACAGACAAAGGAATAGCCAAAGGCAGATAAGAACCCAGAGGAGGCACCACTCAGGCCTGCAGAGCCAGGAAGTCTTCCAGGAGGAAAAGGCAGCACTTTGGAGGCCTGAAGGATGAGTCAGGTCAAGCACAGTAGGGCTGAGGGAGGAGTAGGAGATACCAAGAGGGTCCCAGCAGAAGGAACCGTACCTGCAAATGCCAGATGGGAGGGAGAGCTTGGGATTCTCATATAAAGGCAAAGAGCTGTGTCTGAAGCAGAGTTCCTGTGGAAGAGAGGGAGAGGATGAGCTTGGGGCCCAAACGGGCCTTGTGGACCAGTGAAAGTCTCTAATCTTTCTCTCGAAGGCAGTTTGCGTAGGATTGCCAGATTTAGCAAACACAAATACAGGTTGTCCTGTTAACTTTGAATTCCAGAAAAACAGCAAATAATATTTTTAGTATAATTATGTGCATGCGATATATGGAACATTCTAAGAAATTACTTGTTTATCTGAAATTCAGTTTTGACTGGGCCTCCTGTGTTTTCTCTAGCAGCCCTCAGTGTGGGACCACAGAAGGGTTTTAAGCAGGGGGTGACGTGGTCAGATTTACATTTTGAGAGGCTTCCAGGATTTGTGGGCAACACGTTGGAAGGAGCAGGGAAGGGGTGGAAAATGAGGGTCCTGCTTTGTCTGGGCCAGAGAAGCGGAGGTCCCAGGGAATGGGGACATCTCATCATGTCGCCTGCTTCCCAGACTGGGCAGGCAACCTCAGGTAAACCCCTCAGCTGATGCAGTCTCGTGTGGGTGACTGCAGGCCAGGTCAGACGCCACTTCTGCTGTGTGAGCATCTGGGCTGGTTCGCTCCCTCCTGAGAAGGCACTCAGCATTTTTGCGGTCTAGGTGCTGAACTGGGTCCTTTATATCGGAGTCCCCAACCCCTGGGCTGCAGACTAGTGCCTGTCCGTGGCGTGTTAGGACCCAGGCCACACAGCAGGAGGTGAGCGGCGGGTGAGTGAAGCTTCTTCATCTGTATTCGCAGCCGCTCCCCAGCGCTAGCATCACCGCCTCGGCTCCACCTCAGATCATCAGCCATTAGATTCTCATAGGAGCACTGGTCCCTGGTGCCAAAAGAGGTTGGGGACTGCTGCTCTACATTACTCATTTCATTTAACCCTCACAATGGCCCCTCAAGGGAAGGTATTATTATGCCCATTTTACAGATTAAAGAGCTGAGTCTCAGTGGTACAGCTGCTGCCCAGGTCATACAACTGCACAATGCAAATCCGAAGTGGA
The DNA here is from genome assembly GCF_014176215.1 of Rousettus aegyptiacus. NCBI lineage: Eukaryota > Metazoa > Chordata > Mammalia > Chiroptera > Pteropodidae > Rousettus > Rousettus aegyptiacus. The sequence continues at coordinate 15,389,430 of NW_023416308.1, read as the reverse complement.
GTCCAGGTCAGGCTGGCGCCAGTGCTCTGCCCTCCCACTGTCTCCAGGAAGTGTCCCCTGGAAGCCTCTAATCCCCCATACATTTATCACTTGGGCTCAGTCAGCAGTCTCCTTGTCCCACTGTAGGCCCATGCTGCCCTGGCTTTTTCTGAGTTAAGCCAGGAGCTAAAATGGGCCAATGTAATGCTCATCTGCTGGGGGCTTTCCAGTTGTGAAGCCCTTTCCCAACGTGCCCTCCTCACGACCCCATGGAGACTGCAGGGCCCCCTCTTCCAGCCTGCAGCTCTGCCGCAGTGAAAGCCACATTAAATATTAACAGGGCAGCTCCTGGCACTGCTGGGATGTCAATTACTGGACTGCTTATTAAGGGCCTCAGCTGCCTTTTCAAGGTGAAGCAGTAACTGGAATTCAGCTGGCTCAAATGGCATCCCCTGGGGGCTGACTGTCAGGACTCAGAGAAGATACTGCTAATGTAAGGCGGGGCAGGAGTTCTAAAGCTTTCCTCCCATCTCCCCGGCTCCCTCAGGGCCCAGTGGCTTCCTGATGCTGACACAATGCACTCGGTCACTTGGGAAGTATTTATTGAGCACCTACTGTATGCCAAGCAAAGTGCAAGACTCTGGAGATACAGCTGTATGATAAGGTCCCCGCATCACGGGACTCCCTGTCTGGTGGAGGAGATGAAGAAACAGTCTCAATGCAGAGGGGGAAAACCTAGCACTGTGCTCGCCCAGACTGAGGTGGAGGGGTCCTTCAAAAGGAAGAAGCTCGAGTTAGGTATGGGAAGAGGAGGGGGAAGTGTTTCAGGCAGAGGGAACAGGATCATAGCTTAGATCATGGTTCTACCCCTTCCATAGCCATTAATCTGCAAATTGGGCCCCTACCTCCCCTCCCAGGGTTGCTTTGAGGACTCAGTGAACCCATGGCTAGTGAGCACACCGGGCTTGATGCATAGTGAGAGTCGGGGTTTGGGGGGAGCTGTTATGAAAAGAGGGCTCTGTGCTTTTACATAATTCCTTCACTCTGCCAGGAATTCCTCCCCTCCCCCACCCCCAATTTGGTGAGCAGAGAAACCAAGGCTTATAGAGGTGACCTGACATGCCCAGGGTTAAACTATGGAATAGACCCCAGGCTGGACTATAACCCAAGGTTCTGACTTGGGCTTTTGGTCCTTCTTCAGCTATAGGCAACCCAAGCAGTTGTCTCAGCTCAGAGAGACACAGAATCTCACCAGCAAGCCCAGTGCGAGGTCCTCAGCTGTCCAAGGGCAAGCCCAAGACTTGGCTTTGGGAGGCCTAGGCGTAGATCTGGTTCTGCAGCTAACCTGCTGTGTGACCGTGAGGGAATTACTTTCCCTCTCTCGGCCTCAGTCCCCCATAGTTAATCCTAATATCAGCTGTCATTGCCTGAGTCTCTCTCTGATCCTCCCAATGGAGTTGTAGCAAAAGAACAATTTTATTTTAATCTTCTCTTTTTATATATTTTCTTTTTTAAAAAAAATTGTTAGACATTTACATAATTTATGAAGCAATCCCCCTGCTTACTCTAGCAAAAGAACAATTTTTGATTCTGTATTGAAGATGAAGGAACCAGGCTGAGATGAGCAAAATAATATGCACAAACCTATACAGCAAGTGGGGGCAAAACTTGGAGCCAGGCCCAGCTGCCAGCAGAGCTGGCTATCGGTCCACCATGCTGTGCTCTCAGAATAGGAAACCCAGGCTGAGTTGTCCCCAAGATCCTTATTATCAGTCTGTGCTTTTCTGAGTTCCCTGCTGCCCCTGGCCTTCAAGACCCCGAACATTTCAGGTTGGGTTGATCCTCTTAACTGTCTCCCTTAAGGGAGGTGATGGCTCTGTCACAAGCACCCAGTAGGCAGACCGAGGCTCTCCTTCAGCCACAACCTCACTCCTCCTGGCAGCAGCCCAGGGCGTCTAGTGAGAACAGCAAGCGCTGTTGCAATGTGCCCATTTTATGGATGAGGATTTTATGGACGAGAAAACTGAAGCTCAGAGAGGTTCAGCCACTTGCCCAGGCTTCCCCAGCCACCAGGGATTTGGAGAGGGTCTGAGCAAGGCAGCCAAATTCAACCTGGAGCCCCCCTCTCCTTTTAGTCCCTCTCGGCTCCTGCGATTTTGCCTTCCTCCCCCTTATTCCCTCCCTTGTCTCATCTGCCACTCAGCTGTCAATCAGTTTTGATGTTGGCCAATTTAAAATGCTCCCCTGAGTCTACAGCCATGCCACCCTGAATGCACCGAACTCATCTATTCTTGGAAGCTAAGCAGGGTCGGGCCTGGTTAGTACTTGGATGGGAGACCACCTAGGAAGATAAGGCGCTGTAGGCGTTTATAAAAAAAATGTTCCCCTAAAAGACATGGGCCCCTCACAAAGACAGCTCTAAGTGATGGCATTTCTGCAATATGCACAAGGTTGTGATCAGATACAATTTGGCATCCTCAGAGAGGTGCCCCCAGGGTCTCGGATGATGAAGAAACACAGGCCCTATCTTCTGGTGTTCACATTCTGCAAGGGAAATGGCAACTTTCTAAGGAAGTGGGAAGCAGGTGGTATAAGTGACAATGAGCATAAACTTTATAGTCAGTAAAACCTGGGTTCAAATCCTGACTCTGCCTCTTCTAGCTTCATGACCGTGGATAAGTGAGCTTTCGATTCCTCATCTGTTGAATGCTTGTGAGAGGAATCCCTACCTGATAGTGGTCATGAAGAGTAAATGAGATCACATATTAGACAAACTTGCATAGCAGAGGCTTGATGCCTAGTAGCTGGCCAGTAAAACACCAGTCCCACCAAAAGAACTCTATGCAGATGATGGATATGATATGAGAGTCGCGGTGGGAATGGGCAGAGGAGAGAGTGCTTCTTGATGGAGAACTGGAAAGGCTCCTTAGAGGACGTAAGATTTCAGCTGGGCATTAAAGAACTTGCAAAGCAGAGACAGAGGTGGAGGAATCAGAAAGAACATTCACGTGGGCGGTGTCTGGGAACCTAGTAGGCCTAGGATGTCCACGGAGTGGGCGATGGGCTCGTAAAGGTGGGCCAGGTCAAGTTACAAAGGGTAAGGTGGAGGAACATGTATCTTTTAAGGGGGCAGGGGTCCTACCTCTGACCCCAGCGGCAGCTCAGTGCTGTTTCTGCAGAGGCCAGTGCCCTGGAGTCAGCTGCGGCTTTGGTCCTCCCAGATCCCATTGTTTCTAGAATTGAGGCCAGCCTGCCATTGTCGTCTGGAAGACAGAAGGCTGTAACAATCTGCTTACCTCCTACTAACATACTAGGAGGAAGAGATGTTTTTTTCGCACAGTCTCCTGGCAGGGAACCTTGATGAAAACTCAGCGACCCTCTCCCTTACTTCTCAGAGTAGTGTTTAAGCAGCAGGTGATGACAATTATGCTCACAGCCTAACAACCAAAGGAATGTCTCAGGCTCTCAGAAGGTCAGGGGCAGCAGTAGAAAAAAAGATAAAGGTGGAGCAGGTCTGGATCCCGGTTCCTGCCCTCTGCTCTTTCTCTGCTGCAGTTGGGCAAGACTGTTAACCTCCCTGGGCCTCACTTTCCTCATCTGTGAAATTGGAACAACCATACTGACTTTACCTTAACCAATGGGAGCACACTGGCAAACTGCTGCCCATGACCTGCTGTGCAGTCGGTACTTGTTACCTTCCTCCACTCTGTGTACCGATGGTGTCCAAACTCTGATCCTAGGAAGCACTTCTGCTCACCCTCTTGAGTTTGCTGACCTGTCTAGGGTGAAATACCTTATACCTTCAGAGCTGGAAAAAAAGAACGAACTCTGCCATCCACCTCTGCCGCCTGCCATGTCACGGATAAGAAATCTGAAGCTCAAAGAGGGGCAAGTCACAGCACTCTCAGGCTCTGTCCTCCGGCTTTCTTGCATCACTCAGCCCCTCCCACCGAGGCCCACCTCCTGGGAACCACACGGAAGCTTGAGTCAATTATCCAGACGGTTCCAGCCAAAGGATCCGGAAAATTCTGGCTAAAAAAGACAAGCTCCTTGACCATCTGTAGAACTTAAACAAAAGCCTTTTTCACCCACATTTTTACTGCGATTCCACAGCTTCGCCTTCTCCCCCAGAGCTGAGCTCCTCTGAACGAGCTTGAGGAGCTTGAGGGGGGTGGGGCGGGTGCTGAAAATGGGGCTCTAAGCTCCACCAGCTCACAGATTGCAGCTACCAGGACGTTTTCTCACTTCTTAATGTCAAAAGCTGCCTTCGGAGCTGATCTGCTCCCCAAGTGGGCTTCGAAAGAATGGTGGAAGGTTCTGGATTATCCTGAAATCTGCTGTGCTCAGGCAGGAAGTGGGCATGAGTGGGGGGGGGGTGCTGCGGGTGACTGTCTGGACCACTGAGCAAGCTCCTGACCCTTCTAGGTCTCATTTTCTTCATCCATATAATGGAGATAACAACCTCCTTCCAAGAGTTGTGAGGATTTGGTGAGATAGTATCTGAAGGTAAAGTTTTTCTCCTCAAGTCAGGCAGAGGGCCAGCGATTAATCAACTAGAGCTGCTGTTGATGGTGGTCTTATCATTGGCTTAGGATCAGCAAGGTCACCTGGGCAGCAGGAGACCTGCATTTAGGAAAAAAAAAAATTAAAATCCTATCTGGGTGACACCAATCTATGGGCAAGCGGCCCCTCCTGCTTAAGATGGTAACCATGCCAACAGTGAGAACGCCATCTCTTCCAGAGCAATACCAGGTCTTCTTTGTAACATGTCCCTTGATGTCCAGACTTCTCAGGGAGCTCAGAGTGTCCCAGAGTACCCGAGAGGAAAAACGGGACGTGCCTTTTCTGGGTCACCTATTCACTGAGCTCTGGCAGAGGGTTTTGGCGATGCTTTCTTTGGAAATCCAGTCCTGCTTGAGGAGCTGTCATTACCACTGGCTCAGGGTGGGACATGGCAAGGAGTTATTATATATCTGTGACGGCTGGTGCCTCCTATGTGCTGGCACCTTGCGAGTGAGGTGCAAACATGCTCTTGCTGATCCCCAACCCTAAGAAACAGGTGTGGTTTGTCCTGTTTTACAAGTGGCTTGCTCAGAGGTACTGAGCTGGGAACTGGCAGAGCAGGTTTCGAACTCCAGTCCAGATCCTTCTCCCCCCATCACACCACACACATGTCCTCAGGCAGCCAGGGGAGTTTGCTCTCTTCCCTGAGTGAAACTGGTACCAGGTGAAGATGCAGAAGACCTGGCCCCGGCTCTCGGGCCCCGCTTGGAGCTCTGGGCCAATGCAGTGTGTTTGACCTTAATCATCAGCCCTTCACCTGGCTTAGGGGCTCTCTTTGGAGTTGTTCAAAGGCCACATTTATTTTATTTTATTTTATTTTATTTTATTTTATTTTATTTTATTTTTATTTTATTAGTTTCAAGTATACAGTACATTGGTTAGACATTTATATAGTTTATAAAACAATCCCCCTAATTGCCTCTCTCTCTCCTGGCTCTCCACCTAGACATTACGTTAACGCTAACCGCATTCCTTATGCCATGCTCGCCATCCCTGTGACCATCTATCAATTATTAATTTCTACTTCTTTAAGCCTTCACCCCATTCTCCTAGCCCCTCTCCTCTGGCTGTCACCACATTGTCCTCTATATTTGTGAGTCTGTTTTTGATTAGTTTGTTCTTTTTGTTCCTTAGATCCCGCATATGAGTGAAATCATATGGTATTTATCTTTCTCTATCTATCTGACTTATTTCACTCAGCTTAATAACCTCTAGGTCCATCCGTGTCATTGAAAATGGCTGAGTAATATTCCATTGTATATATGAACCATAACCTCTTTATCCAGTTGTCTGTTGATGGGCATTTAGGTTGCTTCCATATCTTGGCTATTGTAAATTGTGCTGCCATGAATATTGGGGTGCACAGAATTATTGTTTTGATTTTCCTTGGACAAATAGCCAGAAGCACAATTGCTGGGTCAAAAGCTTTATCCATTTTTAATTTTTTGAGAAACCTCCAGACTATTTTCCATCGTGGCTATACCAATTTACAATCCCACCAACACTGTATGAAAGTTCCCTTTTCTCCACATCCTCACCAAGACTTGTTGTTCTTTGATTTATTGATGATAGCTATTCTGATAGGTATGAGGTGATATCTCATTGTGGTTTTAATTTGCATTTCTCTGATGATTCGTGACCTTGAGCAGCTTTCATATGTCTATTGGCCATCCGTATTTCCTTTTTGGAGAACTATCTGTTTGGGTCTTCTGCCTATTTTTTAATTTTTTAATTGTTGTCGTTGTTGTTGTTGACAAAGGCCATGTTCTTGATGGGACTTAGAACCCTGGGAATAGATGACTTGTCCAATGTGGTTGTCCTGGTCTTTATCCATGAGGCTTTGGGGGAGTTGACAGCTCTCTGCCAATGGTGAAGATTAGTGCTGCTAGGAATTTGTAGGCTGGAAGAGGGGAGGCTTGTGTGTGCTTTTCACAATTCGAATGCCCGCCCCTAACCAAGAGGAGTCACGCCTTGACCCCTTTTCAGTTAACATCACAGGGCAATGTGGAGTCATCAGTGGGCATCTGACAGACTCGAGTTTGAATCCTGGCACTACTGATTACCAGCTATGTGACTTTATTCAAGTCATGTAACATCGTCAAGCCAGTTTCCTCATCTGTGATATGGGAATGGAAAATACCTACCTTATAGGGGCATCTTGAGGGAAAAAAACGCATTCATTTTTGCAAATCTTCTTGCCCAGTGCTGGGAACATGATAGACATTCCCTTCCCCTCAAGAGTGGGGGTGGATGAGGTCACCCAGGCTAGGGCAGGGAGAGAAGAGGGCCTGAGGAACCCTAGCATTCAGGGCAGGCTGAGAAGACAAGCCCACATAGGAGACAGAAGAGGAGCAACCAGAGCAGCAGAGGGAAGCCAGGAGAGTGCAGGATCAAAAATGCTAAGAGGGGCAGGAAGGTGAGGGCTACGAACTGACCTTGGATTTGACAGAAGGCCACTGGTGGCCACAGTGAGGGCAGTCAAGGTGGAGAAGTGGGGTGGAGCCAGAGTGCACTGGGCTGAGGGGTGGGTGGAAGGTGAGGAAGTAGAGACAGTGAAGTTTGGTGAGAAGAAAAGAAAACTTTGTGGGAGAACCAAGTTGTCCCCCATTGGATGGGTATGAATGTCAAAATCAATTAGAATTGAATTTGATTGGAATGTTCCGATCCACCTAATTTTCATTGTTTTGAAATCAATCTTAGTCTAATGTGATCAGAAAAGCTGGAAGGGCTCTAACTCCCCTAACCCTGGCCGCTGGCTCTCCTTCCACCTCTCACTGGAACCCTATCCTCATGGAGGGCAGGGTTGGTGGGTGACAGTTATTATCTATCAGGCTTTTTAAAATACCAGGGGAAACGATGAGGTTTGTTAACCTCGATTCCATTTGTAGTTAGCAAAGGTGGCTCTTCAAGGCATGGCGAAGCCTGGGGTTGGAGGCCTCCTCCCAGACCTACACTCAAATCCTGTTTCATGGGTACCAAGGTCCTCATCTGAGCATCACAGTGGTGAGAAGAAGGCCTGGGAGGCATGAGACCTGGTATGGAGGCCTCAGTGCAGCTCACTCACTGTGCAAACTGGGGCCAGCTTCTCCTACTCCTCATGTCTCAGTTTCCCCTGATGTAGGATAAAGGGTTAGACAGCCGTGACTTCTAAGGGTCCCGCCAGCTTTCACATTTCAAGATTTCTATTCTACAGTGCTTTTAACAGCTTTTCTAGTCCAATTTCCAGATAGTAAAACTAAGGTCCAGAAAAGACCCACTCTCCAGTTCTCCCCTTCTCCCTTCTAATGTATTTTACTCACCAGAGCCAGATTCCTGACCTGAAATGTGGCTTCCACATCTCTGGTGGTTCCCTGATACCTAAGGACAATACATTAAATCTTCTTTCTGTCATTTAAAACACTCAGTAATCTTGTTTTACCCAACCTCATTTCCTGCCAGGCCTTTATTCTCACCATTTTGTTTCTATCCTCACTGACAAGCCTTTGCCCATACTGCATCCCAACTCAATATCTTTTCTCTGACTGTCAAATCCTTCTATGTACAGCTTCCCTGCTCTTCCGTATTTAAACCTCAGCTTCTGAGGCAGAGCATTGTCTTATTCTGTTGCTATTCCTTTCCTCAGTGCTGAGCATACAGTAGGTGCACACTAAACTTCTCAACCTAAGGCTCCTCATCCTGCGCTGCCCTTGACATTTACTTAAGTCAGTGGCTGTTTTAGTCATTGGGATTTTCCTAGCTTGTCCAGGGTCCAGCCCAGGATCTGCCACGCGGTACCCGCAGCATCAAATGCCAGGACTGAAACGGGCTAAGTGACCAGCGAGCGGGTCCACCCTCCTTTCTGCCACAGAAGGAAGTCCAGGCTGAATTTAAATTCAAATCCTGGTCCCAACACTTACAGGCTGTGTAACCTTGAGCAAGTCACTAACCTGGCTTTGAAAAATGGGGAGACCAGCTCTGCCCACCTGCTGGGTGGGTTGTGAGGATTAATTAGGATTATACCTGTAAAAGGCATAGATAGCACTGGGTCCGCTCCTAGTAGGTGTGTCATAAAGGTTACTAGTTCCAGCCGGGCCACCCAGTCCCTCCTCTTGAGGAAGGTTCAGTGTGCCCAAGGCCACTTATCAGGGTGGGGCGGTGAGCGAATGTATGTGCGTGTGTGCGCGCGGGCGGGGGTGGGGGGGCAAGGGAGGGGCGAAGGAGGGCTGTCTCCCAAGGCCGGGCCGAATCTTGCCCAGTGCAGGGTGTGGGCCCAGTGGAGCCCATCGGCCGAGGCGGGGGAAAGAGGGGTCGGGGCGGGCGAAATGGCGGGGCGGGTTCGACCCGCCCCTCTGGGCAGGCGGCCTCCGGGATTATCCAAGCACTAGGTTTATTTGCTTTTGGGGCCCTTCTCAAGCCAGACCTCTAACTTGGATTCTGAGGCACTTTGCAGGGTGGGTCTGTGCTCATGCGCTGCCTGCGCAGCCGCCATCCCTGCGCCCCCTCCTCTGGCCCGAGGTACCCACCGAGATCTCCCGTCTCCCACCTCTACCTATGCGGAGGTAAAATGCAGCACCCGCAGGGCGCCTGCGCGGTTCTGGGGCGGGGCAGCGGCGGCAGCTATTTATAGTAGGTGACGTCACCTTGAAATAGACCGTTAGGGCTGACCCGCCCTTCCCCCCTCCCACTCCCGCCGCCGGGCCCCGCCGCTCCCATTGCGCAGGCGTCCTCCCGTCCTCCCATCCCCCCCACGCGGCAGCCTCTCCTCCCTCCGCCGCGTCCGCGGCGCCAGCCACAGCGTGCGGGGCGAGCCAGAGAGAGGGCGCGAGCGGCGGCGCTGCCTGCAGCCTGAGCCTCCGGCCGGCCGGCGAGCCAGTGCGCGTGCGCGGCGGCGGCCTCCGCGGCGACCCGAGGGCGGGCAGGCGGGCGAGCGAGCGAGCGGTGTAGGGCGCTAGGCGAAGCCGAGCCACGAGCGACATGGGCGACCGGGAGCAGCTGCTGCAGCGGGCGCGGCTGGCCGAGCAGGCGGAGCGCTACGACGACATGGCCTCTGCCATGAAGGCGGTGAGCGCGCCGGGAGCCCGGGCGGCCGGCCGGGGAGTCCACCGTGGGGGAGGGATAGGCGGCCGGGCGGCGTTTCCCTCCCGGCCCGGGGCGACCCCGGGCGACCCCACGACTCGGCTGGGCGCGGTCGCCAGCTCGCGCTTCCCGCGCCCGCCGGGCTCCCCGCCATTTCCTGCAGCCGGGCTCGGGTGGGGTCTCTGGGGAAAGAGCTGCTCGGGGTCGCTCCTGCAGCCCTGCAGGGATGGGCGGTAACGGTGTCCCCCTGCGGGCGGGGGTCGCAGCTTCCAAGCTCGGAGCCCTGCGTCAGGGGAGGGGGGTGCCCGAGGAAACGCGAGGCAGCCACATTTCTCCTCCTAGAGCGTTCTTCCAGACTTGGGGGCTCACCCGCCTCGCCTTCCTCTACACCTTGACTTGTAATAGAGAATCACCTAGTGAGTGGCGCCCTGTCTCCTGGTTTTCGTTGCCTCGACCTTCCGAAGTCTGTGAGATTACGATCCATTTTGCTGTGCTCGCCACAGTCATACTTGTCCCATTTTCCCATGCCCCGGGGTCTGGCTTTGTGTGCGAAGACCGCCCCCCCCCCCGCGCCCCATCCTGCAGTCTAGGCGTGGATGCGGGCGGGAGGGCGGCGGGCGTGGGGTTCCACTCCTAGGTTTGATTCCTCGCCCATCTGCCTGGAGATTAAAATGAGGCGTGACACCTAAGCGAAACGAACCTGTGTTCCTTTGCATTCCCGAGACCCTCACGGATCGATTCTGCAGCTTGATTTCTGGAGAAGGAGTGGCGAAAGAGTCGGGGCCAGCCACACCCAAGCAAATGCCATGGATTAGATACCACCTGCGTATCTGAGACTTAGAGTTCCGGTTATCCGCTCACTTTCCCTGTCTCAACCTTATTTTACATTTTCTCTAAATGAACCTTACTTTTCTCTGCGTCAAGGTCACACAGTGGTTGAGCTACAACTGCGGCCACCAGCGTTCTATATTCATCCCGTGTACACACTCCTGAGACCTGGGAGGATGGGCCTGGGCTCCACCTTAGACATAAAGATTCTGAAACGGGGTGGGACTCTGAAACCTGCACTTTTGGCAAATCAGCTCTCTTGGCAAATTTTAGTGGGCTTAAGTTCGAGAATTACTTCCCTGGGTTATAGCTTATTTGCCCTTTTGCTGGCCTTGTGAAGGGATTTCTTAGAGGAAAAATTTACAAATCCAGAGGCTCCATAACATTTCGTAATAATTTGAAAAGCTTTTAAGGCTTTTGATATTAATATCATGTGAAGTATGTCGCGGAGGTCAGTATTTAGAATTATCCAGGTAAGAGACATACTTGAGTTGTGTTTCCTGTGGTGTCCTTATTAACACTTGAACTAGGTGTGTTCGGAAGCTGCCACCACCACCAGGGCCCATTTGTTGATTCAGTGGTGACATAGCATGATGTCATGGATTAGATAGGAGCTTAGCATCCAAACCAGGGACAGTCTAGTTTTAGGACTGAAGTCTGTAATTTTGAGGGTTCTCTTTCAGAGAACCAATGTAAAATATATTAATTTTGGAAATTTTACAGAAACGAGACTGAATGTGTGAACTCATTTCCTTGGAAGGGGCCCTGAGCTTTAATCTCTTAAGATAAAAGTCACTTCTGTCCACACAGCAAGTCATACTTAAGTGACTGGTACTGGATTATGCGACTGAGGCCTCTCTGGACTTTAGGAGCCTTTTGGGGAATAAAACAGGGATGGGGCTTGAAGGAAGGTAAATTGAGGTTAAAAGAAAATGGTTAGAAGGAACATTATGGAGCTATTGGAAACCTGAGGCAACTTGAAATGGAAAGTAAGGGAAGAATGGAGAGATGTAACCAGAAGAAAATACAGTTTGGAAAGGGAAAAAAATTGGCTTTCGAGTCTTCAAAAGCAGGTTTGAAAAAATGTTTTCTTGCAGCTACCTACTTGTGTCCACAGTTTTTCTCTAAGACTTTTAAGGTGGCATTTTGCAAACTAATGGACCCCTCTGTGTGGTGTGAATCTGTGCTATCTGTATGTGAAATGATTGATGGATTGGACAAGTCATCTGGCATTGAACATTCAATCCAAGTTCTAATCATATCATCTCAGAATTGTGATAAACCATTTCCTCAAGGTAACTCCTATTAAAAAATAACTTTGTTAATATGCCTGTTTTATTAACTTTTTTTGTCATCTAAATTAATGAAGTATATTTATTGAAAAGGACTTGGTAGGGGTCAATGGGAAACAGTTTACGTTTTACTTGTTGATGTTTTTGTATGTTGAATTCTTAATGTTATTGGAGAGACTCAGTCTCCATTTTATTACTATCACAAGCCTTAAGAAGAGCTTTTGGAAAGTCTGAATTCTAGTAACCCTTTGGGTTTATGTGGGTTTTCTTCAGGGCAGGTAAGTAGACTGCTTTAGGAAAGATGGAGCAGTGCACCTGAGTGAGGGGATGTTCTCATGCTGTACTCTGTGACCTTGAAACTTACCTCTCGGCTTTGGGTCCTCTGAAGTGTAAAACCTAGTAATGTTGGTGTTAACTATTAAGTCTGTTTTCAGTCTTCATTCTTCTAACTTTTCTTTTTCCTTTATAATGTAAGTGGCCACTTAATAATGTTGCCTGCCTGTAATGATTGATGTTTCTTATGCTACCAGCGTCACCTGGAGGATGGTGCCGGTAAGCTTTAAGAAAAATCTTGCGTATGGGAAACAATGGTGTTGCCTCACATCAGTTGAGAAGTGCTGTTCCCTTTCTCACCCTATAATTTGAAGAGGCAAGAAACGTTTCGGAGGTGAAATAAAGGAGTGTGTCTTCATGCTCTCATCTCGTACATAGTAGCTTTATATAGAGTATGATGGAAGAAACATGAAAAATTGTAGAATCCCAGTCCTTTCTCAAGAATACCAATACACGGTCAATTACACAGTTGACAGAGGATGAGGAGAAATGCATTTAAAGGACATGAAGAATATCTGGAAATCTTAAGTGTGTGAAGGAAAACTGCAGTTTAAGGAAACAAGTCGGAGAGGAAGAGTCACTTGGCCCAGCCGGTGGCAAAAGGCTCTGATTCCAACAGCTGTGAGATTAAGGAGAGTGGGGAAACGAGCAGGTGGTATATAAAAGGAGAGCATGGTGAGCAGCCTGGGGCGAGATGTTAAAACTTGATGATTTTGAGGTGTACCAAAATTGCAGTTGGTTTGAAACCTTCAAACCACATTGGTATTAAGTCTGAAATATATATGTATATGTATACACACATATACACATACATACATACACATATACACGAATGAGCCGTGCTCCCCACTAACTGGTCATCTGAAATGTAGTTATTGCTTTGTCTTCTGTTGGCTCAGGAAGGAAGAGGTTCTGGGTTCTTTTAACAATAGTCCGAATTAAAAGGCACTTCAAATGGTGAACAGTCTACATATCTTTGCTGCAACGAAGTGGGAGATGTGACCTCTGTCTTGTTTTGGGATTTCTAAATTATCCCCAGAAAAGCTCCCACAGTCCAGGAGCCCACCATTCCCTTAAGCCAAAAATGGTGTTTTCTCATCTTTGGAATTTTATATTAGTGGTAGGCTGCAGTGAAATATGGTTTGGGTGGGGGTACCCCAGATATGTTTTCTGTGATTCATCAGGCTCATGGAATTTGTTTATCGTTTTACTTACTAGGCACTCAGTAAATAGTAGGTGTTGTGTACATTCTCGTTTTTTCTTTCTAACAGCTCTGGGTGGATACTGTTAACTCCATCTTACAAATGAGATTTTAAAAGAGTTTAATTTTCTCAGGGTCAAGTCGTAAAGCCAGGATTTGAATTCAATTTAGAGCTCTCACTTTAACTACTATGTGATAGTGTTCCATGAGACTAAGGGATAATATTTCCAATATATATTCTGATATATTAGCCATTGTCATGGATGATTCAAATCCAATCCTTTTACACCAGTGGGTTTACTGAATACATAAGTTCTATCTATTAGATAAGTTATTTTTACCAGGTTTGATTAAAAACAATCTACTACTTAGGGATCTTAGCTGTAGCAGAGGAGTATAAAAGGCAAAGTCACACATCTGGATTTTACTTGTTCTCTTGAAGACCAGATTTTTTTTAGGCTATGAAGCAAAATATTAATGGACTTTGAGTTCCTGCTATGAATTAAAATGCAGGACTATGTCAAAGTGTACTTGCGTTATTTTAAGAACCTGATATCCTTGGCACCAGTTTGTCAATATTGCCTTTAGTATATTTTATAAGCCATAGGCTGCAGAATTTCATTCTCTAGGTTGGTAAAACTGATAGTGTCCAAATCGAGGCCACGTGTCTTCTGCCCCTCTTCCTCACAGCCACGGCACTCTCTTCTTTGGTGGTGGGTGTTGGCACATCCCTGGGTCAGAACCTGACATAGCTTCCGAAGCCTTTGGGCCTGGTGCCTCCAGAGAGCAGTAATGCCATTCAAATGGGGCTGTATTTAATCCTGCCAGTGCCTACAAAAATGTTCAGTTATGTCAAGAGCGAGATACAAAGAGTCTCAACAATACAAGGGTAGCTGGGTTTTTTTTTTTTTTCTTCTTCCTACTATTAAGCTTTGAGTGTATATTAACTTCCTGAACTCAGTCAGCTACTCTGAACTTGCAGCAGCCTCACCTCGGTGAAGACAGGGTGTGGTCTTTCCAGGCCTGGGCAAGTGGCGACTGATACTGGGTGCTCTGCCGGTTTAGGACCAGGCAGAATCCATACTTTCAGGGCTTTGACTCGAGAAAGAGTCAGCCAAAAAAGCTTTCATCCCTCTAGCTCAGTTTTGAAAAAAATTTTAAGGTATGTACAGGGTTCAGCCAAAGAAGCTTAAAGATTTTATGATGTGGTTATGTTTTCCTGATTGTTAACGAGAATCATTTTCTTCTCTTGTAAACTCTAATATCAAAACCAAGCTTGTCAGTAGTGTATGGGTAACTCTAAAAGATGGGATGGTAGCGCTTATCAGGAGGAAGTAACAACCCCAGCTGTGGCCTGGCAGCTCAGGGGTGGCATTTTTGTTTGCTCAGTATTACTTTTTGAGGCTGGATGTTTCCCAGATTAAGCACTTTAAGTTTTCCCAAATAGTCCCTGTGCTATTTTTGGCAGTGGATCTATTTTTACTCACATACGCATAGTTTTTTGCCTTGTGAGTTAGTGGGAGGGAGGCCCTTAGGGATTTTTGAGTAAGCAAATGGTGTCATAGGAAGATAAATGAAGTCGTAGTAGACTAGGGTGTTCGTGACTTTTAGTAATGTTGTGTAGCGTTGAAGCAGAGAAAACGGGTGAAATGAATGCCCTGGGGTTGGGAGTTGGTGTAGCCAGATAACCGCGTGGTAAGGACACCAGTCGAATGGCTGACAGGGAGCCCAGTCCTTAAAGAAAATGGAGGGAAGAAGGGTCCGTCAATATAAGGTTTTCAGGAAGAGTGTAAGTAGGATTAAATTAGGTGAGGAGATAGGCAGGAGAACAAGAAGACAGAGAGGCTGTGAGCAAAGGTAGGGGGAGCCCCTTACAGATGGTGCTGCCTCTGGAAGACTTAGAGCCTGGAATGGCTGCATGAGGGCAGCTGATGGGGGTTGGAGTTGGGAATGAGAACATTGCAACTAGCATTGGAGTAGAAAGAAGATTGAGAACTATTGTCTAGGTTTCTTCAGTTGAAGATTCTGTGTCTTGTCTTTGCTTCATGCTCCTAATTCGAAACCACCTGGAAACTTATGATTGTAGAGATGCAGTAAATCATCTCCATAGAATCTTCACATGATCACCTTGCTGGTTTGTCTAGTGTCGCTGGTTCAGACTAGTAATTAGTGCTTTCCTTTTCATTGCACTTCATTGCCTCCCAGTGTCTGCTTCTCTTAGTGTAGGACCAAACTTTTCTTTAGACCTCCTGGCTCCAGTATTTTGGAATTTGAAGTGTTGGGAACTGGTGCTGATGTTAATGAAGGTTGTTCACAGTAAGTATCACCAGTCAACCCTCGCTGTAAATCTTTTTTGTTTTAATAGGCCATTTGATTTCCCTTCAGTCTATATTTTTCCAATCTGGGAGAACTCCCAGTGTTTTTCAGGTATTCGATCAAGTAATAAAACTATCTTCGTTCCATAATTTCCCTTTGTTAACTGAATTGTAACCCAAGATAGTTAAAAAATACTATATTTAAGCATATCCAGTTATTTCCTAGTTAGGCCCTGGCTGGGCTTCTAAGAACAATGCTTGCTTAGTAATGTTAGTCACCCTCAGCTGATGCTGATAGTGATTCATTCAGACTGGCAGGCAACCAGATGATTGTTACATAAACATGAATACTCCTAGGAAGTGGTGTTTCTTGTGGAGGTGTCACAGTGTTGCCCGGCAGCCTTTTTGGGCAATTTATTCCTAATGGAGAAAGGGATATGCTACGTGAATTCCTGAAACCCACAGATAAACCCAAATTTAATTTGTTAATAGAATCAATTTCATGCCTTAACCACACCTTTCATTGTTGCTCAGGAAAAATAGAATCCAAGAGTTTTGGAGCTGAAAAAGTCCTTGAAGATCATTTGGTCTGATTGCCCTCATTTTTTGATGCCCAGAAAGATGGTGATTTATACAAGATCACACAGCTAGCTCATGCTGAACTCCAGATGTCTTAGGGTTTTTTTTTTCTTTTTTTTAAATTTTTTTTTCAAGTTATGATACTGCCCCTGGTACACAAACATCCTGTGTGATGTGTACGTGGATTTCAGATATACACTCATTTTTAATGATGTGTTATGGGGGGTTAGCGTGGTGTATCTTTGCAACAGTCTAACAACACAAGCAGCTTAGTCACAGGATGAAGTAAGTATATGGTGGCTCCTTATAGATACATTTACATTTTAATGTCAAGTGACCTTAGTCATATTTACTTAATGCAAGATCTCAGGGGCTCTTCAAATTTTGTTCTTGTTTCATGTTTTGTCTTATTGACTAATGCCTTAGAAAAGTGAGTCATTCTAGAGGAATTAAGCATTGAGACTTGTCAGTATTTGGGATACAATTTTGATTTATAAAGATTGATTTCTTAAAAGCCCAAATATCAAATATCTACAAAGACTATTGCCACTAAACAAATGAGTGTTTAAAGAGACTCACTGGAAGAGAAAAATACTGGGGTTATATGTCTTTAACTGGATGAGAATAACATAGGTCTTGGGTTAGGAGAGAGAAGATTGGCAGACCACAGATGTGGATCGGGTGAGACCACTTGTGTCTGTGGCTGGCGGACAAGGAACCCGGCTCACAGGCAGTCCCCCTGGGGACCGGGGCAGGAGGAAGCAGTTTGTAGCCAAAGACTACACTGAAGAAAGAATTGGGGTTGGACTGATTGAGTAGAAAAAGGAGGAGAGACAGTCTAGGGCTAAGGATGTGCAGCAAAAGAGTTGGAGGATTGTGGACAGGGAAATGGGGCAAATGAGAAGAGGGAGCTAGTATTTTTATCTGGGGTTTATTGCGTTGGGTGGTGGTAGACAATTGCTTGTTTCACTTTTTAAGAACTTGGCAATTTCCTAATTTCACGCATAATGATTATGTTCTTGAACTCCTAATTTTTCAAATTTTTATTTTTAAAATTTAGATTCGCCATTGCTCAGTCTTCTCAATTCATGTTAGACATGTCTATTATGCTCTTAACTTTCTCCATTAAACTTGACTTTTCTCCCTTCATTGGAGGAGTTTCTGTCCATAGTTGGATTTATAGTAATTCCTTTTTTTGTTGAGTGTTTTATGAATTTCTAAGTGCTTTTTTTTTTTTTTTTTAAACTAAAGACCTTTACCAGTAGGTCATATAATTAAAGAATCCCCCGACTTTATAGATGATAACAGGCCAGTTTAGCAGGTCATTGGCTTTGCTGGGGTCCAGACCAAGGTTTTCTGATTGAAAGTCTGTATTAGTTTCCTAGGGCTGCCCATAAAAGCACCACAAACTGGGTGGTTTAGAACAACAGAAATTTGTTTTATCACAATTTGGAAGACTAGAAATCTTAAGATCAAGATGCTGGCAAGGCTGTTCTGTGAAGGCTCTGGAGACACATCTTTCCTTCTCTCCTAGCTTTGCTGGCTCCTGGTAATCCTGAGCTTTCCTTGGCTTGTAGACACTCCACTTCGGTCTCTGCCTCCATCCCATGGTGTTCTCCCTTTGTGTGTGTCTAGGTGTCTCCAAATCTCCTTATAAGGGCAGCAGTCATTGGGTTTAGGATCCACCCTAATGCAGGGTGACTTCATTTAACTTGATTACATCTACAGAAGCCCTATGTCCAAATAAGGTCTCATAACCAGGTACTAGAGCTTAGGACTTCATTGTAACCTTGGGGGACATAGGTCAGCACAGCAAAGTACATTTCTGGCTCACTTTGAGGTAGCATCATGGAGAACTAACTTGTGAACTTTAACATTGCCAGTTAAAATAATTGGCAGTCTGCTAGGTCAGAATAAAGCTTGCTGCTGAGTAGCTATGCTCCCTTTCAGCAGAGGCCGGGGGCACTTTATTGTCACTAATGTATCCGTTTTGGCTTGGGGAGGGCTGGTGGACCAGTGGGGGTCCATGTGTAACCACACAGGCTGAAACTCTGGCCTGGCCACTAGATCTGTGTAGTCTTTGATCTCACTTATGAAGTTCTTTTCTGTTAATAGGTATTTGAGGGGAGTGTGATTGGTTCTTTTTAGAATATAAAGCTGAAAGTAGAATCTGGAACAAACTTCTAGTCTGTAATTTTTTAACATTTGACAAAGGAATCGTATGACCTTATTGTTGACTATCTTTTGCAGAATACCTGAACCCTGGGGCTTTTTAACCCACCATTATGTACCATCACCTCATCTTTCTATGATTACCTCTGTCCCCATACCCCTACCCAGATGAAGGCAGCATCTTACAAGGCCTGAATTCTAAATTGTTCAAAGCCCTTATCAGTTAATATTTTGAATGTCTTCTGGTAGACTACAGTCTTCTTTCAAATAGAAGCGACATCCGATTGGTTTTTCTCCAGGGCGGCTTGTCCATAATCCCGCTTCTGAGGAGTGTCGATTAGGTTCAAGGGCAGATTTCTTTTCAGGATTTTTGAACTTGGAACTCAGTATTTTATCTTTCTGGGATTTTGCAGGTGACAGAGCTGAATGAACCTCTCTCCAACGAAGATCGAAACCTTCTCTCTGTTGCCTATAAGAATGTGGTTGGTGCCAGGCGGTCTTCCTGGAGGGTCATCAGCAGCATTGAGCAGAAAACCATGGCTGATGGAAATGAAAAGAAGTTGGAGAAGGTTAAAGCTTATCGGGAGAAGATTGAGAAGGAGCTGGAAACAGTGTGCAACGATGTCCTGGCTCTGCTCGACAAGTTCCTCATTAAGAACTGCAACGATTTCCAGTACGAGAGCAAGGTATTTTATCTGAAAATGAAAGGTGATTACTACCGCTACTTGGCAGAGGTAGCTTCTGGGGAGAAGAAAAACAGTGTGGTCGAAGCTTCTGAGGCGGCCTACAAGGAAGCCTTTGAAATTAGCAAAGAGCACATGCAGCCAACGCACCCCATCCGTCTGGGCCTGGCCCTCAACTTCTCCGTGTTCTACTACGAGATCCAGAATGCACCTGAGCAGGCCTGCCTCTTAGCCAAACAAGCCTTCGATGATGCCATAGCCGAGCTGGACACACTAAATGAGGATTCCTATAAGGACTCCACGCTCATCATGCAGTTACTGCGAGACAACCTTACCCTCTGGACGAGCGACCAGCAGGATGAGGAAGCAGGAGAAGGCAACTGAAGAGCCTTTGGGTCCCTGGTCCTTCCTTCACCCACCACCCCTATCATCACCAATTCTTCCTTGCCACAATCACTAAATACCTAGTGCTAAACCTATCTGTATTGGCAGCACAGCTACTCAGATCTGCTCTCCTGCCCCCTGGGAAGCAGTTTCAGATATATCTTCATGGGCATTGCTGGATCGATAGTTGCTTTGAGCCCACAGGAGCTCCCTTTACGAATTGTGCAGACAAGTGTGTTCTGAATGAGGCATCTTACCATGCCTGTTGATCTATGTGAAATCCAGGCAAAAGCAATGGCAGAGTTTAGAAAGAATTAGCCAAAACAGGCTACAATGATATTTAACTGATCCATTTAAAATGAGCTGATAGTGTTTTGTTAAGCAGTACATCTCGTGCATGCAAAAATGAATTCACCCCTCCCACCTCTTTCTTCAGCTAATGGAAAACTGTTAGGGGAAGCTGATACAAAGAGACCACTTGCTCCTTTCCATCAGCTTTATAATAAACTGTTTAAAGTGAGGTTTCAGTAGCACCTTGTTTTGCCTCTTTAAATTATGATGTGCCCAAATCTTTTCAGTGCAATGCATCTAAAGTTTTGATACCTGTAACTTTTTTTTTTTTGGTTGCAATTGTTTTAAGAATCATGGATTTATTTTTTGTAACTCTTTGGCTATTGTCCTTGTGTATTCTGACAGCACCATGTGTATCAGCCCATATCAATCAAGATGGGTGATTATGAAATGCCAGACTTCTAAATTAAATGTTTTGGAATTCAGTGGGTAAATAAATGCTGCTTTGGGGATATTATCTCTACGTGTATGGTCTTCATTTTTCCCCCTCTCTCAATGGACTATATAACATGTCACCATTTTAAATACTGGTTTGAGTCTCAAACATTGATGTATGTTAAAGTAAGTTTTCTTGCCCTCTGATTCCATTACAATAGACTCATGAAATTTAAATATTTTTCTGTGAACCCAGCCAGCATAGCCTCTCTTATCCACTCTTCTGATAACGTGCTTATACAGTAGCCAAGTGGATCAAAATGAAAGGTCAGGTCTGTTTAACTTGGGAGGGTGTTGCTTGCTCCACTCTACTGGAGTATTGGTTGATATTTAACACTCAAGGTAAATACCGAGCTTACACGCGTCCTCAAATTTTCTTAATATTCTTTCCATATTAGATGTAATAAATTGTTAATTTAGGGGCACAACTTTGATCTCTGAAATAATCTTTACTGGTTATTAAGAAAGCTTTGCGTATCCTTTAATACAGAAAAACAAACTGTGTTTCAAAAAGAAAACACTCCCTGTCTACCTGCACCCCAAGGCTTTTCTTGAGGCTCAGCATCACCAGTTAGAATCTCCTCAGGTCATGTCGCCTCCAGCCCCCTACAGTTCTTACCACCTCTGCGGGGGGGGGGGGGGGGCGGTGCCCAAGATCAAACATGCTTTATAAGTGGATTGGTTCAGTCACACGAAGATCTTAAAACACCTTGTTCTTGACTAAAGCTTGACACTAGCCTGGTGAGAATGGCCATGACCCAATTTCTGTCCTTGATCTCATATTATGGTGGAGCACAGAACTTTCAAGCATGGTAGTTTAACCTATTTTCTCATTCTGAAGTAGAGGTATGGCCCATGTGCTCAATACTCCTTAGGGAGCCTGTTTCAAGTTGACCTGATTGCCAAAATGGTTAGTGATTTTCCTTTCAGTTAGTAGGTCAGGTATTTTAAAGCTACAAGCTTTATGTGGCCAACACTTGGCTTTGATAAATATATGTAGACATTAAAACTTATCTGAAATGCCCTTCACAGGAAGGGCTTTAGGGAAAGCACATACTCAATTTACAACTGTCTTGTGAAAGGTTTTGTCCCCACAGTATAGATAAGGAAGCTGAGGAACAAGAGTTGTGGACCTCTGGAATTCATGCAGCTTGAAAGCCACAGGATGGCCTCTGCCCAAGACTTCTAATTCAGAGTTCTGACTGCTCTCTTGGACTTGAGCAGTGCCAGGCTGCCAAGGTTCCAGGCAACCTTGACAAGCCACACAACCTTTGAGGCTCAGGGCCCTCGTTTTGCAAGTGTAGGATTTGGAATATAAGTTTTAATTCAACTCAAAGTATTCAGTGTGTGTAAGCCATGACATCCTCTGGTCTGGGGAGGGGTGTAGGGAAGTATGGGTACAATGCGTGATAAATAGCGTTCTCTGGATGTAAGAGGGAGCTATAAATTACATGTTGCATAAACCTGGGAGGCTTCTACGCATGATCTCAATGATTTACTTCCAGTTCTGTACGCTCTTATGTTTTAAAACTTGACAAGATAAAATTTATGGAATAAAATGGGGTCGTCTCAGATTTACTGCAGGGGAAACTGAAGTCTAGAGAAATAAAATGGCTTTTCCAGATTAACACTGCAAAGACAGTGATATAACCTAGACTAACATTCAGTTCCCCTAAATCCTTGTTCTTGGTTCTTTTCACTGTGCCACACTCTTGGGATTGAGATGAAAAAAACAAACATACGGGACAGACACATCCCGTGCTGGGGACACTTTCAGTGCTTTTAATGTTTTTCACCTAGAGTTGAAGGAATTATACTTGGAAAGGGATGTTTAAATTTATTGGGGTTATTGCTTCAGATTTTCAGTAAATCCTCACACCCTGCTCAAAAGTGCATTTTTTGGAGGAAAGGGTTGGTAGGATTCTTGATAATGGAGCTATTGTCAAGTAAATACTTGGCTGTCTTAAATCACTTGGGACATGGGATCCCGGGATGCCTGTTGGCTCTTTAAACTAGTTCCAACTGTCAGGCCCAGCACACCCTCCTCTTACAAGCCCCTCGGGCTGTCTGCCATTCAGACTGAGAGTCCTCCCTTCTTCTCCACAGATGCTCCAACTATCCGGCAAGCACAAACACCAAGCACAAACACTGATTCACTACTGGGTGGGAACTAACACATCTTCCATTATAAAATCCAGTTGTTAGGCTAATGAAAACCATTTCAAATACCCACCGTGTTCTGGGCACTTTAGGTGCATGGTCTGAATCTTTACAGCAACCCTGGAAGGTAGGAATGATAACCTTTCTAACAGATAAGGACATCAGGTATTGGGTGGGATGAGGTACATAGCTAGTAAGAGGTAACGCTGAGATCAAAACGGGCTGTCCCAATTCAAGGCTCTTTCCACTGCATCATGGGTTTTTTGATCCCCACCTGGAAAAAAGGAGTCCTAGAAAAGTTGTAACAATAGCTAGGCCCTCTCTGCCCATCTAATCTCTATCCTTTTTTCTCCAACCTATAGGACAGTCTCCCAAATCAAATCCTTCAAAGCCTAATGAAATGCTGTCTCTTATGAAACCTCTGATCTGGCTGGAAGCCACCTGCTGGCTGGGTGACTTTGGGTCAGTCCTTGTATTGTTATTTCTAAGTTGATGTGCACATCTCCACTGGACCACAGGCCCCTACGGTGCCTAGCAAAACAAGGGCTTCAAAAGGTTGGATTAGCTACAGAATGAAGGAATCCACTGTCAAGTTCATTTTCCCGAAGTACAACTCCCATGCCATTCTGAAGGGCAAGGACTGTACCAGGAAGGGGAGGGGAAATAACATTTGCTGACCGCCTTTTGTGGGTACTTTAACAGTTACCCTGCAAAGCGAGGCTTTACATACACTTTAAAATTCAAAGCTAACAATCTGTGAGGAAGGTTAGCTCCAATTGAGAGGCTTGGTCTCACAGCTGGGAAGTGGCAGAGCATGTCTCTGCAGGGCTCCAAGGTCCTTATTTCCATGAACATGTTGCATTCGGGCAGAGGCTGGAAGCCTAACGTTGCAGGTCATCAGTGATGGGACCTCTTCTTTCCTCACCAGCCCGACTTCTCTCGGTTACCTTCTCCTTCACGTCTGCCTCATCAACCAGATCAGTCTTTTTTGCTGCCCCTACTCCTACCCCCAGGCATATCCAGGACATGGACCTTCGTGTATTTCTTCCTCTTAATCCTTGGCTCTCTTTCTACCAGAAGTTAGACGCGACAGCTACAGCAGTCTAACTCGAGAGGTGGACCTAAGCACTGCCAGTTGAAATCTCTCCAGTTGAACCCAACTTGTTCAAGCCTACTCTCTCACTTTGGCTCAAGCCATTATTTTTCCCTCTGGAATGGCTTTCTTCTGGGGGTCTATTCAAATCCTAACTATGAAATCCCACCTTCTCCCTGCCGGCTACTGTGAGCCCCTCTCTGGGCTCCTGTACTGCGGGTCTGTACCACACAATGGCATTTACCACTTAGTCTTCACCCATTTGACAAACAACCTGAGCTCCTATTATATGGTAGACATGGGTAGGTGCTTGGGGATACTTTGGTGAGTTTACTGTCCTCGTGGGGCTAACACTCCAGTGGGGGAGCTGCAATAAATATATAAAATAAAAAAGTAACTATAAAAATGTCATTTAGGTTCTTTTCCAGAGCTTAGCACAGAGCTCACAATAAAAATTCGTTGAATTTAAGAATAATTGATTGACTAGCGGCCAGAATTTGTTTAAAAGAAATGATCAAAAAGGAATCCTTTATTCCCCCCTGCCCCCAAATCTGCTGGTGAGCCATATGAGAAGCTGAGGGTCATGAGGCCTTGGGCTTGGTTCTGATGACACTTGGAAACTGGTGGTGTGACCTTGAGAAAGTCCTGGCCTCTCAGCAGCCTCTAAAAAGGAGGGAGGTGCTTTTGGGGGGGTCGCTGGGCACCTCTCGATTTCTGATATTCTGTGTTTTTTTTCAACTGTTCTGGGATGGTCCCCATCCTCTTCCTGGCCTTTTTTCCTGCACTCCCCCCTTTTCCTTCCGCCCTTCGCATTTGTCCCTTCTGCATCCGCCCCCCACCCCCCTTCACTTTCCTGGCCACTCTCTGTAGTTCCACCGAGATGGTTACCATGGCAACCATCTCCTGGAAGTGATATCACCCATCTCCTAGGCAACCGTTTCCAGGGCAGTGACATCATTCGATCACCATGGCAACCCTCCAGGAGGACAGTTCTGCAGTGAAATGGGCAAAATATTTTATTTATTTCTGTGGTTAGGGGCAATGTAGAGGGAATGTTAAAAAGAAAAAGATCTCAGGAGCAAGAAGGAAGAGCTTTGGGCTTGTAGGGGGAAAAATGGAAAACCAACGTGGGGCTGGGAATGAGAAGCTCTAGGGCGAACCCCTTCTCCTTTCCAATAACTAGGCTGACCATATGTCACCAAACTAGGACACTTGAGAGTAAACCAGGGCACATTATTATTACACTGGGACAACAGGTGAAAACTGGGCCTCTCCAAGCAACCCAGGACACGAGGGCTCCACCCAAAATTGGATAAGTGCCTGGCCTTGCTCCCTCACCTATGACTCATCCAATAAGTGTGGATTCAACTCTTCTATGTGTGGGCACCAGGATACCACAGTAAGCAAAATCTGCCTGGGTCTCTGTCCTAATGGAGCTCACAGTTGTGTATGGAGGGGCCAAGGGTAATTCTGCAGTTACCCAATGAATACTGAGGGACAGACTGTGTCAAGTGCTTGGAAGGGAAGGCACGGAATGCTAGGGGCTTTGTTCAACAAAGATACCAGAAGCACTCTGGGTAGGAGAGGAGTTAACTAAAGGGAGTGGGGTGGAGTAGGGGAAGAAGACTGTTTTGACAGAGGGAACAGCATTTGCCAAGGGAGTATGCAGAGAGTACTGGGAGCCAAAATGAGGCCAAGTAGAGAGCAGGAGAAACCCAGGTGTGAATGAGGGTAGAAAGGGCGGCAAGGTCTGAGTCTCACAGGGCATCGGAGGCCAGAGCACTGGGAAGCGCCATGGGAATGTTTTGAGCAGCGGGAGACATGATTCTGTTTGTATTTTTTAAAAAAATTGTCCTGGCTGTAGCGTGTGGCAGAGTGGGAGCGCAGTTTGTCAGGAGAGAGATTAGGTGGTGGGGACTTGGGTGGTGGCAATGAGATGGAGGGACATGGTGGATATATTTAGGAGGTGGCGCTGACAGGATTTGCTGAGGGACTAGATATGGGGTAAGGGTAAGGAAGGACTCAGGATGACACTGGGGATGACATGAACGACTTGGGGTAGAGGAGTGACTGCTATTCTCTCAGATGAGGAAGCAGAGCAGGGCTGGGACTAAGGGAGGCAAGAGAGGTGCCCGAAATGCAACATTTAAGGAGGCGTGCACTCTCGGAGATGGCCTTTTGAAGGAGTGCCTCCTTAAATGCTTTGTTCTGGGAGGTGGGGGACTTTGTTTTGTTTTAGAGGGTGGGGGACTATGTCTATTGAGCAGTAATAATGACGATCTCTTGTGTTTAAAACATGGGCCTTCACTTTTGCCAACCCCCTAATAAAAGCGGAGACAACAGGTAGCAGGCATGAGCCCTCAGTACCAATACATGCCAACTGCGTTCCTGTCCCCACAGGAGTCCTGTGAGGGAGCTCCTCACTGGCCCGTGTAACAGATGAGGAAACATAGGCTCAGAAAGGTTCTAGAACTTGCCAGAGGCCTTAAAGTTTGCAAGTAGCTACACCGGGCCTCAGGCATGGGCTTGCTGACTCCTGAGCCCACCCTCTTTCCACTAGACCACACTTTACCAGCCTCTCCAGTTTCCTGGTGAAAAGAGGGAAGGGAAGGGAAGCCTGGTGCTTTCAGGCCGGCCACCTCCTTGACCTTCATCATCACCATTTGTAAGGTCCAAACAGAGGGGCTGAGGAGTGATACGACCTTCAGCCCCATCAAAGCCACTTTCTCCACACCACAGCTGTTCTCTGCTGACTTTTAAGGTTCTGTCCCAGCTGGTCTTAGCAAGAGGAAGAACAGGTGGGGGGCTGAGAACATGCCACTGCACCTCAGCTTCTTCCTCTGTACAATGGGGATAATGATAATATTAGCTTCTGCCCCATAGGTTTGTGATAAGGTGAAACGAGATGAGTAAAGTGCTTGGCATGGTGCTCCAATGCAGACTGTGATCAATGAATGTTAAAGACTGTTAGAATTAAGGCAGGAGGGCAGGAGGTGTAGGTGTGCAAATGACACACACATAGCCTGTGGGATGGGGGCGGGAGAGGCAGGGTACAGGGACATGTGGACCGGCTGGTTGCTGAAGGAGAAGCCTCCTCCTCACCAGCTGGCTCCTGGGGAGGCAGCATGGTATGTACCCCTCATTCCTAATCCTACACTTGCTGCAAGGGGAGGATGAGCCTGGCCTCCCTTGCGAAAAAGGGACTGTAGAGGAAGCCTGGAAATAAGCAGGTTGCTTCTGTGAGGCCTAAACCTCGGGGCAGGGGTGGTGGAAGGTACTAAGAGGCCTGCACCTGGGCCCTCTGCCCCCGTCTACCTCCTAGCTCTACTCTCAGCCCTACCCTCAATCATGGTTTTGCTATAATTTTTGCAATAACCTGTACTACAGGATCCTGAAAGGCATAAATCATCCTGAGCTTAAAAAGGAGTGCACAAGCACAAGGACTGGGCCCTGGGATTCCAGCACATGCATGCACACTCTCACACACACACCTCACATCCTCTAAGTATTTGTCAGGGTTCAACCAGAGTACCAGTAGGAGATGCACATTGAGGGTTTTTTTTTTTTTTTTTTTTTTCTCCCAAGGAGTTGACTTGTGATTGTGGGGTTGGCTAGGCAAGTCCGAAATCATCAGGGGCAGGCTGGAACTCTTACCAAGGGCCAGAACTGCTGTCCACAGGCAGAATTTCTTCTTCCTCAGGGAAACCTCACCTCTGATCTTAAGGCCTACCCAGATTATCTAGGATAATCTCCCTTAAAGTCAATTAAAAACAGACTAATTACATCTACAAAATACCATCACCAGCAATATCTAGATTAGTGTTTGATTGAATAACTGGGGACTGTAACTTTGCCAACTTGACAAGAGACCATCACACTCACAAAGCAGCCAGACGTGGTTTTGGTGGCCTGTGGAACGTTGCTTTACATTTATTAAAGTGGCTATTTACTGAGAGCACTTGCTACATGCCAGGCATTGTACTAAGTGATTTCCATGCAGCATCTCAGCTAATCCTAAAAACATCTTCAAAACAAAAAAGAAGTAGGTGCCCTTCTAAGGGTAAGGAGACTGAGCCTCAGAGGGGTGAGGAGACTCCCACTGTCACACGGTCTGGAAGGCAGGTCTGAGTCAATCTGTGCTCTGAATCGTCACTTCCTATGGTCTCTCCCTGTTAGACTCTTCTCTCTCTGCCTTGTCTCCTCTTTTCCTGCGGCAGAAAGTCAGTGTTCAAATCACTGCGTGTTCCTGCTCTGGACCTCAGTTCTCTACTTTTTGACGTGGCTCCATCGTTTCCGGCCTTTCTGGCTTTAGGGCGGAAGGGAGGGTCCATTCTGGGACCACTTTCTTGGGCCTTTGCTGCCACCTAGAGGGCGCGCCAGTGTTCGCCACGCTCCAGACTGGTCCTCTGGAAGGCAGGTAAGTTAGCAGGTGAGCAGCTGAGGTCCAGGTGTGTGGGGGCGGGGAGCAAAGAGCATGTAGTGTGAGGGGCAATTCTGGGCTGAGAAACAAATTCCAATGCAAATTCAACCGGCTCTTGTCCCTACCTGCTCATTCAGGCCCCCCAGACCTCTGCAGAGTCATCAAGTATTTCTGGGGTTCCGAGGTGGTGGGCTTCCCATCCCTGCCGTGCTCTGTCACCGACTTAGCCCCCGAAGGGTTCCTCTGTCTCTCGCTCCATCCGGATCTTGGAGCCGTCGGGCTGCCAGGCTGGCAGGAAGTCTAAGGGGAAGCGGGAACTTTTCTCACCCCATCAGTTCACTGGACAGGTCCGCAGTGCGGCTCGAGCTCCTGAGAGGAGCCACTCACTCCGACTGGAGAGCAGGCGGAGGCCGAGGGGGCAAACAAAGGAGGCGGGAAAGAGGGGCGAAGTTGGGAAAGGAGGGTACTGGAGAGCCCCGCCCAAGCCTTCCTTCCCCGCTCCGCCCCTTCGCTCGCGGCTCCCGACTCCGCACCTGGCCACGCCCACCAAGCCCAGCCGGCTCCGTAGACCCCGCCCCACCCTCGCTCTAGCCCCATCCCTTGCCCAGTACCACGGCTCCGCCCCTGGCCCCGGTTTCCAGGCGCCGCCACTAGGTGGCGCCGTCGGCCTCGCAGGAGCCTCTGTCGTCCAGTTTCGAGCGCTTTGGTTCGGAAGCGTGTTCGTGATGCGACAGGCGGCTCGGTGAGTGGGCGTGAAGTGAGCGGGAGGCGGAGAGGCTGGCAGCCCGCGGCAGTACCAGCAGCAGCCAACCCGCCAGTCACTCTAGCCAGCCAACGTCAGTACAGCCAACCCTGTCAGTCAATCCAGTCAGCTTGTCCATCCCGTCAGCCACCCTGTCAGCTAGTACAACCAAACTGTCAGTCAATCACGTCAGCCAGCCTGTCCGTCAATCCTGTCGTCCTATCAGCAGGTAGTCAAATCACACAGCAGTAGGTCACACAGTTTCTGCATCATTCCCGTAGTCAGTTTCTTGCTGGGCGTTCAGCGGGCCACCACGGTGCCCTTGTCACTTGAGTCATGGTGCCCTGGGCCTGCACACCTGGAGCAGAGTGCGAGGAGGGTCCACAGGTTGGCGAGGGGAGGGAATCTGCGGAGCCCAGGCTTTGGTTTTTTCCTCAGGGTCTTCCAGGTACGTGGGGAAAAGTGGCAACCATCGAGAAGGGTCCTGACTGCCTCATGCTCTTGGGGCCAACTCAGAGGTCCCAGGAGCTAGCAGAGCTGCAGTGGAAGCATAAGGCCTGCCCTGGTGAGTGGCTGAGCTGGGAGATGCCTTCAAGTTCAACCCTGACCCGGGAGAGGCTGTAGATTTGGCCTAATCCACTCCCACTGCCCCCTTGAACGTCAGAGAGGGTGCAGTGGTGGCCCAGATCTTGGCCTTCAGGGAGGCTCAGGGTACAGTGCATCCTGGTCCTGAGCTGGAGACATAGGGCTCTGCTGACCCCCAAGGAGGGAGGGAAAGGAATATGCAAATCTCAGCCATATTTTGGGGACAGTGGCCTTCCCTCCTTTTGCCTCAGTCCCTCTCCTTTCTTTGAAGCTGAGTACCCAGATCACATCATGCCCAGGCCCCCTCAGGGGTCCATTGAGGTGGTAACTGCGGCTCCTGGAGGCCTGAGAAGACCAGGGCAAGGTAGGCTCCTTGAAGGGGCCTGGTAGGATACCCCTCAGGGGATTGCTCACCTGTGCAGGCTGGAAGGTTCCAGGAAGAGTTGATTATTCATCCTGCAAGTATTTATTAGACATCTACCACATACCAGGCTTTGCGCTAGGCAGCAGGTGACAGGAGTGAACTGTACAGATGTTGCCCCTGTTTATGGAGTGCAGAGTATAGAGTGGTGGTAAGAGCAGTAGAAGGAAGACAAAAAAGACCAAAAAAGCCAACAAGTTGGCTGTAGTCAGAATTGTGCTATGAGGGTAGCAAAGAAGATGCTGCAATAGAAAATGAAGGAGAGCAGCCTGAGATGGCTGTCTGGGCACGTGACAATCTGAGATCTGAAAGAGAAGGAGCCAACCTTGGAGTGGAGTGTTCCAGATTGCTCGCTCGCTCACTCACTCACTCACTCACTCATACATTGCTATGTGCCGTGTACTGTTCCAGTTGATGAAAAAACAGTTGAACAATAAAAGGGAAATCTTTTCTCTCATGGGGCTTATGTTTTAGTAGAAGGAGACAGAAAACAAAACAAAACAAACAAACAAACAATTTCAGGAAGAAATGAATCCTGTGAAGAAAATAAAAACAAGGTTATTGGATAGAAAATGATGAGGATGAGAAGACTATGGCAGATAGGGTGGTGAGGGAAGGCTACTCAGGGACCTGAATGATGAGAAGGAGCCAGCCATGCAAAAGTCTGAAAGAAGAACATTCTAGACAGAGGGAGCAGAAAGTGGGAATGAGTTTAGCAGGTCTGAGCCTTATGGCTGATTGGAGAGTGGTGGACATTGAAGTGCAGGGAGTAGGTAATGAAGAACGTGGCAAAACTAGGCGAGGAATTTGGATTTTATAAGAAGGCACCGGGAAGCTGATAGAGGGATGTGGGCAGGGTGGTCGATACTGCTGGCTGCTCTGTGTAAGTGTGGAGTGAGGGCCTGGGAGGGTAGGAGCTGAAGCAATCAGAAGGCTACTGCAATAGCCTAGGCAAGGTAATGGTGGCCTGGATTAGGGTCGTAGAGTGGAGATGGAGAAAGGCGAACAGGTGTACCTATAGGCTGAACTGAAAAGACCTGATGACTGTTTGGATGTGGGACAGGGGTAAAAGGAAAAGGATGACTCTTTGGATTTTAATCCCAGCAACTGGGTGGATGGCAATGCCATCGATTGAGTTGGAATGAATTATGGAGAAAGGTTTTGGGGTGGATAATGAGAATGCAGTTTTGGAGAACTTAATAGAGATTTCTGTTAGACAGGCAAGTGGAGATGAAAAGCAGGCAGCTGGCAAGATCCTGGAGCTCAAGGGAGAGGATTGATCTAAAGATAATATTTGGCTCAAGGCATGGGACAGCACTGGTTAGGCTAGCAGGGACAGTGCTGTTCAAGGCACTAGAGCTAAACCTACCAGCCATTAGTCAAGAACACTTGACATATAGCTTATCTGAATTTAAGTGTCCTGAAAATGTGAAATATACACCAGATTTCAAAGATTTTTAGCATGGGGAAAAAAATATAGAATATCTCCTTAATAATTTTTTATAGTGATGTCATGATGAAGGTCTAAGATTTTGGATATATTGGGTTAAATAAAATGTTATTATTAAAGTTAATTTCATCTGTTTCTTTTTACCTTTTTAAATGTGGCTACTAAAAAATTTAAAATTACGTTCTTGTCTCGCATTGTATTTCTATACGGTGGTACTGCCCTAGAGGGTAGAGCTGGTGGAATGTCGTAATCAGAACGCCAGGGGGCAGCAGTGGCTAGAAAATGAAAGGGCACCGCCAGTGAGGGAGGGCACTCTACATCGCACCCCCCCCGCCCCCGCCCCCCGTGGTTGTTGACCTGGCTCTCCCTTGCTTCCCTTTCTGCAACCTCATCAGAGCAGAACTGCAGCACATCCCCCTGGACTCCCGAACTCCTCGCTTGTCTTAGAGTTGAGAAAGAGGCAGGAGGAGCGCCGATGTGGTGGTGACAGCATAAATGACTCAGAAGGTGCTGGTACCTTCCGTGCTGAATTCTCAGTCCCTTCATATCACCCCTGGCTAACACCTCGCTGCAGGGGGAACATTTCCACCCCTCGGACTGGGCAGGGTATGGCAACCAACAGCTGGGTATTCAAGGCAACCAAGGCCATAAAATTCACTCATAATCATATGAAATAGATGTGGCTGTAACCTATTTTCATCCACTACCATTCTAAACACCTTGTTCAAGCTGCTTGTAGTATTTGGCAGGAAACTTGCTATCGGTTGAAAAAATAGGAGTGAGATGACTGGGGGTGAGATTGAATTCACTTCAGTTAGTTGGTGTGACTTTCGTGAGCACCACTGTGTGCCAGACACTGTGTGGGGTGCTTTGGATTGTCTATTGAGCTGTTCTTAAGGAATATATGTCCAAATATGTTAATACAGGGACATATGCATGGAGGTATAAGTAGAGACCCATGCGAGTTCAGAGAAAGTGCAATTAATGCCTGTGTGTGTGTGTGTGTGTGTGTGTGTGTGTGTGTGTGACTTTGAACTCAGAGAAGGTACCAGCTGGCATCAGAGCAGAGGGGTAGGATTTGGCCATGCAGAGGAAGATGTAGAAGAGGGTTTTCCAGGGATAGGATGGCAGGGAAAGACATGATTCAGGGAAGTGCAGAGAGACTCACTTGATTAGAATGTTGGGCGTGTGAAAAAGTCCTAGGAAAAGAAATCGGTGCCAGATCTTGAGAGTCCTGGATGTCCAGGTTAGGGAGATTTGGGAGCCACAGAAGAGGGACTGAGACAACATATACTTAGAAAAAAGAAACCACTGGCCTGGAGCTTTTGGTGCCCAGAGGGCAGGACAAAGCAAGGGAAGGAAAAGTAGCTTATGTGAGAAGTGGAAGGAAGTAAAGAGCCCTTCTGGGATCATTATGAAAATAAGGCAGTGTGGTATAGTGGTTAAAAGCATTTGTTTTGGAAATGGAAAGACCTGGATTTGAACTGTAGTCTTACCATTATTATTATTGTTATTATTTTGGTAATAGCTTTATTTAGATACAATTCGCATACCATAAATTCACTCATGTAAAGTGTACAATTCACTAGCATTTAGTATATTCGGAGTTATTCAACCATAACCACAATACATTTACCTCTTAAAAAATTGAGATATAATT
Organism: Rousettus aegyptiacus; assembly: GCF_014176215.1. Classification (NCBI taxonomy): domain Eukaryota; kingdom Metazoa; phylum Chordata; class Mammalia; order Chiroptera; family Pteropodidae; genus Rousettus; species Rousettus aegyptiacus. The sequence continues at coordinate 15,356,729 of NW_023416308.1, read as the reverse complement.
CATATACCATAAAAATGACTATTTTGAAATGTACATTTCATTAGTTTCCAGTAAATTCACAAGGTTTTGCAAACAGCTCCACTGTTTAGTTCCAGAATATTTTCATTACTCCAGAAAGAAATCTAGTGCCCGTTAGCAGTCACTCCCATTTTCCCCTCCCCCCAGTCCCTGGCAAATGCTAATCTACTTTCTGTTTCTAGGATTTTCCTATTCTGGACATTTAATATGCATGGAATCATATAATATATGGCCTTTTGTGTCTGGCTTCTTTCAGTAAGCATAATGTTTCCATGGTGCATCTATATTGCAGTAGGTGTTAATGCTTATTCCTTTTTATGACTGCATACTATTCCATTTTATGAATTTTATGTATTCATTTATCAGTCGGGCACCATATTTTGTTTATCTACTCATTGTTGATGGACATTCGAGTTGTTTCCACTTTCTGGCTATTATGAATAATCCTGCTATGAATAAGTTTTCATGTACAAGTTTTTGTGTGGACATGGATTGTCATTTCTTTTGGTCATATACCTAAGAGTAGAATTTCTGGGTCGTATTAGATGTTTAACTTTCCAAGGAACTCCTAGGCTGTTTTCCAAAGAGACTGTGCCACTTTATAGTCCCACCAGTAATGTCTGAGGTTTCTAATTTTGCTACATCCTTGCCCACACTTGTTACTTGCATTTAAAAAATAAAAAGCTATCCTAACGTTTGTGAAGTGGTATTTCATTGTGGTTTTCATCTGCATTTCCCTAATAACTAATGATGTTATGCATCATTTCATGTGTTTGTTGGCCGTTTGTATATATCTCCTTTGGAGAAATTCAAGTCCTATGGCCATTTTTAAATTGGGTTATTTATCTTTTTACTGTTGAGTTGTAAGAATTCTTAAAATACACTTTTTCTCCCATTTTGCAGATTGTCTTTCTACTTTCTTGAAAGTGTTCTTTGAAGAACAAAATTAAAAAAAAAATTTGATGAAGTCTAATTTATGTACTTTTTCTTTGGTTGCTTGGGTTTTACTTGTCATATCAATGGAAGGAATATAAGGTCATAAATATTTACATCTACGTTTTTGTCTAAGAGTTTTATAGCTGTAGCTCTTATAGTTAGGCCTTTGATCTATTTTGAGTTAATGTTTGTATTCGGTGTGAGGTAGGGGGTCTAACTTCATTCTTTCGTATGTAGATATTTGATTTTCCTAGAACCATTTGTTGAAGACACTATTCTTTCCCCACTGAGTTTTCTTGACACCCTTGTCAAAAATCAATTGACCATTCATTTATCCCTACCACTTTTTAGCTCTGTAATTTAAGCCTCAGTTTTGTCATCTGTGAAATGGTGACAATATCCAGATAGACTTATTCATCATAGACACAGGAGGCACAATGTCTAGCAGCTATGATATTTTCCGAGAACCCTGAAAATGTTTGAGTTTCTTTACAAATTAGAAAAAAATGACTTTTAGATCAAGGAAAATGTGTTAACATACGATATTAAGACAACATTAATATCCTTATACAAATGCAGTTGTAAAATATAACATTTAATTTTGCTGAGGAAGAGATCCATGGAGGGGTCCATGAAGGGTTGGAGCTAATGGAAATCCTACTGTGGCCCTGATAATATCTAAGTTATAGGGTTATCGTGAGGATTACATGTGATAATCAAGTTGAATAGTGTAGACTGCACTGGCCCACAGTAGACAATTAGTAAACGGTCGTTATTTGTGGGGGAACAGACAGAGTTTCCCTCACCACCTCAGGCCCCTTTAATAGGACTGGTGCCTTGGCGAGCTGGTGAATTATTGAATATGCAAACCTGTGAAGGAGCCACCCATTGAGTTCAAAGGAAAGTCAGCACTAAGGGGCTGCCCTTCTGTCCCATTTTCTGCTCTGACACCTCTGAGGGCTCTGGGGCACCTGTGGCCTCACTAGGCAGAGAGAGAGTTGCTGAGGTGGAGAGGAGGGGAGTCATGAAGAGGCTGGCTGGTCCCTAGCTATGACTCCCGACTTCGTTAGGCAGAGATCTAGTGTCCACCTTGGAGAAGGCAATGCCTGTGCAGAGTTATTTAAATGGCCCCGATAGCCCAGTTCATTTTTTTTTTTTTAAATTGAGGTCAAATTCACACAACATGAAATTAAGTATTGTAAGGTGTGTAATGCAGTGGCATTTAATACATTTAGATCCAAAAATTTTTTACCATCCTAAAGGGAAACATGTACCCATTAGCGGTCATACCCTCTCTCTCCCTCCCTTCAGTCTCTGACAACAACTAATCTGTGATCTGTCTCTTTGGATTTACCTGTTCAGGACATTTCATATATATAGACTCACATAGTAATGGCCTTTTTTTTTTTTTTTATCTGTGTTTCACTCAGTATAATGTTTCCAAGGTGTACCCATGTGCAGTATGTGTCAATACCTCGTTCCTTTTTATGGCTGAATAATATTCCATTGTGTGGACAGACCACATTTAGTTTATCTTTTACCAGCTAATAGGCATTTGGGTTGTTTTTACCTTTCGGCTATTGTGAATAGTGCTGCTATGAACATTCGTGTACAAGTTTTTGTGTGGACATATGTTTTCAAGTCTTTGGGGTCTACCCCTAGGAGTGGAATTGCTCAATCACACGGTAATTCTGTGTTTGGCTTTTTGAGGAGCCACCAAACTGTTTTCACTCTGGCTGCACCATTTTACGTTCCTACCAACAACGAGGGTTCTGATTTCTCCACATCCTTGACAACACTTGTTATTTTATTTACTTATGTTTTGATTACAGCCATCCTAGTGAGTATGAAGTGGTGTATCATTGTAGTATTGCTTTGCATTTCCCTAATGACAAGTGATGCTGAGCTCCTTTTTATGTGCTTGTCATCTGTTCCTCTGTTTCTTTGCGCTGAATCAAACTCTGTTTGGATAGAACCAAACCCTAATGGATAGAATTGTAACCTCCAGGGTAGTTTCTTCGATGGGCTTATGGCATAGTCTGAGATTCTTTAGTCCGATCTAAGCCTGGTGAATTCTCCCCCAGGTCCTACACAAAAACCTTGCCCTGTGGGAGCTCGCTAAAGGGCTCTGGGAAACAGGTAGACTTAGATGTTAAACACGCAGTCTACGTGCCCTTTCTGCTCATGTTCCTGGTGACTCCTTCTCTTCCTGACCTCACCCCAGTCCTTGCCTCAGGCTGTGGGCCTTTTCTGCTGGCTGCATCCTTCCCAAGGGTAACAGTTGTGTCTTTGGGAGCTCTTCGCCTTTGCCTTGGCAGATTCCTTATTGTTTGTTTATCTGGAGCTTACCCACTATAGCCTATGTCCGCTTGGCCTCATGGAATTCTTCTCTCTGCTGCCTACTCATTCCCAGTTATCTTAGATTTCTTGGCCTCCAGAGTTTCCTAGACTCTCCTTCTTAGTTCTGGGTAGATAGGGTTGGTAAACTTTCCAATTTGGGGCCCCTCCTGTTCAGTCACAGATAGAGGAAGGGTGGGAAACTGGCTGGCTGGTCTCTTCAAAGCAAAAGGTGTTGGGCTGGCAGATGATTCACACTTCAGTTCCCATCAAGAATGATCTCTGGAAGACCCTGACAGTGAGGATGGAGGAGGATGCCATTCCAACCCTTGTGATGCGAATATGACAGTGATGACAACCTGCATGTCATCTGTGGGGTGCCAACCCCTGATCTGGTTTGAGCTTTCTGCAAGATGGCTCTCACTTTCTCTGATCTCTTACTCACTCACTCACTCACTCACTCACTCACTCACTCATTACCAATATATGTTTTTATATTTTACTAAATTTATTGGGATAACATTATATAAGCTTCAGGTGTACAATTCTGTAAAACATCATCTGTATGCTACATCGTGTGCTCACCACCCAAGGTGTAGTCTCCCTCCGTTACCATATATTTGACCTTTACACTCTTCATTCTCCTCCCAACACCCTTTCCCCTCTGGCAACCACCATACTGTTGTCCGTATCTATGAGTTTGTTTGCTTATTTTGTTTGTTGATTTGTTGCTTTCTGTTTTATATCCCACATAAGAGTAAAATCGTATGGTTCTTGTACTTTACCATCTGACTTATTTCACTTAGCATGATACTCTCAAGATCATCTATATTGTTGCAAATGGCAATATTTCATCATTTTTTATTGCCGAATAGTATGTATGTATGTACCACATCTTCTTTATCCAACCATCCATAGAAGGACACTCAGATTGTTTCCATGTCTTAGCTATTGTGAATAGTGCTGCAATAAACATGAGGTACATATATCTTTATGAATAAATGTTTTCAAAATTTTCAGGTAGATACCCCAGAAGAGGGCTCGCTGGGTCAAATGGTAGCTCTATTCTTAATTTTTTTCCCCAGAAACTCATTAATGTTTTCCATAGAGGCTGCACCAATTTATGTTCTCACCAGCAATGTATGAAGGTTCCTATTTCTCTAGATCTTCTCCAATACTTGTTATTTCCTGTTTTATTGTTAGTAGCCATTCTAACAGGTGTGAAGTGGTATCTCATTGTGGTTTTGATTTGCATTTCTCTCATAGCTAGTGAAGTCGAGCCTCTTTTCATATATCTATTGGTCATCTGTATGTCTTTTTGGGATAAGTTCCCTACATATGTTTACTGAGTGCTGTCTCTGCAAGGTACTGTGCTAGGCCTTGAGACTAGAAAGCTCAGCATTTGAGGATCTCATAGTCTAGAGAGAGAAACAAACTCATAAATGCAGTATGATGTGATGTGCGTTGTAATCAAAGTGTGTATGAAGTGCATCAAGGACACAACTCTAGGAGGAATGATTCTGCCTTGAGAGAAAGAATGGGTAGCTTGAGCCTCAGGGAAAAGGTGACATTTGAATTGGATCTTAGAGAAGGAGAGGCTGTCATGGGGGAGAAAGGCATTCTAGATAAAGGATTCACATTCTTTGCATGGATTCAGATCAAGAGTGATTTGGGGGGATGCTTAGAAGTCTACCACATTTCTTTCCATGTGTCCCCCTCCCCAACTCTGCTGGGGAGACCTTGAGGTCAAGAGACCCTCTCTTCCAGGGAGGTGGCCCAGGCCCCTGACTGTCTCTCCTCTTTCCATGTAAATTCATTTTTCCTACATCCCGCCCACTCCAGGTGTAGCCAAATGATGTGATAAACTAACACATACTGTTATTGGAAATGAGTTAATTAATTAAATAATTCATCGAACATTTATTTTGGTTTACTATATACGAGGCATTTGAAAGATTATAGTGTGGTGCTTAAAAGGACAGTTCTAAAATCAGAATGAACTGGGTTTGACTTTTACTCATTAGTCAGGAGACTTCACAAAGTATTTAACTTCTCGGTTTTCTCCTTTATAAAATAGAAATAATAATATTCCATATTGTTGTAGAGATTAAATAAGGTGGTATGAACTCTGAGCATGGTGCCTGATATGGTAAACATTAACTGAATGATGATATATTCTTACAATAAAAGAAGCTAAAGAAAATGTTTTGTTTTGTTTTGTTTTGTTCTGTTTTGTTTACAGTAGAAAAGAATAGCTTTATTAGAAGGGAAAGTACACTTCCAGATGTGGAAGTGGGCCTGAGCAAGAGAAGCGTGTCTCAAAAGGCTGAAAAACAAATGTTTTAAAGAAAAATCATAAGGAAGAGAAAATGTACTTACAGTATTTATTGAAAAAATCCACATGTAAGTGGACCCGTGCAGTTCAAAGCTGTGTTGTTCAAGGGTCAACTGTATATATTATCTCCCTGCTCTTAAGAAATTTCAAATGGGAAAGAAAAATACTCAAATAGAGTAAAGTAATACTGTATTTTCCCCAGGTTATGTATTAGCATTTGAAATATAGACCTTCTAGAGACATTAACCAGAGGGAGGTTAGTTCTAGGAGGATTAATTTTTTTGAGAGGAAATTAAGACCAATAAACGGAAGTTTCTAGGAGATAGATTTTTGTTCCAGTATAAAGAGAAATTTGAGAGCCTGTTGGAGGTGGTGAGCTCCTTGTGTCCTTAGAGGTGAGCAGGCATAGGAGCTCCCTGGATTTCTTAAAACAGAGGTCACCAACCCGCGGGCCACAGACCAATACTGGGTACTGGTCCGTGGCCTGTTAGGAACTGGGCCACACGGCAGGAGGTGAGTGGTGGGCGAGTGAGTGAAGCTTCATCTGTATTCGCAGCCGCTCCCCAGCACTAGCATCAACACCTCAGCTCCACCTCAGATCATGAGGCATTAGATTTTTATAGGAGCAGCGGTCCCTGTTGCCAAAAAGGTTGGGGATCTCTGCTTAGAAGGCTGCAGAGGGAATGCTGGGACCCTGAGGGGGCATTTTGACGGGCTCTTTTTTCCCACCTCGGTTCCCAGAAGCCCTTGCTCTCTTCTGTTTGGGTGGTTCCCTCCTTTGGTATGACCTGGAACCCTGCAGGTATTGTGGTACCAGAGGCAGCAGCCACGTAGGTGCTTCCTGCAGGTGACCTGGCACCTTATCTCCCCTGTTCCCATTTCTCCTTTGCTTCTTCTGGCTTACCTCTTAGCGTAGAAATAGCCCAGGGCCAAACGTTAACTGTAAAACCATAAAACCATGTGAAGCTCTGGTGGCTCCTGGTGGAAATGCTGGCTCCCCTCCTTGTGGGTGGGGAGGGGGAAGTGCCTGGAATGATGAGGGGGACCCAGCACTTCAGGCTTTCAGCCTGGCAGAGCCCCGGGAAGAGGATGCCTTTATTGCCTGAGGATCAAATGAGGGCTATTTAGAATCTGATCCTTAGGGCTTGGGGAGAGAACACAGCAGCATCTTTCAGCATCAACAGAAGATGTGCCCTCACTTATATAGTCAGGAACTTTGCTAGTTTGATGTGGGCCCTGATGTACACATACACATGTACAGTGATTTCACAGGCATCTACATAGTACTGAAAAACATGCCTACCACTCATGTACCCTAGAGTATACCCATCCATATACTTCATCTCTTATTCATTCCTAGAACCTTGCATGGTGCCTGAAACATCAATACATCTTCACTGTGCTGATAGGTGAATGGTGAGTGAAAAACATTTATGCCTAACTACATACTCATACACATGTGTATACATTTTGAGGAGGGTGCCTGTAGATACCCATGGACGTTAACAGTATGCCTACATGACACACATACACACACAGATATTTAACACAATAGCATAAATACACCTGTCCATACACACCTGCACTTAATAGTCATATGCATATAGTTATGTTCATCATTTTACAGATTCCTAAATGACCTTGCTAAACAGCAAAGGTGGTGGCTATGCTGAGAATATGGTTTCACGACATAGGGCAGTGCTAAGATGATGTTTTGTCTGGGGAGCCCATTTGTTTGCTGGGATACTTGCCCACACTCCAAAGCTTTCACCCTTCTTTTCTCCCTGCTAAGCAAGGCAGTGCATAAGAGGAACAGGGCAGGGGTTTGAGGGGAGCACACCAGAGCATGTAGGACCAAGCGTAGCATCTCCTGGCCCCTTATAATCTCTTGGAGAAATGTATTGATCTGGGAACTGCCCTGGACTGTTGTTCCTTTAGAGAATGATGATAAAAGAGGAGAGAAAAAGAGCCCTATAGTCTAAAGGGGTGAAGCCACAAGCAGGCTGGCGCCAGTGTGAAGGTGTTTATAAAGTGTGTGTGTTTACATGTTGGAATGGGGGCAGCCCCAAGCTGCAGTTTCTTAAAAATGGGGTGAGGCTATGATTTCACTGCATGGCGCACACCCCAAAGCCCAAGGTGAGAGGTTTAGGCTCTACCGCCAGCTTACCTCGTGGCCTTAAGGAGATCGCTTTGCCTTCATGTTAAGTGCGTCACACTCCAGTTAAGTGGTCGGCCTTCCTCACAGGATTCCTGTGAGTGTCTGGGTTGCTAAAAGGGCTTACATGGGCTTTGGAGAGTTATAACTTTTCCTAGAGGTCAGGGCTTATTTCTCAGCTCGGTGAAAGGCGTTTCAAATGTTCCAGCATCCTCAACAATGAACCTGTGCGTAGGATATGCATAGGATACAAGGTCAAACACAGCACAGTTTCCACTTACAAGGAGAATTGCCAAGTCGGAAGTACCTATGGGAGAAGTTGTTACAAGCCCTGTAGTTGATGATGCTAAGTGCTTTCACTGGGATATATATAGTACACAGTATAGTGAGGTGGTCGGAAGGCTTGGTCGCAGGGTCTTGGGGAGTCAGAAAATGTTTCATACAGGAAGTGAGGATTGGCAGAGTTTAGCTGTGAGGAGAGGGAATCAGGGAGGGGGGTGGAGCACTCTGGGTTGGGGGATGGCAGCTGGACCATGGAGGCAGAAAAGGGATGATACCTTACCAGAGTTATACATGGTAAAGATTAAAAGGGAAAACAGGAGTAACCAGGTTAATTTTTGAGTTCTTTCTGGAATTGACCCAGCCCAATGGTTAATCGTTTGACCCTTTAGAAATTACTTGGACCCTGTCCCAGGCCTACATACACACACAAGCGGAGGACCCAGAGCGGCCCAGAGCAGAGCTGAGGGGTAACGTAGAAGTTACCTCGTCCAAGCCTGACCCTTTTCCAGAGGCAAAACTGAGGCCGGGAGAGGCCAAGCGGAGGGACTGAAGTTTCCCTGGGGGTTAGTGGGAGAGCAGGAATTTGAACTCAGATCTCCTAAGTCTAGCACCTTTTCTTGGTCTTAAAAGTGGACTGGGTTCTGGAGGCTTTTTACCTAGTGCTGAGTAATACTGAAAGTTTGGATCCTGCCTTGTATGTATTTGTTGATTGTTTCTGGGTACAGAGCTTAAGATTGTACACTGGCTAGGCTCCTGCAAGTAATTGGGACAGGCAGTTCCTTGGGCCTGGGGATTTCAGGGTGACCAGAAGGCCCTCTGTGTTCCTACCTGGCTAACTAATAGCTAATAGGCCACTGGTAAACCTTCATGCCCATGGGCGTAGGCTTTTTTGATCTTTTTTGAAATGTTTTCTGCTCTGGGGGGAAGAACATATGTATTAATCTGCGAATCAGTCACTGATAGCTCAGTGTAAATGGGCGAGCAGGTCCCTTCTGAGAGACAGCATTGATGGAGAAAGAAAGCACAAAGGTCTTCTGAGCTATGAAAAGATAAGGGCAGCTTGGGAGGCCCGGTCCTCACAATCTGGTCTAGATTCAGGAGTTTGGTTTTAGAATCAGGCAGATTTTTTTTTTCTTATTAAAAAAGCAGTATCCTCTTATTACAAGAGGATCAGAAAATCAGAAGGCAGTAATAACAGAAGAAATAAACTCCGTAGTCCCATTTACCCATTACCCCTTAGGTGACCATCATTAATACCTAGGTATATGCTCCTCCGGTTTCTTCTCTATGCCTATTCCGTATGTGTGTAGGTAGATGTGTATAATGTACGTGTGAGTGTATATGCGTGGGTATTATTTATATGTATACTATGTGCAGATAATGAAAAATAATATGTAATCTCTTTGATTTTACTCTGGTTTGGGAAGTACATGTCTATGGACATTTCAAAGCAGGTCCCTTTGTGCTTAACTGTCATGCCAGTTTGTTCTAATATCTTCTCCTTGTTATTCTTTGTTACCCTCAGAGCAGGGGTTGGCAAACTTTTTCTGTAATATTTTAGATAGTAAGTATCTTGTTTTGTGGGCCACCTGGGCTTTGTTACAGCTACTGGACTCAGCTGTTGTAGCATAAAAACGGTCATAGTATGTAAAGAATGGGTGTGGCTGTGTTTTAATAACACTTTATGAACACCAAAACTTGAATTTCATATAATTTTCACATGTCAGAAAATCTTCTTTTAATTTTTTAGCCATTTAAAAATGTTAAAACTGTTCTCAGATCGTGGGCCATTCAAAATCAAGTGGCAGACTGGATTTAGCCTGTGGGTCTCTAGAGCAGCTGCATCCAACAGAACTTTCTGCTCTGATGGAAATGGTTTGTATTTCTGCTGTCACATTAAGTAGCCTTGAACTACATGTGCTTTTGAGCACTTGAAATGTGGCCAGTGCCAGCGAGGAACTGAATTTTCAATTGTATTTCATTTAATCTAACTTAAATTTAAATAGCCACATGTGGCTTATGACTCCTGTTGGATGGGGTATTTTCTGAGGGCTTCCGTGACAAATTGCCACAAACTAGATAGCTTAAAAGAACAGGAATTTATTTTCTCACAGTTCTGGAAATTAGAAGTTCAAAGTCAAGGTGTTAGCAGGAACGTATTGTCTCTGAAAGTTCTAGGGAACAATCAATCCTTCATTGCTTCTTTCCTAGCTTCTGTTGACTCCTACTAATTTTTGACATTCCTTGGCTTGTAGAAAACCTCATTCCACTCTCTGCCTCTATTGTCACATGGCATTCTCACTGTGCGTCTGTGTCTCTGCTTCTCTGTTTTTTCTGTTTGTAAGGACACTATTGAATTTAGGGTCTGCCCTAATTCAGTATGAGCTCATCTTAAATAATTATATCTGCAAAGGTCCTATTTTCAAATAAGGTCATATTCTGAGGTTCTAGGTGATCATGAATTTTTGGGGGACACTAATCAACCCAGCTTAGAGGCACTCTAAAGCAGTGAGTCTCAAATGTCATGTGCATCAGAATCACCTGGAGGGCTTGGTGAACTACAGGCCACTGGGCCCCATTCCCTGAGTTTCTGATTGGTAGTTTCTGCTTTTCCAGAGACTGCATGTTGAGAATCACTGCTCTTGAGGGCTTCTGTTAGTTTGCTATGGTTGTCATAACAAAGTACCATAAACTGGGTGGCTTAAAAAATAGGAATTTATTGTCTTACAACTCTAGGGTTTGATGTCCAAAATCAAGGTGTTGGTAGGGTTGGTTGGTGAGGTCTCTGTCCTTGGCTCGCAAATGGCCATCTTCATGTTCTTGTGGCGTTCTCCCTGTATATGTGTCTCTGTGTTTAAACTTCTTTGCATAAGGGCACCCGTCATATTGTATCAGGACCCACCCCAATGACCTCATTTTATCTTGATTATTTCTGTAAAGACCCTAACTCCAAACAGGGTCACATTCTCAGGTACAGGAAGTTAGGACTTCAAGGTATGAATTTTGAGGAAACACAATTCAATCCATAGCAGAGCTTGACTGTGCATCTGGTACCCTGAGCTAAGGGATACCTTCTTGGAGGCCCCTTGTACAAAAAAACCTTGCTTTTCTTATCTTTCAGCTTTGATTGGAAGCTGGCCTGGATGGGAGCATCCAGAAGTAGGAGACAGGAATCTTGGCTTTTAGTTCTGCTTTATTGACAGTTGACTAGTGACCCTGGATGGATCATTTGTTTTGAGGTTTTAGTATCTCCTTGGTCTTTGGTTGGCTCAGGCAATCTGTGATTCCTAAGTGGCAAGACAAGGTTAGTCTTTAGTAAGTTCTCAGTATCCATGCTGTCTTGTCGACCTTTGACTTGTGTTAATGGAACCAAGGTCAGGAATTTATTTTTTGAGGGACTCATTTTTTTTCCAGTGCTCTATTGATTTTTCATTCATTCATTTATTCATCAAATACTTCTTGGGCAAATGTATACTATGCATTGCCCTCAAAAGGACAGGGTCCCAGCTCTTCTGAGCTTATTCTGGTGGGAGGATAGTTATGTAACTAAATAAACAGAAACACATTTGATGAGTACTTTAGCTGTGTCGTCAATATGTGCTATGGATCCTGGGAGAGTGAGGTGGATGATTCTGCCTAGAGGTGTTAGGGAAGGTTTTGGTGAGGAGATGAGCTATATTTTAATTGTTGAATTAAATAATTTTCCTACAGGGAGAGAGGGCCGAAAATGGAATGTTCCTTCCTGGTAGGAAAGAGTGATTCGATATGGCCGAGAGACATGTGGTGCTCTAAAACGTGTGGATGGCTAGTGGGAGATGAGGCTAGAAATGTGGCCTTGGGCCTTACTATGAAAGATGTTATTTGCCAGGCCAAAGAGTTTAGATTTCATCTTGGGACATATGAAAGGAGCCATGTGGGTTTTTACACAAGGGGGAGTTTTATGTTCATATGTTTATTTTGGGAAGATCTTTCTGGTAGCAGCTCGAGGGAGGTGTTGGAGGAGAAGAGGCTAGAACTAGGGTGCACAGTTAGGGCCATTTCAGCAGCTCAGGCCTGTGATGATGAGGTCTGAACCAAGGCAGGGGTCATGGCCATAGAGAGAGGATAAATTCAAGAGACATTTAACAGGTCTTTAACCTGGGCCAGTGGGTGTTTTTTTGGGCAGTGGCTGGCCAGGGAAGAGGAAAGGGGTTTGGCTAGGGAAAGTAATGACTTGTGTTTTGGACATTATTGTACTTAAGGGGTCTGGACACCATCCAAAGAGGTGTGTGCAGCTGGAGCTCCACAGAGGGGTAGGGGCCATCAAACATCATCTTCTCCTGCTGGTTGTTCTAGCCACACTGTACTGTCACTTCAAGATGGTGCCAGCCAAGCTTATTCCCACCTTAGAGCCTCTGGCTTTCTGCATAACTGGTCCCTCTCATTCTTCAGTTCTCAGCTCTGTGAGGCAGGGGCCTAGACTGTTTTGTTCAGTGCTGACTCCTTAGGTGCAGGCACAGTGCCTGGCACAAAGTAGCTGCTCAATGAATGTTGAATAAGTGAAGGGTAGCCAAGTCTGAGAATCAAGCAGGGGAAAGGATGCACGTTAATATTAAAGGGATCTGAGAGGAATTCAAGGACAGAACAATTCTCTCTACTGTTAAGAGGAGGCACTGGAATCCTTTCTGTGTTATTATTTTTGTTTATAATAATAATATTAAAAATGACAGTTTAAAAGTCAAAGTGCTCTTACTAGCTGTGCGACTTTGGGCCAGTGCCTCAGTTTCTTCATCTGTAAACTGGGGGTAATAACACTATACCACTCTGGGTCATTGTGAAGATTAAATGAGGCCATGCTTATATAGATAGGCACAGAATAAACGTTCAAAAAATATTAGTGGTTATTATTATTTGAATATTATTACCTTATGCCAGGCATTATGCTAAAGACTTTCAATGCAGATTCTTAGTTTTCCCAATAACTTGGTGAGATGTAAATTTTATTTTTTTAAAGTTCACGTTTTATAGTTGAGAAAATGGAATCTCAGAAAGAGGAAGTCACCAAATCTCACATTTATCAACTGGGCGACATGGGGAGTTAAGCCCAGGTTTGTCTGGCTTGAATAACCATTGTGCCACACGGCAACCCCTCTGCAGAGGAGACCCTGGAGTCCTGGTGTGGTCAAGGGAGCTGGCCACAAAGGTTGATTGGAACTCAGCGGTTCTATGTCTTGGATGTCTGCCTTTTTGCTCTGTGGAAGGGTAGAAGAAAGGTTATCCTGAAACAGGGGCAGCCCGAGATTAGTCCTTCTGCCTTTGACTGGGAAGGCTTGGTGAGGGATCTGAGAGACCTTGTATTTACAGCCTGGTGATCCACCTTGACCTATAGATCGGAATGTTTATAACTAGTTATCACAATGATCTCCAATATCTAGAATCTCTGGGCAGGATAAGAGACTTTGGTTAAGACACAATCTTCCCCTTCGATCAACCAATCTTTATCTTCTCACTCACTAACCTTGGTCGATATGATAAGAGGAAATGACTTCTAAATTATTGTGCTGACAATGAAGTCTTCTAAGTAAACATTGTTTTATATATACATAGATATACATGTACACACTGCTCAGCTGCAAATATGCGAACACATGCCTCTGTGGCCATGTGTCCATACTGGCCCATGTATTCCTTGGAACGCAAACAGCCTTGCAAGAAACTTCCTGAATGAACAAGGTATCTTATCTACCTAATTGTGCACACATAGCAAAAAACAAAACAAAACAAAACAAAAAATAACCTCTGCCACACCTTTAGATGACTTTAAGTTTGGAAGGACATAAACTAAGTAAAAAAATAAGAACCTTAGTTTTCATTCATTGAGTGCGCACTGAGTGCTGGGGATTGAGTTAAGGACTTTACATGTTCTGTCTCACCTAATCATCATAACAACTGTGTCAAGTAGACATCAGCAGCCCCTTGTTTCCTGAAGGGAGACTGAGGCTGTGGTAGTCTGTTTGCCCCAAGGGTTGGCAAATACAGCAAAGTTTGTAAGCCTTATGGTATAGCTTGCTTAAGGTCACACAACTGGTAAATCACAGGAGCAAACTTTGAACACAGCTGTGTTCTAACTAGAAAACATTTGTTCTTTTTTACTATGATCTTATTCATCTGCATTTCCATGACAATGACAGAAAGAAGAAACATAGATTTAATTTTTATTGAACAGTGGTATGCGACATCTTCCACAGCCATCATTTTTAGCTTAGAGGAAGCAGATATTTAAAAAAAATATGTAAAATATACATAATATACAATTTATCTATTAAAATCATTTTAAGTGTATGATTCAATGGCATAATGACGTCTTGTAACCATCTCCACAGTCTATTTCCAGAACTTTTTCATCATTGCAAACAGAAACTTTTCACCTATTAAACAGACTACCCTTTACTCCCCCTCTCCTACCCCTTAATAACCACTATTGTACCTTCTTTTTCTATAAATTTGCCTTTTCTTATTGCAGGAAGCGACACCCAATGGAAGAAATTGGATGCTCAGACAACTTTGTTAGAGGAAGGAGAATTTAATGCCAGCAGAGCGTGTGAGGCTTTAACCAGCACAAAGCTCACCTTGGTTAGATTTGTTACAGCTTATATACCTCTGCGGTGTCCATGCAAGGGGCATGTGATTCTTTTGTCTGAAGGTCGACATGCACCTCCTGACTCAGGATGGGAGAGGGAGTTTCGGGGAGAGGCTGCAAGGGAGAAGGAATTCCTGGACCACCAGTCCTATCTATTTACAGATCGTTTCTCTTGTAGGTGTAACAAGAGTTTCCAGAAGGCCATCCAGAGATCTATAGGATGTGGCTAATGTATAACCGGCTGAGTTGGTCATTTCTGTAAGCCCCTTCCTTTGCATTTCTCAGATGCCTTCTCTCTTATTCTAGATACCTCATATACTGTTGAATGTTTTCAAGACTCACCCATGTCGTAGCATGTATCAGAATTAGAAAGAGCAGCTTTAAGATGAAGAAAAAGCCAGAAATATGTCTTCTTTAACCAGGCAAAGAGCTCACATGGATAATATTATCTCAAAGTGATGCTATAGCCATAAAATCAGACAGATTCAGTGTGGGTTTAGACACAGCCTAGATGAACATTGTTTGTTTGTTTGTTTGTTTTTAAGGTAAAATTGGTATATAACATTATATAGATTTCAAGAATACAACAGTATTATTTGATATCTAGATAAACATTCTTGAATCAGTTAAACAAGGGGAGTTTCCTTCTGCTTTCTTTTTCCTCTGATGCCTTTTCCCACTTCTGTGATACCCCTTTTCTTTCCTTCCACTGTTCCTCCAGGAAGACATCCTGAGGGCAGGACCTAATGAGAAACAGTGTGGAGCAGTAGAAAAAGCCGTGGACCAGGAGTCAGGAGACCGGGGTTTACTCTGGCTCTGATGCTGAATAATCTGGGCCAGTCTCTCTTTCGCTGAGCTCACGTTTCTTATTAGTGTCCTAAGAGAATTGGCTTGCCTGATCTTTAGATTTTGTTTCAGTTTAGGCTTTCCAGATTCGATGCTACGGTGGCAGTGTTACTTCTTCCAAGGGTATTTGTATTTAAACATGGTAGACTACCAGGCTTCCTTATGTGGCTGGGAGAGGTATTTCCCTGTCATCACACCACATAGGAAAGTACAGGTAAGGTGGGTCCTGAACCTGCCAGCCCAAGAAACTTGCCAGCTCCTAGGTTCGGCCCTGACTCACACTCAAGAATGTGGTGGAGGAGGCTGTGGGGCAATCCTTGGGAGCAGGGCCTCACGTCCGCTTGGTCTGAACCTCTGTGGGTAGCTAGTATGAATGAGCCTGGATTCCTGGATCTTCCCTGGGACTTTACTAGGGATTAGTAGGCCTGATGAGTAAGAGGAAAGGGTTATGTGGAAGGAAAGGTTTGGAGTGCAGGAGGATTAGGCTTTAGTTGCTTGATTTGCTAGTTGTGAGGCTTGAGCAAACTCCCTTCTTTCTGGGCATCAATTTCCTCAGATATAAGGGCGTTGAACCCTTTCAGGCTTTTCCACACCTTGGCCACCTAGATCACTTAGATATAGCTCCATCTCTCTCTCTTCTGGACATCTCCCACCTGGAACACTCCCTCACTCCACCTCTTCCCCTACTCACCTGGCTCCCTCCTTCATGGCAGAGTTTTCAGGGTTGAAGCTACCGCGATGTGAGAGAGGACTGAGCAGAATACAATATGGAATGCTGGGGACTGTGGAAAACTCGAGAGTACATGTCCCACTGTAGCCATTCAGGTGTTTTAAAACATGGTGCTGGCCAAAAGAGTCGTCTGCAGTTGAATTTGTTCCTGGTACCAGGAATTTGCAACCACTGGCTTACAGACATGTAAAGCCTCTTTCCAGGGGCTCTCCTGGCACCTCACATTTCCCTTTTCATAACACTTATCACTTTATGGTAATTATTGTTTATTACGGCCTTTCCCACTAGACTGTAAGTCATTTCGGGCAGATACTTAACTGTTTTAACCTCAACTCTATCCCTAGCCTTAGCACAGAACTGGCCCATAGGAAGTACTCAATAAATATCTGGAAAATCAGCAAATGAATAGATGCTTAATAAGTAATTGTCGAGTGAATTAATCTAAGGGTCCTTTAGTGATGTCGTTAGATTTCATTTTATTCTATTCTCTGGCCCTGAAAAAATTATAGCACCAGCTAATGGTTTAAATTCTTTAGACTCTGCTTTACCCAATTTGTTTGGCTCAGTGTTATAATCTGGTTGCGCCCCTAACATTTTTCCAACAATGTCCTTCAGCTCCTTCTGTGGTGTTTAGGTTAGGAAAAGCAACTGTCAACTCTGCGGTCATCCGCTATCTTGTTCATCCCTGGAAATCAACAGATACACTTGTATCATCTCACACATATATCTTTAGATCTTTCAAGACTTGTCAAATCCATGGTCTTCTTTTTGCGAAATAGGCCTAGAAGGCATAATTACCCTCATTTTATAATGAGAAAAACTGAGACTCAGAGAAGTTAGAGTCACATAGAGATCTTCACTAGGATTTGCATATTGTTAGTCTTCCCGCCCACACCTGAGACAGGTGTTCATCATTAATGGTCTCCTTTCCACGGAGCTCCGACTGACTCAGCCTCAGAATCCTACTCAACACAGTGTTCTGGTTAGTGGAAGTTGAAGTTGTTAGTTGAAGTTGACACTTGAGATGAAGACTGTTGGCCATCTGAGGCTGATATCTTTTTGCTCCTGCTATCAGGCAGTTTTATTTATTTATTTTTTTTTAAAGAAAAGAAAAAGGTTAATTTATTTTTCAGGAAGGTCTGAGGCTCATAGATAATTTATACCGGTTAGCTCCACCACCTGGGAAACTCAGTAGTTTTATAGTATTCCTCCTGTGTCCCCCATTTCATTTGCCTTTCAGGCTTTCCCATCTTGGCTGTCCTGATTTTGCCTGAAGTATGGTAGGAAGAAAGGAGGCCTCCTGTACCTCAAGGGAGACCCAGAATGGGGTCTTCCTGACTCTTTGGCATCTCTGTTGTTCACTCGGGTTCTTAGCTTCGGCTGATGCCCATCTCCCTCTAGTGTCTTCAGAACGAGACAAGGCGCAGGCGCCTAACGGACCGAAGGCCCAAATTCCCAAGTGCCCTTGGGGGAACTATCTCAGTGTAGTACTGAGTCTCACCACAAGTTGGCGTTGTAGCTTCCTCTGTTTTTGGTTTCTGTCTTGGTAGAAAATGTCTAAATTTGCACACTGTTACGCAACAAATAAAACTGTGACTAACTTGTGGACTGTAACTAACTTGTGTTTTCACAATTTAAATAGATGATTTAATTAGACTCTCTTGTTTCAATTTCTATCAGGTTTGAGATAGTTACAAATAATTTTGATTCCAGGTTGTGCCTTTAAAAGAACGGCAGTCTGCTATACGAGAAGGATGGGGGCTCCAAACCCTAACCCTAATCTTACACTTACAGACTTTGTAGAACTTTCCGCCATATCCAAGTTTCCTTCCTACGAGTTTTTTGGAAGAAATGCAAAAGGGAGGCAATAATCTAATTTTTCCTTCCTCTTGCAAAACTCTAGGAGGAGCCCTAGACCCCTCTTAGAGCCCCTTCGATGACATTGCTTTTATTCTATCCTTTTGTTGGCTATGCATCTTGTATGTACAAGCTACTATCATATACATAGAGAGGTCATGAAAAGGCAGGGTTCGGCCTTCAAATTGCTCATAAAGTCTTTTGAGGAGCTTTCCAGCAAAAAAAGAGTGTAAATGCTTCCCTTGACTACTGAAGGATTCTTATCTCTCCCTCCCCGCCTTCACTCTTTCACCTCAGCTGTATGGGGTGACCTGGTTTTTTTGCCCAGTCTTCTCCCCTGTTCACATCACTATATCCTTGTTATTCTCTCCCTTATCCTATCTCAGGCTGTGAAATTCTACCCACCCTTTGAAGCCCAGCTCTAAGCTGCTCCCTCCATAAAGTCTTTCTGGAGTTTCCCAGAGCTATGAAACTCTTTATTTCATAGCTCTTAGCTTGTTCTGATATTATCACACTCTCTTTGTATTGTACTTATTTATGTGTATGCTCTTTGGTTCATATCTCTTTGTCCTGTTGAAAATAATTAAATTGTACAGCTTTAGCTAAAGCCTTTTGACCTTTCTTCCTGACCCTGCAGAAGTAATTACTATTTTGAAGTTTCCATTTATCATTCCTATGTTTATTTTATGCTTTGTTTCTACATATGTCTGTACCCATGAAACTTCACTTTTTGTCTCTTGATTTTTCTCTCTCTTCACACACATATACATACACACACAAACACTCATGAACATGTACATATTTTGGGTGCCTTAAGAATGCATATAAATAGAAGCACACTGTGAAATTCTTTGCAACTTGTTTTTTTTTTTCACTCAACATTCCGTTTTTGAGACTTATCCATGTCGACACATGATATGACTATAGAATAAATTCCATAAATCTTAAGAATAACTCCTTACCTGATGTACAGTTATATTTTTCTTTTCCGTTTTGGTTATTACAAATAGTGCTGCAATGAGCATTCTTATATCTGTCCTTTTGTGCATATGTGTGAGAGTTTCTTTAGTGTAGGTACCTAGCAGCAGAAGTGCTTAAAGCTGCATGAATAGCTCTGCCTTTACTAGGTATGACTAAAGCCTATCCAAAATATTTGTTCTAACTTATACTCCACCAGTAATGCAATAAACAAACAAACAAATAAACAACTACAACAACCCCCCACCCCCAAAACCCCACCACTTCTTCATATTTTCTCTAATACCTGCTGTTTGTAGCCTTTTTTCACATTGGCCAATGTGATAGATATATAATAAAATTTTTAATTGTATATTTCCTTTAATTACAATTAAGGCAGAGCATCTTTCTATATAATTATTGGCCTTTTGGGTTTCCTCATTTTGAATTCGGTTCCTGTTCATACCCTTTCCACCTTTTCTGCCCTAATGGGTCATTTTTTCCTTATTGAATCATAAAAACTCTTTATGTCTTTTGGATGTTTATTTTTGTGTATATGTTTATTCCCTGTCCTCATAGACTTCATAGTCAAATGAAAGGAACAGGCAATAGAATACGATGGGTACTATGGGAAGTACAGTGGGCTAAAGGGGCATGAGAAGGCTTTTTAAGTCAGATTTTAAGGGGATTGGGAGGCTTCTTGGAAATGGCATTTAATTTGAGATCTGGGAGGATGAGGTAACCAGTTGGGAAACTGAGTTATTTCTTCTTTTTATCTCCCCAATAACACTTTCCACACAGTACCTTTCACTAATTAAGCATTACATAGTGTTTGTGGAAATGAAATGAAATTTCAGGCAGAGGAGAGATTTGGGGCAGGTAGAACCTTGTGGTTTCTCTCAAATTTTACTCAGTTGAAGTGTCCAAGGGAATTCAGCTTCCTTTGTGCAGTGTTTGGGACTTCATGAATTTTAGAATTGATCTAAACTTGAGAGCATTGAATCTAACCTTTCACCTACTACTAGAACCCCCTGTATAAAATCTTAGGTGGGCGGTTAACCTGCTTCCGTTGTTGAGTCCCTGAGGCTGAGAAGCTCACTTTTTTATGAGTCATCCCGTCTATTTGCAGATTAACTGGTCATTAGAAATCTCTTTCTTATATTTTTTGGGCTCTGTGCCCTTTTTACCCATTGTTTTCTGTATGCCCAATAGAAATGCAAAAAAATCTCTCTTCACTTGATTACCCTTCAAGTACCTAAAGACAATAACCTTGTGTGTTTTGAGTTTCCTTTTCTCCAAATGAAACATTAACCTCCATTTTATTCTATATACATGTTTGTGATCATAACTGCCTTGGGTTATGGTTCTTAACCTTGCATGTCAGCACAACCTAAGGAGTTTTTCTTTCATTAAACTAAAGAAATAGTAGTTTATTAATTCACATTTTGTTTTAAATCACAGATCTTTCATTGCAGTTTTTTTTAAAAAATATTATTTTAAATTTACATAAAATTTACTCTTTTTTGATGTTTAATTCTGTGAGTTTTGACAAATGTAGTCATGTAACTAGCACCACAATTAAGACACGGAAAACTTTTATCATCTTGCGAAATTCCTTCATTCTGTCCATTTGCAGAAACCCTCCCCCCAACTCTTAACCCCTGGAAACCACTGGTTCATTCTCTATTACTATAGTTTTGTGTTTTCCAGAACGTTATATAAATTAAACAATACAGTATGTAGCCTCTAGACTCTGACATCTTTCTCCAACATTGTTATTCTATTTCAAAATTGTTTTGGCTATATGTGTTCCTTTGCCTTTCTAAATTTTAGAATAATCTCATCAATATCTATGAAAAGTCTTGCTGAGATTTTGATGGGGATCGTGTTGAATCTATAGGTCGATTTGGGAAGAATTGACTTCTTACAATATTGGGTCCTTCTATCCATGATCCTGTTATTTTTCTCCATTTATTTAGGCCTTTGATTTCTTTCATTAATGTTTTATAATTTTCAACATACAGATCCTGCATATATTTTTTAAGATTTATACCTTAGCATTTCATTTTTTTCGTGCTATTATAAATAAATAACATTGTAAAAATTCAATTTGTTCATTGCTAGTATATAGAAATACACTTGAGTTTTGTATGTTCATCTTGTATCCTGTGACTTTGCTAAATGAATTTATCAGTACTAGGGGTTTTTTTTTGTAGATTGCATGAAATTTTATGTTGAACATAATATTGTCTAAGAGGAGAAGTTTTATTCCTTTCCAATCAATCTGTATAGTTTTCTACCTTCTTTCCCTCCCTCCCTCCATCTCATTTTCCCTCCTTCCCTTCTAGTCCTTATTCTCTTTTTCCACCTCATTTTTCTCCCTTTCTCACCACACTTACTGTTCTTGTTAGGACAATGTTGAATAGAAATAATAAAAGTGGACATCCTTGCCTTTTTTCTAATCTTAGTGGGAAAGCTTTCAGTCTTTCACCATTAAATAAATTGCTAGCTGTATTTTTGGTAGATGTCTTTTATTGGGTTATGGAAGTTCTTTTCCATTCTTAGTTTGCTTAGAGTTTTTTTTTTTTTTTTAATTGTGACTGGACGTTAAATTTTGTCAAATGCTTTTTCAGCGTCTACTGAATTCATTATGTGGTTTTCTACTTTATTCTGCTACTATGGTGAATTACGTTGATTAATTTTTAAATGTGGAATCAGTCTTCCCAGTATAAACCCTGCTTGATGTGATGTAACATTCTTTCATATGTTGTTGGTTGTGAATTGCTGATATTTTGTGAAGGATTTTTTTTTTTTTTAATCTTTGTTCATGAAGGATATTGGTCTGTATCTTTCTTTTGTTATAATGTCCTTGTCTGGTTTTGGTGTTAAGGTACTGCTAGCTTCATAAAATGAATTGGGAAATATTTCTCTTCAATTTTCTGGAAAATATTTGTAGAATTGGTATTATTTTTTCTTAAATTAGTTTGATAGATTTCACTGAACCTGGAGTTTTCTTTGTTGGAAGGTTTTAAAACTATGAATTCAATTTCTTCAATGGATAAAAGACTATTCAGGTAATCTATTTCTTCTTGTGTGAGTTTTGGTAGTTTTTGTCTTCCAAGGAAATATTCTATTTCACCTCAATTGTCAAATGAGCATGTCTAGAATTGTTAATAGCAGTCTCCTATTTCTCTTTTAATGTTTATAGGGTCTGTAGTGATATCCCCTCTTTTATTCCTGGTATTGGTAATTTTTTGTCTTCTCTCTTTTTTCTTGGTCAGTTTGGCTAGAGGTTTAATTTTATTCACCTTAAAAAACATCTCAGCTTTTGTTTTCATTGATTTTCTCTATTTTTTTTGTATTCAATTTCCTTTTTTCCTCTTATCTTTATAATTTCATTTCTTAGACTTTTTGGGGAGTTCAATTTGCTTTCCCCTTTTAGATTCCTAAGGTGGAAACTTTGATTATTGACTTTAGATTTTTATTCTTTTCTAATGTGAGCACCTATTCTAGAAATTTCCCTCTAAGCACTGTTTTACTTGTATCCTACAAAATTTTAAATTAAATTAAAAATTTTTATATAATTGTAGATTTACATGTAGTCGTAAGAAACAATACAGAGATCCTATGTCACTTTTTACTCAATTTCTCCTAGTGGTGACATTTTGTAAAACTGTAGTACGATATCACAAAATCAGGATATTGGCATTGACACGGTCGAGCTACAGAACAGTTTCATAAGAAGCCCTTATGTTGCCTTTTTAAAGCTACATCCCCCTCTTCCCCTAGCTCAAACTCCTGGTAACCACCAATATGTTCTCCATTTCTATTTTGTCATTTCAAGAATGTTATGTAAATGGAATCATAAAGTATTTAATCTCAAAGATTGGCTTTTTTATGCATTATAATTCTTGTGAGATTTGCGCACATTGTTGTGTGCATCAAAAATTTGTTACTTTTTATTGCTGAAGTATATTCCATATACCACCCTTTGTTTAACTATTCATTCACTGAAGGACATTGGGTGGTTTCCACTTTTTTACTATTATGAACAAAGTGGCTATGAACATTTATGTACAGGTGTTTCTGTGAACATAAATTTTTGGTTCTTCGAAGTAAATTCCTAAGAGTGAATTCCTGGGTTTATGGTAGTTGCACGTTTATTTTAGCATTTTTCTTAAGAAAGAAATAAACTTTTTTAGACTGTATGTATCACTTGACATTTCCACCAGCAGTGCATGTTGATCCAGTTTCTCCGTATCCTTGATGTCATTCAGTGCTGTCACTGTTTT
This sequence comes from Rousettus aegyptiacus, assembly GCF_014176215.1. NCBI lineage: Eukaryota > Metazoa > Chordata > Mammalia > Chiroptera > Pteropodidae > Rousettus > Rousettus aegyptiacus. The sequence continues at coordinate 15,333,365 of NW_023416308.1, read as the reverse complement.
TAATTTTAGGCATTCTGATAGGTGTATAGTGATATATCGCTGTGGTTTCAAATTGTATTTCCCTGATGGCTGAAGAAGTTGAACATATTTTTATGTGCTTTTTGCAATCTGTATATCCTTTTTGGTGAAATGCTTCTTCATGTCTTTTGCCTTTTTTCTAATTGAGTTATTTGTTTTTATTGTGGATTTTAAGAATTCTTTATATGTTTTAATACTGGTATTTTGTCAGATATATGGTTTGCAAAGATTTTCTCCCAGTCTGTACCTTATCTTTTTATCTTCTTAACAGAGTCTTTTGCAAAGTTTTAAATTTTGATGCGGTCCAACTTATCAATTTTCCTTTTTGTGAGTTGTACCTTTGATGTCAAGTATAAGAACTCTGTGCTTAGCTCTAGATGCTGAAGAGTTTCTCTTGTGTTTTAAAATTTTATAGTTTTACAGTTTGCATTTTCATCTATGAGCCATTTCGAGTTAATTTTTACATAAGTTGTGAAGTTTAGGTTAAAGTTCATGTTTTTCTCTGTGTGTGTGTGTGTGTGTGTGTGTGTGTGTGTCTGATTGCTTTAGAAACATTTGTTTTATTATTTTAAAATTTAATTTATTTATTTTTAGTCAAGCAGAAATAACTTTTGTTAGGCTAATGAGCAGGAAGCAGTGCCACTGTCCAAATCTGTGTTCTTCTCGAACTCAATGCTTCCCAGACCTTCATGTACCCATGTCACCTGGGGATCTGTTAATGTAGCTTCTGACTCAGCAGGGATCTGGGGTAGGGCTGAGATTGCATTTTTTTTTTTCTGCCGCAGCACCATTTGTCTTAATTTGCAATTCCCTGATGACATATGATGTTGAGCTTTTCATATACTGTTTTATCATCTGTATATCTTTTTTTGTGAGGTATTTGTTCATATTGTAGGCTCATTTTTAAATTAAATTGTTCATATTCTTTTTGTTGAGTTTCAAGTGTGCTTTGCCTATTTTAGATAGCAGTCCTTTATCAGATTGTTATAGTTTGATCAAATCTAAGACCCACGGAGCCAATTGAAATGAATTACGAGCCTGTATTAGCCGGCCAGCGACTGACTCTCTACTAGGCAGGGTTAGAGGAGATCAGCCCCAAGCTCTCAAAAGAAGCAGTTTATAAAGCCTAGAACCAACATCAAACAAGCAAACAGATCGCAGAAGCAGAAGTTGGCTCACTTGAAAAATTTCCACCCTTAACATTTCCCACTGGTTTTCTAGGGTAATTCAAATCATTGATCCGTCAACCTGGAGTGGTGGGTAGTGAGTTCTGAGAACCATGAGTTTCACTGCCTGCACTCTTTTTTGACATAGTGTAAAAGTGTACAAGCGCATTTCAATAACATCTTCCTTACTCACATGTCCCCTCTTTGTTCCGGCCATGACCACTTTGGAAAATATGTTGTTATGGGTTATTGGTATCAATTTCTCAGTAAGTTAGTCCCAAGGACAGGACAGAGAGTGATATCTCCAGGCACCAGCTGCCTAAGAGAAAATAGCTCCCAAGGCTCCCAAGAGGAAAAACAAAACAATATTGCTGCCAGAGTATAGAAAACAAAGCTGTCCACCAGAAACCACATTTCTTTGTCTAGATGCTAACTGCCAACATCTGCTTCTGTTATCTTCTTGCTTGCGTAATCAAAGCCCACCAAGACATAGTTTTAGGCTATATAAGCTGCCTCGTCTGGAAGCTCAGGGCTGATTCTCTGACCCTGTGCGGTGGAGGGAATCAGTCGCTGGCTGGCTAATAAAGGCTCATAATTAATCTTAATTGGGTCCATGGGTCTTAGATCTGTATGCACCATAACAATACGTAGTTAACCAATTAATTATACAAGGTACTAGAGCTGTGGTCCCTACTGCAGTGGGACCTGCAAAGCCTATACTTACTAGTAAGGGGACTAGGATGGGAGCTCTCTTAGCTTGGTGATCTATATCCTGGAAATGTTCATGACCCCCTTCCCCAGAGTAGAAATATACTCGGGGAACAACATGGACACACAAAAACCTCCAGTACCCTGAGACCAGTAGTTTGAGTTGATACAAGGGGTGAGTCTGGTGTTGCAGGCAAACCAAATTCCCTTTGGGGCTGCTAAGTAGAAATAGGAATGCCAGTTTCTGTCCTAATAAGCTCCCAATCATATAACACAGGCTGATGGGGATTGCTGGGGTTACAGTTAGAATATTGGAAGAGGACGGAGAGAATTAAGATGGTCCAGACTGGACCCTTGATAGTCTTATCTTTAGGGGGTCCTCTGTCCGACGCAGGGTCCATTGTTCTGATGTCTGTGGTGGATTCACAGAATCCAATGACGGCATCCAGCTACCTTGACCGAGGTGGGTGTTTACAGGATGACAGGGAAAGGTCCATCCCAGCAGGGCTCAGGAGAAGCAGACTGTTATCTTTTTCATCTAGATCCAATCACATGGAGTGTGGTTGTGCGGCTGGACTGGATGTGAGTGGTTGTTCTGGCGGCAGAGACCAGTTGGTGGGTCTCCTGCCATGTGAAATGGAGGGCCTACAAAGACTTAACTTCTGTTAGGTTTTCTTCCCCTAACTTGGGGAGGAGAGGTGAGGGTCTTCCAAACATTATTTGTGCTCTTACAATAAGGTGTGCACCATGCCATTAACAGGGCAGAGAGGAGGAGACTCACCCAGTTTTCGCCAGTTTCCAACTTGAACTTAGTTAAGGTCTCTTTCAAGGTTCTATTCATTCTTTCTACTTGCCCTGAACTCTGAGGCCTATAAATGCAATGTAATTTCCAATTGATCCCTAACACCTTTGCTAGAGATTGGCTGGTCTGGGCGATGAATGCCAGGCCGTTGTCGGACCCCAGTGTTATGGGCAGGCCAAATCGAGGCACTATTTCTGAGACTAATTTCTTTGCTACTACCTGAGCGGTCTCCTGCTTGGTGGGGAAGGCTTCAGTCTATCCTGAACAACGAACACAAGCAAGTACTTGCATCCAAAGTTTCCTGGGCTGACCTCAGTGAAATTCAACTCCCAGTGTTCCCCTAGTGCCTATCCACGCAGATGTGGCACTGGGCTGATACCTGTTTGGCCATTTGTTGCAGCCCTGGAATGTAATAGTCTCTTTTTCAACAGTTCGATTAACTTGGTTCCTCCCAAGTGAGTGCTCTGGTGAACCTGGGTCTCGGCTCAAGGTTTCAGGTATTACAATGTGGCCGTCTGGGAGCCTAACCCACCCAGTAGATTCCTCTTTGCCTCCCAGCTTGTTGCATAGTTCAACTTCTCCTGAAGTGTAGGTAGGGGTGTCCGTTAGCACCCTGGGCGGTAGGACCGGCAGAATGTCAATTGGCCCCACTGGTTTTCAGGCAGCCTCCTTTGCTGTCTGATCAGCAAAGGAGTTGCCTTGTGCTACTCCAGAACCCGAGTTCTGGTGCCCTGGGCAATGGATGATTGCCACTTTCTTTGGCAGCCAAATTGCCTCAAGAAGGGCTAGTATTTCTTCCTCAGTTTTCATTGGTGCTTCTCTAACTCGACTCTCCGGGGTCCATTGTTTGCTCTGGGTGCCTGTTCTCAGCCTCTGCCTTTTCCTGGTGGTTCCTTTGGCTGGGCTCCTTGAAAGCAGGATCTTGGTCATCTTCTTAGTCTGTACTGTATCTACCTCATCTCTATTGTTGAATACTTGTTGGGCTATTGCAACCAACTCAGACAGGTTCTTTCCTTCAAACTCTTCCATCCTCTGCAGTTTCTTTCTAATATCTGGGGCCGACTGACTGACAAAGGCTAAATTCACAGCCCTCCTATTATTAGGGTCCTCCGGGTCAATAGGGGTACACAACCGGTACGGCTCTAAGAGTCGTTCCAGAAATGCCGCCAGTGATTCATCCTTAGTTTGGATGACCTCGCTTACCTTAGGTAAGTTATTGGGTCGTCAGGCGGCAGACCGGAGGCCCTGGAGCAGAAGCCGGCGATACCGTTTGAGAGCCTCCTTACCTTGTTCTGTGTTGGGGTCCCAAGGCAGACGGGTGTTCGGGAGAACATGTTGGATGCAGGCTGGATCGGTGGAAGACTGCCCGCTGGGCTCTAATACCGCTTTTGCAGCCTCCCTCAGGATCCGCTCCCACTCTTCTGAGGTAAACAGGACTTGGAGGAGTTGTTGACAATCGTACCAGGTCAGCTGGTGGGTAAAGAAAATAGTCTCTAGGAGAGAGGTTAGTCCCTTTGGTTTCTCTGAGAAAGAAGTTTCAGTTCTGATGTTTCAGTTCATTAGTAGGGAAAGGCCTCTGAGGTTCAGTCCCTGCAGGGGGTAGGACGATTCGAGGAAGAAGCCTGACCCATGTGAATAAGCCAGGGCTAGGATCAGTCTCTGACCCAGAGTCTAGTTGGATGGGGCCATGGAGGCCAGAACAGTACATTCGACCGGTCTGGACAGACAGACACAATACAGACAGACCAAGGACCAGTTCAGACAGACAGACACAATACAGACAGATGAGAACCAGTCCTGAAAGACAGACACAATACAGACAGACCATGGACCGGTCCAGACAGACAGACAGACACAATACAGATAGACGAGAACCAATCCGGACAGACAGACACAATAAGAACACAAAACGCTGGTGTGCCCAAAAACCTGAAGTCAAGTCTGACGTCTCAGACCTTGACCGAACTAGGGAAGTATTGCTGCGTCCAGCCTTCTACTAGTTTTCTTTAGGGCCCATCAATAGACAGATACCCAAAACATGAATACGTGTAGTGCAGTCTGACTCACTGGTGAAGCTGGTCCAGATGGCTTGTGCCCAGTTGTTACAGAATTGAACCTTTTGTCCACTTGCCCTCCTGGGTGAGTTCGCCTGGCATCCAGGGCTGAGGAACGTCTCTCAGAGGCCATCGCCTGGATGGGGCAGGTCCTTGCCCAAGGTGGCCAGGGTCGTGGGTCTTAGGAGATCTCCCCCTCTGGAGAGATCTTGCTGGGGCCTCCAAATGTTGTGGTGCGATCAAATCTAAGACCCACGGAGCCAATTGAGATGAATTATGAGCCTTTATTAGCTGGCCGGCGACTGACTCTCTACCATGCAGGGTTAGAGATCAGTCCTAAGCTACCAAAAGAGGTAGTTTATAAAGCCTAGAACCACACCCTGGTTAATATCAAACAAGCAAGCAGATTACAGAATCAGAAGTTGACCGTTAGCATATCTTTGAGCAGATTACCACACCCTGGTTAACTTCAAACAAGCAAGCAGATTACAGAAGCAGATATTGGCTCACTTGAAAATTTTCCACCCATAACAAGATGTGTCTTTTGCAAATATTTACTTCTAGTCTGTGACTCGTTTTCTCAGTCTCTTGATACCGTCTTTTGCAGTGCAGACAGTTTCAACTTTAATAAAGTCTGTCTTATCAGTTATGGATCCTTTCATGGATTGTGCCTTTGGTGTTATATCTAAAAAGTCATCACCATACCCAAGGTCACTTAGATTTTCTCCTTTATAGTCTTGTAAGAGTTCATATCCATACGTATGAACACACATATACATGGTTTTTCCTAAACCATTTGAGAGTCAGTTGTAGACATGACACCTCTTTACCTCTAAATATTTCAGTGTGATTTCTAAAACAAGAACATTATCTCACAAAATCACAACTAATCATGGAATTAACACTGATATAATACTATTTTCTAATCTACAGACCTTATTCAGATTTTGCCAAGTATCCCAATGATAAGAAAACCCCAGGTTATGTGTTGCATTTAGTTGTCATATCTCTTTAGTTTCTTTTCATTTCAAGCAGTTCCTTCATTGAAAAAGTACTCCTGGGACCTCAGTCTATGATTTTCTGTTTAATTGGTTAGAGGTAAGGCTTGCACATTGATATGTTAAACACTACTACAAATAGAATGAAAACTCCCAGTTGGTTCCAATGTGCAGCCAAACTTGAGAAACCCTTGGCTTTGGGATTTAGAGTAAGGCTTGAGAGCCTGCTGGGGAGGGGAAGGGGAGGAGTTAATTAGGTGAGACTTGAATGATGGTTGGTTAGGCCAAAGGCACAGACTCAGATATAAATTCTAATGCCAACTTTGCCTCTTACTACCTGTGATTTTGGACCCTTTACTTCCATGAGTTTCAGTTTCGTCATCTGTGAAACAACTAAGCAGCTAATTTAATACCGAATTGAACTATAGTGAAACATAGTAATAAGTCCCATCTTACACAGGATTCTTGTGAAAATGAAACTAACCAATATATTGAAAAATGCCTAGCCCAGTGTCTAGCACATAGTAAGTAGCTACCATAATATTAGTCAAGTAGTATTAGTATTATCATTCATATTATTATTAAAGGGGCAGGACATTCAGGCAGAAATAAAACTATTGAGGCAGGAGCAGTGATTATATAAGAGACATCTCTTCAGTGAGGTTGAGGACTGTATCTGATTGGCCTTTGGCCTCCTCAGTGCTGAGTTACATGCAGAGTGTGGTTCAGAGCAGGCTGGTAAGAATCAGCTATGGGGTGGGCAGGGGAAGAACATTCCACCGAATGAGTAGTGTCTAAAATCAAGGGGGGGGGGGTGTGGGCTACATGGGTGGTTTTCAGCTGGTATTGTGAGGCTTGCTAGGAGGAGCATAGGGCCCTTTGTAGGAGTGAGGGGACTACAAAACGTACCAGGCTCTCAGACTCCCCTTCAAAGGCTTCTGTTTTGGATATATACTGGGAGACTGTGAAAGAGTTTATTAAGTCACTAACTCATGAGATTAGATGATGGCCAAGAGTTTCTTTTCCAACTCACAACTTTCCAAAAGACTATAGCATGTGACTCTGGTCCAGTAGCTGGCTTAGCTGCCTCCTTTTCGCTGGGCCTGGGTGTGAGACACATCTCCTCTGGTCAGCTGCTGGTGGCTCCCCTGCTTGTGGGAAGCTGAGTAATGGCCCCCAAAAACATTTACCTCCTAATCCCCAGAACCTGTGAATGTTACTTTTTATGGGTCTTCGCAGATGTGATTAAATTAAGGATTTCGAGATGCGGAGATTATTCTGTACTATCTGGGTCCAATGTCTCTTACAGGTATTCCTCTAAGAGAGAGACAGCAGGAGATCTGACACAGAAGAAGGCAATGTGGTCACAGAAGCAAGGTGCTTCGAAGCATCTTGTTGGCTTTGAAGATGAAAAAAGGGGTCATGAGCTGAAGGAATGCAGTTTTAGAAGCTAGAAAAGATAAACAAATGAATTTCCTCTGAAGGGAGCATAGCCGTGCGGGTACTTTGATTTCGGCTCAGTGAAATTGATTTCAGATTTCTGACCTTAGAGTCAAAACTGTAAGAGAACAGATGTGTGTTTTTTTTTTTCCATTTTCCAATAAAATTTAATAAGGAGGAAAATCTTCATTAAAAAGTGCTAAGTAACAAAAGTAGGGCATAAAATTATATGTACACAGTTTGCTCCCCCCAAAATTACGTACGCTTGTGCATGAGTACGTGTGTATTGGGGAATGTTATATGTGCATACAATAACATACATGAAACCTGGAAAGAAAACTGTTAGCAATGCTTATCTCTGGATTCTGAATGACTTAAAAATACTTTTCAATAGTAACCATGCTCTACACCATATGGGAGTGCTCAGTTGCATTTTGAACATCAACATAGAAGCAGAGATGAGATACAAAGTTAGAACAAGGGAGTTTTGACATCATTTGGGTTTCTGGATCCCATTTGGGTTTCCGGATCTTGTCATGCGTAAATCCAACTCTCCATGGCCCTTCCCACAATTTTATTGTATTTACAAATATGTTACTTTGTTTTATGCTTGTTTTGTTTTCTCTTATGTAGGTTTACACTGGGTTTCTATCACTTTGGGTTTCTATTCCTTTGGGTTTCTATCCTTTGAATCAAATTTATGTGTTGTTACAGAAGCCAGAGGAAGCTAATACAGCTGCCCTGCCCCTGCATATTCACCCCACTCCCTTCCTGGAACAGCTGGATATTCATGACTCTGCTCTTGCATTTAATGGAGGCTCTGGTTGAGAAGTGGACTATCATCTCTTTTCTGGGACTGTGCTCAACACTGAAACAATTAAAAAATGAGAATGAGCCAGATGTTTTGGGTCACATAACGCAAATGATTCTGATGGTTTTTTTTCCCATCAAATACAATGAGAAAAAAAAAAAAAACTAAGCAGCTAATTTAATACTAAATTGAACTATAGTTAACAATTCTGTGTCATATACTTTTAAAGTAGCTAAGAGAGTAGATCTTAAATGTTCTCACCACACACACACACACACACACACACACGTTAATTAAGTTAGGGGTGGAGGCGTTTAGCCTTATTGTGGTGTTCACTTTGCTATTTAAACATGTATCAAATCATCATGTTGTATACCTTAAACTCACACAATGTTATATGTCAATTATACTTCAATAAGTTTAGAAAAAATACTGAATTGACAAAGTTGACTAGTTTGATATAATTCAGTATTTTCCCTTCAAAATGATTGTTTTAATATGTAATTTTTTTTGTTTCTCACCAGATTAACCAAGTTTACACTCACTGAAGTTGCTTATTTTTGCCTCGAATTCTTTTATTGCCCTGCTCCACCCCAGGTGTTCTGTGGATAGAATCTGAAGCCAGGTAGCTTGCTGGAGTGTTGGCTCTCCCTGTCCCAGCTGTGAAAAAGAAAATTTCCCAGGAAGAGGGTGTGACAATGCTCATAAGATAATTAGTGTTTCTTGCTTCAGAGACAGGCCTGCCTGGAAGAGGGTGGCGCCAGCCTCCTAGACCCAACTCCCCCTGAATCGAGCAGGTGAAAACATGCCCTGCCTGACGCAGCTGGAGGAATGGAGGAGAACCAGCCAAAGGCCCAGTGTTCCTTCCCAAATCTCTGCATCATGGAATGGGGCTGATGTCATGGGTCATTTGAAGACAACGAGCTCAGGGCAGGGGTGAGACTTACCCAAGGTCACATACAATGACTGTGGTGGAGAATCCCAGGGCCCTGTCTTCCACCCGGGCTGCCTCTTGTAATGAGTGCCAGCTGTGTGCAGGATGCAGTGGTGCTCCAACTTGCCTCTGTGCTCTTTGTCTCATGCTGTGCCTTCTGCCTGCCTTGTCCAGTGTGTCCCTTTCTTCTGGATCATTATCACTGGTCTTCCTAGATACCGCTCACATCACTCTTCTGGGGAACCTTCCCTGAGCCCTTGTCTCCCAGGACACAACCTTCACTCAGTGCCTTTTCTGGGAGCTCTAGAGCACTATCTGGGTATCTTTGTCATAGCCCTTATTCTCTGTATGATATGGAGGTCATCTGTTTCTTTGTTGTCTGCCTTCTCACTAGTCCACAAGTCTTGAAAGGTACAGGCCTACTTTTATTTATCTCTGTATCCCCAGCTTCTTTACAATTCCAGATGCCTAACGGGAGCTGTTTAATTTTAAAATCAGTATTATTGCCCTATTAACTGAACACTTACTATATGCCAGGCATTGTGCTAATCATATGCCATATGTTATCTCATTGGTCATTACAACTTTGTGAGCTAGGTATTACCATGTCCATTTTGCAGAGAAAACTGAGACTCAGTATGGGTAAGTACTTTGCTCAAGATCATACTACTAGCAAGTGATAGAGCTTGGATTTGTACTCATGGCTCTTTGACTCCAGAACACTGTTTAATATTTTATGAATGGAAAAAAAAAAAAGAATTAATCAATGAGTAAATAGCACCATGCTTGTCTTGTGGGAAACATACAGACAAATCGATATGTAGTCTGCTTTTGAGAAGGTTTGCATCCTGCTAGGAGAGAAAACAGGTATGTAAATATCTAAGGTCTAAGGTAGATCCACCCATCATAGGGTCTAATTACTTCTGTTGGAAGTGGAGGATGGGGAGGCTGCAGGGAATGAGAGGAAGATTCGATGGGGTCCAGAAATGGGCTGAGGAGTGAAATGGGAGCAAGTATCCAGGAAGCAGCCTGAGTTCCGGTGTCAGCTGAGCCATGCAGCCTCACTAGGCCTCAGGGTCCCATTTACAAAAGGTGGAAGATGAGTTGTGCCATCTCTAGTGGGCTTTCCAGGGCTCACATTCCAGCCATGTAATTTCTAGGGCTTCGAAAGAAGCTGAGTGGGTTGCGGAGACTGAGGTGAGCAGATTTGGAAATGCATATTCGTTAGCCTTCTGGGGATGGAGAGCTGACTCTGGCAAGACTACAGCTCCCAGGCTCCTGGGGGAGATAGCTGAGGAGTTGTGATGGCTTTGTTACAGGTGTGTAATCAGGAAGCTGTAATAATAGTATTAGATACTCTGTTCCCTTAACTAGTTTTTGCAGTGGTATATGGCGGCGTAACTTAGATTATCGTCCAAATTGTATGCCTCCTGAGAGGAGAACGTGTGGTTTCTTGGCCTCTGAGAGTACCAGACTCACAGTGCGATAAGGCTCAGTTATGGGCCTTGCTAAAAGCCTCAGAGAAAGAGCCAAGGGACCGAGACAAGCAAAGCTCCCTGAAACCCCCTCTCCTTCCCTTTACCCACAGGCCATCAAGACTTTGGACCCCATAAGAACTTGAGTCTGGCACAGCTGGAAATGTGGGAAGAGGGGTCAATGGCAGGCTCCCTGAAAGGATGAAAGAGGCCAGTGGGCTGAAGAATCAGGGAGGTGCTGTGGAGGTGGATTGCTGATCATCTCAGGGCTTCACAGAGGAGCAGCAGGTCAGAGAGGGCAAGGGATGTGTCAGGGAGTCAAGGGTGGAGCAGGGACTGGAAGCAGCATTTTTAGTTCCTTCCAAGGTTTTTTTTTCTTCTTCTATGATGTGATTTCTGGGCACATCCCCCCCTTTTCTTTCCAGCTTTATTTGATATAAATAATAAATAAAATGGTATATATTTAAAGTGTACAATGCAATGATTTGGTATATGTTTACTTTGTGGGCATGTATTTTTAAAGTGTGTTGTGAAGATTAAAAGAGGTAACCTTTGTAAAATACTTACTGTAACGCTCAGTAAATGAAGAATCATTGCCTGAGTATAAGGGAATGGGAATTTTGTACAAGGCCTTGAACTTCACCTTATTCTCTGGCCTTGCTTCCCTGTCCTATATGTTTTCTCTCTTTTTTTTCCCTACACCTTAGAATTTGTCCTGGATATGACAATCATATAGTGCCCACACACATACAATGTCAAATATCTAGAGGGCTTCAGGCCACTTCCAGGTCATATAGACATTTTTTGCAGGTGATTTCCAAAGACAGTCCCCCTCATACACTCTGGTTCCTTCACCCTGGCCTTGGGTAGGGGTGGGGGTGGGAAGGACTCCAAAGTGATTTTCAGTTTAACCCATGCTACCTCTTCTCTCTGACTTTTTAAGACAACTGACTTCCATGTTCAATACCTCCCTTCACCAGCCTTTCATAGGCATAACAGTCACACCCCTCTCTCTTGGAAGAGAACTGTGCCTGTTCTAAACACATCTACCCTCTCCAACTCCCTTTGAGCCTCACCTGAAGCTGGATGGCTGAAGATTATTGCTTGCATTTGATGCATGGGGAAACTGTGTCCCGGAGAGTAGAAATGACTAGCCCAAGGTCAAAAAGCAAGTTAGTGGGACACTCAGGACTCCAATGCAGGAATTTGATTTCTTGTCCAGTGCTTATGTTGAGTTCTTGGAAGAATTCCTGCCACTGGATTAAGTGGCATTCAAAGCCTTAAATGACATAGTCCTTATTCTGTCTCTCCAACCTGCTTCCAGTCTCCTCGTGCTCGCCCTACCCCTACCCCTGCCCCTCGGGGGGCTTTTGCCCTTGTCGCTCTTTCTACCTGGGAGACCCAGACATCCATCTGGCTCAGTCCCTCGTTCCTTCCACACCAATCAGGAGGGGCCCTTCTGATCCCCGTGCGTCTTCCTAGTCCTCTTTATCTCCGTATTCTGTTATATTTTCCTTTCTAGCACTTACCATTGCCTAATATATTATATACACTATTTGCTAACTTTTTCAAAATTGATCTTTCACAACTAGAACGTGAAGGATCGTGTCTTCTTCACTGTTGTACCTCTAATGCTTATAGCAGTGTGTGTGACACATAGAAATTGAATTATATGAACAGATACAGTAAATCTCCATCTAAACTGGACTATTCATGTTCCCTGGCCTTTGGCCATGCAGTTCCCTCTACCTGTTATGCTGGAAAAGCTTTATGTATTAAATAGGTATTTTTATGTTGCCTCTTGTGTGAAGCCTTTCTTGGTTCCCCAAAGATTCTAATAAATCTATGTTAAACTCAGAATAGAAAATCACCTGTTGGGATCGTCTTCTGCTTATACTTGTACTTATGTAGGTGTACACTTATGTACCCCTTTCTCTATATGAGGCATTAAAAAAATTGCAGCCTTGTACTCATGAGCCAAAATGTTAGGTTACTTTCTTGTTAATTGCAACAAAACAAAACAAAGCAAAACTTGCCAGGAGAGTCAATTCCTATTCCACATATAACCCCTTTGACATCTAGCAGTATGAGGACAGGTTAAATGTGAGTACTGCCTATATTTATTTTTTTCCTAATTATACCTGCAATACATTATTTTATTTAAAAAAGCAGTATAGATAAGGCAAAAGAAAAAGTCTTATTCTTAAACCCATATTTTATAAATTGCCACCATTAACATTTGGTATATCTATCCTTTTAGACTTTAAAATATGTATTAAATGTAATATAGTTATGTACTAAATATATTAATATTTATCTTCTTATAAATTATCATCCCATATTTACAAAATGAGCTTGCACTATAATTAACATTTTGTAGATTTACAACATTCTTTTTAATGACCATGAATTATTCTAGCTTATTGATATATTTATGTTTATTTAATGAATCCTTATTTTTGGATGTTTAGGCTATTTATTATCATTGTAGACATCACTGAGATGAATGTCCCTATCATACTCGTCTGATTATTTTCTTAGGATAAATTCCTAGGACAGGACCTGCTAGTCAAAGGACTTGACTATTTTTAGGAATTTTATGTGCTGCCAAACTGCCCTGGAGGATGAGACTCTCCTTAGAACTGTATGAAACTGCGGGTTCATCCATATCCTCACTATGGTGGGATGTAGGATTATTTTTTTTAAATGAAATTTTTCTTTTTTTTAAAGAATATATACATAACATAAAATTTATCATTGTAAGCATTTTTAAGTCCAGTGATGTTAAGTATATTCACGCTGTAGAGCAGTCATCACCACCATTCATCTCCAGAACTTTTCCATAATCCCAAACGGAAATTCTGTCTCCATCAAACATTAGCTCCCAATTCCTTTTCACCCACCTGCCTGGAAACCTCTGTTCAACTTTCAATCTCGCTGAATTTGCCCGTTCTAGGTATCCCATATAAGTGGAATTAGACAGTGTTTTTACTTTTGGTGGATTTTCAGACTAAAGCCAGCAAGGAAGCTGCACTTTTATTTCTGGTTTTTTTTTTTTTTTAATTTTTATTTTTCAATTAGAGTTGACATCTGATATTATTTTTGTATCAGTTTCAGGTGTACAGCATAGTAATTAGACATTTATATAATTTACAAAAGGATCCCCTGATTGGTCTAGTACTTACCTGGCACTGTACATAGTTATTATAATATTATCGACTACATTCCCTATGCTATACTTCACATACCTGTGTCTATTTTGTAACTACCAACTTGTACTTCTTAATCCTTTCACCTTTTTCATTCAGGCCTCCCGCCCGCCCCCAGAACCCCTTCCCGTATGGCAATCACGAGTCTGTTCTTTGTATCTAGGAATCTGTTTTTATTTTGTTGCTGTTCATTTATTTTGTTCTTTAGATTCCACACATAAATAAAATCATATGGTATTTATCTTTCTCTTTCTGATTTATTTTACGTAGCGTAATACCCTCTAGGTCCATCCATGTCATTGCAAATGGTCAGATATCTTTTTCTTTTTCTTTTTGGTTGAGTAATACTCCATTGTATATATGTCTTTCTCCAAGAACATTTTATTGTGGTAAAATACACAAAACTTAAAATTTACAGTCTTTATTATCTTTAAGTGTAAAGTTTGTGGCATTAATCACATTTATAATGTGGTGCAAACCATCACCACCATCCATTTCCAGCTCTTTTCATTTTGTAAAACTAAAACTCTGTACCCATTAGATAATATAACTCCCTTTTCACTCATTCTCCAGCCACCATTCTACTACATGTCTCTATGATTTTGATTACTCTAAGTGTCTCATATAAGTGGAATGATATAGTATATATATATATTTTTTGTGACTGACTTATTTTACTTAGCATTATGTCTTTAAGATTCATCCATGTTGTTACATGTGTCAGGACTTTTATCTTTTTTAAGGCTAAATAATATTTCACTGCATGGACATAGCACATTTTGTTTATCCACTCATTTGTCAATGGACATCTGGGTCACTTCCCTCTTTTGGCTATTGTGAATAATGCTATTATGAACACGGGTGTGCAGATATCTGTTCAAATCTCTGCTTTCAGTTCCTTTAGTTATATCCCCAGAAGTGGAATTGCTGGATCATATGGTAATTCTATTTCCAATTTTGAGGAACTGCCAAACTATTTTCCATAGTGGCTACACTATTTTACAATCCCACTAGCTGTGCACAAGGGTTATAACTTTTCCACATCCTCACTGACAATTTTTTTTAATAGTAGTCATCCTAGTGGGTGTGGATTGTGTTTATGAATCACATTTCCCCTATGATTAGTGATGCTAATTAGGGAATTAGCATATTTTCATATGATTATTAGAATTATTTTTAATATTTGCCAATCCCGTACTCTCCACGTTTCAGTTTGGTTCAGTTCAGTTCTCTGCAACTTAATTTACATGTGTTTACACCCCTTTGCCTGTTTTATAAGAGCTGTTACTCTTATAAAACAAAGAACATATGGAGACAAACTTGATGCCCATTTGTGGGGGAATGGTTTAATCAATTATTGCACATATATACTGTAGAATACTAGTGGCCATTTAAAAAGTGAGGCAGTTATCAATATACAAGAAAGTTTTCCTAATATAAGTGAAAAAAACTCCATAGGACTCCAAGTTCTAACCAATCCCCTATAGTGGACACTTAGATTATTTTTAATTTTTTCCTCTAATTGGTAAATAGTTTTGCTCACCTATGAGTATTTTCTAGGGGCTAGACATTTTCACATTGGAACTACTGGGTCAGAGAGTATACGTTAAAAAATTTGATAGATATTGCTGAATTACTGCAAAAATGGACACTCTCACTGACAATATATGAGGTTGCTCATTTTCTCTTATCTTCACCAATCCTAGATATTTTTAATCTTCCAGATGTCTGACAGTCTCTCAGGTGGAAGTTGATATCTTATTTTAATTTTTTTCTTTGATTACTAAAGTCTTACTTTTTGAGTGGTGGCAGATGCTCTAGGGTGAAATAATGCTGGGAATTTTTTCATAAGAAACTGTCCTATGGACAAATTTATGAGTCCTTGCCAACTAGCTGAGTGCAGGGCCTGAGGAACCTGGAAATTCCATGGGGAAGGAAGAGTGTAGAACTGGGATTTGTAGCTTTGCTTGAGGAAGTCGGGTTGGAGCCCGCAGAGGGATATAAGTGCAGCCCAAGCAGCAGGAGTCGGCCTCAGGCTGAGAGAGGAGGGAAGGGTGTAAAAGCGCAGTAGAGAGGCTCAGCGGCTCTGTGTTTGGGGGAGCACGTTTGAAACAGGAGCCAGCGGTCCAGGGCCCTAGTCCCAATCCTGTTGCTGATTCACCATAGGCCTCCCAAACCCTTGTCCCTCTGAGCCACAATATGTCCATTTGAAAAGCGAGGTGTGTGACCATAGAGTAACTCCCAGTACCTGGCTCAGGTGGCTGAGACTGATGCTTCTCAGCCTCACATTTCTCTCCTGGAGATTGGAGACAGTGGTCCCTCCCTGCTTTACCTCACTGACTTCACAGAGTTGTTGCGGGACTGTTGTGACAAGTAGGAAAGTGCTCTGTGAATAGAAAAGAGCAGTGCAAATGTAAGGGCTTATCTTTCCCTTTTTATTAATAAACTTTATTCAAGTAAATTTTACATACAATAAAATACATAGATTTTAACTGTATGGTTTGGTGAGTTTTGACAAATATTTACACTCATGTAACCACCATCTTTATCAAAATATAGAACATTGCCGACACCTTAGAAAGTTCTGTCATACTCCTCTGTAGTTATCACCCCTTTTCTGACCCCAGACAATTACTCTCTATTTTCTGTCACTATAGACTAGTTTCGCCTGCTCTAAAACTACAAACGAATCAAATAATAGGTAGTCTTTTATATTTCCCCTTTTCTCAATTCAATGTCTATGAGATTTATCCATGTTGTTCTGTGTACCAGTAGTTTGTTTCTTCTTATTGATGAGTAGTATTTCTTTGAATCGACATACCATAATTTGTTTATCCATTTACCTGTTAATGGACATTTGGGTTGTATCTCGTTTCTGGCTAAAAAAAAAAAAAAAAAAAAAGCTGCTGTGAATATTCATGTAAAATTGTTTTTGTGGATACATGTTGCCTTAGTCTAATTGAGCTACTATAACAAAATACCACAGACTTGAGAGCTTATAAAAAAATGGAAATTTATTTCTCACAGTATCAGAGGCTACAGTGTCCAAGATCGAGGAGCCAGCATGATTGAATTTTGGTGAAGGCCCTCTTCCTGGTTCATAGCTGGCGTCTTGTTGCTGTGTCGTTACCTGGTGGAAAGGCCTAGGGATCTCTCTGAGGCTTCTTTTATAAGGCACTGATGCCATTCATGAAGGCTCCACCCTCTTGACCTAATTATTTCCTAAAGGCCCCACATCCTAATATCATTACCTTTGGGGGATAGGGTTCAACATATGAATTTTGGGGGTGCACATTCACACCATAGCATACGTTTTCATTTCTCTCAAATAAATACTTAAAAATGGGACTATGGGATCATAGAAAAGGTGTAGGTTTAACTTTATGAGAAATTGTAAGAGTTTATTTTAAATGACATTTTTGGAGAAAGCAGATTTGGATTAGTTTCTCGGAGACCAGACCATGACCTTGGACAAGTCACTCTTCCTCTCTGGGTCTCAATTTCCACTATAGAATGGGGGAGGGGTGTGTGTTGAATGTTTTACTCTTTTCAGCCAGAAGAGTTTATTATTCTTAGAGGTTGTAGAAATCGAAAACCTGACACATGCCTGATTCAGACATTAAAAGAACTGGCCCTCAAGGCCACTTATGAATAGCTCCCAAAAGGAGGTATAAGCAGCCCTCTCGCATCAAGGCTGTGTGGGTGTAGTCACAATGTTCGTGACAATTGTAGTTTAAAGAGGCCTTTGCCCCAAAGAGCTCATAACTCTTTTAGATGGACAACAACTTTGGAGATACTGAAGGAAGTTTTCTCAGCCCAGGTACTTTCTCAAGGAGTGGAAGCAGGAAATAAGCAGAGACTGACTCAAGATGAATTAAAACAAGAGATTAAATTGGGACCTAGGATGGCTGCTGGCTGTAGAGAAGAGCAAATGGGCCTTGCAGTAGCCCTCCACTAAAAATGAAGCCCTCGGCTAAACCCCAGGTGGGATGCATGGCCTAAGTCCACAAAAATTCTCAGTTTGGCTTCTCCACTCTTTCCACAGTCCTAAACCATCTTCTCTTGCCTGTCAGCAACTGCAATCTCATCAACGACCAGTTTCTTGTTTTATCTACTTGTCAGAGTCAAATAGAAGCTAGAAAGTTGACCAGTAGGTCCTCCTTCAATTATAGAATCATTCCAAAAACAGATATTTTAAGATTTTGCATTTTGGAGCATCATGGTGGTTCTGTCTGTAAATGTAGCCAATTTAGAGTTTATAGTTCTTCATCTCAGTTTTATTTTTTTTTGCGTTAGGGTTGACATTTGTTTGTATGTCTATGTAGGTATTTATTTTTGGTAATGATTATATGTGTTTGTTTACTCAGGGTTTCGTTTTTGTACATGTTATAAAAAGTTATCCTAAAATATTAGGCTAAACCTCGGGCTATTGATTGTTGTGTCTTTGTCATTCGAAGTAGCAAGAATGGCGCTCCTCTTTCTTGCTTCCTGGTAGAGGATTTCCCAAACTTGGAAAAAACCTTTTGAAGAGTTCACCTAAAACCCTTAGAAAATCCAAGGGATCAGGGACACTTGACCATGGATTAGGTTTTGTCCCTCTTGCTCAGACAGAAGATTATTCCTTTATCTATTTTTAACTCTTAGAATGTTTATTAAATGGATGATTTATTAGGACATTGATGAATAAAAGTAAAATTTTTCACTCACAGTAAACGTGAAACAAATACGTAAGGTGTACATACAATTTTTTTAAAAAAGGATCTGCTCCTTTAAGATTATATCATAGTATGCCTTGGTGAGATTGACGTCACAGGAAATTCCCACCGTGCTGATTTTCTTGAGATTTTTCATCCTAAGATTGTACTGCAAGTGAGTATCATTGACTGCAAACTTGAAGTGGTCAGATTCAACCTATACTTGTATTTTGAATGGTTTACCACTGTCAGATGGGAAAACTATCTGTCTGTCTTCTGGTCTCCAGGTATTATTCAGCTTTGGATTGCAAACAATGACTCTCCTGTTGTCCTCACTGAAGCGTGGGTTAAAGCGAAAGGCGACATCATTCCCTTTCTTGAAATCTAAAGCAAGTCTGTTTGCATTGGGCTTTACTGTGCCCAGAATTGTTATCAGCATGTGAGGCACAGCCAGGTCATAAGGCATAGTCAGTGGTCTAGTACGGACGTCAATTGGGCTGGCACCAGGGTAGGCCCCAGGGCCCCCTGGTTGCCTGGGGTAGGCTCCTGGTGCAGTTGGTCCAGTTTAAGCAGGTGCTGTTGGGCCAGGATAAACATGGTAGGCTCCCGAAGGTGCAGGTCTGGGCCAGCTGCCAGGATAGGAAGCCCCTGGGTAGCCCCCTGCGCCAGCAGGGTGGTTACCTCACGGGCCAGGCCATTCTTGAAGGTCTGGGTTTCCAGACCCAGATAAGGCATCATTAAGTGAAAAACTATCTGCCATTTTCCCCATGGCACTTCCTCGCTCTCTCTGGGTGTCCAGATTCTTCTTTAGCTGAGTCTCTGCCATGTTGCTCTGTATTAGCATTTTTGATGTTTCAGCAGAGACAATGGATCCATCCTTTGGAAAAGTGTGTGTGAGTGAGTGAGTGAGCGTGTGTGTGTGTGTGTGTGTGTGTGTGTGTGTGTGTGTTTGTGTTAACAGTATTCCTTTATAATGACTCCTAAATAATTGTGTGAATGGAGAATGACAATAGAATTAAATAGCATTGGGAGATCTTTCTATTGACCAACAGTGACTGCGACTATCAGAAAGCCTGTAGAGGAGAGGAAAGCTTTTTGGGAAGCCAGTTTCATGGTTTCCCGCCAGCAATCTTAGTGACCCTGACCAAGGTCCATCCATTCTCTGGGCCTCAGTTTCTCATTGGTAAACTGTAAAGTCTTTCCCCACTAGATCGTGTATGCCCACATCTTTGCATCTTGCTATGTACAGCACTTGGAACAGTGCCAGGCATACATAGGACACTCAGGTTATGTTTGTTGAGTCAATGAATGTATTATAGAGTTGAGTTTGAAGATCTCTGAGGTCCCTAACTGCTCGAATCTTCAGTGATGCTAGTGTAGTATTTATTCTCCTTCTCTCTCTCTTTACCTCCCTTTCTTTCCTCCTCTTGCTGTTAATTTAGTAAGTTATACATTCTCATGGTTTATAAAATACATATGCATATACAGAGAAGCCTCTCAGTCATCCAAATTTTCTCCCTGAAGGCAATCAATTTTGACAGTGTCTTATGTATCCAAGAGATTTTTTTCAGTGCACATGAAAGCAAATATGTACCTATATTCTTCCCCCACTCCCTGGTATTTTACACTAAGTCGAGCATACTATATGTTGTTTTGCACACTTTGCTTTTTTAACTTAACAAAATATCTTTGAGATTAATCTATATCAATACACTGGAGTTTTTATGGCTGCATATTATTACTCTTAGTAGATAAACTGTAATATATTTAACCAGTCCTTTATGGATGGGCATTTAGGTTGCTTCTAATCTTTTCCCATTATAAACAGTGCTGCAATAAATAACTTTGAACAAAGGTCATTTTGCCTTTCTATAAGCCTATCTGGAGCACAAATTCTTAGAAGTAAAATTGTTGGGTCAAATGTATGTACATATTTAATTTTTTAGTGGACTTTATTGTTTAGAGTATTTTTAGGGTCACTGCAAAATTGAGCTGAAAGTTCCCATCCATCCCCCTCCTTCATTAGGGCTTACTCTTGGCATTGTATATTCTATGAGTTTTGACAAACATATGGTGACATCTGTGCACCATTATAGTATCACATGGAATAGAATAATTTTACTGCCCTAAAAATTCTCTGTACTCGCCTATTTATCCCCATTTTTTCTCTAACCCCTGGCGACCACTGATCTTTTTACTGTTTCCATAGTTTCGCCTTTTCCGAAATGTCACATAGTTGGAATATAAGAGTATATAACCTTTTCAGAGTGGCTTTTTCACTTCTTAATATACATTTTACATTCCTTTATGTCTTTTTGTGGCTTGATAGCTTATTTCTTTTTATTGCTGAATAATATTCCTTTGTCTGCATGTATCACAGTATATTTATCCATTCACCTACTGAAGGGCAGTGTGGTTGCTTCCGAGTTTTGGCAATTATGAATAAAGCAGCTGTAAACATCTGTATGCCGTATGTTTTTAATTCTTTGGGTAAATACCAAGGAGCACAATTGCTGGGTCATATAGTAGGAGTATGTTTAGTTTTGTAAGAAACCACCAAATTGCCTTCCAAAGTGGCTGTACCATTTTGCATTCCTGTTGGCAATGAATAAGAATTCTTACTGTTCCACATCTTTGCCAGCATTTGGTGTTGTAGTGTTTTTGGATTCTGGCCACTCTATCAGGTGTGTAATGATATCTCATTTTAATGTGCAATTTCCTAGTGACACATGATGCTGAGTACCTTTTCATATGCTTATTTGCATATCAGAAGATATCTATGTATCTTCTTTGATGAGGTATCTGTTCAGATCTTTAGCCCATTTTTAAATTGGGTTATTCATTTTCTTATTGTTGAATTTTAAAAGTTCTTTGTATGTTTTAGTTAGCAGTCCTTTATCAGATATGTCTTTTGCAATTTTTCCTCCCTGTCTGTGGCTTGTCTTCTCATTCTCTTGATATAATTTTGATAGATGTTCTCAAATTACTCTCTTGAGGTGGTACTGATTTATGCTCCTACTGGTGCCATGTGAGAGTACATTTCTCTAACAACATAATATATTGTCAAATTGTTTATGATCTTTTCCAATTCGGTAGGTAAAAACAGTATCTCACTGTAGTTCTTATTTGCATTTTACTCATTAGAGAGAGATTAAGGCATCTTTTAATATGTTTGTGTACCATGTGTTTGTGTATTTCCTTTTTTATAAACTTTTTATCTTTTTTTTTTTTTATTATTGAGATTGGCTCTCACAGTTGCTGTGGATGGTGAGACTATGGATGAGTAATCTTGTGGGTCAGTAGAGCAGAGCTCAATATCCTCAAAATCTCCTATCTCTGCATTCTTCACTCATTCATACTTCCTTGTCATTTGGACCTATTCAATGCTGGCAGCCTCTATGACTCGAGGTACTGAAATTTCAGTGACTCTGCTTCTGCTGTTTTAACAGATGTTTTGGTTGTTTCACATTTGAAACAGAATGTGGCTTTCAAACTTGAATCACTCCCTTCCTTCCCAGGGTTACCACTCCAGAAAGTCCCATTCTTCTTAATCAGCAACACCTTAAAGTCTCATACATAATCCTTTTACTGACATATGCAAACTGTGATTATGAAATAGCACAGTGTTACTCATCTTTATAAATATTTTGAAACTGTCTTTAACTCAATACTACTGTCGTCATTACAATGGGATCACTTGTTACTTCACTGTATCTCCGATGTTTGGTGTGTCATGCAGATGTAAAGTGTTATAGCCAGGACAGGAAACAGAGTTCTCATTTCAGAAATCTTTTATTTATCTACCCATCTGTCTATTGTCCATCCTTCTACCCACCCATCCATCATTTATCTATCCATTTATTCATCCATTCATCCACCCATCCATCCTTTGACTCCTCTTATTTCAAAAAAGGCTAAAACACACACACATAGCAACACTATTCAGAATGGCTAAAAGATGGAAGCAATCCAAATGCCCATCAATGAATGAAAGGATACATACAGTGGAATTATTTACCTTTAAAAAGGAAGAAAATTCTGTACACGGATGAACTTTGAGGACATTATGCAAAGTGAATTAAGCCAGCCATGAAAGGACAAAATGTGTATGATTCCACTTACGTGAGGTACCTAGAGAAGTCAAAGTCATAGAGACAGAAAGTTGAATGATAGTTGCCCTGGGCTGGGTGGGAGTGGGAAGATGGGGAGTTATTGTTTAATTGGTACATGATCTCAGTGTTGCAAGATGACAGAAGTTCTATGAATGGGTGGTAGTGATGGTTACACAACAATGTGAATGCGCTTAATGCCACTGAACTATATATACACTCGAAAGTGGTTAAGATGGTAAATTTTATGTTACATGTATTTTACCACAATGAAAAAAGAACACCTGCACTTGACCACAGGCAGCCTCCTGATCCTTGATCACATCATGGTAGCATGTTCTTAAACTCAAGAGTTTCAACGATGGCCCCCGATTTCTGCTCCTCCAGGATCTCCAATGATTTCATAACACGTAAGTCCCTGATCTAAATCTTTGCCTTCTTAAAATCCTAGAATTATTTGTGTTTTCTGACTTGTACAAACACAATTTATAAATACTTCATGACGACAATTTTTCTTTTCACCTATTGTCCCTGAATTTTAGAGGGTAAATCTTAAAGAAAAAAAAAACACCTATAGTAGGATTTATTTAGTCAACAGTTATTTATCGAGCTCTATATGTTCCAGAGCATGTGTGCTAGGCCCTGGAGATAGACCCTCGAACAAGGAGAGAGTTTCTTCCCTCACAGAGGGGAAGATGGACAATACACAAGTAAGCAAAAAAATCAACAAAATGTTTATATTTTGTTATGAGTGCTATGAAAGTCACAAACTGGGGTGAGGGGTGAGATGGGGCGGTTTTAATTAAGGTGGTTAGGGAAGGTGGTGGTTTTTAACCTTTTTTTGAGTCATCGATCTTTCTGAGAATCTAGTGAAAGCCGTGGGTGGGCCTTCTCCCTAGGAAAATACAAATCCGACCACAATTATGCATACAATTTTATGGAGTCCAGGGATGTTCACAACCCACCTCTGAGGGCTTCATCAGCCTTAGGTTAGGAACCTGTGCTATACTGGCTCCCCAGTGTTCTGTGGGGTAAATTTCAGGATGCTCGGTATGATGCACAAAGTCCCCTGAGGTCAAATTCTTGCCCATATCTCTGACCTTATTTCCTGTCATTCTGCCCAGCCATGCAGGGCACAAGCACTTACCTTTTTTTTTGAATGTGCATTCTGTGTGCTCTCACAGCCTAAAAACATTCTCCAACTGCATTGCCTCAGGAACTCCTACTTATACCTCAAGACAGAATGCAAGTGTCTTTTTTTTTTTTTGATATTAAGATATACCTGACCAAACATCCTCTCTTTACGATTATTTCTTTTGCCACTCTCTCTACATACCTTAGTGAGACAAATTTAGGCATGTTCTGCCTCAACTTGCCTCACCACTAGAGCATCTATCACATTATAAATGTTTGTATTCATTATTTTAATTTATTTATCCACCCAGCTAATATTTATTGAGAATCTACTCTGTGCCAGCCTTAGTCCTAGGCATAATGATGACCCATAGACACTGGCACCACCTTGAGGAACTAGCAGGCACAGGAAAAGGTGCTCAAGATCACTAATCATCAGGGAAATGAAAGTCAAAACCATAATGAAATATCACTTTACACCTGTTAGAATGGCTATTATTAAAAAGACAAAAGATAATAAGTGTTGGCCACGATGTGGAGAAAAGGGAACCTTATGTACTGTTGGTGGGAATGTAAATTGGTGTAGCAAGTATGGAAACAGTATAGAGGGTGCTCAAAAAATTAAAAATAGAACTACCATACGATCCAATTCCACTTCTGCATATATATACAAAGGAAATAAAGTCAGTATCTTGGAGCACTATCTTCACCCTCATGTTCATTGCAGATATTGTGTCTTATTCAAGTTTGCATAAGTTTGACATTCAAGTTTGACTTTCAGAGGGCTGGTAACAGAGTGGATACTCTGAATGAATAAAAGAAAGAAAGAAAGAAAGAAAGAAAGAAAGAAAGAAAGAAAGAAAGAAAGAAAGAAAGAAAGAAAGAAAGTCCTCAATGTAGAATTATCAAAAACAGCCATTAGGTGGAAGAAGACATTCTTTTGATGGTGAAATAAACTCACCTTTTCATTCTCCTCAAATGACTTGTTGAATAAATGAATGAAACTCGTTTAGGACCAGCCAACAGTTTGGGGAGAAATTGTCTGGGTGGGGAATTAAAATTTTATTAGCTCTAGCTTGTTGCCTTATGCATTTTTTTTTAAATTGAGGAGAAAGTCATGAAACATAAAATTAACCATTTTAAAGTGAAGAATGCAGTGGCATCGAGTACCTGAAACTGCCATGTCTATCTAGTTCCAAAACATTCATCATCTCAGAAGGAAACCTTAATAAGCATGTTCGTGGGTTTTAAGCTTCTGAAAGGCAGGGGGTACATTCGTCTTGTTCACTTGGTACCCCTGATGCCTATGCAAATGCTCGATTGGTGTTTGTTGAGTACATGAATGACTTTCCATGCCCACAGCTACCTGTGTGTGTCTTTCGGTTGCCCAAGGATTTCTGAGCCTGGTTTTTGTGATCTTGTAATCCCAGCCTCAGTGGCCATTGTTGGATGGGTGGTAACTGGCTGTGTCTGGGGTAAGATTCACAGGTATGAGTTCTGGTGAGTTCCTCAGCCAATGCCTGCAGGCCTCTGGCTACCTCCTGCCAGGAGCTGCTTCTTTGTCTCATCTCACAGAGGGAGTTGGAACACATGGGAGTGACAGTCACACTGAGGGGTGACTTTCAGAGGGCTGACTTCTCCAGGACATGAGTGACAGTTAATTCTTCTCTACTTGCTCCCATCCTAGGCTCTGGGTTTTCAGAAAACTAGGGCACTTGGCAGAAGATAGTGCCTGTAATGCTGCTGACTTTTGCCTGCATCTGTGCTAATTAATGATTCACTGAAATACCTCACACCTCCAGGCAGCCAAGTGCCAAGCTGGAGGTGAAGTGGGGTGAAGGATAGAGCAAGGTTGGCTGGAGAATAGGCTCAGAATCAGGGCTAAGGCTTCACTTCCATTTCTTTGCCTTATTCTCTTCCTGCTCTCTGCATCAGAGGTTAAAATATGGGTTTTGGTATTAGACCTACATGGGGTTGAATGCCAGCTTGGCCTTTTACTAGCTTGGGCAAGTTACTTAAGCCCTGTGACTCTCAGTGCTCTTATCCCTAAAAAGGGGATAACAATAGGGTCATTGTGAAGATTAAATTTGTACCACTTGTCCAACGATATACGTTTTCTTTTTTGTATCTGTCTTCTGCTCTGTGAGGGTAGGGCCCCAGCTTGGGGCCCCACATCTTGGAGTCTAGCTAGATAAGGTGATGATGATGAAGATAAGTTAATTTTTTATTGAGTGCTAAATATGTGCTTGGTAGTGCACTGAAATGGTTTTATGTTCTCTTTTTTATCTTAGACATTGTTATCTTCAGTTTGTAGTGAGTACACTGAGATTCCTAGAAATCAGATAACTTGTTCTGATAATAAGAGAAGGAGCTGAAAGTCCAACCAGGTAAACTTCCCACACTGCTTTGGAGGGACATCCAGGGAGAACTGAGATGCTTTATGAAAAATGGCCATCAAGTGTCTCACTCTTTCCTGGACAGTTTTAGAAATGGTGGTGAGCAATAGAAAATGTCACCCCTGTGGCCAGCAGATGTAGGGGGATGAGACTTAGGATGAAGTGCCATTGACATACTTCTGACATGTAGCCATCCAGGGTTTATTGTCCCCAGTTTATAAATGAGAGACAAAGGTTCAGGGAGCTTCAGGGCCCAGGCTAGAGTCATAGAATTGGCACTAGGATTTTTCTTAAGAGACAAGTCAGTCAAATTCTGTGGATTTGACAGGCGAGGAAACTGTTTTAGAGAGGGAAGTGACTTGCTTAAGGCCACTTGGTAGAGGAGCCAGCACCTGAACCCAGGCTTCCTGCCTGCAGGCCATGTCGCTATTCCTGCTGCCCTAGGCTGAGGACCAGGGATGAGGCAGTACCCTGCGAAGAGCTCTGGGGGAAGTAGGCTGGGGTGTCATGTAGTGTCTTGCCCTGCAGCTCCTCCCTTAAGTCTGTCAGGACTTTGAGATCTAGAAGAAAGAGCTACAGCCCACCACCAAGCAACCTGGGTTCTGGCCTCAGCCCGTCGCCAATGTGCATGGTGAGCACTCAGCAAGCATCTGTTAGATCAACTTGTATCCCTGCAGGAGAGATGATTCTAAGAGAACACAGAGTGTTTGCCCAACGTCGCCCAGCACGACAGGCCTAGCCAGGGCTCAGATGCTTGGATGGAGCCCACGAGAGGTCAAATCCCTATTAACTTCAGCTTTAGAGGGAGAGTCAGGGGCACTTGGTCCCTCTCAGTTTTCTGTCTTCCTCCGACTTGTCCATGCCCAGACACCAGCTCAGGGGTGGCGAGATGGGCGTGTGGTGGCAGCTGGAGGTCAATTCGCTGGTTCCTTCTTCCAGCCCTTCTCACCATACTATACATTAGATCCCAGAACTTATTCATCTTATAACTCAAAGTTTCTACCATTTGACTAATATCTCCCCCATTTCCCTCATCCCCCAGCCCCTGGCAACCATCCTTCTACTCTCTGGTTTATGAGTGACATTTTTAGATTGCACATATGAGTGAGATCATATGGTATTTATCTTTCTGTGTTTGGCTGATTTCATTTAGCATAATGCCCTCCAGGTTCATGGTGTTGCAAATGGCAGGATTTCCTTCTTTTTTTTATGGCTGATATATATACACCTCACGTTTCTTTATTCATTCATCTGTTGATAAACACTTAAGCTGTTTCCATGTCTTGACTATTGTGATTCATGCTTCAATAAACAGGGGAGTTCTGATATCTCTGCAAGGTACTGATTTCCTTTCCTTTAGACATGTATTGAGAAGTGGGATTGCTAGATCATATGGTAGTTCTATTTTTGTTTTTGAGAAAATTTATACTGTTTTCTCGGGTTTAAATTGTCCCTTTAGAAAAGATCAATGAGGAAGAGAAACTGCAAAAGGGCCTCCCACAGCCTGGGGATGGCCATGGTGGTGCTGGGTTGCTTGCTGATAACATGCTTTTCATTTATTTTTTATTTTTTTGCTCCAGCTGGTCCCTCCCTTTTCATTGTAGACCCCTACCCCTACCCCAACACTTGTCCTCTCCTAGTACATCTCTCATTCTCACCTTACCTGCCTTAATCCTCTTTAAGGGCCCTACTCAAACCAGAGCTTTTCCAGGCCTTCCCCCAACCTCACTCTTCCCCAGGTTGAAATCCTTGTTAGGCATTTGGAGCGTTAGTGCTTCTCTTTCAAACTATATATCATGATGCTAATTTTATAAATATTTGTCTCAACTTTGATAATAGTCTGCCTCCCCACACTGTGCTGGAAGTCCTTGTATCCCTGGGGTTGGTTCACATGACCTGGCACCCAGGAGCTGCTCTTTTGCTGCAAGAATAAATGAATGAATGCATACATTTTCTGGTCTCTTGCTGGCCACCTTCTCTGGCCACTCGTGTTTGCTGTCTTAGATCCAAGGATGGCTTTGTCCCTCCTTTGAGTCCTCTAGTACCTCCTGCTCACTTTTTGGATTTGCTCATTTCCATAGGCTTCACTTTTAGAAACGATACTGGCTGCCTGCCTGTAGCCGGGGGTCCAGAGCTGGATTTTTTCTGTGGGTGTGCTTATTTCCAGACCAGACCAGAAGTGCCCTGAGGACGGGGACTCTGCTTGGCACAAAGCTAGTGAAAAAGCTTTGCTAAATGTGAGAATGAATAGATGTGAATGAAAAGCAAGTTGCTCCAAGCTGCGGAGGCATCCATGATGGGGGAGCTTGGAAGGCATCCATAGAGAAGAACCCATGCTTCCGGGTTCCCTGGAAGGAGAATTCTTGCACCCCATGGTCAGCTGGTCCCTCTCATTATGATGGGCACTGGACACAGCCTTACACAGTTTACAGTCCTGGGGGTGGGTGGGAGAAAATGAGGAAGGTTGCAGCCTCAGTGGGAAGATGGAGCCCTGATAAGGGAGGAAGGGAGCAAATTTCAGAGGCAGCATGTTGCAAAGGAACAGGCTTCTGGCATTTGGGCCCTGGTGGTTGTCTGGGGGTGGGCAGGGAGGGCAGAACAGCAACCTGGCAGAGTTCATGTGATCTTTCCTCTCATTGAATTTCATCACCCTAGCAAGCCTCCCCTCTCAAAAAGTGGCTGCTCTGTGGCCTCCAGCAGCAGCCCCTGAGAGCATCCTTCAACTGTACCCTGAACTGGCCTGGGCTGCAGGGCCACCTTGGTCACTGCTCAGCTGTATGACCTTGGGTGAGTCATGTGTCTTCTCTCAGCCATCTTCCTTCTTAGCCCCAACTTTGAGTTAGACATGTGTTTCCAGATGGGCAGGTTAAGTCCCCAGGAAGGGAAAGGATTTGATGAGCTCCTTGGAAAAGATTCTCTAGAATTGTCTCTCTTGCCTGCCTTGGAAGGGCCCTAAACCACATTATTAGGTGAAACACAGGGCAAGAAAATATAACTCCCAGGGGGATCCTATCTTCCAGTCTATTTCTTCCTCCTTACAAGGTAACAGTGCCCCCCCCTCCCCCGCCCCAGGGCTCCAGGCTGTGGAGAGGGAGTCAGAAATGTGGGTGGGTGGGTGGCCATCCCTGTGGCCAAGACATCGCAATTGTGTCGAACTGTTACTAGCAGCATTCAACCATTTCCAGTCCTCCCCTGAATGTTCTCCACGGAAACTAAGAACTTGGCTGAA
This sequence comes from Rousettus aegyptiacus, assembly GCF_014176215.1. Taxonomy (NCBI): domain Eukaryota; kingdom Metazoa; phylum Chordata; class Mammalia; order Chiroptera; family Pteropodidae; genus Rousettus; species Rousettus aegyptiacus. The sequence continues at coordinate 15,304,188 of NW_023416308.1, read as the reverse complement.
TCCTGAGAACTGCCCTGAACTGATTTTACACGTGGAGAAGAAGCCAGGTCCAAGAGGACATGGGACCCGTCCAAGGACAGGTGGCAAGTGACTCGAAGCCTCTAGGCACCTGGCCCCACGCAGCCTGGTTCCTCAATGGAGCCACTCCCACTCTACTCAGGTGTGGCCCCACGACAGGCCAGGCGGCCTGGCTGAGTGCCCACGGTGGAAGTACAGAAGACTTTTGCGCCAGGCTGGCACCACCTCCTGGCCGGCTCCTCCCAGGCGCCTGGTCAGCCTTTACCTGCAGGCATCCTCGCCAGCAGCTCAGCGCGCTCCTCATTCCGTGCTGGAGACCTGAACTGTTCCTCCGACGGCTCAGCGCAGGAGCCCCGCACCACCGCACAAGTTGCCTGTACTGCGCGGGTGCCCTGCCCGGGGGCTGATCATTAACCCGGAGACGGCATAAAGAGCGAGCCGCAGGGACGCTTCGTCGCTGCCACCATGGACAGTAGCACCTGGAGCCCCGCGACCGAGACTTCCGTCGCCGCGCAAGCCGCATCCTACGAGCGCATCCGCAATGCGGCCGACATCTCGGTCATCGTCATCTACTTTGTGGTGGTGATGGCTGTCGGGCTGTGGGTATGTGGGGGTCCTGGGACGCTCGCTGCGGGGGCGGGGGGGGTGCCAGCGGGTGCAGAGAGCGGCAAGGGCCTGGGTGAACTCCGTCTGAGGAGGGGAAGGGAGGATGGCCTCAGCGGCAGTGGAAGTGTCTTGGAACCGCTTAGGAGGAGTTCAGGGGGCGCTGTGTCAGGTGACGGGGTTGCAGGGGGCGGGGTGGGGGGCGGCTAAGCAAGGATGAGCAGAAGTGAGAGGGGTGCTGGTCAGCACCAAAGATGGACACCCAGGACCTGTGAGCACAGACGGAGGTGGGAGATTGGACAGGGATGGGAAGGATGTGAGGGAGCAGGAGAGCGCATGCTTGTAGCTGCAGAAAGGGTCTCCCGCTTGAGAGAGGAGCCCCAAGAGGTGACTACTGTCTTGCTTCTTAATCATCCCGTTTTGGTTGGTAAAGAAACTGTACGTGGGTTAGGACACAAGCCTCTGCCAGCTGCAGGTGCTGTGGGGCAGCGTAAGGTAGAGGGGCTGCCTGGTGTCCCCCTCTTGGGAAAGGCCGACCTGATGGCCTTGTGCCATGGGATCCCAGGGGCTGGAGTGAGTGAGAGTTGGGAAAGGTGGTGGAGGAAGAGGAGCAGAAGGAGGAGGAAGAGGAGGAGGAGGAGGAGGAAGATGAGAGGGAGGCCTGGTGCCAGGAAGAAGGAAATGCACGTGGCTCTCCTTTGGGACTCTGGGGACACACCAAACCAGAGAAACTTGTTCTTAGCAGCCTGGAACTTGGAAATTTCACTGTGACAGACTCCGGCACACCCAGCAACTAGAAGAGGAGGTGTTTTAAAGGCACAAATATTCCAGCTGCTTTCCAAGGCTATCCCAGAGGGTAGCAGACCAGGAGGCTGCTGTGCCAATAGGTTAAATCTTTTGACTTACAGGAGAAGAGGATAGACATTAACCCTTTCATGGCCACACAGAGTATTTTTTACAGATAAAAGGTAGTGTTGATTTTTAAAAAAGTAATTGTAGAAACCAGATATGGCTAAAAGCCTCCCTAAGTGTCACAAGGGGTCATTGTGGCTGATTCTTCTAAATACCCTCAGCTCTCCAGAAGTGTCCAACTAGGTGTTAGGACTCTCAAGTTAGGTACCAGCTGTGACATGGTTCCAGCCATGGAACCTTGGGTAATTTGCTGCAGCCTCAGTTTACTCAAGTGTAAAATGGGTACAATCATACTTAGGTTGTGAGAATCTGCAGAGATGAATCTGAAAGCTCTTTATAGACTCTAGGAGTCTTTTAAAATACTAGTATCATTTCCCCGTGAGGGTATGAGCCAGGCCCTGAATTATTTTTGTCCCCTTTTAAGTAAAATGGGCAAAAGCAGTCAGCTAAGTAGGACATCTTGACAAAAAGCCACTAGACAGAGAGAATAGGAATGTTAGTCCCCACTTTACGGAAGAAGAAATTGCTACCTGGCCTGCCTTCCTCTCCCAACCTCTTCTCAGCTTATAAGTGCTGGAGCCAGGATGTGAACCCATCGTTTGCTAGCTGTGCCATGCTGTCCCCTTTCTAGACCATCACCGATGACCTCCAGTCCCTTAACCAGTCTCATTTTAGCCCTGCCAGTTCTGCTGATTATGGTGTTTACACTTTTCAGATAGCTGTGAATCAGAAACACTTTTCCTGTTAAATGCTAGTTAATGAGCCTGCTAGTATTTGTCCACATTTAATCTTTCACCATTAGCCTGGGCCTTGGTACTCTGATCATTTAACATGCTGGATTTCTTCCAGTTTATGCTCCTTTCCCCCACCCCCTTGTTGAGGCGTCAAGAGTGGTGTGGTTCAGGGACAGGCATCCTGACTCCTGAATATATCTGGGCTGCAGAGACAGAGTGATCCAGGTCCATTGTGCTTCCTCAACTTAGAAAAGACATAACTAATGTCCCTCAGTCCCCATCTCTATCTCTTCCAACATTATTTTGTTCTGTTTTATCTGTTTCCAATGCAACCTCATTTGATCATATTGGCGCTTGAGCTTATTATTTCTTCAGTATGTATTTCCATTCCATTCCATTCCATCCCCCACCAACTTTCAGTTTGTTTTTTGGGGGATTTCATATTGTTTTAGGCTGATTCTGGACTTTTTTCTTTCTGGATAATTCTCAGAGTTATTCAACTACTGTCCATGGGCCAAATCTGGCCCATAGCCTATTTTTGTAAAGCTCATAAAAATGTTTTTTACACTTTTAAGGAGTTGTACAAAACTAAACAAAAACAGAATATGCAGTAAAGAGCATACGTATGCTATAAAGCCCGAAGTATTTCCTACCCAGCCCTTTTAACAGAAGAAACGTACTAACCGCTGCCTTATGCAGTTATTTGCACTAGTAACAGACTTGGATGCTTGAGAGCAATGGCCCCTAAGGGAGCCCAACCTTTTCATTTTACAGATGGGGGTCAGAGAGGGTGACTAGAAGTCATTCAGATGAATCAGCACCAGAGCTGGGACTAGAACTCAGGTCTTAGAATCCTCTTTGCACTATCTTACCCTCCCTTTTCCTTAGACATTATCCTCTCCAATAATACCCTCCCCATGGGCCGTACCACCACTCGCATTGCTGGGTCAGTGTCCTGGCGGTGCTGAATTTCTTCTTTCTTCACATATTTTCATAAAGGAAGTGCCTACCGTTCATCCGGTTCGATTCTCTTCATCCTATGCTCGAGTCGCTTCTTTAAACCACTTGACAAAATCATCTTGACAAGTTGTCAACATTTTGTTCAAATACTTCCAGCAGGAACTCTCCCCAGTGGCACCATTTCCATCCCTGGATAGCTCTGATAGCGAGGAACTGGTACTGAGCTCAGATCTGATGTTCTGGAGCTTCTCCTCCCACTGTGTCCTGTTGTGCCTTATGCAGGCCGAGTGAGTCTGTCCTACTTTACGTGACAGTAGGCCTCTCCTGAGTCTTCTCTTCTCCAGGCCCAACATCCGCAGTTTTTTAAGCTTCAAAAGTCTGAAGTAACTCCCTCTTCTAGCTCAATGACATTTCTATTCTGTTGAGAAAACACATGGGGGTCAGTAATTGTGCTTCTATGGATCCCACAGCTTGCAATTATAAAAATCATTCTCTTCTAGTTTCAGGGTACACAGGCAAATTTAATGCCATGGTTTACAAAGTGGGGTCCAGAACCTTAAGAGTTTTCCTTTGAGCATCCCTTGCTTGTGGAGACAGTGTCTTTCTATTTGTAGGGAGTGAATAGCAGGGAAGAAGGAGGCAGGGTACAGGAGCTGCCATGTGCGCCCCAGGAAGCACCTACTGAATGCTGCTGACAAATGGCTTGCAGAATGCTTGCCTTGGGGGTGGAGTGGAATGTTGTCCATTTTCAGAAGGAGTGTTAAGGGTGGGATGAGGGGAACAGTGGAGCCTGAAAATCCCATTTATTTAGCTTTTTACTGAATGTGCAACATGCATGAGGCATTATACTAAGGATTATGAGAGCTTAAAAACTTGTAAAATGATCAACACAGTGATGATGATTAACGTATCTATCGCCTAATGTGGTTCCTTATTTTTTGTGGTGAGAATACTTAAGATCTACTCTCTTAGCAAATTTAACTATACTATACAATATTATGAACTATAGTCACCATGCTGTACTTTAGATCTCCAGGACATATTCACCTTGTAATTCAAACTTTGTACCTTTGACCAACATCTCTCCATTTCCCCCACTCCCCAGTTTCTGGCAATGCATATGTATATCAAAATATCACATTGCATACCTTAAATATATACAATTTTTTTTTTGTTATATGAGCTCAATAAATCTGGAAAGAAAACTTATAATATGATAACAAAAAGTAAAAAAAATTGTAAGAGGCATGTACAAAGTATTAATGGAGTTCTTCAGATGGTTACAGGAGAGAGAGATTAATTTTGTTTGTGGAAGGAAGGAGAAGACTTCCGTGGGGGAGTGTCAGGGGAAGGTGGCATCTGGAGGGTTCTTGAAAGGTAGGAATGCAGGGTCTGGGCTTGTAGAGATGAGGGGATGGTGTTCCAGAGAGGAAAAGCCCTGCAATAGACACACCTCTCCCCATCTTTTATCCGTCCCTCACATCATTCCTGAATGATTCCAGCTTCCTACTCTAGTCTCAGTCCTCATATTCTTCCTCTAAGCTTTCATTTCTGAGACTAACTTGGAAATGTTGTGTCTAGGCCTCAAGCACACTTTTCCTGTTCCTCCCACTCTGCCTGGGGAGTATCAACCTTCTTTGACTACAGGATGACCTTCAGAATGGCCTTCTCCAGGAGTTTGAGTTCTTGGGACTTATTTATGTTCCATCCCTAACTACCTTCTCTGCTCTTTGGGTCTGTTGGTCCTCTTGATGTTCTCAGAAAAAGTATTACGGAGGCCCCAAGTGTATGTTCTGTGGGAGGGAGGACACTGCCAGGAATCCAGAAAGATCTGAGCTTTGATCTCCCTGGCACTGCCTAGCACACAGGAATGTGCACCAAATCTATGATTGTTTGGATACATGGCCCTGCTCCCTAAAGGACTAAGTCCAGTGCATTTTCATAGTCTGAGCATGCAGCAATGTGCTATCTGTGGCATACATGTTTGCTGAATGAATGGTGAGTTTCTAAGTGCCTGAAATGTCACCATCAGAGGTTAATTCCTTTGGACCAGTGATGCTCTTCAGTCTCAAAGGTCACCTATGAAAATGCAAACACCTCTGTCAGAGCAAAGCCATTATTTGCCACTAACATTTTCAGGGGAGATTAGCAAATTTCAGCTAAGGAAAGTCCACTGAGATAGAGAGAGGAAGGGGAAAGGATGCCAAGGGCAGAGATGCTGTCCTCGTTTTGTGCTGGAGGATGGGGCCTGGGCCTGAGCTGGACCAGGAAGAAGCTGAAGGTTCTGAGGCAACATTCCGAGGGAACCGTGAGAGGCGCTGGTCGTTATTTATTGAATCTTGTCCTCATAACCCTTCAGTGGCTCCCTATTGCTTATGGAATAAGGCTCATACTTTGTAGCCTGGCATCTGAGGGTCTGTGGTCTGCTCCCACTTCTCATCACTCTCCTCGTTCATACGTCTCAACCAGGTTCACCAGACAACACCACTCACTGTTCCCTCTTCCCCGCACTGGTGTGGTTCCACCTCTGGATCATGGCTCATGCTGTCCGCGAAGTCTGAAATGTCCTTTCCTTCTTTTCTCTGAGTAGTAAATCTCATTCTTTCTTCAAGACTTGCTGAGATGCTGACCCCTCTGTGAAGCCTTTTCTGACACATCAGTCAGAAGGAATCTCCTCCTTCCTCTGTATTTATAATAATAATCATTCCCCACTATTCATAATATTTGAAAAGTAATGTTTCCAGCAAGCTCATCTCCAGAGGAAAGTTTTGAATTGAGTTTGAATGTTTAGTCTTTTATGTAATATTAGTATTAACTCTGTGCATTCCTATAGCTCCTCCCTCCCTTCCTTCCTTCCTTCCCTCTATCCTCCCTACCTCCTTCTTCCTTCCTTCCTTCCTTCCTTCCTTCCTTCCTTCCTTCCTTCCTTCCTTCCTTCCTTCCTTCCTTCTTTCCTTCCTTCCTTCCTTCCTTCCCTCTTTCCTTCCCTCTTTCCTTCCTTCCCTCTTTCCTTCCCTCTTTCCTTCCTTCTTTCCTTCCTTCCTTTCTTTGTAACAGCGCTATTGAGATATTCACATACCGAATGGTGCTTTTAAAAACTACGATATTTTACTACACACCTTGAGTATGCTTGTAAAAAAAGCCACAGATATTTCCATTTTTCCTGTTTACCAGAGAAACAAAGAGATTCCGATGGAATGACTTGCTCGAAACCACACCATAAGCTCATTGCAGAGTTGGTTAGCACTAGGGCAAGTTGTTTAAACCTGAGCCTCAGTTTCCATGTCTGTCAAATGTAGGTCTCCGCCTCCTTCATCTGAGTGTACTAGAGCTCCAGGGGAGTAAGGAATGTGGAAGTGTTTCAGAAAGTGAAGTGGGCAGAAGAAAGTGCGAATATATGGGGAGGTGTGTCCCATTGACTGGCAAGATTGCTCTGTTCTGGTTTTCTATTAAACTTTTGACCCTCTCCTCCTCAGGCGATGTTTTCCACTAATCGTGGGACTGTTGGAGGCTTCTTCCTGGCAGGACGAAGTATGGTGTGGTGGCCGGTAAGTCTCCATTGAAATATTGTTTGATTAACTATGATATTTGCTGTAGGAGGCCATATTCTTCTTGGGTTGGGTCGTGGCAACTCTCTCTTTCTGCCTTAGTTCCCTGATGATGGGTCTCCTGCTCACCAGGTCTCCTGGGCACCCTCATGTCTTGTGCATTTGTGAACAGCCTTTAAATAAATGATGTTTGGAATCCTTCGAGGGATAAATAGAGGGAGAGACTGCACAAGGCGGGCAGGGAAGAGAAGCAAAAAGAGCACACAGACCGAGGAGATCTTGGGCAAATCTGAGCGTCCACTTCTGTATCTATAAAATAAAGATGGTAATATTTACTTTCCAGGAGTATTATGAGAAGTGGACAGCTCTCATGAGGTGACACTCAATAAACAGTAGCTCTTTTGCTACCTTTTTGCTGTTTCAAGTCCCACAGCGGAGAGACTTTATCTGTCGTACACTGGGAGCCTAATGTAGGAGGCCCTCGATAAATACTGTCGAATGGGTGGTGGATGAGCCTCCTGCTGTTCCCAACTACAGTTTTACTTGTCTTTTGGTGGGTTTTGTATTTTGTATGTTTAAGAGGCACTTTCTCTGACACGTGTATGGGGGCAGAACTATCCCAAGCAAGGGATATGTGCATGGATGGAAGAGAAACTGGGAAGTCCCTTCCATCTTATCAGCACAGAGCTCTGGCTGGTTTATTAATTCAGCTCAATGACTGTTTCGGTCCAGCGTATTCACTGACATGGCTGGTCGACCAAACTGGACAAATTGCATAATTTCTTGGGCTTAAGATACAAACAAGACTAGCTGCTGAAAGAGAGGGTAACGAAGCATATATACAATGAGAAGAGAGTGACAGCCATGAGTTGATTGGAGGAAGAGAAACAAGAAAGTAAAATCACTCATGCATAGCACAGAGAGAAGTTATGAGGAAATCACGATACATACTGCATTTGGCCTTTGACTTGTTGTTTTGAGACGGATTTTAATCTCTGGCATCTTCACAATTGCTTGGGTCACTCCTGAAGTCATTTTTGCTTTATCCTTAAGGTGGCCAAGAATACCGGGCAGAGGCTGATTTCTGCAATGGGACCCTCTTGGTGTCTCTCTTGACACCACATGTTTGAGTAAAGGCGCACATATTCTGATGCCTCCTGTCTATTCTTCAACAGGGCTTTTGTCTTCTTGTGCTTTGGACTTTAGTGATTTCCTAAAAGCTGGTGTTAACTAAGCAGCTCTGATCATGAAGTATAAGCCAAGGCTGCCATAGTCTCTCTAGAACTGCTGTCCACTATGGTGGCCACTAATCACATTGGCTATCTAAATTACAATTACGTAAAATTAAAAATCTCTTTCTCCAGTCAAATTAGCCATATTTCAAGTGTTTTGTAGCTGCATGTGGAGAGTGGCTGCCATATTGGAACATTTCCATCACCGTAGATGGAAAATGCTGCTCTACAGATTTCAGAGCCAAGTCTGGCGTGAGATCTTAGCAGAGTTGAGAGTTGTTGAATAAGATAGCTGAATAGGACCTTATAGTTTACTTTAGTTATAGAGAAAACAGTCCACTCCCACCCCATCTAGTACTTTAGTGTCCCCTACAGATAAAAGCTTAGCTTTCAAGCTCTGGGTCTTGGAGAAGTCAATGAGAGGGTGAGGCATGAGGCAGAACCACCCTTAGGAGATGTGCATTTTGGGCTAGGCTTGGGAACACCTCGCACCTTTACCAGCAATGACGTCTCTGTTCCCTATGGTGCTCAAGTGTGAGTCAGGGCTGAAAGTTGGTTAGTGAGAGGAATTAGCCCCACCCAAGGCAGGCAGGGTTCAATGGTACATGCGAGGTTTCCTACGAGTGGTGTTTTTCTTACTCATGTCTCAGGATTGGATTATTCTAACCAACAGAAACATGGCATCATTATTCTTTTGTGCAGAAGTCACTGCTTCCTTGATGAGGCTGAGATTCAACTTTTCTTCCTCCAACGTTAGTTTCCATCTAAGGCTTCATGAGATTACAGAATGGTTTCTAAACCTGCTCATGTATCAGAATCACCCGAGAGTACTTCCTAAAAATACCGATTCCTGGGCCTCACCTCAGATCTATGAGATAAAAAAATTGTGGAAGAGGGCCACAGGAATCTGCATTTGAAAAAATGCCTCCCAGATGCTTTTAATGATAGGCAGATTTGAGAATCACTGGTTTGGGTAGACTCTTATCTATTTGGCCAGATATACTGAAAACATCACCATCTATTAGGGATGCTGGGTAAGGGGATTCGTGAATGGGGAAGTAGTGACCACGCAGACACTCCCAAATCTAGAATATTCTAGAATACTTTAATTCTAGAAAATTCTTTGGTAAAACGAGCATGGTCCTTGAAGTCAACATATCTGACCTTCTATATTTACTAGTTGTGTGACTTTTTGAAGAGATCACTGAACTTCCCTGAGCCTTAATTTCTACCTCTTTAAATTAGAAGGATCATATGCACTTTGGAAGGTTCTTGTCAGGATTAAATAAGATAGTGCATGTACAATACTCAGCATTGTGCTTGGCAGGTGCTTAGTAAATGGGAACATTACAATATGGAAGAAAGGCCGGAAGAGCCAAGGCGACCACCGAGTTGGCATTTGTCTGGTGCACAGCACTTAGCAGTGTGCAGTAAACAGAAATAAGGATTTACGTGACGCTATTATTGCTGCTTCACTTAAATTTAACGTTTGAATAAATGAACCTGTGTGAATGAATGAACCTGATTTACACGTATATTTATTTACACTACTGTGAACCATCAATTCCAACTACACAACTACATTTTAACAGCTTTGAAATTGGCTTATGTGTCATAATCCATCAGTGGCATGCCATGGTGTTAGTGGCAGTGTTTTTCCTTTCTTTGTATTACACGGTTTGTCTTACAATAGTCGGTATTTTAGGTTCTGTAAGGTAAGACTACATTCTAACGTAGTGGTTTTTTAAAAATATGTTCACGACAGCCTTTAGGTGCTCTAGAAATGCCTCAGGGACTGCCTTCCCCATCCTCCTCAGCAATCTGACTTTTACTTATTTTCTAAAAGGGAAATCTGCTAAGATTTTGTTTGAGAACACGTTTCTTCTGACTTACAAAGTTTAAAAACTGCACGTTTCATAGAAAAATGAGCATAGCGATGTCTATACGAAAATTTAAAATGGTTTTCAAACACTACTGTGATGCACACTTGAAAGAAGGAGTCAAAGGGAAACATGGCATGCAAGAAAATGCAAATTTAAGTACTGTCTCTCCCAAACTAAAAACTGGGTTAAACTGTATCAAACCTGTAACTCTGCATTTCCCTTTGTATCAAAATACAGTCATTTCAAGCCTCTCTGTCAGTCTGAAAATTCATAACCAGAATATTAGTTCTCACATGTGCTGGCCCAGGGAGAACATTACAAGGCCACAGGCTTTTTGGAGCTGACGTGTCTCTTAGCTTTTTGGCTGAGGCAGAAACCTTGTAATGCAGGGGTCTCCAACCCCTGGGCTGTAGACCGGTACTGGTCCGTGTCCTGTTAGGAACTGGGCTGCACAGCAGGAGGTGAGTGGTGGGCGAGCAAGCAAAGCTTCATCTGTATTTGCAGCTACTCCCCAGTGTGAGCATTGCCGCCTCAGCTCCACCTCAGATCAGCAGGCATTAGATTCTCATAGAAGCATTGGTCCCTGGTGCCAAAAGGTTGGGGACTGCTGCTCTAATGGGACCCTTTGCCCCTTCCACCTATCTTTACCCCTACTTTGTGTGATAGGAGGAGTGAACAACCAGAGAAGCTTCAGAATAAGAGTATTAGGGGATTTTAGGAAGGGAGGACTTGGCGTTGACCTTGGTTTGACTCATCCCAGGCCTGGAGGACTTGGGTAGTTACACCTGAAAAAAGCAGGATGAAATCAGAGTTTGTAAAGTCTGGAAGATAATTGGACATAGGAGAGGATAGCCGAGGGCATTTACTGGGGTCTTTGGGAATTTCGAAAGGAGGAGTTGTAACCTATAACAGGTGAAGATCCAGGAGCCCTGGAAAAAGACCCTTTTTTAAAAACATTAATGAGGCCAAGAGAGAAAAATGGTTTGTACCTTGGCCTGGGGATGGAAGTGAGGGACAATCGGAGAAGAGGAGCGAGGATTCCAGGGCTAGGTTAAAAGAGGAGTCAGCTTACACAGGAAGCCAGCCAGGTATGCCTACAGAAGCCTGAGTCACACGTGGGGCAAGCCAAGCCAACTGAGCAACGTGAAACCATGAAGATATCTATACCTTTCGTAACTATGGGCTGGTTCATAGCCCAGGATTCCCTTTTTCTATGACACTGTGGTGTGGCACCTTTAAGAACCAGCTGCCTGTGTGCTGTGTTGTAAAGGTTATTTAGGGTTATGGAAGATGTAAAAACAGGAATGTGAGCCTGGAAGGGGAAATTCCCCATGCCTTGGCCAGTGGTACCAGAAATTACTCAGAGAGGTGGGGTTCCAGGTACAGAGCCGCCTGGAGGACTCTTGTTTTGGAGGAACATTTGGTCATACACACTGGGGCCAGCTCCGTTGGAGTGTCCTGGCAGGGACTGAGCCAACCCCTCAATCCCCCTTCAACATAGAAGTAAGCACTCCAAAGGGAGTGAGGACCTCACACGGAATCAAAAGACTTGGATTGTCTCAGCTTTGTGACATCCAGTAAATTATTAGCTTCTCTGAGACTCAGAGAATCTCCACCGTAATAGGAGACAGATTGAAGAGCTCAGAGGCTCTCCTAGGAATAAAATTCTAATATTACACACCACAGAGGGGGGAACAAGCAGGAGGGAAGTGGGTGTGGGCATGCTAGCCAGTTTGTTGCCAGTGAGGGGCTTGAAAGTGAAACAGCTGTGTCTCTCAATAGCCACAGTTTTCCTTCCTTTATCATTAGAAGTCATCAGAGAGGAGTATATCAAAGTGGATTAAAGCAAGGGTTGATAAACTTTCTCTGTAAAGGGCCAGATAGTAAATTATTTTGGAGGCCATACGATTTTTATCACAACTACTCAACTCGGCTGCTGCAGCATGAAAGGAGCCGAGATAACGTAAATGAATGGGCGTGGCTATATTCCAGTAAAACTTTATTTACAAAAACAAGTGGAGGGTCAGATTTGGCCATTAGGCCCTCGTTTGTTTAGGCGTGATCTCTGCAGTTAGGCTGCTTGGGTTCAAATCGAGCTTCTGCCCCTTACCAGCTACCAAACTTCTCTGTGCCTTACATTTGTTATCTCTGTAATAGGTTTAATAGTAGCGACTTGAGGTCATTGTGGGGACACAGTCACAGTGTCAGAATAGCGCCTGGCACACAGTAAACGCTGCCATTTAGCGCTTGTTCTTCTTTTTTCAATTGGAAGCTTTTGAAGGACTGTCACATCCTCTATCTGATCAAATCCTCAGTGATCCAACAAGAATGATGATTAACCCCATGGGTTGCCCAAGTTCACGCAAGATAAAGACAGAGCTAGGACTCGCTCTGGTTTTCTGGTTATTCAGGCCTCCTTCTCATCCCCGGAGATGGAAATTTGTGAGCTCAGTAGGTATGGTCTAAAGGTTTATTTGAAAACCAAGAAATTCTTTCATTTAGGGTTCACCAGAGACCCTGATGGAAATTTCTCCTGAGGGAAGGCGACAGCTTCTCACACTTCTTAAACTCTGTTGAGCAAAATGTATCTGATTGTATCTTTAAGTCTCTCAAACCAAATGACCAGACCAAAAGTTCAGCCACTTAGGATGTTATGGGAGTGGTCACTGAGAGTCCTGGAAGAGCCTGGCAGGCCTAAGACTTAGGTGGAAACTCATGGATGGGAGAGGAAGAGCAGGAGTAAGGCAAATGGCCAGAGGAGGGGCTGAGAGCTCACCAGGAGCAGGGCTCAGGAAGACGCGAGACGGAAGACAAACAAGCACTTGGCTTTCACGAGCTTGGGTGGACATGACTGCCAAGTCCAGGTGGACCTTCTCTTCCCATTCGCATGCAGCTACGTGTGCTTTTCTTTATCCCAGAGCCAACCCTGCGTTTTTCTTAATCTTTTTTTTGTATTTTAAATCTCTTCCAACAGCTAGTCCAAGGCCTTGCATCTAGCAGGCACTTGACGAATGTGTTCTAAATTAAAGATATGGGAGGGAGGAGAGAGACAGGTCCCCAGACCCTCTTGCTGGACCCCTTGTTGACATCGCCTGAAACCTCAGCCTGCATTCTGTTCTCCAGTGCAGTGGCCGCACAGCATAGGCAGTAGTAAGAATTTAGGAGGTTAGGAGAGGGCTGGATCCAAGTGAAAGCCTGCTTCCAGCAGTGCTCCAACATCTCTGTCCCTATGTACAGAGAAAAAAATTTTTCTTGAGCTTTTTTTTTTTTTTCTTATAGCAGTAAAACTAGAAATTCAAGCCTGGCCCGAACCAGAGTGCTCACCTTGGACCCCTCGATCTAGGGTAGCCATGCTTCTTCACTATCCAAAATATTTTATCTTTTTCAGTTTGAGTCAAGCTTTTGCAAAACCTGGCAGTTCCCAGAGATATGTATCTCTTTTGTGATGAGTGTTTTCACTTGGAATGCCAGCTGCTGCCTGGCTCTTGAACGACCTGTTCCCTCTAATGACCAGTTCCCTCTAATCTCCTCCTTTTCCTCTTCTTCTAACACCTCTTCCTCTTCCTCGATCTTTCTTTTCTTCCCCCTCCTTCCTCCCCTCTGTTCTTTTCCCGTCTCCCTCCCTCTCTCCCTCTTCCTTTCCCACTCTCTCTCTCTCTCTCCCTCCTTCTCTCTCTATTATGGGGCCATTTCCCTCCCATTCGTCATGGCTTAGTCTCCTCCTCAGAGTTTCTCTGATCAATGCACAGCCACTCACCACTCCGTGTGCGCTGTGTTCCCAGGCATCAGCTGACTCGTGTGTAGCCAAGTTCCTGCCATCTGGTTAGTACCTAAGCTCCCACCTTTTCCTCTGGCTGCCCGCCTACCATCTTCTAATGCACAAGCACTTCCGCAGACAGAGAAAGGAAAAAGTAAATGACCACTTGTAGTCAAGTCATGCACCACTTGATAATGCAGATATGTTCTGAGAAATGTGTCTTTAGGCAATTTTGTCCATGTGCGGACATCTTAGAGTGCACTTACACAAACCTGGATGGTCTAGCCTTCTACACACCCAGGCTGTATGGGATAGCCTATTGCTCCTAGGCTATAAACCTGTATGGCATGTTTCTGTACTGAATACTGCAGGCAATTGTAACATAATCGTAAGTATTTATGTATCTGAATATATCTAAACTTAGAAAATGTACAGTAAAATATTATATAAAAGATAAGATATGTTACATCTGCATAGAGCACTTATCATGAATGGAGCTTGCAGGACTGGAAGTTGTTCTGGATGAGTCAGTGAGTGAGTTGTGAGTGACTGTGAAGGCCTGGGACATTCCTGTTCACTGCTGTAGACTTTATAAACACTGTACGCTTAGGCGATGCCAAATTTATAAGACACCATGAGATTAAATCAAAGCACAAGAAAAAGTGATACGCTCAAGAGACGCAGTAAACACGAGATGTGTGAGGTGACGGCAATGTAAGATGGCACACTGTTTTATAGCAAACCTTTTTAGTAAGTAGAAAGAGCACACTCTAAAATGACAATAAAAAGTATAGTGTAGTAAATACATACATCAGTAATATAGTAATTTATTATCATTGCCAAGTATTATGTACTGTACGTAATTGTATGTTCTTTACTTTTATATGACGGGCAGCACAGTAGGTTTGTTTACTTCAGGGTCACCACAAACATGTGAGTAATGTGCTACAACATTAAGACAGCTTTTTCGTCACTGGCGATAGGAATTTTTCTGTTATAATGTTATGAGTCCATCACTGTATGTACATGTGCCCACCGTTGACCGAACATTGTTATGCAGTGCATGACTGTGTAATAAATATTTCTGGTTGGTTGAAGTCAGAAGAGTTCAGAAACTATCAGTTAAGATGAATTCTTTGGATTATTCATGTTAGAAATACATCTTGACTCTCCCTGTCTACCACTGGCATGGCACCTTTTGAGTTAGCTGCAGCTATATGTGTTTGGGTTGGGGTGAACTTACTATCAGGGAGATGATTTAGAGTTTTATTCTGGAGGGAGGTGCCTTGGTTTGAATCCCAGCTCCACCCATTTCTGGCTTGAGTGTTACATAACATCTCAGTTTTCTCAACTGCAAAATAGAGATCATACCATTTACCTCGTAAAGTTGTTTTGAGGATCAAATTAGTTGATACATGTAAATCTCTTAGAACTGTATATAGTATTAGCTGGCCAAGGTGGCTATTCTTATTATCTTTGTCCTCATTATTATTGTATCTCACCTCTAAATCTTCCTTCTTAAACTGTGAATTCAATCATTTATCCATTTGTGCATTGCTATTCCTTCATTGTATATCTATGGATTGATTACCTACTATGTGCCACACTCTGTGTTAGGTGCTGGTGTGCACGAGTGCATGTATGTGTGTGTGTGTGTGTGTGTGTGACATACACATACTTACACAATATATTCAAAATTACAAATAATGGCAAGTGTTAAACAGGAGATATATTTGAGTCGAGGGTGGCAGCGAAGGAGAGGAGTCATTCTTAACCTGCATAAGAGGGTCAAGGAAGGCCTTTCTGGGGACTGAGCATTTAGACTGAGAACAGAAGGCCCAGAAAGAGGCAGTGTGGGGAAAGAGAAACCCAAGCAGAAGAAACAGAATGGTCAAAGCCCTGAGGTGGGGACGAGCTTGAGATATCTGAGGAACTGAAAGGGAGCCAGTGTTGGGTGGAGATCCTGTGAGTTGATTGGGCCCTTTGGCTGAGGACCCCCAGGTTGATGATGATCCCCCAAAATAAGCCCATCTGAACTGGTAAGAGGGCTTATCTCTAGCCTCCATGACCTATAAATGCCAACAGAAGACTTTATCTGCCTTTTGTGCCAACAGCCTGTGGGAAAATGCCAGCTTTGGCAGTGGTTTCCTGATTTACTATCTCTTCTGTTCTTGGGGCAAGGAGAAGTATTGCTGAAGATACTGAGCAAAAGGCACCCACTGTCCACGAGGGGATGAGAGCTGACATAGAGTAAACAGATTATGAGGACTCTGGAGCAAGACTTGTGTTTAAATATTTACCCGAGTCCCAGAAATAAATAGCCTGAATTTACAAGCCCCACCTTCTCCTCTGTCCCAATGCAGGAAGCGTGGTCCCCGAGAGATGGCCAGGGTCAAAGGTTAAACCTTTCCAAACTTCCCCTATAAAAAGATACCTTAGGAGGGAATCAAAATGCTAATTCAGGTTAAATACTGGTTCCCTAGAGGAGTAGGGAAAAATCTGAAATATGAGTTTGAGGTGGACATTTTCATACTGTTCCTGAATTTACTGTGAGGTGGGTAGGGGGTTCTGACTCTATCGTGTCCCTTCAGGGAAGTTCAGAGGAGAATGCCTGGGAAGGAGGAAGTCAGCATGGGACAGTGGTCTCCCATCTATCTCTTCGATGTTGGTCATGCTGGGCTATGAGACCCTGTGCAAATATGTCACTGCGCTAGCGTTTAGTTTTCTTACCTGTAAAATTAAGATAAGAATAATGTCTACCTCATTGGCTATTGTGAGATTTAAATAAGATAAAGTGAATGAAGGGCTTGGCCTCATACTTGGCCTAAAGGAGGCTCTGTAAAAATTTACCATCCTCTCTTCCTTTCTTGTCCTCCAAGGATGGGGCTCTCAAAGTGTGGTACCTATACTAGCAGCATTAGCAAGACCTGGGCTCCTGTTAGAGATGCAAAATTTCTGGTGTTAACCTAGATCTACTGAATCAGAAACTGGAAGGGCTGGGGCTCAGCCATCTGTTTTAACAAATCCTCCACATGATTCTGATTAGGGTTGTCAGATTTGGCAAATAAAAATGCAGGATGGTCAGTTAAATCTGAATTCCAGATAAACAGTAAATACTTTTTTAGTATAGGTATATCCCATGCAATATTGGGACATACTTGTACTAAGAACATATTTGTTTATCGGAAATTCAGATTTAACTGGGCGTCTTGTATTTTGATTCTAGATTCTGAAACATGCTAAAGTTTGAGAACCACTGTCCGAGGATATCTCAGGGGTGGTGTCTAGCACAGCTTAGAGAAGGAATGGAGAGGAGGCCCCGGGATATCCTGGTATCATTACTTAAAAGGGAAGACAGAAACTGGGAGTAGAAAGTCGTTTCCAGAGCGATGGACATTCTGGGTGTTATACGGCCCATTACCAAAGAAAGCAGTTTCCTGATATTAGCTGAATACATTTTCAATTTTAACTGTGTAGAACTTGCTCTCCCCAAGAGAAAATGATCACTGTCTCTTATGAGAAAGTCACGGTACTCCATAAAAATACCGGTGTGTAAAAACAATATTGGTATTTCTTCAGAATAGCATGCCTTTGTGGGGCAAAACATTCTTTCTTTTTTTAAAATTAAGTTTATTGGGGTAACATTAGTTAATACAATTATATAATTTTCAGGTGTACATAATACTTTAACATCTGTTTATTCTATTGTGTATTTACCATCCAAAGTCCAGTTTCCTTCGGCTGCCATATATTTGACCCCCTTTGCCCTGTCTATCTCTCCCCTCCTCCCCCACTCCTACCCTCTGGTAATCACTAGTGTATAGTCCCTGTCCATGAGTCTCTGTTTGTTTGTCCTGTTCATTTGTTGCTTTTAGGTTTATATCCCACATATAAGTGATATCATGTGATTTTCAACTTTTTCTGTCTGGCTTTTTTGCTTAGCATGATTATCTTGAGGTCCATTCATGTTGTTGCAAATGGCAGTATTTCATCTCTTCTTATTCCACTGTATATATGTACCACAGCTTCTTTAGTCAATCATCTATCGTAGGGCACTTCGGTTGCTTCCATGTCCTGGCCACTGTGAATAATGCTGCTATGAACATTGGTGTGCAAATGTCTTTTCGGATATGGGTTTTCAAGTCTTTGGGGTAAATATCCAGTAGTGAGATTGCTGGATCATATGATAGATCAATTATTAGTTTTTTGAGAAACCTCCACACTGGTGAAACGTTCTTAAAGTTTTCTCATCTTGTCACCTCCTTTCAGCCTGGGAACACTGTTGTGAGGTAGGCTAAGAAGGATGCTTATCTTGGGTGTATAGTGGAGAAAACTGAGGCTCAGGGCGGTAAAGTGATTGGCTCATGGTCATATCATTTGCTCTGGCAGAACCAAGATTAGAACCAGGTCAGAAGGCTCCTAGTGTGCTTAGAAGGAGATGAAAATAGGTCCACCTAGATTAATTATGTTTTCAAGTGCAACGATTGATACAGGGTACTTTTTGCAAATCCATTGGCTGTTTCTGATTGTGAAGCTAGCCATTGTTTGTTGTCTTTGGTAATTTTTGACTCCTGGGTTAGTGGTCCTAAGTGTACATATACTGTCTTACTTTCCCTAAGAGTGTGGAAACAAAGATAAAATTCATGTATAAACTTGAATGACTTCCTCTGCGGTATAGTTTTGTTTTTATTTGAAAATGAAAGGTCAACCTGAATTATTTCCAAGGTAATTTCATCTCTAACATCAGATACCTAGGCTAAGATGTTTATTTTCTATTTCTTATCACACAAGACATAATTTGGGTTAGCATTCAACGACATTTTCATGTCTTCTTTTTACATACCCCGTCCCTCCAGCCAAACAAACAACTTCCCTCCATGCTTTGTTCTTAGGCCTCAGGCTGAGTAAGTAAATCTGAAACAGCTCTGGAATTGTTGCCCTTTGTCGTTAAAGTTTTTAAAAAATTGCATTCTGATCATATAATTATACAAACTCATTGTAGAAAAATGGGTAGCTTTTCTCTTGCTACTTTTAAGATTCCGTCTTGGTCTTTAACATTTGGGATTTTAATTATGATGTCTCGGTATGGGCCTCTTTGGGTTCATCTTGTTTGGGACTCTCTGTGCTTCCTAGGCTTGTATGTCTATTTCCTTCACCACGTTAGGGAAGTTTTCTGTCATTATTCAACTAGATTTTCTACTTTCTGCTCTCTCTCTTCTCCTTCTGGTATGCTTCTGCAAATGTTGTTATGTTTGATGTCGTTCCAGAGGCTGCTTTAACTATCCTCATTTTTTGGGGGGATTCTTTTTATTGGTGTTGTTCCGATTGGGTGTTTTCTGCTACCTTATTTTCTAAATTGCTGATTTGATCCTCTGCTTCTTCTAATCTGTTGATTCCCTCTAACGTATTCTTCATTTTGGTTATTATATTTTTCATTTATGACTGGTTCCTTTTTATGTTTTCTATCTCCATTTTAATGCTTTCTATCTCTTTGTTAAAGTTCTCATTGAGTTCCTCTACTCTTCCCATAAGTTCATTGAGCATTTTTATCACCAGTGTTTTAAACTCTGCATCTGGTAGATTGCTCATCTCTATTTTGTTTAGTTCTTTTTCTGGAGCTTTGTTCTGTTCTTTCATTAGCAATATGTTTCTTTGTCTCCCCATTTTGGCTGCCTCCCTGTGTTTGTTTCTATGGATTAGGTAGGGCTCCTAAGTCTTCTAGTCTTAGTAGGGTGGCTTTATGTCCTATGGGGCCCAGTGGTACAGTCTTCCTTGGTTACTTGAGCTGGGTGTCCAAGGTGTGTCTCTTAAATGGATTGTGTGTACCCTTCTGTTATAACTGAGCCTTGGTTGCTGTTTGCACATTGATAGGTGAGATTGACCTGCAAGCTGATTGGTTGTGAGGATGGGCTGGTGAGGGGCTGACCCTATGAAGCAGGATTCACTTTAGCAGGACTCTGGTGTCTATCCAGTCTACTTTGTGGGTATGTTCTCCTCAGATGTAGCCCTGAGTGATGATCTGGCTCTGGTCAAAGATGACCACTGGGTGTGTCAGCTCAAGGGCCTCCTGGGAGAAGCCCAGCTGCAGGCCAAGTTTGCTGCAGCCTGTGCACTCTTCAGGGCCACTTGGCATGAGCCATGAAGAAATCCACAGAAGGCCATCACCTGTACTGGGCTTAGTGCTGCCTTGAGAGGCCAAGCCAGGAATGGAGGCTGGCTGCCACTAATGTTGGGCTTGGGGCTGCTCAGCAAGAGGTACAGGGCATGACAAGGCCAGATGCTGCTTCTTTGGGTTTTGTGAACCTTTGAGAGATTTTTAGGAAAATCCACAGCATGAGCCAAGATGGGCCATTTGTATGGAAAAAAACATCACTAGAGGCAGGTTGGGTGGGCCCCCAAGTTGAGTGGGGTCTCAAGGAATCACCTGGGCAGGGTAACCTGTGTTAGCCAGGTTGATGGAGACTCAAAAATGGCAGCCACCTGCATCCTCATGCTGGATGTGGATAGGGCTCAACAAAGGAACGATGTCTTCTGCCAGAACTTTTGTCTGGGAGAAAGCTGCCCCTCAAGCCCTTGACCTGAAGCCAGATACTCACTTTCTCCTTGTATGTTCCTGACACTCCTCAAGCAGCTGTCTTAGTGCTGGAGCTCAGAGTGAGTGTCCATCACTGAGTAAGTCTGTATGTGGGCCCTTTAAGAGGAATATCTGTGACTTCTGCATCCCTATGCATCACTCAGCCACAATCTGTGCAGTTTTTCACAGCCAGAGATTGTGGGGACTTATCTTTCTGGCACTAGATTCTTGGGCTGGGGAGCCTGGTGTGGGATCGGGACCCCTTGTTCCTCCAGGATACCTCCGCAGCTGAGATATATACACTGATTCTCAACTGTTATACACAATTGTGGGACTGGCCCATTCCATCTCTCTACCCCTCCTACCAGTCTTGAGGTGGCCTCTTATGTATGTGCCCCATTATAGGACTTCTATTTAGCCAGGCCTCAGCTAACTCTCAGTGATGGTTGTTCTGTAGTTTTGTTGTAATTTTGATGTGGTATTGAGAGGAGGGGAGCACAGTGTCTACCTTCTTCACCATCTTGACTGGATCTCATCCCAAACTTTTTGTCTCCCATATCTTAGCCTCTCAATTTTGTAGTAAGCACTGTGTTCCTGATGCAGAAGAGAGGTCAACACAAGTTTAAGAAGGGAATAGTGACTTTTGACACAGTCCAGGCAGGCTTCTCAGACTTATTGTGCATAAGAATCATTTGGAGAGCTGATGACTCTGAGTTAGTAGGTCTGGCATGGGGACAAAGGAGTTCATGAGCTCCAGTAAGAGGAAGGGCAGTATGAAAATTTGTCATGGGAGTGTAGGTGATAAAGAAAGAGTGTCTTTTTTACTTACATGGGTTGCTATAACAAAATATCACAGACTGGGTGACTTAAACAACAGAAATATAATTTTTTTTTTTCAGTTCTGGAGGCTATAAATTCAATCAAGATGTTGTTCTGGTTGGTTTCTGGTGAGACCTCACTTTCTGGCTTGTAGATGTCTCTCTGTGCACTTACCTAGTCTCTTCTCTGTGCTCATGTAAAGAGAGACAGAAAGAAATTTCTGGTGTCATCTTCTTATAAGGACCAGTCCTATCATGTTATGACCTAATTTAACCTTAATTGTCTCCTTAAACACCCTATCTTCAAATGGAGTCACATTAGGGGTTAGGGCTTCAACACATAAATTTTGGGGAAACATAATTCAGACCAAAATAGTGTTTATCGTAGATTTTGTAAATTATCTTTGAGGGTGAAGTGATTGTCCTCTTGGAGGAGAGAAAGGACGTTGATTGAGGGTCAACTGAGTGTCAGTCATTACTGATTCATGATCTCCTTTGACTCCTGCACAACCCTGTCATGAGAGAAGATTGAAGCTCACAGATGTTATGATCACCCAGGTAGTAAGAGGTCAGCAAAGCATTCAAACTTTAATTTATAAGTTCATGCTTTCATATCACTAAACAGAACTTTAACTTGAAATCTTGCCAAATTCCTAGGACTATGTCTTTAAACTTGGAGTTGCCAAGAAGACTACTTGGCAGGTTCTTTTGGGAGTCTGAGAGGGTCTCTGAATAGGGTATCGACATGATCAGAGTTTTGCCTTGAGGAGGTAACTGGCCACGTGTGTGGGTGGGTGACTGGAGGTCATCTAGAAGCCTGTTGCTATGGTCCTGTTGAGAGATCATGACAGCCAGCACGGAGCAATTTTAAAAGTGCTGTATTCCCATGGCATTGTAAGGGCAGAGTCAGGTTTTGGTAAATGATTGAGTACAAGTCATGGGGCAGAGGGAGGGAGTCCAGGATGAGGCCAAGATGGGCAACTGAAAGGACAGCACTGCCCTTGGCAGAAATGAACTTAACCCGTGCCCTGGACATGCTGGCACCCCCAAAGCTCTCCTGGCCCCCATTCTAGTAGGTGGTGAAGAGGTACCCCAGGAAAGCTTGCAACTGCTTAAAGTCCAATGTCCCCCTTTGGGGAGATGTTGGAGAGGACTTCTCGAAATTAAGGTTAATGCAGTTAATCATTACTGATAATTATGTTCTTAATAGTACAACATTAGCCTTAATCATTTATTGAGTGAGAGATGATAAATGAAAAGATAATGACTTAGAACAGGCAGGCTGTGTGCAGAAGGAATTTTGATTAAAAGTGGACTGTTATTTCCATTAAGCTGTGAGGTGAAAAAGGTGGATGTTTCTAAACAGCCTGCTTTCCTCCCAGTTTCCCCTTTACTCCCCCTCCTCCTTCTCCTTCTTTTAACTCACAACGTATTTTAAAGTTTGTGCTAAAAAGGGGACAAGGTGCAGTCTGGGGCAATAGAACTTTTGATACCATGAGAATTCCATTTATAGGCAGAGGCAATAGTAACTTACTTCTTTATGCAAAATTTACTAGGTCCTATTCTTTTAACAAAGGCAAGCATGCCTACGTTGTATAACCATTTTAAAGTACAGATAACAAAAGATTAAAACTCTTAAGTGGCAATATTTAAAGTACAATTCCCCTTTCTTAATGAATGGCATCCACCCAGTTGCTCAAGCCCCAATCTAGGAGTTACCCTTGATTACGCTTTCCCTCATTTCCCACATCTGACCCATCAAGAGGCCCATCAACTTTGTTTTTGAAACAGATCCCAATCTGTACAATAGTCTTTGTCTCAACTGCTACCACCTGAGACCAAGCTTCTGTCTCCTCTCACCCAGATGCAGCAATGGCCTCCTACATGGCATCTCTGTTTTCTTCCTTGCCCCCAACACTACACTCTCCACATGCTTGACAGCAATCTTTAAAAGCAAGTTAGATTCTGTCTCTTTCTTACTTGAAACCCTCCAGTGGCTTACCATTACACTTGGAGTAAGATCCATACCTCCTAATCTGGCTTGCTAGGATCTATGTGATGTATCCTCACTCTGCTTTCCAACCTCATCTCGTACTACCCTCCATGCTCACCACACTCCAGCCACTCTGGCCTTCTTTCTGCTCCTCACCCATAAGGACCTTCTCACTATAGGGTCTTTGCTTTGCTGGGATGATTTTCCTTTATTCTTAGAATGGTTGGCTTCTTTTATCATTCTGATCTCAGGTTAGAGGTCACTCCCACAAAGGGAAATTTCCCTGACTCTCCATTCTAAAGCAGTCATTTTATCATACCTTCTTTATTCTCTTCACAAGCACTTACCACTCTTGGATATTTTTTCTTTTCTTTTCTTTCTTTCCTTCCTTCCTTCCTTCCTTCCTTCCTTCCTTCCTTCCTTCCTTCCTTCCTTCCTTCCTTCTTTCTTTCTTTCCATTTATTTATGTCTCCTCTGTTAGAATATAAGCTTCTGGAGAGTAGAGATTTTGCTCATGCTATTCACAGCAGAATCCCCAGTGTCTAGTGTTTGATACATTGAGTAGATGCTAAGGTTAATATTTGTTGAATGAATGACGAAGGCATTTACACTATCTCTTCATCATTCTGGAGACCTCCTTTTGGCCTGGCCTTCAGGGATCTCCCTCTTCTCTGACATGGCACTAAGCACCCACTGCCTTATATTAGGGGTAAGGTACAGTAAGGACCATTTCTTGAAGTCATCTGTCTTTTGGAGAATAAGTGTTTTGTTCGAGATTTGGACCATTTTAGGAACATTAGATAAATAACCACAAGCCTCCCCACATCAGCTCAGCAAGAATGAAGATAATTATACTAGTTTGATATTTATCAAATACTGCTATGCCATGTCCTCCTGGGCATTAAAGGACTCTTAGAACTTTCTGGAGCTCTCTTGGACCCAAGAGATGTAATTGAGTTGATAGCACATTATAATGACTGGTCAGCGCAAGAGCCCTCTCTTGTTTCACCCGATATTTTCCCCTTGATCTTTCATTCACAATCCCATTCTCCTTCCCCTTTCTAGGCTCCTACTCTTGGGTATTTAATATATGTCCTTCCGATCTGTATTCTAGCTATGTATTGATGCATATGTATATCCTTGAAAAAATGCAGTGTTTTGTACATGTGTCTATGGAGTCTCTGGGATCTTTGTAAAAAATAAAAATACTGTATCAATTTAGAGAATTATTTTTATTATTAATCTCATCTCTTATTACTAGGGAGTATGTGGAATTATAGAATTTAATAGCTAAGAGTCACTTGAAAATCACTGGCTCCGCTGCCTGCCTTCTTTGAGAACGAAGGCCCAGAGGCTTCCTTTTAAATGATTCCTTCATCAAACTGTTGCCATTTACTGAGAGTCTGTATTGGTCAAGGTCCCAAGCCAGAAGTGCTGGAGGACACAGAGTTGAATGACACAGGCCCTGCTCCTGAAACTACAGCTTCCTGGGAGACTTCTAGTGGAGTGGGTGGGCTGTGGGCCTTCCCAGGTCTTCTTTGCTATTGAGCGTTTGGCTTACAAAGGACTCACAGATGATCCGATTTGGGGATACATCCCCACTGTCCCTTCTCCGTTTTTTTCTTTTCATCTTCACTATTATTACCCAAGTATCCACATCCACCTTCTGACCAGTGGTGCCAGCACAGTCAAATTCCTGACCTGCCTCTGCTCTTTCTTGTCCTTCTCTTGGTTGACATGTCTCTCCTCTTCTTCGCCCACCCTTAAGTGTCCTGGTGGAGCACAGAGTCCTCACCATACTCTATCTTTGTGTTTCCAGATTGGCGCTTCGCTCTTTGCCAGTAACATCGGAAGCGGACACTTTGTGGGGCTGGCAGGGACTGGAGCAGCTTCAGGCATCGCCACTGGGGGCTTTGAATGGAATGTGAGTAACACTCGAGACAGTGTGTCCTCGAGCTCGAAGGAACTTTAGCAGTAGCCAGTCCAATCTATGCTCAAAGATACTCAGAGTGTTAGGGAACCTCTCAGGGCCACCCAGGATGGAGATGAAGGAGGGGCACAGTTTCAGGAGCCCCAGGGCCCTTCTCCCCTTTCAGTAGACTAGCATGAGAAAACCATTGACTCGATAGCAACAGTGTTTCTTTCTTCTCTTAAAAAGCCAAACCCTCCTGTATCTTTCTGGCCATGTTGGAGGTTTGGAAATGCTTACCACCAGGTTTCCATTATTATTATCATTTTTAAAAAGGTCTCCAAATGGTATTTTAATCCTTGTAAACCAGGGAAGAGGCAAAAAGGAGCTGTGGTGTCAGTGGGCAGCGGCCTGTGGTACCCTCCATGGTTGCCTGGTTGCCATTCCCATGGGCCAGTTAGGCAGCAAAGGCCCCTCTGGTCTCTGATGGCCAGCTAGAGAGCTGTCTTCAGTGCCCGAAGAGAAAATGCTGGGTGATTGTTCTGCAGCAGCTGAGGGCCCTCCAGGCAGCAGGATGGGATAAGTTTCCTCCTGGTTTGACTCCACCTCTTTTTCAATTTCAGGCCCTGATTTTTGTGGTTGTGCTTGGCTGGGTGTTTGTCCCCATTTACATTAAGGCTGGGGTAAGTATCTTTTCTGTTATTCTATTTCCAAGATACAGAAAAATATTGTTATCTACATGAGCTTGTTCCCCCTAGAAGGCAGAGGAGACTTTATGGGATAAATGGCAGAGAAAACCTGTGCCTTGGCTTTCTTTCCCAGGTTATAAAGCTCTTGACTCTTAGGGGCATTAAACAGATCCACTCAGTCATGACTTACTCATCCCGCTAGGAAGCTTTCTTAAGAAATCTCATTTCATTCAGAGGCCTTTGAAGCATCTTGCCCCTCACTCTGGCTGTATATTTACAAGGCACTGCCATGCATTTGCTCACGATATATAACTGTGTGCCTCTGTCTCTGGGAGGGAAGCAGCATGAGAAAGGGAACCATATTTCCCCTGCATTCACCTATATCAGCAGCTCTTGTTTGCTGAGAATGCAGCTGGTACTCAACTATCAAAGGGATGCTTTATCTTTCTTTGAAAGCTCTCTGACATTTTACCAAAGATAGCTTTAATGCTAGCTCCTCAGTGAAATATAGGAGTACCTACTATGTGTAACTCTATCGAAAGCAGTATGGAAGAAACACAAGACAGACTCTATATCTTCTGGAGGCTGTTGGTGACACGTGCCTGATCCCAGGAGATAGCAGGTTCAAGGTTGAAGGAACAAGACAAGAGTGTGGTTGGAATTTGCAGAAAGGAACTAGCAGAACAGTCAAGCAGGTCTACAGCCACAATTCTTGGCAAGACCTGTGTGCAGAACAGGGTGAAACACATACCCAGCTTGGCCACCTTTTTTGGCACACTGAAAAGATGCTACCATTGTTATGATGTCTTGTTAATAGTAGGTGCTTTGCATGGGAATATATATCTATTTATCCCCTCCTCCTCGAGGGCAAAGATTTGCCTTCTTGGTTATGTGTAGTCATGTGTTCATTAAAAAAATGTTTTTTTAGGTGCCTTCCAAATCCTGGGGTAATATACAGCTACCTCTGCAGGGTAAGGCATGTGGGATTGAGGTGAACAAATGGCTAGAGGACAGCCATCTGGCCACTGCAGACTTCTCTGACCAACAAGGGTTAAGCCTTGATCATACCTCTGATACCGCTTGTGGATGCCACTGCTCTTCTTGCTCTGGGCCTTCTGGTCACTCTGGTTGGTGGTGACCTCCCTTATATCCTATGCAGGTGGTGACAATGCCAGAGTACCTGAGGAAGCGATTTGGAGGCAAGCGGATCCAGGTCTACCTCTCTCTTCTGTCCCTGTTGCTCTACATTTTCACCAAGATCTCGGTGAGTCCACTGGCTGTCTCAGAACTTGCCCGCTCTTTCTCCTTAGCACGTGCTGGCCCAGCAAGGGGCAGCACTATATGTTTCCATTAACTTGATTCCTTACACCTTCTTGCTCCTTAGGGTAAAGTCCTATTTCATGCATCAAGGAGCCAACATGTGGGATTCCTTAGCCTCCACCGTGAACAAGGTTGAACACATAAACAGATTCAGGAAGGTTCAGTGAAAGCTGAATAGAAGATTATAAGGAAGTTAGGGATGTCTGAAGCCTGGCCCCAAACGTAGAGGTTGCTGTGGGCCTTTGTGCCCTGTCAGGGTCAGAATCTGCTTCCAGGTGACATTTCTGATGCACTTAAACATGAGCAGTCAGTGACAACCCTTGGGGGTACGTCAGAGATTCTCCCTCTTTTTTTATGGACAGGGAAATGAAAACCCTGGGCATGGGAAGTACTTGCTCAGGATCCTGAATCAAGAATGGAACCCAGAACTCTGACTCCAGCTCACTGTCCTTTTTACTGCATGAGACTTCTTGTATTCACTTGGAATCAGCTCCCTGGGCCTTCAGTCGCTAACCTTCTGGGGGATTTCTACTCTCTTTGAACCCAGGTACTGAGGCTGCTCTCCTTACCATTTAGCCTGTCTCCCTGCCAACCTGAAGCTGCAGGCTCCAGTTTGCAGGGCTGAGATATCTCAGGGATTGGCTGGCCATTGAGAGCTGTACAGAGCTCTGGGCTGACCCACTGGAGCGAGTCTTGTATTCCTTCTTCAATTAACTTTTCCTTCCTTAAAAGTGTGCAAGTCAACTCCTTTTGATGGTAAAACAAAATAGAAGAGCCAGGAGCCCACTGAAGTTCTGAGATAGTCTCCTGACATCCCAAAATATGGTGGGAAGAGAAAAGCTTCCTTATAGGTTTTGCCTGATATATTCTCAAGGTGAGATGAAAGAAAGAGAAAAAGGATAATGTGAATGATAGGATATAAGAGAAAGAAATCAGGACCTTGGTAAGAAAACTATGTAGGCAAATAATCGGAGGAAATATAGGGTTGTGGAGGAGGAGCCTGGGCTCCAGGTCTGCTCCAATGGTCACCAGCTGGTTACCTGGGGCAAATGATGTATTGCTTTACCTCTCCGGAACTTAGCTTCTTCATGGGTAAGATAGGGATGAGAATTGCTACCTTGCCTACCTCATTGTCTAGTAGTGAGGATCAAATGGATTTATTTGAAAACACGAAGTGTCATTGAGATATAAGATAAGATAATGAACATGAGAACCCTTTCTAGTTTCTGTGAGAAGCTCCCTGGGTTGCTTTAGCATCCTAACCTAGCTAGAGAGAAGGCTGTATATTTCGGATACTAGATCTTCGTCAGATATATGATTTGCAAATATGTTCTCATTCTGTCAGACATACACAAGCAGAAATAGAATAGTATAATGAGCACTCATGGACCTAATACACATCACTCTGCTTTAATAATGATCAACATTTTGCCATTCTTGGTACATCTATCCTTTTCTATTTTTTTTCAGTAATATTTTAAATCAAGTTTTAGACATCATGTCATTTCACTGCAAATTCTTCAGAAGCACTTTGACTTTTAAAAACCTCAACTATTATGCTATTACCTACACAAAAAAATTTTACAATTTCTTAATTTAGGTGGTTTAATACCTGGTCTATGTCCAGATTTTCCTGATTATATAAAAAATGTCTTCTTACAGTTGATCCAAATGATGTCTATACATTGCATTTAATTGTATTTTCTTTAAAAGAAATTATATATATATATATCTCTTTAGCCTGCCACAATTATTTTCCCTTTTATATTATTTCCTTCCATTCCTGGCCTACATGCAAAAACTTTATTTTTTTAAATGTTTTATTTTATTTTATTTTAAACAATTTTTAATTAAGTTTATTGGTTACATTGGTTAATACAATTATATAATTTTTGGGTGTACATTATCATCTGACATCTGTATATTCTATTGTGTGTTTACCACTCAAAGTCTTTTAAAAAAAATTGGATTGTTAGTCTTTTTTTTTCTTTTACTTAGAAAGAAGAAAATTATTTTTAATGAGCCAATTCACTTATTACACAGTTGAAGGCTAATGAAGTCACGTGATTAATAATATTCCCTTAAAATTGCATCCTGGGAAGTGTTTTCATTTAGGTTTAATGAAAAACACTTGGAAGCCATTGAGTACTGTGGGAAGTGTTTAGTTATGGTCCCTGTTTATGAATTAGTATGAGTTTATAGTTGATGTTGGAGGCTAAAGTTTTTTTTGTGTGTGTGACAATGTTTCATCCAAATTGAAACAGAAAAATTGACAAATATCAGAGTGTGTTTAGCCTGCAAACGAAGCCAAAAGCCAGAGGTTTGGAATCAGAGATAGACTAGAGAGGCTGAGGAAAACACGGAGCCCAGCAGGTGGCAATAGAGGCCCTTCTCTTCCCTCCATGTGCAAGCAATTAAAGTTACCATCTTCTTAAACCATCATGAAGACAAACCTAATTTCAATTATCTAGGGTCTGCTTGGCATGGAAACAAGAATAGATGGAGTCTGCATAGAGTAGGAGGAATAAAAACTTGTGCATAAAATCTGAGCCTGTGAGTAGGCCTTTGGTTTCCCAAGTCACTGAAGACTTCCATTTATAAAGAACACACATGTTTTTTAAAAATTTTATTTTATTATTAGTTTTAAGTATATAGTACATTGGTTTGACATTTATATAGTTTGTAAAACAATTCCCCTAATTTCTCTTTCCTCTGGCTCTCCACCTTGCCTTTACATTAATACTAACTGCATTTCCTATGCGTTTGTCTTTTTTGCTGTTGAGTTGAATTTTTTAAAAAATATTCTTGATAGTAGACTCTTAGCAGATATATGATTTACAAATATTTTATCCCATTCTGTAGGCTGTCTTTTTACTTTCGTGATAGTGTTGCACAGAAGTTTAAATCTTGGTGAAGTTTATTTTATTTACTTTTACTTTTGTTGCTCTCGCTTTTGTTGTTACTGAATGCATTGATTTGCTGACACCAAAAAAATCACTGCAAAAGCCAACGTCGTGAAGATTGACTCCTATGTTTACTCCTGAGTTTTATAGTCTTAGCTCTTCTACTTTGGATTTTGATACATTATGAGTTATTTTTTTTTCCGTATGATGCGAGGTAGGGGTCCAACTCCATTCTTTTGCACGTGGATATCCAGTTCTTTCAGCACCATTTGTTGAAGAGACCGTCATTTCCCCATTGAATGGTCTTGCACATATATATATATATTTTGCACAATTCAATGAAAGCATGCTCTCACCTAGAGGGCCAGTAGGGCTTTGTCTTGGTGCTGGGGCCAGTGCCCTGGATTACTCCCTACCCAGCTTCCTGATTTAAATGGCTACTGCCCTGGTTGGTGCCTTTGTGCTTTCCCTGCCAATGTGACAGTTCCACCTCTTTCGCTTTCTCCTCCTCTCCTTCAGGGTTAGTTTTCAGTTACAAGATGAAAACCCTGGGTTTTACTATTTTATTAGAGATCGGTGTGCAGAGCCTGCACTGGAAAGTGCTGGGAGGAGCGGAGAAGTCAGTCTTCCTGAGAGAGGGAAGGGCAGCAACATAAAAGGAGAAAAAGGAGTGTAAGCGGCAAAGGTGGAATTCGCAGGAAGTTGGTAAAGGAACAGCTCCTCTGTTCAGCTTGTGAGGTGGCACCTACCTAACGAGCATGTAGAGGATGGCACTGGGACTCCCCTTCTTGGAAGCAAGACTTCTCCAAGTCCACAGTTCAAGCTGGTTAAAGTCTGTTGACTACAGTTGCCATGGAAAGGGCACTTTTTGCTCTCAGAGCTTTTGTAGGGGTAGTCATATAAATAAATGAAGTGCCCAGCCTCACTCCCTGCCTCCCCAATCGACTCATCAATTGTTTGGGTTACTGATTAAACCTTCCTGGACTTGGAAGCTCCTAGGTAGTGAGAGACATCCTCCTTTAGTTCAGGTCCTGATGGAGCCCATTCCCTAGGAGTCAGCTTTTTCTGTATTTTGCTTTTAAATAGTACTTGGTGTAGGCTGTTCTCTCTCTCTCTCTCTCTGTGATTTCTGAGGCATCTTCCTGGAAGCCTTCCAGGGTGCCCTACCTGTTCCTCTTGCTTCCTAGAGCCAGCAATCCCTTGAATAATGCCCAAGAAAGAGGATAGCTGCCCTTTACTCA
The DNA here is from genome assembly GCF_014176215.1 of Rousettus aegyptiacus. Classification (NCBI taxonomy): domain Eukaryota; kingdom Metazoa; phylum Chordata; class Mammalia; order Chiroptera; family Pteropodidae; genus Rousettus; species Rousettus aegyptiacus. The sequence continues at coordinate 15,273,094 of NW_023416308.1, read as the reverse complement.
GTGCCAATCTCTTCTTAGTCTCCAGTAGGGGCTTTTCTTATCCTATCTCCAATTCTCATAAGAGTACTACACAAGTAGGAATTTTAATTTCATTTTCCACTTTCTGGAAGAGAAATCTGAGTCTCAGAGAAGTTAGGTAACTTGTCCCAAATCACACAGCTAGTGAATGGCAAAGCCAGGACTGAAACCTAGTGTCTCTAGTTCCAAAGTCGGTGTTCTCCTCACAGTTTTGCTCTGTTAATGGAATGAAGGTGTAGGATGACAGAATGGGATAGATCATTTAGTCCTATGTCCTATGCTCTCATTTTATGGATGGGGAAACTGAGGTCCAGATTGGCGAAGGGACTTTGTGGGCTTAAACAGTAGCAGAACTAGGATGAGAAGCAGGGTCCCTGATATTGAATCCAAACCTTTTGACATCATGTACCCATGTCCATCTTCTAAGTCTTTCAGTCCTCTATTAGGGAGTAGGTCAAAATTCAAGGCCTTGGGAAAAATGAAGATAGTCGGTGAAATGACCTTACAACCTAAATGAGCTTCTGAGAGTGGGATTTGAGAGGACTGTGAGGAGAAAACACCAGGTGCATACCGGAGATATGAAGGACCTGAAGGAGGGATGTCTGGACAGCAGGGAAGGGCAGAGAAGGCTCAGAGGGACAAAGCTTTGGCTTTATAAATTTGGCTGACTTCAGGATCACCATGGGTCACAGAGGAACATAAACTAAAAGATTTACACTGATGTTGCTGTAGCTGCCATGAGCTCACATTCAGGTGCACATGAATTCAGGATTCATGGACAAAAAAAAAAAAATTGTTAGTTAACAAAGACAGGAAGTCGGGTATTTACATTGCTCACAAAGATTAGTCAATTTTGCTGTGTGTATGGAGAGGCATGAATAGTTCGTGATGGGTGAGAAGAATGGCAACCAGGAACCAGCTAGGAAGGCTTGAGGAGGAGGTAGGATTCAGTGTGTGTGTGTAACTGATGGGACAGAAAGCTGAAATGCATTTCAGGTGCAGGGCCAAGGTGTGATTCTGGCCATTAGGCAGTGGTGGTGTAGGGTCGTGACCATGGTTGCCATCTTGTGGCCACATCCTTTTGGGCTCTGAGACCTAAATTTAATTACCCTTCCATGTACACCTGTAAATTTTATTAGCTGCACCCGAGTTCTACCTCAATGAGTTCTGAGAAGCATTCTGTTCTATAAAAGTTCCTGGCATCACATATCTTATTCAAATGTGCACAATCACTTGAGATAAAGCCTCAGATTTTACAAGTTATGCATGATGACTCAATGTCCCTGTTTCCTGTGGCCGTTATCACAGATCATGACTGCAATAAACTTTTATAGCAATTTCACTGTACATTTTGGATCCTTGGGTGAAACTAAGAGATTTGGTTCTTGCTTAAGGTTTGAATACTTATTGTATGAGCCATTCGCTTTCATAAATGAAAAGAAAATTTTGAGAAATGGAGCTCTCCATCTCAAACCTCACTGCTAGGCAGGATTTAGTGGGTGCTCAGATACAACGAGGAACAGAATGGGCAGCAAATGCAAACATATAAAATCACAGGATCTCAAAGCATCAGAGCTGAGATGAAACAACCTGCCCAAGGCTCATGGTCAGACGCCATTACTCTAAGAGGTCTTCCGTCCGGGTCTGTATTTTTATTGTTTCTCATGAGTCCTAGGGATGTTGTTCAGCCAAACTTTCAAAGTGATGAGAACAAAGCTCTTGGCCTAAATCTAACTTCCTGTTTTTGTAAATAAAGTTTTATTGGAACACAGTCATACCCATATATTGATGTATTATCTATGGCTGCTTTCATGCTTCAAAGGCAGAGTTGAGCAGGTGGGACAGAGACTGTATGATCTGCAAAGCCTAAAACATTTACTATCTGACCCTTTACAGAAAAAGTTTGCTGACTCCTGGTCTAGAGGACCATAATTTTCTCTTTCAATTTAAGTCGGTTTTGCTTACGATATTGGGAGATGCAAGGGGCCAGAGGGGAAGACAAGAATATCGAGGTGATGCAAGGCCACCGTTCCCCAGGGCTCTGACTGGGTGGCCCTTTACATGCCCTTAAACATAGTTTCTTTTTGCTATAAAACAGCTTGTGCATTGCGTCTAGGGGAAGTCTATTTTCTTTCCTACCTAGAGATTGGAAAACAAAAGATTCACCATGATCCTCCCTTAATCCTATCCTTCCTGGTAGTGTTGGAGATGCCATGAAAATTCATTTTGGTTGACTCCAGCACTCTCTGTTGATTTAAATTAGCAACTGTACCATCCAGTCAGGTAGAGGTTCTTTATGAGGCTAAATGAAGCAGGGAGGAGAAAAGGAATTGCATCCAGAACTAGTGAAATCAAGGGCGAAGAGGGAACAATTCTTCTTCAAGTTATATGAGCTAATTTACATAAAACCACATAGCACCAAGCCTGCCATGCAAGAGGTTCTTGGTGATACTCTGGTTATGATGGACTCCATCTGGGCCAGGGAGATCACATTATGATGTTGCTAAAGTTTCTTCTCACTCCAGGGTGGGGCTGGAGTTTTCTAGTCATGGGATTCTCCACCAGTCAAACTTGCTTTTGAGAATAGATCTGATAAAACTTTGCACACTGACGTGTAAACAGTGGTTAATGGCTTAGAGTGGCAGTCCATGGGTGAGTTGGGAGGAACCTCAGGGTGTTAATAGTTGTTCCTTGGCAAACAGAGTTTCATAGTTAGATAAGTTTGTGAAGGGCCATTTCCTATGCTTCCCTCTTGGGGATTCACTGTACATGCTGTATATTAAAGGCTCAGAGAAATTGGTAAAGAAACTACTTTAATTTTGTTTAATCTAACATTTCACAGATCTCTTCGACCATAGAAGCCTTTCCTTTTCATGGAATATCTATTATCATCTCTAACAAAGCTTTTTGGGAAACTTAGAAATAGAGCATGATTCTCAGGTATTCATATCTTTCTAATTTTTAATTTTATTGTGAGATGAACACTTCACATGCGATCTATCCTCTTGGCAAATTTTAAGTGTACAATATGTGATAGCTGACTTACAGGTACAATGTTGTGTGGCAGCTCTCCAAAGCTTGTTCATCTTACTTAACTGAAACTTTATGTCGACTGATTAATAATTGCTCATTTCCTCATCCCTCCAGCCCCTGGTAACCACTATTCCAGTATTTGATTTTGTGAGTTTGACTAATTTAGATACTTCATATTTGCGGAATCGTGTCTTTTATATTCTTAACTGGGGATAAAAATATGAATCTCTGTGATATTTTAGCTAAAGGGCAAGAAGGTTTGGGCCAACACTGGGCCCTAGAAATCACAAACATTGACACTATGCAGGAGATGGCTTCTGCTGAACCCTCCAAGCTTGCCTCCCTGGCCTGTAGCTAATGTACTTCAGCCAGGCCCTGTAGCCAACTGACCTCTCTCACCCTTAATTCACCTCTCTTCTCCCTCCAGGCAGACATCTTCTCTGGGGCCATATTCATCAACTTGGCCATGGGCCTGGATCTGTACCTGGCCATCTTTCTCTTATTGGTAATCACTGGCATTTACACAATTACAGGTGAGTCTATTCAGATGTCTTGGCAGGAGCCCAGCCCAGGGTTAGGCTCTTGGGAAGGATGAAGGGAAGTAGGAGACATGGCTTCTCCTCTTGAGGAAGAGAAATACACCCAAGAAAGAGTTTGAGGATAAGATATTTGCTTGGTCCCAAGTCACAGACCCTAACAAGCTATACAGGTGGCCCCAGAAAACTCCAGTGTTGGCTGGAATAGTCAGGACAGCTTCTTCCAGCTGGTGGGGCAGGGCTTAGCCTTGCAGATTGTGGAGGACACTTGGCTGAGTTGGGAGAATCAGGGAAGGAGTGCCAGGTGCAAGGACAGGTGAGAGCAAGGAATGGAGGTAGGAATGGGCATGGCATGGGGCCAGGGCAGAATGAGTAGCAGATATACTTGGCTGGAGTAGGGTGGTCAATATGAGGCAGTTGGGGCGTGTGTGTGGGAGATAAGGGCTGAAAATTCAAGCAAAGTCACAGGGCTGGGACCTTGGAAGTCAGGCAGAAGCCTTGAATTGATGTGACAAAGACTGGGAAGCACTGTGGGGAGGATGGGAGAGAATGACACATACAAAGAGATTTTCGAGGAAGATTCAAGAGGTCAACTGGAGAAGCTAGTGACACGAATAACAACTGGGGACCCCTTTGCAGAGGCGTTACTCTGCCTCAGTTAGGGGGCCAGGGCCAGTGATGGAACTTTCTGCTCAGCTGGAGTCTCATAGCTTTGGGGATAAGAAGCTACTTAGATGGCCTGAGAAAGAGTCAACATACAAGTAGCCCTTTGAAATGTATTGATTTGGTAATAGCCCCAGACATTATGTAGAGACGTCAGCTCTTTGCTCTTCCCTACCTTTATTTGTGGAAGATGCTTTTTCTTATTGTGGAGGAACCATCTCCTGGCTTAAAAGGATCACGTTAAGCTCTTCCTCCTCAAATAGGGAGAAACATTTCTCCTTTCCTCAAGGTCTTCTCTGCATTTTTGTGAAAAGTGGAGATGTTGGGTAAGGCTGGGTAGCAGGCTGCTGTAACAGGACAGGGAGGGAAGGAAGGAAAGGCAAGTAGGTGGCTGAGGAGCGTGCTCAGAAGGTGTGCAGAGGGAGAGGGGCAGCAGTGGAGACAGAGGCAGGCTGACAGATTGCTGTCCTACATGAGGTCAGATGGATTGTGTCCTTGTCTACTTAGGGGGCCTGGCAGCTGTGATTTACACGGACACCTTGCAGACGGCGATCATGCTGGTGGGGTCTCTTATCCTGACTGGGTTCGGTAAGTGAGGCCCAGATAGGCTGAGGAGGGGAGGAGGCAGAGGCAGAGGCCCAAGAAGAGAAAAGCAAGTCTAGCCTCTCTGTCCTTTGCCCTCCCAGGCAGTGAGCTGGGTGAGATCTTCCCTCACCAGGGGAATGGTCTAACCCAGAATGACCATCACTGTAGGTGTGCAGGGGGTACCTTCTTTAGCCCTGGAGGTCTCAGGCTTGGCCTGGCCCAGACAACACCTGGATTCCCTGCTACCCTCTCTGGATAGCCTGGGCCAGTGGTGCCTACTGTGGGCCTCTGATGACATGGTCTTCTCTCCACAGAGAAACTGGACATAAAGAGGAATAAGGCTAAATATCCATTGGGCTAAATATATTCAAATGTTGTATCTTAAATCTCAGATTATATCTTATGTTCTTTCTTTTATGAAATGACGATAGTGATCATTTTCTTGCTTATGTCCTTATTTGACAAAATTTTAAAAAATCAATCATTCTATGTTGTCCCACACCCCAATTTTTTGAAATTTTGTCTATGAACTTTTGAAGATAAGACTGGAAACCTTGGATCTAGAAGTACTTTTAGGGGAGGATATAAAATGCATTTTATTTTTAAGGGGGCCCATAACCTGTGTGTCCTGTAAAGTCTCATATCTGCTTTCTATGCTGTTTTCCAAAAGCTTCCATTCAGTTTTCCTCAGTGGTCCCTGAGGGTCTGCAGGGCAGGGGCTGGAATGTTTTATTTGAGGACACACAGTCAACACGTGATAGGGCTCCAGACTCCTTATCCATTCTCTGTTCATCCCACCACATGGCTAGGACCAGGGGTGGTATTGCCTGATCTGTGTGTCCAGGTTTCCAAAAGCTGCTGCTGACTTGGTGGCGGAATGGAGAGGTCGAGGGGAAAAACAAAGTATTTAAACCTGGTTCAAAACGAAGGTTTTTGTTTTTGTTTTTGTTTTTGTAATTCAAATACCTTCTTTTTGTAAAGAGGTTTATGGTTGGGGTCCTTTCACAGGTTATTGCTTTGGATCCTCACAGTAACCCCCCAGGGGGCTAGGCGGGGATAATAATCCCATTTTATGGATGAGATATCTGAGGCCCAGGATGAGTAAGTGACTTGCCCAAGACCATACAGTGAGTGCTCTCACTGTGGGTCAGGTCCTCTCAGTTTCTCAGGCATCTATCTACAGGAAGAAACGGCTATGAAGAGTTGAAAGTTTTGGGATGTTGATTTTTGTTACTGATGTTTTCCAGCCTTTCACGAAGTGGGAGGGTATGAAGCCTTTATGACAAAGTACATGAAAGCCATTCCAACCAAGATTTCTTATGGAAACATCACCATCAAGGAGGAATGCTACACCCCAAGGGCCGACTCCTTCCACATCTTTCGAGATCCCATCAGTGGAGACCTGCCATGGCCTGGGCTCATCTTTGGGTTGTCCATCCTAGCCTTGTGGTACTGGTGCACAGATCAGGTACCCAAGCTGGACATGTGGGGTGGTCAGGGTCTTACTCAGGCTACTACAGGGACTCTGGTCTATCTGTGGCTTGCAGGGTTGGGAAAGGAAGGGCAGGGCTCATGCATGCTGGTAGTCACTAGCCTTGGTGACATGAGGGTCCCAGGCTAAGGACCCAGGATGTGGAGGGGAGCTGGGGTGGCCAGAAGGTGTCTGCCTGCACTCTTCCCTCACCAGGCTTTCTCTGGCAGGTCATTGTCCAGCGCTGCCTCTCAGCCAAAAACATGTCTCATGTGAAGGCTGGCTGCGTGATGTGTGGGTACCTCAAGCTGCTGCCCATGTTCCTCATGGTGATGACAGGAATGGTCAGCCGCATCCTGTACACAGGTGATGCCTTCTGCTGGACTCAGAGGCCACTCTCTTCCATTCTCATGTCTCTGAGTTACTTCTAAAGCTCCCTGCTCTTTTTTTTTCTTTTCTTGCCTCCTTTTTCTTTTCTTGCTGCAATAATCAAGCATTACTGTTCTCCTCCTAGAGAGTGAGCAACTTGAGATCACAGAATCCATCAAGTTGCCTTCCCTGGTTTCTTATGTTGGCAATTGCTTTCTCCCTTTTTGCAAATTCTCTGAAGTCATTGCTATGTCTCCAGCTAATTAGCTTCTTCCAGCTAATTATTGCTCACTTTTTGCTTAGCCCTCCTCAAGGCTGTAGTAGTATGTACTATGTCTTTAATGTGAGAGAACTCCCAGCCAGTCTGCTGCTCCAGGTCCTGTTTCCTGGACCATTTCCTTGAGCCTTGCACGTTGCTATCTAGGGTGGTAGAGTCTTCCTTGGCCCTTTTGCAGCCTCTGCAGCATTGCCATTGCATTTTTGGTTTTTGGTCAGCTATCCTAACTCAAAACCTTCCTGGAATATGAAATAATGGCAAGAAAAGAATACCATGGAGTGAAAGTTGGTGAGGGCCCTTCAAAATCAGGACAAGAGAGTCTGGGGATATTTGTTGCCATTGGCTGCATGCTCCTAATAGTGCTCTCATGCTCCTACATAGGTTCACCTGTCATGAGAAAAATATATCTATCTGATAGTTCACATTATAATGGATACAACATATAAAAATATTAGAGATGAATCAGTGCTATAAGGGGCAGCATGTAGTAGCTACCTAATAAATGTCTGTTGATTTGAATTCTATAGATGTTTCTTCAAGTCTCTAGATCATGTTCCTTTTCTCTCCTAGACTACTTTTCTGTCTCTGCTCTAGATTTTTCATGTCTTGGAAATAATACCCATCAGCTCTCCCACTGGGGAATTCCCTCAGTTGTTTGTGAATTCCCCCAGTCAACCCTACTTGCAAGAGCTGCTTAAAATGAGCCTCAAGATTAGGAGCTATGAGTCACTGTGATCTTCAGGCAAACAAAGCAATGGTCCCTGCTGAGCTGCAGGGTAGCTAGCTGGAGTGTAAGAACTGTGCTCCTCCCTTTCCCACTCTCAGCATTTCTATGCTTCCTCTTCCTCTGCATAGAAACTGTCTTTCCTCCCCAGTCAAAGCTTAGGGGTGGTCGGAACAAGCAGGGCAGGGGCATGGCAGCCAAAGGGCTCAACCAGGAGCTTCACTCTTTGTGGAACCTTGGGCAAGAAGGTTTTGTTTAAAGTCTTGTTGTAAGAAAGTGAACCTTGGGAATATTTCCCTGCTGTCTGCTTGCTGACATAGCTCTTTATCTCTCCCCAGAAAAAGTTGCCTGCGTCATCCCCTCAGAATGTGAGAAACATTGTGGCACCAAAGTTGGCTGCACCAACATCGCCTACCCAACCCTGGTGGTGGAGCTCATGCCGAATGGTAAAAGAAAGACCCAGTGGGGTCTTTGTTGTTGGGGGGAGGGGCTCATTGAGCTTAGACTTTACATGGATTTCTGTGGGCCTCCTGGGCAAAGCCATTTTTGATCCTGGAGGCAAGTAGGGAAAAAGCCTCATTCCAGGTGTCCTCAGTTTTTTTTTTTTTTTTTTTATCATGTCTTCCCACAGAGGGAAGGAGACATAGGACTTGGTTGGGCTCTATGAGACCAAGCATTTGTTCATCAGTCAAGCATGGAAAAGAGATCATCTGAAAAGGTGTTAGGGAAGACCATGACTTTTCCATGCTTATATGGAAGGCCTTTCTTAGTTCTCCAACAGACATTAACATGATGGCTTGAACTAAGCATAGTTTTATTTGGAGAATGAATTGATTTTTAGACTGTTCCAAGGAAAAACATGGAGAGAAAACAAGAGGTGATTTTAGCTCTAGAATAAGGACGTTTGAGGCAGTTGATGAATGGGGTACAAGGGGGCTCCTCATTATAGAGAATGTGTTATTGTAGGAGATTGAGGACTAAATCCAGAATCACTAGGGTTTTGGGGTAGACCTTTTGGGTTATTGTTCATATTTCATATTGAAGAAAAATTTAATTCTGGCTCAAGAGATGAGAATCTTATTAGGTTAGGGAGTCTCAGGAGACCAAAAATTCAAAAGTATTTATCAGAAAAACTTAGAACAAACTTATATAAAATTTTACTACTAAAAGGAAACATAGAGATCATCTAGTCGTCAAACCTCATCCTATTATAGTTGTGGAAACTGAGGCCTACACAGAGGGAAAGTGACTCTCCCAAGCCACACAGCAACTTAGTGTCTGGCTTACAGAACTCTGCTCAAGGCTGCAATTGAGAAACTTGGAATGGTCTTTAAAAAAAAATTTTTTTTTTTTTTTAACCACAAACTGGATGCATGACCTTGGGCAAACTATTTATATTCAAATTCTATAAATGTGGGAGTAATAGTTAACTGTACCATTGAGCTGGGCTGGTTATTAATTAAAGTTACAGTTAGTAAGAGTCACATGGCTTTTTAAGAGTTCTGGCTTAGATTACATTGGCCTTAGATTACGTACGGGTGTTTATGCTATTTCTTTAGACTGGCAGACAGACCCTGGGTGAGTACTATTGTCCTAACATTGTACAGGACAGAAGGAGGTGTGTCATGCAGGACAATGAAATGCTATGATTACTTGTACCATTGCCACTCTCTTACCAGCTGGAATCTGGCTTCTGTAAATACTGAATTCCCTGATAACCTCCCGGTGCTGGATCAAATAGATATTTTCCATTCTTCATTTTATTTGACCCCTCAGTAGCATTTAACATTAGTGAACATTCATCCTTTAGTTATTTTCTTCTCTTGGATTCTATAATACTATATTCTCCTGTTTATCCCGCCCCCATTCTTTTAAGCTGCTCTTTTTGTCTAATTTGCAGATTCAGCCTCCTCCATTCAGCTAGTACATGTTTCCCCTCCAATTCATCACCAAATCTTGTCCATTTTGCTTCCTAAATATCTCTTATATTCATCTATCTCTTATTTTTACCTCCATCATCCTACCCTGATCTACCATTATTTCTTGCCTGGAGCACTGTAAAATTATATTTAACAAATATTTGTCAAGCGAATAAATGAATAGGAGTTTGATAAGAATGTGGTACAGAAAGGAGAGCTCCATCTCAGCTTAACAATTAACTGGTGAAGCAAATGGAGGAGGTAGGGCTCGAAGCCCTATGTACTAACTCCTTGAAATTGACCTTTGTTTCATCAACTGAAAAATGGAATAGTTTTACTAGATAATCTTTATAACTCCTATAGCTCCAATAGACTGTGATCTACATTATACAAACTCAGGAGGAACCATTTTTAAAATCCTCCTGACAAATGATAAAATAATTGGAATGGGCAGCCTTTATCATTCATCTTGTAAGGCTGTAGATGAAATCATACAATTATTTACAGATATAAAACCTAGAGGAATCATAGAATCATGTTCCAAAAAGATTTCAAAAGGCAGGAATGCTAGCTCAGCTCTAACAAGCTAACATTTAATAGAGATCTACGTTAATATACTTGCGTCCTCCAAACCTCATTATACAGGAATATTGCAAGAAACTGAGGATGTTTAGCTTGGAGAAGAGAGAGTTTAAGAGGACATGAGATGTCTTTGAATATGTGAAGGATGGTAAAGTGGATAAAGGGTAAGAACTCTTCTGTTCGGTAGCATAAGGACTACGTCTAAAGTTATAGAGATATCAGATGAGTCAGGACTGTCTAAGAGGTAAGAACAGAATTAATGGGCCATATGGTGACTGTGTTTAACTATTCGACGAACAGCCAGATTATTTTCTACAGTGGACGTACCATTTTACATTATTGCCAGCAATGTTTGAGGGTTCCTATTTTTTCACGTCTCCAATCACATTTGCTATTGTCTTTTTTTTTTTTTCTAAATTATTACTATAGTTACCCTAGTGGGTGAAAAGTAGTATTTCATTGTGGTTTTGATTTGAATTTTCCTGTTGTTGAGCATATTTTCATGAGATTATTAGCCACTTATTTTATCTTTTTTGGAGAAGTGTCTATTCAGGCCCTTCGCTCATTTTTCATTGGATTGTGTTTTTATTATTGAGTTGTAGGAGTTCTTTATATATACTGTATGCTAGACCCTTATTAGATATATGATTTGCAAATATTTTCTCCCATTCTATGGGTTGTCTTTTCATTTTCTTGAGAACCTCATCTTTCGAATTCTAGTTTAAATATTTCTGCTATATTATGAATCTTTTGGGTGAGAGACCTCATAAAAATCCCATCAGATGGACACACACCACCACCACCATCCAACTGCAAAGTGTTTACCTCATATATATCTTGTCCCTAGATCTTTGTTGACTGCTGTTGGTTTACAATATAATGTAAAGCCACAGTGCATTCTTTAAAATGTCTGGTCTTTCTGGAGAGATTAATTGAAGAACATGGCATGGTTTCATCAGCCAAACAAACCACGAGTCCTCAAACTTTCCAAACACAAAAGAGCTGAGGTGCTGTGCATCACTCAGAACCTTTTTTCCCAGGACTGCGTGGCCTGATGCTGTCAGTCATGTTGGCCTCTCTCATGAGCTCCCTGACCTCCATCTTCAACAGCGCCAGCACCCTTTTCACCATGGACATCTACACCAAGATCCGGAAGAGAGCAACTGAGAAAGAGCTTATGATCGCAGGAAGGTAAATGCAGCTTCCCCCTGTCATGCACCATGAAAGCTGGAATGATCAGAGCAGCTCCCTCAAGCTGAGGAAGACCGGTAGATACTTGGGTAGAATGGGAGTAACCACTGTGGCTAGTTATATTTGCCCTTCAGTGGCATTAACTTTAAAATCCTGAGCATCAAACAGTGCCCCTATAGAGTGAGAAGTGATATCAGGGATCATCTAATCTAACCCTCAGTTTATCAATGAGCAGAATGGGACTTGTCTTGCCTAAATCCAAGCAGCTGGGACAAAAGCAGAGCCAGGACTGGAACTTATGGCCAACTGAGTCCTTGTCTACAGCTCTTTATACCACCTCACACTCCAGCTCTCCTCACCGGCCATCTTTGAGGCCCAGATACCTCCAGTGCCTTGACCCTTTGCAGCAATATTTTGCAGGCTCATTGTAAGGGTCAAATGTTATTGTGCTTGGGAGCATGCTTCGTAAAGTCTAAAACATCAAGCTCCGTGCACATTTGTTATTGTCAATGGACTAATGGACATGATAGGATACAGGAAGTAGTAAGCATTGACACATGGGTCAAGTGTGCTAATAATCATGATTATCCATGGAGCAGATAGTCTGAACAGACTAGCAGAAACTCTGCTATGTCTCTCCGTGGGGCTATGGCAGGTCAATATCCTCAGGGCAAGTGGAACAAATCTCTGGGATGTCAGTCAAAGGAGAGGTTCCCAGTGACTGAAGATAGGGTATGACACCTCATAGTTCTCGTGATCAAGATTAAGGCAATGGAAAGAAAGGAAGACTGACAGGTCACAGTAGATGATAAGATAGCTGGTGTTCATGAGAGGTCTGACCAGGCAAGAGTTTATTACTCTGCTTCACAGGAAGCAACACCATAACCCTGAGTAATTTTTCCTTAGAAGGGAATTTACTAGCTTTTCCTGTTATTTATAAGGCTCAAGATGCAACAGGGGAAGAGAAACATTTTGTTGCTTTGCTCAAGGCTAGACCCCTTGACTCTGAGATTATGCTGGGGCTAGCATTTTTGTGCATCCAGTGACTGCTGCCTTGGGGCTTGCCCCTGCCCTAGGTAAGCTTACAGTTACATGAAACAATCCTGAACTTTTCTGTGGGAACTATAAAAGTGATCAAAGTCTCAGAGAAGGAAGAGGTGATTGTGGCATGCAGTAGTTGGGGGAGGCTCCTAGGGGAGGGTGACCTTGAGCTGAGTCCAAAATGGTGAGTAGGATTTGGGTAAGCGGGGGAGCAATAAGAGGGCATTCCAGGAGGAGAAATATATGAGTGAAAACACTGCTTTGTGAAGGTTAGTTTCAGACTCTTTTGCCTTAAATTCAGGCAAATGAGGTCAAGGAATCAAGCCTTCTTTCTAAGTAAACCAAGGGCATAAGTAAGAGGGGTAGTAAGGGAACCCTCCAAACTTTTCGGGATTTAAAGTGAAACTCAAGAGGAGGAAAGGTAGACATACCTAGTAGAGTCCCTTTCTATCTAGACTGTTCCTTTATAAACTCTTCTTGTCTTATGATTTTAACTTTAATATGAAGAAGAAAAAGGAGAAGGTGGAGGAGAAGGAGAAGAAAATAATAATTATAGTTTTTACTATTTATTGAGTGCTTACAATTTGCTAGATGTTTTACTATAGCTAATCCTTGTTCCAAACTTGCAAGGTCAGTTGTATTCTTTCCAGTTTATACACGAAGATATTGAAACTCTGAGAGGTAAAGCAAAGTGTCTTATGTCACAGAGAATAAAAATTTGAATCCAAGATTGCTGGGATCCAAAGTCCACATTCTTGTTCCTGTGCTCTACTGCTTCTCAAAGTAGATATTCTCTTATTGTGGTGACAGGTTGAGGTTACCATTGAAAGTCAAGTGCATTTTACTTATTCATAGGCACAGATGACTTTCCCAAGGAAGGAGAATATGAAAGAAAAAACCCATAAAAATGAATTTGCTAATTATATTTTCTTGCTGGGGTCATTATATACATGATGCATAGCTACATATGTTGATTTATGTAAAGCCATGTACTGACACTCTGTTGTGGGGCTCTGATTTCAGGTTGTTTATCCTGGTGCTGATTGGAATCAGCATTGCCTGGGTGCCCATTGTGCAGTCAGCACAAAGTGGGCAGCTCTTTGATTACATGCAGTCCATCACCAGTTACTTGGGACCGCCCATCGCAGCTGTCTTCCTGCTTGCTATTTTCTGCAAGAGAGTCAATGAGCAGGTAGGTATCATTCATGTATGTACAGGAAAGCCCATTCCGGCACAGAAATTCCTACCTTGATTTGCATATTCTCTGTGGGAAAGATTCTATTTCACAGAGGCCTCAGGCTGGGGTGGATGTGCTTCTGAGGGTTTGTTCAGGAACCATGGGACTCTCATGAGTTCATTCTCTTTGGCTCCCCTCTTCTCCTTGCTGCAGGTTTTATTGATATTATTCAAACTAAAGTCAAGAAATAATTTTTCAACTGAGTAAGTATATGGGGAATGAATGGAGAACACCAGTCTTTTCCTTCTTCCTTGTTCATTTATTTATCTAGCAGACACTTCCTGATGCCAGATATGGGGCTAGGCACTAGCAATACAAAAGCAATGAATACGGATTTCTTCCCTGTCTTCCCCATTTCAGATGGGGAGACAGAGAAGTGAATGTGTGATTATATAGGAGTGTGGTTGGTGCTGGCGTGGAGGTGTGTCCACAGTGCTGTAGCCACAGCCAAGGAGGATGTGCTGACCTAGTTCCGTCTGGGGAGCAGAGGGGACATTCAAACTAGAACAAGATTACCAGGAAGGGAAGAACCCATGCTCTCCCAGGTAGAGCGAATGACCTGTGCAAAGACCTGGGACATGAACATACATGATATGTTTAATAATAGCTGGTAATTTATGGCACCTGAGTGCAGGAGTACTGATGGCTAACGAGGGAGCTCTTCAGATCAATACTTGACAAAATTATGAAAGCTTCTTTTGGCCACTCTTATATAAGCTCACTCTACTTTGTCACTGGTCCTTTTAAAATGTGGCCTTTAGACTCCGAGCTGGTACTCTAGTTGAAGACTGACAATAAAGAGAGAGAAGGAAGGGAGGAAGGAAGGAAGGAAAAAAGAAAGGAGGAAAAGAAAGAAGGAAAGAATGGTTAAAAAATAATGAAAAAGTGTTTCTTAATGTTTCTAGTCTCTTAAAGGTTTCTAATATGTAAATCTAACATTTAATGTAAAAACATATAGTATAATTTTATGTTCTTAAATTAAAAACAGTGATTTTGGATTTATAAAAGGGGCTGAGGGAAAAGTTTCTTTCTCCTCTATCCTCTAAAGACCCAATTTCTTTTTCCATGTCTTTGAGGAATACAAATTATTTCACAAGTAATTACTTTACACCTGAATGTACATATCTGGAGGCTGATGGTAATAGTAGCTGCAGGCAAAAGGACTCAAATTATTTTTAAAGTTAAAGGGAATTTTTGGAATTAAAGCTTTCAGTTGCTATTCTAACCAGTTATGAGACACTTCAACCCATTTTATGAAGAATCTTTGTCTTATGACCCAGAGAAAATCACATCACTAAAGCATGATAAACATGATACTCATGGAAGGCCTCACAAAATAATCCTAAGCCATACTCTGAACTCAGATTGCCTGGAGCTATCATTTCTCTCACCTTTATTCTTTTGCCTCTGTCCCCTTAGGAATGCACAGTTGTTTTGTGTGTTTAGGTGTTCATTAACCCAGGGTCTTCTTTCACAGGGAGCCTTCTGGGGACTGATCATAGGATTTCTGATTGGGGTGTCTCGTATGATCGCGGAGTTTTCTTATGGAACTGGAAGCTGCATGGAGCCCAGCAACTGTCCCACGGTTATCTGTGGTGTGCACTACCTGTACTTTGCCATCATCCTCTTTTTCATTTCTGTCGTCATCATTGTCATTGTGTCTCTCTTCACCAAGCCCATTCCAGATGTGCATGTGAGTATCCATTCGGGAGACCTACCCTGCCTTTGTTCTTATTCATGCAGCAACACCCATCTTGGTCGCTGTTGGTTCAATTAGATATCTCACATATGACTAAAATAGTCTGTACTTGCCATTGGTGTCATGTCGAAGGATACAGGATAGGAAACTTGCTGTACCAGCAGGGCAGTATCAAGCATGAGTCTTCAGCAGGAGTCCTCACAGCAGTGCAAGGGATATTCCCTGAGTCACGCTCCCTAAATGACAGCTCAGGTACAAGGGAATGAGATCACATGGGCAGACACGGAGGTTACCCTGGCTTAGATGCTCATGTCCCAAATAGGAACTTATATTTTTTGTAACAGTCTCATGGTCAGAACTCTCAACGGTTTCAGGAAGGGACGTACTTACTTACAAAAATTAGCACATACAGGGAAATCTCAAGTATGATTTGCCCTTTATTTTTTCCAATTAAGCCTCCAAACAGTTGCCCATAGAATTCAAGAAATTTCAAACAATATCAAAGTCCAATTGATTTAAGATTTAAAAAATGGCAAGTACTCTTAGTTAGCTCTAGATGTCGCTCTTGGTTTAAGGCATACTCTCAACCTTCTTAATGCAATGAAGACGACCAATCATGGGCCATTTTTACTATAAACAATCAAGTCTGGTAACCTAGTTTCACTGAAATTCTTCCCTTTTTTGGGTTTCCAAGGAATAGAGCTAGAGAGTTAACCCAAGATCATATTTATCCATAGAAAAAGAGAAAAGGTGTTTTTAACCCATTACTCACACAGGGACTTAAGAAATCCCTAAGAGACCTTCAACCTCATTGCTAATTTTTTAGAGTTGTGACCAAACTTCATGTCAAACAAAAACTGTTTTTACAGCAGCAGAACCACCGTCCTGTTTGCTGGCTGAATCTGTCACCAACTTTCTTTGTGTTGTATTAATTGCTTCCTGGTGTCTTTTTTTGAATTGCAGCCCCAAACACATTTAGCTCCACACATCCTCTTGAAGTAGAGAAAGCAAAGTAGTCACCAAAGAGGGTATGGCTGGGATGAACACACTACATTGATTTTTTTAGACTTAAGTTTCTGTTTTCATGTCAATAGAGACTATGCCTCCAGCTGTTTCCTGTTCTAAACAGCTCATGATTCTACAGACCCTCTCCCCAGAATATGATACACACATATCTATAAAAATATGATATTATACTGCTGGTCTGGATAAATGGGTGTCTAGTCTTGTTTCAGAGGGCTAGTGCTAAAAGGAACAAATTCATTTATTATGTGTAACAAGACTTTATTTATTTAAAATGTTTCTGTATTCAAGGCAGCCTCTTAGTCCCAGAATATGCATATATTATCGGGGCATGTGTATGATTTACATTTAAGCTTCTAACACATTTAGATATATTGATATGGCTGGACACTGTTATCTACATTCTTGTCGGTACTGAGAAACCATATTACTTTTCCTTTCCTTGATGTATATCTCTTTGTTGGCCTAAGACACTGTTTGGATTTTTCTTCTAACCTCTTCTTCCTTCTCCACAGCTCTACCGCCTGTGCTGGACCCTGCGCAACAGCAAAGAAGAACGTATTGACTTGGATGCAGGAGAAGAGGGCATCCATGAAGATCCAGAGGAGAACACTGAAATAGGTGATTTTTGGCTCAGAGCCTAGTCCTAAGCTCTAAAAAGTTACTCCCACAACAGCAAGACCCCTTTACAGAAGCCTTCCTTAAATGCTTTCATCAAAGCTCAGATCTCTTTCCTAGAAGGGAGAGGGGAGAGAAGTGAGGGATGAGATGAATAAATGGGTTTAAGGACATTCAAGCCTGGTCACGGGGAGGAGAGAGGTACAGAATCATCCCAGCTCCCTCACCTGTCATAGGTTGTAATGCCCAGTGATTAAGTGTGGGCGAGGAATTTTCTACCTCGACTTGATTTGGAGACTTGGCCAGGGACAAGGGAAGAGTTAGAGATCTTCTGACATATATAGCCTATGAATGGAAGGCAGATGAAACCAAAGTTGTGGTCTAGAGACATCAGCGGAATGGAATAGAGGCTCTGGGATCTTGTATATTACTGGCTTGCCACATCAAATTTGGAAAATCACATTTCTCTGGAAATTCAGTGAGATAATGCTTAGTTAGTGTTTAGAAACTTACTTGGTCATGGAGAAATGCTTTCCTTAACTTCTGTGTTGCAACTTTTCTTCCCTATATGGGGGATAGTTGTGGAGATGTGTGTTGTACAAAAGTGCGGGAGCTCAAGGTCACGTTTTTTACCTGTATTGGGCTGAAGGTCTTACCACTCTATTCGAAAAAGAGTACAGATACAGCAGAACAAGTTCTGAATTTGACTATCAGGAATATCAGAATCCTGGCTTTGAAAAGGGCGTTTGGTCTTATCATCTTAATTTTACAGACCTGTAAATTGAGGCCTTGGAAGGGAGAGGCTTTGTCTCTGGTCCCAGCTCTTATACAATCTGCTTTTGATCTCTGAAGACCTTTGGGTTCTGAAACCTGCGATTCCACAAGTGCTGGGAGGAGCCTGGAGCCATAGGCAGCTGATCATGGTGCTGAATCCCTCCCCTCCCCGCCCCCCAAAATTGCAACCCTTTCCTACTTCCCTGGAGCAGGCAAGCGTGAACACGCCCTCTACTCCAAAAATGGCCCCACATTGAGTGAGAATATCATAGATTTTAAAGGGCCATGGAGAAGAAGTATTTTGAATGTTTCAATGTGGAAGAAGAGATTAATTTTGCACCAGAGGGCAGAGTTTAAGACTGGTGGTTAGAAAAAAACTCACCCAATTTTAACTCAAAGTAAGGAGACAGGATAGTGCAGAGACAGAGTGTAGGATTTGGATTCAGGAAGAACTGAGATTGAATCCTGACTTCTCTACTTCCTATTCTGGGCAAGTGATTTTATATTTCTAAAGCTCGGGCTCCTCACATAAAAATATTCTAAACATTAGCCTATATTTCATTGCACTGTCGGGAACATTGAATGATATGATGTTCCATGATAGAATTGGCTATAATTATCACCATTATGATTGCAACTAAGAATTTCCTGAGTTTTTCTGGAAAGGGGTGAGCAGCAGGTCTGTATCTATCAGGGATGCCTAGAGGGGACTCTCATACTGGCTAGAAAATTGGCTTAGTGATGTCTGAGGTTCATGGCAACACTTGAATTCTGTTGTTTCTTGATGAACTCATGGTGAAATCATACTGAACACCTACCCTTAAAGTACAATTAATTAAGATCTCTAGAAGTCTTTTATAAACAACGGGTGCCACCTTCATCATTCTTCGAGAAACAGCAGCATGAGAACTCACCCCTGTATTATTATTGCCACTATCATCATTACAGATAATAATATAATAATAATATATTTTAATTGTGAATACCTTACTCTAGCCTAGTGATTGATTTTGGCATGACATGCTTCTTTTAAAGCAGATAATATAAGTGTAATTCTCCCAATTTTACAGATGACTAAAATGAGACATAGAGACTTTCTCAAGGTCACCCAACTTTTTAATGGCCCAGACAACCACAAATTTCTCACTTGGACTGGTCTGTGAGCCCAAAGCTTTGCTATTTCTTCCCTGGTCTCCTATTTTGGTGAAGTGGACTGAAATAGAGGGATGCAGGAGGCTTGTTGTCTCTCTTACGTGAGTGAGAGAAAAGAGAGAATAGAAGGAAACTAACACTTGATACCTACTATGTACTCGGTATTCTCTCATTCGATCTTATAATGAAGAAGGCATTTCCAGCCAGTTTTACAGATACAGAAGATGAGAAGTTAATTAACAAGGCATAAAATTGGATTTTGG
Organism: Rousettus aegyptiacus; assembly: GCF_014176215.1. Taxonomy (NCBI): domain Eukaryota; kingdom Metazoa; phylum Chordata; class Mammalia; order Chiroptera; family Pteropodidae; genus Rousettus; species Rousettus aegyptiacus. Next base: position 15,253,919 of record NW_023416308.1, on the reverse strand, counting down.
CCCCAGTTCTGACAAACATATGTGCCTGACCACTGAGGTTCTTTCCACTTCTACAATTCTGTGACCTAAACATGGGAGAATGGACACCAGTGTTCCCTGTGCGAAAAACACAGTGGGCTTGATTGCACATGTAGTAAGTTACAGACCTGACTTTCTAACCCAGGTCTGTCTACCTCCAGTGCCACACTTGGGCTCAGAGGAGAGAACCAGTTCCCTTGGTGGGCATCCACTTTGAAGGGCAAGCCAGTTGGATGGCTTAATTCAGCAGTATTGATATGCAACATCAGACGTTAAGCCCTGAAAATGTTGATCAGTGCCGCCCTGTATCAGGGACTGTTTAAATCAAATCTTACTACATGGCTGGATTGATTGTGAAGCCTTGGGTCTTCCAGGTGTAGCTAATATACTCGTGAGTCATTCAATTCTCTTTGTTTTCCAGTGTTGTAGCAAACAGATATATTTATATGTTTCAGAGGTGTCACAGCTCCCCAACCCATTGTTAACATTTGTCTCTCATAAACAATCATTTCCTGTTTGATTCTGATTGTTCTAAATCAAAATATATTCTCATTGGGCCTGATAGAGATAAAACATAGGCTAGCTGATCATAAGGATATAAAATCCATCTGTTAACATCATCTCGTAATTAATTAAGTTCACTTGAACACTTTGTATAATTTCCATTTCTGTGAGTAGGAAAATTGGGAAATGTTTGCAGAATGGCAGATGTTCCACTGGAAACCCTTTCTAGTCCCTCTTGCTTCTGTATCCAATAATCGTTTTACGCCTTTCCCCTGACACAGAAGATCCTGAGGAGAAAAAAGGATGCTTCAGGAGGGCCTATGACATGTTTTGTGGCCTGGACCAGCAGAAGGGTCCCAAAATGACAAAGGAAGAAGAGGAAGCCATGAAGCTGAAGTTGACAGACACCTCTGAGAAGCCTTTGTGGCGGACAATAGTGAACATCAATGGCATCATCCTGCTGGCCGTGTCTGTCTTCTGCCACGCATATTTTGCCTGAGCCCTGCCTTTTGCTGCAGACTGCACTCCTAAAGGCCAGACTCTTTACTCTGCCTCCATTTAGTCCCACTCTGTGGTGCTGAAGGGAAACCAACAAGTTGTAAATTTTGCCCCGCTGAAAAAGGTGTACGTGTGTAATTACGGTCTAGGTGGAGGAAAATCATTAATTAGCTGTTAACTCACGTATTTGAGGCCAGTGTGACACAGCCAGCTATACATATGAGAGCTGCAGAAGAAAAGTCCACTTATTCATGAAAAGGCAGATGAAGAAACAGAAGTCCTGTGATATCTGATGCAAATTTGCTTCAGATAGATTCAGTATGTCAACATTGCTTGTGATCCTTGAATATTATTTTAATGGCTCTGATCTCCCTAGTTCCTGCTACTTTGCCTATCTGACCATCCCTTTATCATTTTTTTTTTAAGAAGAAAAAATCCCCTCCTTCCAAACATCATATTCCTGCCAAGAAAAATCAATCTGATAAACTGATGAATGCATTAATGCCAAGGATGGGAGCTTGATGGGGTTCCTGTCCTGGGTGTTTGCTCTTTGAAGGAGAGGCCTGGGGATGCCAATACTTACCTCAAAGGTTGGGGAGGAGGATCCACATACTAGCCTCATGATAGTGGGGAAAGAAGACAGATAATCTGGAGTCGAGGAAATTTTCTGGTCTTCATAAAAATGTCCATTGGGAATCCTCCATGTTTGGAATTTTACTCCTTTTGGCATTTGTTGTGCCTGGAATGTCTTTGCCACTCAGCAATGTTGGTGGATTGAATGAATGATATAGCATTTATTTATAAATACTTGCTTTATTTTTATGTAAAGTTGGTCCTTGATTAATCTTTTCTTGTGCTGGCACAAAGTACACCCTCCATTGACTATCAGGAACTGGAATGCATTTTCCAGAGAACACTCTTACTCATGGTGTGGATGTTGACATATGGGTTTAGAAACTGACTCTGCATCACATCATAGAACAAATGTGTCTCTTGGGGCATCTGTCATCTCAAAGCAGCCATGCTCTTCTGAAACACTAAGACAATTAGCCTGAGATCCTCCGCCCTATAAGTTCAAGTGCTCACAGTGCTTTTTCTTTTTGGATGTCTAGATTGGTGATCATCCATTGACCAAGGTTAGGGTAGATGATCTCTGTTTTGGATAAAGTGCTCAACACCTTTAGCTGAGAAAAGTGTATTTTTTTATTGAACCTGTTGGTTTCCTAGGGACGAATTTTTAAAATTCGACTTAAATTTATTAGTTAAATTTCTTTTAATTTCACCTGTGAAATCTTAATTATAGTGAAATCTTAATTATAGTGAAATCTCATTGAAGTGAAGACTAACTCATGATGTTAATATTGACTGATTTCAGGCTAGCTTAGAAAGAAAATGGGATCTGAGGTTCCATGGAGCTGAAAGTGATTCCTGGGTGGAAAAATGGTTCAACAGGGGAAAGGAATGGCTTGTTAGTATAGAAAGAAGGAAACCTGGACAATACTATTTGATGTGCCCTCATATTCCATTTAAGTTAGGCAGAGAAGAGAGAAATGTGGAGAATTTCACATGGTGAGCATTAATCAGCTTACTCAGTTTTGTGTGTTTGTGGCATTTTTGAGCTTGGAGAAGAGAAAGGGAGAAGCTTGAAAGCTTGTGGAAGGAGTGGGCACAAAGTATCTAGATTGCCCTGGATTCTATTTCTATTTTTATCAATGATTCACCGTATATATTGTAATAAATTATTTTGTGTCAACTGTTTATTTTTATCTTTGAAAAATGGGGACCTTAATGTTTATAGCATCAAGCTACTTACCTCTTCTGAGTGTGACAAGGTCACTTTGAAAGGTGCCATACAGATGTTATACTAAGCTTCATTTAGTCCCATACATTACTTTGTATTACTTTGATAAAATGTATTACTTTGAAAAATAAACACGTTAAAAAACATAATATTCAGATTTCCTATTCTCTAGAGATTCTAGGCAAATACTGACCATATCTGCGGGGAACTTTAGTTGGCATAAGATATGGATTAGGAAGCAGAAGCCAAGACAGTTGAGAGTAGAATATAGCCACTTGAACAAAATGTAGTAAAGTTTATAAAAGATTTCAAAATCACTAGTAACCATGAGGTAAGTAGCTCTACCTTCAATGCAAAAGGTCCTGTTAGAACAGACTTAGTCATTTGGGTAACCAGAGGCCAGTGAGTGATAAACTGTACTAGAATAATTTCAGGGGTGCGAGGAAGAGCGATTCTTTTCCTCAAATGGAAGATGGTTCCTTTGGGGTAGAGTGATTACTTATTAATGTGTAGATTATAGAGCTGAAAAAATCATTCTTTATCAGGCAAAAAAAAAAACAAAAACAAAAAACCAAAAAACTTCTTTAAACATGGATGACTCTCAAAATGAAAAGACAGGCTTTGTACTCTGCAGAGATTGGTCCCTGGGGACCTGCCTGGGGACTTACAGAGGAGCATTGATTACTTGTAGCTGAGACAGGCACTGGCATTTACTTAGAGAAGTTTCTACCTTTGGAACTCAGGGGAACCTACTCTTTGCTAGTGCTGAAGTCACCATCTACTAAAAGATGCACTATCATTTGTCCTGTGTTGAATACTCATTAGGTTATTGCGACCAACTCGGACAAGTTCTTTCCTTCAAACCCTTCCATCTTCTGCAGTTTCTTTCTAATATCTGGGGCCGACTGACTGACAAAGGCTAAATTTACAGCCCTCCTATTATTAGGGTCCTCCGGGTCAATAGGGTTACACAACCGGTACGGCTCTAAGAGTCGTTCCAGAAATGCCACCAGTGATTCATCCTTAGTTTGGATGACCTTGCTTACCTTAGATAAGTTAGTGGGTCATCAGGCGGCAGACCGGAGGCCTTGGAGTAGAAGCTGGCGAACTGTTTGAGAGCCTCCTTACCTTGGTCGGTGTTGGGGTCCCAAGGTGGCCGGGTATTTGGGAGAACATGTCGGACACAGGCCTGATTGGTGGAAGGCTGCCCGTTGGGCTCTAATACCACTTTTGCAGCCTCCCTCAGGATCTGTTCCCACTTCTCTGAGGTAAACAGGACCTGGAAGAGTTGCTGACAATCGTCCCAGGTCAGCTGGTGGGTAAAGAAGATAGTCTCTAAGTTAGTCCCTGTGGTTTCTCTGAGAATAAGGGGTTCTGATGTTTCAGTTCATTAATAGAGAAAGGCCTCTGAGGTTCAGTTCCCACAGGGGGTAGGATGATTCAAGGAAGAAGCCTGACCCATGTGAATAAGCCAGGGCTAGAATCAACCTCTGATCCAGAGTCTAGACAAAAGCCAAATAAGCTAGGGCTAGGATCAGCCTCTGACCCAGAGTCTAGTTGAACGGGGCCAGGGAGGCCAGAACAGTATATTCGACCAGCTCAGACAGACAGACACAATACAGACAGACAAGAACAGTACATTCAACCAGTCTGGACAGACAGACACAATACAGACAGACCAAGGACCAGTTCAGACAGACGGACACAATACAGACAGACGAGAACCAGTCCTGAAAGACAGACACAATACAGACAGACCATGGACCGGTCCAGACAGACAGACAGACACAATACAGACAGACGAGAACCAGTCCGGAGAGACAGACACAATACAGACAGACCAAGGACCAGTCCAGACAGGCAGACACAATACAGAACACAAAACGCTAGGGTACCCAAAAACCTGAAGTCAAGTCTGACATCTCAGACCTTGACTGAACTAGGGAAGTATTGCTGTGTGCAGCCTTCCACTAGTTTCCTTTAGAGTCCACCAACAAACAGATACTCCAAAACCTGAATACCTGTAGTGCAGTCTGACTCACCGGTGAAGCTGCTCCAGATGGCTCATGCCCGATTGTTACAGAATTGAACCTTTTGTCCACCTGCCCTCCTGGGTGAGTCTGCCTGGCATCTTAGGCTGAGGAATGTCTCTCAGTGCCCGTCCTCTGGATGGGGCAGGTCCTTGCCCAAGGTGGCCAGTGTCGCGGGTCTTAGGAGATCTCCCCCTCTGGAGAGATCTCGCTGGGGCCTCCAAATGTTGTGGTGCGATGAAATCTAAGACCCATGGAGCCAAATGAGATGAATTGTGAGCCTTTATTAGCCAGCTGGTGACTGACTCTCTACCATGCAGGGTTAGAGATCAGTCCTAAGCTCCCAAAAGAGGCAGTTTATAAAGCCTAGAACCACACCTTGGTTAACATCAAATAAGCAAACAGATTACAGAAGCAGAAGTTGTCCATTAGCATATCTTTGAGCAGATTACAACACCCTCATTAATATCAAACAAGCAAGCAGATTACAGAAGCAGAAGTTGGCTGTTAGCATATCTTTGAGCAGATAACCACACCCTGGTTAACATCAAAAAAGCAAGCAGATTACAGAAGCAGAAGTTGGCTCACTTGAAAATTTTCCACCCTTAACATTATAAGTTTATAACATTTGAATCTGTGGGCTAAACATTCCTATCTCTGTTTTCAGATGAACAATTAAGGTTCAGGGAAGTTGGTTGCTTTGTTCAATCTTGTACTCCTAATTTTGGTGTAGGTGGATATCTTCCCCTGACCAAATAGTGATAGGAATATATCTTTTCTGTCAAAGCTTCTACTCTTCCATGAAGTCTTTTTAAGACCCCCAGGATGTGGATAATGATGATTTCTGGTTCTATTTGACCCCTAGCATGAGAGAAGATGGCCCTTGTTTCCCTAAGATGCAAAATCAGCTCTGTGTTATGGGCTTACTTGTGTCCTTCCTCCAACCCCCACATTCATTTGTCCAAGTCTAACTCCCAAGTACCTCAGAATGTGACTATATTTGGACATAGGGGCATTAAAGAGGTAATTAAGTTAAAATGAGATGACTAGGGTAGGTCTTAATCTGATATGACAGGTAGCCCTATAAAAAGGGGTTAGGACACAGACACGGGGGTTTTCTGACACCTTGACCTTGGACTTCTAGCCTTCAGAACTGTGAAAAAATTAATTTATTCTGTTTAAAACACCCTGTCTGTAGTGATTTTTATGGCAGCCCTAGAAAACTAATATATCTGTAATGGAGTCAGATCCAGTTTTGTGTTTTATTAGATTCTGTATTTCTCTATTTGATAGTCCTTGATCACAGCACCAACTATATTAAACATCCTTTTTTCTTATTTTCTGTATTCTTGATGCTCTGGCACTTGGGGGCCTTATGGACTGGGGAGAAACCGCCCCTCCAATGGCTAGCCCTTTCTTGTGGATAACAAAGGGCTTGTCCAGGAACATATCTCTCACATACAAATCAGCCAATCCTGAGTCTATAGCCCCAACCACCTTCTTACCTAACTTTCACACACCCAGCCAATATTTCCTCTGCCCCAAATCATCCCAGGGCCAAGTATGAGGCAACTAGAGACAACCTCAATAACCCCAAACCCACCCAAATTATTTCAACTGGCCAATCCTAAGCTATTTACCTTGCCCTACTTGACCTTTCATAAAGAAATCCCAACAGAGTCTGTGGCCTCGGCCTTCCCCGTGTTCCTTTTTGCTTTCCCGCCAACACTGGTGCTCCCCCCTTTGGCCTTGCATGTCACGTGTTAGCCCCCTCTCTAGAACTTACGAATATAATAAACTTCTTCCTTTTAAGTCTGAGTCTCTTGTGGTTGCACCAAGTTTATCATACCATACTCGGCATGTACATTCTTACAACAGATTTCTTCTACTTCTCATAGCCATCTCAAAGGTCTACAGGACACCATCAGATACTGTCTTAATCAGGAACCACACCACTGTTTCCTTAAAAGACCACCTATCTGCTTCTCAACCTATCTTCTGACTCCTTCACCTTCTCTTCCTCTTCTTTCTTTTTCTCCGTTCTTCTCTCCTTGGTACTCATTTGCCTTGTCCAGCCATCTTACCATCTCCATTTTTTCTACTTAGTGAACCCAACGTCATTAGTCCCTACCTTCACTTTTTACCCATTTCTGACCCTTCTTGAAGCCCACTAACTGGAGCCACCAGGAACACACCTGTGGTCCTGCAAAGCTAGGTTTATTTAACTTGCTGCAGCAAGGGAAAAAGTTAAGCAGAAATGCAGCTTCTCATCAAACAGAGAAAGAGTTTGGGTCATTATAGGATTTTGAGGAAGGGTAGAGTTCAGGAAAAATTCATAAGAGGCTGTAATTTGTTAGGCTTAAAGTAAAGCAAAGAGTATATAAAGGGATTAATATCCAGCCTAGTGTAGAAAGCAGACCTAGGTTTCCTGTTATCATGGAAATTCAAAGTTAAGATAAATATGAAATGTTTTATCTAAAAACTCCTTATCTGAAGCTCTGCACCTTGGAAATTGAGGTTGCTTCTCTGTCAGAGGACCAACCACATGACTCAGAGCCTCCAGAAATTAGTAAGATATTTTATTTTCACCAATATGATTTCAAATAGCCAAGTTTCTCAGTCTCTAATTTTAGAGAACAAGATTTCAGCATGATGTCCTTGATGTTAATTAACACGTGCTTTTTTTTTTATAGGCTCACACTCCTTGTCTCTCATTCTCACATCTCAGTTCTGACCACTCCAGGGTCAGGGTCCTGACTCCAGAATTCTAATTCTTAAATACTTCAACTGTACTGTCTACCTGAAGATATCAAAAGGGAAATTTAACTTGTTGAAATAAAATACTTGAATGATGGGATAAATAGCAGAATGTATAGCATTAAACTTAGTGGATGGAAATATGGAACCCAGGAATTATCTTAAAATATACTAATAAGAGGTAAAGTGGAAAGTGTGAAATAAAACTCAAAAGACATGACCCAGGAAGTCCAACATCTATTTTATTGGAGCTCCAGAAAAGGAGTAAGCAAAGAGGAAGAAAGGAGTGATATAAAAAATGGCAAGCAATTGATAATCAGAATATTCAAGGGATTCCTGTGAACCAACAAGAAAAAGACAGGAAGAAACCATTAGGAAAAAGATGGACAAAAAATAGATAGCATCTTCAAAAAAAGAAAATCAAGAGAACATGATAAAAATAGTGACATCAGTAAAATGGTGGAATGGGCCACCCCGAGCTTTCAACCCCTGACAGAAACATTAAAAAATCAGCAGAAACTGTCAGAACCAATTTTGTGAGAACTCTAGAACTTAGACGAAAGCTTATAGCAACTAAATAAAGTGCTAAATCGAGAAAACGTCACCACAAAATGGTACCTCTTACTGATAGTGACTGTCACATTCTCTTTTGTGTGGTGGCCATCTTAAAGCAGCAGGAATCATAGAGTGGCCTCTGTTCCCAGGGTGGAACAGTTTCCCTGATTCCAGAAGGAGCAGAGCAGATCATAGTCAGAGGTTATTGTGCACGCTTTTTCTAACACGTTTTGGAGACACATGAAGGACTAACACAAGGTGTCCTCTGTTTCACCTAACTCCAAACTCAGACTGGCAAAGCTCAAAAACACCACAAGTCAAATGGACAAAACTCAGATGCCTAAGGCTAAAGATTACAGTCAAAACATATAATAGACTGCCTCAGGCAAAATCTGGGAAAAGCGTCTTTGGGAAATTAGGACACCCAAAATAAACCATACATATTGGGTAATTTAGAAAGTCATGTGTGTGACCAGGGAAAAATACATGCTCAGAAAAGACTTCAGAAGTCTTTCATCTGAACCCTAGGCTTAGTGCAAGCCTGGTTAAGATTTGGAGGGCCCTAGAACAGAATCAATTTGCAAAGACTTGTAGAGCTGCTGGTATTTAAGGAAATCAATATCAAAACAGTATTCGAGGGACAGAGGAACAAAAGCTAAGAAACAGTTCTGTGACTACATGGACAAGGAATATGGTCTTAGCAATTGTAGTCTGGGAACTAAAATACAACAAATTGTACACTTTAAATAGATGCATTTTGTGGTATGTGAATTCTATTTTAACAAAGCGATTTAAAAAGTCAGTGGCTTGATATGCTAATGTTTAGTGGGGGATGGCTTTATTTAAGGCATAACTTAATAATTACCAGTAAATTTATAAAAATGCTTACAATGGGCATTTCCAGCTTCCTTCCTCTCCCCTCAAGTATTAGAAAATATTTCTATTTTTCGAATCCTTGAGACAAGTGATACAAAAATGAGAGAAGTTCACTGTTTTACAAGAAAAAACTTACTAGGTGAGGCGGAGTTGGGAGATGCATTCCTTCTAAGCAGAAACCTCTGAAAATAGCAGAGAGCAATTATAGCATAGAGCAATCTATCAGGTGAGATATAAAAAATGAATTTAGACCCAAATGCTCTTAGTTCACACACACATGAAGTCAGCTCACCAGCTTTCTACATTATCAACTCTCTCTTTACTGACACAAAGGAAAAACAAAAACTTAATCTGTTCTACAGTCATCTCATTGTATAAAATTACTAACTGCTCATCTTCCTTTTGCATCACAATAAACTCTAAAAAGGAAAAATTAATAATATCCTTTGCTTAATAAATATTCTGGTGGCCTGGAGAGCGTTCAGGCATAATAGCCACACATGAAGACCACCACTATTAGGAGGAGGATGGCACTGACATTCACTATAGCCCTCCATAAGGGCTTCTCAGATGTGTCTGTCAGTTTCTTCTTCTGGGCTTCTTCCTCCTCTTTACTCAGCTTGGGACCTTTATTCTGCAAACCACAGAATAAGTCATAAGCCTTCCTCAGACATCCACGAGTTTCCTCAGGATTATCTGAAACAGAGAAAGATAAACAAGCGATCACAAAACATAGGGAATGAAATGTCAATGTAGTACAGATGACTGTAAAAAACGATTATGACCACTTGTAAGTGTTAGAGGAATCCCTGAGAAAATATAGATAACTTTTATTATATAAAAATAGAAAACTATTGCATGGCAGAAAGTTCAACAAAGTAAACAAGTGGTAAACTGGGGAAAACCATTTGCATATTATACCACAAAGGGTTTAATATCCTTACTGTTAATGGCTTTCTGGAAAAGAATACCAACAACTCCAAGTAAACATACTATAGAGATGAACAGAGTTCAAAGAAAAAAGACAATTCTTAAACTCACTCAAAACCACATGGAGATACCATCAGACATCTATCAGTAGCAAAAATTCAAGTCTCATAATATGCTATATAAGTGAGTCTATGTGAAAACAGGCACTCTCATACATTGTTTATGAAGAAAATGTGTTTCAGCTCTCATAGAGGGAAATTTGGCTGTATATAGCAAAAGTACATAGATATTAACCTTTTGACCCTAAACTCTAACTTCTCAGAATCTATCTCAAAGGTATACTGGCAAGAACAATACAAGGCTATTGTATTACTTTTAGTACTTAAGTACAAGGTTATTTGTTGCAGCATTAGGAAATTTAAAACATACCTCAAAATTCAAATGTCTATAAAAAACCATAATGAAAGTAAAACTATACTTAGAAATAAATGGTAAAGAAGCTTCTACAAACTAAAAGCTGTGAGATGCAGCAAAACATTACTTTGAGAGAAACGCGTAGCCTTATTTACATTATACAAGAAGCTGAAAAGTAATGAAACAATACTCAATTAAAGTTAGAAAAAATAACAGCAGAATAAACCCCAATAATGTAAATGGTAGGGTATATATAGGAAAACAGAAAGTAATGACACAGAAAAAAAGATAATAATGGAGAGAATTGACAAAGCCAAAAATTAAGGCTTTGAGAAACGTAAAATAGACACCTTTAATCAGATTTATCAAGAAAAAAGAGAAATCACAAAAAATTACATTAGAATTAAAGAGAAGACATAATTATAGAGGTAGAGATAGAAAAGACAATAAGTATATATTATAATAACTTTGTCAGTATATTTATAATGTATACTAAATGTACACATTCCTAGAAATATATAATTGTCCAAAATTGATTATCAAAGAAATGGAAACTCTAAATAGTTTTATGGGCATTACCTAAATTGAATCAATAGTTTAAAAGCTTCTTTCTCCGTCTCTCTCTGCCTCTGTTTCTCCTCTCTCTCTGTCTCTCTCTCTGTCTCTCTGTCTCTCACTCTCTCTTTTTCTCTGTCACACACACATACACGGAGGCCCTAATGGCATTATTGACAAAATACCAAAATTTCAGTGGAGATATCCTTCTAATCTTATTGAAATATTTCCATAAAATGAGAAAGTTGCTACTTTCCAATTCATTCTGTGAGTACTCTATGATATAAATATCAAAACCAGACAAAGTATAAAAATAAAAAATCATAGGCTAGTTTTTCTCAGGAGCATTAATATACAAACCCCAAAGGAGTACGAGGCATTGACCCTTCCTTTGGTTTGAAGAACCCAAACGAAACCAAATAATTAGTGTACAGTTTTAGACAACATGTCCTGAAGTGCTAAACTTTGTCAGTGATTTAAAAAATATCAGGTAAGCAAAGAGTCATGAGGATGGATGCTGGAGAAATTTTCACAAAGAAAATGAGATTAGAACTTAGTTATACAGGATAGGTTTTTTTTTTTTTTTTTTTTTTTTCTCTTGGAGAGGAGGTAGAAATATTTGAGGGAGTTTGGTATATGTGGGGGAAAAGTGAAGAAATCTGCCTGAGTGGAACGGTTGGTGTTTGGGAGAGAATAGTGAGAAATAAGGTTGGAGAAGAAAGTGAGGCTAGATGCTTAATCACAATCAATCAATATTGATTTGTTAAACATTTAATATGTGGCTACGAGCAGGAGAGATTGGAATTGATTTTCACCTCGAGCTGGCACACAGATCCATGGATGGATGGTGAGTGGATGGACAGATGGACTGTTGGACAGGCAGATTGAATGAGTAGATTTCATATGTAACAAATTGTCTAGCTTAATGGGAAGGTAAGATTTTAAAGTTTTAGTTTGCCATATCTAACAGCTTTTCCAGAAACTGAATTTAGTGGCATTTAAAAAAACCCACTACACCAATTCAGATACATAGAGTTTCTACATGAATACCAAATATAAAGCAGATACTACCTTCACCAACATCATCATCAGCTTCTTCATGTCTTTTCTCATCTGCATCTAAATCGATTCGTTCCTCTGTACTGTTCCGAAGAGCCCAGCACAGGCGATGCAGATACCCAGAGACCATTGACAAGTGCATTAATAATGAGCAAATGTTCACAATAATACAATGGTATTAATACAGCATAGAAAAAGTACAGATAAAAACAAAAAAAAAGGTTTTCTACCACACTCATTCATGAAAACACACTAACCATTTAAAATTATTTCTGTTTTTAATTCTTCTGGTAGTTATTAGAAACTCTTAAATAACATGTTTAAAACTTCTACTTCTGGATTTCTAATTTCGTAAAAGTGAAAGATTTATCTAACACTATATTCTGCTATCATTGTCCTTATCATTCAACTTCTATTAGCTACATCATTATTACTTTCAGTTTGTTTACTTTTGTAACTTTTGTAACTTTAAATATTTTCTTAAGTTCCAATTCTGCATCCATCATGTTTTGATAGTATCTATCTATGTACTATCATTGAGTTCCAACAGCACCTTATAGCTTTACACATCTGTTTCCCAGTCCACATTCGAACTTCCGTCAACTTTATCATTATTTTAAAACTGTCAAGCTTTATAGAATTTTAATTGTTTTCCATTAATATAATTAAGATTTCCATACTAAATACATTGATTAAACATTTTTAAGATAAATAACATTTATATTATCATGTAACTTTTTGTGCATGTGCCATAGATCAAGGACGGAAGGAAATTGCTCCAAGTGTCGAATGGTTTTTTTTTTTTTTTTATTTTAATTTTTACTCCTACAGCATTTGGTTTTCCTAGGTGGTCTTCCATCCAAGTACTATCAGGCCTAACCCTGCTTAGCTTCTGAGATCAGACAGGATTGGGCTTGTTCAGGGTGGCATTGCCATAGCAAATGGGTTTTTAAAATTATAATTCATTATATGTTCGAAGTCATGCTTCATTTTAATTGGCTCATATTCGACCTATGACTTCTTTGTATAGATTTACTAGAATTTGTGTTTGGCTTTCTTATTTGTTGTTGACATAACAAGCATATGATTCACCTTAGATTCTTAATCATAGCATTTCTTATACTAAATCTACTTCCTTTGTTAAAATTACATTATTAGGACTCTAAGTACTTTCTAGTCTTGCCGAAAAACAATCATCCTGAAATTTCTTTTAACTGTACTGTTAGATTATGTCCACAACACCAATCATGACTTTCTCTGAAATGACTGAGTTTTATCAGTCCATTTTGAAAGTTCAAACCTCGTAGTATATTAATGAAACAAACATAAATTAGATAAATGATCTCATTGGTCCTTCAGACCAGTTTTTTCTAAAAATTAATAATAAATTATGGTTAATGGTTATTTCTATAGGCATAAAAGAGTTTAACATTTATCTTTACTTCTTTTAAAAACCGTAATATGTTTTTTAGTGTTCTTTCATTAAGTTCCCAATATACAGTGTAAATATTTAGTTATGAATTCTGGTGACGTGTCTTTGGTAAAGTAATTTAAACCACTTGTGTGCTTCAGGATTCCCCATTTACCTATATAAGCTATTTCTACTTACTACTCTTCAAATAAATATGCAAATAAGTATCGTTTCAAAGATTATGAATTATGAATGCAAAATAAATAAAAGTTATACATGTTAGTAATAAATTAAAATAATATTAGTATATAAGCAATATTTAAATTAAAAAAATGACTAATATTTGCTGGTCCTCTTAGTGCGTCTCCCAGTGATACCTCTTATTGACAGTTCCGGTGTATATGCTTTAAGGTTTTTTATTCTCAGACAAATATACATACACATACTTACAAGTGCTTGATTTTCAAAAGGTGATAGTATACAATACTGTATTATGCTATAAGTGTTTCCCCCACTTCACCATATCACGGACATTTAAAAAAGCAAACAATAGAGTGCCTCAGGGTTTTGAACAGCATAATATTCAATGGGCTATGATCGTGTACCCATTCCGCTAGTGACATAAATTTGCTTTGTCTCCATTTTTTCTACTAAAAGCTTTTTGCAGAGAAAACCTTTATACCTTCTATAAGGATTTCCTTTATTTCTTCTATAAGGATTTCTACACAATAAGCACCTAGAAGCAGGATTGTTGATTGACGGGGTGTGAAAATTTTAAAATTGATAAATATTGCTCGATTGCCCTCCTACAAATTATAAAATTCAAACACTCACCAGCAGTTTTGGAGAGTGGGCGTTTTTCAAAATTCTCACCAACACTGGACATATTTACGTTAAACTTTTTTGCCAATTTGAAAGGCAAATAATGTATCTGATTATTCTACTTTTTCTCTGGCCCCTGGCATTATATGCTTTTTATAAACCTCTGTGTCAGTGTTTGTGCTTCGTGTGAAATTCTACTTGCCCCTAAACAGGCCCAGCCTAAGTGATGGCTCTGCTTTGAAGTATTTTCCAGTCTCTTAGGCAACACTAATTATTCACTTCCTGGAATCCTATAACAAAGGTATAGATTTACCTTCCAAATTCATTGTGGAGTTATTTGTGCAGGAAACCCATTTCCTAATTCCATATTTTTAATTCACTGCTGCTTTGCGAATGTTAGGTACAAATTGTTTAGTTGAATGACTGCATAATAAGGATTATTGTGCTTATTGTGTAGAAATCCTTAGTTTCCTCCTAGTGCTAATGGTGCTATGATTCTGTTGCCTGGGACTTGTATACCAGTTGAAGCTTTAGAATAACTCTTATTTTAAAATGGGCATATATCTATTACTCATTACTCATATGTATATCAGGAATGGGCTTTGTTAACAGGGAAACTCCCAGGATGTCCAGTATGGAAACAAGAAAGATAATAAGGGCGAAGTACAGATAGTGCACTGCACAGATAATTTGGGGACAGTCACTGGCAGCCAAGCAACTCTCTGTTCCATAGACAAACTCTGCAGTCATACTAATGAGGCCCATCACAAGGCCAATGATTAGACCCCAGAAGGCTCCCTGCAAAAGAAATAAGAACAAAATCAGAGTATTTAGAAAAGATGAGAAGCTTGTTCCAGTAGGCCATAATTATCATCGTATCTGCTTTCTTCACTAAGAACCAACAAATGGCTAACCTTGAGCACAAGGCCACCAAAGTAGGGAAAAGGGGTTCACATGTGCATTTGCTAGGGGGCCGTTGCTCTCCGTGGTCCTCAAATGTCATTGCACTATGGATTCTCCAACTACAGGACGCTACAGGTATCCACTGCTTTTTGAAAGTGCGTTATGTACCACTTTGCTTTTATGGAAGACCTACATTAGTACTTGTTTTTGCTAACCAAAAGAAATCTGAAGATTTTCACTTTTTGAAAAGGGTGAAAAGTGAAAATAGTGTTCAGCATGTTTTCCAGTGAGCCATTTCCGAGGCTGTGTGCACCAAAGCAACAAAAGTGGCCCCACCAAGCTCCTTTCCTGGGAACCACACTCAGCTTCTCAGTATCAAGCTGCCGTGGCTTTGAAGGGTGTCTGTGAGCATCTGTGCTTTACCTTGATTTATATTGTGCATCAGTTAGCAAGATGCGTGGTAATGTGGAAGCGCTCCAAAAATTTTCCGTATAAATTAATGGTAAGCGCTTCTTCACTTTATGCCATTTTGGCCTAGGAAAGGTTTCATAGAGACACTCTACTTTCAGATAGTGGGGAAGCCTGTGCTGTCTACTCTGACCCAAGCTTGAGTTTACCTTGACTTCTATTTTATACATACATTTAAAGAATATAGATTTTGTAGAATAAACAGAAGTGTGACATACAATTTACAGAGTTGGTATTAGATAGTTATGATAGTTCTATCAAACTTTTGACAATTAAAAGCATTTATTCCCTTCGAGAAGTGGTTGGGGTGGAAACACGTTTCCCCTGTTCTCCTGATTAAGATGTTATGTTTAGGGGAAACAGTACTATATAGAGATTAAGAGTATGAGCTTTGGATGGACGAGTACCTGAGTTTGAACCCCAAGATCCCACTTACTAATATTAATTAACATGTGGAAAGAAAAGCATATGATATTAAGCTCCTGCAACTGTCCCTCATTGTAAAATTACAGTAAGCCTCACACCCAAAAATAATTAGGGATTAAATATATATGGTCTATAATAATCAATCAATTATAGATATATCATAATGAAATTTAACATATTTTGAACCATGGCTACTGTGGTAGGTTTTATTCTAAGCACTTCACATTTTAAAAGTCTCTTTTAATCCTCATAGCAATCCTATAAGGTAGCACTGTGATTATCTTCACTTTACAGAGAATCAAATGGTTTGCATAAGATCACAATGAAGTTAAGTGGCAACGGCAGGATTGGATCCTGACAGTTTTACTCCAAAATTTGTGTTCCTCAGCACTGTGCCATGTACGTGTATAATATTTTGTAAGAAATATAAAGTCCGTACTATGAGTGTGCACTATATGTTTAAACACTTTAGTGAGAATTAGAAATTGTGGCTGACCACAATTGGAATTAGGTGGGCCCTGAGTTGTTAAAACTGAGCGGAAGGAATGCATTTTTCTACTAGTGAAAGAAATAGTTTTTTTTCTCACTCCAGTAGGAAAAAAAGCTTACCAATATTTATCTACTTATTCATTGACTCTTTTACAGAAGATGGCAAGCAGGAAGACAGCTGCAATTGGAGGCCCAAGATAGCTAGAAATTGCTTCTATGTAATGGAACAGTTGCCCGTTTTGAGATACCTGTACTAACGGGACCCACAAAATGCTGATAACAATTAATAGAATGATAAATAGCCTGGGAAGGAAACAAAATGGTTTAAAGATTAGACAAAAGTATTACTAGCACCTCCATTGTGCTTTAGTTCTTTAATGAATTCTTGCAGCCGTTCATTGATTTTCCAAAGAAAATCGAGCTCCTTGATCTCATGCCATGCCATGCTTAATAATTATTCACTAATAAAATGCCAATAAAGCATTGTTTGTCTAAAATTAGTCATCGTAGTATTAATTATGAGATTTAAATATTCATTTACAAAAACTTTTCAAATGGCAGCATTTGATTAATAATTCTCTAATGCAATTTATGCAACGTATCAATTCGAAAAAACACAACACTATTTCAAGTAATTATTTGTATGATAAAGCAGACTCCTATTTTGGTCTTTTTTCCTAGATTGACACACACTCAGTTTGCATAGGTAAGAATGAAAATAAACTCTCCAAGAATGCTGAGTAAATTGGCCAGAAATGCTAACTTGTGCATTTTATTACTTGAGTACCTTGGCAGGTAGAAAGAATTGGTGAAAATATTGATATGCAGTAAAAATCTATTAGAAGTTCTTGGGGTCCAGAGAGTATGACTTTTTAAAACTTCACAATATTCCGTTCTTGTTGTGTGAATAAATGAACAGTAATAATTTATTGGGTTGTCTGTAAAAGGTCATCACAGATGTTGTGCTCACCTGAAACAGAGAGGTGGGGGCTGGGAGAACTGGGGACAAGCATTTGGGCAGGAAATTGAGGGCAACGATCCCATTCAGGTCTATAAAAACTCTGCAACCTTGCAATAACTAAATGTGATAAACCATGGGAAGTTCAAGCACAGTGCCTAGAGCGCGGTTAAGATTCAACGAATCATACCTGTTATCATTGTTACCGTTATCATTGGAAAGCGAATTATGTGCCTCCTATGTTCTCTTCAGTTATTTTCTATCTCACAGGTAATAAAAATCCAAAGTCCTATTATGGTTTACTTAATGCATGACTTCACCTCTGGCTGTCTTACTGACCTTGTTTTCTATCACTCTTTCTCATGTGCCAACCTCACCCCTTGCTGTCCTCACACATACCATGCACGTGACTGTTCCTTACTGTTTTTCCCCACAAAGCTCACCCCACACTTCCCTCAGGATTCTGCTCAAACGTCCCTGCCTCAGGGAGGACTTCCTGAGCGGCTGTCTTACATAGCCTCCATCCTTTAATCCTGCTTTAATTTTATCCTAGCATTTTTTTGGTTATCAAATATAGAATATGTCTATTAATTGTCTTCCCCACAAAGGTGTAAATCTCATAAAGCAGGAAATTTTTGTTCACATATATGTACCTTTTTTCATATTTGTATTCCGGGAGATAGTAGCTATTTAATAAGAAAGAGAGGAAAAGAAAAACTCATTAATTTATCATCGAGACTCAGAGGGGATTCATACCCGTGATCATAAACCTGTAAGTGAAGTGCTGAATCTTGGGCCTACTGAATTCTAGCTCAACAGTTTCTTCACCAATGAAACACAGATGCCTCACTGGTCTTCCTCTCCTATAGCATTTGTCCAGAGTGGAGATCTTGATGAATGGAGCCCTTGCAATTTCTCCCTCAGGTGCTTAATCTACCAAAGCAATTGTTACTGTCTTCAACAAAGCACCATCTTTAAAGATAGGTGGTCAGTTTCTCTTGATAACACCATTTCTTAATAAACGAAGTTGGTAAACTTCTCTGCAGTAGTGTGTGGATGGCCCTAATATGATACTTCCTTTAGGAAAACTTCTAAAGATGATGCATTAACAGATGAGAGTTGGTGAGAACTTGATACCCCAAGAAAAACATTGATGGAGTTTCATGAAGATGTGGTTGAGAGAGGGTGTGAGGAGAGGAATAAGAGACACCAGAGGCATTTGAAGGTCTGAAAAAAGCAACTATTTCATTTAAAAGTACGGCCCCTGTCGCAGAGAGGATTAGGAAGAAGAGTCAGAGTCTGGAAATGCATCGACTAATATGGATAAGGGAGAGGGGATGAAGGGCAATACCAGCATCCCCCACTCCTGTCTCCATGGCTTTTTTTCTCTCTCATGAAGCTGGCTTTGTTGTTACTATTAATTGCTATCAGGTTAGTAATTACAAACTATAGCCAACTCCCAAATTCAGCCTCAAGGCCACCACGGTGTTATCAGCTATTTCTTCTCTTTTTCTAGGGATCCTTGTCCCTAGAGCAAGAAGTCCCAGAATAGGTCAGGCGTGTGCACCCTCCCAGCAATGTGTCCTTGTGTGCAAGTCCACACCTGCTTCTGATGACCTTGTTGCTCCAAGCACCAGGCATCCTGCCAGGACTGCAGGCGTCTCTCACAGCAGGCCCCAAGTCTTGCATTTGGAAAGAGGTAAAATTGGACTTAACGTTCTTTAATGTCCCTTTATCCACTCTAGAACTCTATTATTAGTTTATTTGAACCCAAAGAGGAGTAAGCTCTATTTCATTTTTATATCTCCACTTTTCCAGAGAAGTTTTAGACAGAAACAAGGATTCTCTCACCGTCCAGCTATAAGGAGCTCTTTCTCTGATGCCTGCTTTCTAATCTTGGTGTAGAGGTCCACGGTGAAGAGGGTGCTGGCGCTGTTGAAGATGAAGGTCAAGAGCTCATGAGAGAGGCCAACATGACTGAAAGCATCAGGCCTCTCAGTCCTGGGGTCAGAAGAGGTGCAAGTGCTGGTTAGGAATTAAATGATCTACGAAGGCCTTGCCAAACCAGAATTGTTCAAAGATAAAAGTGTCACCTGGCACATTTACTAACTAATGTGCTTATCGACACATACTATTGTGTGGCATTTCCTGCATATTTCCTGGTTATTTGAGAATAATCTAGTATAGAATTTTAGTACTAAATATAAAGTTAGAGATCATTTGCTGAAACTTAAATTTGGAAGAGAGGAAACAGTGTTGTATCATCTTTTTTGAGAGGAAGAATTCTTGGCTTCCTGGACTTCAGAAACTGGAGAGGAAAAAGTCTTGTAAGTGGTTCTGTTGAAGACGACTTTGTGGGCCAAATAAAGGGTTTTGAGATATGGTAAATTCATCCTCCGGTTCTCTCTGTTTGTTGGTTATGCCCCTAAATTTTATAGGATAAATCATGGAATGGGGTGGGTGGGTAATGTCATTTGGGTCATACCGCCTTCTTGACGTTTATATGTGTCAGGAAGGAGAAAGGTCAAGGAAGTGTTAGCTAATCTTTGATGGGTCTAAGGCACAGGTCACTTGGTTCCTCCTGAGTTGTATACAATGTGATGTTTTGACATATGTATACATTGTAAAATGATTACCACAATCAAGCTAATTAACATATCCATTACCTCACATATTTATCATTTTCTTGTTTTGTGGTGAAATTACTTGAGATCTAGTCTCCTAGCAAATTTCAAGTATACAATACATTGTTATGAACTATAGTCTCCATGCTGTACATCAGGTCTCCAAAACTTATTTATCTCATAACTGAGAGTTTGTACCCTTTGACCAACATTTTTCCATTTCCTCCATGCCTCCAATCCCTGGAAACCATCATTCCCCTCTCTGTTTCTAAGAGTTCCACTTTTTTTAGTTTCCACATGTAAGTGACATCATGCAATATTTGTTATTTTGTTTTTGGCTTATTTCACTTAGGACAAAGTCCTTCAGATTCATCTCTGTTTTTACAAATAGTAGGATTTCCTTCTTTTTTAAGGCTGAATAATGTTTCATTACTTATACATCCATCTCTATCTATCTATCATCTATGTATCTATGTATCTATGTATCTATCTATCTATCTATCTATCTATCTATCTATCATCTTTCTATCTCTATCTATCTAATCTATTATCAATCAATCAATCAACCATCTATTATCTAATCTATCTGTTGTCTATCTATCGATCTATCTATCATCTATCATTGCCTTTTGCTTATCCATTCATGTGAGCATGAACATTTTCTTACCATTAGGCATCAGTTCCATTACCAGCATTGGGTAGGCATAGTTAGTACAGCCAACTTTAATACCACAGTGTTTCACACATTCAGAAGGTACGACACAGGCCACTTTCTCTGAGGATAGATTAAGAAAAGTGGATTAGTGAGTGAGGCCCAAACTGGTAATATCTACAATTATTGGACACAAAAACAAGTTGTTGGTTCATGGGCGAGAGGAAAAAACATTTGCTTGGAAACTGGAGATTCAAATTTGAATGCCATATCATTAATCTGGTCCATTTTTGCCTAGAATATGACTTCCTAAGAGTCTCACACCTATGGCACCCGTTGCACTACCTAAGGGACAGGGTTCTTCTTTGAAGTATGGCTCAGCTACAGCATTAGAGCAAACAGAGTGAGTTCATTTCATCCTCCAGAAAAGCTGCAAGAGCATAAATCCTCCCAGCAGCACAGAGCTCCAGAGATAAAACAACAACACCACCCAGGAAGTTAGTCCCGTGTGCTATCATTTAACCCAGTGTTTTCCACCTACCTCTAATAAGAGGTGTCACTCGTGATGGTAGTTGGGGTGACACCCCATATGGGATGATGTCTCACTTCATTGTGGCAGTTGCACAATACCTTTTTCTTGCTTAAACAATATTATGACAACAGATAGGAAAAATTGATTAAAAAAATTACCTTGAATACTGACAACTTAGGATGTTAGCTGCTTTAAATTTTTTAGTTCCTTCTGATCCTTTTTCATAGAGAAATGGATTTTTAGTGTGTGTGCATAGTAATGGTAATTGTTGAGATAATATTCTGTAGTCTGCTTTTTTCATAATATAATAATTTTAACATTTTTCCAAGTTTTGAGATAGATTTTAGTCTCTTGTGTGCAGTTTTCCATAGAGAGTGTATACAATACTATCTTTGGCCATTTCCTATTTGTTGGATATCTATATATCCTTCATGTTATTAAAAACACTGAAATAAGAAGGGATGTTGCAATAAGAAGGGATGCTGGTCACTCGATGTTCATTATAACAAGATTTCAGATAAATAAACTGATGCCCAGTTGAGAAAATATGAAGTGTATTCAGTGTTATTTGATGGGTTTCTCCAACAAAAAACCAGATATCTCAATTAGCCAAGAATTATTCTGCCATATTTTCTTCACTCTTCCTAATAAAGAAAGAAAGTTGAATTTAAGGAACATTTTCAATGTTAGCAGTTACTCTCAGTTGACTTAGAAAATAAAGTACCCCAACAACCAAATTCCAAAACAGTGAAAGTGGGTACAGTTTTCAAACCATCTTAGAAGGACCAAGAAGTGATAGTGCATCTCCAAGACGTTTCTTGGAGATGTCTTGGACTCAACCACACAGCTCATCTAATTCATATTTTCCAAGTTTTTCCTCATCCTCCTGCATTATCCTCTAGACTTGTTTAAATCCAAGTCCTTCATAAAATTGACAAAACAGACTCAAATGCAGTGCAAAGAATATAAGGGAACAGAACGTAAAATATGCATTTTTTTTTTTTTGCTTTTGGTCCTCTGCACAAGGTTATCTTCACCTAGAATTCTATTATTTCCATACATAATGGGCTTTCTAGTTATGAAGGTTTAAATACATCTTAAAACCACTACTCAGAATTAAAGCATAGAAAAAGAGGATTTAGGATTCAGAACTTGCCTGGGTATAGGATGCGGCCGATCATTCCTGGCATTGCCATGATGAACATGGGCAGTAGCTTTAGATACCCACACATCATGCAGGTAGCCTTCACGTGAGACATGTTCTTGCCTAATAGGTAGCGCTGCACAATAATCTGCCAGGAAAACACAATATAGTCATGAAGCAACCAGAATATGAATTTAAAGAAGGAGAGTGCCTCTTTTCAGGGATTAATGCTATAATATGAAATGGGGTCATGACTATAGGAGAACAATGAACTTGGGAGTAAAATCAGGACTTGAATCCCTGTTCTTATATGAGTATTTGACATCTGTGAGTTTCAGGTTTTTCATCTCTATATAGGATTATCTCTTGCAGGGCATTCTTAACATTTGATATAATGTTTGTAAGACTCTTGGTACATAAAATTCAATACACGCCATGAAAATTAAAATATGTTAACAGCATCCACGGTGCATTGCAACTAAGGCCATGTGCTCTTTCAGAGACAAAGCTTTACTACTGATCTTTGCTGCAAGTTGTGCCTTTAATATTGTAGGCACTGAATAAGCCACATATTCATCAATATCTCCCTACCGTTGGGGAGACATTGTCCCCTTGCGAAATCAATCCCATTGCCATAATATCAGGCAGCCATCAGAATAGAACCCTGAGACATTCATTTCTAGATTTCTTCAGAATATTCTGAGGGCCTCATTGAGTTATGAGTAACATATGGTCCTGGGAAAATCAATTCATATAATTTTGTAATTTGTACTTAAGTTGTGTAATCTCTTGACTAAGAATTTGTTAGTAAAACAGGATTTCTACCTATAACGTCATAACTTCTTGACATTTTTCTTCTGAAGGAATGTCAGAAAATAGGAATTTTTTTCTGCTTAATTCTCTTTGGAGAAACAAATCTATTAGGGGTAGCAGCAGTGTCATTTAGTGCTAGTGGAACAGGTGATTTTTTCAGATAGAGGGCTGGAAGCAGACAGTTGGAAGGACAACATAGATTACAGATGATGTGGGGAGCCCTGTGAGCAGACAAGCAGGGTCAGGCAATAGAACCCAGAGTAAATGTGAAGCCTCTTGTAGAAGGCAAATCAGGTGGCCAGAGGCAAAATATAAGTAATGAAGATGGTTCTGTAGATCAATGGTTAAAGTATGCATTCTTTGGTAACTATGTTGAGAAAAGTTTATTATATAAATTTACATAATGAACCAAAGTTCATTATATAATAAATTTTTATATAATAAAAGTTTATAATATAAAGAAAAAAAAACCTGATCCTGCACTAGCATCCCACGTGACCATTGATACAAGATGGGCTAAAATTGTGAAATTACAAGTTTGAGTTGACGGAGATGATTTATGGTGAGGAAAATTTAAAAATAATAAAAACAAATTCAAATGTCATGAAAAGGGACATCCAGCGGAAAAAAAAAGATCTTTGAAGTTATAAGTACAAAGGCCAAAAAAAAAAAAAAACACTTTAGGGTAAAGTTGAGGAAGTCTCATAGAAAGTAGAACAAAATACCAAGAGATGGAAGATGAGAAGGAAAGATAAAAACACTGGAGAACCAGCTGAAGAACACTGAAAAATACAAGGTCCCAAAAGGAAAACAAAGTGGAAGAATAAAAGAAATAATACCTCTGCTCCATTATTCAAGAAATTAATTAATGGATTAAACAGGCGCACACTGGCCAATCTCAATGGACAAAAATAGATCCACACATAATAGCACATTGTGGTGAAATTTCAGAGTACTGAGGACAAAGAAAAAACAAGCTTTCAGAGAGAAAAGACAGGTCACATCCAAAGGACTGAGAATAACTTCAGACCTCTCAACAGTAATGGTGGATGTCAGAAAAAAAATGAATCTTTAACTTGGGGAAAATTATTTCGAACTTAGAAATATGTATATAGTCAGATGGTCAGTTTAGGAAAAGTTAAAGACATTTTCAAACATGCAAATTCGCAATAAATTTGCCTCCTTTCTTTTTCAAGAACTTACTGGAAAATTCAATCGCCCTGAAAGAAGGAGTAAATCAAGAAAGAAGATGATGCAGAATACTGGAAATAGGAGATTTAATTCAAGAATTAGGTAAGGGGAATCCTAAATGTGGTTGTAAAGAGGGTTGGGGATTAGAATGGATATCAAGCAGAGGAAGTGACCTGACAGTGTGTGAGAGGCCAAAGGCTCTGGGAGAAAACAAGAAAAAGAGTTGGTAGAATACTGGATGTGATTGGAAGTATTGAGAGGAGATTAGGCAACTTGTAGAGGGCTTGGTGTTTAATGAGTAATAATTACTGAGAAAATTTAAAACAAAAAAATTAAGAATTATTTGTTAGAAGAATTATTTACCTAGAGGAAAAAAAGCTAAAGGAAATAAAAAAATCATGTGGCTCAACCATGAATAATAATAATAATAAATAATAATAATTATTTTTATTATTTTAACCATAGATTATTTTTGTGTAGTCACAAAAATGGTAGCACTCAATACTGAATTCACCGAAATTGTGAATTTGATCTATTGGGAGGGGGAAGGACAGGAGGTATGCTTGTGTGGGATTGAGAATGGAAAGTTGAAAGAGCTAAACCCTCAACTCTCATGAGAAGCCAATAGAAAAATCCTAAAACTGGAAAACCAAGTGGGAACAATATAAGCATTTATTTGAATGACCTGGGGATCAATTATGAGCAAATCCTGATTCAGTGTGTCTGGGTAGCATCTGAGAGCATTTATTTCTAATGAGCTCCAAGGTTACACCCATGCCAATGGCTCACGAGCCATACATCAAGTACAATGATTTAAATAAGAGAAATACATATCAAAATATGTAACTGAAGGAGCTGAAAGTGTTTGCTTTTGAGAGACAAGTAATAGCATAGAGAGAGGGACATCACTTATTATCACAAACCTTGTAGAAGTGTTTGACTGTTTAAATAATGTATGTATATATACAAAATAGAAACTAGATGGTTTTTGATGAGAGGAAAAAGAACAATATAAATATATTCACACACCACACACACACACCCACTTTACATCGTAGCTAGTACCACATAGCTACGATGGTCATTCCAAATATCATTCCTGGCCATGGAATATCCCCAGTACAGCATCTCGGAAAATGTGGAATGAGTCTGCCTGAGGAGTTTAGCACCTGGAGCTAATCGTCAGGTTGTCCCCCTCATCTATGAATGGGATAGCATTCATGTACTTCTCTGTAAAACTTTCATAGCTTTCAACCTACTGAGATGTCACTCATTGTATTTGAGTTGTCATGAAACATACCATCATCTGTCTGCATTAATAGCTGTCACATTTGTACTGATCTAGATAGGAGTGGTGGTGGTGGCAATTATTGAACTATAGTATTAAGATTTGTGTACTCACACCTAATCATTTATGTATTAAAACAAACATTATCTGTTTATGAATTCATCAACTTTTGTTTCTTTTATCTAGTACAATTGGGGCATTAAATTGATGTTTTTTAAATTATATATGTAAGTAGCTTATATTAACAATGGTTTTTTATTAGGGTGAATTATATATATCTATTTTACCATTTTAGTTATTTTATCATGTACAATTCAATGGAATTAATTACATCCACAATGATTATAAAATATTTCTCCTAAAAATGATTTTCCTTTGCTCTTAAAGAACATTAGGACAATCTGAATAAGGTTTGTATCAAACTTAATTCCCTAATTTAAAAAATACGAAGTGTAAATGAAACATAATAGAGAGCCTAGACATAAATCCAAGCTTATATGGTCATTTAATCTATGACAAAGGAGGTAAGAATATAAAATAAGGTAAAGACAATCTCTTCAATAAATGGTATTGGGAAAACTGGACAGATGCATGCAAAAAAATGTATTAAAGACTTAAATGTAAGACCCAAAACCATAAAACTTTTGGAAGAAAACATAGGCATTAATCTCTCTATTATTGCTACTAGTAATTTCTTTTCTGATGTATCTCCTTGGGCAAGGGAAACAAAAGAAAAAAAATGGGACTACATCAAACTAAAAAGTTTTTGCACAGCAAAAGAAACCATCAACAAAACAAAAAGACAACCTGCTGAGTGGGAGAAGATATTTGCTCAAGATATTTACATCTAATAAGGGGTTAATAGTCAAAATATATAAAGAACTTATACAACTTAACAACAAAAAACAAGCAATTCAATTAAAAAATGGGCAGAAGACCTGAATAGATATTTCTCCAAAGAGGAAATAGAAATGGCCAATACACATATGAAAAGATGCTCAAAATCATCAGAGAAATGCAAATTAAAACCACAATGTGATATCACCTCACACCAGTCAGAATGACCATCATCAATAAATCAAAGAACAAGTGTTGGCAAAGATGTAGAGAAAAGGGAGCACTTACACAGTGTTGGTGGGATTGCAAATTGGTACAGTCACTATGGAAAACAGTTCAGAGGTTCCTCAGAAAATTAAAAATAGAACTACCTTATGACCCAGCCACTGCACGTCTAGATATTCATCCAAACAAAACCAAAGCACTAATCCGAAATGACATATGCATCCCTATGTTCACTGCAGTGCTATTTACAATAGCCAAGGTATGGAAGCAACCTAAGTGCCCATCAACAGACAATTGGATAAAGAAGTGGTACATATGTACAATGGAATATTACTCAGCCATAAAAACTGAAATCTTACCATTTGCAATGACATGGAGAGACCTAGAGGGTATTATGCTAAGTAAAATAAATCAAACAGAGAAATACGAATACCATACGACTTTACATATATGTGGAATCTAAAGACCAAAATAAATGAACAAACAAAATGAAAACAGACCCATAGATACAGGAAACAAACTGGCAATTTGTTGGGGGGCTGGGTGAAAAATGAAGGGATTAAGAAATACAAACTAGTAGTTACAAAATAGTCATGGGGATGTGAAATACAGCATAGAGAATGTAGTCGATAATATTGTATTAATTATGTATAGTACCAGATGGGCACTATACTAATCAGGGGATCACTTTGTAAATTATATAAATGTCTAACCACTATGCCATACACTTGAAGCTAGTGTAAACTAATATTGAATGTCAACTCTAATTGAAAAATAAAAATTAATAAATCGCAATGAGGTTTTCTAAAAGAATAATGATGTCTTTAAGGCATAGAGACTTGAATGTTTAGGGATAAAGGTGTGTCATGTCTGCAGTGATTCTCAGTGCATGTATTATTGGTGGCTGAGAACCAGTGAACAAGATGATTTTTTTCAGACCTGGGGCAGGGGAGGATTGTGAAAGGTGTTCTGTCCTAACGTTCCATAATTATCTGTTTAATAAGTAACCAGCACAGAAAGTGTTATCAGAGTGTGATAATACATAAAATGTCATATCTAAGATTAATCATTATTAATAGCACTTAAAATATAATATTGTAGGTAAGAATGGACTTTGGTATTGTACCTTTCCAGCCAACCACAGACCCTGCATAATCACACATGTGGTCTTAGCCTTCTCTGCTCCTGCATTCAGCTCCCCATTATTCCATTTCCTCCCCACCACCCAGAATCTTTTATCAAAAGAGGTTGCATCACTCAGGGCCCCTTTGGCACTCTGTCATTCTGCTCTAGCGCCTTGTTTGTGCTCTTTAGGACCACAGAGTTATAGATGTCGGAGAGAGAGAAGTGGGAGATGATTGAGTTCCATTTGCTTGTGGAACATTGCAAACTGCTCTGCTTTCCTCAGCCTCTCTTAATTTTCTGGTCCTGGGGTCTTGTTTAAGTATCCCCAACCCCCAGAAGATAACCTCCAATTTTACCCAGTAGGGAATACTCCCTTTTCCGAGTGTCCATAGCATGCCTCCTGTACTTGTCCACACACTGTATTCCAGCTCATATCGTAATACATTTTCAGATATTGACAAAAGTGCTAACAATTTCTTATCTCCTTAAACCATATGGTGAACTCCTAGTGCATAGGAACCTTTGTTAAGCCTAGCATGGAGCTCGATAATATACAGAAAATGCTGAAAAATGCTCACGTTGCATTAGGAAGGCTTGCACCACATGATCTAAACATCTGATTTACTTCCAACAATAGTAAACAGAAGAGCAATAGTAGGGTACAGTTTATCTCATGAACTGCGTAGATTGTGACCTTGTAGATTATTTCATTAGTTATCGATACATGAGAAGCAAATGAGTCACTCTTTCTTTGTTTTCTACACGTGCTGCTGAATCTTCAAACTCCTTTCTTCTTTCTTCAATGGAATTTAACTCGAAAAAAACTTTTAACACTTATTTGTGTCATCTGTTTCATAAGGATGGTTTTAGATAAAATAAACTTAAGGACATTCGGTATCATAATACATAGCACTTTCCTTCTTGTTCAAATGTCAGATAATCAAGGTGAAAATGAAAATATAAACATAAACTGGCTCTGACAAAGAGAATAAGAGGTTATTGTGTAGTGGAGAGGCAGGAGACCAAAGAATCCTGTTTTTTTTTTTTTCTATGACTAAACGGCTGTACTACTTAAATGAGACATTTTGTTCTTTCTGTACATTCATTTTTTTTTTATATCCTTAACAAAAGTGTAAGTTTATACCTTGGAGCCTCTCATGACTTGAAATTCTTTCACTCTATGAATACAGGGTCTCTGAAGCTTCCTTTTCCCATAAAATCTCAGTAGTGTAAGACATCCTGATGGCTTGACCCTACCCGTAGGTGATAGTCTATACATCCAGTTGTCTGATCTTAGCACTCTAGCCCCATCAAAGCAATATTGTGAAGCTAAAATGCCAGGAGCACTGAACTCACGGAGATTCTCAAAACCACACAGATGAAGAGGGAGAGGACAGAAAGGGAGACCTAGAGTCACTTCCCACCAAACCGCTTCCCGAGATATTCCGGCATGGTCATCAGCTGCAGAGACAGACATCAATATGGTTTCCCCCTGAGTTCCCAGCAGATCCATATTATTTGACATTTACCAACCACCTATGGGCTGGTAAGCATATGTGTCACCCCTTGGGAAATCAGAGGTGAGAAAAGCATAGGCCCTTGAGAGAGCAGAAAGACTAGAATGAACGTAGTTGTTGGGCTCTGTTCTCAGCCAACATTTACTAGAAGTGTGATCTTTGGCAAATAATAGTCTCTTTGATCCTCCATTTTCTTATCTGTAAAGTGAGTGTTTCATATGAAAGTAGATGTAAAACACTTACACCACCATCAAATGCATGGACACCCAACAAATAATTTTGATATTTTTACCAATGATGTTGAAGTCCACTAAAAATATGACTAGTAAATAATGAACCACAATTATGTTTACATAATAAATTTATAATTGAACAAATTGCAAATATATATTTGGGTATGTATTTATGTGATTGTCATTATTGAAAAGCAAGGAATTACATTAAATCCCTACTTAATCCCTGTGGTTATAAGTACTAAAATATGAGATCAACAGTGATGTGTAGCAAAAAAGATGCAATTTTCTGGTTCCATCATAGCAGATTGAGCTCATGAATTAATCTTCCCCAGTATAAAATAATGTTAAATAAATACTTGGATAATATTATTAAAAACAGGAAGGGAATGCTTAGTGACTCAGAAACTATGAGGTTCCCTGAAAGATGGTAAGGCACATCTGGGAACACACGTGTGAGTTCTGTGGTATGAGTCTGTTAACTTAAAAATAAAAAGTCGTTAAAAGTGAGAGGTGACAAGCACTTATTTGAGATCAAAGAAGGTCTATTCAGAAAACACTGATTCAAGCAGAAGCCCAAATAGTCTTATGATTAGGAGACAAAGGCAAGGGGTATTTATGAGAAGTGAAAGGGGACCAATTACATCGATAGAAAGAAGATGTTTTTATTGGTGCAGAAAAACTAACATAATGATGCTAATTCTAAACAATGTCTTTAATTTTCAATATGGTAGTTATCAGTCCAGTAGTCGTAATATCTGCTTTCTTGTTATCTTTGCAAGCAGTTCTTTGGGAAACAAGGCCCTGTTGCTTTAGGGAAAAGGTGTTTTGCCCTGTGTTAACGTTCCAAAGGTTTGAGGCATAAGACATGCAAGGCAGTTCCAAATCCATTTTAAAGTGGCTCCAGTTATTATTTTTTTTAACAAGTCCTTGAACCAAGAACAGCATCATTCAACAGAGCTCGTTCAAGCCTGAAGCTAGAAGGGACCCAGGATGAGAAAATGGGGAAAGTATGGTGACTTACAGAGGGACTAACCACAAGGCTCACCCCCTCAACACCCTCGTTCCAGGACGTATTTCAGTATATAGCACCCATGGTCTGAGCATCAGTAGCAGAAGGGAAAAATGTGGGAGCAAGGCTCAGAGAGACAGAGCCACAGTTAGTTGGCAGCTCCCAGGTTGAAGGGGAGACCCCCCTAGCTGTGGTATATCCTACCTTTTATTAAAAAAGATATTACTTTACAAATGTCAGAATGGCAATAATTATAATGAAGGAAGATGCCACGTGTTGGTGAGGATGTGGGGTAATGGGAACCCTCGAAGACTGATGGCCAGGGAACAGCCAGCTGCAGCCATTTGCAAGAGTAGTGTGGCAGCACTTAGTGAATTTATGTTAATGTAAGCCCAGAAATCCTAGGACAATGATATTACCCAGGTTTCACGATTGAGCAGAAAAAATGAGCGAAAAAATGAATGCCTGACAGTTGAGCCAAGAACACCTGTGCATACTCACCCCCGCCTTGTTGTATATGGGGACAAAGAGCCACCCTAGAACCAGCAACAGCAGCAGAGCCTACAAGAAACCAAGAAGAGAATGTGAAGTTAGAGAGGCTTAGCTTGTGGGCCTCATCACTTTATGACCTCTGAGTATGAAAATCAAATACAGTAAGTCTTCCCTCAATGTCATCCATAGATTCTTTGGAACTGTGACTTTAAACGAAATGACGTATAACCGAATTAATTTTCCCATAGGCTAATTGATTAAACTAGAGTTAAGTTCCTAAAGTTCTTATTTCTGGTCACAAAAACATCACTCAATTTCCAAATAACGACTTCAAACTCTTCTAATATTAAACATTGTAAAGTTTACATACATTTAAGAAAGACGAATAAAAACAAGTAAGATAATTATTTTCTGGCCTGCTTATTCCAGTTTAGGGTGGTGGGTGGCTGAAATCTCTCCTGGCAGCTCAGGGCGCGAGGTGAGAATCAACTCCGGAGAGGACGCCCTTCCATCGCAGGGCACGCTCACCCACACTCTCTTATTCTGGGACAATTTAGACATGCCAATTCATCTTTGGGTTGTGGGAGGAAACTGAGGTCCTCAGAGAAAACCTACACAGACATGGGGAGAACATGCAAACTCCACACAGACCATGGCCCTGAATGGGAATCATTTTTTTTTTTCTCATTAATGTCATAACAAAACAGCCTGGGACAAATTGACATTATTCGAGGATCTGCTATAAGTTTGATTGGATCCTGTCCCACTCAACCGATTATGATCCATCCCAAGACAGCTGCAGATTCTTCTCCTCTGTTTCCATGACACAGAGGCCACTGTTTCATGGGGCTCAGGATGTGACAAAAGATGTGTGGCAAAAAATGAACAGAAAATAAGAGATGTGAGCACAGCTGGACTATCTATTGCAAGGTCATATGATCTTTGCCAAAAGGAATTTTTCTTGAATGGCAGGAATTAAATGCAGAGTGACAAAGCAATGAGGAAGAAATTCTGAGATACAAGGATATTTCCAGTGTCCCCCACTAATAATAATGATGATCGTCTTCACATATATCACTCATTTTACTCTCACAATAATCAGGCGAGGTGGATACAATAAACACAGTTATTTCTATTTTATGGAGGGGAAATCTAAGCCTCACAGGGATTGAAGAAGCCCAAGGTCACAGGCTAAAAGAGCCAGGCTCTCGACAGCCTTATAATCACACCCACTGGGGTAAGAGGACATTTTGTCCATACTTCGGGAGGCTGGCTCCATTCTGGTCCCTGACACTGCTGAAGTAAAACTGGGGGCAAAATCTTCAAAAAGGGAGGGGCACTGGTATCCGTGATGACTCAAGGGCATTTGCTGAGTCCATCCAGGGATGGTCTGTTCACATAACTACTATGATTCAAATTTTTTCCACATAAGCATCTCCCTCGGACTGATACACAGACACATGAACATGCAAACACTAGAAAGGATAAGAAAAAGAGCAGAAAAAAAAAACCAGAGTTAGGCAGCTCAAGGACTATTTATGTATTTATGGCATGTGTTCAGCCAAGTGCTAGATGATAGGGCGGCATAAGTGACATGAAAGGAGATGGTCCCTGTCCTTAAAAAACTTAGGGTCCAATAAGGAACACAGCTTTTACTGGTGAAATAAGAGTAGAACGACTAGGAACTTAGTCGCAAACTCTTGTAGCTTCTACCTACTATCTCTAAATCATTCGCTCCTCACTCTGCTGTCACTTCTTTAGTTAGGTGGCACTTGGTCAGCACCAGGAAGCTCCCTCAACACATACCAAATCCCACCTATCATCTCGGATGAACTCCTGTCCTGTGTGAGATCTCTCAAGACTCCATGAATGCTTCTCTCCTTACTTTCTACACTGTACTGAATACCTATCTTTCTCACTGGGGTGTAAGCTTCTCAAAAGAAGGGACCATTGCTTTTACACTTTTTTATTGCCTGCATCTAATTCAGAGCTGGACATATAGTGTAATAGTGCAGGGAGAAGAGACGGAAGTGAGAGCTAAAATAATCAAGGAGGTTAAGTAAAAGTGGGGATTGAATCATTGGTCATTGAAATGACATTCCTGATGGCAATAACTGCTTGAGCAAAATCTCAGAGATGAGAAATGTGACTGGAATGGCCCAGGTAGAATAGGGCCGTACGAGGAAAGCCCTGAATTTCAAACAAAGTGTAGATTGGGATAAGGGAAAATGAAACCAAACGAAAGAGGAGTTTATCCTACAGAGACTCCAGAAAAATACACTTGGATAGAGCTTTAATTTAAAGGGAAAAGCCTATGATGTCACTTACATTCCATTCAAACGCTGCAATGGCGATTCCCGAAGCCGCTCCAGTCCCAGCCAGCCCCACGAAGTGGCCACTGCCGATGTTACTGGCGAAGAGAGAGGCGCCCGCCCATCTGGAATCCAAGAGAATGGACTAGGATCAGAGTTAAAGACTCAAATCAGACTCCTTGAAAGCAGGTAAATGTTGAGATCTCTTCATCTCTAATCCTTAGGGCAGGAGTCAGCAAACTACGGCCCATGGGCTGAATCCAGTTTTTATATGGTTGGTAAGCTAAGGATACTTTTTACATTTTTGAATGGTTAAAAAAATCTAAAGAAGAATGATATTTTATGCAGTGTGAATTAATATGAAATTCAAATTTCAGTGTCCATAAATAGTTTTACTGGAACAGAGTCATGCTCATTGGCTTTAGGTTTTGACTAAGGCTGCTTCTGTGCTACAGTGGCAGAGTTGTGTGGTTTAGGAGGCAGTGTTGGCCCATAAACTCTAAAATACTTACCATCTTTCACTTTATAGAAGAGTTTGCTGATCCCTGCTTTAGAGGAACATTATTAATCTATCTACCTGAAGGCTGAGTTGAGCCTGTCCTTGGCCAAGAACTGCCAGACATCCCATTGACCCCTTCAACCAGCCTCAAGGACCCAAAAATGGGTAGGATGAAGTACCTCTTCATCCTTCTGCCCCTAAGGACCCTCTTTTAATCCACCTCCCTTTCAATCACTTTGTCTACTGTTCTTAAGTCTCAAAGATCAAGAGAGAGCTCTTGAGTGAGCACAGGTGAGCACTAGTGATGGAACAGAACTGGGGTGTGAGATCCCTGCAGTGCCTATTCTTCCATTCCCATCTTTTCAGCCCTCCACAAAATTGCTTTTTCTAGTCAGGCTTTGGGGCAGGGTATGAGATTAAGGTTATTTGTGGCTATAGAATTGGTTGAGCCTTGAATATTTCATAAAAGCACTCTTAAGAAGGCAATGTTGGATTGGATAAAAATCCATTTTGAGCTTGCAGTTGGTCTGCTCAACCACCCTGGTCAGGTCATTTACCAATCTCCACTTTGCTTCATACTATTGAGTCAGCAGATCTGTGAAGGAAGCATGTACTAAGCATCCACTGTATACCCAACCCACAGTTGACAGTGAATGGGTTCAGAGAAGATGTATCCTCTGCTGTAATGAGACTCTGGCCAAAGAGGCTGGATATCAGAACTCAGTAAGGAAGATACCAGTTGGGCAAGAGTCAAGGAGACATCACCATTTGCATCATTGCAGGGAACACACGTCCATTATCACAACTGCGTAGAACAAAGAACTAGACATTCAGGCTAGAATGCGGGGCGAGGCTTCTCAGAAGAAGCAGGGCTTGAGCCAGGTGTTGAAGGAGGAGAGCAGAGATGGGGACAATCATCTGAACAAAAGGGGCGGCATGATCTCAGGATTGGGAACAGAAGGAATGTGCTTGGAACCATGAGGGCCAAGATAGAAGATAATGAGGACCAGGAAAAAAGAATATGTAGCAGAGCTGAATTGGGTCTTCTCAGATGCCACACTACACTTGCTCTCATAATTGGCGGCACACAGTCATTTACTGAAATAATGGGACAGAGCCCTGAGGTCAGAAATTTAGGGAAAGAAACACCAAGAATTAGGCAACAAGTGCACATCAGAAATGGTCAGCATTCCCAATGTTTTCTTTATTTACTCTTAAACACACACACACGCACGCACACACGCTCGCACGCACGCACAAGACTTTTATCTCCAGGAAACTCTGACCTACTCACCGGCCACCAGGCCATATCTCGACCAGCCAGAAAGAAGTCTTCGACAGTGCCCCGGTTGGTCTTCAGCATCACCTGACTAGAAAGGAAGACATGTGACAGTCAAACCACAGAAAATGCACCCAAGATGTTCCAGGTACTGTGGCCATGGTGCTGATGAAAGTGACCTTTTCCAGCTCTCCTGAAGAAATATTTTCCTGGAAACTGTGACATAACATCAATTTTTAAAGGACTTCGAAATCATAGTTCCACAGAAGCCTAGGGACTTTAGGAAATTATATTCTTCGACTTTTGTCCTAATTGCTCTTTGTGAAAACATTATGAGGTATCACTGGAAGAAAATTTGTAGCCTCAAATCCATTATTAAAAAGAAAGAAGGAGCATCAATGAAGCAAGCATTCAACTCACCTAAGTTAGAAAGTGAGCAAATCACAAAGGAAAATAAAGGAAGTGAGATAATAAAATAATGTCCTTATTCGTTGTTCCACATGCTGGAAAATGCTGAACAGAATAAGACTGAAGTTCCCAGGGCTGGCCCCGTTCACACGATAGGGTTGTTAGGAGAATAAATTCAGTGTAAGCACTATTGACGTCACACACAAGGAAATGATTCTGAGAGGACAATGAAATCTGCGACAGCTGTTAGTGTTCTCTTGGCTTTGTCACACCATACCTTTCCCTCCCTTAGATACTTTACCCCTAAGTTTTGTGCCCACCCTAAAAGTCCCATGGGGCTCCTACATACCCACAGCCCAACGACCATCACCACCACAAAATAGATAACCACGACAGAGATATCAGCAGCATTTCGGATGCGTTCTGACATGTCAAGAGGGTCTGGGGGCCCAGTCGTGGTGCTGGGACTTAATGTGCTGGCCATGGCTGCAGATAATGTTGTTCTCATCCCAGGAATGGCCCTTTTCTTATATAAACTCTGGGTTAATGATCAGCCTTGAGCAGGTGGGACATGCTATCAGAACCAGCTTATGGGGTTGGGGACCTTTAAACCTTTTCTCTGCACCTCTGAGAACCTGGCCCTCCAGCAGTCATTGTTGGCCTACGTGAAGTGTGAGAATGAAGTTTGAGAGACAAGAAACAGTGAAAACTGGAGGTGGAGAATGGAGTGTTCACTGCTGGAAAGCCAGGGCTCTTAAGAAGATTCGACGATGTTAAATGAGGATTAAGGAGGAGAGACGGCAGGAACAAGGAGGGGGAGAAGGACAGAGGTGAAAGGGTAGCAGAAAGGAATTAGGAGAGACAGGGGGTAAAAAGTCTATTATAGAGCAGATAATTTTTTTACTAGTTTCCATTACATAGTACATTGGTTAGACATTTATGTAGTTTATGAAATGATCCCCCTGATTACTCTATCTTCCCTCTGGCTCTACACACAGCCGTTACCTTACTGCTGACTGCCTTACCTGTGCTGTGCTCCTCATCCTCATGACCCTCTATCAACTATTAATTTGTACTTCTTTAAACCTTTACTGCTCTCTACCAGGCCCCCACCCCCCATCCCCTCTGGCTGTCACCTGATTTTCCTCTATATCTGTGGGTCTGTTTTCTATTTGTTTGTTCTTTTTGTTTCTTAGATTCCACATAAAAGTGAAATCATATGGTATTTATCTTTTTCTGTCTGGCTTATTTTGCTCACCATAATCACCTCTAGGTCCACTCATGTCATTGCAAATGATAGGATTTCATTTTTTTATAGCTGAGTAATATTCCATTGTATATGTGAACCATAACTTCCAGATAAGATTTATTTCTTTTCCAGCTTTTTTGAAATATAATAGACAATTAGTTGCTTGTATTTACATTTTGTAATTCAATAAGTTTTTTCAATTATAGTTGGCATACAATAATATACCAGCTTTAGTTGTATAGCATAGTGATCAGAGAGCCACATAACTTGCAAAGTGATCACTTCACTAAACCTAGTACCCCTTTACCCCCTTACATATTTATTATAATATTATTAACTATCTTCTCCATACTACACTCTATAGCTCCATGTCTATTCTGCAACTATCCATTTTTACCTCTTAATCTCTTTGCCCTTTTTTTTTTTGCCTTCCCCCCAACCTGTCTCCCATCTAGTAGCCTTCAAAATATTCTCTGTATCTATGAGTTTCTTTCCACTTTTGTTGTGGTCATATATTTTGTTCTTTAGATTCCACATGTGTGTGAAATCATGCAATATTTGTCTTTATCTGACCCATTTCATTCAGCACAATACCCTCTAGGTCCATCAAGGCAATATCTTTGTCCATCCCCTTCCTTTTAGTCTGTGTGTCTTTTAATCTGAAGTGAGTCTCTCGTAGGCAGCATGTGGAGTGGCTCTATAAAGCACTGCAAGTGGAAGGAAGAGGATAGGGCTATGGCATGGGCTGGACCAGAAGTGTTGACAATGGGTGAATAAACCTAAAAGAATGTGATAGTGACTCTTAGGACTTGACATCTGTGACCTTGATACTCTTTTTCCCTCATAATTTTATAGTGGTAAAATATACATAACATAAAATTTACTATTGTCACTATCTTTAAGTGTGTAATTCAGTGGCATTAAGCACCTTCTCCATATTATGCAACCGTCACCACTATATCCATTTTCAGAAACTTGTCATTATTCCTAATAGCATTTTTGTACCCAATAAACAATAACTTCCCACTCCTCCTTCTTCCCAGCCTCTTGTAACCTTTATTCTATTTTGTGTTTTTCTGAATTAGCCTATTCTAGATACCTCATTTAAGCGAAATCATACAATATTTGTCCATATGCGTTGGGTTTATTTCACTTAGCATGTTTTCAAGATTCATCTATGTTGTAGAATATATCAGAATTTCCTTCCTTTTCAAGGCTGAATAATATACCATTACATGTGTATACCACATTTTGTTTACCCATATATCTGCTGATGAACAAAGAGGGGAGAAGGTTGTTTCTAACTTTTAGCTATTTTGAGTAGGGCTGCTATGAACATTGTCGTACAAAAATTTGTTTGAGTGCCTGCTTTCAAGTCTTTTGAGTATACACTTAGAAATAGAATTGCTAGGTCATATAATAACATGTTTAACCTTTAGAGAAACCACGAAACTGTCTTCCAAGAAGCTATACCATTGTACATTTCCACTAGCAATCCACAAGAGTTCCAATTTCTCTACATCTTCACCAACACTGGGCTGTTTTCAGTTTTAAAAATTATAGCCATCCTCATAGGTGTGAAGTGGTGGTATTTCATTGTAGTTTTTATAATGCAAAGATTAACGATGTTGTTTCATATGCATATTGGCTATTTTTATATATTTTTGGAGTAATGTCTGTTCAAGTCCCTTGCCCATTTTAGAACTTGAGTTTTTGTTGTTGTTGATGATGATAATGATTTGTAGTTCTTTAGCTATTCTGGATGTTAATGTTTTACCAGAGATATAGTTTGAAAATATTTTTTCCTATTCTGTGGGTTGTATTTTCATTCACTCGATAGTCTCCTTTGATGCATACAATTTTTAGTTTTGATGAAGTTCAATTTATCTATTTTTACTTTTGTTGCTTGTGTTACTAGTGTTATATTAAAAAATCATCACCAAATCCAATATCATAAAGATTTTACTCTATGTTTTATAGTTTTTGCTCTTATGTTTAGGTCTTTGGTTCATTTTGAATTTATTTTGTATTTGGTATAAGGTAAAGGTCCAACTTCACTCATTCTCATGTGTTCATCCAGTCTTTTGAGCACTATTTATTGAAGACTGTTTTTTCTTCAGCAAATGGTCTTTGCACCCTTGTCAAAAATTATTTAGCCTTATACAAAGGGTTTATTTTTGGGGCTCTCTATTCTATTCCATTGCTCTATATTTTTGTCCTTATATCAACACCAAACTGTTTCGATGACTGTAGCTTTATAGTAAGTTTTGAAATCAGGAAGTTTGTTCTTTTTCAAGATCGTTTTGGTTATTTGGGGTCCCTTGAAATTCAATATGAATTTTAGGATAGGATTTTCTATTTCTGCAAAAATGCCATTGAGATTTTAATAAAGATTGCATTGAATCTATAGATTGCTTTGGGTAGTAGTGTAATCTTAACAACATTAAGTCTTCCAAGCCATGACCACAAATGTCTTTCCACTTATTTATGTCTTCTTTTATTTTTTTTAGCAATATTTTTTAGTCTTTATTGCGCAGGTCTTTCACATCCTTAAATTCATACTTAAGTCTTTTATTCTCATTGGTGCTACTGTGATGAAATTGTTTATATAATTCCCTTTTGTGATTGTTCATTGTTAGTATATAGAAATATAATTGATTTTGTGTGTTTGTTGTACATACTGCAAATTTGTTGAATTAATTCATTAGCTCTAATAGTATTTTTTTTTTGTAGAATTTCTAGGGGTTTCGTCATAGATAATTATGTTATTGACAAACAGATAATTTTATTTCTTCCATTCCAATTTGGATACCCTTTATTTATTTTTCTTGTCTTATTTTCTCTGGCCAAGACATCTCTTACTATTTTGAATAGAAGTAATGAAAGCAGTCATTCTTGTCTTGTTTCTTATCTCAGGGGAAGAGCTTTCAGCCTTTTCACCATTGAGTATGATGTTAGCTGCGGGTTTTTCACTTATGACCTTTAACATATAGAAAAAGTTTCCTTCTACTCTTTTTAACATACTGCTGAATTCAGTTTGCTAGTATTTTATTGTGGATTTTTACATTAATATTAATAATGAATATTGGTCTGTAATTTTTTTGTTTCTTTGTCTGGTTTTAGTATCAGACAAATGCTGACTTCATAGAATGAGATAGAAAGTGTTTTCTTCATTTTTTGGGAAGAGTGTGAGAAAATTGGTGTTAATTACTTTATATGTCTATTTAAAAAGTATTTTTAAATGTTTATTTTTTTAATGTTTGGTAGAACTTACTAGTGAAGCCATATAGTTCAGGGTTATTCTTCTTGAGATGTTTTACATTGTTGATTTAATCTTGTTACTGGTTATAGATATATTCAGATTTTTTATGCTTTAGGATTCATTTTTGGTAGATGGAGTGTTCCTAAGAATTTGTCCATTTGATCTAGGTTGACCAATTTGTTGGTGAACAAATGTTCACAGCATTATCTTATAATTCTTTTAATTCCTAAAAAGCCAGTAGCAATGTCCTCAATTTATTTCTGATTTAAGTAATTTGGGCCTTCTCTCTTTTTTTTTTCTGAGTCAACCTAGCTAGCTAATGATTTGTCAGTTTTGTTGATCTCTTTGAAGAAATAATTCTTGCTTATTTGATTTTTCTCTATTCACTATTTTGATTATCTTTGCTCTAAGCTTTATTATTCTTTACCTTCTAATAGCTTTGGGTTTAATTTGTTATTTTTCTAGTTTCTTAAGTGTAAAATTAGTTATTGGATTTAAGACCTTCATTCTTTTTAAATGTAAGTTTTTTTTTTCAGATATAAGTTTCCCCCTTATGCATCCCATAAATTTTGCATCCCATAAATTTTGGTATATTGTGATTTTGTTTTCATTTGCCTCAAGTTATTTTTTCCTAGCATTTTTGAGTAGTAATTGAAAGAAATTTATATAATTAAGGTGTACAGGTGATGCACTGATATATGTACACATGTGAAATGATAGCCACAAGCAAGATGATTAACATATCCATCACCTCACAAGTTACTATTGTGTGTGTGTGAGAGAGAGATAGAGAGAGAGACAGAGACAGAGAGACAGAGACAG
Organism: Rousettus aegyptiacus; assembly: GCF_014176215.1. Taxonomy (NCBI): domain Eukaryota; kingdom Metazoa; phylum Chordata; class Mammalia; order Chiroptera; family Pteropodidae; genus Rousettus; species Rousettus aegyptiacus. Next base: position 15,212,929 of record NW_023416308.1, on the reverse strand, counting down.
AGACAGAGACAGAGAGACACAGAGAGAGAGAGACAGAGAGAAGGAGAGAGAGAGAGAGAGAGAGAGAGAGAGAGAGAGAGAGAGAGAGAATTAGTTAGTTAGTTTCGGGTCTACTCTCTTTCAAGGAACTTTCAAGTATACAATATGGTATTGTTAACCATAGTCACCATGCTGTATATCAGACCCCAAGATTTATTCATCCTGCAGAATTGACTTTGTAACTTTTGATCCATATTTTCCATTTTCTCCAACTCCAGCCCCTGATAACTGGTAACCATAATTCTGCTCTCCGTTTCTTGGAGTTTCACTTTTTTAGATTTCACAAGTGAGAATATGGAGTAATTTGTCTTTCTGTACCTGGCTTATTTCACTTAGCATAATGTCCCTTAGTTTTAGCCATCCTTAGAATTTCCTTCTGTTTTAAAGTTGAAGAATATTCCATTGTTTATATGTGTGTATGCCATATTTGCTTTATCCATTCAACTGTCATTGGACACTTAGATTGTTTTCATATCTTGAGTATTGTGAATAATGCTGTGACAAACATAGGAGGGCAGATAACTTTTCAAGATACTGTTTTCATCTCCTCTAGATATGTACCCAGATATGGGGTTGCTAGATTATATTATAAATCTATTTTTAATCTTTTGAGGAGCTTCTATACTGTTTTTTTTTTTAAATAATGACTGTATCAATTTATATTCCCACCAAGGGTACACTAGAGTTCCCTTTTCTCCACATTCTCACCAACACTTTGTATCTCTTGCCTTTTTGATAACAGCCATCTTAACAGGCATAAGGTGTTATCTCATTTTGGTTTTGATTTGTATTTCCCTGATGATTGCTGATGTTGGGCATCTTTTTCTTTCATTTGCCACATCCATGTGTTCACCAGCCTCATTAGGAGTATATTCTACTCCTAATCACGTTTCAAACTCATCTTCTCTTACCATGCCATGAACACTTGCACACAACCATACTCTCCCCTTGCTAGGTTCCCTCTAATTTATGTTATTTTAAAAAAAACTTTCAAATGTGGAAACCTGAGAAAGTCACTGCTATGTTTAAAATCTTCAATGTCTCTCATGTAGGTGAAGACCCAATCTCAAGGGTGGCATGTGAAGAATCCCCTCCTCGTCTCTACCACAAGTTTCTCTCGTTCCTTTCTTTATCTGCTTAGTCTGTCCCCACTTCACCACCTTCTAGAATTGGCATGCACAGCAGACATCTTCCACCTCTCAGATGTCTCTTGATCTCAAATGCTGCAGAAGTTTTATGCCTTCTATTTCCTCTTCTTACAATGTTTTTTTTTCCTCCTATATCTTTAGAACTAGGACATGTCCCACCTCCACAGGGAGGCCCAAATGTAAAGAGTCACACAGTAAAAGGCTGCGTTGATCATCGTAATAGTAAGGCCTAGGATAGTGCCTGGCACATTGGAGTTATAAAAATAACATGCGTTGCAAACTCTAGTAACTCAGTTAAAATAAGGAAGGTCCCAGGAGTATTGCTTTGAGAAGACGCAGTTCTACTTGAACCAGCAGGGGATGCTGTGGGACTAACCACTGATAGTTGGCTTGTGACTGCTCTCAGCTGGATGAACCCCAAGAGAACAGAGAGTAGAGACTTTTGCTCACTATTGGGGACTTCGAAGCTGTGTCCCCCTGAGGAGGAGCATCAGTGGAGTCATAGGTGATAATTTGTGAATTATTCTGCCGAAGTCTGGGAGCTCTGCTCAATTTTTCTAGAGCTTTTACTTATTCTAAAATTAGCAGCTTGGTTGTGTGGTCTTCTGTATTTCAGAATTCTCTTTCTTTGGATCCATAAATGCATAATTAAAATATAATATGATATGATATAATATAATATAAATATATGATATAATATGATATGCTCATACTGAGTCTCTGGCTCCAGGTCAGGCAGTGTGGCCTTCCTGAGCATCTCTGAGCTCCAGCCTTAGAATGAGGCTGAGTATTACTGCTCAGCGTGGGACAGCAGCCTCATTGCTCACACAGTGCTCCAGCCCAGTGGAGAGTGAGGCATAAACCCTGAGCTACCCTGGCCTTACTCAGCACGTGGGAACCTCACAGAGGACCCTTTCACTGCCCGGGAAAGGACAAGAACTGGGTTCCAAATGACAATAATGTATGCTATTCAGGAATATTGAACTATTCCTTAATAATAACATGAGTAAAAAATGATTAGACCTACACAATTGGCAAATATATTGGTGAATATATTTGGCAAATATAATTGGTGAATATATTTGTGGGAATTTAATGCATACCGATTCATATGCATTAAAAATGGTATAAAGGAATACAAGGTTTAACTAAGGGAATATATATTTTTCCAGATTCTTTTTTTTAATTCTAATTGGAGGTGCTGGATTCACATGTTCAGAGGGTCTGTCCCTTCCACTTTGAGTGGCCGATTACCAGGATCACCAGCAACAAGCCTCCACTCTTTTTTTGTTTTGGCCATGGCACCTGTCCTGACCTCCACCTCCAAGGCTTGTTCTTCCTCCCTGCCAGGGAGATCACCCTACAGATTCAAACATGTACATCAAAATGTTTGAGGTTTCTCTGGCTCAAATTCCCCCTATCCCTCAATATGAACACGTATTTCTCCATATCCGTGCTCTCATTGCATTTTTTGACTGCCTTTTTACATAGCATGTGTAATGTCCAGAAACAGAGGCAAAGTTGGAACTGCAGGGTACCGTTGACAGATACTGACATTTTGAAAAAAAAAAAAAAAAAGGATAGCTTTTGATTGAGATAAAAGTCTAGATGTGAGAGCATCACTGTTCCAATGGTGGACCTACTGAGGCTTCTTCTCACTTTGTTGTCTTGGGCTGTGACACCAGGAAAAATTACAGTACAAAAAGGACACTGCTTGTGTGCTTAGAGTTATAACAGTGACTGGAGGATGTGCGCCCTGTGGCCAGCAGGGGCACTGTGTGGTGTTCTAAGGATGCCAGCTTGCTCCAGACAGCTGGTAAACCCCTCAGCTGCCTCTAGGGAATCTGGGCAAACTGTATCCTCACTGTTGTGTGACTTTCCTCCACCTGTGATACCCTCTCCCCACCACCCCATGAGCTCCTGGATCTGGCTCTCTTATTGCTTCAGATTTGGGTCATCTGTATTTCCACTACAGTCTTTGCCCAAATCTGGCCCAGGAAGGGTTGAGAGAGAGAGAGGACACAGAATGTATGCAGATAGAGTAAATCCACTCTTGGTAGAATCTGGCTAGGGGATATGACACAGCTTGTGGGCATATTTCCCACAGGGGAGATTCTGGAGACAGAGCTCTAAGGCATTTCCAATATGTCTAGAGCTTTTTCTCCCCCTAGTCCTGCATAAATGGGGCATTTACCAGTGGTTTGGGTAAAAGGGCTTGGGAGGGGGGACTTCCTTTCTCCTCTGGTCCCCAAGGAGCAGGTACGCAGTGATACTAGACTCACAACCCTCTGTCTCACTGTATTGGTCACGTGGTTAGAAGGTCACCATTTTCTGCTTTGGAAGTCTTAGAAATGTGGGTAAATTTGATGCCGTGTTGTACCAGGAGCTCTCACACCGAAGCATTATAAATATGATTGTTGTTCCTGGAACTGTGGCCTGAGGGGGAGACTGATTATTATTGCAGACTCAAAAATAATAGCTTCAGACTTTATACTCTGCTCTCTGCCCCAGTGAAATGGGCCAAGTTCTCTCCTCTGCATCCTTTGCCCAGCCATTTCCTCCCCATCACAACTTGTGACCAACACTAGCTCACTGGGGATATTTCTGCTGTCACTTCTATCACCAGCACCTGAAGATCTAAGGCATGTGGGTCTTTAACAGTGTGTATTTGTGTGGTCCCATCAAGGCTTAGACCTGACCATTGATTACTTTTGTTTAGTTACATTGTCTAATAGTTACACAACAATATTGAACAATAATGGAGGCAATAGAGAACTTTCCCTTTTCCTGATCTTCATAGAAATGCTGCCCCCACCTACCATTAAGTGAGATGCTGGTTATAGGACTGAATTATATATGTGTGTGGGAGAGTGCTTATTACCATATTATAAATGGATCTGTCTGTTTATATTTTCTTAACTGGTTTTTATTAGGAATAGTTCTTAAACTTAATGAATGACTCTTTCCAAATCTGTTTAAATATGTCTTTATCTTTCGATCTGTCAATATAGTGTTTTATATTAAAAGATTTCTTAACATTGACCCAAACTTGCATTTCTAAAATAAATACCTATAGTAATGGTGTTTCAATTACTATTTTAGTGTTGAGTTTTGTTTAATTTTTAATTTATAAATTGTATATCAATATTTAATAATATTGGTTTGAAAATGTCCATTTTTGTATTTCTTAAGTAATAGTGTTATATCTGCTTTCTATGAGAACTAGAAAATTTCCCCTCCTTTTCAATGTTTTAGAAAAAATTATGAAGCAAGCAAATTGGAATCATCTGATCTTTGAAGATTTGTTAGAAGTTTCCTTTTAAACCACTTGGGTCTTATACCTTTCTGTGGAGTATTTTCATGGTAACATTCTCTATTTTTTTCTAAGGAAAATAAACATTTAAATGTTTTATCTTTAATAGGAGCATTTTGCATTTCCAAGAAAAGTATACGTTTCATCTAGCTTTTTTAAAAATAGAGATTACCTCTTAGATTTTTTCATTTTTCAATATTTCCACGTATTTGCCATTATCCATTTTTATTGTATAAGTTAATAAGTGGTTTCCCTATTGTCATTTATAAAGAATTGTGATGTGCCAATCATATCTACTGCTTTTCTATCCTCTACCACATAACCTGTTACTGTTATTGTGATGGGGACATGGGTTGTTTCTTGTCTTTTTAATTTTCTTGTACTGGGCAGAACTCTAAATTTCCCCCCTTTGCTTGTTTTTCCCTTCACAAGATGGTTCCCACAGAGCTCTCCAGACTTCCTTTTAATTACCTTTTCCCCTAAGGCATCACCTTTCCTACAAGTACTTGACTACAATGTTCCTTTATTATAGTGAGGGCTCTGGCTCCCTTGCATTCTTTTTCTGTATCTCCGTGCTTCAGGCATTTTCTATTTTGGCAGTGTTTTTAGATTAATATTAGACCTATTCATTAGTTGTTTTCCTCTTCTTTCCTCCACACAGATTTACCGACTTTACTTTGTGCTTAGACCATGGCCGATGATGGAAACACAAGAGAAAGTCTGCTGGCATTTGTGTGTGTGTGTATGTGTATGTGTGTGTGTGTGTGTGTGTGTGTGTGTGTGTGTGTGTGTGTGTGTATTTATGCATTTCACTTACATGTAATTTAAAATTTGGACATGTTCTTATTGTTTTAACAGGAGTATAGGTTTTGTATAGTTTCACTTGTCCTCTTTCTCTCTCTCTCTCTTTCTCTCTCTTTTTTTTTTTACATTATGTGAGGATTTTTAAAGAGATATAGTAGGTACTTCAGATTTCCTTCATGGACATTATCTCAGCTCCCTAGAATTTTTATTCTAAATTTTGAAAAAAAGGAGAGTAACATTAGCAAGATGGCGAAATAGGAGGTCTCCATCCCATGTTGCTCCAAAGAAACAAATATTTGGCAGCCATCTACAGACCAAAGTGCCTTTGTGGGAGCTTTGGAATTCAGGTAAAAGGCTGCAAAACCCTGGGGGAGTCCAAGACCAAGGAAGGCCAATTCGAAATGGCAGGCCCAGGCACCAGTGGCAGGCTCACTAACTGTGGTCTCAGCTGAAGGCCAGAAGCAGCCCCATTGCCATGTGGACTCAGCTCCATCTCAGTTTTGCCACCGGCCCCTTTCATCGAGGGATCTGAGAAGAGTCCTCCCTGTAGGTGCCCCTGGTAACAAGCTCACTGACTGCTGTCCTTGAAGCAGTTCCAGGACCTTGGTCAGCCCTGCTCTAATGTGGTTTGAGGCAGTTTTATCTACCCAGGGACCCACCCAAGAGAACTGGCAGAAGTCACACCCTTAGACACCTCCAGTAACATGCCACCAACCTTGGACCCAAATGTGGTCCCTGAAGCAGTCCCATGACCCAGCTCTAGACCTGTTTACTGTGGTCCGGAGGCAGTCATGCTCAACCAGGGACAAGCCCAGCAACCTGATAGGAGTGTGCTCAGGGACCTAGCGTAAGGCACACCTGACTGTGCCCTTGGTGATAAGCCTGCCAGCCATGGCCTCAAAAGTGGACTCAGCAACATCAATGAGTCTGGGCTTCCTTGCTTGACCGCAGTTATGGAGGCAGTTGTATCAGTTTAAGGACCTGGCAGGAAAAAGCATTTACCTGACAAAACAAGTCCATAAAGACTGAAATATGTATCTGCTCTTTCCACTGCACAGACACCAATACAAGCTACACGGATCACAAAAAATCAGTTAAACATGACACTATCAAAATTCTTTGTTAGGCAATTGGTAGATCTTTTGATGATATCATGTTTGCCTGATTCTTCATGATTCATGTAGCCTTGCATTCACATCTGAGCTCTTGAAGGAATAAATTCCTCTTCCAGTCTCTACAGATTTGTTCCAGTACTTAAAGACCTTCATCTGTCAGTTCAATGGGCTGATGATATTTCCTCCGGGATCACAGTCTAGTGGGTTTGGGTGGGCCATGTGGCTATTGCTGGTCCACAATGGCATCTGTAGTTTGCGGGCCTATTAGCAGGGGCTTGGGCCAGTGTGGTTTTTGTCTGTTCCCTCTGTGGATGAGATTGCCTCTAAGACTTTGGTCAGCAGGGCTGTTGCTGGGGTAAATTTCCACTTCAGGGTCTGGAGTTAGGGGGCCTATTACAAGATCTGCAAATAGATCTGGAGCCTCTGGGTTTTTGGAAGGCTCTGGACAGGTCACTGGGGAGGTCCTTGGGAAGGCAAGATTGGCTCTAAATGGCAGCTGAGAGGACCTGGAACCTAGCTGCTGGGCTGCTTCATGGTCTATGACTGGGACTGCTGCTCTGTAAGCCTGCCTCTTGAGGTATAGATGGCTATGCTTCCAACCAGGTTCTTGGGTGGGAAAATTTCTCCTGGACTACAGCTGGGTCCTATAACATGGCTGTTTCAAGATCCATAGTCAGAGCAATGTTGGTGGGCCTTCTCCTGGAGGCACATTTGTGTGTGTCTCCCTCTGGGTCTCTAAGTGCACAGGATCACTCTTGGACTGCAATTGAGAGGGTTTGGAGCCAGGTTATAGGGCTGTTTCAAGATGTGAAGTTGGAGTGAGGTTGGTAGGTTGTCTTCTGGGAGTATGGACAGATGTATCTTCAAGTTCCCTGGGTAGATAATATTCCCAATCCAGAGCTGAGAGGGACAGGAGCTGATTTACAGGAGTGTTTCAGAATGTAGTCAAACAAGGCCACAGGGCTTCCCTTGGGGTATGGAAGGCATGTGTCCTGCCTGAATCCTGGTAAGGCAGGACTGGCAGCTAAGAGGGACTGGAGCTGAGTCATGGGCCACTTCAGGGTCCACAGCCAGGGCTGAAGTCAGCAAGCCTGTTACCTGGGGCAAGGCGGGCATGACTCCTCTTGGTTCTTTGTTGAATGGTGCTTTGACAGGACCAAGGTCGAATTGGGCTGTAGCCAGTTTCACAGAAGGACTGGTTATTTCTGAGTCTATAGCTGAGACTAAGGTCAGTGAGTCTGCCACTGGGCCATGAGCTTTCCAATTCAAAATAGCACTTCTCGGTCTTGGGATCTACTGGGGTTTCCCACTTCTCCTACCTGGATCCCAAAGCTCCCACAAAGGCACTTTTGTCTGTGGATAGCTGCCAAATAATTGTTGCTTATTTGAGTGGGAGATCTACTCTGCCATCATCCTTATGCCACTCCTCAGCTGGGTTTCTAGACACTAACAATGAACAGTCTGAAAAGGAAATTGAAAAAAAAAACAATTCCATTTACAATAGTATCAAAAAGAATAAAATACTTAGGAATAAACACCCAAAGAAGTTAAAAACGTATACAGTGAAAATTAAAAAATATTGCTGAAATAAATTAAAGAAGATATAAGTAAAAGGAAAACCATCTTGTGTTCATGGATTCAAAGACTTAATATTGTTCAGATGTCACTACTACCCAAAGCGATCTACAGATTTAATGAAATCTTTATAAAAATCCCACTAGTATTTTTTTCAAAAACACCCTATATTCATATGGAATCACAAGGCACCCTGAAGAGCAAAAACAATATTAAAGGAGCAAAATAAGAAAAAGTTGGAAGTGTCATAATTCCTGATTTCAAACATATTCCAAAGCTTTAGTAATCAAAACAGTGTGATAGTAGCATAAAGACAGACATGTAGACATATATAATAGAACAGACTCTCACATGTGTGGTCAAATGGTCTTCAGCAAACATGCCAAGACCATTCAATGGGGGAAAGAACAGTTTCTTTAACAAATGCTATTGGGAAAATTTGATATTCACATGCAAAAGAATGAAGCTGGACTCTTACCCTGTATAAAAATCAACCCCAAATGCATTTAAAACCTGTTAATAAGACCTTAAACTGTAAAAATTCTATAGGAAAATCTTCATGACATTATATTTGCCAATGATTTCTTGGATATGACACCTATAGCATGAACAACAAAATAAAAAATAGACAAATAAGACTACATCACACTTAAAAACTTCTGTCCATCAAAGGACAAAATCAACAGAGTGGAAAGACAACCTATAGGATAGAAGAAAATATTTGCAAATTTTATATCTGATAAGAGGTTAAATGTAGAATATATAAGGAAGTCTTATAATTCAACAACAACAACTAAGTATAGCAATCTCTCCTTATCCACGAGGAATACTTTCTAAGACCCCCAATGGATGCCTGTAACTATGGACAATACTGAACTCTCTATACACTATGTTTTTTTTTTTTTCCCCCAAAACATCCCTACCTTTTCACTTAAAGGAAGCACTTTACAGTGTCTCTTTGGTGTATTTGAATCACCAGCATCAGTACTCTTTTATTTAGTAAAATGAGAGTTGCTAGACTACGACCTTGTGATACTGTGACAACACCACAAATAACCCATTATAAAATGGGCTGTGACTGTGACACCAACAGAAATCAAAGATATTTTCATAGGTCATAGAATCTCCAAATACAGTTTAACCTCATCCTACTTTAGAATCGCTAACTCTAATAATGTAACTGTTTTAATAAAGAAGCACAAACTGGGCTTAAACTATTCGATATAAAAATAAAAGTAGTAACATCCAGCTGGTTCATAAAATAAAACCCTAAATTTTATATGGACTCTTCTTTCTAACCGACCTAGACCTCCAAATGATCACGAACCATGTGGCTTCTCTTCTAAACCTCTTTCAAACTCATCTGGTCCTATCAATGGTCCATTCTAGCATCTTACTTTAAACCTTCATGGCACTTATTCGTTATGGTTATGATTGAGTTGACTCCTGATTCACATCTGGCCCCTCCCCGCCCTGACTCTCAAGGGTCTTTCTGCTCTCTTGGTGTTTTCTGATGATAAAATCTGCTTCTAACAGTTGGGCTTCTTTTGGTGACTGAATGAAGAACTCACCGCATGTGGTCCCTCTCATTGAAGACAGAGCCCTTGCCTCCATTTCTTTTCAAATAGGGCCTCTTCTCTGTGATATTCCTCACCTCCAGTGACACGAAGTGACTCTAAATATCTGGAGCACAGTTGTGACCCTTGGTCCATCTAGAGAGATATAAAGGTTTAAATGTAGTGTGATCATAGGATGTTGTGCAGAAAACCCCTGAAGTTGTGGCTGGAATTGTGAGGGGTGCAGACTGGGGAGCGCCGGAGTCCTGAGTAGGAGCACCTGCCCAAGTTTGACTCGTGTCCTGCATCCATCAGGGGGCGCTGTGGCCTAAGCAGCTGCGTGACACTCCCCAGTTTCTCAGCTGTTTTCCCCATCCTCTCTCAGGTGTTGATGTGCACTGACAGGACTAAACAACGTCCTTCCTCCTACAGTTTCTCTTTTCTCAGGTGGCACCAAGGTTAAGATTGTAGGAGGGGCTTGTACAACCTCCAGAAAGGGGAAGATTTGCATGGAGACCTCCCACTCTCAAGATCAGAGGGACATACAAGGAGCATCTGTGGGCTCAGGCCTGGTTGTGTGGCTCAGGAAGCAGAGCCTGGGGCGTCTCTACCATGGCCTGGGTTCCTCTCCTCCTCACCTTCCTTGCTCACTGTGCAGGAGGTACATGGGAGGAAATCTAGGAGGTTGCCTGTTTGCCACCTGGGATGATGACCTCTTCAGCCTCCCCGGGAACTGGGTCCGTCCTGTCCTCACTGATCTCTGTGTTGCTTCTTCCTTGCAGGATCTTGGGCCGAGATTGTGCTGACTCAGCCCCGCTCCGTGTCGGGGTCTCCGGGGCAGAAGGCCATCATCTCCTGCGCCCGGAGCAGTGGCAGCATCAGTAGCTACTATGTGCACTGGTACCAGCAGCGCCCGGGCAGTGGCCCCATCACCGTGATCTATGAGTACAACAAAAGGCCCTCTGGGGTTCCGGACCGGTTCTCTGGCTCCACCGACAGCTCCTCCAACAGCGCCTACCTGACCATCTCTGGGCTGCAGCCTGAAGACGAGACAGACTACTACTGTCAGTCTTATGACAGTGGCAGTAATAAGCACAGCACTTCAGGCCCCTGGGGAAGTGAGACCAAAACTCTCCAGAGAGTCGCTCATCCCCACCAAGGAGGGTGCTCTTTCCTGTCTTCTGCTTGAGCGCTAGCGTTAGAATTATCTTGAGTTCCTCTATTTTCTTTCCAAAATATGGATTGCCCCTGATCCCCATGTCTTGATGGATGATTGCTCATTCCCTTTGCAATTGCTTCGTGGAGGTGATTTAGTGCAGAGCAGGGTTTCTGAGCCTCAGCAGTACTGACAATGGGGGCGGGGTCATTCCTTGTGAAGGGGGCTGTTCGGTGCATGTGGGACATCCGAGCACTTTTTGAGTTCCACACGTTAGATGTTAGTAGCACCCTACTCTCTAAGTCATGACACACACAAAAACCCAACATTTCTCAATCTGCCCTTGGGGTGGAGGGTGGTGCAAAATTACCCTGGTTTCAGAACTATAGGTTAAAAAGAGCAGGTTTTTAGCTATTAGGAAGACTATAGCTTTGAGTCCTGTTCATGCCATTCATCCTGAGGGAAGGCTAGATGTGCTGTCTCTCTCTCCATGCTTCTGTGTTCCCTCTGTTAGACAAAACAGCTGCACAGAACTCACGTGATTGCCTTGATTACATGCTAAGCTCTCTAAGGCCAGAGAACTTGTTACCCAGTCACATGGAATCTCCTCCCAAGCAGAGAGTGGAATACGATTTTGGCCAGACTATGCATGTATTTAATGTTTTTAGTCTTTACATAAAGCACATGGAAATACAATAGATGTCACTTTGTTTATTCCCTCGGGAAGTATTTTTTAAGTGTGGGATACAAACTGTACTCTCACAGCTGATATGTTAAGATGGGCATGAGAAGCAGACAAGAACAGCAGTGTAAATAAGTGTATAATAATGTCTTTTCTTTCACCAGAATGTCAGGTTCAAATTTTGGCTCTGCCTCTATTTGGGTCTGATGAAAGTTTGGTCCTTGGACCTCCAATATCCAGTAGTCTCCGCTAGCAGAATGTGGATATCTACATTTAAATTTCAGTTAGTTTAAATTAAGGAAAATTAAAAATTCTATTTATTATTTACACTAGCTGCATTTCAACTGCCTAATAGCTTCATATGCCTCATGGATATCATATTTGAGACTAAAGAGGTAGAACATTTCTACCATGGCAGGAAAGTCTACTGGACAGTGCTTACTTGGACAAGTCACTTAGCATTTTTTTAAGTTCGTTTCCTTACCTGTAAAAAGCAAATGTCCAAAACTCTAAAAACCCTACTACTCTTCACAATCTCCAACAGATCTCCAATACATGGAAGTATTATATTGTACCTTCCCAATCTGCTGAACTCAGATCAGTCATATGGCCAGCTTTGGCCTATGAAATGAACAAAAGTGACAAGCGTGATTTCTGAGCAGTAGATATAAGAATGAGCATGTGCTTGCCTCGTTCTCTCATCTCTGCTATAAGATCAGCAGTGTTTCAGTAAAATCTTCTGTGCCAGCTATACCCTGGGATGAAGATAAAGTAGATCATAGCTACAATTAGTCAAGGCTGGAAATGGTGCATAAAGTGAGAAATAAACTTTTTTTTTTAATGTTACTGAGATTTGGCTAAATTGTTATAGCAGCATACCTTAACTTATCCTCACTGCTGTAAGAATTAGAATCAGAAATGGGGTACTGCAATCACAAAAATAATAAAAGGGATGACATTGGCTTCTGTGTTGGACAGTGGTCATTGAGTAGACTTTTTATGAAGGTTGGAAATATGATTTTTCATTTTATTCATTGGCAAATGCTCCCTTTAGTTATCACCAGTGAAACATGGGATAGGAAAAATAACTCCAGTGAGCTGATGGCTGTGGGTTAAGAGGTTGGAAAACTTTTTATTGGGAAAATTTTATAACTTACTATTTTTAAGAAATGTGCTTAGAGAAGAGCTGTCTCTTTTCCAAACAGAAGCAATAAGCAAGAGAGTCCAGAAATATGGAGAATTATACAATTTATTAGCAAATTATTCTCAACCCATTACACTTAAAGATAAAATTGGAAAAGCTTTGAGTAAACACTTTACTGTCCAAAGGAAGGCACATGGATAGGACTGAGTTCACCAGGGAAGGGAGGTGTGTGCCCTCATGTTCCCCGGTGTTCACTTGTTTAGTACGTTATCCACCTGTACTCTCTTTATTCTTCTTACTTCCTCATCCCAAGCTTCCACTGCAGGTAGTGTCTACCAAACATCTTTCGAATTCATCTTTTACTACGATTTTTCATCTAATTCTTTCTTTCCAGCCTTCTCCTCCTCCCATGTTGGCCGGGGTTCTCCCCTCCCCTGGCCACTCCTCCTCTCACAGGCTCCGTCATCTTGGGATCCTACCGTGCTCTTTCCTGCTCTGAGATTAGTTCTTTCTTTCTCTTCTTAAAATGCCCTTCCTTCTCCTTCCACCCTGGGGAGAACCATTCCCAACTTCCCTCAAATGCACGGTGGGAAGGATGTCCCTTCTAAGGAGGTGTCCCTAAAAACCCGAAGAATGAGTTTCTCAGGCTACCCTCTGCTTTATGGTACTGTTCATATTCACCGTGTTATTAATGTCCTGTAAGATTTTCTTTTGAACCACAATCCCCTTAAAAACATGGGAAACCAATCAGTTTTCCTAAGAGTGAGCTGAGCCCAGTGCTTGACTCACAATGTCTCAATCAATATGTATGGAATCCCAGTCAAAAGGTGAATGACAGAAACGCAGGACCTGTGGAAGAGATTGCAGTTTTACTTGTGATCACCAGGGGGCATCACGACACAGTTTCTGGAGGCCCCATAAAGTGTGTTCGCAGATGGAGAAATTCCCTAAGGACTGCAGGTCTGGGTGGGGAGGCGGAGGGAATTGGACCCGGAGCTCACTGATGAAGACTCGCAGCTGTGTCCTCTGTGTGGTCTCAGCACCTGTCCCATCCCAGGTTCTGACCATCAGGAAATTAACTATGCTCAGGCCCTCAGGCCCTATATAAGACACATGGGGCTACAGAATATTTGCTTGAACTCCTTGAGGCCACTTGGGAGGGGATTAAAGAGGCTTGGGTCAGCCCAGCCCCACCGTGGGTTCAGGGGCTGCGTGCACCATGGCCTGGAACCCTGTTTTCCTTGCTCTCCTCTCTCACTGCACAGGTAGGGATAGACCTCAGAGATCAGGGTCAGATTTTCAACCACAGTCATCTGCTCTCACTCAGATCCCTGCGAGATCCTCTACAGTCTCTGATTGTCTGTGTTTGCAGGTTCCCTCTCCCAGCCTGCACTGACTCAGCCGCCCTCGCTCTCTGCATCTCTGGGAGCATCAGACTCTCCTGCACCCTGGACAATAGATTCAGTGTTACCGGATACTGGATACTCTGGTTCCAGCAGAAGCCAGGGAGCCCACCTCAGTATCTCCTGCGGTTTAAGTCAGACTCTGATAAGTACCAGGGCTCCGGGATCCCCAGCCACTTCTCTGGATCCAAAGACGCCTCAGCCAACACAGGGCTTCTGCTCATACCTGGGCTCCAGCCTGAGGACGAGGCTATTACTGCCAGATCAAGCACAGTAATGTTGCTCACAGTGACACACCTAAGTGGGAAAGTGAAACAAAACTCCCAAGTCCCACTGGTGCTGGCTTAGGACTCTTACCTTGTTGACGTTGAAATACATCTATTTATTGTTATTAAAAAAAACAAACAAATCCTTCAACTCCATTCAGAAATTCTCTCCCAGTATGTGTGTGTATGTTTTAATAAATACAAATATAGATATAAATATATAAATATATAAGCGGCTGGGGACCCCAGAGCCCTGGTCCCTGGTACTTAAGTGAGTCTGATGTAAATATCAGGAGATACTGAGGTGGACTCCTTGGCTTCTGTTGGTACCAGAATATGTAATAGCCACCAACAGTAGAGCCACTGTTCAGGCTGCAGGTGAGTTTGGCTGATGCTCCCGGAGATGCAGAAGGAGGGCGGCTGAGTCAGCAAAGTCTGGGAGAGGGAACCTGCAAACAGATAGTCATGAAGGCTGAGGAGGGGGGGAATACCTCAGAGATTATAGGGAAAAATTATATATGTGTGTGTGTAAATAAATATAAATATATATATAAAATTTTTAACAAATGTAAAGACTCAGAAAAGTAGTCTCAAACCAACATGGTTACAGCATAGCCAGAATCTAAGAGGAATTTCTGCTGCTGATCTACGTGTGGCCCTGAAGTTTGTTTGCATGTGGAGAGCATCCTGCCATGGAGAATCGTGTTCAGTCAGTGAGCGAGCGGATCTGCAGCCGTTCCTTCAGGGCCTCCTTCATGTCCCAGAGACCCCAAGCCAGCCTCGAAGGCTACTCGTTGCCCTTCCTGCAGGGCCCTCAGAGTGATGGCACCAGGGACGGCCTTGCCTGTGGCGTTCTGGGAAATGTAACACTAAGGACGATAATGAGAAACTGTAGTTGTAAGGGTTGGCAATGATGGATTTTGACATCCATTGGTCTACAGAGTCAAGGAGGATCCAGGGAATATGAGGAGCTTTTTCCTGGATTCTGAGGCCCACCCCGGATAAACGTTTCCCATATGTATCAGTGCATGTGGGATACCACAGCTTGCCCTCCTCGAAATCCCTAATTATACCTTTTACTTGCTATCAAAACTTTACTTGCATGTTACTGAATAAAATTTAAGATGAAAATATAGCATGAAAAGAGGAGAAATAAGTTTATTTCCATTGTAAACCCAATTATACATTAAAATTAACCAGCATGGAAAAGGGCTGAAATTTTGTTCACCAAAGTGAGGGATGGTGTCAAAACAGCAGGTTGTTGTTTACATCAAGTCCGTTCTTCTTCATTTTAAATATACAAAAGAGATAAAGGTAATATTGTCCATAAATTATGATTCTAAAGGGTCGTAGATTTATTCTGGGCTTCCTTTGCTAGTGGTGGAAATTTCATAGTTGAACTTCCAGTGTTTGTTACTTCAATCTCACAACTTAGAAGAAATAAAAGTTTTTAAAAAAACTTTTAAAACCCATATCATCATTGTTATCAGAATCCTAGTGAACAAGACATGTGTCAAATACATATTTATTTGCTCAGTTATTTGTCAGTAGGGCATTCTCATTGTGGATGTGACTGCCATTCATATATTCTCTAAAACGACCTTTCCTTCAAGGCGAGGAACTTTGGGAAATTGTCTTGATATGTTCAAGTTTTGGCTCTAGATAAACACAATATATTCTTGTAAAAGCAAATACTATGTTCATCTTAAATGCACATTTCTATCTTATGTCTGCAAACACTCTGTCCAATACAACATGCCTGCCTTTTTACTTCAATAGACATTATTTTTTAGAGCCATTTTTTAGGTTTACTGCAACACTGAATGGAAAATACAGAGTTCCTTCCCATAGGTCCCCTGTTCTGACACATTCACAGTCTCCTCTCCCCAGGATCAACATCCTGCACCGTGTGGTATGTTTGTCCCGTCTATGAACCTACACTGACACATCGTTATCATCCAAAGTTCATGGTTGACGTTAGGGTTCACTTTTGGTTTGGCATGTTCTATGGCCTTTGACAAGTACGTAATGAAATGTCTTCACCATTATAGTCACACAGAAAGTTTCACTGCCTAAAAATCCTTTGCGCTATGCATATTTATCTTTTCCTCTCTCCTAACCTCTGGCAACCCTTGATCTTTTTCCTGCCTCTATAATTTTGCTCTTTACGGAACATCATATAGTTGGAATCATACAGTATGTAGCCTTTCCAGATTGGCTGGGAGATTTTTTGAGGGCGTGATAGAAGAAAGCTGAGGTTGCTTTGGGACATATGGATGTTGAAGACTGCTGATGTGGGCTCATAAGATGTGAGGAGAATGGTAGAGCAAAACCTATGTCTTAGAGAACATTGAATCTGACATAAACAGACTATGTGTAGAAATATGGATGTTAGAGGCACTGCTGGTGAAGGCTCAGAAAGAATTGGGTAAAATGCTATTAGAAACTGGAGGAGAGGGGATCCTTGTTATCCGGTGTCAGAAAGCTTGGCCGAACTGTGTCCTGCAGTTGTGTGGGAGGCACAGTTTATGAGTGAGAAAGTTGAAAATTAAGCTGCAGGGATTTCTGAGCAGGGTGTTGAGGGTGCAGCCTGTATTTTTCTTGCTGCTGGTAGTACAATAAGGAAAGAGCTGAACTGAGGGAAGAAGTGTTAAGAAACCAGGACTTGATAATTTTGGAAATTATCAGCATCTTCTGTGGCCTTGGTGACAATTTCGTTTGATTTCTCTTTCCTTAGGAGACCCCCAAAGTGCTACCTTGGATCTGCCTCCCTCTTAAGCTGGGATGTGGTCCAGGCCTCCCACGTAAAGAGTAAATCGGTCAGGGTGTCTCCAGATGGCCAGGTGTCCACTCCTCACATAGGCATCCCCAAAGAGCAAGCAGGAATACATGCAGTCAGCTGATATTCCTCAGCTTTGTGATTTGTAGGACAGACCCCTAATGTCTGAGAAATTCACTTCACCGTCATCCTACAGGATTGTAGGAGCACTCCCTGTTTGTGGTGAAGGTCAAATAATCCATTAGGGGTGACACGTTGTCAAGAGGTATAGGGCATGGTGCTGACCCGAGGCTGCATCTTCCAATTGATGAGGCTAACTGCCAAATCAGGGCACCGGTGTGGCTGTCATTCCGGGTACCTCTGGGCTTTTCCACAGAGCATCATCTATTCACTCTTTCCCACACTCACCGAGGGGGCCAGGAAACAGGCAGTGACTCCCTGCTGACCACCTGGCTTTTCTGGCTACAGTGGCTGGTCACACATGCAAATGACTGTCTGTGATGTCTCTGGCACGGTTTCCTTCCCAACGTTCTCAAGGGACTGACAGCTCTCACAGATGCCCAGCCCGTCCCTTCAAACACAGGAGGCAGCTACTGGCCCAACAACACACTTTGCCAGAGGCTCAAGGACAAAGGCAGCCCATTGGGTAAAAGCCCTCTTGAGAAATCCCTCTGTGTCCGGTGAGGCATGGTGCTTTTGCATACAACCCTAGAGTGTAATTTTTATGTGTACCGAGTTTTAAAAACGAGGGAGTATTGATAATAAAAGGAATAAAAGGGAGATACGGACATGCAGATTGAAAAGGATGCTAACTGCTCTGGCTACAAGGCAATTATTCTGTGGTGAACAGGTGGGATTTCCATTGTTCCTGCTGGTTTTGGGGCTCACTTCACTCTGTCTTTGAGCCAAGATTTGAGTCTCATGTGGATTGACCAGGTGTAGTAGTCGACCTCCAAGATGCTCTTAAAGATCATTGCCTCCTGGTATGTGTATTGAATAGAGATGACTTGTGTGACCAATAGGATATTACAGAAATGATGGGGTGTGAGTTCTCATGCTAGGTCTTAAGACTTGCACTGTGCTTTCTCTGATCACTTGCTTTGGGGGAAGGCAGGTGCCATGTTGTGAAGACTCTCAAGGAGCCCGATGGAAAGGTTCATGTGGCATGTAACTGAGGCCTTTCACCACTAGCGTTGTGACTCAGCCATACTGGAAGTTGATCCGCCAGCCCTAGGCAAGCCTTTGTATTTGATGTTGCCCTGGTCAAAATCTTGACTGTTATCTTATGAGCAATCCTGAGCCAGAAACACACTCCTAGGCTGTTTTTCATTCCCTGCCTCCAGAAACGGTGGAATTATACACGTTGTTGTTTTAAGCTTCTAAGTTTCAGAGAAATTCGATGTGTAGAAATGGCTGATGAATACATCGAGAGACAGAAGTGGCATTGCAGGGAAAGTGTAGGCTTTGGCGGGTTAGGTCATGATGTCTGCTATTAGCGGACTGTGATGTGACCACATAGGCCTCCCGCCCTGTGCTCAAGTTCAGTGGATCGCCTAATGGCCTAGGCATTTTCCTTATAACCCATGGCTTCGTTATAAATGTCTTATAGGAATGATACATCATCTTTATGCCTTGTCAAGTTTCCTTGGGTAAATCTTTGACCATAAATTAACCAAAAGACAAAGAAACCTTAATGACGTTCAAATATGGAATTCCTCAAAACGAGATACCTGATCCTCCCTATTATCTTTATTGTTCACCTCCCCCCCATCTTTACCCGTCACCTCCAATATTTCTTTGAATTTAAACAGTACCAGTGTACATTTCTGTCCCATAACTAAAAGATAGAAATGTTGCTTTAACAAGAGGGACATGTAATAAAAATAAGGTGAAAAAAATATACATAACAGGTCCGAATTCAGTAAAGCTGGGGAGGGAAGTGGACTTTCCATACTATATTTTGGAAGAGAAGTGCCTCTTTTGGTTAACCTGGTGAGGAGAGAACCGAGTCATGGACTTTGATAGAAAATGTCCATAATGGAGGAAAACATAACACTTTAGAGCTCTTCAGGGAACATGATATTGAAGACCTTCAAACTGGGACAGCAAAGGAAGAGAGAGCCTGGGCTGTTGGAAGTCCTACCACAAAGACGATGGTTAGTTTTCACCTTGTGAAAACCCAGGAGACTGAGGAAAAACTTTTATCCTCAACAACAAAGTCTGGGAATATCTCCACTTTTCCCTCTGCTCCCTGCCTCGGCCACATAACCCTCTGGTATCCATAAATATTTCAGAAATGACGGAAGCTTTTTTCTAAGTATGACGAGAAACAGCCATTCTGCTGATCTCTCAGGGTCTTGTGCTTAGGCTGTGCCGACTCATGGTGGGTGTAGGGTCATCACGAACGACATCTTCTGTAGCAGAAGAAGCAGCAAGAAGGACGTGGTGTGCCCTGACAACAAAAGCCTCCAAGAAATATGTGAAATGTGGATGAAAAAAAAGGAACCTCGTAGTCAGCCTTGGTCACAAAAATACCTAACTTGATCACAAATTCCTAATTTAGCAGATCTTGGCGGGTAGTAAGGCCTCAGTCATATAAATTCTTTAGTAAAAGAATTATCTTTGCCTTTATTGAACCCTACCCATTGTCCATTGCTTCTGTGTACCGAGGTTAACACACTATTGAAATGCTGTTTTCCAGCCCCCTCTTTCTACTGCCCTCAAGAGAGAACATAATCTTAAGTACCCTGTAATCTGATCCCCACATTGCTTTCTCCCACCTTCCCCTAATCTTCTTTAAATTCCTCTTTAATCTCAAATGCATAAAAGAAACTTATTCTCAGAAGCATTTGAGGTCTCATTCTAGGCAATCGTCTTGAACATCTGCAAGTTCAGATGTTTCTTACATGGACAGTGTATTGCAATTCCTCACCTTACACTATTTAATAGCTCTGAATATTAAACATTTTGCTATGCTCCTTGTTTGCTTTATTTGTCCACCAGCAGGACCTTCAGTCTCCATACAAACCCAGATAGCCAGTCACCTTATTCCTGTCGAACAAGCTGCTCAAATCTTTTTTCCTGGAGTCCTCTGCATAATCACTCACGGCAGCCTTGGTCACATTGTATGGTGGTCATGTTTCCACATCTCTTTCACCTAAAAATCTAGAAATGCCTCGATTTAAAAGGATGTTTATTAATATCAATTACTGTGTGACACTAGGTTATGGTCAACAGACATTTGTGGAATGACAATGACCAGGCTTCCAGGCCAATGCTGTTAGCATTATTTCCACTGAGAATCTGAAGTGTTTTCAGTGGACAGAATGGGGAGCCGTGAGCTTCCCCCAAGGCTGGCACAGTGGGTGTGCACGACAGTGAAATCTCCCCAATGTGCTGTGGCTGCAGTATTGGTGCCACTGTGTGCTGAAGGGGACTCGGCAGCTGTGTCCTCTCTGGGCTGGGCAGTCTCCTGCTAACAGGTCCGTGCCCTGCAGCTGCTCCTTCCTGGACCCTCCCATGAGGCAAACTCTGAGACACACCCATCAGCCCCCCTCTATCCAAAGAAGCAAGTGCAGACCTCCGGTGGTCCTCAGGGTGGAGCAATGATCTCCATTTGTTTGGAAAACAAATTTACATGAAGAAGAGTCCCTCCTCTCTGAGGCCACCTGAAGGAGATAAGAGATGCCTGGAGTAGCTCAGCTCCAGCTCAGAGGTCTCGGGAAGGCCGTGCTCACCATGGCCTGGACTCCTTTCCTCCTTATGCTCCTTTCTCACTGCACAGGTGAGGATAGTCCTCAGAGACACAGAGCAGCCCTGCAGTCTGTGTCAGCTTCTCTGGCTCAGAATCTGTCCTATTACTCATGAGTGTCTGTGTTTGCAGGTTCCCTCTCCCAGCCTGTGCTGACTCAGCTGTCCTCCTTCTCTTCATGTCTGGGAGCATCAGCCAGACTCACCTGCACCCTGAGCAGTGGCTTCAGTGTTGGTGACTTCTGGATACGTTGGTACCAGCAGAAGCCAGGGAGCCCTCCCAGGTATCTTCTTACATTCCACTCAGATTCAGATAAGCACCAGGGCTCCGGGGTCCCCAGCCGCTTCTCTGGATCCAACGATGCATCAAGCAACGCTGGGATTTTGCTCATCTCTGAACTCCAGTCTGAGGATGAGGCTGATTATTACTGTAGCACATACCATGGCAACTCAAAGTCTTTCACAGTGCTTCAGACCCATGGGGAAGTGAGACAAAAACCTCCCTCTGCTCTTCTCTGCTCACAGAGGAAGACTGGCAAGTTCTTCTGCCTCTCTCAGCACACTGGGTGCACTCTCAGACCTGCACAGACAGAGCCTCAGAGACATTCGTCAGTCCTGCGACAGTGACCCTCAGGAACACAGCTATGCCCATGTCAGAAATGACGCTTGCCCCACAGACCCCAGCCACTTGAGGCCCCCGGTTTGCATCCTAGCTCTAATAAGGACTTAATCCTATGTCCTCACCTGTGAAAAGGAGATCAGGACACTGTCTAATTCATAGGGTTGTGGGTGGAATAATAGAAGTCAAGACATGAACTCATCACAGTACGTGGCCCAGAGCAGCCTGTGTGATCATTTTCACCGCTAACTCAGCTATGACCAGATGCTCTGGGAATGTTCTCTTCCTATTCTTTCCCTGACTCCTGCTCTTCCCCTCCCCCTCTAAGGGAGGGAATGTAAAGAGAACTTGTTTTTCATCTGGAAAAAATATATCTTGAAAACCTGGATCTTTCAGGTACTAGACATAAATCATGGACATACTTCTGAATTTCTCTGTCAGGGTCATTATCTATAGCAGGGACATAGAGTACTCACCTCATCAACATGGGATGAGGGACATGGGTCTTTGACTGTACACTGGAGCACACAGCAGTGACAAAATGTGTAGTGCTGTATCCCCCTCATGACCCTGAATGTTCATTTAACTTTTAATAGGCAGTCCTGGCTCCATTATGCAGAGAGACGGAAGGGGATGGCTCCCAATCATACAGATCATTTTGGATTCGAAGGAAGAGCCCCTTTGAATGGAGAGATGAGCAGAGCGGACATTTGTGCAGATATTGATGAAGTTCTCATACAACTCATGGGCTCCTAGGGGAATCCTAATTGAGGTCAGCACATTCTAGGACCCACACACCCTGCCATCTGTGAGAAGAGGAAACATTCATTATATTTCCTACAACCTACATCTTCAGGGTCCACTGTGTGTCAGGCCCTGATTTGTGTGTGTCGGGGTAGCAGTGTGGTGGTGGTGGTGGTGGTACAGTAAGTTTTGGTAACTTAATAAGGAAAGTGGCTCTCACTTTCTGAGTGACAAAATACTGTAACTAGAGCAATGAGGTTTCTTAAAGGTTTTACCATTCTTAAGTGCGCGATAAAAAATAGAGACTTAAATGAGATTTCCAATATATGTTGCTTTTGTTTATATAATTTCCTGCTAATAGTCTCCTGAAAAGGTTATTCAAGGGACTTCCAGTTTCTAGTCCAGCAGATAAGGACTTTAGAACTAGTTACTCTATCTTAACAAGAAGTGAAAATCTGACAAAATGAAAAATCAGTAGTTCTTCTTAGATCCATCAGAGAAGTGAGATCATAGGGCAAGTCATTGACCCCAAAATTAGAGAGACAGACAGGTGAATATAGAGATAACAACTTACTGGAGTAGAAACCTCCATGGGAATCAGTACTTAACAGATGAATCTAAATTATATTGATGAATTACTGGAGGTAGACAAATATGAAGGTTAAAAACTCCAGGGGGCGATAACTCATAAGGGAGCTTCCACCCTTTAGTGAGTTTTACCACTGGGAGCTCTATCATAACCGGATTCTCATAGTGACTATCAGAGAAAAAAACCATCTTGAAAAATGCCAGAGATTTTGTTCTTCTTAAGAAAGACTGCCCTCAAGAGAAACACGTCTAACAACAGAGTGTCAAAATACGTGAGGCAAAAACTGTCTGAATGCCAAGGAAAACCAGATGCATTCACTGCTATCATTGAGACTTCATCCAATATCTGTTCTCAGATCAAAATGGAATTAAACTGGAAGTCAATAACAGAAAGATAGCTGAAAAATTGCCCAATACTTGGAGATTAAACAACATACTTCTGCATGACACATGGGTCAGAGAGGAAACCTCAAGAGAAATTTTAAAAATTGAACTAAATGAAAGTGAAAATGTAACTTCAAAATTTGTGAGATGTGGCAAAATCAGTGCTTAGAGGAAAATTTACAGCTCGAATGCATATAGTAGAAAAAAGAAAGATCTAAAATCAATAATTAAGCTCTTATCTTGGGGAACTACGAAAAGAAAAGCAAATTAAATGCAACGCAAGCAGGAAAAAATAAATAATTAAAATTAGGGCAAAAATCAGTGAAGTTGAAAACAGTTAATCAATATAGAAAATCAGCAAAACCAAAAGTTGGTTCTTTGAAAAGATCAATGAAGTGAATAAGCCTCTAGCCGGGTTAACTAAGAAAAAAAGAGAGAAGATAAAAATTACTAATATTAAAAATGAAAGAAAGAATATTCCCTGAAACTAATATAATATTGAATATCAATTGCAATTGAAATAACTCATTAAAAAAAGAAAAAAAATACTGATCCCATGGACATTAAATAGATAAATACTATGAATAAGCCTTTCAAGGACATAGTCTGTCCAAAGTCACTTAAGAAGAAACAATAGCCTGTATCTATTAGAGAAATCGAATCAATAATTAATAACCTTGCAAAATAGAAAGAACAAAGCCCGGATGGGTTCACTGGTGAATTCTACCAAATGTTTAAGAAAGAAATTATACCAATTCTCTACAAGCTCTTACAGAAAATAAAAGCAGAGGAATGTTTCCTAATGCATTATATGAGCTCAGCATTAACTTAACACTAAAACTGGAGAAAGACATTACAAGAAAAAAAAAAACCACAACAGATCAATATCTCTTATAAACAGAGATGCAAAAAAACCATCAACAAAATATTAGCAAATTGAATCCAACAATGTGTAAAAAGAATTGCACACCATGAGCAGTTGGAATTTATCCCAGGTATGTAAGGCTGGTTCGCTATTTAAAAATCAATTAATGTAATCAATTACTTAAAAAATCAATTAATTTTCTGTGAACTGAAAACCGCTCTTAAAAATAAAACATAAAATTAAAAAGAAAGTTTCTTAACTGTTGTAGAGGCCTTTGTGTGCAAAGTGCAGCTCCCAGAGCTCAGTGTATTGTCTCCCTATTAATCATTACTGGATCCTTTGAGAACACAATATTCCTCCATTTTGCCAAACTAGAATTTTAGTCTAGAGATGAAACTAATTACTCATAGTTACTGGACCAGTAATGGCAAAACCAGCTCTTGGCTTCATGTTTAACTGATGCAAAGGTCTACATCCTAACCAGTACCTAGTGTTTTTCACAAATATATTGTAAATGGTAGTCCATGGAAATAAATGATACATTAAAATTTATAGAAAATTAAGTATCAGTGTTTATACTTAATCATTCTAGGTGCATCATAAACCATGACTTATATGCCAACGATACCTGCTCCCTGTTGCTGTGGAAGGTTCTAGTCTGTCCCAGTCAACCCCGGTGTGAGGTCTTGTCAAGAAGCTGCTGCCTGACGAGGGAAGGAAAGATCACCTGTCCCCTCCTGAGGTGGCCTTAGCCAGACTTCAAGATGTTCTGTATGAGGAAAGGATGAGTTTTAATAGTTCCCTAACCTGCTACACTCCACAAAAATCCTAATACAAGACATATTTTAAAGATGTCTAGGGAGCAGAGGCCAGTGGCCCAGGACAACCAGACCCTTGGACCCTTGCCAGAGACTTTGCTTATCATGAAATATCATCTCTGGCAGGACTCAGGAATCTCTGTGGCAATACAAATGCATCAAAGAGACACCGTAAAGTGCTTCCTTTAAGTGAAAAGGTACGCATCTATAGGAGAAAAACATAGTATATAAAGGGTTCAGTACTATCCATGGTTACAGGCATCCACTTTGTTGGGGGGGGGGGGGTCCCGCAGGGATAAGGAGGGACTGTTGGAGTCAGTTCTTGTTTTTCCTTATTGACATGATTATTATGTCATGTCACATGTCCTCTTTCCTGCCTTCCTTAGAATTACAGCAGGTCCTCAAATAACGTCATTTTGTTCAATGTTGTCTCATTGTACCTTGATGCTATGGTAAAATTGGTTTTGCAATACATCCTTTCACCACCACGGTTCCAAGAACCCATCAATGACGTTAGAGAGGATGTTTTGTATTTGAATACCTCCAGTACCCCATTTAAATTTGTCTATTGTTTCTATGACTTACCTTTTTGTATAGACATTTTAGTGGTCATTTTCAAGATTATAAAATACATACCTAACTTTCCATATTCTAGAGTTTATATTTCCCCCCAATAATACAAGATCTTTTATTTACTCTCTCCTTTTTTGTTATTATCATCATATAGATTACATTTTTTTTATACCAAAATCCCATTACATCAAGTTCTGCATTTGCTTTCAACAAAAGAGATATTGTAAAGAATGTAACAGGTGAAATATAGTTAGCCGGATAGTACTATTTTAGTTATTTTTCTTCAATTCCTCATGTCCCAATTTTCTCTCTGGTATAATTATTCTTTCACCAAAAGAAAGTTCCTGTAGCATTTTTTATTAAAGCACATTTACTGAGGATAGATTCTCTTAGTGTACCTTCACCTGAGAATATTTTTAATTTTCCCTTATTTTTGAAGAAAATTTTCTCTAGATATAAAATTCTGAGCTGACAGTTCTTTTTTTCAATGATTTAACCATTATTTCCTACTGTATTTTGGCATGTGTGGTTTCTGATTTTAAAAATCTGTAGTCATCTTAATTTTTGTTCTCTTATCTACTAATGTCATTTTTTCTGGCTGATCCTATGATTTTTCCTTCCATCTTTGGCTCTGAGCACTGTATCAGGATGTATCTGAGCAGTTTTCTTTACATCTATCCTATGTTCCATAGTTTTCTCTTTTTGTTGTTCAGATTCAGTAATTTCTATTGATCTTTGTTCAAGTTCATTGATCCTTTTTTTTTTGTCGTCCATATTAAGCTTATTCTTTATGGCCTTTTTATGCTATAAATTTTCCATTTTAAAAATTGTTTCTGTAACTCTAGTGAGATTTTTAAAATTTTATTTCAATGTAATTTCCTCTCACTTGATAGTGCATGGTTTTAGTAGATTATTAACATCTTTATCAGAGAAATCCAATAAGTGGGTCACCTTAAGCTTGGTCTCTGTCCATCATCTTTTTTCCCATGAGAGTTATCTAGATTTCTTCCTGGTCCTTCATGCACTGAGTCATTTTTTATTAAATTCTTGACATTGTAAATATTATATATCATGAGACTCTTGGTCCTATTAACATCTTCTATAAATTTTATATGTTTTTGTAGTCAGTCAATCTGGTCAGAGGTAGCCCACAAGTTTAGACTCACCTTTTGTGGCTGTAATTATGTTATCAGTATAGTTTTAGAAATCTTTGAAGTGCTCTTCTAGTCTCTCTAACCTATGCATCATCCAAAGACCAGTCTAGGACAGAGAGACTCTCTGTCCTCTTCATTCAGTTTCCTCCAATGGTTATATCTTAGATAATTATAGCACAATTTCAAAGTCAAGAACTTAGCATTGATACAAGGTATATGTCAACTCATTCAACATCATTCTACCACATGTGTAGATTTTGTGTTATCACCAATGCAACTAAGCTACCGAACTATTCTATCACCATAAAGATCTTCTTCTTGCTATTCCTTTGTAGTCATACCACATCTCTCCTCCACTCCCCAACATCTCTAACCCCTAAAAACCACTAATCTGCACTACATCTCTATAATTTTGTCATTTGAAGAATGTTATTTAAATGGGATCATACAATGTGTGACCTTTTGATGCTGGACTTTTTTTTTTTTCACTCAGTACAATGCCTTTGAGATTCATCCAAATTATTGTATCAGTAGTTTATTCCCCACTTTTTTTTTTTTTTTTTACCACTGAGTACTATACCATGGTATGGATAACCTTATTTAGGGACTTTAGGTTGACCAGAGTTTTGGGCTATTGCAAGTAAAGTTGCAATGAACAGTCATGTATAAGTTTTTGTGTGGACATATGTTTTCATTCCTCTGGTATAAATAAATGCTCAGGAGTGCAATTACTGAGTAGTATGGTTAGTGTGTGTGTGTGTGTGCGCGTGCGCGCGTGCGTGTGCGTGTTGGTGTTGTTGTTGTTATTGTTGTTGTTCTTACTCTTGTTGCTTTTACAAAACTGCCAAATATTTTCCAGAGTTGCTTTACAATTTTATGTCACTATCTCAATGTATTTAGAAAATCCATTTATTTGCATCCTCTCCATCACTTGGTATTGGCTTTAGTTTTATTTTAGCTGTTCTAATCTGATTTCTTTTTGTTGTCTTAATCTGTATTTTCCAAATGGCTAGTGATGTTAAATATCTTTCCATGTGCTTACCTGCAATCTGTATATCCTCTTAAGTGAAATAACTATTTGTGTCTTTTGACCACCATCTATTACAATTGTTTGGTTTACTTTTTTGTGAGTTTTGGAAGTTATTTATATATTCTAGATATGAGTACTTTGTCATGAATGTGGTTAGCCAATATTTTCTTCTAGTCTTTTACATGTCTTTCAACTTCTTTGCATCTTTCTACACAGGGAAACATTTTGTTTCGTTTCTGAATTCCAGTTTTCTTCTTTTATGAATTGTGCTTTTGTTGCCATGTCCAAGAACTCTTTGCCAAGGCAATATACAAAATTTTTTCCATGTTATCTTCTAAAAGTTGCATGGTGTTATGATACATGTGTAATACTATGCCCCATTATAATTTTTGTAGAAGATGTTTTAGGTTGACCTTCTGTTTTTGTTTGTTTGTTTGTTTTATTTCTTTGTTTTGCTTACCTGTATCCATTCGATCTGCCACCATTTGCTGAAAAAACTATTTGCCCTCCTTTGAGTTACTTTTGGAAATTTGTTAAAAATCATTTGGCCTTATTTCTGTGTAGCTCTTTGTGGGATATTGATTCTGTTCCATTGATCCGTGTATACATCCCTCCCCCAATATCACATAGTCATGACTACTGCAGTTTTCTAACGAGTCTTGAAATCAAGTAGACTGATTTCTTTCACTTGATTCTTCTCTTTCAACATGAATTTAACTATTCCAGGTTCTTTGCATTTCCATATAAATTTTAGAATAATTTTGGTTATATCTAAAAAAAAAGTGTACTGAAATTTTAATAGGAATTGATGTACATGAGTGTGTATCAACCTGGGGAGAATTAACATCTTTACTATGTTGAATATTTCAATCCATGAACAGGTTGTGTCTCTCCATTTATTTGGAGCTTCTTTGATTCCATTCATGGGTAATTTGTAGTTTTCAGTATACATGCGACGTTCATATTTTGATGGATGTACACAAGCAATAATTCTTTTTTTGAGCCATTGCAAATAGTATCCTATGAGAAGTATGTGAGAAAAAAATGTTTCCCTCATATGAGGTTAGAAATCCAGAGATCTGTGATAGTATTGAAGTGTAACTAGGTCTCAAAAACAAGGAGAGTTGGGGAATGGAAAGGAGCCCTGAGGGTTGGTGGTAGAACTTATGGGCTTATGGGCAAAGGAAGATGAAGATACAGTGCAGTACATGAGAGAATATGTTGGAGACAGTGGTCGCAGCCTGAGCCAGACCCTCCGGCACAACTCCAGCAGCATGGGCAGTACCCTGTTCAACATCGTTCCATCTGCATGCCAGCATCATCTATGATGGGAAATTCCCAAAAAATGCCACATCTCACTTCTGGGAAAAATGTGCACTCTGCCCTGGGACCTGCTAACCATTCCAGGGTCACCAGCCTTGCCAATGATGAGCTTCCACAAACACTCCTCCCACAGAACCTCCTAGACAGCTACCTGGAGGATGAGATACAGAAAATACTTCATAGTTGATGCAAGATAGAGATTTAAGAGACTAACCAGAGGAATTGGGGACCCTCAGACCCTCCTCCTAGAAAGAGTTACATAGTCAGATGACAGGGCCTGTGTTGTCCTGGGCAGGAAACTATGTGAGGTCAGCCAATACCCCTGTTTGCCTACATGGACACCAGAAGCCACCATTGCAGGAGAGTTACCAATATGAGCAGCTCCTGAGTCTGAAGGCAAAAAGAGGATAGGAGACCCTCTGAGTGACAGCCGTCTCCTCTAGCCCTATACTCTGCAGGTGCACTTACCACTTCCTCAGGTCAAGATCTATTGTCCATGCTCAGAGTCAGAGGTTAACTGTCCTGCCCATCTCCTCCAGAAAAGAAACTAAAATCACCACCAGACCTAGGACCTAGATGAAAATAGAATAAAAGAAGGAGAAAAATCATAAAGGATTGCTGTGTCCAGGAGTGTAAATTTTAACTAAAATAGAAATTGACTTGAGTGATAAGGGTAAGGAAGCTTTACACCATGCTCTAAACTATGACTTCAGAGTGATGGAAATCTTTAATGAAAAACAGATTGTTTCAGCATTTGCATCCAACCATCTGTGGGCCTAAAGGCAGGTGGAAAACTGGAAAGTGTCATTGTTCCACCTTGAGACCCAGCCTCACGATGGAGAAGCCCTGAGGTTTACTTGGCCAGAAATAAACCTTCCAAATCAGCTGATGTTTTTTTGTAGTTTGGAGAATATATGGTCAGAACTAAAATGATAGGGTGAGAATGATATCACATGCACCAGAGAGAGATGCTTTCATACGTACTCTTATTTGAATAATTACAAACTACATTTAGGATTGAGTTAAAAACAGGGACTTTTACAGACTGAAAGTTCACTTTTTTTCCACATATCTGTTCTGTGCTCTGTACAAGTAAGTAAAACTCACAAAGTTGAGAAGCTATTTCTGTAAATAAATAAACAATAGTCCTATTATATAGGTTGTTGTGAAAATTAATGAGAATAACATATACGACCTGTCTAGAACTGATTGAGATGATAAACACTTGGACTTCAACGAAGGTTGCTTATTATATTAGCTGTCAATGAAGTATGACTACACAAAGTATGATAAATATTAGGCATCTCATATAAATCTACAGTTCCACCCAGCTGCTCTGGAAATCCTTTATTCTGGTATCACAACATCAATGTTTTTCCTGAAGAAAAAGCTGAAACCCTTACAAAGCCTACAAGGTAGAACAATATCAAGTCTATTCCCACACAGAACATCATGCGTATTACATGGGGCTAAGTTCCACATTTTTCAGGGGTTGAAGGAATTTCTCATTTTACATTGGCGAGGGCATCTTCTTTACTCAGTCTTCCAATTCTTCCAAGGCAAGGTCAAATTCTCCATGAGGGGGTGGGGTGAGGTGAGGGTGAGACCAAGCCCTGCACTGAGAAAGGAGGGTTCCTGATGGAGAGTGTAGAAAGAAATTAAACACATGCCAAAGTGAGAGTCAAAAGGAAAGTTTATTAAAGAAGGAGAAAAGTAAAGACTAGAGAAAGCAAAGACAAAAGGCCAAGACCAGGAAACAAGCCCTGAGTGTGTTTGCGTGTGTGTGTGTGTGGGGGGGGGGGGGGTTCCAGTTTATATATCATTCTTTAGTTCCTCCTTGTTACAGTTTAAAGACTTTGTTTACCCAGTTCTTTTGATATGGACATAGAGTGATAAGAGTGTGTAGCTTGACAAGATAATAATACATAGCATGAAAGGCCTGCTGGCAGTTCCCAGCCTTTGGTCCATAGTTCCTCATGATTTTGTCATAGGGAATGAATGATTTTATTTTGTGTAGGGCGTGACTTTTTTTTTTTTTAAGCGAGGCAACTCTTGGTTGACCTCACAGATTGCAAGGACTTTGACAGATTACAATCCCATACTTTTAAAATTTTTCATGCCTACAGCACCTGGTCTTCCTAGGTGGTCTCCCTAGGTGGTCTCCTAACCAAGTACTAACCAGGTCTGACCCTGCTTAGCTTCCAGGATCAAAGGGGATCGTGCTTGTTCAGGGTAGTATGGCCTACACAGGGTGTGACTTAAAGACTTTTTTCCTTCCAAGGCATGAGGAAATGATTTGTTAACAATCACAGCAGAAATCTTCCTTTGTTCTGCAGGTTTCCTCTAGTTTGACTGTAGGGTTGATTAGCAAGCACATGCAATCTCTGAATCTAGCATGATTTAACATTTTAGTTCTCTTGTCTCCTCCTGACATTACTTCCTGTGGCCCCTGTGGAAGGAGTTGCTCAGGTCTTTGCTCTCAGAGCCCTTGAATTCTTACCTCACTGCAGCCTAAGTCTCATTGAACAGCCGTCATATTGCCACATTTCATCCTCCTACTGAACATAAAGCCTTCAGTTAAAGAGGATGTTTATTATTATCAGCTACCTGGGGGCACACCAGTGGGTGTGACTCTGTATTTGCACACCAACAGACAGTGACCAGGTCAAAGGTCACTGCCCCTAACGTTATTTCTACACAAAAATTGACGTTTGTGGACAGCAGGGGGTGCTGTGGGTCTCTCCCAGGGCTTGCACAGTGAGTAGTCCCGCTGCATGACCTCCCAAATTTCCTAGGGTTGGGGCCACTATGGCTGTGTTTGCTGATGGGGACTGAGTAACAGTCTCCAGCTCACAGGGCTATGCAAGGTCCCAGAAGCTGCTTCCTTCCTGAATCCTCCCAAGGGGAAAGCCCAGGAACTAACCCATCAACATGCCCTGTCTATACTAACAATTTTATAGTTCTGCTAATGTTCAAGGGGAGCTGAGATCACCATAGTGGAAACAAATTTGCATACGCAACTCCTCTACTTTCAAGCTAGAGAAGATAAAAGGAGGCCCAGGGTCACTTCACTTCAGCTCTGGGTCCTCAGAAGGGCTGGGACCACCATGGCCTGGACCCTCCTCTCTCACTGCACAGGTAGGGACAATTCCCAGATGTCCAAGATCAGCTTCTGACCTTGTATCGTTTCTCTCTGCATCAGGTCCCCCAGGTGGTTAAATGGATCCCCGCCCCAGAACCCAAGCATGTCTGTGTTTTAACAAGCTCCCTCTCCCAGCCCATGCTGACTCAACAACCCTTCCTCTCTGCATCTCTGGGAACATCTGCCAAGTTCACCTGCACCCAGAGCAGTGGCTTCGATGTTGATAACTTCCATATATACTGGTTCCAGCAGAAAGCAGGGAGCCCTGCCCAATTTCTTCTGAGATATAAGTCAGACTCAGATAAATACCAAGGCTCCAGGGTCCCCAGGCACTTCTCTGGATCCAAAGAGGCCTCAACGAACTCAGGTATTCTGCACATTTCTGAGCTCCAGACTGAGGATGAAGCTGATTATTACTGTGCTACATGGCACCAGGACTCGAAAATTCACGTGGTGATCCACACTCATGGGGAAATGAGACATAAACTCTTCTCTCCTGGCCTGTTGTAGCCACCACTGTCACTGGCCCTGATCATGTCTATCTCACCCCATTGAAGGACCCTGGGACTTATAAATTGTTAGATGAGACTCAAGGCCAAGAAGTCTCTATACAGAGGAAGGCACTACATGATTTCAGGTTTCCTGGCTGTATTTTTAAGGCTTAGAAATGGAACCCACATCCATATTCCTGGGTGGAGAATCTGAAGACTTCTTATAAAATTATAGCTTACTTCCACTAGCCGTCTTGTTCTGTCCCAGAATGTGTCCCTGTAATACATGAGGTCATAACCTGATCATGTGGGAGTATTATAGTGAGCAGTTTGCATGTTGAGTAAGTCTTATATGACCTGACCTATGCTTCACTGTGACTTTGACTCTCAAGCCCTTTGTGAAGGCCCAGGATCAGTCTTCCTTATCGTCCACCACTTATCACAACTTGTTCGTTAGTATTAGAACATGGGAAAGAGCCAGTAAAACAAAAGGTGGGATTTGTATAAAAGGCCTTTCACTCTGCTCTGGGTTTGGAGTCCTGTAAGAGGTTTAAGGAGAATCGGGCTTCACTTTGAGGCATTAGAAGGAGGGCCATGGGTTTTCTATCCCATGCCAGGGATTCTTCTTACTCTACTGTCCTTGAAAAATACACAGGTATAGGCTCACCGATGCACATAACCAAAATATAGCAAAGCATTCTGTTCTCCTTATCAAATGCCTGCCCTCAAAGGAAACTATTTTATTAGAGCTCAACCTACTTGGATTCTCCCACCACCCAACTACCTGGGCAAAGGAAAATGCCTAAGTCCAGCTCCCTCTAGCTTTCCTATCTCACTTAACTTGGGAAGATGGATGAAGAGCATTTGGGAAGAAATCTGTAGAGGGATAGACATAAATCAGTGAAACAGAATAAAGAACCCGGAAACATCCCCACAAGTATGACCAACTGATATTTGACAAGTTGCAAAAGCAATTCAGTGGAAGAAAAATAGTCTTTTCAGCAAATGACAGTAGAGCAATTGCATATCTATAGGCCCCAAACAAAACAAAACAAAAACAAAAAAAGACTTCAACCTATACCTATAGTGTAAACCTACAATGTAAACCTATATGACTTTTAGAGGATAATATGGATAATAAGATCTCTGGGACATTGGCCTTGATTAAGAGTTCTTATACATGAGAACAAAATCAAAATCAATAACAGAAAAAAAATAAAGAATAAATCAGACTTATCAGAATGTTTCTTTTGTCATTTGCTTGTGAAATATCCTGTGAAAAGATTGAAAAGACAAGCTACAGACTAGAAGGAAAAATTTGCTAACCATGTACGTAGCAAAGGACTGGTATTTAGAATGTGTAAAGATCTCTCAAATCCAAGATAAAAAAACAAAACCAACCTGTTAGAAAGTGAGCAAAAGACACAAGTCATTATGTTCTGCAGAGAATACACAGTTTGTAAAATAGTTTGGCAGTTTCTTAAAAATGTAAATATACACCTACTATATGTTCCAGTGATTACTCCTGGACATTTGTCCCAGATAGATGAAAATTTATATAACTTATACATATTTTGTATATAGTATCTATCATTTCTCTCTCTCTCTCTCATCTATGTATATCTATACATCTATCTATCTATCTATCAATCAATCAATCAATCATCTATCATCTAACATCATCTAGCTATCATCTATCTGTCTGTCTGTCTGCCTACCTGCCTGCCTATCATCTATTTATTTAGAAAAGTTTTCATCCTTCTAGGGTTAATATACTGGAGTGTAAGTACTTGTTATATGTATACACATACAAGTGCTCATCAGGTCTAAAACACCCTTTCCCAAAGATGATCGGCGCTAATCCTGACCCTTGGTATCATGGACATTTTGTCCCACAGTGTAGAGTCTTTATACCCCTCAAGGCTCTGAATTTCGTCACTCTCTGTCCTCTCAGCTCCCTTAGAGTTATTCTGCCTTCACAGCTTCTTCTGCTTGTGAATTCTTTCTCCTGACCCTGGGATTCCTCCTTTCTCCACCTAGAGTTTGGGCCTCCTTCATCAATGACTCCCACAGTGTCCTTGGACCCTGCTGGTGGGGCTCACTCTTCCATGCCTTTTCAGACAGAAGCCTTTTATCCAGTGACTCTAAGGAATCCAAGTTTCCTAAAAGCCTCTGGAGATTTTCTTTGGTGGAAGGGAAGTTTGAAGAGGAATGGAAAGAGCTCTGGTGACTGTAACTGGAGGAGAAGGAAGGGTAATGGCAGGGGAGGTGTCACAGAGTGGATGAGGGTGTTTTGAGGAACAAAATTCATGGAGGCGTGTGTCCTGTCAGTCCCCAAAGGGAACTGTGACTCTTGGATTTGCTCCAGTGATCCTGTCCCCTTTCATGAGTAAAACTCAGCCATCTTCAGCAGTCTTTGTCTGAAGTTGGGTCCCAGGCATGACTGAGAATTAAGGTAGGGCAGCATTGCTTAGTGAGGAGAGTGCATAAGACCTTCTGCTGGTGAATGTCAGCCCAAGACAAGAGCATCTGGTTACCCAGGTCTGGCCTTATCTTTTCTGGAGCCTGAGCTCTGGGGGTGTCTCCACCTTGGCTCAAATTCCTCTCGTTTGGTCCCACTCCTTCAGCACAGAGCAGGCCCTCAGGGAATTCTAGGAGGGCACCAGGTGGACCATGAGATCATACTCAATTCCTTCCTGCAGGTGTGGAGCTATGGTTGAGGATGTCCTGCTCTCTGTGCCTCTCACTCCATTTAGAGCCGGGGGCCTTTTGTACTGACTCAGGCTTACTTAGTGGGAGGTCCCCAGGAGAAGAGATCCATGGCAGCTAGATTCTGTCACCTGTCCTTGTCCCAAGAAGTGGCTGACTATCACTCAATACTCAATAATGGCATCCACCTGTGCACAGTGGTGCAGGACCCCAGCGCCATTAGACACACCCCACCCTGGGCAGTCTTCACTATGAAGTGGTCATCGCTAAGTCACTAGCAGGGGGACAGAGCCTGCCGCATATCTGTCCGTATCTCAAACTTGAAAGTGATGGTCTGTACCATTGATTTCACCATTCTTCTATGTATGGATTTCTTCCCCAGAGTCTTCTGGGTCATTTTGAGAACAGAGAGAGGAGAAATGATAAAATTTGTGTTAAAAAGATCTTGTCATTGAACTCTTACCTGACATAGTATTGCTCCAGTCTGCGTTAACTGTCTTTAAGTTATCTGAGGAGGAAACTTTGGGGCGATGGAGAAATTCATTGACTTGATTGTAGTGATGGTTTCCTGTGTGTAGTAAATACAGGTTTCAAAACTTATCAAATTGAACACTTTATGTACAATTGCTTTAAAGTCACTTACATCTCAATAAAACTGTCATAAATATATTATAACCTCTTCAATATGAAAAATAAAAAGTTCTTGCTATCTAGCTCTAATTACCCTCATCACCCAACGATTTCAGTGCATTGCCTTGGGATAATTTTTGCCATCCCTTCAACAATCTGTACTATTTAGTGTCTGTGAGTATTTGCACATTGTGCTGCATCTTCTAAGAACCTGCCCTTCTTCAAGGGCTGTTGTCTGCTTTCTTTGTCCTACTGCAGGACATTCTGTCCCCTTTTGCACACATTTCATCAGTCCCCTCCTTCCTGCGGCCTATGTTAAAGGAGCCACCCAGGACTTTGCTCCCAGAGCCCTCTGCATTCTTATCCGCTTTCATTCATGGTCTCATTGTTCAGTGGTCATATTTTCTGCATCTGCTACTTCTGGCAGTTGGGGAATTCCTCAATGGAAAGAGCTGCTTATTAAAAATATCAGTTACCTTGGGATAGAGCATGGGATGTAGCCTTTGTATATTTGTGGACTGGCAGGCCATGTGGCCTAAATTACTAAAATTATTTCCTCTAAGAGATTAAAGTTTGACCAGTGGGCAGCAGGGGGACATTGTGGGTCTCTGCCAGGGTCTGCCAGTGGGGGCCTTCCTGCTGTGCTTTCCCTCCAGACTCCCCAGGGCTGGTGGTTTTGCGACTGAGTTTGCTGATGGGGATTCAGCAGCTATGTCCTCTCTTGGCTGGGCAGAGTCTCTTCTTCACTGGTCTGTGTAAGGTCCCAACAACTGCTTCCTCCCTGTTCCCTCCCAGGTGGTAAACTCCGAGACTCACTATCAGACTGATCTGTCTAAAATCTGAGTCCATCCAAGCTCAGACTTCAGCGGGTGCTCAGGGTGGTACAGGTTCTCCAGCAGGGGAAATATGTTTGTGTGAGCAGCCTCTCCTCTTGCAGAAGATAAAAGAGGACGGGGCAACAGAAGTCCAATTCTGGATTACAGCAGGCTGGTTTGCACTGTGGCTTGGGCTCCTCTCCTCCTGCTTCTCACTCACTGCACAGGTAGGGACGGGCCTCAGAGATGAGGGCCGGCCTCTGCCTTCCCCCTGTTCAGCTTTGTCAGTCACTTTGGCTCAAATAGGGGGATCCGAGCAGCTTTTCTTTGGTCCCTTACCCAATCACCCATGCAGACCTAAGCTTCTCTCTCCCAGGCTGTGCTGACTCAGCCATCCACTCTCTCTACATCTCAGGAGCTTCAGCCAGACTCACCTGTACCCTGAGCAGTGGTTTCCCTGTTGGGGGTTGCCATATATCCTGGTACCAGCAGAAGCCATGGAGCCCTCCCTGGTATCTCCTTAGACTCAGATAAGCACCAGGGTTCCAGGGTCCCTGGCTATTTCTTTGGAACCAAAGATCTCTCAATTAATGCAGATGTTCTGAACATCTTTGGACTGGAGCCTTATGACGAGGCCAACCATTATTGTAAAATATGACATGACAGTGCTAATGCTTACATGGTACACTAGACCCATAAAGAAATGAGACAAAACCTCCCTCCACTCTCTGGGCCTGGGGCACTCACTTCTCTGGTGGCTCATGAGGTGACAACTTCCCTTGATAGATCTTCAACCTGATTTTTCCAGACCCAGTAGATCCGATTGTCATATCATTTCCTTCAGTGAAAAGTCTAGATTGCTAACATAGTCTCAACCTGTTCATGTTTTCAAAAGCAAGACTTGTTTGTTCAGAGATAAAAAGGACTCAGGGAGGTGTCAGAGGAGTCAAAAGAGTTGATTCCAGCTCAAGTTTCAGGAGTGACTCACAGATGTTTCTGGTCTAAGTGCTTCAATCTTGGCTTCAGGTTACAAAACCAACATGCAGAAATGAATATATAAGTAATAACTGTCAACATTTAAAAAACAAAATAATACTAATTAGACAATTGTGAAATACTTAGGATAAATCTGAGAAAAATTGAAAGTGCTGTACATGGAAAACTACAAAACACTGAAAGAGTAATTAAACAAAACTTGAATAAAGGAATAGGTATTCCTTATTTGTGGGTATAAACACTGACTTTGATTAAGGTAATGATTATTCCTAAATTTTTTGATAAACAGCTTGTGTCAACAACCTCTTGATACAAAAACTAGCAAACAAAACAAGATATTATTCCCACATAGAGACATAAAAATTCTTAACATAATATTATAAAATAGAGTTCAGAAATATATAAGAAGAGGAATATGCCATGGACACAAGGCTCATGCGATATTAAAAACTGGTCAATGTAATATACTGTATTAACAGGCTAAAGAAGAAGTCATATGATCTTATCATTTAACAAAAAAATGTTTGACAGAATTCAATACCCATTTGTTATTAAAGTTCTCAGAGAATGAGAAAAACAGAGAGGAATATTCTTAACTTGAAAAGAAAAAACTACAAAACACCTACAACTAATGTGATATATCAAAGTGAAATGCTCAAAAACTTTTTCCCCAGAGTAGTAGACAAGCCAAGCATGTTCATTCTCACCACTCCTCTTTACTATGGTACTGGATGTTTTAGAAAAAAAAAAAAAAATGAAAGGCATACAATCTAAATAGAGAAAGATACAACTGTCCTTATTTTAAGATGAAACAATGGTCTACATACATACACACATACAGGAAGGTCACATGAAACAAGGTCAATAAAGACAATTTAGATGTATATATATTAGCAATGAAAATGTGAAAACTGAATTGCAGTTTGATTTAAAATTACTCAAAGATGAAATATTTAGTTATAAATTTAACAAAATATTTACAGAACATCTATGCTAAAAACTGGAGAAATATCATCTGTTCATTGTTTGAAAGACTCAGTTCAATAAAGATGTCAATTCTTCCCAAGCTGATATGAAAGTTTACTTCAATTTCTATCAAAACAGGACTGAATGGTATGGACAGAGAGCCAGACACATAGATCAATGTAACAGAAGAGAGAGCCTAGAAACAGGCCCACAAAATTTTTGACCAAGGTGCAAAAGATATTTAGAGGAAGGTTAGACTTTTCAACAAATGTGTTAGAGCAATTGCATATCCATTGGTGTAAATGAATCTCAACCTAAAACTCTCAACTCATAAAAATAAATAACTTTTATGGAACAGACCTAACTGTGAAACACAAAATTTTGTAACTTTGAGAAGAAACAAAGGAGAAAATCTTCTGGATCTAAGATTTATTTAAATATTTTTAGGCAAGACACCACCGGCAGAATCCATAATAGAAAAATCAATAATCAGTCTTCATCAAAAATAAAACTTGTACTTTGTGGAAACTCTATTAAGGGAATAAAAAGACCAGCTACAAAGTGGGAGGATACAGTTGCATACCACATACCTGGAATATATAAAGAATTTTCAAAACTCAACAGTTAAAAAAAAAAAACCCAAAATAATCCAATTAGAAAATATGCAAAAAACATGAATATTATTTTACTGAAAAAGATGTACAAATGTCAAGCACATGAAATGATGTTCAACATTACTAACCATTAGGAAAATACAAATTAAGACTATGATTTGAGATCAATACATACCTATCAGAACACCTAGAGAGAAAAAAAAGTGATAGTCCTGGGTTCTAATGTAAATAAGGAGAAATCTGATCTCTTATATATTGCAGCTTGGAATGTAAAATTGTAAAGTCACTCTGGAAAAGAGTTTGGCAGTTTTGCAAACAAACAAACAAACAAGCTACATATACATTTATTACTTGATCTTTCAAAAATTTTCTCTTTTTATTTGCTGAGTAGAATTCCATGGCATGGCTGTCTCCAAGGTTACATAACCATTCACCCACTGAAGGACATTTTAGTTGTTTCCAGTTATGGCCTATTTAAAAAATAAAAAAGGGCTGCTATGGAAGCTCAGATACAAGTTTTTATGTGCACATATATTTTTCTTTTTCTAGGATAAATTTTCAGGAATGAACAGTCTACCTGGATGGTTATAGTTTTACGTTTGGCATTTTTTCTTTCAAATTTTGTATAATAAAAGTAAATCTTCACTCATCTCATGGTGGTCAGAATTTCTCTAGCAAAAGCTATGTACATCTGGTCCTGAAGGAAAGGGACAAAGTTAGGACAGGAGAACCTGAAGGGCTTAAAGAAGTGAACACTTTGGTTCAGGGTTAAGTATTCTTTTGCAATTGAGACCTGAACTTGCTTTTTTATAGACTACATTAGGTATAGTGGAGGCTGAGAAGGAAATGATGGTTGCACCCATAAATGTCTTTGAATGAGATACTGAAATTTTTACTTATTCTTCAAGGGGAGAGAATCCATGGGAGATTTTTAAATAGAGAGGTGCCTTAATAGGATTTTTGTGTTTGAAATATTCTTCTGACTATGGTATAAAGAATAAGATAAAGTGAGGGTAAATTGTTGACAAAAAAAAAAAACAACAACAACACAGTTTTTGCTTTCTGAACATTTTGAGGTTGAGGCTCTGAGTTAATTCTAAACGGGTGTTAAGAGAGAACTTTGATCCCAGGGATCAGGGAGCAGGAGAGGGTCATAAACTTGAATTCCAGATGGTTTAATTATCTGTCTATAAAGTGCTGGTTATAGAACTGGAAGGTGATGAGTATGGACTGGATTCCATGGGTTCATGTGGAAACAGTGGAGAAGCGGGTAATTGACCTCCAGGTAGTTACAAAAGGAACCACAGTGAGCAGGTAGATAGTGGGACAAATCCTGAGGACAAAAGACAACTTTCATGAGTAAATAAACTGTTGAGTGCAAATTCTTGTGGGAACTGCTCACTTTTCACTTAACTAAGAGTCTGTGAGCTAATCAGTTGTCAACAAGATGTTGAATATGGATCTAAAAAATCAACCATATGACCAATGAAATTTAATATTCAACTTCTTAATACTAAATTCTACTAAGGACCCTAGAGGGGTATTTCATGAAAAAGGAATGATGAGTGTGAGAATTCTGTGTTCACAGAAGAGGTGATTCTGCCTTGGGGACAGTACATGAAGGATGCTGAGAAATAATTATGTGAAGGTGTATGTGCCGGTCTGGACTTCATTCTAAACAAATATGTCATTCTGTAAACCTCATACCTGCAAAACTTGGGATCCCTTACACTTCTTTCTCTTTTCCGTCAGAAAAATTTGTTCGGCTAATCATTAGGAAATTAAAACCCAAATCAATATATGTGAGAGCATTTGGAATCTGTTTCTTCAATGTACAAGAGTTTTGGAACAATAAAAGTATATATATGCAAATCATATCTGAATGAAGGGATATGGATATGGGTTAATATCATTCATTGAGGAAGTAGGATGAGAGGTGAAACTGTCTGGAGGATTAAACAAGAAGAGTCATATTGACCATGGTTGAGGTTGGATGATGGGTGAGAAGGGGTTCATTGGGGTGTCCTCTGTGGTTTGTATAACATTGAGAAAGTCTATAATGAAAAATGCGCTTAAAAATTATATCTGTATCTGTGGTAATGCTTAACAGCTCTTTTTTTAACAGACGTTCAAAGTTGCTAACACGTGTGCTTCCACCATGGATTGAAGTGGAAGCCCATTTCCTTCCAACAGACAGAGGGGGAGCTGCTGCTGTGGAGGCCACAGAAGGTACAGAACTCGGGGTTTCTGAGAACAGAGGAAGAGCAAGGGGAGGGGCTGCCAGGTGGGTGTGACGGGGATGGGTCTAGTCCATGAAAGGGCATGTTAGTGGGGCTAATGCGTTAAATTTTATGCAAGAAGAATTAGGAACAGCAGAGGATTTTAAGCCATTGAATGACCTTCTAAATATGAATGAGAAAGATCATTCTGAATGTTGTGAGGAGACAGTGAATTAGGGAGCAGGTGATTCCGGTCCTAGATTATTTACTAAAGATCCTAGACTATTTACTAAAAATTCTAGGAGTCTGTGCCTATTTGCATTGTTAATGCAAGGGTATGTGAAAAGCATATTGAGAAAATAAGGCTTTCTACCCTTGTCTATGCAGGCCTTTAAAACATCTGCAGTATAGAGGTACATACCGAGGAACAAGGGATCCCAGCCCCTGTGCTGGAAAAAGGAGTCCGCACAACATCTGACTGAACATCAGTGGGGATTCCAACCATTTGGATGAGATGGAAGGCAGCTGGAAATGCAGACATCCTCTTAAAAAGTCCACGCACAAATTTACTTACTTGCACTTGCTCAGGGCTCTGGCAGAGGCACAATAGCTCTGGAGGTGCCAGAGACATGCAGGGAAAGGCAGAAATCTCAAATTGCCTAAACATTTGCAGCAAGTGAGACATTTCTCAGAAATCTCCCATTGTGGCTTGAAATTGATGTCAAAAAAGTGTGTTTTGCCAGCGCTACCATATATATATATATGCGCATATATATGAATATATATGCACATATATATATGGTGGATTTAAGAATCAAAAGGCTCTGTTGCCCACGGATCGTGTAAAAAATATAGGCCTCTCACACTCTCACGGTTATGCCTCAGCTCCACATTGCAGTCCTTTTATACCCATTTCAGATAGAAAATTGAGCCTCAGAGGGGTGACCACGAAAGTCACAAGCGCCAGAATCAGAATTCAGGCCCTCAGCTGTCTGAACTGTGCTGAAAATATCCTCTTTCCATCAGGAAGAGGATGCCACTCTGCCTTTTCCTCGACAAGGAGGATGGGTGTAGCGACACTGCAATGGGCGGCCTGGCATGCCTGGGTAGGCACTCTCTGGCTGTCTTTGAATCTGCCTCAAGGAAACAGAGAGCAAGGGGAAACGCTTGAGGCCCCAAGAAACCCCAAGATTTCGCAAGACCCTCTCAAAGTTCTGCAGAAACCGACCGCAGATGACTGAACCTTCCTTACATATATCCAGGCCACAGGAGAACCTGAAAAATTGCAGCAAGAGAGACATTTCTCAGAAATCTGCAATTGCGGCTTGAAATTGATGTCAAAAAAGTGTGTTTTGCCAGTGCTACCATATATATATGTGCATCTATATGAATATAGTTGCACATATATATATGGTGGATTTAAGAGTCAAAGGGCCCTGTTGCCCACGGATCTTGTAAAAAACGGAGGCCTCTCACACTCTCAAGGTTGTGCCTGAGCTCGTCGTTGCAGTCCTTTCATACCCATTTCAGATAGAAAATTGAGCCTCAGAGGAGTTACCACCAAGGTCATAAGTGACAGAATCCCAATTCAGGCCCTCAGCCGTCTGAACTGTGCTGAAAATATCCTCTTTCCACCAGGAAGAGGATGCCACTCTGCCTTTTCCTCGACAAGGAGGATGCGTGTAGCGACACTGCAATGGGTGGCCCGGCAGGCCTGGGCAGGCCCTCCCTGGCTGTCTTTGCATCTGCCTTAAGGATACAGAGAGCAAGGGGACATACTTTAGGCCCCAAGGAGCCCCAAGATTCCGCGAGACCCTCTCAAAGTTCTGCAGAAACCGACCGCAGATGACTGAACCTTCCTTCCATATATCCAGGCCACGGGAGAGCCTCCACCCTTGCAGCAAGTGAGACGTTTCTCAGAAACCTCCAGTCGCGGCTTGAAATTGATGTCAAAAAAGTGTGTTTTGCCAGCGCTACCATACATATATATATGAATATATATGAATATATATGCACATATATATATGGTGGATTTAGGAATCAAAAGGCCCTGTTGCCCACGGATCTTGTAAAAAATATAGGCCTCTCACACTCTCACGGTTGTGCCTGGGCATCTTCTCTGTACTGCATTGTGTTTCTCAGTGATGAGCGGCTGAGGCTCTGTGCTGTCTCAGGAATCACTGACTTTGACAAACTTTAAACTAAGCTATTGCTGCAATCACACCTTCAGCCTGTGTTCACCTTGACACAGCAGAAAACATTTCTTCAGAAATAGGATTCTTCTCAGAAACAGTGGAATGGGCAGCGG
Source organism: Rousettus aegyptiacus (assembly GCF_014176215.1). Lineage (NCBI taxonomy): Eukaryota > Metazoa > Chordata > Mammalia > Chiroptera > Pteropodidae > Rousettus > Rousettus aegyptiacus. Next base: position 15,169,211 of record NW_023416308.1, on the reverse strand, counting down.
GAGGCCACCATCGCCATGCAAGGACCACAGCACAGGAAAGTCCTGTGGCACCTGCCTGGGACGTGCACGGCAGCCTCAGGACCCAAACGTTTTCCTAGGGCTGATCCTGAGTCTCCATCTAACCACGTCTCTGTCAGTTCCTTGGTCAGTGAAACGGTGGCCCAGCCTGTGTCACCTGATGCCTCAGCAGAGGCCTCTCCACTGGGGACAAGGACATGCATAGTGCTTAACCTCAGCCCTTTGTCCCCCCACCCCACACAGCGTCACCACATGGAGTCCTGACAGCCACCTGCCAAGGAATGCCTGAGGACATTGTAAGACGAAATAAAATATCCAACAAAGTGGTAAAAGAAAAACCTAAATAAATGTAGAAATAGACATGTTGATACAGAGGATCGATAGATATTAAAAAACCTGAAAACTGTGATTATTTGATTTCTCGATAAATCTATAAATTTAATTTTAAAAACACCGCGCATATTATTAGGAAATGTAAATATTTTTATATTTATATAAAAACAGTTAAGTTTGAGAATCACATTAAACATTCTCAAATTAACAAAAACATATGAAAAATAGTTCGACAATTAAGAACATTTAAAAAAAAGCAGTAGAAAGATGGTGAGGCTGTTGCAGAAACACACAGTACAAACAAATAAAATTAACGTATAGCGTATTGGAATAACGTTCACTAGGAATCAGCCCAGGGGTGTGTGACTAGAGACAGGGACCTGGTGAGTTGCGCAAAGCAGCTGGGCTCTCAGGGCTCTGGCCACTGAGAGGTGTGTGTCCTGCTGCCAGTAGGGGGCGCTGAGGCACTGATCCGTGGTCCCTACACAGCTGCTCAGTGAGGACCATTAACTCAGAGGAGCCTGGGGCTGGGCCTGTTCTCTGTGCTCCCTGATGGGACTCAGCAGCAGTGTCACTCTGCCTGGCAGAGTCCCCTGAGAAGGGACCTTTGTGTGGTCTCAGCAGGTGCTTCCTCCCAGGGCTCTCCCAGGGGGCGTAGAAAACTTCTATCCTCCTCAGTCTGGGTGTGAGCTGAGCTCTAGCACCAGGGCTCAGGGAGGGGCTGGGCGGTCACTGGATGGACACACATTTGCATGCACAGCCCCTCCTCTGGCGGAGGGTGGAGAAGAAAAGGAGGCCTGGGGCAGCCCAGCCCCACTGTGGGCTCAGGGGCTGCGAGCACCATGGCCTGGACCCCCGTGCTCCTCGTGCTCCTCTCTCAGTGCACAGGTAGGGATAGTCCTTCCTGACCCAGGTCTCATTTTGAAATTCACTGCTTTCATGCTCAGTCTCCTCAGAAACTTCACCCTGGTCCCTGCCCCAACACTGACAACTGTCTGTGTTTGCAGGTTCCCTCTCCCAGCCTGTGCTGACTCAGCCGCCCTCCCTCTCTGCATCTCTGGGAGCATCAGCCAGACTCACCTGCACCCTGAGCAGTGGCTTCAGTGTTACTGGATACTGGATATACTGGTACCAGCAGAAGCCAGGGAGCCCTCCCCGGTATCTCCTGAGTTTCTACACAGACTCCAATAAGCACCAGGGCCCCGGGGTCCCCAGCCGCTTCTCTGGATCCAAAGACGCCTCGACCAATGCAGGGCTCCTGCTCATCTCCGGGCTCCAGCCTGAGGACGAGGCCGACTATTACTGTGCTATATGGGACAGCAATGCTAAGACTGACACAGTGTTTCAGTCCCAGAAGGAAGTGAGACAAGAACCTCTGTGCTCTCCAGGCCTGTTGCGGTCACCCTTGCTGGGGTCTGTGACCAAGTCCAGCTCCGTGGTGACTTGTGTGGTCAGGTCTCATGCAGCACCTGCTGTCCTTGGACCACCAGTCCTGACAATGTCACGTCCTTCTCTTCAGTTCAACTTTTAGATTGTTGTCCATCTATTCTCAGTGTTCATGTTTCATAGGCAAAAATTCCTTACTCAGAGATAAATATCTCCTGGTAGACACAACTGAAGATACCAAATTGAGTTGCTTCTGGTCTTGCCCACCTCAGAGTCCAGAAGTGACTAAGATTTGCTTCTGGTGTGAGCGCTTCAAATTAATTCCATGACACAACCATCTAGCAGAAATGAAATTTATTCAATATACAAGAGAATTATTAAAATTTAAATAAAATACCATTTAAAACAACATAAACATGAAATATGAGAGGTAAATCTGAGAAAATATAAAAGTCTTGAACACTAAAAATTACAAACTGTTGTGAGGCAAGGAAATAAAATTGATTAGATTTTACTAGCTTGCGAGTCGACATATACAACGTAGTTATGATAAAAAAATTTTCCCAAACTGAATGAAAAACTGCCTTCAAAGTTGTCAGGTTAAAATGTCTATGCAATGAAGGATGAGGTAAGGAAGTTCAGGAAAGGAATGGAAATAGTACTAAAAAGAAAAACATAAATAAAATAATCTTTCTCCTGTTCCATGAGACCCGTCCCGGAGGAGGCACAGACCAGGGGATGGGAGGCTGCCCTGAGGGGCAACGGGCAGTGTGGGTGCAGCCGGCCTGGGCTGGGTGTCACTAGGCACTGAAGCTGTGCTGTCACCTGTAATGTGCACCTGGGGGGACATGGTTGTGATTATCACCTCAATCCAATGAATGACCCTGTGACCTTTACCTTGTTTACTGAGAATCAGGACCACAAAGGCTCTGCATGGAAGAGGGCACCATGTGATTTCAGGGACTCTGACTCCAATTGCATTTCCAGGGGTTAGAAATGGAACCTGCGTCCATAATTTCTGGGAAGACAATGTGAAGACCCTTCTCAGATAATGAGTGTCCTCTGATAGCTGCCTCACTCCATCTCAGAAAGCCGGTGGGATGTCCCTGCCACACATGGAGTGTCTCTTACCTGATCTTGTGGGCGTGGATATCGTGGGAAGCCAGGCCTGCGGGGAAATCTTGGATTCCCTGACCTACACTTCCTGTGGCTCAGCCCTCTCAGTGCCTGTGTAGTCCCAGGACACAGACTTCCCCTCCTCCAACAAATACTATAGATAGTTCCCCAGGAATGGGACAGAAAGACAAAGAGACTGATGTGGGTTGGAGCAGCGAAAGAGATATGAGGCAAATGGGCCTTAGCTATGGGGCCCAAGGAACAGGGTTGTGGATCATCTTCAGCACACCCTGGATTCCTCACCCACATTTACACTCATGGGCATCTCTCCCCAGCTCTGCCCCACGCCCTCCACTACATGGGAACCATTCCATATGCTCACGGGTCTCAGCATCTCTCCCTGTGGATCCAGCCTCCTTCAGGGACAAGGCCCCAGGACAGAAAGCCAGCACCTACTGCCCTGGGAGAATCAGAACAGTGGCTGGAATATTGTTTTTCTCACCCATTGGCACCACGCACATCTCATCAACACTATGGACCCTTCACGTGGCCGCTACTCTCAGAGTGTTGTTTCTCTTTGTTATCACAGTGTCCTAAAGCAGAAGCTATTGATTCCAACATGACGATGCAGCCAAACATCCCTGACCCCCACACCCCAGGTCCCCGTCCTCCTCCAGGGCACCAGGCCCGGGGATGAGAGTCAACCTCCTTGACCACCCAGAGCCACTGCCATCCACCCAGCAGTGCCCATTTTAGGCTGATTTTTGTTCCTTTCTTCTCAGAGTGTTTCCTCATCTGATCATGTGAGGACGTGAGAAATGATTGTGCGTCTCGTCTCCTTACAGTCTTCCTGCCCACGCCTCACACAGGGACAGCCGGGGCTTTCCAGAAAAGGGGGAGCACTCCTCTGATGCAGTATTCACTTTATGACAATATAATAAAACTAAACTGAAATATAGACTTAATATCTCAGAGGATTTAAAGGAAATAATTATTTTCAGCCAGGATGACATTCAAGGACAAGCAGAACCCACAGATGGTCTCAAAAACACAAGACATTTCTGTTCCTGACAGTGTTATGTCATGAAAAAGACAGACCTAAAAAGCCAAGACACATGCAGTGGGGACTGGGGAACCAGCCGGGACCCCGACACCAGCAACAGCACCAACCCCGTATTTTCACAGGTAAGGGTGACCCAGGTGGAATTACCACCAGGTATGAACTCACGAAGCTCTCTGGGGGCCTTTAAGCATTGACCTTGGGGTTCAAGATGGTCATGTGCCAGCAATGACCCCAGAGGCAAGGCAGAAGCTCTGTCAAGTATCAGGTAATCCCAAAATATCTGACAACGTAGCATTTCCTTTGGCCTCTGGAGTGCCCGGAGCCATTACTAGGCACTGAAGGTGTCCCGTAGTTTGGGAGCCATAAAGCAGTTGCTGAGACTCCTTGGAGCCATAAAGCAACTTCTGAGACTGTTGTCAATGGTTAAAGGAAGCAAATAGTTAAGTTAAACATCACTGACCCTGAAGGGGAGGTTTGCCTCCTAAAGAAATCCTTTTAAGATAAGGGGATGTTCTACAACCCAGATAACAAGGATGCTATATGATCTTGTCAGCATTCGAATGATATACCTTGTGCTTTGCTATTGTATCCAAAAACTTATATAAAGGCTGTGCTAAATAAACTCGGGGCTGCAGCAGTGAGACAGCAGTGACTGTATGCCCTCCCCAAAGTTCTTTCCTGTCTTCTTCTTTTTTCTTAGGCTTCACCCTCCTCTTTCAGGTACTGATCGACTTTAGCCGGCTGGCTCCGGCACTGGAGAGCATTAAAGATCTGGAAAAATTAATAGCTCAACCCCAACATCACAAATGGGACCATCTCACTCTTCTTCCATTTGTAGTGACATCGGAAAAATCCACTTGGGAAAATCAGAAGCCCTTGCAGGGGAGCTGGGACTTATGAAGTGGGCTGGAGGCTGTGGGTTGTGAGCCCAGCAGGGGGCGCTGGCAGACAGGTTCTGAGAGCTCAGGGTCTGGTCCACCCAGGCTGGGAAAATGCTCAGGGGTTCTTGCACAGTAAGGCAGCAGTGTCCCCAAGAGCATGAAGGGTGACTTTTCTGTGCCTGGGCCACCAGGAGCCACATGACCCCTCGGCTCTGATTCACAGACTTGCCTCATATGTCATCCTCCTCCCCTCAGGGACTCATTGTCCAGAGGTGAATTATAGCCAAAGATAGATGGACAATCACACAACAAAAATAAATTAGTTTGAGGAACACAGGGCAGGGGACACCTGGGGAGGGAGAGTCTCAGTGCCAACAATCAGGCCTCAGCAAGCAGAGCTCTGAGACTCCTGCCCCCATGGCCCAGATTCCTCTCTTATCCTCACTCAATGAATATGATTTTCCTTTAGGGGACACTGAAAGGACATTGGGGGTGGGGGAAGAAAAGGCATTTGAACCTCTCACCTGGGCACAGGTTGTCATTCAATCACTATTTCGGCGACCTTCCAACCTCCTTCCCGTGTCCTGGGTCGGATGCTGCTGCTCTGCCATCCACACTGTCTGCCTTTGTTGAAATATGTTTAAAAGTGTGTATTAAAGTAGAGGGCGTGTCGTATAAACTCATTTTGTCATTTTAGCAAATCAAGGGAGCCTGGTCAAGTACAAATGGTATCAGATTTGAAAACTCTAAGACGGTTGCATTTACGGTCACAGCTGACGGTTACACAACCCCTCTCACTCAGTGTCTCACTCGCCTTTCAGTCACTGGTCCGCGTGAGGTCCCAGCACCTGACGCTTTCAAGAGATTACCCAGGAGACATAGGTTGACAGCTGAGCAGGAGGGGATAGAAAGCTACTTTGCATGAAGCACTTACTCCTCCTAATGGGTCTGGGACACATAAAAAGGCCCGAGGACACCGCACTCCAGCCCAGGAGCCTGAGGAGGCCGCGTCCTGTGAGTGTCCCCACCATGGCCTGGACGGTGCTGCTGCTGGGGCTCCTCGCTTACGGCTCAGGTCAGGGGAAGGGACTCTGCATCCTCGGGGGGTACATAAAAGTTTGTTGTGAGGCTGATCGCTTCTCTCCTGTTGGTTTTAGGGGCTGATTCTCAGACTGTGGTGACCCAGGAGCCATCGCTGTCAGTGTCTCCAGGAGGGACAGTCACACTCACCTGTGGCCTTAGCTCTGGGTCAGTCTCCACCAGTAACTACCCTGGTTGGTACCAGCAGACCCCAGGCCGGGCTCCTCGCACACTTATCTACCACACGAACAATCGCCCCTCTGGGATCCCTGGTCGCTTCTCCGGATCCATCTCTGGGAACAAAGCCGCCCTCACCATCACGGGGGCCCAGCCTGAGGACGAGGCCGACTATTACTGTTCAGTCTCACACAGTAATGCTCGCACAGTGACACATGCAGATGGGGAAGTGGGACAAGAACCTCAGGCTGCTCAGGCCTTTGTTCCAACAATTAAACATCTTCTTTTAAAAACTCGGGCCTCTGTAGCCTATACTTTGAACCCTTTCTGGGCATAGTGTTGTACTATCATTTTTCATTCAGCATTTCAGAGTTTTCAGGAAAAATAAAACCAAAGTAATCTACGATGACACAGAAATGTTGACCAGTTGCTCATGTGACAAAACCAGGGCCTGTGGAGCTGCCTTTTTCCCCTGAAAAAAGGAAAATGCGCCTGTCCCAACTTTCACCTTCATCAGAGCCCAGGAACATCCCAGCAGGTGGATCCTGTTCCACAGCATGGACTCTGCTCTCCCAGGGGTCACAGCAGAGATGTCCCCATCCTGCCAGGCTCCTGAGTTCAGGGCTGACCGAGGGGCACTGTGTTCCAGGGACGAGGCACTGACATGTGAGGTGATGGTGAGGACCCGGGCCCAGGAGGATCGACGTACAGGAAGCTGGCCCGACACCTGAGCATTCAGAGTGGGCTTCAGGGTGGGGGCCGGCAAAGGGGAAAACTGGGGTCTGAGGAACCCTCTTTATGGTCCGTGAGTGGGTGGGAGTGCCACACAGCCACTGGGTAAATGGTGAGTCCACCCCAGGGAAGGGGTGAAGTTGGTCCATGCATGACGCGCTCCTACAGCGACACCACTGGGGACCATGAGGACTCCTGCGAGTGGTTCCCCTGAACCCACAGCACTGACTGTGTCCTTCAGGTCCCCTCAGGTCCCACTGGAGCTTTCCAACGATCCAGGGTGCAGGGTGGCCTCTGGGAAAAAAAGGAGCAGGAACTTCCCGTGTGTCACTCCCTCTATGAGGCTCTTGATGATCTCAGATCCGAGGTCACATTCTCCCGCACGGGGGTCAGCAGACGTGTCGGAAGTCTCCATAGCAATGGTCCCACAGGCTCCCAGGCAGAGCCTTCACCTAAGACTGCAGAGAGGGATTGTCTAGGTGTTTGACCCTGACTCTCCTGACCCAGGTTTGTTACCAGAACCTCGCTGTCCACTCTGGGCTGCAGCCTGAGGATGAGGATGAGGATCACAGTTACAGAGCTGAGCATGACCCCAATGCACGAGAATCTCCTGTTTCTGGGTTGATCTGATAAATCTGCCCTCCGCTCCCCAGTCAGACCCATTACTCCCTGTCCCTGCCTGTACCGCACATAGCTCTATCTCTCCAACAATGCTGGGTGGAGATGACATGGAGGATGGAGGTCCAGCCTGTGTGACTCGAGAGACCTAGGTCCCTTCTACACCTATGCTATGTGTCCCATGAGCTTCACCCAGGGTTTGCTGATCATTCCCTGAGCTCTGGAACCCCTGCTAAGTGGGATTTTTTTTTTTTTTTCTTTTTCTTTTCTTTTCTTTTTTTTTTTTTTTTAATCCAGAGGTTCCATCCGGGAGGAACTCCTGGAGTTGAAAGGACCCCTTCCCATTAAGGATGTGGCTCTCACACCCATCACCTTCCCCAGTTTAATACCACATACCCTGATTATGTTCATACCCTTTTTCAGGCAGGAAGATGTTGGAATGCATCTCAGTTCCTGGAGTCAAGATTGTACAACCCAATTCTTATTATGTCAGAGAACTCCAATATTAAAGAAAAGTTTCCAGAAAGCTCTGTTCTTCCTTCGGTGACAATATTGGTGTATTAACCAATAAAGTTGGTCACTGTGGGCCCAATGCGGGATGGGTAATAGACCTTGGGGCCACTAAGTTAGGACAGGAAAAAAATTGTTTATATTAGTGGATTAGTTCTCAATCCTAAGAATACAACAAGTTTAGAATGAGACTAATAAGGAAAAAGACACAAAAACATATCATGGATTCAAAAACATGATAGCGAATATCTTCAGATTAGCAATTAAGGAAAATGAAAGCCCAGAGTGGTGATTAGGAGAAGACACTTTTTCTCTGAAATCATTAAATTCTCGTGTCCAACAGACATCCCATGTCAATGTGTGTGGATTGGGGGTGGCGATCTAACAGGAGTCCCTCACGACAATGATGGTAATGATAACAACAACAATAGAAAATAAGGCGCGCTGTAAAATAACTCATGCAGAATTTTCGTCAGTGTGAACCGACAGGGTACCCAGCAGAATTTTCAACTTCGATTTTGATTTAAGGTGGTCCTGTATTTGTGATGGCCTCACAGTCATGGCAGATGCAAAACATAACGTCAGGTCATTCAGACACACCTGGCAACGTAAGAACTGTGACCACATCCTACATGTAGCAGCCTGGAGGCCATTCATTGTGTAGAGACAATTAATGTCTCAGTCCCCAACCCCATGGAGGGACTTACCCATTCTCCTATTGTGGGTAGAGGCATCACAGAGATCCACGGGCAAAATAAGTTTGCCCTTCCGGGGTGGTCGTTGTGGTCAGACTGGTCTGGTCTTAGGGGAGAAGATTCACGGGACAGGCCCACATGGGAAATGCTCCGTGTACAAACTCCTCAGAGATCCACAGAGAGGCAGGGACTGGCCAGGGTGTATGGCAGGCAGAGTCCAGAGGACAGAAGACGTGCCCCCTCCAGGCTGATGACATTGCCCCCTGCGGCCATAGGGCAGTTTTGGAAGCTGGAAAGCCTAACACGCTGGGAAGTTCGAGTCTGTTCCACCTGCGTGGGTCCCGTCTTCTCCTGGGTCCCATGAGGTGCACGCTGGCACGCAAAATCTACACACACACACACACACACACACACACACACAACACACCCTCACACATACTCAAACACACACAGGCTACATGTAGGACTCTTGTGGGATCAGAAGAGGAGCACAGACAGAGGTGACTAGAGAAAGAGAAAAGAGGTTGGAGGCACTGTCTACATGTGACAGCGGCCCTCCAGTTTCAGAGCTGTCACCCCACACACACCTGAGCATCCCAGCGAAGCATGTGCGCCAGTAACCCCTGCAGGCAAATGGGACAGACAAGCCTTGCAAGGTGCATGGGCTCACCTGGGTCTTAAAGAGGTAAGAATGAAGAGTTGAGTTGCAACCCAGGTCCGTCTCCTCAATGCCATGTCCTGGCTGCAGCCAGACACCCTCAGGGGGGAACCCTGGATAGGAGCGTGGTGGTGTCATCATGCACAGGCTTTGCATAAAGAAGGGGACTGAGAGGAAACAGCCTAGAAGACCATTTGAATAGCTGTTCCTCGAGGAGGGGACTCAGGGAGAGGGATCCCAGGAAGTGATGTCACTTCCTCTTCAACAGACCCCCACAGAACGTGGAACCCTGTTACTAGGCACCCAAATTCCACTAACAGCCTCTCAACTAGCTCATTTGACCAAAGGTACTCAGTAGGACAACATGTTTTCTTCATGTGGTCCCACATTTTGGGGCTCTGGCCTCCAGCGACGACACACTGCCTTTTCCAGATGGTGTAGGCGACTCTGGCCCTTTGGGAAACGATCTCGTCGGGAAACACAAAGAGACTTCGGTCGGGCCGCTCCAGGCCAGGCCACCACCGTGAGCACTCCCCTAGGCAGCCCCGTCCTCAACGTGGGGGAAGACGGACAGGAAGGGAGGTCCTTCTGGGCAGAAACAATTGTCGGGCGGGGAATAACCTGATGGTCCTGTCATATCACCCCAGACAAGGCTGGCAGGGTGCAGGGGGCTTCCTGAGGGCCCGAATCGGTGCCACGGGGAATCCAGGGCCCTCAGGCTGTCACATCCTTTTCCCCCTCGGAGGAGGTGTGGGAAGATCATGGTGTGTCTATGTCGGAGGCCGAGAGTCAGGGGTACTGAGGATGGCAAGGCCCAGACTCTGAAGCTCGGCGCCTGGTGTAGGCCACTGTATTTACAGAGCACTACACGGAACATCGCACAGGAGCTGAATGACGAGAGTCTTAACTCTGTCCCCCACCAGGATGGGCAGACACCCCAAGGCAATGGAGCAGCCAATCCAGGGCTCAGGGTGAGTGCAGGTGCTGAGCTGACCCGACACCCAGGACCCGGACTGTCAGGGGGTCCTGGATTCCAGGAGTCTCTGCTGCTCCACTGGGCTCCCTCCTAGAGTCCGGCCCTCAAAGGAATCTGGGCCCCCATTCCCTCTCACACCCGTCCTCACTGCCCAGCCCCTTCCTGGACCAGATGCAAAGTCCCGGTCCATGTATTTGTACAGATACCAGCAAAGAGATGTTGACACCATTTCACCTCCCGTTCAGTCAGGAGTATGTCTGCATCGTTCTACAGAGTCTCTTGCTTGATCGCCCACCCCCGGTGTTGCTGCTGGACTCCCGATCCTCGCACACCTTCTCCCCGACATCTTAGACATCGTCATGATCAGTACGGGCCCTTTCCCACAAAAGGACGTAGGGTTCATGTGACATACCCAATGTTCTGCCACTTGTCGCCCTGGGGACACATCCCCACGAGCCCTCCAGGACACACGGCAGCCGACATATCAGGAGGGGACCCATTTCCATGGCGATGAACCTGTTCTGCTCCATTTGCTCCGCTTCTCTTGCTGTTTCAATGGTGCCGCCGCGAACATCCCACAGGTCCTGACATCTTGACCCCTCCCGCTCCAGGACAAGCCTCTGTGTTCTCATCTTGGAGGGGACGTTTGGTCAAACCTCACAGGGATGACACTCAACCTGGGGAGGTGCTCTTTTAACCCAGCCGAGGAAACGACCTCAGATTCCAATATGTTGAATTACTTCCCAGCTCGAATTCTAATCTGAATGCCAAGAACCTTTTTTCTCTTGAGAACATGCATGTCTCTCCTTTTGCCACAGGTCACTGAGGGCTTGGGAGCTTGTTCTGAGCTGCAGTCCCCAACCCTCACGCTGGCCCATCGTGCTGCTCTGACTGCATGTCCCTCCTCTGTCCTACCTCAGGGGGAAAGTGAATTAAGGAGCCAACAGCATAAGACAAGCATGGTGCCATCCGCCCGGGCACGCAGGCTGGACAGCCTGATAGCCTCCCTGGTGCCCGCCTACCTGGGCAGTGACCTCACCTTCGTCTCCGCCTTCCTAGGCACTTACAAGACCTTCACCACCACGCAGCGGGTGCTGGAAACCCTGTGTGCAAGGTGAGCACCCTGCCTCCACCTGTCCCCCACACCACAGGGTTCATTCAGCCACCTGCTAATGTGAGTTCTCAGGTCACTGCATCTCTGAGTCTGACTGCGCCTCTGTACAGCAGAGTGAGATCAAAACCAGCCTCACAGGGGCATTGTCCGGACGAGCGGCGTCCTCCCTAGCAAAGAGTTCGCTGGGTGCCTGTCCCTGTGGAGAGGTTTCTGGGGGTGGCTGGGTGGAGCTGAGACACTGAGAATTCTGCATTTTCTCCACCTCATGACAATGCTTCTGCTCCAATCCTCTCTGTTTCCGGGGTTGGGCCAAGCAGTTTTGTCATCTGAAAAGGAGTTTGGTGATTCCATGGGGTTCCTGTCCTGGATGAAGCCAGAGTAGAAATCCCAGGGGTGAAATTAGGGAAGGCTCACACAGAAGAAGTCCATAATGAGAATGATGGAGGCTCATTTATTCGGCAAATATATGGGAGACCACACCAGGTGCGGGCACGGAGTAAGTCGTGTCCACAGGACAGCTGATGTGACATCCTCCTGGCCCCCTGTAGGTATGGCTGTGTCTTACCAACTTCTGAAGGGGATGGTGGACCCGTGGACCAGATGAAAGGGTGAGTGGGCTTGAGATAAATCCCTGAGCTGGGTGCGGAGCCTGTGGATTGGAGGCGCCAGCAGAACCCTGAACCCCACGCATCACTTCTTTCTGCAAGGGAAGAGGGAAGGAGTCAGAGAGCTGTGGAGGGGCTGGGGTGTGGCAGCTGGGCACCAGGGATGTCAGGACAGGGTCAGCCCAGCTCCCCCCAACTGTTGACCAACAGCTCTCTGCTCCAAAAGCTTTCCTCTGGACACCCCTGGGAGACCAGGCACATCTCTGGCAGCACTGCCAAGTTGCAGGACCATGAGGATGGGACTAATTCGGGACGTGCTGGGGCAGAGGACATGGGGACCCAGACCCCCACACAGTACTCTGGGGGGCAGTGTGAAAGGAGATGCCAGGCCTCAGACTCGGTACCTTGCCTGTATCCCCAGGGCCATCTACTCCATCTTAGGCATCTGGCTGGACCAGCACCACGAGGACTTTCTCCAGCCCCCAGAATTCCCCTGCCTGAGCCTGTTGCAGGCCTACGTTCAGGTCAACTTTCCAGGGTCCAGCCTGGAGCACCAGATCCAACTCCTCTTTGCTGAACTAAAGGACCTAGAGCTCCCTGAATCAGATACAGACGGTGAGGACAACAAAGGGGTAATGTGGCCTGTGAGTTTGTAGGCCAGTCTGAGTCACACAGGGGGCAATTTCCAAAGCTGGCTTAGGCCAGAATATCAAGTCAGCTCACACCACTGTCCCCAGGGTCTGCATTCGGGACCCCTTCCCGGAGTGGGTTCTTGAGCTGTGACTCCATTGATGGGTATGAGAGGTTCCCTTCCTTTTGAAGGCACATCAGAGGGACTGATGCTGATAATATGTCTCTTCTTGGATCTACATTCCAGGTCCAGATGAGGACCAAGGAACGACGCAAGAGGTGACACCATCAACATCCGTAGTGCCCTCTCCAGAGGCTGCGGCTTATGGAGGCTGGGCCTCCCTGGAGGAAGAGGAGGCAGAGCGAGAAATCACACCACATGCCGTGCCCGGGAAGTCTGGAGGCTCGGCCTTCCCTGAAGGAGTAGGGGCAGAGTGGGAAGATTCATCACACGCCATTCCTGGGAAGTCTGGAGGCTCAGCCTTCCCTGAAGGAGTAGGGGCAGAGTGGGAAGATACACCACACGCCATTCCTGGGATGTCTGGAGGCTCAGCCTTCCCTGAAGGAGTAGGGGCAGAGTGGGAAGATTCATTACACGCCATTCCTGGGATGTCTGGAGGGTCGGCCTCCTCTGAAGGGGGCAATTTCCAACAAATAGCTTGCCTCGGCTCCTCAGAGCCTTGAGGGCCCGGTTCTGAGCAGCGGCCTATATGAGTGCTGCTCCAGAAGGTTCTTTCTCTGTTCCTCCATATTCATTCTTTTCAATTGTTGTTTTTCTCTTACCTATATAAAGTTTCACTGTAGTTTTTCTCATAATGTTCAAATACAATAAAATTTATTTTAAGCTAATTTTTTAAAATGTTGATTATTATTTATGCCTAAAGCACCAGATCTTCATAGGTGGTCTCCCATCCAAGTCCTAACCAGGCCCGATGGCTTAGCTTCCACAATCAGACATCGGCCTTGTTCAGGGTGGCATGGCCATACATCATGGGCACCTGTGCCTGGCGCACTCTTACTGTCCTCCTGAGTCCAAAATATCCCTCAGACTTGTTGAGCAGGGTGACAAGGAAAGCAGAATTTGAGCATCTGTAACCTTGATGTCACCTGTACCACCCTGCTCTTAGCCAGGCCTTGCTGCTCATTCTCTGCGCCATGAAATATCAGAAAAGGCAGACTCACTCTCTCTCTCTCTCTCTCTCTCTCCCCCCCCCCGAGGGGATCCTGAACCCCAGGCCTTGGGAAACACTCCTCATTAAGGTCACGTCTCTCAGACTCTCACCAGCTCACTTTCCCCACTTCGATCCCAGGACTTCCCGCACTTGTCTAACCTCTCTGGTTCTTTGTCTGGGAGGATATTTAGGAGCTATCGGTATTTTAAACCTAATTCTTATAAATCGATTAAGTCCTCTATTAAATCCACTGAGTCCTTAACAAAAAGACTTCATCAGGACTGAGGCAGACTGGGAACACGCCCTGAGGTTTTCTTAGGCCGTAATTGGAGGAAGAACCTCTGTAAAGGGTGAGAGTTCCATTCATAGTAATGTTCTTTTCATACAATCGCAGATAAGAAAAATTACAAACGTAGAATAAAAGAAGCTTCAATAGATCAGAGTCAAAATAAAAAGTCCTGTCAGGGAAATTTTCAAGGACACCTGAGATCCTACAGAAGTAATCAAGGAAACAGACACACTTTCCCTCTGACATTTTGCTCTCATTGTAAAGACGTGTACTATGAGTGGGAACCTGTCAGGCGCCCCTTACAACAAGGACTATAGCAACAAATAACCACCACCAAATAGTTCCACTTCTATGGGACACACAAGGAGAATTATGACTAGGAATGAATTAGCAGGGTTCCTGGGGGAACTTTAAGCCTGCCTCCTTATCCAGTGTGATCAGGTGCTTGTAATGAACCAAGGCCAAGGTAGTAGCAAAATCAAGTATCAGGAAATCCTGAAACTTCTGGTAACAGATGCATCCACTTATCTGTCTGGAGGTCCTTAGGGACCTGAGAGCTCAATGTCTTCACCCCAGACTGCACACAGTGGGCCTTCTCCTTATACTGCCCGGGAAAATGACTTGAGGAAGATCCACCTGCAGAAATCAGAAGCCCTTCCAGGAGAGGCAGGTGGAGTGAAATGGGCTGAGGACTGAGTTTGGAGACCAGCAGGGGGCGAAGGTGGACCGGTCCTGAGAGCTCAGGGTCTGGGCCAGGCAGGCTGGGAGACTGCCCACTGGCACTTACACACTTGAGCAGGCAGTGTCCCTCCTGAAGTGTGACTTTCCTGCACCTGGGCCACTAGGAGCTACATGACCACTCCACTCTGACACACTTCTGCCTCATGAGTCATCCTCCTCTCATGAAGTCATTGTCCGGGCCTTATTTACAGACGAGGTCAATGGACAATCACACAACAGAAAGAAATTTCCTTGAGAAACTTGACCTACAGTGCTACCTGGGCACAGGATAGGAGACACCTGGGGAGGGAGAGTCTCAAATTCATCAATTAGGCCTCGGCAAGCAGAGCTCTGGGGCTTCTCCCCCATGGATCCAGATTCCTCTCTCCTCCTCACTCATTGGACAGGAGTTTCCTTTAGGGGACAGGAAAAGGACACTGCTGGGAGGAAGGGCATTTGCACGGCCTTTTGCTCCTGGCATCTGGGCACAGGTGGTCGTTATCTATTCTCTCTACCACATTCTGATTCACAACCGCGGACCTGGGCCAAGGGTGCTGCCTCTGCCATCCTCATAGCTTAAGTCTTTGGTTAAAAAATGAGTTAAAATACATATCAAACTAGCGGACATGTAGCCTGAACTTCTTTTCTCATTTTAGAAAATCCGTGGAAAGCAACCCAACAGGAACAGTATCCAATTTGAAAATTTCAATTCAATCTCATTTATGATCATGACCATCATTGCACAAAGGACTCAACATAAGAACAAAAAGAATCCATTGTATCAGAAGAAAAATTTACCTTGGCCCCAGGGAGGATTTGGGCTGAGGCTAGGTACATGCGCCATCTCTGGGTGGCGATGCACCTGGACTGTTGGGGACAGCAGGTGTGCAGAGGTGGTGTCAGCCTGCATCAGCAGGTCCCTTCAGAGAGAAAAGCACCCCCCAGAGGAAGTCCCTGCGTCAGGCAGTGCCACTCAGGACCCCCAGGGGGCGCTGCTCTGTCTCCTTCCTGCATGTGAGGGGCTCCTGGGGCCCTGGGTGTGTCTCCCTTACCCAGCCTGTCAACCCCTCCATTCCACACTGGCTCCTAATCCCCACCCAGGTCTGCCTCAGGGAGACACTAATGGGACCCATGGTGCCTAGAGAACGCCTGAGACAGTGTGTTCGGTGGCGAACCTCAGGGAGCCCTGCTCCAATTACAGCCAGCAAATGTATTGAGCATTGTGAAATAAGTGCCTTATCCCTGTGTCTGTCATTCTTTCAGTGTTATTTTTCTTACTAGTCTGTTTTTTCTTATTTATTTTTCTATTTTATAGGGACTTTTAAAAAATATTGTTCATTTTTAGCTTTTTAATTTTTTCTTTTTTTGTCAATACCAAACATCTCAAAATTCGAGATATGAAATTACCTATTTTTCTCTACACTATTCGATGAGTGTGTGTATTAAAAAAATTGATTTAGTATGAATTTTTTATCTGACTTACTTCGAGGGTCTCCAACACAAGTTTAGGAAATTAATCACACACACTTGATAAAACAGATACTTTCCCCGTAATTCCATAATGATACCACATCATTTTTTTTACTTCACATTTTGATTAACACCAGTCACGTGTGCTATCTCCCTAACTACTGGAGACGTTTTCACCTCCTGCTCCTCCTCCTCACCTCTGAGCCCCTTCTCTATCCTCCCTCCCATTTCACCCGGTCCACAGCAGACTAGGAAGAGAAAGGGAGTTTTAAGCTGGTATATGATTTTCATGGCAACTTGGTGACACACAGCCTTGTTCTCATGTCTGATCACGAGACATTTTTTTTTCCATTTTCTTATATGGGTAAGGACTGTCGCCACCGGCAGTCCTGCTCTGTTCCATGCTGCCCCTGGGACACGGGCCAGGACTCATCAGGGGATGACCCCTGACCCCTCACACCCCAGTCACAGACTCTGTGATAAAGCCTGAGCGAGAGGCAGAGTGTTACCTCCCACCTGGGGTGACGTCGCGGAGTTCACAGGTGGCATTCAGCCCTGGGCAGGGCGCCAACCCCTCCCCTCTGCTCCTCCTGTCCCTCCCGTCACGCCTCTGTCACTAATTATTACCGGTGCTGGTCCCAGCGCGATGTCCACTGTCACTTCTGCACCAGCACTAAAGCGTCCAAGGCCATGTCATACATCTGGATCTTTAAGAATTTCTGCTTGGTAGTTCCCATCAAACTAAGATTGAATCATTGATTTCTCTTATTTAATTGTATTGACTACTAGTCGCAGAATTGTGCAATTAATGAAGATAAATATCGCCTTTGCTTGTTCCTGATCTTTGTGGAAATGCCCCGTACCCATCTAAGGGGCTGGCTGCGGTTCTAAGGTTCTAAGTTATGCACGTGTGAGAGAGCGAGGGTTTATTCCCACATTATAAATATGTGTTTGTGCTTTTATGAGCCTATTTAGAAATTGGCATTCAATGGGCTTGAAGGTTCTTTCTCAATCAGCTGAGGCAATATGGTCACTCTATTGATGTGCTAGAATGTTCCGATATGTTAAAATATTTCTTAATATGAATATAACATATTGTGGAATAAATTGCACTTCATAATAGTGTATCAAGTAATCTAGCATGGGGTTCTCTTTGTTAAAATTCCTTTAGACCACCTGTATCAATACTGAATGTGATTAGTAATTGTCCCTTTGTGAATGTATTTGTGAGATGTATTTGTTAATATTATAACCATGCCAATAAAAGTGCTTTGATATATTATGAAAAAATAGGAAGCAAATAAATAGGAATCATCTTATTTCTTATGATATTTAGAATAGTTCCATAACATTCCTAGGGTTTCTACAAATTGTTCTTTATTTCTACTAGATTCAATATTTACCTTCTTTGGAAAGTATGTACTTTTTTCTAGACTTTATCCCTTAATTCATCTTCTATTTTCGATTTCTCACATGTATGACCAACAGAGGGCGCTGTGGGACTACACTGTAATTCCTGCACAGCTGCTGAGTGAGGACCATTCACTCAGTGGAGCCTGTGCCTGGGGGCTGTTTTCCGTGCTCCGTCATGGGACTCAACAGCTGTGTTCTCTCTGGCCCGGTAGTGTCTCCTGAGCAGGGACCTTTAAGTGGCCTCAGCAGGTGCTTCCTCCCAGGGCTCTTCCAGGGGTTGAAGACAACCTCCATCCTCAGTCTGGGTGTGAGCTGAGCTCCAGCACCAGGGCTCAGGGAGGGGCTGGGCGGTCACTGGATGGACACACATTTGCATGCACAGCCCCTCCTCTGGCGGAGGGTGGAGAAGAAAAGGAGGCCTGGGGCAGCCCAGCCCCATTGTGGGCTCAGGGGCTGCGAGCACCATGGCCTGGACCCCCGTGCTCCTCGTGCTCCTCTCTCAGTGCACAGGTGGGGACAGGCGTTGGGAACCCTGGGAATCCCCCAACATCACAGGATTCTTCATCAAAATCCCTGAGAAATGTTTTCTTTTCTCTTGTGCCAGTGATCATGACTGTCTGTGTTTGCAGGTTCCCTCTCCCAGCCTGTGCTGACTCAGCCGCCCTCCCTCTCTGCATCTCCGGGAGCATCAGCCAGACTCACCTGCACCCTGAGCAGTGACCTCAGTGTTGGAGGTAAAAACATATTCTGGTACCAGCAGAAGCCAGGGAGCCCTCCCCGGTATCTCCTGAGGTTCTACTCAGACTCCAGTAAACACCAGGGCTCCGGGGTCCCCAGCCGCTTCTCTGGATCCAAAGACACCTCGGCCAACGCAGGGCTCCTGCTCATCTCCGGGCTGCAGCCTGAGGACGAGGCCGACTATTACTGTGCTGCATATCTCAGCGGCACTGACACTGTGCTGCACAGTCACGGGGAAGTGAGACTAAAACCTCCCCGAGCTCCCCCTGCCTGAGGCCGTCGCCTCCGCTCTGCCTGAGAGCAGGTCTCTCTCAGGGTGACATGTGTTGTCACTCCTGCAGCCAGCGTCTGACTTTCTTCTGAGCAGCAATGTGACCTTTCCTTACTTCACATTTTAGACTGAACCCTCACCGTTCTACCTCACATGTCCAAGTTCTCAGGGGCAGGAATTCCCTCTCAGAGATAAAGGCCTCCAGGGGTGATGGTGGAGGTGTGGACCTTGGAGGGTTCTGGCCACGCCCACCTCCCAGTGCAGGGGACACTCAGAGCCACGGTCTCCTGCACCGGGAGCAGCAGCAACATCTAGACAGACATGGTCACTGGTACCACAGAGCCCCGGCCGTGTCTCCACCACGTAATCTGTGAATGGCAAAAGGCCCTCTGGGGTGCTGGGTCGGTTCTCTGGTTCCATCCACTGCTCCTCCAACTGCGTCTACCTGGCCGTTTCTGGGCTGCAGCCTGAGGACAAGGCGGCTACGGCTGTCAGTCTAGTTACTGCGGCAGCGAACACCGCACCCCGCCCCAGACCCACCAGGAAGCGAGACCCAAACTCCCCAGACACCCCCCCCCCACTACAATCCTGCATCTGCCCTCAGCCCGTCCCCATCAGAGAGGGCTCTCTTTTCTGTCTCCTGCTGGAATGTGGGTGTTGAGATTGTAGTTTTGTGAATCCCTCCATTTTCTTTCCAAATTTCCCTCACACGTCTTGATGGATGATCTCTTATTCCCTTCGCAAGCACTTCATGGATGTGATTTAGTTCAGAGCAGGGTTTCTGAGCCTCAGTCTTCCTGACAAGGGGACTATTTCGCTGCATGTGAAATGGGCTGATCTGTGCTTGTGGGCCCTTCATAAGCATCTTCTGGGCTCCACATGGCACAGGCCAGTAGCCCCTACTCTCTATGGCAGGGTCCCCAGCCACCAGGCCATGGAGCGGTGCCAGCCTGTGGCCCACTAGGACCTGGGACGCACAGCAGGGGAGAGTGGTGGGTGCGTGAAGCTTCGTCTGTATCCTCAGCTGCTTCCCAGCGCCAGCATCACCACCTCCACCTCATCAGCCCCTCCTCAGATCATCAGGCCTTAGATTCTCATACGACCACTGGTCTCTGGTGGCAGAAAGTTCTGGGATGGCTGCTCTAAGGCACGGCACACAAAAACATCTCCAGACATTTCCAAATATTCCCTAGGGAACAAATCACCCCAGTTCGAGAAGCGCTGGGTTAAAAGGACATGTTCTCTTAGGAAGCTTTTGGCTTTGAGGCCGCTTTATGTCACTGAGGTGGACAGAGACTAGATGTGTCATCTCTCTGTGTCTCTGTGCTCCCACCTGTTAGACAAAACTGTTACACAACCTCATGGGAGGCCAGAGAGCCTATGACCAAACACATGGACTCTCTTCTCATCCAGAGTGTGGAGCGTGATTTTTAGCCAGACTCCGTGTAGAGTTTGAAATTTTGCACAATGCACACAGATATATATCATTCGTCTTTGTTTATTCTCTTAGGGAGTGTTTTTTGAACATAAGACAGAAGATGAATAAACACATGACAAGGTCACGTACTCTGAGAGTCCACGTTTCACATGGGTCCGAGAGAACAGACAGGGGCAGCAGGTGGATGCTGAGCAGATTCCGAGGACAGATGACGCCGTCCGTGAGCAAAAGAACTGCCGAGCGCAGCGCAGTTGCTTGAATGTCTGCTCACATTTCACGTAACTAAAAGTCCGTGAGATCATCAGTTGTCACATGATACTAAATACACGGCTCAAAATCCACCATGTCATTAATGGAATTTGATATTCAGCTCCTCAATCCAGTGTCCCAAGAAGGACCCTGGTGAGAATTCTCCTGAAGGAAGAATGATGAATTTGAAATCAGTGTAGGAAAGAAGACAGGGTTCTTTATTCTGGAGACCTGGGTGCAGGAGGTCAATGAATGGTGTCTGAGGATGCGTGTGCTGGTCTGGACTTTCCTCTACACATATGTGACCCACGAAAATCATAGCCCCACACATGGGATGCCTTGTTCCTCCTTGACGAGTTCATTCAGTACAATAGTCGATTAGCTGACCACTCCGGAGATTACTATACACGGTGACTTATGTGAGAGCAGTTGGAACCCTTGCTTTCATGGACAAGAGTTTGGAGACATTAAAAATGCACATACGTGCTGAAGCACGTACTGATGAGGCACTATGGTGTGTGGATGTGTTTTCAGAGCTGGCGAAGAAATAAGATGAGGGACGCAGAGGCTGGAAGGTGAAACAAGACCGGTCCTGCCTGTGATGGTTAAGGAGGGACGATGGTGGCGGGTGGTTCTTTGAACTATTCTCTGTAGTTCATGTACCTTCAAATCGTCACACTTAATTCTCTATTCCTATCGGTGATGGTGGGTGTCTGTCCTGTTGTTAAGAGTCACTCAAGTTGCCCAAGTAGGTTTTCACCACGATCTCTAGCTTAAGGCCATCTCCTCCCAACAGACAGAGGAGGAGGCTGGGAGACCAGTGAGGGACAGGGATTCTGAGTTTTCGAAGTAACAGGAAAAGTGAGGGAAGCTGGAGGTCTGAGAATAAGGGGGGCTGGGAGGGAGTGAGGAAGGGGCGGGGCCAGACCATGAGAGCACCAGAGGGGAGCTGAGGAGTTGGGGTTCTGTGCAAATAGCAGTGAGGAGGTGCTGAAGGGTTGTAATCAGGGATGACCTGTCTGACTGAAGGCAGATGGTCCCTCCTAGTTAGTGCCTTGTTGAGAGTGCCCGGGGGATCTCGATGGTCCTGGTCCTCTGTCCTTTAATAAAAGGCCCCGTGAGTCTGGAAGTTTGGAGACGATGGGCCGTTTGCAGAGATAACTCAGAGATGGATGTTGGGCACAGTGAAGACGTGACGGCTTCTGCTTTCAACTTCCCAGGCTCTCAGCACTCTGCAGACACATCACAACCTCACATTGAGCTTGTCACTAACCTAAGACAATGAGTAAGAAACTACAACTAGGGGAAATTTTATTTACAATGTAATTACATATTAAGACCCTTAAGATAAAATTCTGACAAGAAGTATGGGACGCAGATATCCAGAAAACTCCAGTCTGAGATACAAGGACAACGCCTGAAATAACGAAGCATGTTGCACTCGCCGTTGGTAAATGCGAAGCCTGCCGAAGCCGCTATATCTACGAATGACCACACAAACTCTGATATCTGTGAAAACTGTAACTCACTATACGACTTGAAATGTTGGCTGAATTAATCTTCTTTGAATATGCCATGGAGTATATTTCTGGAAAACTCCCTTTCTATATCACTTCTCCAGCAGCCCTATATGCACTTCAAACCACATTAACAGTCCCCATGGCCGAGAACTTGGACATGAAGCCCACAGGGATTTAGTTTTGCAACATCTTCACTTGTGGAGAAGGACATTGGTTTGTCATATGTACATTTTGCACGTTGCACAGATAGAGACTCCCTGGGAGTGAGAAACTACAGTGATCACTACAGTGTATCAGAATAGTAATAATTTGGAACAAACCCATGAGTGTGTTAAGCTGCACAACCAGCTGGGGCATCAGAAATTTGGGCCTCGTGGAGATGTGTGACCTCTGACCAGCAGAGGGAGCCGTGGGACCGCCCTGTGGTCTCTACACAGGTACTGAGTGAGGAAGATTCACTCAAAGGAGCCTGTGCTTATAGGCTGTTCTCTGTGCTCCCTGATGGGGCTCAGCAGCTGTGTCCTCTCTGCCTGGCAGAGTCCCCTGAGCAGGGACCTTTGTGTGGTGTCAGCAGGTGCTTCCTCCCAGGGCTCTCCCAGGGGGTGAAGCCAACCTCCACCCTCCTCAGTCTGGGTGTGAGCTGAGCTCCAGCACCAGGGCTCAGGGAGGGGCTGGGCGGTCACTGGATGGACACACATTTGCATGCACAGCCCCTCCTCTGGCAGAGGGTGGGGAAGAAAAGGAGGCCTGGGGCAGCCCAGCCCCACTGTGGGCTCAGGGGCTGCGAGCACCATGGCCTGGACCCCCGTGCTCCTCGTGCTCCTCTCTCAGTGCACAGGTGGGGACAGGCCTAGGGAACCCTGGGCATCACCCAACATCACAGGATTGTTCCTCGAAATCCCTGAGAAATGTTTTCTTGGATCTTGTGCCAGTGACCATGTTTGTCTGTGTTTGCAGGTTCCCTCTCCCAGCCTGTGCTGACTCAGCCGCCCTCCCTCTCTGCATCTCCGGGAGCATCAGCCAGACTCACCTGCACCCTGAGCAGTGATGTCGCTGTTAGTGGTAAAGACATATACTGGTACCAGCAGAAGCCAGGGAGCCCTCCCCGGTATCTCCTGTGGTTCTACTCAGACTCCAGTAAGCACCAGGGCCCCGGGGTCCCCAGCCGCTTCTCTGGATCCAAAGACGCCTCGGCCAACGCAGGGCTCCTGCTCATCTCGGGGCTCCAGCCAGAGGACGAGGCCGACTATTACTGTAGCACCTGGGATGACAACTCTAAGACTCGCACAGTGTTTCAGTCCCAGAAGGAAGTGAGACAAGAACCTCTGTGCTCTCCAGGCCTGTTGCAGTCACCCCTGCTGGTGCTGGGACCAAGTCCAGCTCCGTGGTGACTTGTGTTGTCAGGTCTCATGCAGCACCTGCTGTCCTTGGACCAGCAGTCCTGACAATGTCACGTCCTTCTCTTCAGTTCAACTTTTAGATTGACTTGTTGATCATATATTTTCAGTGTTCATGTTTTGACGCAAAAATTCCTTGTTGAGAGATTAATATCTGCAGTGGACACAGTTGAGGAGGTCAAATCAGGTTAGTTCTGGCCATGCCCAGCTCAGGGTCCAGGAGTGACTATAACTTGCTTCTGGTGTGAGCGGTCAAAACTAAATTTAATGATACAACCGTTAAGAGAAAAAGAAGTGTATTCTATATAGTATGAGTGAATGATAAAAATTAAAAAATAAGACAATACCATTTAAAACAAACTCAACATGAAATATTTAAGGAAAAATCTGAGAAAATAATGACAATCTTGAACACTAAAAAGTACAAACTATTGTTAGGCAATTAAATAAAACTGATATAGATCTTACTAGTTTGTGGGTTGAAACACACAATGTGGTTAAGATAACAATTTTTACTAAACTGAATGAAAAACTGCCTGCAAGGTCATCAGGTAAAGTGTCCTTGCAATGAAGGATGAGGTAGGAAAGTTCAGGAAAGAAAGGGAAATAGTACAGAAAAAAATACCATAAATATAACAACCGTTCTCCAGTTCCATGAGACCTGTCCCGGAGGAGGCACAGACCAGGGGATGGGAGGCTGCCCTGAGGGGTGACGGGCAGTGTGGGTGCAGCCAGCCTGGGCTGGGTGCCACTAGGCACTGAAGCTGTGCTGTCACCTGTAATGTGCACCTGGGGGGACATGGTTGTGATCATCACCTCAATCCAATGAATGAGCCTGTGACCTGTACCTTGTTTACTGAGAATCAGGACTGAAAAAGCTCTGCATGGAAGAGGGCACCATGTGATTTCAGGAGCTCTGACTCCGTCTATATTTCCAAGGGCAAGAAAAAGAACCTGTATCCATAATTCCTGGGAAACAGTCTTAAGATCCTTCTCAGATCATGGGTGTCCTCCAATAGCTGCCTCACTCTGTCTCAGAAAGTCCGTTGGGATGTCCTTGCCACACATGGGGTATCGTTACTTGCCCGGTCTTATGGTGTTAATATCGTGGGAAGCAAGGCCTGCTGGGGAATCTCGAATTCCCTGACCTCCACTTCCTGAGACTCAGCCCTCTCAGGGCCTTTGTAGACCCAGGACATAGACTTCCCCTCCTCCAACACTTACCATAGATGGACAGAACCTAGGAAAGGGCCAGAAATACAAAGAGGTTGCTATGGAGTAGAGAAAGAGATGTGAGGCAGCTGGTGCTTACCTATGGGGCCAAGAAACAGGGTTTGGGGATGTCTACACCAGTGGCCCCCAAACTTTTTGTCACCAGGGACCAGTCCTCTAATAAGAATTAATGCCTGATGATCTGAGATGGAGCCGAGGCATCGATGCTAGCGCTAGGGAGCAGCTGCAAATGCGGATAAAGCTTTGCTCCGTCTCCTCCTGCCGTGCGGCCTGATTCCTACTGGCCACAGACCAGTACCGGGCCATGGCCCGTGATTGGGGACCATGATCGACACCATATCCTGGGTCCTGTCTTTCTCATCCACCTTAACACACATGTTCATCCTTCCCCAGCTCTGCCCAGCACCCTATAATACGTGGGGACACTCGCCTGTGCTATCAGGTCTCTGCACATCTCCCTGCGGATCCAGCTTCCTTCAGGGACAGGGATCCAGGACAGAAAGCCACCACCTACTGCCCTGGGAGAGTCAGAACAGTGGCTGGAATGTTGTCATTCTGACCCATTGGAACAAGGCACATCTCATCAAAACCGGGGACCCCTTCCCGTGGCCGCTACTCTCAGAATGTTGGTCCTCTTTGTTGTCACTGTGTCACCTAGAGCAGAAACTCTTGTTTCCAACATGACAGTGAAGCCAAACATCCCTGACCCCCATACCCCAGGTGCCCGTCCTCCCCCAGGGCACCAGGCCCAGGGACGAGTCAACCTCCTTGACCACCCAGAGCTACTGCCATCCGCCCAACAGTGCCCATTTTAGGCTTATGTTTTGTTCCTTTCTTCTCAGAGTGTTTCCTCATCTGATCATGTGAGGACGTGAGAAATGATTGTGCATCTCATCTCCTTACAGTCTTCCCGCCCACGCCTCCCACGGGGACAGCTGGGCTTTCTTCTGAGTTTGCATTCAGATGCTGGGGCTCCCGCACTTGGTGACTCTCTTCCGCTGCAATTTCTCCCCTCACTAACCAGCCTCTGTGAAAATCCAAACTCATGCTCTGGATCCTCAGGAGAACATAGTGAGCAGGGCCCCCGAGATCCAGCTCCCTCCATCTTTTAGATCTTATGGGTCCTGTTTCCGGGTTGTGCTGACAATCCATCCACACTGTGGGGTCAGATCTCAGGATAACATCACCTACGGTAGAAAAGGCAGCGTGACACAGATGCACAGCATGGCCCGGCAACACAAGCATCCGGGCAGGGGCCCTGGAAACGTGATACCTGGGAGTCTGGCTCGGAGCCGCCTGAGATGGGAACCCCTGGCTCACGTCTGGCAACGAAAGCTTCCCGAGGGGCAATTAAATCCTGGGACGAAGAAGCAGATCGCTAGGACCACATTCAATGCCCTTGACACAATGACCAGGCCCTGGAGGACTGAACTCAGCCTCTCCTCCCCTGCGGGCCATCACGCTCTGCTCACATCCCGAATCTGACTCATGTCAGTGGTGACTCTGATATTAAATGTGCTACGAGTCCCTGAGGATCTGAGGTCATTCTCAGAGTCTGCGGCTATGAGAATGGCTGAAACACTTCTAAGTGCACATTCTCAGCCTGGTCACCTCTCCACAGGCACAAACATCATCCTCAGGAACCAGAATACTGTGTAATCAATGGAAGGGTCTCTGGGAGGCAGATGCCAGTGTTCCTAGCTCAGGAGTTCAGGACATACTAGAATCTGACAACGAGGAATCCACATAATTCCATCTCAGACTCTTTCTGTCCCTCTGAGCCACAAGCAGTCAGTCGCCTTCCCTCCTGGTCTCCTGGGCTTGACCCTCTGCTCTGGGCAAACGTGCTCCCTGTCAGCTCCCAGCCCTCAGCATCCAGACTGGCCTTCCTGCAAGAGCAGGGAACCGGGGCGGCTGCCTGAGAGTCACAGGGAGCAACGCGGCTGGAGGGGGCGGAGGGGCCTCGATGCCGTGGAGACCACTGTCCTCACCGCTGTGTCACTTGGGTACGGCCCCGGCCTTGGGTCTGTCTGTTCCCTGGAAGTTTCTGGAAGTAGAAGGTGAAAGCTCCCGATCAAGTGTTGGGAATCAAACATGAAAATTAGTAAATGTAAAGCTTTATAATAAAGCAAACAGACGTACAAGTGGGAATCAGTTATGAGAGCGAAACAGGTGAACTTGTTTCAAAACCATCATATTTGGCTCCTTTCTCATGGCAAAGGATTAAACAGAAAACGTGAAATTTTCTATTAAGGCTCAAGAAGCTGCCAATACATTCACTCTCCATTTTGGGCTTTATGAAAATAAATGTAGAAATGAAGACATAGGGATAATTCCTCAATGTCTTTATGATCGTGTGTCTTTCAACTCGAGGGAAGCGTCGTTTCTGTGGTGAAATATTCGGATTAGTCCCATTGTAATCCCGAGCGTGCATGAGGGCCGCTGACGCAGCTGCTGTGAAAGACTCGAACCTGCGGTTCGTGTCAGATGAATAATAAAAGTAAAAAATAAAGAGCCAATTTATTTTTTAAATCGTGGAAACTACCAGTGTGTACCTACAGGGCTGGAGACAGAACCGAACATTTGTTAGAAGGAGTACAAATTATCAAGCTTACACTTACAATAAATAGAATTTAAAAATAGTTCAAAATACATTTCTGAAGTCTCAGTATAAACAAATCAAAAACGTTGACTAAATCTGCATGACTCAATGACAAAATTTAACAAGTAATATAAAGCAAAATTTGAGCAAGTGGTGATAATTCCTTTCATTTTTTCTGTAGCTCTATTAATACATAATAAAAAATTAGTTGCTCATATTTATATTGTACGATTCAATGAGTTATTTCCAATTATAGTCGGCATTCAATGATATATTACTTTCGGTTGTACAGCAATTGAATTTCTCACTTGGTAGTGACTAGAGATCTGTATAACTCACAAAGTGCTCGCCCCACTAAACCTAGTGCCCCTCTTCTCCCTTACATGTTTATTACAACAATGTTAACTATTTTCCTTACGCCACACTTTATATCCCCATGTCTGTTTTGTAACTCTCCATTTGTACTTCTTAATCCCTTTGCCCTTTTTCACCGTCCCCCCAACCTCACTCCCACTTAGTAACCCCAAAGCATTCTCTGCATCTTTCAGTTCGTTTCCGTTTTTGTTGTTGTTGTTTTCTCTTTTGTACGTTAGATTCCACGTGTACATGAAATCATGTGATATTTGTCTTTCCCTGAGCCGTTTCACTCAGCGCCATAACCTCTAGGTCCATCAAGGCAATTTCTTTCTCCATCCCCTTCCTTTTAGTCTCTGTGTATCTTAATCTGAAGTGAGTCTCTTGTAGGTAGTTTGTAGGCAGCTTGTAGGGGTCTTGTTTTCTTATCCATGCATTTACTCTATCTTTTAGATGGAGCATTTCATTCTTTTCATTTGAGGTACTTGTTGGTAGGAATGTAGTTGTTACCGTTCTTTATTTCTGTTCTTGATACATGATTTTTCTTCTTAAAGAAGTCCCTCCAACATTTCCCGTAATGCTGATTTGGTGTTGATAAATTCCTTTAGCTTATTTTTGTCTGGCAAGCTCTTTACTTGCCCTTTGATTCTGAATGATAGTTTTGCTGGATAAAGAATTCTTGGTGGTAGATCTTGGGTCTTCATTGCTTTGAATGTTTTGTGCCAAGCCCTTTTGTCCTCCAGTTTCTTTTGAGAAATCAGCTGCCAGTCTTATGGGTGCTCCCTTGTAAGTAACACACTGCTTTTCTCTTGCTTCTTTTAATTTTTCTCCTTGAATTGAACCTTTGGCATTTTAATTTTCATGTGTCTCAGTGTGGGCCTCTTTGGGTTCATCTTTCTTGGGAACTCCCTGGGCTTCCCAGAGTTGTATGTCTATTTCCCTCACCGGGTTAGGGAAGTTTTCTATCATTATTTCTTCAAATAGCTCTCCAACTTCTTGTTCCCCTTCAGGCACCCCTATGACCCGGGTGTCTTTACATTTACTTTAGGCACCTTAAATTATTACTGTAAAATTGGTCACTTTTTTTCTTACCTTTCCGATTGAGTGTCCTTGGCTTCCCCCATGCTCTGCACTGGGGGTTCGATCCTCTTCTTCATCCGCTCTGTTGATTTCCTCTAATATCCCCTTCATCTCGGGTAATGTGTTCTTCATTTCTGACTGGTCACCTTTTATAATTTCATCCATTGCTTTGTATTTCATCCTCCCACCTTCACGGACTTGTTGTCCCAGCCCGATGTCCAGGCAGGCAGGGAAGGTGGACAGTCACACAACGGAAACTTGATTCTCTCTGGACGCAGGATAAGGAAGACTAAGAGACCAGAGAGTCTCAGTTCCAACAACTGGCCTGAGCCAGCGGAGCTTTGGGGCGTCCCCGCCAGGACCCAGGTCCTTCTGCTTCTCACGCCCCTCGCCCAGTGGACAGGGTGTTTCATCAGGGGACTGTGAAGGGTGTTGGTGGGGACATTTGCCTGCCCTTCGTTCCTGGCATCTGGGCACCAGCAGCGGGCTATCCCATTCTTTATACCAGCTGCTCTCAATCCAGGCTTCTGGGTCAGACTGTGTAAACCTGCCATCATGCACAGTGTGTGTGTGTCTGTGTGTGTGTATGTGTGTGTGTGTGCGCGCGCGCGCATACGCATGTAAGGCGTGAACATATGCGGGTGATCGAATGTTCCATGATGTCCACAACAACTAGTACAGACACAGTGGTATGGTTTCGTGTTGTTTGTCTTCCGATCATTAGCAATTTTCTTTCCTAAATTGCTGTCTCTGTTGTCGGGATGATTCCTGTAATTTTAGGTGATATGATTACCTTTTTCCTCAAAGCCTGCTGCTGTACTAAGATGCTCCATATAATTGTGGCTTCAAGTGTAAAACAGCATTGGTGCCCCAGCCCTGGAGCAGTGGACAGAGCCGTGGAGGGACAGGAGCTGTCTCTGATGGGCTCAGGTCACCAAGTCACACAGTGCTGAGTCAGCGCCTGGACACCAGGGGGTGCTGAAGGCCTAGAGGTGATCAGAGTTGGGACCAGCCAACTTGTACTGCCTGGTACCCTCTATGCAGGGCTCACAGCTGTGACCTGCCACATTGTAAGCCTAAACTGCTCCACCCTACCTCTTCCTGAACCCTCAGGCAGAGAGACCTGACCCTGGGCCCAGTGACATATCAGAAAGCTAGAGGTCTCATTTGCATGAGTGGCCCCTCCCTCTGTCAGAGCTTGAAGAGGGGAGGGAGAGACTTGGGGGAAGCTCTGCTTCAGCTGTGGGGACACAGAGGGCAGGACTCGGTGATCATCACCATGGCCTGGTCTCTTCTCTTCATCACTCTCCTCGCTCACCGCACAGGTGACTAGATATGGGAACAGGAGAGGGGACCGTGGGAGGCCACACGGGGCCCTGCTCCCTCCTCTTGTCTCCAGCCCCAGCATCACCGTCTCTGTGTCTCTCCCTCTTCCAGGCTCCTGGGCCCAGTCTGTGCTGACCCAGCCGTCCTCAGTGTCTGGGGCCCTGGGACAGAGTGTCACCATCTCCTGCACTGGAAGCAGTTCGAACATCAGGGGTTACTGTGTGCAGTGGGTCCAGCAGCTCCCTGGAACGACCCCCAAAGCCCTCATCTATTGTGATAGCAGTCGAGTCTCTGGGGTCCCCGACCGATTTTCTGGCTCCAAGTCTGGCAACTCGGCCTCCCTGACCATCCGTGGGCTCCAGGCTGAGGATGAGGCCGATTATTACTGCTCAGCATGGGACAATAGTCTCAAAGCTCGCACAGTGCTCCAGGCCCGTGGGGAAGTGAGACAAGAACTGGCTGTTTCCTGTGCGATGGGGCTTCCCTGGGCCGACCCCACTGCTCTGACCAGACAGCTGCCTTCTTTGTGTTTGACCGAAAAGTGAGGTCTGAGACCACAGGACTTTGTCTAGATAATGTGCCCTTATCCTCTTTAAATCTGTCCCCAAGCCTGTCCTTGTTTCCAACACAAGAGTTAATTTTCTGTAACACAGCAGAAATTCTTAGATGTAGGGCAGGCCGCCCTGGGGACCGAGTCCATGAGGGCTGTGCTGGCGCCAGGGCTGCTGAAGCGTAATCCACAGACTGGGAGGCTGAACCAGCAGAAACATGGGTTCCCACAGGTCTGAGGCAGGAAGTCTAAGATAGAGGTGTGCGCAGGTGGGTCTCTCCCGAGGTCTCGCCCCTTGGCCGGAGGCTGCGTTCCCCCCGAGTCCTCACACGGCCTTCTCTGAGTGTGCGCTCACCCCTGGTTTCTCCTCTCATGAAGACACCAGCCCTACTGATTAGAGCACCACCCGCATGAGCTCCTCTACCTTAGTTACCTCCTCATGGCCTCATCTCCAGAAACTATCACTTGCAGGGTGAGGGTTTCCACGTAGGATTTGGAGGGAATACAGTCCAGTCCACATCACGAGGTCAGGACAGGGCCGGGGACGCAGATCCAGCTGTGTCTGACTCAGGAGAGTGTCTATGCAGATGATGTGCATCCACACCATGTACTGAACACCTACTGTGTGCCTGATTTGGGTCTAGGAGCTTGGGATACAGTGTGGACAAGCAGGAGGGGCCTTGTGCTCTGGGAGCTGACACTGCCTAGGAGAAGAGACAGGACAAATGAGGCAAAGTACTGTGTCCTTGGGCTGATTCCCCACCTGGGTACAAAATGCCTCTGTGGCCCCAGGCATCTCATGCATGCAACAAACCCCTCCGAAACATAGAAGCTCCTCACCCTACACATTGGCCAGGAACCCCGGTCTTCAGCATGGCTGGACCCCATCACTCACGAATCTCCTTGACACCATCATGACGACCAGGGAGGAGATCATCTGATTGTTTAGGTTACATAGCACCTGTCTGGTTGGAACTGGAATTAGTCATAGACTAAACACAGGGCTGGGAGATTTTGGGTCCAAAGAGAATTTAAAACATTATGGAACATTCAGCAAATACCTCCCCACCACACACACCACACTTCTCCTCACCCCCATCATTAGTTCAGGTTGGGACACTGTGGACACTGGGATCTGGGCAGGGACACAGGCCAGGCCGTCCCTGTCTCCTAGAGCTGCAGCTCGCTCGCTGACCATTCTGATAGTCCTGCAATAGATCAATTCCAGGCCAAGACACGCTCGGCCGCATCCACAGGGTATGATCTGAAATTCAGCTTGTCCCGGGAGAGGCAGAAAAATGGCCTCACTTCCCAGAGGTAGAAGGAAGGTAGAGAAAGTTCAAGAACCCTCACTGGTGGCCACTTCCGCACCACCCCTGAGACCTTCTCCACTGGTCACTCTGTCAAATGAGGACCAGACTCAGGGGCCAGCACTTGAAACTCTGCTCTGTCCACACTCTCCATCTCAGGGTGACTTTTCCCCCAAAACCAAGAACCTGCCTCCACGGTTCCTCTGCGTCATGTCTGAGAGTCTCCACCTCGCAGGGTCATGGTCACAGGAGCAACATGAGAGTCAGCCTGCTTCTGGTTCTTCTGCGCCTCTGCCTCTGCAGGACACGAGGTCAATTACAATACAGGAGTAGCGATAAAATTCTCCTGGTTTCCCCACCTTGGAATGTCCTTGTCACTGTCCTGTAATATTGTGCGTGTCCATAATGTCATGTTATGTCCTCAGGCCAAGGGTCATTTATCTTCCCAGATTGCACCCCATCCCTTCCGGTCTCATTTCCTGTCCACTCATCAGTTTCAATACCAAACAATTATATTCAGCCGATTGACACAAAAGTGTGTGTGTGTGGGGAGGGAGGGGTAAATTTCTAGAAAAACACAGGAAAAGTTTTAGTAGTCTTGGGAATCACTCCAGGACCCAAGAAAATTAATCACTGCACTTAAGGACCGTCCTCGGTCACAACAGTATAAATAGATTACATTTAGGAATCCACTTAGACAGATCAGCAAATCATCTCCAGAGTGTCAGAGAAAGATTTTCAAACATTACACACATGACTCTCATAGGAATAAAGCGTGAATTGGATTTACCTTCTCCTGTGACAATAAAACTGCAAATTGAGAAAATTTCACTTCTCGACACACTCAAAGAAGGACGTCCGGATGTTGGACTTTCTCCATCTCACTCTCCCCTCTGACCTTTCCTGAAGGGGACTCTGCTGTCCCTTGTCACCTCCTCACTTCTCTTCACCTCTCACACTCTGACACACGCTCCTCCCCGTCTCCCTTTCCAGAAGCCTCAGTGGATCACACTCAACCAGTCAGCGAGCTCAGTGACCTCACAAACCAAAGCACATCTTCTTAGACCCAGAGTCGCTCGCCTGGCCAGACTCTGGTTTTTCTGGATTCTAATCCTATCGTTGCTGGTCGTCTGCTCCTCCTGGGTCACATGATTCATCTCTGTCTTCCTTTGTTTATATCACTTTGTGGACATCTCTACATCTTCACGTAAACCCTAGGGACCTTTGTGTCATGACTGGGTCCCCTCTACTTTCATGTCGTCTCTGATTTATGCTCCCCCATGATCCCACTGACCTTTAACCCCTCCCAGAACTGGGATAAAGGGCGACCATGGCCTCTCCGGAGTCCCCGCATCTGGTGTTGCAGGTGAGGCTCTGTTCATCTCCCACCCTTGTGCTTCTTGTTCAGGGTCAGCTCCATGGGGCCAAGAGGAGGTCGTCTAGCTCAGCCTGGGTTCCCCGGCCAAACACCGTGCCCAACACCAGGTAGGTGCTCGGTTAACAGTTACCACTGAAGACATGTCCCTCGTCACCCAGGCCACATGGTGCTGGGCCAGGATGGGGCCCAAACCTGGCAGAGAGTCAGCTGTGCCCCTGCTCCTGTCTCTGCCCTCAGCCTGAGAGCTGCGGGGCCTCCTGGAGGGAGAGAGCGCCCGTGGGAAGATCAGGGCCTGTCTGGCCCCTCCCTCGTATTCCCAGTGCCCTCATTGCTTCGTTATCTACATGAGTCATCGTTTACTTACCTCTAGGCAGGGAAAATGTATTAATGAAAGAAAGAATGAATGAATGAATGATGCATCCTAAGTTCCAAGGCAAGCGGTTACTTTTAACACCTGCATTCTTCCACAGAGGAGGCAAACCATTCCCTGATTGTCTCCGCATTTTTCTCACAAGTCTCTATACTTTCATCCCTGATTTCAATGTGACAAATGTAGCACAATCCATCACGCAGCCATCACACCCTCCCCACCTGACCTCCCTGTGTCAGGGGCATCCCCACCTCTCCCTGAGTCAACCTGGATCCACCTGGCTCTCCAGACTGTCCCGCCCCCTCCCCCGCCTGGGGTCAGTAGGTCAATTCCCTGTGTCCCGCCTCAGGGCACATGCCATTCCCACCTTCCCTGTGTCCTTTGCTGTCAAATTCCTCCAGCCACCTGAGACGACGCCTTGCTAGGTCTCTTCCAAGTTCTCTCTTTTTTGCTTTTACAGATTATTTTGGTTTTTGTTTTCCGTCTTGATGGGTAGAAAACTGTAATATTTCATTGTGCCAGAACATAAAGAACCCAATTTGGTGTTTATACCTTGTACATTTGATTTCATTAGCAGCTCACTTTAATGTCATCACGAATCTCCCTCCCTGAAATACAAAGTTATTACATTATGAGGTGGGGGAGGCACCTGGAGGGCTCTGTGCCTCCTAACCCTTGGGGTACCGGGAGGTGAGCACCCCCTGAGGACGTCTCCCTGTCCCCCTGGTTTACCTTATCTTGCCATTTCCCATCCAGGTACATGCAAAGCCACCCCTTTGGCCTTGGTATTAACAGCAGCCTTTGCATGTGCCGCAAGAGTTGGCTTGTGAATCTGAGTTCTGTTTTCCCTCAGGCTTGGACCCCAGGGCCGGGTGTTGGTGACAAGGGATGGAAGGACGGCCTTATGCCCCATCCCACCATGACTGTGACTGTGAGTCCTACATCGCTTTCCCCCATGGTGCTCCGAGTCGATCTCTTGGTTCCTCAGATCTTTGTCATGGTAATAAGTGTCCTTATGGTCCTGGTAAAAGTCAGGACATAAGCCATCAAGCATCCTGTCAAGTTCTGTCCTAAGATCTGTGCTAGAAATTCCTGCAGACCATAATCTCTAAGGTGCAGCACTGAAGAGAGGCACGGATGGGATAAACTCTCCCAGCACACGGGGCATGGTCACAGGCGGGTCCCACAGTGGTGCCTCGTGGACGCCGAGGCCCTGCTCTGCACCCACGCCCCGCGGCATCCTCGTGGGTGTGCAGGGTCCTCCCCTCCCTGCTCTGGAACGTCCGCATCCTGCACCTTCCACGTCCTCCTCTGGGAAGGTGTGTTTCCCTGCATGTCTCCAGTTCACACTCAGCGCCCAGAGCAAGAGCCCCTCTGAGCCCCCCACGGGGACAGAGCCACCCTGCTCTCTGTTCCCTGCGTTGTGTCCTCAGCCCCAAGGTGGTTCCCACCCACTCTATGCTCAGAATTCACGCGAACTTCCCTCTGGACTGCCACCCACAGAGGAAGCCCGAATCAACGACGGTCACACCACGACCCCACCTGCATCTTCCCCTGTAGGGGTGACCGTAAGAAGGAAAAAAGGAGTTAGGAAACAGGTGAAGGTGAGACTTTGGAACTGCATGAAAGAGCGGAGATTCTCCTGAGTGCCAGCAGGGGGCGGTGTGAGACCCTCTTTGGGAGTCTCAGCAGGACAGGTGCTCCCTGCTGGGCACCGCTCAACTGACTGGAAGACCTTTTGCTTCCTGTGGGGAATGGGCTGATGTGTCCCCTCTTGGCCCGACGGTGTCCCCTACACATAGGCCTGTGTGTGTTCCCAACAACAACTTCCTCCCAACACCACACAAGGCAGAAACAGGTGCCTCTCTCTGCAAGGGCCCCAGACCCTGTCAGTGCACCTGGGGGAGGGCAGGGAGTGCGGACGCATTTGCATGAGCAGCTTCTCCTTTGTGAGGCCGTCTGGGAGGGGATAAGAGAGGCCTGGGCAGCCCAGAACCAGGTCTGTGGCCAAAGAAGTGGCCGAGTGCACCATGGCCTGGACCCCAGTCCTCCTCGTGCTCGTCTCTCTCTGCACAGGTAGGGACAGGACCCAGAGACCCAGGACAGCTGCACCCTGACCCTTCTGTTCACTCTGAGATGTGTCTGTGTTTACAGGTTCCCTCTCCCAGCCTGCGATGTCTCAGCCGCCCTCCCTCTCTGCATCTGTGGGAGCATCAGCCAGACTCACCTGCACCCTGAGCAGTGGCTTCAATGTTGACGGCTATTACATTAACTGGCACCAGCAGAAGCCAGGGAGCCCGCCCCGGTATCTCCTGGCCTATAAGTCGGACTCCGATAAGTACCAGGGCTCCGGGATCCCCAGCCGCTTCTCTGGATCCAAAGACACCTCTGCCAACGCAGGGCTTCTGCTCATCTCCGGGCTCCAGCCTGAGGACGAGGCCGACTATTACTGTGACATATGGGACGGCAACTCTAAGACTCGCCCAGTGTTGCAGTCCCAGAAGGAAGTGAGACAAAAACCTCTGTGCTCTCCAGGCCTGTTGCAGTCGCCCCTGCTGGTGCTGGGACCAAGCCCAGCTCCGTGGTGACTTGTGTTGTCAGGTCTCATGCAGCACCTGCTGTCCTTGGGCCAGCAGTCCTGACAATGTCACGTCCTTCTCTTCCATTCACCTTGTACAGTGACTTGTTGTTCGTATATTTCTCACGGTGTTCATGGTTTCACAGGCAAAAATTCCTTATTCAGAGATAAGTATCTCCCGGTAGACACAACCGAGGATGTCAAATCAGGTTGATTCCGGTCTTGACCGGCTCAGGGCCCAGGAGTGATGAGGATTTGCTTCTGGTGTGAGTGTTTCAAATTAATTCCATGATACAATCATCAAGCGGAAATGAAGTTTATTCTATATACTATGAGAGAAATATAAAAATTAAAAGAATAATACTATTTAAAATAATATCAATATGAAATATTAGAGATAAATCCGAGAAAATATCAAAATCTTGAACACTAAAAAGTACAAACAGTTGTGTGGCAATGAATAAAATTGATTATATCTTACTAGTTTGTGGTATGACATACACAATGTAGTTATGATAAAAAATTTTCCCAAACTGGATGTAAAGCTGCCTGCAAAGTCGTCAGGTTAAAATATCCACGCAATAAAGGATGAGGTAGGAAAGTTCAGGAAAGAAATGCTAATAGGACAAAAAGAAAGATAAATGAAACAACCCTGCTCCTGTTCCATGAGACCCGTCCCGGAGGAGGCACAGGCCAGGTGACGGGAGGCTGCCCTGAGGGGCGACGGGCAGTGTGGGTGCAGCCGGCCTGGGCTGGGTGTCACTAGGCACTGAGGCTGTGCTGTCACCTGTAATGTGCACCTGTGGTGACGTGGTTGTGATTGTCACCTCAACTCAATGAAGTATCCTGTGACTTGTACCTTGTTTATGGAGAATCAAGACCACAAAGGCTCTGTATGGAAGAGGGTACCATGTGATGTCAGGGACTCTGATTTCGATTGTATTTCCAGGAGTGAGAAATAGAACCCGTGTCCATCATTCCTGGGAAGACAATGTGAAAATCCCTTTCAGATAATGTGTGTCCTCCAAGAGCTGCCTCGCTTCATCTCAGAAAGCCTGTGGAGATGTCCCTGCCACACACAAGGTGTCGCATGGCTGGTCTTGTGGGCGTGGATATCGTGGGAAGCCAGGCCTGCGGGGAAATCTTGGATTCCCTGACCTGCTCTTCCTGAGGCTTGGCCCTCTCAGGACCTCTGTGGACCCAGGACACAGACTTTCCCTCCTCCAATACATATCATGATGATTCCGCAGGACGGGACTCAGGAAGGGGCCAGAAAGTCAAAGGCCAATGTGGGTTGCAGCAGAGAAAGAGATGTGAGGCAGCTGGCCCTCAGCTCTGGGGCCCAAGAAACAGGGCTGTGGGTTGTCTACACCACGTGCTGGACGCCCCTCTCTTCTGTGATCTTAGCCGCACAGGTGAAGGCTCCTGACACTCAAGCTCAGGCAGCATCCTTCCCCAGCTCTGCCCCTCCCTGCTGTGGGAACCCTGCCCTGCGCTCACAGGTCCCTGCCCCTCTCCCTGCTGATCCACCTTCCGGGGCTGGGACTCAGGATAGAAAGAGAACACCTACTGCTCTGGTGGCTGTAACCGTGTGATTTGGACACATCAGCCTCAGGGTCTGTTCACATCATCAAAGATCTGCACGTGTTGAAACTGCCACGTCTTCTGGGAACTTTGGTTCTCTTTGTTGTCACCATGTCACCTACAGCAGAAGCTCCCAGTTACGACTCGAGGATGACGCCAAACACCACTGACCAGCACCATGGCAGGTCCCCGTCCTCCTCAACTGTACCAGGCCCGGGAGATGAGGGTCAGCACCCCGGGCCCCACAGTCGGTCTCCCCCTGCAGCAGGGCCAGCGGGAGCACTGAGTGTTTGCTCACGTGATCAAGGGCGGACGTGAGAAATGGGTGTGTAGCTCGTTTCTTAACAGTCTTCCCGCCGCGCCTCACTCAGGGATAGAGGGGCTTCCTTCTCACGTAGTCTTCAGATGCCGGGGATCCCACACCTGGTGGTTTTCTCCTTTTGCAAGCTCCCCTCACTTAGCAACCTCTCTGGCAATCCCAAACTCTGTCCTCTGGATCCTCAAGTCGGTTAGAATGAGGACAAAGTGAGCAGGACCCCAAATGTCACCTCCCAGTACATTTTAGATTATCTAGACTCCTGCACTCAGGCTGTGCTGATACATCCATCTATGGTGTTGGGGCCAAGTCTCAGGAAAAACATCATCTATAGCACAAAAAAAGCAGTGACATGAAGACACACAATACGGCCCAGCAACAAAGCATCTAGGCAGGGGCCCAGAGATATCGTATCTGGAGTTCTGTCTCGGAGCCACACAAAATGAAACCTCTGACAAGAAATTGATCCTGAGGGGCTCTTAGTTCCTGTCCCAAGAAAAGGATCGGATGTGGGTGATCCTGGCACAGTGCTCCAGACCCGGGAGGAGTGGAGACTTCATCCTCCATCTCCTCCTGTGTGACCATCACACTCTGGTCCCTTCCTGCATCTAACTTCACGTCAGGGCTGAGTCTCCTGCTAAAATTGTCACCGACCCCTAAGAATTAAAGACTTTCTAACGTCTGAGGCTTTGAGGATGGCTGAAATATTTCTCAATGTATGTTCTCCGCCTGGTCACTTCCCCACAGGCAGAAACTTTCCCTTGACGGCACAGATTTCTTTTCGATAATCAATGGAAGGGTCCACAGGAGGCTGAGGCCAGCCAAAGGACCCAGCTCAGGATCTGACCACAGGGAACCCATGTAATTCAACCTCATGTCTTTGTCAAGAACTCAAAGCCTTGACTACGTTTCTATGTCTGCACCACACCAGTGCCCGGGGGCCCTCTTCCTGTCCCCCTGAGTCCAAAATTTCCCTTAGAATGGTTGGATAGGGTGACAAGGAAAGCAGAATTTGAGCATCGGTAACTTAGTTGTCCCCAATGGCTCTCTACTAAGCCTGTCAATGTCCCTCCCTGCTCCTGGCCAGGCTTTGCTGCTCATTCCTTGAGCTTTAACATGTCAAGAAAAGAAGAGTCTCTCTCTCTATCCGGATATCACCCTCTGAGGGGCTCCTGACCTCCAGGCACCAGGAGATGCCCCACTCCTGTTAAGAGCATGTCTCTCAGGCCCTCACCAGCTCACTCTCCCCACTTTAACCCTGGGACTTCCTGCATTTTTCCAACCTCTCTGGGTCTTCGTCTGAGATGATATGTAGTAGCTGTCAGTATTTTAGACCTAATCCTGATAAATCCAACCTCCATTACATTTGTAGGTTCCTTAACAAATAAGCTCGATCAGGCCCAAGGCAAACTGGAAACACTTCCTGAGTGTTTCTTTCACCAGAAATGGAGGAAGAAGCTCTATAAAGGATGAGAGTTCTATTTATAGTAATATTCTTTTCATATCAAACTGCAGGTGAGAAAAATTACAACCAAGAGTAAAAAAAAAGCTTAAATATATCAGAGTCAAAAAAAAAAAAAACCCTGCCAAGGTAATTTTCAAGGGCACCTGAGCACCTGTAGAAGTAATCAAGAAGAAAGACGCATTTTCCCTGAGGACATTTTGCTCTCATTGCAAAGACACGTGTACTACGAGTGGGAATTTTTCAGGTGCCCTTAAGGAGGATGACAACAGCAACACTGCCATCAAATAGTCCCATCTGTACGGGTCACTCAAAAAGAATTATGATCAGGAATGAATTAGCAGGGTTCCTGGGGAACTTTAAGCCTGGCTCTTGGTTCAAGGTCATCAGGTGCTTGTAATAAACCAGGGGTAAGGCAGAAGCAAAATCAAGTATCAGAATATTCTAAAACATCTGGTAACAGATGTATCCACTTATCTGTCTCAAGTCGTTAGGGACCTGGGAACTGAATGTCTTCACCCCAGACTGCACACAGCGGGCCTTCTCATTCTGGTTCCCTGGGAAGCGACATGAGGAAGATCCACCTGCAGAAATCAGAAGCCCTTCCAGGGGAGCCAGGTGGATGAAATGGGCTGAGGACTGAGACTGGAGACCAGCAGGGGGCGCAGGTGGACTGGTTCTGAGAGCTCAGAGTCTGGGCCAGGCAGGCTGGGAGAATGCTCACTGGCTCTTGCACACTTGAGCG
Organism: Rousettus aegyptiacus; assembly: GCF_014176215.1. Lineage (NCBI taxonomy): Eukaryota > Metazoa > Chordata > Mammalia > Chiroptera > Pteropodidae > Rousettus > Rousettus aegyptiacus. The sequence continues at coordinate 15,129,054 of NW_023416308.1, read as the reverse complement.
CCCTTGCTGAAGTGTGACTTTCCTGCACCTGGGCACCCAGGAGCCACTTGAACACTCGGCTCAGACACACACGTTTGCCTCATGTGTCACCCTCCTCTCATGAAGTCACCGTCCATACCTGATTTATAGGTAAAGGTAGATGGACAATCACACAACGATAATAAATTTTCTTGAGAAACTTGACCTAAGGTGCTACCTGGGCACAGGATAGGGAGGGAGAGTCTCAATGCCAACAACTAGGCCACAGCAAGCAGAGCTCTGGGGCTCCTCCCCATTACCCAGATTTCTCTCTCTTCCTCACTCATTGGACAGGAGATTTCCTTAAGGGAACAGGGTAAGGATACTGGGGAGGAAGGGCATTTGCATGGCCTTTTGCTCCTGGCATCTGGGCACAGTTGGTTGTTATCAATTCTCTACCACATGCTAATTCCCAACTAGGGTCCTGGGTCAGAGGATGCTGTCTTTGTCATCAGCAGTTCCTAAGTGTTTGACAAAAAATGATTTAAAATACATATGAAATTAGCGAACATGTAGCATGAACTCTTTTTCTCATTTTAGAAAATCAACGGAGTCCAACCCAACAAGAACAGTATCAGGATTGAAAGCACAATCCAATCTCATTTATCATCTTAGCCAATCATTGCATGAATGACTCAACATAAGAGCAAGAAGAATCCATTGTATCAGAAGAAAAATTCACCATGACCCCAGGGAGGACTTGGGCTGAGGGTAGGGTATGTGCACCGTCTCTGGGTGACGATGCACCTGGACTCTGGGGCATGGCAGATGTGAAGAGTGGTGGTCAGCCTGCATCAGCAGGTCCCCTCAGAGAGGAAAGCACCTCCCAGAGGAAGCTCCTCCCTGAGTCTGACAGTGTCACTCGGGACATAAACTCTGTGATTTTTAGTGGACTCACTGCCGGAGGGAGGAGTGACTGCTAATCTCCATCAAAGAAGAAGAGAAGGAATTTTGCTGAGGAGGATGAAATGTTCCCAGGAATGGGGTTCGATTTGGCATGAGCTAGATCGATGGGGCCGGGAGGTGAGCACACCCATCTCATCGTTGAGCCCTTCGTTTCCAGAGACAGAATTTAGGACTGACGTCACCAGGGACATGAGGAAGCTGATTTGGTGAAAAACCTCTGCTATTCTTTCTCAGCGTCTCAGTCACCATTCAGTCATTGGTCAGTGTGAGGTCCCAGCACCCGACTCATTCAAGATCCTCCCCAGGGGACATCAGGGTGACACTGGGACTAAATGACAGAGGAAGTTGATTTGCATGAAGCACCTTCTCCTCCTAATGGGCCTGGGGGGCATAAAAAGGCCCGAGGACACCGCACTCCAGCCCAGGAGCCTGAGGAGGCCGCGTCCTGTGAGTGTCCCCACCATGGCCTGGACGGTGCTGCTGCTGGGGCTCCTCGCTTACGGCTCAGGTCAGGGGAAGGGACTCTGCATCCTCGGGGGGCACATAAAAGGAGAATCAGAGGCCGATCGCATTTCTCATAACACCTGTGTGTCTCCTGTTGTTTTCTTTTTATTTAGGGGTGCAAATTCTCAGACTGTGGTGACCCAGGAGCCATCGCTGTCAGTGTCTCCTGGAGGGACAGTCACACTCACCTGTGGCCTTAGCTCTGGGTCAGTCTCTACCAGTAACAACCCCGGCTGGTACCAGCAGACCCCAGGCCGGGCTCCCCGCACGCTCATCTACAACACGAACAGCCGCCCCTCTGGGATCCCTGGTCGCTTCTCTGGATCCATCTCTGGGAACAAAGCCGCCCTCACCATCACGGGGGCCCAGCCTGAGGACGAGGCCGACTATTACTGTAGTCTGGATATGAGTAGTGATACTTACACAGTGATGCGACCCCACGGGGAAGTGCAACCAAAACCTCCTCACATGCTCAGAATGGCTCAGCCTCAGAGGCAGAAGGGAAGAGAGAGGGTGCAAATGGCCAGCACGCCGTGCGGAGGGGGCTGCACAGCCCAGCTCTCCTGCCCAGTGGCTCAGGGCCATGTGTCTCCTCCAGGCTCTCCAATATGACTCTGCAATACAGGGCTTCCTCTTCCCCTGTCTGCCTCCGATAATGGGGAGGGGGTTCAGCATCAAAATATGCCAATCACAGGGCAACTAGAGACCCCACTGCTCCCCCTGAGACTTTTCTGTTGCAAAGAGCATGAACAGTTACACTCTCATTCATTGTTTGTCTCTGCAGACCACGTGGATAGTTCACTTAGCAGTAAAATGGGAGTCTTCCCGGGAGTTGCTGGGAATGCAGTTCCTCAAACGAGGCCAGCTGTGTCAGAAACCTGTGTCCTTTTGCAGGAATCTGTTTTAACGATCTCTCCAGGAGGTCTTTATGAACATTAAACTTTGAGAAGTACCTCTACTTCTATTGTTCTGAACTTATTCCTGAAAATTTATGTTTAAAATTCAATCTTGTTAACAATCTAGGACAAAACTCTCCCATTCAAAATCAAAAACACTCAGAAACAGATTTAAAACCTCAGGACATTGCTGAAAACTATGATTTGATTTCAAATTACATCCAGAAAAGAGGAGGAATTTCCACAAGCGCGTGTTCTCTTGGGACGCGGTTTGTGGTCATGGGAACACGTGTGCTGTGAGAAGACATCTGATGTGGAAGTGGCTTCTGGAACCTCATACCCGAGCCGACCCCCCTGGCGCCAGGACAGGCGGTGAGGGCTGCAGGTCGTGTCGCTCCGTGAGCTCCCCCGACGGCGTCCAGCACAGGCCGTGACGGGGAGAAGCAGAGTGTGAAATTCTGGATTGTTCATTTTTCCCTCAATATGAAGAGGCGAGGGGGGCTTCCTGCAGGTTTCGGAGTGAGCCGGGCCCTGTGCTCCATAGTTTGGACTTCTGGCCTCCAGAGCAGTGAGAAATACATTTCTGTTGTTTATCAGACACCCAGTGAAGGTCGTTCGTTATAGCAGTGGGCACAGAGCAGGACAGAAATGGGTCCTGAGAAGTAGGGGCGACGCTGTCAGAATCACCTATGGGGCGTCCTTGTTGTAAAGCTGCAAGACCATGGCTGACGCTGCCCCTGTTCCAGGGTTTTGTGGAAGGACGACCTTGGGAGCAATGGACTTGGGTATTCGGCTGAGGTGATTTCTAAGGCAAGAGCGGAAGGGGCTCAGGTCCTCCTGACTGCTGATAGTAAAATGGGAGCGGAGAAAGTCTTAAAAACAGAATCCTAAAGAAAAAAGAAAAAGCACTTAAAGATACTTAACATTCTAGGCCTGACCCAATTATGTGCCCTTAGGACACGAAGAGTGTGACCAAGTGACCACCTGACCAGGAGCTGAGTGCCCGGCGGCCCTCTGTCCGGTAGCCAGGAGCCAGCCTCCAAGCCGATGGAAGAATTCCCTGGGAGGAGATTCAGAGGTCATCAGAGCTGCCACTGGCATCAAGGCCCAGAGGCAAGAGCTGGGAGGAGGCAGAGAGGTTTCAAAGGGGCGCTTGCAGCACACAGGGGACCTTGGTGCTTCCCGCCCAGGGCCACCTCACACCACATTCTCTGCGCCCCGCCCAGCTGCTCTGTGCACCTGGCTTCCACAGGTGTGGCTCTGGCAGGCCCGATGTGGGCAGGGCCGTGGCCACCCCTCCCAAGGACACAGCTTTGGTGGAAGTGTCTGTTTGCTCCATTTTTACCACATAACCAAATTGACAGTCCTGGGGCGTGGCTGCCTCCACGTAGATCAGAGCAGGAACCCTCCTGGCTGTGGCATCATCCTGTGGGGCTCTGCAGTCCGGTTTCCCCTGGCTCCCCAGAGGGCCTGGAAGGCAGAGTGTCCAGCCAAAGTGAATTATTCTTGAGCATTGAAGTTGAATTCTGTTTAGCCTGTTCGGAGGACGAGGCTGAGGATGACTGTGTTCTGTGGTACAGCGACCATTTCCACAGTGACAGGTTCAGGTGGGTTGAGATACACAAGCCCCCGGGCTCTGAGCACCGTCGACCCCTAACATCCCCGTCTTGTGTTCCCAGAGGATCAGGTGGCATCAGGGGACTTGTTGTCCGTGGCCCCAGAGAAGGTGGTCAAGTGCATTGTTGTCAGACAAAAAGATTTATTTTTTACACACCACTTTATGAAAACAACATGATCTCAAAAACAAGAGCTAATATAATCAGTAACCACGCAGAAGATGGACAAGATTGGCAAAGGAAAAGTTACACTCGCACAACACATATTCAAGCCTAAATTCAGCCTGGCCAGCGTTTAGTAACCAAGACGAAATTTAGTAATATATTGATATGATAAGCTGAATTTTATATGTAAAGGTAAATATAGAAGCAAATTAACTTTAAGTGGGAAACTTAAAGAAACATAGTAGAAATACAAAAAAAAAATTACCTCTCTCTTTAAATGACTTTGGTGAAAATTGAAAAGAAAGTAAAATGGGAAAAAGTAATCCAAAAGGACCAGGATCGTTTACCACACCTCACAGTCCAGGGAACACGTGTGCCTGTCAGACCATCCGCCCTGCAGAAGAGGGCGTTCTCTTCCCGCGTCTCAACCCCATGGACCAGAGGGAGCCTCCCTGTGTGTGTCCCTGAGGAAAAGCTCAGAGTCACAGAAGCAGAACAGCACTGGTCCCTCTGTCCTCAGAGCGTGTTCCCTACAGAGACTCCTCGTGACTCCCCAGTGTTCCCTGCAGGGTGACGGGCAGGCAGGGGGCTGGGAGGGGGCTCGACAGAGGACACGAGTCTGCAGGGAGGACGCGTCAGAGAGACGAGAGTCACAGCTTCTAACCCAGCCTATTTCACGCAGCTTGTGTCTTCATTTGTTTCTCAAAACAACAACAAAACAATATAAAAATTGAAAAAGGAAAAATGTCTCTATGAAAAAAATTGCAGAGTGAAGATTTCAGCATATTTTAAATGTTGGAGACAGAGAAAACGTACCTTCATTTCTTCATAACTAAGCCAAGAAGAAATTTTGAAATCTCCATATGTGTCCAGGGGGTGTCTGTGAGCTGAGACCCAGTGCCCCCTGCAGCTTCTCGGAGGAGAGCAGGGGCCCAGTGGGTCATGTGTAGTTCATGAGTCCACAGGGTTTCTTATGAAGAGATTATACACGAAAATCAAACCCTCATATTCCATACCCGTGTGATGAATTCTAGTGATTGTGCCTCCACACTCAAGTAGGGGACTAGGGGAGGTGCCACCCAAGGCCCTTTGAAAAAGGAGCACTGGCCCTGCTGAGGGGAAGTCTCAGTGGACAGTCTCAAGCTGTCAGCAACTAAAGGGTGACCCTCAGCTGCAGAGAGCGGCCTCAACCAGACTCGTGTGTCCCAGACGAGTCCTTATCCACTGAGAGTCAGGAGGGTATAAAGATCAGGTTGGTGGAAAGGGCCCCAGAGATACCGACACAAGGTGACACCTGGTAGGAAGGAAGAGCCACCCCTGAGCCTGCGGTATGTGCCCTGAGTCACAACTAGAACGTACGATCCGTCATGAATTGCACAGCTGCACGGGCACTGGCGTTATGGGGGTGCGTGGAACAATCTCTCTCTCCATCACACACAGCAAACTGTTTGGGGGTTGATGACTCCACTCCCCCTAGTCTCGGCCTTGCGGGTTTAGATGTCACAAGGCCTAGACAGGAAACACTCACACCACAGACACTATCACAATCCAATAAACCCATGTTCAGCGTCACTGTTTACTCGGCAATCATCAGGATGGGAGAACGGCATGAAGACAGTCACCAGATGCCAGACGCATGGACCCTAATGAGTAAGCAAGCGCACAATAAGGAAGAGCCACGTGTCCTGCACAGCAGGGGACACGCCTCCACGGGATGGACACTGTTCTGAACTTAGTCCTGGGACAAGAGGAATTTGTACAGCAGCCACCACCTCAGTCCTGACCACTGAACAGCCAAGGGAGCCGTGGACTGAGTGACCCTGAGGAGTCTGAGTGGAGCACAGAGACACCCTGAGGTGATGGGGAGGCCACAAGAGGAAACATGTGTCCTTGTCCTAAGGACAGAGCAGTCGGGAGACAGGAGCTGTCTCTGAAGGGCTCTGGTCACCATGTCCCATAATGGTGTGTCTGTGCCTGGACACCAGGGGGCGCTCGGTCCTATTCCTGAAGGTCTGGGGGATCAGAGCTCTGACCACGCACCTGGCACGGCCTGGTGCCCTCTGCTCAGGCCTCACAGCTGTGAACCTCAGGAACCCCCAGGTCCCACACAGCCCACCCCCATCCACCCCTTGACAATTTCAGGCAGAGGGACCTTAACCAGGACCCAGTGAGGAATCAGAAAGCTGGGGGTCTCATTTGCATGAGTGGCCCCTCCCTCTGTCAGAGCTTGAAGAGGGGAGGGAGAGACTTGGGGGAAGCTCTGCCTCAGCTGTGGGGACACAGAGGGCAGGACTCGGTGACCATCTCCACCATGGCCTGGTCCCCTCTCCTCCTCACCCTCCTCGCTCACTGCACAGGTGACTGGATAAGGGGACAGGAGAGGAGACCCTGGGAGGACACACGGGGCCCTGCTCCCTCCTCTTGTCTCCAGCCCCAGCATCGCCGTCTCTGTGTCTCTCCCTCCTCCAGGCTCCTGGGCCCAGTCTGTGCTGACCCAGCCGTCCTCAGTGTCTGGGGCCCCGGGACAGAGTGTCACCATCTCCTGCACTGGAAGCAGCTCCAACATCGGGAATAACAATGTGCAGTGGTACCAACAGCTCCCGGGATCGGCTCCCAGACTCCTCATCTATGGTGATAACGAACTAGAGTCAGGTGTCCCCGACCGATTCTCTGGCTCCAAGTCTGGCAACTCGGCCTCGCTGACCATCCGTGGGCTCCAGGCTGAAGACGAGGCTGATTATTACTGTCAAACGTATGATGACAGTCTCGATGCTCCCACAGTGCTCCAGGCCTGTGGGGAAGTGAGACAAGAACCTGCCGTTTCATGTGCGATGGGGCTTCTCTGGGCAGACCCCACTCCTAAGGCAACACAGCTACTCTCTTTGTGAGTTTGACTTAAATGTGATGGCTGAGACCCACCCCAGGGAACTCTGTCTAGATAGTGTCCTTGTCTCTCTAAATCTGTTTCCGAATCATGTCCTTATTGCCAACACATTGACTAATTTTCTCAGAGCAGAATTTCTTAGATGCGGGGGGCAGGCTGCGCTGGGGAAAGATAACCAGAGTCTATGCAGCTGCCCTTTTTCTCCTCAATGAGAAAAATGAGCCTTTCCGGCTTCCATGTTCGTCAGAGCGGGGACCACCCCTGAAAGTACACCGTCCTCCGCAGCACGGACTCTGCTCTCCCAGGGGTCACAGCACACACCTTCCCATCCCTCCCAGGCTCCTGTGATCACGGCGGGCCGAGGAGCCCTGTGTCCCAGAGACGAGGCACTGAGATGTGGGGTGCTGTGTGAGGATGCAGGCCCGGAAGGTACTATAGGCGCAGAGCTATCCTGGGACCCTCCCTGGGGACATGAGACTTCGGACATGATGTCAGGAGAGAGGGGTTGTCAAAGGGGATTTGAGACCTGAGGCCAGGAACCGTCTTCATAGGATATGAAAGTGTTGGGGAGCTCACAGCTGTTGGGAAATTTTGAGTTCGCTCCAGGGTAAGGGGTGAACTTGGCCCACGGATGACAGGTCCTTACAGTGACACCATTCGGGACCTGGGGACTCCCGTGAGTTGATCTCCTGGCCCCGCAGGCGCTGACTGTGTCCTCCTGTCCCTTCAGACCACACTGGACCTGTCCAACCATCCAGGCTGGAGGCAGGCTGTGGGACAACAGGAGGGAAGTCCCCATTAGGTGCCCATGTCACCCCCTTTTGAAGTTCCTGATGAGCCCAGATCTGAGGTCACCTTCTCCTGCACAAGAAGCAGCAGTCACATGGGGTCACCATGGCAATGGTCTCAAGGGTTCCCAGGCAGAGCCCCTACCTTGTGACCCAGGACAGAGATGATTGACCCTTAGGGCTTCAGCCCTTACCTCTGACTCCTCCTTTGGTCACGTCGCCTCTTGACCATCTCTGGGCCCCAGCCAGATGCGGAGGCCGATTATCACTGCCACTTGACTAAATCACTGCCACATAGAGCTCCCGTCCCAGCAGGAGGCGAGGTGACCTTCTGCCCTGCACTCCCGCGTCTGTCCCATCCCTGCTCTGTCCCCGACTGTGTCCAACACCAGCTCAGGGTAAGGTTTCCACTGTCACATGTACCATTAAACCTGGTGGCCTCATGTTCTCACCTTGGTCTATGTTTGTGAGGTCAATGAAAACACCTTTTCTTTCTACCGGTATACAGTGCAAACAGCATTACTTTGTACCAGATACACGAGACTCCTCAGAGTTGCCGGCAATGATGGCGAGGAAAGCAGAAGTCCAGCACCAGTGACCCGGGAGAACCAGGTGGCCCTCCGGCAACCCTTGTCATGTCCCCTGCTGTCAGCTCAAGTTTCCCTCCTTCTTCCTTGACCCTCACACCCTAAGGAAGCTGAGTCTCGCTCTCTTTCTAGAGTTGTCACACTGAGGAGGCCCTGTGCAACTCATATTTGAAGACCCCTCCCCACTAAGGACATGGTTAGGTCCTCAGGCTCCATCTCCGGGGGCAGAGCTGTCCTGACCGTCTCGGGGACGCAGAGGACAAGGCTGAGAATGACTGCTGGTTGCTCTGTGGTGGTGCTTGGCACAGTGAGAGGCTTGAATGGGAAACTAGGACATAATCCTTTGCTTCAGAGTGAGGTACAAACATCATCACTTGAAATGGGGATCATGTGACCAACCATTTGAACTCTCAAGGCCTAAACGCTGCGCTTCCGTAGTGAGAAGGTGAAGAAAAGGGTCTCGAGGGATTCCGTCCCCGTTTTAGTCCTAACGTGGAGAAAATTTGAGAATGACTTTGGAGAAACGTGTCCAATAAAAATTAGAATCCAATTATTTATGTTCCAGGAGGAAGAGTAACTGCTGGATCAGAAGCAAAGTCTGGAGTCGAGCACGGTTTCTCCAGAGGGAGCACGTCCACTGATTTCCGTGGCCACTGAATGGGAAAGGAGAGAAACCCTCTCTTTGTATATGAGTAACAGTTATGTTATCAGGGAGCATGTTAATGCAATGTAAGCATATGCACTGTGTATTTCTTACAATTTAAAGTTTATCAAAGAATTCCTTCCAAATGTTGCGTGTTCAGTTGTGTACCCCAAGAAGGTATGTTGAGATTCGATAACGGCTAGTGCTTCGGACTGTGGTTTAATTGAAAAACGTTGTCTTCACAGCTGTAATTCGTTAAGACGAGGTTACTTTCCTGTAGGGTAACCTCCCGATCTCACATGTCTGGCGTCCATGTAAGAGGATTGCCACGTGAATACAGGGAAACCCGAGGAGACGGCACATGAAGGTGGAGGCAGAGGCTGGAGTTATGCAGCTGCAAGCCAAGGAACACCAGCACTTTGGGGAGACCACCAGTAGCCCTGGAGGGGCAAGGAAGGGTTTCCCTGCAGCCTCACAGGGAACCTGGCCCCTCCATTCAGGTGGTGGACTTGCAGCCTCTAGAAAAACGAGATAGGACATTTATGTTATTTTAAGCCACCCAGTCTATACCACGCTGCTATGACAGCCCCGAGACACTCATATACCAAACTGTCAACGTGACGGTATTTCTCATTCTGCATCCGTTTCCTCCATCATGATCCTCAATGTTTTCCAGAATAATTGTCATATTTGTGCTTATATGTCTACCTTTTTAGATTGCTATTTTTGTTTAAGGTTAGTATAAATACTTTGTCTCAAAAAAGGTATATCATAAACACGTGAGTGCTGGTTATGATTTTGATTGCAGGAACTCACGCGAATTACAGCCATGAGCTAATTTCCACATTTGACTAGTATCCGTAGGTGAAGATCATCTTGTCATTATTATCACATTCCGGCCACTCGTTTGCGCCCTGCGGGGAGGAGGGACGCCCACCATCCTCAGGGGGGAGCTGGAAGGACACCGTTCTGACGCGGGATGCGCACGAGGGGACACGGGAAGCGAGTCTGGGGACAGGGGGGCCGGGAGTGAACTGCTGGAAGGGTGAGGACCGCTGCACGAGCAAACCCGCCCCAGGGCCTTCGCGCCTGTGTGGGACCAGGCCCCGCGCGCTTTAATCCCCACGGGATCCTCTGGGGGCCTCGCACAGCGTGCATTCTGGTCCAGCGGGCCTGGAGCGGAGAGGACA